>NC_057767.1:6751435-8137656 GCF_010389155.1 Erigeron canadensis | reverse complement strand
ATCTGGACAGATTCAGTTTGCTAACTTTGAAAGGTCGTATCTTGGTCATGGAAGATGGTTAAGTCACGTTTTTGGTGTCTAAAATTAAGTTCACAAAGTGTACTTTCTGTTGGAATTGGTTTCGTGTCAAAACATGAAGTTTAAGGTTGTCAAATGAATTTTATAACAAAAATACGCAAAGCTGAGTTTTCCGAACAGATTTGAGTCGACTTCAAATAGTCATATCTTGGTCGATTTTATGAACTGGAAGTTTATTTTTTTCCAAAAACATTTTTATGATGTTAAGAGTTTACAGTAAAAAAAATGGGTTTTTTTGAAGCTTCGAAGATCCTTAACTTTTATAAAACATTTCTATGCGCGAACAGTGAATTTTCTGACTGGTCTGTAATTATGGAATTTTTAAAAATAGTTAACGTGCCAAATAAATTAAGTAAAAATTCATGTAAGTATATAACACTCTAAGGTTATAGTGGTTAAGATTTGAAATCTTGAATTGTTCATTTCATTCTAATAAAAAATAGATAAAGTTATCAAAAATTTCAGTGAATATGAACTTGTAGAAACCAATGGTATATCATTAAAACAAATACACTATATTAAGTTATGTGACTTGTAACTTAATAATACATGACAAATCAGTTGTGAATATTTTGAAAGTAGCCATATATGTATATCATCAAATGTGGGTTACAATGGACGGTTATTGACCATGTCCATAATTGTAACTTGTACATATATATGTTATGTAGATTCTAGTGATCTTTTGGACTTTGCACAACTGATTGCTAATTGAGGTGAGTTTTGTGGTCCCTTTTTATTTTATTTCTTTGGGGGAAAATGATGCTCAAAACATTTTTCATTTCTTTTATTAGGTGTGCCAAAACTAGTTTGTTTTCTTGGACAAATACGTGTAATTATGAAATGTGTATGCTAGCTTGCTTGTGTTGATTTCTATGATGCAATAGATGTCTGTCGATATCTATGGAAGACTATTTGATAACTATTAACCAACTTTATACTCCAGCTGGTAGTTTGTTGGTGTACCATGTGTGATTGAGTTGTTGGCAGTAGTTATGGGGTTGTATTTGTTGGCAGGAGTTATGGGGTTGTGTTGTTGGATAACTATGATGGCATTGATCAGTATTTGGTATGCATACATGCTACTACGTGTTTATATTTACACTATTGTCCAAACCTCATATATCATGCACAGCAAATTCATTTGTATTCATTTAAACCTACGAACTCACCAACATTATGATGACATTTTCGAGCATTCATTTTCAAGTAATAACAATGCTTAAGGAGACTGAGCATAAGGACTTTAGGAAGACTAATAAAAGGATCATTCATGGACTCCTAGATTGCATTTGAACATTGAACATTATTTGCTATTTGCTACTTCTTTTGCTATTTGAGGCGTGTTGCCTAGACTTTCCGCTTGTGAAAACTACTTTTATTTGGATTTCATTTAGTATAACTCTAATATAAATTTCATGTGCTATGCTATATCTTTTCGTCATATCCTATGATTCCGCTTAAAGTGGGGTGTGACAGTTTAATCTAGTAATAATATATATTAATTTACTGACGTTGAAAGAGAACTAAGACAACTCAATTTTATTTTTCTACTTCTGTTCGACTTCATGACTTGAAACAACATCTCAATTTTTTCTTGTGTGTAGAAAACGACAATAAGCCAAAATACCCAACAAACAACAAACAACCAACTTTTGTATCTTACTGCATTGAAGTATATGGCTAGGACAAAAATGACTACAATTTCCTTAATACTATTTATTACTACCAACTATATATATATATATATGGGTTGGGTATTGTAAAACAAGTATTAAAATAAAATAAATAAGACAATATCTTGACCTTTAGATTATGGTTAAATTGATGCACAAAAATTTACAAACACGATACTTTACATGATGCACGATAATTTTCAGTGAAAAGAAATTTATTGTGTATTATTTGTTTTAAAAGTAATACCTATTTTATTTTAGCTAAAACTTTTATATATATATATATATATTTGTGGGTAGAGATCCTGAAAGAAGGTGTCTTAAGGAGAGAAGGTCCTATAGGCCAATTAGAACGCGACATGTGTCAAAATGAAAAAAAATACGCGGTGGCATTTTGGTAAATAAATCAAACTTTTTTGAAGCTTGGTCAGCCTGGGTTATTGGTCAGCTTGGTAGGTCAGCTTCAGCTTGGTTTGGTCAGCTTGGATTCTGGGTTAGCTTGGTTGGTCAGCTTGACACAATCTACACAAATGTAGATTATGGGTTTTGGGTCAGGTTGGGTCAGCTTGGGGTCTAGTTCAGGTTGGGTTGGATCAGCTTGACACAATTTACACAAATGTAGATTATAGATTTTGGTCAGCTTGGGGTCAGGTTGGGTCAGCTTGGGGTTGGGTTGGGTCAGCTTAGGGACTGGTTCAGGTTGGGTCAGCTTGGTTAGCTTGGGTTGGATCAGCTTGACACAATCTACATAAATGTAGATCATGAGTTTTGGGTCAGCTTAGGGTTGGGTTGGGTCAGCTTGGGGTCTGGGTCAGGTTGGGTCAGCTTGACACAAAACTACACATAATCTACACAAATGTAGATCCCAAGCTGACCCAGATTCCAGGCTGACCAAGCTGACTCATAACCCAGGCTGACTAAGCTGACCCAACCAAGCTGATCATAACCGAAGCTGACCCAGACCCAAGCTGACCCGAAACCAGGCTGACAAAAGTTTAATTTATTTACAAAAATGTCACCGCGTTTTTTTTTTAAATCCACATATCACGTTCTGATTGGTTCATAAGACCTTTTCTCTCTTCTCTCTTTAAGACACCTTCTTATTTGATCTCTCTCCTATATTTGTACCCTTATTCATCTTGAATGAAAATACAAGAGACAATTAGATAACTCCTTAAAGAGAAAGAATAAAACTCCAAAACAAGGCTTTTTTTTTCCCTTGGGGCTGCAAATATAGACACCAATCTGTTTCTTTTTCCTTTTGATCGACTAGACACAAGAATACACTAGGATGACTTTTAGGGCTTTTTTTTATTTAATTAACACTTAACACCCTTCTAATATTATTACTCAAAAGGTAACCTCAAATATTCCATTTAGGACATCTAATATTATTCGACTAGTGCTTAGACCCGTTCAATGAATGGGTAATCTCAAAATTTGTTAATCAAAGCTAATATGATTTGAGTAACCATCAATATGACCAACATCACAATTTAATCAATACGAAAGCTAAAGAAGAAACATATGAAAATTAACTCCATATAAACATTGATTACAGTTTACCCTTTTTTTCCTTCAAATTTAGTTAAATAAAAAATTTGCAACAAAGTATATAATTTGAAAAATATATACCAATTCATCAACAAAGACCATCTGATTTCTCAAAGTTATATTCAACAAAAATGATCATAGAACTCAGGGGCGGAGCTACAAAGAGGCCAAAGGTGGTCGTAGCAACCCTTCAATGTGTATAAAGTTTTATATTTTCAGTATTAGTGTAATTCAAAGCTAATTGACCTCCAACCAATTTAGAATCTCATATGTTTATCCTAACTCAGTTTAATATTACTGGTATATTGTATAGAGCAATTTTAACAGAATTTTATCTTTTGAGAATTTGAATGTTTTTTTCAATTATTTAGATAAAACTGGGAAATAGTCTCTCTCCCTAGATAGAGATAACACTGTTTACATCTCAACCTTCATTATACACCGTTAAAGTATTAGGACCTAAACCCATTGAAAATGGCAGTTGGTGTTTACTATTTACTTTCTCTGTCTTTTGAAAAACTGGAGGCATATATAAATCCTATTTCGTATAGGTAAATATAAAAGTCAAAAAAGACAACTCAATCTCCTACTTTCATCCTGACTACTCGACAACCAAGAGGAGATCAAACAAATAAAACTATTTTTTTTTATAACTTCATGGTTTAGACGGCTAGAAAGAAAAACTACAAAAATTGTTTGGCGCAAGAACCACAACATAAAGACAAGCTTTATTTTTTTTATAACTTCATGGTTTAGACGGCTAGAAAGAAAAACTACAAAAATTGTTTGGCGCAAGAACCACAACATAAAGACGAGCTCTATTTTTTATAATATATATATATACACTAGTCTTCAGACCCGTCCAATGAACGGGTAATCTTAAAATATTATAATCAAAGTTTTTACAAAAATGGAATTCAAGTATATTAAATAGATACCAAATAAAATTAAAATACCTAAAAATTTAACATAAAACGATTCAAATAAGGAAAAAAGTTGAAGAAGTAATGCGTAATAAACTAATTTTTCGAAGAATTAAGCTTCGTGGTTCAGTAATTCCTCATGGGCAGATTCCACTGCCAAGATTCAATGTTTATATTAAATATTATAATCACCGTGAAAGCAACAAAATCATTAGAACCAATATGATAACTTAATCAATTCGAAAACTAAAGAAGAAAACATATGAAAATTATCATATAAATATTGAATATAGTTAACCCTTTTTTTTTTCAACTTTAGTTAAATAAAAAATTTGTCGTTTGTTATATCTAAACTTAAGACAAACACAAACAACAATTTTAGACTATAATTACGAAAACTAAAGAAGGAAACAAATGAAAATTAACTCAATATAAATGTTGAATCTAGTTAACTCTTTTTTTCAACTTTAATTAAATAAAAGATTTGTAGTTTGTTATATCTAAATTTAAGACAAACACAAGCAAAAATTTAAGACTATAATTATGAAAACTAAAAAAATATATATAATTTGAAAAGTACATATAACTCGAACGTTTTGATTTTCTTTGGGTTGTTTCACTCCGAAAAAGTTCATACATGCACAACACGAAGTTGTAGATGATGGTTAACATGTATTGACTTAAGATCTTCAAAATGAACTAATATGGTCTTATTTTTTGTTGTTAAAGAATAAACCATAATGAACCTATAATGGAAAATAAACTAAATTAATAAAGATAATAATTACAATAACATAAGAATTCAATGCTAAACAATAATACTAATAATGATTAAATATGAACAAAATATATTTAAAAAAAATAAACCCTCTAGGTAGTCAACTTCTTGGTAGGCGACTATTTTTTTTTGTTTTAGTCGTAGGTTTTTGTTTTTGGTTGGGGATATGTGGGGTTTTTTTTCTAGGTTGTATATATATAAATATAATATAATACAATAGATAATAATAATATAAATTTCGGGAGATTTGTTAATATAAGGTCGGCCTATAAATTTAATGATTGAAAAAATATTTAAAAATATATGTGTGTCTAAAAAAAACCCAAAAACAAATATTACGATGACATAGACATGGATTTTTGTTTCAAAAGTATATAAAGTGTTAAATATTACTACATGGTTACAAAAACAGGAACCTTATATAATACATTAATACTAAGCAATTTAATATGCAATCTATCAATAAACTAAAACAGGATTTAAGTTTTCTTAATACGACATGTGGCACAATATTTAAACGACACGTGTGTTTATTAACATGCACATTATATCTAATTCTAAACAAAATCTCATTCGTTCTTAATTTTAGAAGGAAGTTTGTATCATATTAGGAAACTATGTTGTTGATACATAATACATGTAAAATCCATTCACTTCGACGGTTACCATGGACTAAAGTCCATCACTTTTACTCCTCTACAAAAAAGAAAAAAAAAATTCAATCAAGTTGTATTACTCACATTAGTTGAAATGTTGAATCACGGAAATACGTAATGGTATGTAATACTATATATTATATCTTTCCATACTTCTGTTTATTTTTCTTTGATTACTATACATACATCATCATATATTTGTATATTTGATTTTAATGATAATAATTTTAGCTTTGTATAATTATATACTCATATTGTTACTAACAAAGCACGTCAACATGAGGTGTATTTGTTCATGATTTTCAGTAATTTATCTAAATAGCTTTTTGCGTGTTATTTATTCATGTCATAATATATGGATATTTGTATGGATTACAATTATTAAACTAGATCGTAATATAGTTCAAAACTAGATTTTAGACCCGTGTCCGACACTGGACACGGGGTTTACGATATTATCAATATTAGATATTCATACATTTAATTCATAAAAACTTATAATTTTGAAAATATACGGTTCTAAGTGTTATACTTTGCAAGTTGTAGTACAATAACGACATGTTCGTCACTGTCATTATTAGCTAATACATATTGATGGGATTGTTTGTCGTTGTCAATCCACAAGGCAAATGCTACAATAATTTCTCTATTATATAATTTTTTTGAAACCAATTGTACTCATAATGTGATATTATTATGAAAGATTATTAAGAATTAAAATATAAACATACTTGTAATCCTGTAATTAACATATAAGTATATGTGTTTGATCATGATACGACCCATAACATGAATATGTTTATTTTCAATTACTTTCCTATGATAATTAGATAACAATTAGGATTGTTTTCATATTGTTTGATAACAATTAGGACTTTTGATTTGAGTGACAATTGTAACATTAAATAATTAAATATAAATACTTTTTGTAACGTTTTTAAAAAATTTAAGAAAAAAATTCTCAAATTGATGGCTACAAATAAATATAAATTAAATATTTAAGGTTAAAAAGTGTAAATTATTGATGGAAAACAAAAATGTGTAAATTAATGAGACTTTTTCTACAAAATAATATAAATACCAATATAATAATATATTTGGATAATGATTATTAGGAGTTTTAATTTATAGTTAATCTAAATGATGACATAAGCGAGAATCAATTTGATAAAATTGAGCGATTTGATTGGTTAATAAATTATTAGTTCAACTGTCTTATAGTATATACTAGATTATTGTCCCGCGTAATACGCGAGAGATTATATTTAATTAATGACATATTATCGTTGTATAATATCGTAAATTGACAAACATAGATAAAATATTTTGAAATGGACTAATTAATAATATGATGCAAGAGTGGTAAATTAATATTTTGCTCAAATGAGTTAATTTATAAATAAACAAAATTTCATTAAACAATATTACATTTACAATCAAAGTTGAAATATGTCTCTATATTATTATATACAGAAAAGAAAAAACATGAAATTTCATGACTTTATCTCTACTACATTATAAAACATTTGTTCTCTACAAAATTTTTAACTTTTCACCAATGTACGCCTATTAATGCATAATGTACAATACATCTATATACATCTCAATCATTCATTTTTCACTTTTCTCAATTCTCAACCACTCATTTATCTCTCTTCCACTAAGTAGTTAATTACTAAAATAGCGGTGTAGCAGTCAAGGTCCGATATATGATATATTGGTTATAGCGATGAGATGTAGCAGTAATTAAAATATTATGCAATATATATATATATAATACTTAATATTTAATAAAAATATCAATTAATACTTTATACTTAATAGAAATATCAAAAGTCAAGCTTAAAAATGTCAATATTTGAAACATTAGTGTTAATACTTACAAAATTTAGTGTTTCTTTCAAGTTTGGGCAAAAAAAAAACGCTATAGCAACGCTATTTTACCACTATTTGGACCGCTATAGCACCGATATTGGTAAAATGCGCCGATAATAGCTGGACCGCTATTTTGACTGCTATTTTGCTTGAGGACCGTTGACCATTATAGCACCGATATAGCACTGCTATAGCAACGCTATTGATGACATAACTCCTCCTCCATAAATCATTTTATTCCTCTAAATCATTCAAAATATTTTATCTCAAAAATCGTACAGCAATAAATTATAAAAATTATATGGGTCTTCTTAGAGATGTCATTCGTTATATTTTCAGCGAATTTTTAAATCTGAGGGCGGAGCCAGTATGGCTAAAGCATTTGGCTATCACACTCTATGATATATCACCTCCTATGAACTATCACACATTGTGATCTATCACCTGTGTCATCTTATTTTTTTCACCTCTATTTAAGAATTCAGTTTTAAAAGTTCTTTCTTAAACTTTAAGCGTCAAAAAGTCTACTATATGTGCTCATAGTTAAATTTTTTTAAAAAAATTGAAAAAAAAATCGCTATATCACCGCTATTTTACCATTCTTTGGACCGATATAAGCACCGATATTGGTAAAATAGCGCTGATAATAACGGGACCGCTACTTGACCACTATTTTGCTTGAGGATCGCTAACCGCTATAGCACCACTATTGATAACATAGCTCCTTCATAAATCATTTTATTTCTCTAGCTAATTCAAAATATTTTATCTCAAAAATCGTACATCGATAAATTATAAAAATTATATGGGTTTTCTTAGAGATGTCATTCGTTATAATTTCGGCGAATTTTTAAACCAGATGACGGAGCCCGTATGGCTAAAACATTTGACTATAACACTCTATGATATATCACCTTATATGACCTATCACCCCTGTCATCTTATCTTTTCACAAGTTTTTAGGCTCAAAAAGTCTATTATATGTGTTCATAATTAAACTTTTTTAAAAAATTTGAAAGTAATTTTACATCAAATATATTGAGATTTGTAAATTCTGTATTTGAATGGTACTATATTAAATGTCATTAACCTCCTATGTATTTGATAAAACATGTATTAATAAAAACCTTAAAATCTTTAAATAAATTTTTATTTAATAAATTTTCAAAGCTCCAAGTGTGAAAAATTAGCAAAACTTTTTTTTTTTTTGTATTGTGTTAAGGGGAAAAAGAAAGTCCAAAAACTTTGGTTTTATTCTGGTGAAGCCGACTTAAAAAAAAAAAGTAAATAAAATATTAAGTTGAATATACAACTTCTTTTTTTGGTATTGGGCTAAGGAAAAAAAAGTCCAAAAATTTTGGTTTTTCTTTGATGAAGTCGGCAGCAAAAAAAAAGTAAAAATAAAATATTAAGTTAAGTATACTAAGATTTAATTATACAAACTACAAGGGCTAATGTTGTGTTTTTTCAATGATAAATTTGGTAACGATACAATTATTTTGATCTAAGGGTTGTAACTAAAAGTTTAAACTTATCTAGCGGTTCTTGTTTATCCATAAAAGAATTTAGAACCTTGTTATATATATATTGGTAGATTAAGATTAAGATATGGATGTCATGATATATAAACATTGATATCTACACAAAATGTTAATCCCGTATATCGTACGGGTATTAGGAATTATAAAGAGAAACCATCAGCTTGAGGTTAAAGAACATAAAGGAAAAAACGTGGTTGGATATCGTATTGGAAGCAAATTGTTGTTAAGAGGGTAGCTATTTAATTTGTGTAGATCGTGAGAAAATTTTAATTAAAATAATATAGAAAAATATAGGATTAATTAGGAGAAAAAGTTAGGCTCAAAGAGAGAAATTAAGGGTGTCAAGTGTACCCCCAACCCTCTTTTAGTTATATTATATGTATATGTATATATATACTAGGTTTTTGACCCGCGCGATGCGCGAGCTGTATAAAAAACTATATAATACACTTTATATATGAAGAAACGATAACGAACATATTTCATTAGAATTACGTGATGTGAACTATATAAATAGTTTAGTAACATATAAACATATGGTTGAACAGAAATAGATTCAACCAAAAGCTTGACAAAATATGAACTTAAAGAGATAGATTGACTTAAGCTTGACAAAATAGGATGACTTTTAGGGTTTTTTTTTTAATTAACACTTAACACCCTTCTAATATTATTACCCAAACGGTAACCTCAAATATTCCATTTAGGACATCTAATATTATTCGACTAGTGCTCAGACCCGTTCAATGAACGGGTAATCTCAAAATATGTTAATCAAAGCTAATATGATTCGAGTAACCATCAATATGACCAATATCACAACTTAATCAATACGAAAGCTAAAGAAGAAACATATGAAAATTAACTCCATATAAATATTGATTACAATTTACCCTTTTTTTCCTTCAAATTTAGTTAAATAAAAAATTTGCAACAAAGTATATAATTTGAAAAATATATACCAATTCATCAACAAAGACCATCTCGAACGTTTTGATTTTCTCCGGGTTATTTCACTCCAAAACAGTCCATACATGCACAACACGGATTCGTAGATGATGATTAACATCTGTTGGCTTAAGATCTTCAAGATAAACTAATGTGGTGTTATTTTTTGTTGTTCAAGAATAAGTCATAACGAACCTATAATAGAAAACAAACTAAATTAAAAGAGATAATAATAACAACAACAAAAGAGTTAAAGGTTAATAACAATAATTATTATTATATATGAACAAAATATATAAATATAAAAACCCTTTTGGTAGTCGATCGTAGTTTTTTTTTTTTTGGCTGTAGGTTTTTTTGTTGAATATATGTGAGGGTTTTTCTAGATTGTTTATATAGATAAATAATTTCTGAAAGACTTTTAAGGATAAAAATAGTTTTTAATTAATAATAAGGTCGGTCATTTATTAATTAAATAAAATATTAAAAAAATAGAGGATTAATAAAGAGAGAGGATTAGGTTCAAAGAGGGAGATTAGGGGTGCCAAGTGTACCTCCAACCTTCTCTTTTAGTTATATTATAGATGCTATAGTGAATACACTAGATTTTAAACTCGTGTCTAATACACGAGATTTACGACGTTATTAATATTGGATGTTAAATTATTATAGTTTAAAATTTAATATACTATTTTGGGTAGTAAAAACTTGATCTATATATCAACACTTTGAGTTTTATATTAAAATATTTTTAAAAATATGTTTATCGGAGTTGTTTAGTGTGACATGTTTTACGATATTTGAATATTACAAAGTATAATGTCTATCAAAGTTGTAAATTGTGACATACTTAGCGATATTTGAACATTAAAAAATCATAATAGTTCACTATCAATTTATTTGCTTTATTGTTACATATGGTGTATTACATTCTAATTTTACACTATTGAAAATAATATTGTATATTTAGATGAAAAATATCTTAAATATCTCAATTAGAATATGACAATGTTCTATGTTTTTCCTATAATAATTTATATTTTTATATGCTTTACTTTTCTTACATGCGTTATGACAATTACTAAGAAGCACTTCAACCAAAATAATAGTATAATTACTCTTAAAATCTTAATATATTTACATTAGATTTTATTTATTTTTAATTACTTAATTTTGTATTTATATGTTAGAACATATTATTATTAGATATATATTATTTATTATTTTATTGGATAAATATTAGCTATTATTATTTATTTATTATATTAAAATTATTAGGTAAAAAGTGTAAATTTATGATGGAAAACAAAAAAGTGTAAATTAAAGTCAAAATTAAAAACAAAAGTCAACATTAAGAAATCGAGAACTGTGATTGGTCGATAAGTTATTAGATCAACTGTGTTTTAGTATAATTGAAGATACCACATTTACAAGCATTATGATAAATATTTATCAACATTGTTAATCACACTAAATGGGAACATCTACCCAAATTTGTCCACATAAACACATAACAATTAACACCATAAATATCCACCTATAATTTAAGGTCATCTAATGATAGGTCAACATTGACTGATGGTTAAAGCCAACGAAATGAATAAAAGAGTTCGGGATGTTATATAACAGGTTTATTATTGCGTGTAAAAACCCTCAAAAGATATTTAACAGAAATATTTTATAAGTCGTTCAAAAAATACAATGTTGTCGCATTTGAGTAGAGAGACAAAGACGACATTTGGGAAGACGCTTAGGTGGTCATGAAGGAGTTTGTTGAAGTGTTGGTGAACTCAAATCGGAAGTCGATTGTGTATATTTCTTGGTATTATGAAGGACTAAATTGTTCAAATGAAGAGGCTTCGATATTGCTTGTGGCTACCCTTTTCTCTAGTAAAACAGCAAAAGAAACTCACATTTTTTTGAAAGAGATTTCACATACACAATTTGTTGAGAGCCTAAATCAAGAAAAACAGAATAATCGAACGTGTAAGGAGGAGCCACATGATCAGGCCCAAGACATTAGCCTCGGCCCTCGTGGATGCACTACTAGGGGAAAACGAATTCAATCTGACAACACCAGCCGCATATCATATCAGGAATTCTATCAAGTTGAAAATCATTCGTAAAGAAAAGTCAACAATACCTATATTTAGATATCATTAAAGTGAAAGAAAACTGTAAACAATAACTATATGGATACACTATATCTTTCCATGGTTTTAAAGAAAAGTGAAAACAATAACTTATATCTATATATCATTAAAGTTTTTAAATGAAATAAGGAAAAAATTTTCTTAAAATTGAAAATCCATCTCAACCCACCCAAAAGACTTTTCAATGAATTCTTTCTAACATATAAAAATTTAGAGAAAAAAAAAAATAATAAATGGGTGAAAACCATCTAGTCTCATATGGACCCGTGTTATGTTTTTATACTCAGCTTGGGCTAATAGTTAAAATAGAATTAGATAATAGAGTTGTAACTTTCGATCAAGTAGTTACGTTTTTGTTCTGCAACTACTTGTGATTTTTGTTTTTTATTCAATTAAAAGAATTAATTGAAAATTATAACTTTGTGTTTTCGATGTTATTTTACATTTCTGTTTCATATATTCTGTTTTGTTACTTAATTTAGAAATAATTAACATTTATTTAAAAAATGAATATTGGAACTTAAGGTTGAGATCTTCTTAGTATACTAAAATATGATTGAGATATATGTCAACACTAGTTTTAGAACCCGCCCGATAGATATACGGTTTTAAACCACATTTCTAATATTTTTCGTTTTTTGTTTCATTACGTGGTGTTGTGACGATAATCTATAAAATTAAGTGAGGGTCTATATCATGTATGTCCTTGAGCATTAGTTCAATGGTTAAAAGACTATCCCCATATACAAGGTCTTGTGTTCAAGCCTTGGGAGGACATAAGGAAGTCCATTTGTGAGGGATTAGCTTGGATTTACCCAGGTTCAAGTCTGAAGGGACAGGGTTTACTCCTATTAACCGTCGTGTCTTCGGGCGGATTAGTAGGGGGTTTACCCCCATCGGGTATTTGAAATAACCATTTCTACTTCGAGTGAGCTCTTTAGCGCGAATCCGGTTAAGACAACGTATACTAGACCTTTCGTTATCGAATCGCGACACGAATTTTTCAGCGAAATTTACCTTTCAAAAAATATATGTATGAAAGCGTCAACTTGTATTAATGTTATATTATTCATAAGGTAAGTCTTATCTCCATTTTATTAATAAAATTTTTCTTAATGGGATTAAATTATTAAGAATAATAAAATAAATATACAACATGTTTATAAATAAAGTATAAATAAATATGAGTATTTCTGGATTAAATCATATCAACAAACGATGATTACATCCACTCTTAAAACTGTCACATGACGAAAGTTTCCCATATTAAGGAATTGTCTCATTATACCATTTTAGAGGGGCAACTTTCAATAATATGACGCCACATGATAAAAGTCTACTTCTTTGGGAGTTGCCTTCCTCCCTTTAGTACGTCTTAGCATATTAACAAGGGCGAGCACAATAATCTCCATGATCATTAGGAGGATTAATCAAACTTTCAAGTAATGGAGTGCAAATATCTCAAACTTTTAAAATAGCTAATTGAAAAAGAAAAAATCTTTAAAATGATAATTTTTTTACTCAAAATTCTTAATATAGGAAACCTTTGAGATACGAAGGTGGAGCGTTGGTTATTACGGGTGAAGTGAAATATCATGAGTACACTTTTTATCAAGTAAACAACTCAAAGGCATCTTTTAGACTATATGATTGTGTATCTGGAAATGAATAAAGTGAGGGTGAGTGCTTAGGGAGAAAATGAGAAAAGATTGATATTTAATTTTTTTTTTCTTTATTTTTCATTTTTAATTTAATTTTATGTTTTTATAGTCAAAACCATTGCCAAAAATATATATATATATATATATATAATATAAAAGAATTCTCTACACATGTGTAAGTTTTTATACCTTACACATGTCTATAAATGTGTCGATAGGTTGTATTTTTTTTCAGATTTTTATTTTAAATTTTTTTATTTTTGGAATGGGTTTGTGTTAAAAAGAAATAACAATAATAAGAATCAAGAAAGCAAGCTAGGAAAAATCAAAAATGAACTTTTGCTTTTTTCTATCCTTAAGCTACATTCTCTCTAGATCTGTATCTTAAGTGAGGGTCTATCTTACATGAAATGTGATTGTGATTATAGAAAGTTCGTTTATTATGCTAATGCATATGGTGAGCATATACATATGTATGTGGATTTGGAAAATTTGATATATCAGGTTTTATTGAAAAAAGTGATAATGAATGTGTGAAGGAGGAAGTGAATATATTATATACGTATACATATTGCCAATTCAGATGTACATGTCAACTTTTTAATGACGTGACACTTAACGGAAGTCTGACGTTAAAAACTAAAGACATTACCTTTGTTGAAAGTTTCTTTACTAATGAAGTCCTTTTTAATAGACGAAACCTAAATAGGTTTACTAGATTAAGAAATTTGACTAAAAATGTTATCTTTTTGTGAATTTTCCCTAAATGAAAACTCAGTTAAAGTTGAAACAAAGGGATTGAAAGACCATGATGTTTACAAAAAAACCCTGTATTGAGAAATGACCCATTCTGCCTCATTTGTTCCTTATTTACGATCTCTATAATTCCAAGAAAACTAATAGTATTTGTTCCTTATTTACCATCTCTAATAATTCCAAATAAAACTAATAGTAGCAATTTGGTTTGTTTTTGGTCATACCTGGTGCTTTTGGAATTATGGATCTCTCAGTAAAACTTTTAAAGGTTAGTCTTAGTATTTTCCAGATTATATATATTTATGCATATGGGTCCTAATTTGGATGTGCAGGTAAGAAGAAAGACACAGGGACAGCTCAGCTCACTTGATTCTCCTATAAAAATCTAAAATGTATGTGTGACCACAAACATTGGTAACAGAATCAAGATTTTAAAGTTCCAACCAGTATAGACAACTCTTTTTCAGTCACTACCCACACAATGCTTATAGTTCAATGGTTATCAACTTTATAAGACTATAAGAGTAAAGAAACCAAAATTTTCAGCAAAGAGACGTTTCTAAAGACGGCAGCACCCAACTCCATCGATTGCCAGCTTACGACTTTAAATTTAATCATACAATAATATTTTTTGTTTTTATTAATAGTTTTGATATTCTTAAAATGACATTTTAAGACATCACAATATACTTTAATGCTAGAAAGGGAAAGAACCAAGACTGGCAACTTCACTTTGATTTTGTTATCAAACAAAAGCACAATGAAACAGAAATCTAAAAGGCTCAAAAGATACCAGTAAACTATGTGGTATAACATCACAAACAAAACTATGTGAATGGGCTAGAAAACCGTAAAACAAGAATCACATATAGATAGATGAATTCAGTAAAGGTACAGAGCATCAAAAACTTCATTCTTGTCTTTGTGATTGGTATCGTAATACTACATGAGAACAAAATTAACCATTCAACAAAACTTGTAAATGTTGTGTTCATTTTGACTTGCCTTTCTTAAAAGATTTCTTCTGCGATGTGCTCTTATACGGGCTCTTCCTCTCTGTAAATTTACCTGAGGTTGATGAAGATTTCCCGTGCTGATTTTTTCGTTTCTTGTCATTCTTGGTGTTGTACATGTCAACAGCCTATTAACAAGCAGCACATAGGTAAAAACACAAACCCTGAAAATCTGAAAGTCCATGGAATTGTAAAACTATAGAAACATTTTTTATATATAACATGTGAAATTTCTATCCCTTCAAAAGAATGTAGATAAATAAATCTTATAGACCATTAGACCCAAATCAATAGCATATCTTTGATGAAAACGGCAAACAAAGGTATTTTTAACGTCAGCATTTGGTTAAGACTATAAGATTTACTTGTGGATTCCCAAAACATATTTTGTAATTATCACATGTGGGAAGTAGCATGGTGCTTGGGAAAAGAAAACCATAAAAAGTTGACTTATAAGTATATGAATAAAAGCTAATAAAAAGGGGGCTGCTGAAGAAAAACTGTGTTAGTTGAAAGTGAATAATTTTTAGTAAGCGGTAGATTGACCTGCAAACACTATCATATCCTTATTCTTGTAAATAATTATAAAAATTATTTATGATCGGAATCAAATTTAATAAAATTATAATTCAGTCTTTGAATATCAAATCTATACGGAGTTATACAGATTCATAATGCCATACAGGCATACAGTCTTTCAACACATTTGACACTTTTTGTATGACTAAAAAAGGGGTCAAAATGGAACCTCAAAGTAAAAGTGTATGTTTCATTACCTTAGTGACATTGAAAACTTCATGGGAATTTTTGGCCATCAACTTGTTGAGAACCTTGTCGGTTTGTTGTTTCTCTAGGGAACCCATTCCCGATCCTTCAACAACAGGTAGGAACTGGAAGGATAAAGAAAGTGACCATGAAGATACACATAGATTTTAGATAAAAATTGCTATAGGCTAAAAGCTGGGAGTCTGGTTAACACACCTTCCTGAATTTCTTATCATGTTTCGCGGGCTTTTCACCAGCCAATTTTTTGTCAAATTTACCGCCACTGGCAGTTGAAGTTGCTGCCATTCCAGCTACATTCTGCAGTTCGTCCTTACTAACCTTTCTTGGTTCAGTTTGGGTCCCAGTTATTGGCAATGCCGTAGCAGCTAACTGAACATGACTGCCATACATAAAAAATTAGATAGAGAGGACTTCCGATCTTGCATAAAACTAAACTCATATCCAAGATCTTAGTTATGAGATAAAATGAAAAATGATCAAAAACACATATTTATGGAGAAAAGATTGAACCTTGGTAGAGCACCAACTTTTGCCGCCTCTTTCAAATTATGAAAACGGTTCTTCTCTTGTTTTTCAACTCGTTGCTTCTTTTCCAACCGTCTTTTGGCAAAAGGATCTACTCCTGGCTCTGTATACAAAATCATAAAAGTTAATTACTTGAACCCAATAATATACTCATCATCCATGCTCAATGCAGCACCCACTACAGAATTTGAAGTTGACTTTGATGGTTGCAAAATACTTGATTGCTCATTTTTCTATATAAAAAAATAAAAACAGTTCTTTCATACTTTATCCAAAGAGTGTTTTATGTCAGTTTTTTATATCCAGCGGTCCAGCCCACTTGTGATTTCCAACAAGTCTTCCCTATTTTATACGGCAAGAAGCGAAACTACAATCAGTCGGTTCAGGCCTCCATTTAGTTTCACCCAAACTTTAAGAAATGAAAAGTAGCATGTAACAAAGACAAATGCAGAGTAGCAAGGTAAATATAAATTTACCATCGGTCATCTTTGCCTCGATAATAGGAACATCATTGTCATCATTTACTCGGTCATAACCATGACGACGCTTCCAAGATGCAGTTTGATCATCATAGACAAGTTTGTCTTTCTTTTTGTTCTGGATGCCTGTATGAGGATCAATGAATTAGTACCACAACAGGAGCTTATAATAAGGATTATATATTTATATATGCAATTTAAGCTTCAAACTTAATCAAGTTTTTACAGATTCCTGACTATCCGAGTAATAAGTTGAAATTTGTCATTACTAACCTTTCTTTTTGGCAAAAATCTCCCATTTTGTTGGTGGTGCAGGTTTTGGCAGCTGTAAGAAAGAGCAAAATGGTCTTAATTGAGTTACAAAGAAATAAAGTAAAGACGGGTGCAGTCAAAAAATCAACACAAAGAAATAGTAACTCGTTCATGATTAAACTATACTACCTTATAATAAAAAATTGCTGATAATATTCTAATAATATTTTAATAAGCACGTAAACTGCAAAGTAGAATATGCTTGAGTAGCTTACAGGTTTTTCTCTTGGCAATTTTGTGGTTGGTGGTGGTAGAGAAACAACTGGCCCAGATGCATCTTCAGAAGCTGGCAAGTTAAAAAGAGCGTCGGCAACTGACTGAATTAATTTAGTACCGTGTGCTATGCACTCCTTCACAAGATCCTCCCTAATATTTCCAAGCAAGAAACATACGAGCAGGTTATATTAATACTATAGCAATGCATATTAAATAAACTAGATATCCTATTAAACCAAAGACCTAAACTCTAAAATAACAAGAGCACGCAGATGAACACCCCTGGTGTTTTCCCAAAATTCAGCTAAAATCAAAACAACATATTTTAACTTTCACAGATAATACTTCACACAGATTGGCCTGACAACCACCACCTTTTATCCAATCTATACGATTTATATTGATAACAAAGCCTTTTTTTTTTGAACAGCAAGAGTTAAATGTTAATGATACGAACCCCAGCAGTGACATCCAAGGTGGGAGGTATGCTGGCAGTTGGAACCCGCACAATCCTGCAGAACAAGAGTGATTACACGTATGCCCACACACTCAAGGGGTAAATGCCCGAAACCATGGAGAATCAAGATTTGATCCAAGGTCTCCAAGTCAACATCCCTACGCCAGTTCCCTCAAAGAGAACCCCGGCTTTAACAAGATATCTATAGCAGACGACAACAAATATACAACGAACGTTGCTTTAACTTTAGCAACGGTATCCTTCCGTTACTAAAATATTTCAAAAACCCTATTACGTCGGCTTTAAATTTTTTGAGGGCTACAAAGGTTTGTCATTTTTCTACCCCTAAAAAAACCAACTTAGACCCACTAAAGTATCCTAAAAAAAACTCACAATCGCAATCGTGAAAGCATCACTGACCCGGTTTCATATCTACCTCAAGAATTAGTCCATGATTAATCTTAAGCTAAAAATAACTTTAAAAGGGTCAATGTCAATAAGTAATTACTTATTACTATAAGTAAGATTATTATCAATTCACACCATAGTAACATAGTATGAGTTACAAACTAAGTAATAGCAGTAATATATATGTATGTATGTATGTATGTATATATATATAGATACAAAGATTTTGAACCTGTTATTAGGGAGGGATGAAGACTGGAACTGAGGATCATATGCTGTGAGATTTCCAAGGTCGATTTGATATCCTCCATGTTGCTGTTGTTCTTCTTCTGCCACCATTTTTTTTCTTTTTTTTAGGATTTCAGAGGTGAGGTTTGTGAAAGGAAGGCTGGAAGTAACAACGGTTTGTTAAGGGTTTTAGGTCAAGAACTTTTGTACCAAATAAATTTAGGGATAAGTGAATGTTAGACCTTTATCTTATAGAATGTGCATTTTTTGTACCCTTGTGGTTTTCATTACATTACGTAATAGAAAGGATGATGAAGTTTAGGATCGTAGGTTCTGTGGATCTTTTATATTTTGTATAAGTAAAAGTAATACGAGTAGTAATTAACTTAATTTTAGACCGTGTGTTATACGAGTTCGAATAACTGAATAAAAGCTCAATATAAAAATAAGAAGATTTAATGGATTACGAACATAATTTGTGAGCATTTTTGTAACCTTAAACGTGTAATCCGTGAATAAAGTTAAGGATATTGTTAAAGAAACAGTTGCACCTACACACCATATAGTTACAACAATATTCACATTTTCATGTTAGGAATACCTTATTATGTGTATGTAAGATATGTCATTTATTATAAGTTGGGAAATCGAAGCTTTTGGGATGTCCAACCTAAGGGTGTGATGAGTTGGGGATGGTGCAAGCTATTGCAAATAATAGATGTTATCTGTCCCTTTGTATGGTCTCATATTGGTGATGGGAAAAACATCTCTGTTTGGGCTCATAGATGGCATGATTGATGTCCTCTAAACAGATTTATCTCTCCAAGAACTATTGTCAATAGTAGTTTTAGTCTACATTCTACTATTAATGAGGTAGTCGAGGATAGTAATTGGAAACGGCCTATGGCGTGGTATGAATTGTTTCATGTCTTAATTGGTATTCGTCCACCAACCTTGCACTTTAATAAGAAGGATGAACTGAACTAGATAATTAGCGGGGTACTAAGGGCAAGTTTTCAACAACTTTTGTTTGTAATACCGTACGGGTTAGAGAAGATGAGGTACCATGGGTGAATCTGGTCTGGTTTTCCCATTCAATCCCTAGACATGCGTTTACTTCGTGACTTATTTTAAAGAGGAAGTTAAAAACTCATGATCGATTGAACCTTGGGAAGTGGGAGGTGCAACAAATTTGAATCTTATGTGTTGCACGTTGTGCAAACATGGTCCGGATTCCCATAACCATTTATTTTTTGAATGTCCCTTCTCTAAACAGGTGTGGACGCAAGTCAAGGCTATGACTGGTATGTCCCAAGTATCGCATTATTGGAATGATATTGTTACGAGTCTCATTCCTATATCCAAGAAAAACAACATCAAAAGTGTGATAGGAAGATTGCTTGTAGCAGCTGTGGCGTATGTCATATGGCAAGAGAGGAATCGGCGCCAATTTTCTAATTTAGAGCGAAGTGCAGATCAAGTAAAGGAAATCATCTTGAAGACGGTTCGTCTCAAACTAACATCCTGTTCCTTCAAGAAGACTGGCAAGGATGTGTATCTATTGAAACCTTAATTTTAAAATGAAAAAATTTAGACCTTTGGATGAAGTTTATGTTTTAGTTATAAACATTAGATTAAACTAATGATGTCATATACAATTTTTTAAACTTTTTTATATATAATTTAGTTTTGATCAATTTAAATATGTTTATTAATTATAGTAAGTAATTGCTACATTTTATAGTCATAAAAAGTAATTATTTTGATGAACTAATTATGAAAAATATTTTCTATATTATATATTATCTTTTTTACTTTTAAAATTTTTTTAATAATATTTCCTTTTGTGTGTATGTCTTTAACAAATTAAGATTTTATATAATATTTTTATCATATAACATAGTAGATATTGGTCATAAATATTTAATTTTTACATCGTTAGATTCTTATGATATTTAAATAAAAAATATTATCGATATGTATATTGTGCTTAGAATAATAAAAAAAAAAAAAAAGATTATAAAAATGACAACTTCATTGATATTCAACATATTTTATCTATGTTTGTTAAATTATAAAATTATCTATATTAACATGCCATATTCAACATATTTTGTATTTGTACGTTTTGTAAGTGGGTATAAAATTACGTTAATGATATCTATCATATAACTAAAATAGGAAGTTAGAGATAAATTTGACACTCCTTAAAACCCTTGAAATAGTATATTTTTTCTTCTTTCTCCTCTACTTTTTTTTTTAAAATCTTTTTTTCTCTTTCCATCTTTATGTTTTTAAAAATAAACCTTATTGTTAACAAATTATCTAAAGTCCAATCTATTACATTTTATAATCACTAAAACTATTTTTTTTATCGATTAGTTCTTCTTTTTGTTTTATATCCGTAAAATTAGTATCAATATCATTTTTGTATAGATGTAATAAAACAAATTCATTCTTTTAATATATGAAAATTTTTAAATTTTAGTAATTATCTAACATCTAAATATTCTAATTATTTATTTCGTATAAAAAACTATAAATTATTTACAGTAAAACCGGCTCAAAAAAGATTATAGTTTAAATTCGGGTAAAGTTTATTCTTATATATATTTTTATTTATATATTTTTTTTCTGTTTTAAATATTTTGATTACATCCTTTAACATTTTAAAATCTACATTATTTATATATAACAATTAAAGTAGGCTTAATTACAATCTATTTTTTTTATTTTTTATTTTTACCACCACACTTTATTTTATTTACTTTTACATCACATTTAAACTTTTAGGTCTTTTAATAGTAATATTTTTGTTTTTAGTGTTTTTAACACAAAAGTTTTGGCTTTTATTGTTTAATAATGAACTTGGATTTATTATATATATATATATATATATATATATATATATTGCCCTTAAATTTCTAATCTTTTTAGCTTTGTAACAAACGTGGACTTCTTTATGTTTGCCCCTTAAACCTTTTAATTTCTTGGCTTTCACAAACTTTTGTCTTCTATATATTTTGCCACTTAAACATCTTTTTTATCTTGGATTTTTTTACTTCCTCTTATTATCTTCTTTCTTTTGATCACCAACAATTTCATGTCATAACAGTTGTATACTTCTTATCAGCTGTTTCGGTCAAAAATTACCTAAAATAATTTTAGAAAGGATTTTAGACAACTCAAGAACCGAATATTTGTAAATGGGGTTTGATGTTCAAGGATCTTCAATTAAAAGGAAAGTTTTCTTAACAATAATTATTGAAACTAAGAGTTTCGATTAAAAAGAGTTTTGAGAAAGCCTTTGAGATAGAAATACTTCGAGTAATTAAGAAAACTGTTGAAGATAAAGCTAAAGTACTCAAAATTAAAGCTAGGATATCTCTTTAACTAAAGAAAGGTTTTTGCTAATGAAAATAGTACGAAAAGAGTTTTGATCAGAAAACCTCTAACAAAGACCTTAAAAAGACGTTTTGAAGAAGATATAATAAAAAAAAAAAACGGAAGATTAAAGCAAAAAGACTCAAGGTCTAGACTATGATCCCTAAATAAACTGCTAAAAACGTTTCGTAAATGCAAACTAAGACAAAGAAAAAATAAAGAGCATGAACATAGAGCATTTTTACGAGGAAAAACCCTTAATCCATTTGGATTGCCGGCATAAAAACCTCGGGAGGAAGCAATTGAACCTGCCTTTGTTGTTTTATTATTATAATTTCAGAATAATTACAGTACGGGGGAACAAGTGATCGTTCTAAGTGATGAATTTGGGGTTGAATGTTGGTGTGAACGAATTCTGAGTGTTTACAGAGGTTTTTTGGAGTTTTAGAGAGAAGATGTGTATGTTTTTCTGTGTGAGAGTCGAATTAATCAGCCTATTGATCACTTGCCCATTTTATAAGGAAAAAGTACAACTAACTATCCTAAAATTCCGGGATCTTGGCAGATTATTTTGTTGACTTTAAGACTTGGCTCTTGAACGTTATAGGACCATTTCCACACGTTTTCCAGCAACTAACTCGGACTTTGGGGGCAAGAAAACACTTATGCACGTTCCTATATTGCTAAGACAGAATAAATAACCGTTAGTAATCTCAGAGCCCAAGATCCTGGACATATTTCGGATCTTGGCCCATATCTTAATATCCTGACCATATGTTAACTATTTGAACATATCTTAGGATCTTAAGCACGTTTTAGGATCCTAAACATATTTTAAGCGTATTTTAGGCATATTTCTAATCTATGATCCTGAAGTACAAAGTTTAGCCATGAATGCTAGCTAAGATCTTGATACCCCATGATTTTAGATATGAAAATCTCACCCCAAACATCAACCAACATCGAAACTGCAACTAACAGATGTCAATAAATTCTATAACATAGTAAATAAAAATGGCTTTTTTCCTACATTAAAACATAAAATATGGTAAAAGAAATGAATTATGTTTTCATTTCATAAAGTGTAAGTTTTTTTTAACAATGTTGACACTGTTTTTCCTATATAACTTTTTTTTTTTTAAAAATTTAAAAAAAATATGGGGGAAACTTTTTAGCCCCGATAGAATATATCTTTACTTGTAATAATATACGTAAAATTGTATGAAGGGCTTAGCTACAATGAAGCATGTTCGGATGCTTTTTTTTAATTCATTTCCTAAGCATCTTTAATTGAAGGGTGCTGCGTACCCATGGTTAACAACCGGTTAATCACAGACCAAGGAATGAGACCAAGGAATGAGTATAACATATAGTGTAGTATTTCTACTATAACAGTAGAAACGTTATCTTTCAAATACTTTTTAGAAGACTTTTTAACCTTTATGATAAACTTTTGTAATGTATATTTATCGTTATGTATCGATCGTCGGTTTTATATACGTTGAAAACTTCGCGCATCCTTATTTTCCCGGAGCAACGCCCGGAATATAAAACTAGTTTATAACTATAAAAGTTATATACAACTTTTAACATCAAAATAAATTAATAATCTATAAAAGTAATTTTAAAAATCTACTAAATTTTATATGTGCCATAGTTAAGTTTGTATAACCCTTTAATTTTGGTCTACTCAATTTCCTTTTAACAGTGTTCTTTCTTTTGTTATTTTTAAACTCAAAATAAGACTCTTAATAAACATTCAAACCAATTAGTTAGCTGCCTTGTTTAGAATTATTTATTCTTCACATATAGTGTAACCATAAGTTTCTTTAATTGAAAATTGTATTAGTTTAATTAAAATCTAAAAATGGTAAATGAGGTAAGCAAATCAATCCAAAGGCTTATATTCATTCTTGCTTTTCATCCAAAGGCTATAGCTTTTTCAAAAATGAATTTAAAAGGCTCATTTATTATTATTGGGCGATTAGAAAAAAACTAAGATGAAAAGAGAAAAGAAAATAAATATATTTAGAATAAAATTTCAGCTAAAAATTATATTATGGCTATATGCTTATAAGAAGAACATACCTTATCATTTGTGTATAGAAAGAGGTATTATGTATCAATAGTTCTTTGTAATCAAACTTATATTCAAAATAAAATCTTAACTCGAAGTAATATCATGGGTGTATACAGTGGCGGATCCAGGAAATTTTTTAAGAAGGGGCAATATGTAGTAGAGACGATAGTACATATGGGTTGGTAACGATTCAAGAATATTCAGGTTTAGTTTTACGTTACATGTAAGATTATTATATGATACAGAAAATAGGTATGCCTTTTATTTAAATAAAAACTTAGATGTACATAAAACATTTGATTGTAATTTTTTCATTGAATTATCCAAGCATGGTATTAACATATCAAAATAATAAAAATACAAATATATTGTTTCATTTAAGTACACAAGACATATATATACTACCCTAATGATAATAAAAAACCAACATCCATTTTTTTATTTTAGTGAAAATCTAAAATAAAGATGTTAAAAAACTTAAAAAATATGTAAATCAATATTTGTTGGGTTAATGTGAGGAGGTGCCCAGGACCCCCCTAATAACACTATGGATCCGCCAATGGGTGTATAGACAACTTAATACCATATAGATTGAAACATGATGTTAATTTCCTCACAAGAGGTTTTAGGTTTGAATTATATGCTAGACATATTTGGCTAAATTAATTCACTTGCTACACATCATATTCAATCAATCACTACCGCCATCACCACCACCACCTCACCACCTGTCGTTACCATCGCTACCACTATCGCCGTCACATTATGCGTGCATAAATCTAGTTTACACTGATCAACACTAACTTGATCTACCACAAATGTGTTAATTAGTCACCTGTTGATCTCAAAACCACTCGTGCTCATAAGTCATAATTTATAATTTATAATTTATTATGTATAAAGAAAGAAGTCCAATATATCTATAATATAACTAAAAGAGAAGGTTGGGGTACACTTAGCACCCTTAATCCCCCTCTTTGAGCTTAATTCTCCCTCTTAATTTATCATCTTTTTTTTAATAATTAAATCTAGATAGGCCGACCTTATTATTAATTAAAAATCTTTTTACCCTTAAAAGTCTCCCAAAAATTATCTATATATACAACAACCTAGGAAAAAATCCTCATATATTCTCAAAAAAAAAAAAACCTTTGACCAAAAAAAAAAAATCGACTACCAAAAGGTTTGACCTCCTTCTATACCAGGTAACATGTTTTTAATTTTTAAAGATCATCACTTTTATGAAATTCAATATATTATATGAACTTAAATTATTATTATTATTATTATTATTATTATTATATCTCTTATATACAGTATATATTATGAGAAAAGTGAGTGTGTGGTTGTCATGTACCTAAGTTAATTACATAACAACTACATACTCCCAACCCTCATATATATTATAAGTATGAAAGTATCAGTTTTGTATATGTTTTCTATATGTTGGTTGTGACTTGTGTACCCCAATCTATATTTAGGCAAACAATTTATTTTCTTTTAGTTAGTTGAAATATAATGAACATATTTCATGGTTCTTTTTTTGGATATCATAACTGATTTTAGCTTGAAATTATATGATTTTGTACATTAGACAGATCCAGGAAATTATAACATATATAGTGGAGAAATAAAAAATATATATGACTTCAAATTTTGAGTAGTACAAAATGAACCAAAAACATGATAATATACATAAATATGATATATCTAAATTAAAATATTTATGTTTCTGCTTATCAATGTTTTTGTAACAGGTTATGGAAGCAATCAGGCACTCGATGCGCGAGTCCACTCCTGACGTCACGAATGTGAAAACCAATGGCCATACTTTGCCGTAGCATTTAACGACATGGCGTCAACTGTTTTGAGAATGAAGGGTGGAAGAAGAAGCCGGTATGTTGAACTATCCCCTCAAGTATAATTTATTGACGCCCAATGCAACGACATTGAGACAGCAATCGCTTTTGCTACTCAACAAGAACTTGGGCTTGAGAGTCTACATAGGTATCCTTATATAATGATGTCAAGAGAGATTGCAAACTGGACTGAGCGTAACTACCAAACGCCTAGAGAACAGTATGTAGCTTGTTTAATCTCTTGTAATTTGTTTTTAATTTTCAATCAAAGTCATTTAGGACATTAGTAGTTTAATCTGTTGTTTAATTTGCTGTTATGTGTATTTATTTTTCAATCAAAGTCATTTAGGACATTATGTTAATAATTATCATTTAGGACTGGCTGACTCCAAGTAGAAATGGTTTTGGAATATAATTTTTGCCTAAACAACAAGTTTTTTCCATTCACAATTGAATAGGGGATCAATGACAATTATTGGTGTAACTACATCTTTCTAGAGTAGAGACACAAAGAAGACATCTCGATATTATTATCAAGGGGGACTATGTTGGTGCATTTTGTGTGACAACAACATTTTGAAATAGTACGTATTCTAGATTGTTAGGTATTGAGTCTATGTAATCGTTGAGTCGTTTGTATCAAAGTTTACGTTGGTTTTGCATGGGTTGTTGGTTTCACCCAAGGGAAGTTAGTTCCGTGCGAAAAT
Source organism: Erigeron canadensis (assembly GCF_010389155.1). Lineage (NCBI taxonomy): Eukaryota > Viridiplantae > Streptophyta > Magnoliopsida > Asterales > Asteraceae > Erigeron > Erigeron canadensis. The sequence continues at coordinate 8,110,603 of NC_057767.1, read as the reverse complement.
AGCTTACCTAACGTCTCTAATAAAAACTCCTTTATTCGGCTTTGGGAACGCCAAAGAGTAAACTAAAACTTATAATTATTGGTGGAGCTATTTTTTTTAATCTAGTTTTAGTATATGTAAAAAGCGTTTAAATGAACAGAAATCATAGTCATAGATGTAAACTAAATAGAATTAAATCACTGAAATCAGATTCACAAATTAACATAAGTGGTAGTGTTGTAGCTAGTTCACAATTTGTTGTAGATTGTAGTCCGTAGCACACTGAACAGAATTTTCGAATATAAGAATTTAAGAACATAAATAAGTGAACGAATTTTGGAAGTGAATAAAATTACCGAATTTAAGCAAATTGGAGCAACTGTAAATTTAATCCTATGGTAACCTATCTTTATTTCTTTTGAGGGTGGTTGTTTTTGAACAGACTTATTAAAATTCTACTAAATATAGGCCCAAATGTCAAAAATTATAAGCCCAACAGATTAAAAGTGGAGGCCTTAAGCTTTGTAGGGCTCTAAGCCATTGCCTAGCCAATTAATTAGTACTATTGGTCCGGCCCTGCTACTTGCTTGGTAAGCTAGTTTTGCACGACACTACGGTCAACCTCACTCCAGTATAATAGTCAACCTCGTGTTGACCCAACACACCAGGGAATAGCTTTTAGTTCTTGTTTGGACGATTGTTTGTGTTTGATTTTCAAAATTAGATTATTTCAGTCGACCTCACGACACTAAAGTTCATTAGGAGAACCGGCGTACGTGTTTGAGGCTGCGAGTATGTTATAGTCTCTTGAAATGCTTCACCAAGATTTGGTTAAAATAAATATCCCCCTTTTAATGATCAAAAGTCTAAAAAAATGTAGACTCTATGTTAGTTTGGTTTTTCCATCACTAATATACTTGAGTTCTAAGGATTCATGATCCAAACCTGCTTGACTCAAAATCAACCCAATTGACCTGTTAACCACATGCATCTTAATTAATGAGGTCAGGTTCGGGTTAGTAGGTTTTAGGTTATGCTTGAAACTTCTGACATGATACATTTCGTGGGTCGATCAGGTTTAGGGTCGGAGATCTCAACCCACTAACCCGTCAACCTGAATCCGCCAACCCGAACCTGACCTAATTAACAATCCTGCTTTCTAACCATTATGGAGCCGGGATACAAAAAAAAAAAAAAGATGGTGAAATATTGTCGACCAAGATGTGATTGACATGATCTAGTTTTATAATCATTATAGAGTCAGGACATGAAAAATGGTAGCTACATTACAAAGAAGAAGAATTCAGGTGTTTAAGATAAACATATTGTTAATTTTATAAAACTGAAATTAAGGAAGCAGTGCTTAGTGAAAACTGAAAAGTTACAGAGAAATGTAACTTAGAAAAATATATTAATGTAAATAAATAAGTAATTTATTAATTCGTTTTTTTTTTTAAGATGATAATTCTTTTTGATAGTAAAAACAGAAATAAGCTAAGGAAATACTAGTATATATCAGACTGTTTTCAGCAAGTACTATGTATTAGATTATGATCACCTATAGCCTTTTTGTATATACATTTACTTGATTTAGAAGTTTTAGGGCATTAATCCATGAAAAGGGGTGCAGATTTATTAATGGAAAACAATATGGTTAGCCTTATTGGGCATGCCAGCCTTTCGTCTTGTTTCCATGTGTTCTATCTTCTTTATAGTTTATTTGAAAATTATAAAATATTTAGTGGTCCAGTGAGATTATCAATGATTTTATATAGCTTTGCAACCTCTAATTCAAATGGATGAAAATACCAATTAATTTCTTTAATGCTTTAAACAAGTGATTTACACTATTCGTTGAAGGGTACGTACCCAACGGACTTGAGTTCCAGAGAGGATATTTTAGCGGAAATCATTGTGCTTATATGTTGGACATTGTAATGAGCTAATTAATTATCGACCATTAATTTCCAAATAAGTTTTGAATTAAAAAGTAGCATAACCTTTTTAGAAAGGCAATAATCCACAGCTATATTATTTTTAACTAGTGTAGACTATAGAGTAAGAAGTAACCCTAAAATATATCTCTTAGATTGATAAGTTATCACATCGATCTATCGTCAATATCAAGTCTATCTTTTTGTTAAAAAAAAAAGTATGAATTACAAAAATCACCCTTACGTGCACGACATATAAGGTATTTTTAACATCCTTTGACGGACGTTAAACTCAGATATAGCCTGAGTAGGAAATTGCAAATATGTTTGGCGTAATAAATATATATATATATATATATTGAAAATAATAATTTGGTCAAACCATAGGTGTCATCTACGTAATTTATCCTTGTTAAAAATGTTTGATTCAAATGCATTGCTAACATGCTACATCCAAGTTTAGAAATTTCAAAATGATGTCTCTTCGAGATGAGAGGGGTTGGACTCTTACACTTTATTTAGTCATCTACATATATATTATAGTATCTCTAAAGATTACGTATAGTTAGCACATGCGTTCATCTTTAAACTTCCAAAAGTATTATACTAAGTATAGCTACTATTCTAGTAAGAACATAGCCATTGGTTAGAGAGAATTGAAAACCAATGGAATTGTGCCATCTACAACTCTTCTGGTGGTGCCTTGTGGTATTGTTTCATATTTAAGTTCAACATATATAAAAAATGAGCTAGGGTGTATATATTATAAGGACAAAGCACAAATAAGAACACACAATGGGAAGCATGTGGGGGAGTTGTGGTAATGAATGTGAGAGCCATGTGATGAAGACATGTTCATTGGTTGCTACCTTTTCAAACTACATAGACCAAAACACAAATATCGAATTTGTTCTAGTCTTATTTATTTATTCATTAATATGTAATATGTCTAATTTATGTGGGAAAAAAAAATAGTGAAATGATAAACAATCGAAAATGATATGAAGTGTGATTACTAATTATTAGAGTATATTTGTTTGATAATTATTGACTTGTGGAAGAGTGATAGATTAAGGGCATAACCCTTTTTTTCTAACAGTATAATTGAATTAAAATTCCCGACAAAGTCATCAGAATAAAGTATCACATCAAGTAGCTTAGAATTACAAAGCCAACTTAACCAATTGAACTGCCTTTTCTAATAATAATTGGATATAATCATAAAGAAGAAAAAAAAAAAAATCGAAATAACAGAAAGGAACACCGCAACACTATTACTACATTGCGTTTTTGCGTACCATATAATAATACTTCATTTCTATGCTTTCAAAATGACCACTTTTAATAACTTCAATTTTAAAATATAAGGTTATTAATCTGTTGATTAGAAAACTCAACTTATTTATCTATATAATCTAAAGATATTTTTTACTTTTTGTGCATGTTACAAGTAGGTCTATGTTATGTACGAGCTGAGTCATTGAACTTCTATAGATTATTTAATACTAATAAAAACATAACCATATGTAATAACTTGAAGATTGGTCGTTGGATAAGAAAACGTTAAATAAGCCAAAGAATTGAATCTATAGAAATTTATAGTTTGCGTAAGATAATAGTCATTGTGATGACTTTATTATATGATCATATTAAGATTATGTGATTTTAATAATAGTTAACTGGTGGTGTTATGGTCAGATAATTTTCTCTTTCGTTAGAAATTACATAAGGATATATAAAAAAATTTGCTCGGATTATCTGAGATGATGGACTAAATTTTGACACATATTTAACGCTCTATACAGTATTCTCCTTGATCGGTTCTTAATATCTATCAGACTAAATTATAATCTATTTAAACTATTTTCACGTTAACAGTAAAATACAACACATATAAACATAATGTACAATTACTCAATGCCGTGTTTTATTGTTAGGTGTCACTTTGCTGGATTATTATAAATATGTAGGGATACTTTAAACAAAAGTAATAATAGATCAGTTGGTATGTTGGCTTGCTACAATTATTCACTTTAAGGAACGCAAGCTTGAACCCTCGTACCAACATATTACGAGTACATTTTCTATCAAAAATATAAGTTTTTCTCTTCCTTTTTGTTTTTTTTTTTTCATTTGCTCTTATGGGATCTATTAATTTTGGAATTTCCATCAGCTAGATTAAGGAAATGCTCCTTCCGTGAGGGGCCTTTCAGGTAATTGCCCTTTGATCTTTTTTCTTTTAATTTCATGGGGTAATTTCCGATATTAAATATTTTTTTATAAACAATCTTTTGGTAGTTTTACAATCCATAAAATTCGATTCTTAAAATATAATCTGCACTAATATAGCAACTCTAAAATACTACATATCCGTGTTTCGTTTTAATCTCATAATGGAAGCAGTCTTTCCACTTAGGTAGAGGTAAGGTCTGCCTACATTTTAACCTTTCTCATACACCGTCGAGTTATTGGGGCTCAAAACCTGCGAAAGGCGGCACTTAGCAGTTTCTTTTCTTCTTTGTTTTAAATATATGTGTTAACTAATCTGTTGATAACTATTGACACATTAAAGTTTAAAGTGTAGATTCGAGTCTATGTCGCACGGTTATTCCCGGCCAACGACCGGGTATAACACTAGTCTAATTTATTTATCTATGACATGCATGATTCAAGCTTTAAACTTTTATGAAAAAATAAGGTTTTTGTCATTATTCCAATCGATAATAATTATTTGTCTTTCCTATCCATATACACAAAACAACTTTACAATAAATAACTAAATTTAGGTCATGTATCATATACATGGGAAATTATCGACAACTTTGAAATAAAATGAATTATTAAATATGTGCAAATGTAAAATCCTATTAAATTTAAATTTATTATTTATTAACTATTAACTATATAATCAATTGAGTTTAGTTCAAATATGTCACACGAGTTTATGTATTGTGGGTTATTAGGAGTAGAATCAATTCTAGTTCCATTGAAGATTTAAAGGATAAAGTCACTAACTCGGCTAAGTTAAACGCTATTATCATTTTGAATAATTATATAATTATTGTTTTTATAATTAAGTGATTAAATCATTTATTATAAAAATTAAATGGATAAAACGATTATTATTTCAAAGTTTAAGTTATATCATTCATGAAATAGTTAAAGTAATTAAAATGATAAATCGGCTTATGGTATACATCTCGAAGTCTAGAGTACGTACAAAATTTCACTATTATACGGTGAAGTATCCTTTTATGTTAAATACTGAATGGTTATTTAAAAAAAGAAAAAAAAATGATAAATGTGTAGGTGATTAAAACATTATTAAACCAAAAACAAGCGAAATTGATTTGTATCTTGCACGTAACATAGAACATGCATCATAGGAAAACAAGATGGTATTTTACCACAGGACAAACATGCCAATCTAGTCAATACACGTGGAGGGCTGAGATCCACCCAGATGACAAACAGTGGTAGGTTACCTCTCTCATCAGTTTTCCTACCTTCTTCTTTTTGGTGGTCCATGTCTGCTGTGCAGTGTGGATTGTGGTCCCATACACTAAGTCTAACTATTTAAAAGTATATTACGAGTAATATTAAAATACTTACGAGTATAATTTATTTATTTATTGTACATTATTTCTCATATTTCCACTTTGAGTATAATTAGTATTTGTATATATTATATTTAATTAATTAACTTTAATAAACATATACCAGATCGCTATCATATTGCTCAGATATATAATATACCTGATGAAGACGATGTATATTGTAATTTTGCCTTTGACAATCGACATGATTAGCATTATTGTTGTTGTTGTGTAAAATATTTTAAATTTACAATTTAAGAAAAATAAACATTCGAAGATCATGTTATAAAGTAAATTTCAAAAATAAGATAACATGTTATCTTAAAAGAAAACTTTAATTATCAAAGGTAAAATAAAAGGGAATCATAATGCATACTGCCATACCCTTTTAAAAAACGACTTGTAGGAAGATAAATCAATTATCATAACTTTGTGGGAAAAAGATAATATAGCCGGCCAGCCTGAAAATAAAAAGGTCTTTTATTATTTTTATAACTAAACTTGATATCTTAGTTCATATTGTCCGGGGTCTTAAATCGTTAAGAAATATTTCATGACTTTTACAACTACACAAAATGAAAACAACATAAGAATACAAGTGTCAAAGATTTGTAATTGTTTTTTTAATATATCAATAACTATTTCTCATTGATAATTGTCTTAATGCTAATGGACGAAATACACTAAATGTTCTCTTGAATTAATGTTAATTCAAATCTTGGTCGTGTACTATAATGATCGGTTCTTTTTTAAATATATATATAACTAAATATATAAATAATGTCTGTATTTATTAAGTTAAAATATGTAATTAACATTTAATTTTGTTTATTAAATTAAAATAACATGAAATTTTACTGTCTGCATTATGTTAAAAATTATTAAGTTTATTAAGTAAAAAAAAAAAACTGCTCAGTGCTGCTTTTCGCGCGTTTTGAGCCATAATACTTCGACGGTGTATGGGAAGGCTAAGATGTAGACAAACTTTACTTCTACTTAAGTGGAGAGACTGGTTCAATTTTCTACCTAAATGGTAGAGAAAAAGCCCTCTAACCTTTGCATGGGATGAGGATTAAACCCATGACCCCTGTCTCCAAATGCCAGAGTATTTACCACTGATCCGACCATGCTGCTTAAGTAAAAAAAAAAAAAAAACTTTTGTGGTTTAAGAAATCACCATAATCTATAATATTTGAAGTAGTTTAAGAAATCTAACTTAAGTTTGTACATATAATAAACTTTTGTGGTTTCGCTACAAAATACACTAATTACTTCATTAAATTGTACATCTTATTTTTGACTAACCAAATCACATATATATCAAACACCTTCTTTTAAGTTCCTCCCAGATACATGGCTTACATACCCGGCTCAACATTCTTGGAAAACAATCGAATCGAGGGTCCGGAGGAGAATTGGCCATTCAATCTTGTGAACTAATCGAGAAACTTCTACTAAATTGATTAAAATACATATATAATTAGTATGTGGCTATTACTCTTTTAATTAAGAAAATCAATAGACTCAAAATTAACAACCCTTAGTAAGACAGGAGGTGATTCTCTCAAGTTGCCTAACATGACTAGTCATTTTAGGCAACTCTTGACTCTTGGATTAAAATTAAGGATCAAGATTCAAAGCAAACTTTGAATCTTGACCTTTGATTTTCATACAAAGGCCAAGATGTTACCAACTTGATCTATAAAGTTAAAAACAACTTGAGGGAATCTCTTCTCTAAAACTAACATCTTTTTGTTTAGAAAGCGGTTCAACCAATAAGACTAGTAACTCCTAATTAATAAATGTATAGATAAGATAATTTCTAGTTAAAGTCTTCCATGACTAAAACATTTCATTTTCATATTAACAATTAAAACGATAAGACTTAAAATGAATGGATATATATTATCATAATACCAAAGAGGAAAGCTAAATCCTTACTCTAACTTTCTTTCAACAAGATAAGAACAAAATCCAAAACAAATATAAAAAACCATTTGACAACTACATATACATGTTTTTAAATACCCTAACTATTATTTCTTATTATACTATAAAACTAACTAGGGAAGTTGATACCAAAAATGTTAGAATTTATTTTACGTAAAATAATACAAAGTGTACACTTTAACTTCTATAATTAGAAAGTAAAACACACGGACCACTTGTCGGCTGTCTTACAAAGCTTTGCACCAAGATTCTTTATTAAGCACCCAAAAAAGGCTCATTGAATCACGGACCCTTCTTTCATAACTCACCTGACCACTCTCATTTTGACACACCCATAACAATCCTTCACTACCACTAAAAAGATTTTCATTTTTATTTTTATTTTTTCATGCCATACTATTCACTCAATAACTAATTCTGGTAAGTTTGCATCAATTCTGTCATCTTTTTCCTTATTTTATTGTTTAAGTTACATTTTTTTAACTTTGTTTTTACAATGTATGTATGATCATGCTTAGTTTCTTTTGTTATATCTTTATTCAGTTATCAACTTATGCTTAGTTTTATTTAGTCATTACCAAGTACCAACCTTGAAACTTTTTAGATATTGTTGTTTTGACTTTTTTTTTTGTTTCTAAGTTTTGTTTTTTTTTTTTTTCTATTCTTCAATTATCATATTTTTTCAAGTTTGATTGAAATTTATTTTATTTTTTTTTCATGTTGGTATTGTCATAGCTTGATTTTCTTGTTTTATCATATTGGATTATAAAGTTAAGCTAAGGTCTTTTTAGAAAAAAAAATATATGAAGAAAGAATACTATATTATAATATGATCATAGTTTAATAACTTTGGATGGTTTTTGTGTTTTTTGATCAATAGTGAGCTTTGGATAGCTTAGAATACAGATTTCAACTTTTACAAAGTAATACTACTACAAGTTTAATAATATAGAAGTATGAACTTTAAGAATTTTGGGAACCAGCAGGCAGGGGAGGTAGAAGGAGGGAGTGGGAGACCGCCGGGTAGTTTTCATTTAGCGAGACAGGGGTCGATATATTCGTTGACTTTTGATGAGTTACAAAACACTATGGGTAGTATTGGTAAGGATTTCGGGTCAATGAACATGGATGAATTGTTAAAAAGCATTTGGAATGCTGAAGAAGTCCAAACAACGGGTTTAAACACGGCTAATGGTGCTCAAGAAGGTGGTGGTGGTGGTGGCGGGGCTGTTGGTGGTGGTGGACCGACGAATATACAACGACAAGGGTCATTGACTTTACCACGAACGTTGAGTCAGAAGACGGTGGACGAAGTTTGGAAAGATATATCTAAAGAATATAATGGTTTTGGACAACCGGATTTACCACAAAGGCAACAAACTTTAGGTGAGATGACACTTGAGGAATTTTTGGTTAAGGCAGGAGTTGTAAGGGAAGAAGAGCAGTTAGTTAATAAACCGAATGATAATGGGGTGTTTACTAATTTGACAAATTCACAAAATAGTCCTGTTTTTGGTACTATTGGATTTCAACAGGCTGCAGCAAGTAGAAATGCAGCAGCTGTGAATGTTAATAATAGCAACCAAATTGCATTTCAGTCGACGGGTAATCTGCCTTTGAATGTAAATGGAGTTGGAGGTACACAAAATCAACAACAGAACCAGCAGTTGTTTCCTAAACAAACTAATCTTTCGTATGGAGGTCCAATGGCTACACCGAGTAGTAAGCCATTGGGAAGTCCTGGTATTAGGAATGGAATCATGGGTATTTCTGATAATACCATGATGAATGGGAATAATATGGTGTCGAATGGTATTTTACAAGGCGGGATTGGTGGTATGGTTGGTTTAGGGGCATCCGGGGGTGGTATGACAGTTGCTGTTGGGTCTCCTGGAGTTTCATCAGATGGAATGGGGAAGAATAATGGAGATTCATCTTCGCTTTCACCGTCCCCTTATCAGTTTAATGGAGTTGTGAGGGGAAGGAAAAGTAGCACGGTTGAGAAAGTTGTTGAAAGGAGGCAAAGGCGGATGATAAAGAACCGAGAGTCAGCTGCAAGATCACGGGCACGTAAGCAGGTTAGTGTATTTTTTTTTTTTTTTTGGAGGGAACTATCTTCTAAAATGTCTAGTCTAGATACTTTTTGGTTGTCACAACTATTTGTTTTGGAAACATCTTTTGATTATTGTGACAAACACTAGTTAGTCATGGTTTTGGAAACATATTTTGGTTCAAGAAGCATAACTATGTGTTGTATTACTAGACGTTTTATACTATTCTGTGGCTGAAAAGGTTGCTAACGTTTTGTTAATTTCTTTCGCGGTATTTCTAGGCTTACACCATGGAACTGGAAGCAGAAGTCTCAAAATTGAAAGAGCAAAATAAAGAATTGAAAAGAAAGGTATCAATATTAACCTACCAACACAGAAGTAAAAAAATCAGTTATTCTGTCAAAAGGTTTGAGTTAACGCAGTTGATTTATTGCAGGCGGATATGATGGAAATGCAGCAGAATCAGGTACCTTAAGTCGTCTTCGACTATTGTTAATCAAGCATTTTACTATGCATCCATGAGCATGCTCGTTTGTTTAGTATGTGAGCATTCTCATGGCTGCTTGTTGTTCTTTCCTTGACTAGTCGACTCCCACCATATTTCCACTGGTTATTTAAGTCTTCAATAAAATGGTTTGTCAAACCAAATACAGATTTCAAGTCTCAGTGGTTAACCTTAGTCACTACTTACTACAGATTTCAAATTCTTGAGGAGGTCACGTACAAAATCAGTGGTAGAAGTGTAGAACAAATATAAATTTAAAGATTTGCATGTAAATATTAAAATTTGCTAACCACAACCCAAACTTTTAGAGGGCCAAAGACCCTACGCCCTTCACATCTTCCGCCCTTGATTGGTTTTTTACTTGTAGATCGAGGACAAAATGAGCAGGTCGGGCCTATATGATTATAAAGCAAGTCAGATCATGAGTCAGAACGGGTTCTTTTTGAGCAGGCCCAAATGTGTCAAATATGATTATAAAGCCTATATAATTGCAATAATAATGTAATTATTACTAATAAAACGCACGCACTAAAATAACACTTTGCAAGTTTGTGTCTCTTTCAACCAAACCCATATTCTAGGTTTCCTCTTGAAGTAAATGTTCTTAATATATTCATTTGAACCATTTTAGATGACATAACCCAAATCGACCCATTTGTAGCAAATGGGTTAAAAATGCCACAACTGTTTTAAGGCATTGTCTTGTAAACTTGGTCAACTTGATCTTCTAAATCATCATTATCGCATCCAAAAATAGCAGGTTATGGAAATGATGAACATGCAGCCTGGTGCAAAACGGCGTTATGTGAGAAGAACACAGTCCGGTCCATGGTAAAGATATTCAAAAGAGGATCATGGGCGTTACTAAAAGAAGTTGACCCAAGTGCACCAAAGGCTGCTTGACAGTTGACATTTGAGAGGGCTAAAATGGAGAAAGAATTTTTCTACGTGTACATATTTCGTGGAAAAGAACTTCAGAGTTAGATTAATTAAGGATGTGAGTCATATGTTACTTGAATTCTAATATCTTCAAACTCCATTGTTATGTGAAGTAGAAGTAGCGGAAATATGAGGTTAGGTTTTTACATATTCGTAGGCAAATTCAGGTTGCCATGAGTGTTTTGTTTTGTTTAGTATCATTCGTAATCGTTTTAGTTTTTCGTTGCAAACTAACTCTCGTGATGAAAGTACCATAAATAAGTTCGACTTGCAATCATGAACGTTTTAAAGGTTAAAGACCTTGACAAAGTCTAGGAAATAGGCACGTAAATACCAATTATGTCATGTGGTTGTTATGTGGCTGGGATTACACATATTTTGGATTATTTGATTGGACTCTAATCCATCATAATTTTTTCCAAGATCAAAACCATATAAAGTTTCGATTATTTGGATTGGATATTATTTATTCGGATTCCAGTCTATTATAAATCAATCGAATCCGAATCATAATGAGCTACAGGTTGTTCGAATTTAGTTACTAACTCTGCTAAACCGAAAATTATATGTCGATTTCGCATGCCTCAACTTGTCGAATTGTAAGGGCATGCCGCCTGCCGAGGTATGCCAAAACTCCATGCCGATGCTATCCGATCACACTTTTCATCTTTTATAATATAAGATAAATGTAACCCTTAGAATCTTAGATGGGAGGATTAGTGTAATTACCCATTGGCAATGTGCTTGGGTTCCCATCCAGCAATTTTACTTGCATCAAAAAGTGCTTTTCTCCACAATTCAGCTTTGGTGACGTTCTTCGCCTCTTTTTTGGCAAATGCTTCTTCGAAATTCCTTAGTTGTCGAACTTGTGAAGGATCCACGTCATAGAATATGGGCATAACGATTAGCCCAATCTCAATCCTGCATCTCATAATATATGCAAGCTCATCCAAACACCACGAAGAATTTGCATAGTTTTTGGAGAATACTATAACAGCAATATGTGATTCTTCGATACCCTTGAACAAAGATGGACCTATGGAATTACCACGGGGAAGTGCTTCATCATCCTTGTAAACACGTATTAGTCGTTCTACAAGAGTAGAGTAGAGATGATCTACAAAGGTTTTGCGGGTATCTTCTCCTCAAACTAAGAAATACATCATATTTCCATGACTGGGAAGAAGAGGCTGGAGCAGAGTTAGAGGATGATGAGGATGTCATTGATCGACGTATTTAATCACACGCGGTGGATTCTACTTTGTATTGATTTCTTTCAACTCTAAATGAAAATGAAAAATGCAGCAAGTAACAAATATCATCATCGAATTCAGAGGTTATCATGAATGAATAGCTGGCAAAATGGGCGGGGCGGGCAGGTTTAGGCAACGGGTCAATACGGTTCGGGTCGAAACGGGATCAAGTCAAAATGGGTATTTTTAAAAGGGGTCAATACGGTTCGGGATCAGGCTCTGGCCCCTGACCCTCATCCCTTAGGGATCATAATAAATTCATATAAACGTGCACTCCGCACCACCATACTTATATGATGTATTATTATGACTAAAATTACTAATTAACCCAATTACACTAAAATATCCAACATCTTTCTCCTTTTTTGCAGGAAAATCACATGATTGAAGCCATAGAATATTCTGGTGATTCATCACGCTTATGTAAGATTATTTCAAACATGAAGAAACTAAGGTTGCTTAGCATTATTCACAAACAGTTTTACCTTTATGATGATGATGGGTATGCAGAAGGGTCATATTCTCTGTCAAATGAGTTGAGATATTTTTATTGGAAATGGTATTCTACAAAAAGTCCATTCCCAGACAGTTTCCAACCAACAAATCTTGTTGTTCTAAAATTGGAATGCAACTTACAAAAGAACTTTGGAATGGTTACAAGGTAATTCAATTGTTTTTACAATTTACATATAACTGCAGGAGATCGAAGACATATACGAGTATATTGTAGGGAACATTACATATTCCAGTGATCTTCACTTTCAAAATAAGTCTTGCATGTAATTAAGATAATGTCTGACCAAAAGTTCACATTAGTTATATGTATGAATTAGTCTTGACATTTCTTGCAATCTTTCCACAATACTGAAAATTTTAATTTGTGTGTATAATTTTATTCCTTAGCATCTGCCACATTTGAAAGTGTTTGAACTCTCGCATATGGAGAATCTGCTCAGCACACCAGATTTTGATGGACTCCCGTGTCTTCAAAAGCTGAAACTTATGTATTGTCGCGAGTTAAAAGAAATTCACCCATCACTAGGAAATCACGGAAACCTTGAATATGTAACTGTATCATGTTGTTCCAAGCTTAGAGTCTTTCCAACGATTGTCCGGATGGAAAAAACTCATTATGATTGGAATAGAGTATTGTGACAATATTCGTGAGTTCCCAGAAATCCAAGCAAACATGGGAAGCTTGGTAAGGTTGTCTTTAAACAGGGAAAGAGGTGGGGAATTTGAAGAGGTGCCCCCTAGGTTGTTGACACGTATTCTTCAAAAGTCACATCTTGGTTGCTTACAAGAGTTGGATCTCCGTGATATTGGTTTGAGAGAGGGACAAATTCCATCTGATATTGGTGAGTTATCCAACTTAGAAGTGCTTGATCTTAGCCGGAATGATTTTTCACGATTAGGTTTCAGCCTCTCGCAACTTGCTAGACTCAAACTCCTCTGCTTGAGCTGCTGCAAAAGACTTGTAGAATTGCCTGAACTCCCATCAAATATAGAGGTTCTTAAAGCAGACTGGTGTGACTCGCTTACAACCATTGGAGATTTTTACAAAAGCTGTGACGGGTTATATGATGTCTTCCTTGTGTATGGGAGTATTAAAACTGGTGGCGTCAGATTGCTAAAATTCATGCTTCAGGTGAGTATGGCTCATTCGGTGTTTTTGAATCTATGTTAAACTTAATGATATGCCACATTCTAGACTATATGGTGGGGTGAAACCTACAGCGCGGTTTCATTTTCATTTGGCTACTCCTACAGATGTAGTGGGTTTGGATTTGCACTTGTTCCTAAACTTGCTCCAATGGAAACACTAACAGATTCTCGTCATGATTTTTCCTGTTATAAGCCTACCTTGCGGATTGCAGATGACTCAGTATCTGCTTTAATAATTTCCTTAGAAAGGTGAATCAAATTTGATGAACGAGATTTATTCTCTCATATTGGTTTTGTATACATTTTATGCCAAGTTTTATATTTTTCGCCAAGAAACTTATTATTTTTCACATGAAAGGAAACAAAAAAGGACAACATCTCGCTCAAAAGCTTTTCTTTTTATTTATTTATTATTATATCTTTTTTTATTATGGGATTTTTGTATAAATTCATGAATAACAATTTGAGTATGATGTGTATTAACAGTGAACAAGACATTCATATACCTTTTTTTGAACAGAGTAGACATTCATATACTACTGAAGGCTCGATCTCGGGTGTGTCTTATTTCCAATTGTCACCAAAAGTGTATTTTCAATGCTTAAAACCTCCAAATAATTCATATTACTATATATATGCTATAACTTTTGCAGTCATATTTGATAAAATAATGATAAAAATTAAAGGAATTTAAATAGGTTTTGGACAAAGAGGTTTTAGATCAGCTCAACATAGATTTCCAGTTCACCAAGGAAAATGAATACGTGTTGCACCAAATGCCCTGCTTTTTGGGTTCGAATTAAGGAAATTCAAATAATGTCTATGTTCTTTGTTGATACTCATTGTATGCATGAATTGCATTTTTGAGTCTACAGTTTCATTTCCTTGATTGTTAAAAGTAAAGTAAAGTACTCCCAATGCCGTTTTCCACGGGTTTTGGGTCCCAATACCGTCTTTGACGGTGTATGGGAGAGGTTGAGATGTAGACAGCCTTACCCCTGCCAAAGGTAGAGAGGCCGCTTCCAGGTTCTACCAAAGGTAGAAAAGGACCTCCAGCCTTGCTGGGCATGAGGATCGAACCCATGATCTCTGTCTCCAAAGGCAAGGGCTCCAACCACTGATCCAACCCAGTTGGTTTTCCTTGATTGTTCTTTAGCTGAAAATGTCTGAAGCATGTTTTCTAGTCTTGTTAACAAATATATTAGAGGTGGCATAATGGGTGGGTTGGGTAACAAGTCAGATTCAAGTGGTAGTTAGTGTGTGTCATCCGTTTGTACACTTGTGTTGACTCACAAACATTTTCACTTTTTACTAGAAATATTGATAATTTTCAACATATCTTTGAACAAAACTATCTAATTACGAGAACTAGACTAATGCTTGAATAAATAGATCAGTTCAATGAATGCAGATGCAATCATGTGTGGGCGGCTTCAAGAAGGGTTGTTGATCAGTTAGAAATGTAAGTAAGGTAGGTTTTGTAGGTCAAGCCTAAACCAACACTTGATGATATGAGAACTTCAGAAAAATATCGCACCGTACCTGTCACTAACCTAACTCCCACCTTTATCAGTGGCAAAATGGGCAGTTAGGTAATGGGTGCCTGCAAATGTAACCAGTTTATATTTAGTCAAGGTTGAATGTCTGATTGCTCACATTGTATTGTTGCCTGCAAACTCTTGAAGATCGATACTAAGGTTGCACTAGTTTCATCTCTAGTTGTGATTATTATTCGGCCCCCACTTCCAAACCATTTAGATTATCCAGCTAATGCCTGTAGTTGGCCTAAATAATCGACATCATCAAGTATTACCGAGACTTCACTGTCACATAACCTGCTCTTTTTTATGCGTTTTCCTTGTTGAACATTCTGCACTTCTACTTCTCTTTACAAAAGAGTTGACAGAAAAATTTGGGTTGCAAGGTTTCTACGTTTCTCATGAATATTGGCACCGCCAACCCAATTTCCAACTGTGATATCGAATCTTGCAAACGAGCCCTGATTACAAAAAGCTCTTTGTTATCATCTGATGAATCTAAAGGAAACAATATATCTTTAATGACTTCTGATTCATGCATTAATAGTAATTAACTTTCCCCAATACTCGGGCCATGGACCTCTTACTATTTACCTTTTCTCTCTGCGCTTTTTCAGTTTTTGCATACTATGAACAAGTTTTTTTTTATGATTATCTAATTTCTTCAAAAATATCGTGAACTATATATAATAGAGAACTACTTCATTGCGTTCCTTAACACGTACACTCAATAAATGTGTTGTATCATAGCTTTAAAAAAAAAAAAAAAAGAAGCCAAAACACACCATGCTAATCTAGAAAAAAGAATATTTCGAAGGTAAAGCCAACTTTAATACAAAAATTGGGTTTATGTGATAACAATCACATGGGGTACTTACACTGATGGTCCCTGTTCGATTTTCGCTTCCTCTTTAAACTGCAAGTTTTTAACCTGATAGCTAAAAACGAGTTCGAGCCAATACTTAAAATGAAAAGCATACTGTTGGTTCAACTGATACCATGTAAAATAATGAAATAGAAATATTAGTTGATGGCCTAATCAAAAATTTAAGTTTACGTTGGACTACTTGCAAACAATAGAATTCAATAATAACATGATTTGTAAATTCCCGGTACTTGCATATTATTTATGTACACATATAAGCCAACTTAAAAAGATATAGAAGAGATTCAGTTAAAACCTCATAAGCTCTAGTTTGGCTCAATATTAGTTTCAAGCATGGTCATTGAGTTTAAACTGGGATCAAACTTGTCTTGGGCAAGTTCAATTAAACTCGGTTGCTTGATAGAAGCTCGAATCATCCATAATCCTAGTGATTGGTTGGTAAACAATTCAGTGTCGTGACTGCGTTCTTGTTTTCCATTGGTAATGTGATAACGCTATGGCTTTTAAGTAACTTTAGTTAATGTCAACCCCATTATGGTTTCTGTTGTTTAATCATTTTGAGAACAGTACTAATGAAAGTTGATATAGAGTTGAAAAAATTTTTGTTGTCTATCACTACTTTTTTCTGTTCATCCAATAGATTCAATCCTCATGCTTAGCATGTTTCAGTACTTGAAACACCGGCCAATTCATGTTTAAATCGAAGAGTACTTCTGATGCTTCCTTAGTTTTAACATCAGAACTGTAGCCAAAATTTAGCGAGATTTCAAAGGCTCTATGCAAGTATTCCAATAAGGCACTAAAATAAGAAAGAAAATTCATCATTCATGATGATAAGAATAAATTGTAAAAATGAGAAAATAAAATACATTTGTCCTATATAATAAAACTAGGTCCAACACAGTTGCAGACCCTCAACGACGGCCCTATGCAAACCCTCAACAACAGTCCTGGTGTCATATCTGACAGCTTTTAGGACAAACTATTATCACCACCAATTAAATTCAAAATTTAATATAAGTCCAGGCAAGATTTTGTTACGTTATAACAATGTTACTACAGTCCAATGGCGAACCAGCCATGTTTACAACGTAAATCAGCAACTAGCACAAGGAGGACAAAATTTTAGACTTCAAAAAATTTATAATTTGAACAGTGTCAATATTTGATTCTTGATTGCTGATTTGTTAGACTATCAAGAGAACAATGTCAATAAACAGAAGAGTTCGTATTTCTACACTACAACCACACGGTCTCTGGAAGAAACAAAGTAATGTTGAACTCCTGAAAGGTTGATCACCATTAACTGCACCAATTATCCCCTTGTGCCACCAAGTGAACCATAAGTCATGCTAAGTGAAGCTTGTAAAAAAAATACTCACGAAACCAAACGAGCCTGATTGGCATCAAGCTGAACTCCAAGATGGAAAATACCCAAAAAGGGTGTTTCCACAAGGTTGATAGATTTGCTGACTATACCTAGTTGAACCTAGCTAGGATAACCAGGGGTGCAACCATTGTCCTTCCAGGAGATCATTTTCCTATGATCTCGACCCCTGTAAGTTCTTGCTACAAGACTTCCATTAACAGGTTTGCACAAACCAACATCAACAACAGAAGTAGTCTTTCCCTTTTCAGAAGACGAAGCTTCACCAGTCAGATAGAAGTCAAATAGCATTGCAAGGCAACATACTTGATGCCCCAACACAAGATTCTCTTCTTCCCAAGGTATCATTTTGATTACTTGGATATTTACCTAAATGATGCACACAAACGGATTACCGAGAGTCCAAAATAAGAC
This sequence comes from Erigeron canadensis, assembly GCF_010389155.1. Taxonomy (NCBI): domain Eukaryota; kingdom Viridiplantae; phylum Streptophyta; class Magnoliopsida; order Asterales; family Asteraceae; genus Erigeron; species Erigeron canadensis. The sequence continues at coordinate 8,092,506 of NC_057767.1, read as the reverse complement.
GTGTATATACAGAAACCCAGAAGAAATATACCAAGACTGAAGATTAACTAGAGGTTGAAACTTTAATCTATTAAGTTATGAACCCGATTCAGGTTATATTTAATTTCTTATGGGTAGAATGGATGTCACTAGAAAACTAGCTAATAGGTAAAATCTTGGTTTTAAAAAGCTCGTCTTAGGCTCGCTTAAGCCCAAGGCAACCTAAGGCTCAGCTGTTGTCGCTTTGGGTCAAAAGCCATGCGCTTTTTGTACAATCAGTTGTTTTGCTCATGAGTTTTTGGCATAAAACTTGAATACCAGATTGTTTTGTTACATAAAGGTGTTTTTGCTACTTAAAAGGTGTTTTATATGTATATATGAAAGTGTTTTAGTATTTTATGTGTTATAACTTGTAAATACTATATAAATTATGTATAAAATTTCTTGCAAAAGTGCGCGCCTCTCGTACGAAAAGCCCACCGCTTTTGCGCTTTGCGCTTTACATTTTGGAAATGGACCATGTCGCTTTTGTGCGCCTATCGCCTTTTAAAACCAAGGGTAAAATGTATATAAAAGCATATATAGCTAAAAAGGAAATCAGTAAAATAGATTAAAGACGCCAAAAGTTGCCCACAATGTACTTCTGATGGATACAACCTACTTATTCTTAATAATTAATTGACACACATAACTAGTAAAAACAAACTAAATGATATTGGTTTTGAATTAACACAACCGATTAACACCCTTGCGAAAATCTACCCGTTAGACCTATTGCAAGACTATTTTGCCACTTCTAAGTTTCACCAACCACATATGTTTATTCTCAGTTCTAAGATAAAACTCCTCTTATTCTCAATATAGGATCTGCTTTAAAATTTAAAGTGGGTATAGGGAATTGTTTTGACAATCATACATTGCTTATACAACAATTAACAAATTACATTTTAGCCAATCTTGGAAAAAAGGGTAGTTTAGGAACATCTAAAAGACTAAAATACTTTGAAATACTACAGTCTGTAGAGAAATTTCAAATAATCAAGTATTTATTTATAATTGGCTCTCATCTGACAATGGCCTAAGATTGAGCTGGAAATTATCATTCAAATTATTTCATTATCCATGACCTACTTTTTGTAAAACGTTAAGATAACTCTGACATAATGCACTAAGACACAACAAAAAACCTTAATAGCTTACCTCTGCCTCCATCGCTCGCAGTTCATTGAACCACTCGTAAGCCTCGGTCCCTGACTCAGTTTCTGCAGTAGCGGCTCTAAAAAGATTTAAGGTAAACAGTGGCGGCCTGAGGGGATACTCCATGCTGACTGTGACCTGCCATAACAAAAACTTCAAGTATGAATCGGGTGATTACATCTTACAAAGTTAAGATGTCTGTTTTTTCTTTGGTTAACATAAATATCTGGCCCCCTTTGCAAGCAACTAATCCCAGGGCGACCACCTGCTTTGCAGGTAGCCCGGAGTTGTTGCTGGTGAACCTCCAGCCACAAGGGGGAAAGCCAAACAGGTTGGCATACACAAAATGTAGTTCTAGTGCATTAAAGAATAAAATCCCCAAAAAATCTCTTTCTTTATGAACCCCATAAATTACTTTTTCATTTAGTACTAGAAAACTATTGACATAAACATAATATAACTTTTGTAAATCATATACAACAGTTTACACACTTATCAATTATTGATAAAAATCTATAATAAAAAGTTTTTCAGCTCAACCTGACAGCCCAATTGTACCTGTATAGAACATGCTCGTTTGAACTGTTACCCACCCCCCTTGACCAGCACATTTTCCCATCAGTAAGCCTACTAAACAACATAACATCATTCATATACCTTGGCTTCTAATTTCATGTAGCCATCACCATTGATGACCTTTCTGGCTAGAAGAAGACGGTATTCTCGGACCCCACACGCAATCCATGAGTTATCAATTAGCTTTACATTCTCAGTGCCAGTTAGTACATCAGTCTCCTCAATTTGGCTTGGTTCATCCACCTCGCTTTCATATAATACCATCAAATCCAAATCTTCATCAGTCTTTCTAAAACTTGGTGATTTGGTTGATTTTCCCTTGCTCATTGGAGAAGACACGGATTTAGTAATGAAAGCAAGACGTTTAGAGTGCTCCATGCCAGATATCTTTAAGGGTGTTAGTGTAATTTCGTTCACAACAGTAGCAGATGGATTTAAAGATGGAAGCTCCCCATCTTCCCTGGCATTCTCTAACCCTGTCTTTGCAATATCGGGTTCACCAACCATCTCGATTTCCCGTGGGGCTTGAATTTGTTCTTCAATGGAAGCAGCAGGCTTTGATGAGGAGATAAATGTCCAACTTTGCAAACTACACAGACGGGCATGTGAAAACCACGGTACCGTTTGACAAGCCAAAGAAGGCCATTTTAGCTTTGTTAGCGAGTCAATCTGTCGCCTGTAAGTCAACCAAAGATTTCCAAGTTTTCAATAGGCATACCTACTGAAACAAAATAACTCATAGTAAATGCTAGGATAATCAATAAAACCATGATACTCATAACTTCCATAGTTTTAACAAATAAACAAGTGAAAACTCGGTCAAACTACATTGTGACTGATATCTGCTATAATAGGTCTTCATAGACATTTGACCTAGATCCGTTCAAGTCTAAACATATAGTGCAGTGACTCACGCAAGGGCCAGCTGAGCCTTCTTTCTAGCCCGAATTCTTTGCACAACCGTCTGGACCCGGTTCTGTTGGCGGTATAACGATAACCCAGAAACTATTGTAGATTGTTTTGTGGCTTCGCCGTTCGTTAATTCACTGCCGGTTGCAAGGAGCGGTGAGACCTCTGGTAAAAAGTCAATTCCAGCTAAATGTTGGGCCCATTTATATGGACGTGAAGATCTTCTTTCATCAAATATAGGGCCATCACCACTCCATAGCTTAGCTGACTGTGATAAATCGGGAACAATAAATTTGATAAGAATCCCAAAAATGGAACAATGTTACTAGTGGTGCCAATTTTGACCGAATTACTAATGAATGGGTTGATTAGGGAAGTCTTTAATTCCAGATGAACCAAATGGGTTAGATAAGAAAAAGAGAAATATTGGACGTCACCCTATCCGAACCATTTCAACATATGCTAAAAGATAACTCATTTTAACCCGTTACTCAACCTGCCCATCTTGCTACCCACCATGTTTTACTGAATATGTGCCAACAGAATATGTAGAAAATTAATAACCTGGTGAGGAAGCTCAAGTCCTGGGTCATTTGGGAAGAGATTACATAAGATATTACTCTCCGGACCGTCATTCGATCCTTCAAAATCAACACAAACAACATTCAATTTCAGCAAATACTCAAATTTCAGTACAACAAGCTTTCTAGACTTTGGATCGGAAGCCTCGTCATCATGTATTTGGAGGTGGAGTCTAAGTGGGTGCAATTGATATATTCCTGATTGATCGAGACTTTCTTTGCCTTGGACTTTCTTTGGACGCTTTCTCCTTCTTTGACCATCATCTTCCTCATCAACCACATCATCTTCTAACTTGGAATTCTCTGTACTAGCAGCAGATATGCCTGCCACCACAAAAATGCATCATTGTCTTTTTTTTTTCCAAACACACTAAAATACCATTTTAGCATTTTAAAGATACCATGGGGTAAGAAAAGTATAACTTGTAACGAACCATCATTAAAAGGATATGTCAGTTATGTGGCATCAAAACTCATGATTGCTATGTTCTTCTTAGACAGTATATCACCACTTTAGGGGTGTCACGGGGTACAAAATATACAGGAGGCTTTATTTTTGGAAAAAAAAAATTACCCACCATTACGAGGATACAAAAGCATAATAAAAGTAACACTTGTGTAAGAAAGATGAGATTGATATGTTGTAAGTAGTAACCAACTTACTGCTATCCTTATTGGCCTGTTGGCGGGCAAAAGTATAAGCATCCTTCATGCTACCCTCAATCTCGAGATCAATACTCTCACCAAACGCTTCTTTATGACCCAGCATTTGTGAGTATATAACATAGAGTGGCGGTGGAAGCAACTCTGCCAACTGATGCTGCTTTAATTTCTTCGTGTGAAGAATTCCCAGTTGGTTTTGCACCGGCAGTGATGCTTTCTTGAGTGATTTAAGATGAGAAGGAAGACTTGATAAAAACTTCTTCCTGTTTGCAATTGTGTCCTGAAGGACTTTCTTTTGCTCTTCCATTTCTGCATGAAGTTTCGACAATTCTTTGCGCTGCCAAATCATAAGAGTAAAAACAGAAATATGAGATAATGAGAATAACCAAAGTACAATCGGAATATGATCATGTAAAATATACAATATGATGAAAAGGAAACTTCTTTCATAGGTATTAGAACGGAGATTGAACATTAATAATCACAATATACCTGAAATAGCTCAAAATTGAGCCTCTTAAGCATCAGATTGTGGGATTTATCATTTGACAGCACGGAGTTTTTAATTTCTACTGGGGCCTCTTTGAAAAAAACTTCCTCGGATACAAGTTCGATATCTGGATACTTGGACTTAAAGTCTTTGCAAGCCTTAATTGCTTTCAAATAATGATTCTTCTCATACATAAGATTGTGAAGCTGCAATGTCGTGAAGTCAACAGGTGCTTTTGCATGTTCCGTCTCTGCTTTTACAAGATCTTCTTCAAGCAATATGGAACGATTTGCCTGCAACAAAAGGATGAAAAAAAAAAAGTGAGGACACCAAGAGGTTATGACAGTTTAACAGTTTACAATGACTAAGTAACTATACATGATTGTGTATATTCGAGAAATCAATCAAATATAATTTAACCTTGTCAAATAAGCAAAGCATACAACCATGCAGACTTTACTTCTATCCAAACAAACACAAAAACGAAAAACTGTTTATCGCATGTATCGAAATGCAATAAGCAAACAATCTAAACCGTTTCGACGAGTCAAAACTACAGAACACTACCCATAGAAACTAATCAATCCATGAAGATTAACATATGCGTATGATTTTGCCATCTTAATTTTTGTATTATCATTATCATCAATATAACATGTCTACCAACATTTTTCCGTGCTTATGTGTAGAAGGACGTGGCACAAGTTACACTGCTTGTCTCATAAAGAAAAATAGTAAAAAATAAAATTGAGAGTATGACTACTTCCAAAGAAAATACAATCGTATAACGAGTATTTCATAACAAATATATTTCAAAAAGAAAATTCCTAATTAAACTTTACTGGTTCAACTCAACATTTTTTTTTAATCTTTTACCATAGCAACGTTAACCGGTAAACGTATTGATCGAAAATATTATTCTACAATATGTTTAAACATGTAATGTATGAAAACGCAATAATCAGATACACTAAGCACCTGCCGAAAACCATACCTACCTAATTAACAGTTAAGGTTTCAAGAGGTATACTAAAACTAAAAGGCTATAGTAGATATTTGATAGGGATATATTATCCTATCTATTTCTATACTTCTATATCTATACTATCTATATCTATACTACTATATATACCACTATATAAAGCATCAACCCCTCCCCTTTTTTTCCCAAATTACAACTTTAAACTACCCAAAATACCCTCTTCTTTATTCACTAATTTAAACATCTTTATCTTAAATACTTATAATACCCTAATTTAAAACATAAACCTCTCAACCCTTAAAATAACTACACTACCACCTTTAACATCAATTAGTTTAAAACTCATCACCATTGCCGCCCCCACCACCCATCACCGCCACCGCTTCCGACACCACCACTGTCGCCACCCATCGCCGCCACCACTGCTGCCACAGCCGCCGCCACCGATATCACCATCATAGCTGCATTGCGCGGGCATCTGGCTTGTGTATATAAACCCTAACTCAAATATATCACATAATATATATATATATATATACATATAATTAAAATAGATGAATATAATGTAATATAATTACCTTGCGAAGATTAAAAAAGTTGTATATTGTAAAATTTTGATAGGTGTATATTATCCTATATAAACCCTAACTCAAATATCTTATATATACATATATATTATATGTATAAAATATATATATATATATATAGATGGAATATAATGTAATGAATTACCTTGCGGAGATTAGGTGTATATTATCCTATATGTAAACCCTAACTCAAATATCTTATATATATGTATAAGATATATATATATATACGGATGAATATAATGTAATGAAATACCTTGCGGAGATTAACAAAGTTAAGAAGCATCTGAGTACAGAGTTCGGGGAGTTGAGATTTGGAATTAGTTGATGAGGAGGAGGATTGATTTTGTTTTTTGATGGAAAGGATTTGAGAAATGATGTGTTGAGCAGAAGAAGAAGTGGAATCGAGTAAATCATAAGCAGATGTGTCGATTTTTCGATCTGGTAATATCTCGCCTGGTTCCCCCATATTCAAGTCCATCTCCCTCGCTTGTTTTGGATTTTGGTTGTGCTGCTGCTGGCTGCCGGCTAGATACGTATAGGTATGTTTTGGCAAAAAAAAAACTGGAGCCGGGCTGTGAGTTGGGCTGGTACTAGTTCTTTGACCTTTTGTTAAAAAAATTTATTTTTTTATAAATTTTTAGATTGGGATTTTAATTTTTACATCTGTTATATCATATTTATAAGCTGTATTTTTAGGTGACAACAACATCGTAGAATTTTGTTTTAGGGGGAGAGGAGTGGTCGATGACATGGCAAACAGCATGGCATGCCGGCGAGGGAACACCAGCGCCAACCTGACAGCATGCCAGCGGCATGGAGTCCAACGGCATTAAAGCCCTGCGAGGGATGGACGAATGGAACGTTGAAGAGGAGCGTGGGGGAGCGGAGTGGGGTGGGGTCCAGCCTATTTTGACCGTTGAACATGATTAAAAAAAAAAAAAAAATTCCCCTACCTATTTATCTATAAATACACCTCTTTTTTAACTACAAAAATCACCAAACAAAACCATATCTTCACACTTTCACCCAAAAAAACACCACACTACCAAAAAATGGATTTCGTTTCCTCATCTTCTTCATTTTGTGTTCCACCGAAGTTAGACGATTCCTCTACGGGGAGTACTTTTCAGTTTTTTAATCAAGTGTACGCCGAGCTTGAAGATACCGGCACCTCTTCTGACACTCGTAGGTATATTGATCGAGACCGAGAAGAAGCTCACGTGATACTAATGTGTGACTACTTCGTTGAAGACTCAAAGTTTGACGAACCATTTTTTCGTCATCGTGTTCGCATAAGCAAGAGGTTGTTTTTAAAAATTGTTGGTGATATTGAAGCTAACTTTAGTTACTTTCAAGAGGGGTACGACGCACGGGGTAAAAACAGTTGCAGCGCTCTTCAAAAGTGCACATCGGCGATCAAGCAACTGTCTACGGGTAAACCTTCAGACGCGTATGACGAGTATTTATGTATGGCTGCTAGAACGGGATGTGAGACCATGGAGTACTTTTGTGATGCGTTCGTCAATTTGTATCAAAAGGAGTTCTTACGTAGGCCGACATCTCATGACGTTGCTCTCATCACACAAGCTCATGAAGAAAGACACCACATTCCAGGAATGCTTGGTAGTCTTGATTGTACACACATCGAAAGGGGGATGTGCCCTAGACACTTAAAAGGGCAATACATGAGGGGTGATCACAAGGTACCTACTATTATGATTGAATGTGTTGCTTCTTATGACTTGTGGATTTGGCATTCGTTTTTCGAATCTGCTGGATCGAACAACGACGTCAATGTTTTGCAGCAGTCGTCGTTGTTTCTAAACGAGCGTAATGGATCCGCGCCAGACAGTTCATTTAGCGTAAATGGACATGATTACAAGCGCGGTTACTACCTTACCGATGGAATCTATCCTAGGTGGGTTGCGTTTGTTAAAGCTTATCCTCATCTAGTGGAACAAGATGAAAAGAAATTTAAAAGAATACAAGAGGCTGCAAGAAAGGATGTTGAGCGAGCGTTTGGTGTTCTCAAGGGAAAATGGAAGATCTTGGACCGTCCCCTTCGGCTATGGACAAAGGAGAAGATCAAAAAAGTCGTCGATGCGTGTACTATACTACACAACATGATCATCAAAGACAACGGGCAGACAATATCACCGGTTTATATTATGGATCCACCGGTGCCAAGAGTTTATAACCCGGAAGCAAACCGGGAAATAATGGACGAGAACGTGCATCATCGACTCCGATATGATCTCACGGCGCATGTATCGGCTTTAGACTTATCATTCCTTGACGATCCAGCGATGCAGCCACCTTCAGCTGCGAGTTTGATTTAGTTGTCTTCGTTATCATGTAGATTTTTAGTTTCGGTTTATGTTGTTATGTACTTTTTAATTCATGTTTATGTAATGTTTAGTTTAATTTTAATGAAATGTTTTAAGTTTTTATTAAAAAAGAAAAAGTTTGTTTAAATTAAATGAAAAAGAAAAAAAAATTTTGGGAGGGATGGGAAAGTCATGAATGACATTAAAAATGATTGGGGAGGGATGGTTGGGAGGGTTGAAAAGGAAAATTGAGTTGAAGGTATTTGATTGGTGGAATTTGGGAGGCATGACTCCTCTCCCCCTTAAATCGAGTTATTTGTAATTAAGTTATGTGTCAACATTATTGATTATATTACTTAGGCCGAATTTAATTGTGAGCCTAAGATACACGAATTTGTGGTTTGGCCCAACCCATCTCTAAGCCTAACATGTTAGATTGTACGTTTCAAGTTGATGACTTGATGGTTTCGTTACAACTCTTTAAGATGTATATTAACTTGGTACCGTAATTGAATGATTGATGTATTGATGAGTATTGATACATCTATATATCTCTAACTTGTTTATGTTCTTGTTTGATTCCATTGTTCGTCTTGTAAACATGTCAAACAGATTCATGGAGGATTCCTCACTCCATGTGTTCGTGCAAATCCGATATTCGGTACGGAACACATTCTTACAGTTATATTGCAAAGGATTTTGTTAAACGCAAAGGGCTTTAGTTAATGTGCATTACATAGTTGTGCGTTACATAGTTGTGCAATCAATTTAAAATTCACGATACAAGCTTTTGATTTGGAAGGTATAAAATTTTTATGTGTTCAGACTTAAAACATTTTCCATTTGTTAAAGTTTGAACCATTAATATTTCAACCGACCAACCTAACATATCTTATCTACCAATATAACATAGACCATTAAATAAACTTAAATTTTTAATTACAATCCTTAGATTAAAATAATAATGTTATTTTCAATTCTTTTATTGAGAAAACACGTCATTTGTTTTTCTATTTCATATAACTAACTTTTATTTAGAACTAGGTAATTCGAAAGCCCTGCGTTGCGGGGCTGTAGTTATCGTTTTTCACGTTTTGTTATTTAAATGCAGTACCACAATTCCACAAATACAATATTGTAAATGTGTTTACTTCCAAATTAATAATTGCGTAAAACATAATGTTTAAAGAAACCTTCTAAAGAAGAAATAAAACGCAAATATGTTTATTTAAGGGCAATAACACAACACATTCAAAAGTTATCAACTCCATCTAAGACCATTGTTGGTGCATTTTAGGCATTACGGTTAATATAAACGTCTCCGTTGTTTTGATAATGAGTAACAATACATATAATGTTTGTAAAATGATATAAAAGCAAATTTAGGCATACATTGTAACACCCCAACTAAGGCGGAACAATGAGATGTACAGAAAGTCGAGTATTCAAAACAAAGGATTATAAATAACATTCACCATAACTTTATCTGATAAAAAGAATTTACAGTGTACAAACATATGAACCAACTTCCAAGTACAAATGCGTCCACCATACTTGGATATTAAGTCCACGAACCAAATAACAAGCACATGAAATAATAAACTACAATGATCAAGGCGGATTCCATTGCCTATCACAAGGTTTGATCTTTCACTCCAAAGTGCAATGCAAATAATCTTGAAGCATATAAATCCTCAATGCTTATGCTTATTTCCTGAAAAGCATGAAGAAAAAGTGTCAACTAAACGTATTTGGTGAGTGCATAGGTTTTTATATAAATCTTGGTACCTGCCCATTTTAACACTTAGAAAGTATATTATTGGTACATTTCAAAATACTCAAACCATACGACCGACAAAAATTCTCATCTCCAAATATCAGTTTTTCAAAATACCATAATGTCATTTCAAGACTTGGAAAAATCCATAGTAAATTACAAAGTTCTCGTTTGTCAAAATCATCATGAGAAAAGTATATATAAATCGATTAATCATATATCAAACCAAATCATTCGGTTATCAATATTTCAATATCTCCAATTTCAACAATTTTCAAGATTTCATATAGGATCCAATACCCAAACCGTATCTTCAAATCATAACTTCCAAACATAATAGTATCAATTTCATTTAACCATAAGGGCATAATTCAATATCAACTTCATTTAGCCACAAGGGCATAAATCAAGTAAATTCTAATAAGTAAATGCTTGAGCCACTACTACTACCATTTTATCAAGTCTAACAATATATACATAATTCATTTCATAGCACAAGTTGTCAATCAAGTGCCGTATTAATAATAATAGGGTCGTCCCATGGAGACGGCCATTTAAATTTAAGGTAGCTAGAGCAGCACTATGGTCGGACTGGAAGCGAGGGTCGTCACAAAGGCAACCAACCTTCCACCATTACACTTATGGGTGGGTGGACGAAACCTAGTTGCGCAACTCTTTAACTACAGGCCTCCACTTTCAGAATAAATAGTAGTGTACCGAAGAAAACGGGTTGACAGAACTCAAGCTCATCACAAAACATTTATCACATTGAACATACGAGACAATTTCATTTCATAATCATATTATCAAAAATCATTTCATATATATGTATATAAAAGCAATTTCATTTATATATCATGCATGCTTTTCACCCCGATAGTTAAACACATAAAATAGCTTGAACCTTGATATGCCACGCATTACATTCATATATCCAAAATGGGTACTTCCCACCTATAGCTTCCTTGATCACATATTCCTTATGCTCCTCATTCGTATTTCAAAGCCAAGACTATCCCTACGATAGGACTAACATACATAAGTTCCTATCTTAAGCCATCACTAAGAAATGTCATTTTCATTATGTTGTTATCCATTTTGGAATCCAAGTGTATTGCTAATATTCGCAACATTTTGGTTGTGGAGATTGATGGCGTAAAGGTTACTTTCATTATTTACATAGTTATAAGTTGTTAGAATTTCGGTAACTTGGCTTCATTTGTGGTTTCGGTTGGCATCTTAGGTTAATGCCATATTAAGTTATATTATCCTTATTCCTCATTTGATGTGTAACCGATTTTAGCTCAAATTTGCATTTGTGATATCAATATATAGTTTGGTTAACTTAATTGCTTATGTTTATCTCACTTTAGTATCGTTGTTTTATTTTGATTACACTTGTCTTCAACTCACATATTCTCGATTTGTCTTATGATTATTTGGTTTATGAAATTCGTTTAAGTTTTATGGGCCATTATCAATTGGGCCTAAAATGTGATGGGTTTTTAGATGTTTTGGGCTTACATTAGTTGTTGGGCTTTACCTTATTTTGGGTTATGTGTTTAATGGGTAATATTGGTTATTGGGCCAAGTGGGCCTACTGATTTATATTCCTTATGGGTTCATTAGTTGGGCCGGGCTAGCCCATTAACTCCTTAGTGCATCTTTTAGCCCATTACACTAACGATTTGCTTCTTTCAAAATTTTCTGTTTTAACTTCACATTTTTATGAAATGTTGGCTACTATTTTGGGGTCAAGACGAATTATTTGGACCTTCATGATTTTTACATATCGACTTATATGTATCTAGTATTTTTGTAAATTTTTGGTGAATTTTTAGATAATGTTTGGTGTCCTTAAAAATTATCCAAACATAAACTTTCCCGAATGGGCACTGCTTGTGACATCAGAAGTTTTATAAAAGTTTTTGAGGTTTTGATGGTTGGAAAAATCCCATGATTTTATTTTAAGTTCACAACACATTGAAATTACTTTCCACCAAGTATGAACTCCTGGAACCTTATGTATTAGAAGATAAAAATTGTTAAAGTTTATAAAATATTCATACCAAATTACAGTTATGAACAGTTTCAGTAGAAAAATCATATCCTTCGTTTGGTTCAGTATTTTTGAGTAATTTCAGTTGGTGGTTATTCTAAACTCGTTCCTCTACAACTTTTATTTTGAAAGTTTTGCTTGAAAATGCCCTCACATGCCTAGTTTACCCATTACAAGGCAGAAGATTAATTCTGTCAAATTGTTCTTGATTATATCAACTCACCAATAGGCTTTCTTGCTTAATTTACACTTTATTTCACCTCTAACATGTTTGATACTCCTTTTCCTATGATTTTAACACCAAATACACAGATTTCTTATCAAATTCAAAGTCATCATTCATCCATCTCATATCCCAAATCAAAATAAGCCTAAACTAATGCAAATCTTATCATGGATACACTAAATCCATTATTATCTCTTGCATTCATAATTATTTCTTCTAGATCAATCTTTTAAATATGCATGCATGTGAAGATCTATGTGTTTTTAGTGATAAAAATGAAAGATAAAGAGAGTGATAATCAAAAGATTACAAGTTATCAACCTTTGAAGACCAAAACAAGGAGATTAAGAGTGTTGTTGGGTCTTGTTCTTGATGGCTGCCCAAGAGTTGTTTGTTGGCTGTAGCAAGCTTGAAAAGAAGGGAATATGAGCTACAAAATGAAGAAAAATATGAAGAACAAACAAAGGAACAAGTTGGGTACCCTCTGATGATCAATAATCAAAAGAAGTGAGGAGATAGGGGCTGTTTGCTGCCCTTTTTGCTGCTGCCGATCAGCCACCTTAGAGGGCTGATTTTGAGACTCCAAGGCCTCCCAAGAGCTCCATCCTTGATCTACCTTTAACCCTTATCTAGTTGATGACCCATACATGTTGTTATTATGTTTTGTTAGTAAGATTTGAGGGTGTTTTTCACCCATTTTTCTGCCAAGAAAGAAAGAAAAGGAGGAGAGAGTTTGAGAGCATGTGTGTGTTCTAGTGTGTAAGAAATGGCTGGAAAATTGGTATTCCCTAGCCATAATCACGTGAGAGAGAGTGAGCGGAGAGCTAGAAAGCTTGTTTATTGGCTAGAGGGAGTGGTGTTTGCATGCCCATTGGTTAGTAAAAGGTTGGTGGTGTGGATTTTGAATGTTGTAATGTATTTGGATGCATAAATGACTAGATTCAATATACATGTATATGTGTATGTATATGTGAGTATAAGACATGGAGGAGAGTGTAAGAATAAGTGGGTTAGTTGTATGTTGATTGGTGGATTTTATAAGAGTTTATATTTATAATAAGTTTATGTTGTATGCATATCTTTTAATTGGAAGACTTATTCAAATTTGCAATATATTTATGTACTTATTATTATTATTATTCAAGCTTACTATTATGTACATAATAGTTTATAAGTCTATTTTCAAGATGGTCATTATATTTTTGTGCTCAAATATACTTTAATTAGCTTTGTGTTTGAATTGTTGGACATTTATAGGGATTTTTGGTTGTTATCACAACTTGTGAGTCTTGTATAATTATTTATGTAACTCAACTTCTCGAAATAAAATTTTTGGTTCATTGACATTTCACCAAGTTTGATTAGAACTAATTTATAGCTTGAGATCGTATTGAATGATTATAGTTATTGTTTATGGCATTTCACTGTACTAGGGGGAAATTATCGCTATGCTTTGAATGTATGGATAAGGACCTAGATAAGTCCAAGTAAATTATTCTAATTGGAGATTGAGGGTTGTTACATACATACGCTATTTCTGAACCTAAAACGATGAAAACGTCAAGTTGGAGTTTAAAGTAGCACTTCGCCGTAATCTGCCTGGCACGGCTCTTGTTGACCTGGACGGCTGCTGTGCACGGCTCCAATGCCCTGTAACGGCCGTCCTCTTTCTGTCCTTTTTACATATTTTCTCCAGGGCTTCGTTACACACTTTCGTGACTCCAAACTTGTTCCATAACCTTATATTGATGTTCTAAGATGTTTGGATTTGGAAAATTTAAAAAATAACAACTTTCGATTTTCGTCAAATCTGAGGCCGAAAATTTTTTTAAGTATCATGGAGCACGACTCTTGTTCTGAGCACGGCTCTTTCTGGAACAAAGGTCGTGCTCTTTCTGGAACAAAGGTCCACTCGTTACATATGTTCATGACCTAAAACTTGTTCCTAAGTCTTATTTTATCATTCTAAGGTGGTTGCAAGTGTCAAATTACAATCTAAACACTTTGTTTTTTCACCAAAGTTGGAGGCCAATTTTTTTCTAAGTGTTAGTCAAAATTGGTTGAATGGTCAAAATCAGTAAAGATCTTATATAAATCAGATTTTATTTCAAATGATAGTGGGTTCCTTTCTCATTTCCATAATACTTCTTGTGACTCAACCATTCCCCAAACATCCTTCCTTGGTAAGCATCTATCTATCTTTCTCCATTTATCTTTTTAAGTTAAACTTTGCTTAGGAAAGTTCTTGTTGTAGTCGAGACAACTTGGGAAGAAAATATGGCTTTTTGTGATGTTCCAGGTGTGGCACGGCTCTTGTTTGATGCACGGCTCTTGTGCCCTGGAGGGCGACCTCAGTTAAGAGTCGTCCGGGTCAAACGGTCACAAAACATTTTTTAGCTATAAATTGAAGACTTGGTGACTTTGGCAACTCACCTCTTGCATCTACTACTCCTGGAAAAAGACATATTCATATCTCTTATCTCATATCAAACATAAATTTAGCAAGAGTGATATAAATGTAGTGAGGAAATATTTGTAATACTGATTATCCTACAATTGTGTGTTTTATCATACTAGTGAGTGTGATGATGGGTTGAAGTTCTAGTAGTTAGGATTTCAATTTCATAGATATCTCTAGTGGTTAGAGATTGTGTATTCATCTCTTGAAGTGCCAAGAGTTGGATGTATTCTAGTGGTTAGAATACTTGGCGTAATTTCGGATTCTCTACCGGGTTTGGAGAGACTAGTGCTACAAACTCTCGATTCGTTGATCGGGGAGTGGATTACGGCGAATTCGTTAACATTTGCCCGAACCACTATATATCGTGGTGTCTCTTGATTTGGTGATATCTTCTTACTCTAACTTTTCATTTCAATCTTATTTGTTATATAATTGTCGTTGTAATTATATCTTGGACAAACTAAGGATTGAATAATTGTTTCACAAATTAATTTTCAAAAAGAAGTTAAATAATTGGTATAATCTATTCACACCCCCCCCCCCCTTCTAGATTACACTTACAATTGGTATCATAGCACGTTGCTCTAATTTTTGCAAAAATCGTAATTTTTCAAAAATTTTGAGTTTGAATCCATGGACAACAAAAGTGATAACTATAATGAGGGTTGCTCAATGCAAAGACCTCCTCTCCTTGAGGCGGAAGGTTTTTGTTATTGGAAACAAGATTTGAAACCTATGTTTGTGCAAAAGACATTGATCTATGGGATATAATTATCTCCGGGGATTATGAACCAAAGGAATGGTCGGTGACGAATAAGGTTTGGGTTAAGGTTGAGAAGAAAGATTGGAAACCCGAACATAAAAAGGATATTGCCAAAAATTATGAGGCTAAATTAATGTTATACAATGCTTTGCCACGTAAAGAATACGAAAGAGATTTTATGTGTAAAAGTGCTAAGAAAGCATGGAAAACCCTAGTTGTCACCCACCAAGGAAATGCACAAGTTATTGAAAACAAAATTGAACTACTTGTTGCACAATATGAACAATTTACAATTGGGGAGGATGGAAAAATAGATGTAGGATATTCAAGATTTAATACTATTTGCACAAGTTTGAAGCTCTAGGTACATCTTACACTAGCAAGCAATATGTTCGAAAATTCCTATGAGCACTTCCGGCAAAATGGAGACCCAAAGTGACCGCCATTGATGAAGCCAAAGATTTTAAAAAATTGACCTTGGATGAAGTTGTGGGAAATCTCAAGGTTCATGAAGTAATATTGGAAAAAGATAAAGAGATTAGTCGATTAAAGAAAGAAAAATTCAAGTCCATTGCTCTCAAAGCAAAACATATTCACTCATCAAGTGATATTGGAAATGATGAAGAAGAAATGGATGAAGATGAAGAATTAGCTTGTATGGTGAGAAATTTCAAAAGAATTTTTCGAAGAAATGGGAAGTTTGTAAGACCACTTCAAAATGACTCAAGAAAATCTCCACAAGACTTGAAGAAAAGAAATCCTAGAAAGTGTTTCAATTGTGGTGACCCAAATCACTTGGTGAATGAATGCACAAAAAAAAGAAATGAAAGGGCTTATGTGGGAGGTGCATGGGAAGATGAAGAAAAAGAATCTCAAGAAAAGTGTCTAATGGCTCTTGGAAGTTTGGAGAGTTTTAGTGATGATCTTCCGGAAACCATCAATGGAGCATGGATTGATAGTGAAGATGAAGACTCCACCATGTGCTTCGTTGGACAAGACGAAGATGAGGTACATTCCAAAATGTGATTACTCTATTGAAAAATCTTGAACATGATTATGAAAAACTTGCCATTTGAAGTACTAAAATTAGCAAGAAAAACAAATACTAAAATCAGAAAATGAAGCCTTACTTAAAGAATTAGAAGAACAAAAATTTTTAGTAGCTCTTGTTATGCAAGAAAACAATGAATTTAGAACTAAAAAAAGTCATTATGATAAATGTGTTCTTTTGAAATCTAAAGTAAAAGAATTATAAAAGGATGTGTGTTTTAAAGTGTTGGATAAAGGAACTAAAATGCTTGATCAAATGCTAGATTCTATTCATGGGAGACCGGAAAAGGCAGGAATCGGGTATGATAGCTTTGGGTCAACTAGTGAAATCAAACCCACCATTTTTGTTAAAGCAAAAGAGAAAAATGTAATTGAGGGTCGTTGTGACAACATTCATGTGCAACAACCACCAATTGCAAAGACCTTGACAAAGTCTACTAATCAATATCAAGTTCCATATAATTATCAACTTGACTATAAAGCACCTTTGAAGGTTGAAAAGCCCCATATAGTTCGAAAGTTCTATAAACCAAGAAACAAGTTTTTAAATGAATATACTAGAAGGAATTATTACATGATGACAAGAGGTAAAGAATTTCAAAAGAATGTTAACTATTTTCAACATAACAAAGCTTATCATAGATACTCAACTCACAAGAAAGTTGTAAAGAAATGGGTAAAGATAGGTATGTTTAATGCTAACAATCCCGGACCCATGAAACATTGGGTACCAAGAGTTTGAGTGTCATTATGATATGTAGGAATGCAATAAAGGAGTGATTGAAAAAGATGATTGGATCACCGATAGTGGATGCTCAAAACACATGACCGGTGACCGGGAAGTATTCACTACATATGCCAAATGCGACGGAGGTGATGTTGTATTTGGAAGTGATGTCAAAGGAAAAATAATTGGTAAAGGTAACATCGCACACGAAAAATTTGTGTTTGAAAAAGTCGCTCATGTGAAAAATCTTGCATTTAACTTGCTAAGTGTTGGTAAATTACGTGATAAAGGCCTAAAAGTTCTATTTGATGAATCACATGCGGAAATAATTAAAAACGGTGAAGTAATTATTAGATGTGAACATAAACAAGGCTATATACATGCAAACTAATTGACTATAAGAAACTTGATTTGTGTTTAGCTACCATACATGGTATGTCTACTTTGTGGCATAGGAGATTAGGACATGCTAACATGCGCCAACTTCAAAAATTGTCTTCTATGGATTGTGTGAGGGATCTCCCTAAATTGAAATTTGATTGTCATTTTTGTGATGCAGGTAAAGTAGGTAAACAAGTTAAGGCAAGTCACAAGCCTAAAAATATCATATCAACCGAAAGATGTTTAGAACTTATACATATGGATTTGTTTGGTCCATCATCAATTCAAAGTTATGGAGGAAATTTTTACACTTTGGTAATTGTCGATGACTATTCTAGATTTACTTGGACATTCTTTTTAAGACATAAAAATGAAGCATTTGAACAATTTAAAATATTTAGAAGAAAAATTCAAAATAAACTAGGTTTTACAATTGTGTCAATAAGAACCGACCATGGAAGGGAATTTGATAATGAAGCTCAATTTGGGGCATTTTGTGACAAACATGGTGTAACTCATAATTTTTCGGCTCTTCGCATGCCCCTATCTAATGGGGTTATTGAGAGAAAAAATCGAACACTTCAAGAAATGAGTAGAACAATGTTAAATGAACAATCTATTCCTCAAAAGTTTTGGTGTGATGTCGTCGCCACCGCTTGTTATATACTTAATAGAGTGCTTTTTAGACCATTAATGAATAAAACACCTTATGAAGTATTAAAAGGAAAGAAACCTTCTTTAAAAAAAGTTAAAAATTTTGGGTGTCAATGTTTTGTTCTAAATAAGAAAGATCACTTAACTAAATTTGATCCTAAAGCATATGAATGTGTCTTTCTAGGCTACTCTCTCATAAGTAAAGCATATAGGGTCTTAAATAAAGAAACTAACATTGTAGAAGATTCAGTAGATGTTACATTTGATGAATCGGAACCTAAACCTAAAACCTTGCCGCTAAAAGATGATGATGTAATTGAGGAAGAAGTTAGAGCAAATCCACCTCAAATAGAATCAACCAATGAAGATGTAACACCTCAAGTTGAACCTCAAGTACAAACCATTATTAATATAAGAGAAGTAAGAGATCATCCCATAGATCAAGTCATTAGTGACCTAAATCAAAGAGTAACTAGATCAGATGGGGGAAAGTCTTTACTACTCAACCAAACTCAATCTTTTGTTTATATTTTATATATGTTTTATTTATTTCATAAAGACAGATAAAGACAATAAATACTATTTATATCCATTTACTTTATTATAGTAAGTAATATTATATTATACTTGATCACATGTAACTATAAATGTCATGCTACTTGCGACTTACAAAGCATTGGCAAATTACATCCAAGAAGTAAGAAATTTGATTTTTGTTATTTACTAAGTACCAAATGAGTAGTTTTCTTGTATATTTATCCATCTTACTCCTTTCCTTTCATTTCGGGAGATTTTAAAAATAATTTGTAGGTGTTTATTGAAAAAAAAAAAAAACAAAAAAACAAAAACAAAGCAACTAGAAAATCATCGTGGAGGATAGCTTGAACTCAGGGGAAGTGCAAAAGTTCTAATTAATATGTCTAAGCGTTAATATAGTCGATTGTAGTATGCAAAAGTTCTAATTAGTAAGACTTCATTTTACAAGGTCACTTTGGGTCCCTAAAGGCTAAAACCCTTTAGGTCTGTAAAACGGTTGAAACAACCTCACAAATATCTTGCCTTATCGGAGATATTTTTGACTTCGAGTGTCTGTTTGGTACAACTCATAAATAATAAATACAGGCAACTCCCTTAGTATAATGGGGTACGTTCAGGGTTAGGGTTAACTAAAAATTAAACCGTATATATCTCTCAAAAATCATGCTAGTATAATCATGTATATTATAGCTGTTAATTTTTTTTTTTTATTATTTTTTTTGTGTGTGAATAATAGTTAGATGAAAATACTCTAAAGTTGAAATAATTTTATATATGAAATAATATGGATGAAGGCATTCCTAGTATTACCCAAGGTCTTGATTTCGATCATTAGGGATGATAAAACCTTAAGGTTTTTTCTCTGAATACTTGTAACGGCTCAAGGTCAACATCTCGTTATCTAGGGTACGTACACCATATACGGTGAGGTTTCCCCGATGTCGTATACCGACTGAATGTTCGAAAAAGATAGTTATTGAATAATGAAATAAATATAAAAGTATATTATTAAAAAGAAATGTGAAGTGTTGAGTGTAAGTGTGTAACTTGTGTTATTTTCATTAAAGTTGCGACTTTTCAAATTCGATGCTACGATGTCACATATACAAATTTTTGTAAAGAAGAGAACACGAGAATGCGAGATAATAAAGAAAGTAGATATAAGAGCAACTAATTCATATGCTTTAAAAACCATAGGCATGATTTAAATTGTTACACCAAAAAAAAAAAATACACATGTGAGTGACACATGTATCATTAGTTAACCCTTTAAGTTTAACAACTACCATCACGTGAGGAAATAAATTAGTTGAAAAGTATTAAGTGGAAGTTAATTAATAAGTTTAAAATAGCACGTTACCCACGTAATGTGACGGTAGTGTTCATAACGCGATCTGATTGTTTTGGCGACAAGTGGTGATTACAACTACTATTGGTAATGACAGTGTGGAGTAGGGTAGGTTGACATAAATGTAACTAATGCAAAGGTGATAGTGAAAATATCTTACATGATAGAATAATACTATTGGTAATGGCGGTGTGGTGTAGGGAAATGTTGTGTATATATATATATATAAAGGGAGAAAAGAAAAAATAGTAATAATAAAAAAATATTCCTTGTCATTTTCTTTGTCTATGCAAAAGTCAAAGCCACAAAGGGCAACTTCTGATGCTCGCCCTACACCCGGTTCGGCCCTCGGGGCTGGTGTAGGGGGCGACTTTCGACAAAAAATGGGCTAGTTTGTCCCGTCAGTCCCTCACTCCTTTCAGTCTAATAAACTTAGTCAACGATTCAATTAGCGTTGTCAAATATATTTGTCAAAGATAGGTTAGAGTTTAGGCTTTAAATAAAAATGGACTAGGGAGGTTTCGTAGAGGACAAAATAGTTATTATTGGTTAACAATGTATATGTTACTTTACCATCATAATTTCATAACAATAAAATCAATCAAGTTGTTGAATTATTTAGTAAAACCTTTCGATTATTGAGGAAGGTTTTCTTTTTTTCTTTCTTTTACTGCAAATTTAAAAATTTTTTGTAAAGTTTGAATTTAAGAATTTTCTGTAAAGTTTGTTTGTTTGTTTGTTTTTTAAATTCATTCTTATCATTATATAAGATATATTTATATTTATATTTATTTGTACTTCAATAAATTTTGAAGTTACTATATTTTTAACAAATGATTTTACAAGTTTTTCTGTAACACTATGGGTTGATATGAAGTGTTATTAACAAGTAAAAGATTTAGAATTGATATTAACTAGTGTCAGTTTTATTTATGGAGGTATTACAACTATAATATTACTAACTTGGATAATAAGCTGTTAAGTTTATACGTTATAATTCAATATCTATCAAAATAATTGGTACCAATATCACTTCCCAAATGAATTGGGTTTGTTTGGAACATGCCAACTTGTTTAAAATTTGGAATCAAACACAAAAGAGGTTTTCGCAAATTGTTGAGATTAACACAAAATGACGAGTCTTTAATCTAAATGTATATGACTCAATCGAGGTGTTTCTTCCATCATCGATTTCAAACTCTTCTCCTTATCATTCTTAAGATGTTTATATAAGAAGGTTCGAGTCAAGGTCTATTTCTAAAAAAAGGGTAAGTGGGTGGTCACCCTCTGAAGCCATGTACCTATTGGTACTCAGCGCGTTTACCGCATATACGCATGCCCGGTGAAAACCCCTGAAAACTTGGTTGGGAACGAGATTCGAACCCAGGACGTGCGCCCCCAAGCCCCCATTGTTAGGGGTACGATACCACTGGGCTATTAACCCATTGGTGTCAAGGTCTATTTTTGGAGCATCAAGATAACTAACTTTAAGATGCATCATGTCTCATTGGTAGACTTATGTAAATTAACTAGTATTTTAATCCTGGGCGTTGCCACAGGAAAAATAACGATGCATAAAATGTATATCATGTATAAGGGCGACTATATATACATAACGATGAACGTACATTACAAAAAAATACTATATGAACGAAAAAAATGGATGTAAGAAACAATTTAGATATGATAATTTAGTTGTAGGCAAAACACTACACGACATTCTGGCTGTTGGTCAGATTACCCAACTGTTAGAATCAATTTATAAAAGGAAATATAAATGGAAATATAACGAAAAAAAAAAGACATTAATGCAAAGGGAAAAAATTTGTTTAATCAATTTTATGTCCATAAGATACCCTAAGGTAACAACAATTCACATACGTAAACAATAATATACATATGTAAGTTGTAAAAAAAAGCAATAATTCACATATTTCATACTCCAGTTCTCAATTTTTCTTCTTTATTTTAAGTATACAAATGATGATGCTGGTATTGATGTAACTTAAAGGAATTATGACGGTGATATTGATAAAATGTAAAATTAGAGTTAGTACAAAATGCATTGAAAAATTAAAAGAGAAGTTGAAAAAATAAGTTGCGGTAAAGTTAGTGATCAAACTTGGAAAACAAAAAGTTTGTGATACAAACTTGTAGTTAATAAGCTATAAACAATTTTATTTTCATAAAGACAGATACTGTGATGTAATAACAATCCACATACGTAAACAATGATTTACATATGTAAGTTGTAAAAAGAAAAAATAATTCATATATTTTATACTATAGTTCTCAATCTTTCTTCTTTATTTTAAATATACAAATGATGATGATGATATTTATGTAGCCTAATGGAATTAAGATGGTGGTGTTGATAGAATGTAAAATTAGAGTTAGTACAAAATGCATTGAAAGAAATAAAAGAGGTAAAAAGTTGGAAAAAATAAGTTGTGGTAAAGTTAGTGGCCAAACTTGGAAAACAAAAAGTTTGTGGTACAAACTTGTAGTTAATAAACTAAATCTAAAGATAATAAAAGTTAGCGGCATAAGTATAAAATTCAAAACTTTTGTGGTAAAATTGAAAAAGTAAAAAGTTTGTGGTAAAAATAAAAAATTAAAAAAAGTTTACTGTAACTAAGGTGACTTGTTTGTTATATATACTAGATTATTACCCGCGTAATACGCGGATAACATATATAACTAATGACATTTTAAATTTTTATAATATCATAAGTTGACAATTATTTAACCAAATAAGAATTAAACCATTAAAAACATGAAGTTACATAATTGGTCGTTTAGATTCCGGTTAACAGTGATCAGATAGTTGAAAAATGGAGACATCATCTATTAGATGTCTCGCTAAGTAAAGTTTTCATTTCTTTGGATGTCTTTCATTCATCAAGATATGTTTGCATTGTCATGTACTTGTGCTGTAACGTTTTGCTCGAATAATATAGTTATAGATTAAAATTACTAAGCAATTTAATTATCAATCTATATATCGCATGTTGTGTTAATATAACTTAAGATTATGCATAATATCATTGCAGTTTTCATACAATTATTTTTCAGATGTATAATTGTGATTGCTTACTATAGACTCCATATTTGTTTTTTAGTTCTTTATTAAGAAGGCCAATTTGACATCTGGTCCGATTTTCAAATTATTAATTTAATAAAATCGTTATATGATAAAAATCCTATACAAAAATCTTTATAACCAAATTTTATTCATTATATGATAAAATCTTATACAAATTTAACATCAGGTCGGATTTTTAAAAAATTAATTTAATAAAATCGTTATATGATAAAAATATACAAAAATCTTTATAACCAAATTTTACTTATTATATGATAAAAATCTTAATAAATAAAAAAAAATTTAATAAAAACGTATTACATTAAAAAAGAAAACTTTATTGTGAAAAAATAAAAAATTAATTTTAAAGATAAAAAATGATGTAAAAAATATAAAAATAATGATTATTAATGTCTACAAACTTAAATAAGAAAATAATAATAATTTAAATTTATTAAATTAAAATTAAATTTGAAAAGTTAAATAAGGTATATAACATCATCATTTAACCTAATGACTCTAATTAATAGTTGAACTATATCTAAAAGTCCATACTTTTCCAATTATAAGTTAAGGTTTTTCTTATATATATATATATATATATATATAGGATAGAGATCAAATGAGAAGGTATCTTAAGAAGAGAAGGGAGAGAAGATTCGTTTTTTATTTTTTTTAACTTGTTTTCTTGACTTTTATTCTTTTTTTTCCCATTTTTTATTCTCTCTTTAATTAACTTATTCCATATAAAAATTTTAAAAAAGTTTTAAAAATTATTATTTTTTCAATGGGCATAGCCCGTAAGCTATAGGCGAAGCCTTTCGGCTTATGGCGGAGCCATAATAGCTCACTAACTCGGGTTAAAAAATTTTTATTTTTATTTATTTTTTAAAATTTTTTTAAAAAAATTGACTCCATAAGAGTCATAAGAGCCTTCTCTCTGAATCTCTACCATATAATATATAATATATATATATATATATATATATATAATATAATAGAAGGTGATTTTTAAAAAAGTAAAACCTTTATACGACATTGTTAGTTTTTTTTTTTTTTTTTGAACGGTACTACATTGTTAGTTATCATGTAATTCGACCAAAACTTGTTTTTATTTTCCGGCGTTATCCCTTTTCAATAATCATCTTAAATTTAAGGATCATTTGTCATTATCAAAAACTTTATAGTCAAACTTTGGGTCAAATAAAACATACATAACGGGAAATAAATTATTACTGTATCCTCTGTCAATCCGTAGTATAACTTACATAGAAAAAACCATTGTTGTTTTGTCCTTTTCCTCCCTCTTAACATGTGTCACCTTTTTTTTCTCCACTATCTTACTCTCTGATAATACAAAACAATCCAAAATCCAATGTTTCATAACCAAACTCAATATATTTCTGTTACATAATCTATATCTCACTCTCACATATATATATATACATACACACAAAGATTCTCTATATGTATCATCAAACAATAATGCCTAGGCATGGTTGATGCTAGTTCTGTTATATATATGTATTAATTCTATGGAGTCAAGCTTTAGTCTTTACTCTTCTTCCCAAGAAAATATACTTATGGTAATTTTCTATATCTATCATCATATTACAATACCATGTTAATTGTGCCATTGTATAGCTAGGGCCTCAAATTTAACAATTAGTACAATACAATATATACATATATATAGATATTAAATTAACTTAATTAGTCCCTATTTTTTCTGGGAAGTTGATGCAACTTCTTTTTTTTTGTAAACTTTGAAGTTATACATTGTGGTATATATTCATATTAAAATGTTGTGTAGTGGGTGTATTATTAGTGTATATATATGGGCTTAGCTTCGATGCACTTAACTGCGTTATTTTTGGATGCAGTTACCTTGAAAATCAGGGGGGCATTTTGTAATATATCAATGATATACGAGTATATGATATGTTCATCTATGAATTTTGCAGTCAACTGCATATTCGATTTTCCTTCGTTATAAATATTATCTTAATAAATATCTTCTCTAATTATTATCTTTTCGTTATGATGAAAATTAAGTATGTTAAGAAAATAGTTTTGTACTTGAAAAAACTAATGTATATATGTTGTGTTTTTATATGAAAATACAATTTTATGATTTTATTGATACAGAATTGGTCAAGTGGTGGTTCATATTCAGGTAGAGATCCAGATTCAAACAAGAGTACTACTGTAGGTATAAGAAATGGAGGTCCCTACATAAAGGTGGAAACAACAGAAGGTATATATAATAATAATGTGACATAATTTAATGTACTCGTAATAATTAAAGAAAAAGTAAAGGCTATTACCTAAAAAGAAAAAAAGTTTTTGGTGCAAGGAAATTTTAAATTCTTGTTGGATTTTTTTTGTGGTTTGAAATATAAATGCAGCTATAAAAGAATACATTGATGGAGAGATTCAAGATATATATTCAGCAAGAAGCTCATTTTCAAGTACTAGTAAAGGTAAAGGTAATACATGTTGAATTTTCATTGATTTATATAATGTGGAATTGATATTTAGTATAATAGTTAAGTAGTTTGAATTTTTTTTTTTTATTAGAATGGGAAAATCGAAAATCAAAAACTGAAATACTACTAAGGAAGTCTGATCGGAGAAGACCCGCGTCATTGGATATGAACAATCAAGGGATAAATGGGGCTAGCTTGTCCCCGAGATTAGGTGTAGGGATAAAAGGGGCGGCGTCAGTTAGGAGAAGCGGAATGTTAACAAGCCCAGGAACGCCTACTTATCGTTCCAGTGGAGTTGGAATTCAGAAAGGTTGGAGTTCTGAACGTGTGCCTTTGCATACGAATGCCAATCGGTTTACATTGATGGCGAATAGTAATAGTGGAAGGACATTGCCTTCGAAATGGGAAGATGCTGAGAGGTGGATAATTAGTCCAGTTGCAGGGGAGGGGGCTTTGAAGTCTTTGGTTCAAGAGCCACAAAGGCCGGTTAAGTCTAAGAGTGGCCCACTTGGGCCGCCTGGCTCTGTATACTACTCCATGTATTCTCCTGCGGTTCCTGGCTTTGATGGAGGGAATGTGAGAAGTGTTGTTACTGAATTGCCGTTTTCTGCCAGAATAAATGGTGATAATAGTTCATGGATTCAATATGGAGAAGGCCATGAAAGCAATGGGAGATTCGCTTCCCTGGTGGATCATGGTATGGCAAGATCAGTCAGCTTACATGGCTCTTCCGAGTCACTGTGTCAGTCCATGTTTCGGATTAATCAAGGTAAATACACCTCTTGCCGTTTCAAGTATTAAATAATTAATCTCTTACAGAAGCTAGTATTAGTCTGGTAATGTAAATATTTCTTAGATTATTGATTCCTATACAAGCTTAACTTGTGGCTGTCTCCATAATTATCATGTCAAATTGGTTTCTTCTAAGTTGGATAACTATTTTCAACCTTTAAAAGTTTGCTGTACTTGAGAAATTAGATCATATATATATATATACAGATTATTAAGGCTTACACTGAGGTAACAACAAAGGATGCAATATTGACCCATTATACGTTAAAAAATTCAATACTTTCCTAGGGCAATAGGTCTTATGGGTCAGCTGCGTCAAAAGTCATCGAGACTGTCTGCAAATGCCTAAAAGTGTCTATAGTTCTATATCACTTGATTTCTATATAAAAGAGTATTAGTTAGCAATCGAGTTTTTCTAAATTCTGATTATGATACATATAGTATTACACGTTCTGATCTCAAGCACTCTGACCTGTTACCCATTTGCCTAACCCACCCATATTTCCAGTCTAGTTAAGACCTTTTTTGCTTCTTTATTGCTATTTCAAAGATTTTTTATTGTGTGTAAAAATATTCTTATGCAACGAGAAAATTTTAGGTTTTGATTACTTTCCTTCACTTTGCAGATGATAAAGTTGGCGGTTCAATGGATGCTGCCACCAACATATCTCGTGATATATCAAGAAGGGATATGGCAACCCAAATGAGCCCTGAGACTAGTCCTCTATCATCTCCAAGGAGAACAACCTCTAGCTCATTGTCGACTACTATCCTTTCCGTAGATTTGCAACATGTTCGTTATCCTAAAGCAGATATGAGAGACGTGCAGGTAGATGATCAGGTCACGCTGAGTCGAGTCTCTAAGGAAAATAGAGCTCAGGTTCCAGGCAGGGGATCGGACATCATGGATGACTGGATAAAAGGGTCAGATGTTCGACCTGCTGATTTGGAATTTTCGGAGATGAAAAAGAGCCTTTCAAAGTATGCAATATCGTTCAATTCTGAGTTTACGTTTTTCATTTTGAAGGTTTTAAAGCCGATCTCATGTATATCTGTATAGCTTTTAAAGTTTGTTCCTTTTTACAAGGGTTAAGAGGGAGGAAGCTAAAATTACCGCATGGGAAAACCTGCAGAAGGCAAAAGCAGAAGAAGCAATAAGGAAACTAGAGGTCCTCTTTTTCCAATCATAAATACAAAATGCATATCTAAGACTGGAAAAATGTATTTTGTTAAACCTATCCTCCATATGTTTTCAATATAGTGATGAAGAAGTTTATAAGCGTTCGGTAACACTTTAAGCGACTTATGAGTTATGACCGGGTCAACGCATCTAACCTGATGGAGATAATAACTCAAATCACATAATATTAAGTTAACGGGTCAAACTTTTAACTCATGTTCAGAATAGGCTGAAGCTTCGAAAACAATCTCTTTAACATATATCCAACCATTAGCATGCATAAGAATACAGGATCATAGTGGTTTTTAAATAACGTGGAATTGGTTCTTACTTGAGATTTTTGGTTCAGATGAAATTGGAAAAGAAGAGATCGTCATCAATGGATAGGATTATGCAAAAACTCAGATCATCTCAGAAGAAGGCCCATGAAATGAGAGAATCAGTATTATCTACCAAGTCCCAAGAAGGTGCTACATCTTCACAAAAGGCCATCTCAGTCATCAAAATTCGCCACATACGTTCCTTAACTGGCTGCTTTACCTGCCCTGCATTTTGACGGACTGTTGTCTATTAGTGCTTGGTGTCAGCCTCATACACCAGGTAATTCTCTTTTCTGTCCACAAATGTGTTCATTTCTGGTTTAAACGTTCTCGGAACATCAGAGATTAATATGGTCATTTCTGGTTTTGGCAACAGTTCTCGTCTCCCTGAAGTACAAAAGCCCTGATCACCTTTTTGCGAGGATCTATCTATCAGGAAGTCCGAAAATTCCAATGTCCAAGGTACCACTAAATGCAACTAAGTTAGGCCTAGTTGGATTTGCTCTGTAGTTTGTCGTGTAAAAATAGTAAAAAGTTAACAAATTACGTTTGAGAAAAACCTGCTCTTTCGGAAGCTGAGATTGAACTTTATGGTTTTGTGAATGACATAGCGGCTGATCCATGCACTTAAGTGTTTATTTCCTTTAAGAACTTGCAACAAATGCGTACTCATATGATCTTACATATTTATACATACTCCAGAGTGAACACAAACTATATATCTAGTCTGTCATTTCTAGTTTCTTCTTTAATATCAAGATCATACGTGCAAAGGATATTACATTGATATAAAATAAGAACATATCAAGATCACATCTTTTCACTTCAAACACTATATATATGGTCATACCTGAGTGGGCAGGAACAGAATAGTATAGTCATTAGAATATGCTTGTTAGTTACAGCATAGGAATTATGTAAAGAACCATGTATGTGTTTGGTTCAGTTTGTATTGTTTACTCAGTTTTTGTCAAACTCTACACACCTGTATATAGTATAGATATATAACTATAAAATTATGTTGTTTTATTTGTTAGTTTTTATGTTGTGAACACAATCCCCATCTGATTGACTGATACCCTCTTTAGTCCTTTTTTTGCACCGCTTGTCCATCATTAGTCATGTTCAACATAGTTGGTACAAGGTCAGTCCCGAGTCGAGTTACATCAATATAGTCTTTAGGACCATGAGCTGCTAATCCTGGAATTATCAGTCCAACCATCCTAAAGAATCTCTCAATATGATTTTCCTTGTATTCTTTGCCTTTCCAATATGGCAAAATGAAACTCCTAATGATCTCCCAAAACGCATTTAAATACTTGGGTATAACCCACACTAGTGAGAAGTAGTTCTTGTTTGGTTCTTCCTCCATCACCTGAATATAACTTCCAAAGATTAGCCATAGTCAAATGGTTAATATGAAAAAATAGCTCGAAAAGGAATAAGTCAAAGTTATATTATCACGGTCATAATGTAAGTTCTGTATCTTATTAAGCACACATTTATTTAGAACAAAAAAGAAATCTGAAAAACAGAGGTCAACCCAACCATTTAAGTTCGTATAAAATATTACCTGTTTTGACCTCTTAATCTGCCTATTACCTAGGTTTGTGGGTTCCTGCTGGGTTCGCAGGTTGAATTACCTAGCCTTAACTAGACCCACAAATAATTTTAGATCAGAAGTTACAGCCTGAACCATGGCCTATTGACCCAGAACATAACTTGCGTAACGTAACTAATACATGGGTCAAATAGTAAAATAGGTTCATGGGTTGACGGATTGGTTTAAGATCATATGGATTAGGGTAAACCTGCATTGATTTTTACCCCAAAATTTTAGTTTTCAAAACAAAAAACAAGGAACAAATAAGTATCTGCGTATAAAATGCATTAAATCAATCAAATTATATGAAGTGCATTATGAGCAAAACACTAAGTGCATTAAGGAGTTGATGGTTGGCTAAGATTACACCGTCGTAACCCGCTTTTCTGTGTGGGTTTTAAGTCGGGTCAATTTTTCATAGCCCTAGTCAGATCAATATAGTTCCAACATTATTAGTAAATAATCTATCTTCAGGTGTAAATATCTTAAAGGCTATGGGTTCTCATGTTCACACATTTCTTAGACACACACACTTGCTTAGAGTACACAAATTTGTTATACCTTGCCGTTGTAGAAGCTATTGAAGTATAGACTCGGCCCAAAATGCTTAAAGAAGAGAGAACGATCATCGTAAGGCAATCTAGGTACCATATCATTGCCATAAACATACCTAAAATACCTCACATTATGATCTTTAATAATCTTCATCATGTATCTCCCAAAAGACTCATCCCCTACTCTTGGTTGCCCAAATGTGTAAACCCCTTCTAACCTCTTCAACAACCACGTCTCTTCATGTAACCCAAGCACTCCGGCAAACAAGATAGCTAACGCCCCTCCTAGACTATGGCCCGTTACTATAAACTTTGCATTTGGGTTCCTTTCTAAAAGCTCTTTAAGTTTTTCTCTGATCTTGTAGTAAGCAAAAGGGTGTTCAACAGTTTGATCTTGTGGGGGTTCGGGTTCTGATGGCCAACCTTTGCCCTTTTGTAATCCGAGTGCTTTCATGAACCCGCCGTGGATTCGTCCAATGGTTTTAGTTTGTGTTATGTCTTCGAGCTCGTACCATGAGATATCGACATCAGTCATCCAATCGCTTGCATTAAACGGGCCAGTTCCTCTAAATGCAACTACTATCAAGTTTGGGTCTGAAGTTGAATCTTGAAACATGGTTGCATATGTTGTGAATTTATCCTGGTAATCTGTTACACAAAATTATATAATTGATGTCAAACTCTAAAGTCTAAACATAAAAGAAATTTTAAAACATATAGAGTTATACGTATGGACTTATGGTCAAGTTTTCCATCAACAATTACAAGTATAAATGGTTATGTAATTTCTCATTGATATAATACATATGGCGTCGGTGATTGTTGGTAAGTTGTTTTCTACTAGTTGAAAGTTACTTTAACATAAGTTGTTTTATTTTATTTCTAATCAGATTTACTCGTACCTAATTTGAAAATCTTGAATTGTCATAGTAAGTCTTCTAATATGATGAATTTATTTGACTAATTAATACAAACCATTGACTTTGAAGTCAATAGGTAAAGCATACCATAGCGGAACATTTTTCCAAATTCCAACCAACATGGTACATCTCACAACTTTATTTAAAAAAAATACTAGAAAGATGCCCGCACAAAGCGACGGTGATGGTGGTGGAAACGAAGGTGTTGCGACGGCGGTAGTGGTACGCGATGTGCAACGATGACGGTGGTGGTGGAGTGATAGTGAATGTAAATTAATTGAGGTAAGAGATGGTTAATATGGTTTTTTAAGGGTTGGAGAATTTATGTGGTAATTTATTTCATTAATGGTATTATAGGTAAATATGTTTAAATTAGTGAATAAAGAAAAGGAATAATATTGTCATTTCAAAATCTTAATTACTTGATGGGGTGGGGTAATTTGCTTTATAGAGTAATATAGATATAGATATAGATATTTTAATAAAAAAAAATACATTACATTTTTGAATTAAATAACACACTTAAATAATTAAATAATACACTTAAAACGCAAATGCATTAATGAAAAACATTACAATAATTTTTGTAAGAAAAAACTAGAAGTAGAGTAGATGAGAACAAAGATGTGATTAACTAAGATGAGTAAAATGACACGAGTAGTATACTAATAGTGTTTTGGGGTAAAAAAAAAAAAATACTTGCATCACTTAAGCCATACAAAAAATTTAATTTTTTTTTTTACACACAAACTAAGGCTATCTCTAATAGGGTGCTCTTAGGTGCCCTTTGCCGTTGAAGTTTGTCCAAAACTAAGAATTTTTTGAAGGATACCTTTACCTAAGGGCATGCCCTTACTTGTACTTACCTAGTATATTTTTGTTTTTTATTGAAGGTAAAATGATATGTAAGGATGTTTGCATGGTTGGAAATAAAATTATAAGATTTGAAGGATTTATAAAGATTTGATTTATAAGGATTTATAAGAATATAATATGGTAACTCAGGACAAGATTTAACCCCCTTCGTCACCTTGGTGATTAATTAGCTCCCCTGTGGAGTGTCCGACTATACATAAACCTTCAAATTAATTTTCAACAAAATAGTGACACTGTGACAGTGAAAACCTTTAATTAATAAGTGTCTAATTAATTATGCTTAACTATATTTGGCGAAAAACAATGGTCTAGCTTAGATTGGTATCTCTTAAATCTTAAGCTATCGGCTCTAATTTTAGAGTACTTGTTTTCCCTTAAAAGCAAGTATGGTGTCAGCTGGTTGCTTGTAAGTTATTTTTCATTATACGAGACGGGGTGTTCGTGCGATGCAGCGGTGATGGTGGTAACGACAAAGGTGTGGCTGCGGCAATTGTGGCGATGATGTGCGGCGGTAAGGGTTAATATGGTTATTTAAGGATTGGAGAATCTATGTTGTAGTTTATTTTATTAAGGGTATTATAGGTATATAGGTAAAGATGTTTAAATTAGTGAATAAATAAGAAAGGTAATATGGTCATTTCAGGTTCTTAATTATTTAAAGGGGAAGGGCAGTTTGCTTTATATAGTAGTATAGATGATTCTAGTACTCAATTTAATAGTTTTTATTAGTTTTCTAGTCTAAGGTTTCTTCAGCTAGCGCGTTTTTTTTCTTTTGTATTTGGTGCATGTAATTAGAAATGTGTTGAAATGTCACAATTTCATATCGATCTCATATCTCAAAAGCCATATTAAAGCTTTATAAAGTGATACAAATTTTAAAAACCTAAAGAGCCGGTCTCATTCAATTCTTATATATTGTCCGCCATCTACCTTATATATATATTTCATGTTTCGTTTAAATAACTAGCAATCTATTATTTTTCGGTAAAAACTACCAATCTATTATATCCTTGATTAATTAGGTATTTAAAACAAACTTTTTCTAATCAAATGTAACTCAAATGCAAGGATAAAAATAATTTTATATTATTTAAAAACCCCAATTATTATATAAGTTTTTATAATTTGTTCGGACAAGACACATATTTAAATTTATTTAATACACCAAATATTTTTATAGATATATAAATTTATTTAATAGGAATTAATGAAGCAGCGGCGTATCTACATAGTGGTTATGGGGTCCATTTGACCAACTTTAGAGGGGGAAAAATTCTTACAAAATCCTTATAATTTTTTTTTAAAATCTCGATCCTTGAGATGGAGAAATTCCTTAGACATATAAAGTTAGATGTAAATTAAACCCAAATATTTTGATATGTAAAATAAACCCAAAAACTTATATACTTTTTATATGTTTGCATTTATGATTCGACTGATCCATCAAACCCAACCCACTCATTTTTCATTTTTCATGTTTTTTAATTATACTCCGTCCGTCCCAATTTAAATGTCACGTTGACTGACTTTGACCGTAAATAACTTTGTTTGTGTCATGTAACACTTGATATAAAGTATACGAATGGATTGAGCTTTTAATATACTTTTCGTTCATATAAGTTTCATCAACTACTATATAGTACAAACAAAGTTATTTACGGTCAAAGTTAGTCAACGTGACATTTAAATTGGGATAGAGGGAATATTGAAAGTCTTAAAGGAGAGTTGGAACCTCAATTTAGCCACTATAATGAATTATAAGATCTACCATTGTAAGATTGAAGATTTTATATTTTAGGAAATTTCATTTAGGAAAAAAAAAACCGTGTGTCTTTGATATATATATATATATATGTGAATTTTAAATAGAATTTTGTTTGATTTTACTTTCTTTTATTTTTTATTTTTTTTTAAAGTGAGTTTCGATTCAGATGTGTTAGAGACAATTTTAACCAGAGATTTTCTGGACCTCCAACCCCTTACTTATAGAAAATTCATTTGATATGAGAACCCCAAGATTAACTTGAGACCTTGGGGTAAACTCACCCCGGAGCTCACATGGTGGATTTAAAAGATAGTGTCTAACAATAATTATGTGAAAATGATAAGCTTCTCTAAAGTTACTTTCAACTCTACTTGTAAAGTTGGAAGCATCTTAACATTTGGATTGAAATCAAAAGTCAAAATTTAAGAATTATGTTTGAATCTTAATAACTTTAGAGAATCTCAATCCACAACTAAGACTACCTACCAACTTATACTGTTCGGAGAGCCTAATGTATGATTTTTATACTATATCGTGTCACAGGTTAATTTCTTACCATTCCAAAATTCGTAGAAGTCAATGAAATCCATCTGAAAAAATAGAAAAGAAAAGAAATAAAATTCATTAAACTGTTTAATGAATCAACAGAAGATGATACATTATTATATTATAATTATATTATATCAGTTATTAGAAGAATCTGATTTATTTAAAATAAATTATTAAGTCCCCCACACGAAAGTTAGGAGGTGGAAGGAGTGGAGTGTTTGATCTAATTCATAACTAATTAAAATAAACTATAATTAAATTAGAATAATTAACCAACAACACGCATAACACATGCATTTAAATATTTTATCGGCTTCAGATCGATGAGTTTTCTTGATGAGTTTTCTCTCACTTAGATAATCACGAGACACACAGGTTAAAAATGTTCTAGAATGTCATTTGGCAACTTTCAGATTACCTCATTCACATAATTGCTATATATTCTTTTTTCAATGATAAAGTTAGCTTTGATCTAAGTTTAAAATATTATTTCATCCATATTTAAATTTAAAATGTTACGGCATTCGTATAAGTTTGTGTATATAGATATATGCATGCAAAAATATATACCAATAAATAATTAATAAAAATCGTAAAAAAAAATACTAGTACAAGTTTAATACAGAATTATAAATTATTTAAACCGTGAATAAATTATAATACCCCTAATAATAAAATATGGTAAGATAAGATGTAGAATTAAGTTAGGTGACCTTCAATTGATCTTGTATTGCAGCTTCAACAAATTCTTTGCTTTCATAAGACAATTTTGCAGCCATCATGGCTAGCGACGAGTTATATCTACCATCGCCTGTTTCAATACTTGCATCGAGTTTCAACCTCTTGTCAAGTTCACCGATAAACGACATAAACTTTTCCGGTGACTCGGGTTTCACCACCTTTCCTGCAATCCAACCAAGTCCCAAATTAAAACTAACCATGACCACGTATGTATGTAACAACCAGCCATTAGGCCAAAAAGGTCCACAATTTAGGAAAACATTAATTCAGTATTATAGGGACGGAGCCAGAATGTTTATCTAGTAGTTTATAACTAAATAAATCTAGTGAGATTGGGTATAGTAACGCATGTAAATAATTATATAATTAGACCAAACAAACTATATAGTTATTGAAAACTAGATACGTAACATATTCAAGAATAATTAAGTTAAACGTACTAACCTCGTATACGATTCATTAGAAGTCCAAAAAGGCCACCATTGCATGATAAAAGATTCAACCATGTCTCGATAAACAACCCGAATTGAGCCATTGGTTTATTTGCCCAAATAAGAATTTTTTGTGCAAGTAAAGAGGCGAAAATGAGCCATCGTTGCGAAAGCTTCTCACGGGTTGACTCGATCTCCTCCATACCATCACATTTTTCATTGTAAAAGTTTCTATTGTTTAGAGAATTAGTTGAACATATCAAAACACAAGCAATATCATAGAGACTTGCTTCTTTGGCATGAACCACCAAGAAATTTTTACAGAAATCTTCATCAGTTGCCATGGCTTTGAAGTTAAGAACTCCAAGGAAATAAGCAAAGGAATGATGATATGGCCCAAGTATACCATCATCACATTATATAAATATGTTGACTTCTATAATAAGATATGACTCAAAGGCCAGATGAGTTAGCATGTAGACAATTAAGTTAGTGTTGCTAAGTCAATAATTAATTAGATCTTAATAATATTGATATAAATAATAATATACAAAATAAGTTATTTTAACTGTAGGTGTATAGGTGTTTAATTTTTAAAATGTATTTTGCAATATAGCCCTTTAGCGCGAACACGATAAATACAATTACAATATATCATATACCTTCAGGAAATTCGTGAGTAATTAACTTATCCATCATTAAAAGAAAAAGAAATTTTGAATACCTCTAATCGATCAATATATATGATCCATTTCTAAGCTATATTTAGGGGGGGAAAATCTCATCATTAGAGTATTTTTCACTATTTAACTTTAGAGAAAATTACATTTTTAGTTCCTCAAGTTGACACGATTTTTAATTATTGTCTTTAAGTGAATTAATTACAGAAAAAACTCTGAAGTTGGTCAATTTTTTCACTTTTCACTCTGACACTAACAACCGTCTATCAAGTCCGTTAAGTGAGGGTCAAATTCGTCATTTCACCATGATTTCTTCTTCTTCTTCTTCTTCTTCTTCCACACTCAAACATAGACCCAGATTTGTTAGGTTTTGCATAAAACGAAATGTCAACTAAAATCACGGCGGCCGGAAATTTGAAAATCACGCCGAAAAAATTAAAATATGGATTTATCTCTTGTTTCTTCAAATCAGAACACGAAACATGTTGCGATCAACTCACAAAGAAATCGCGCATGAACCCTAGCCAAAATAAATCCGATCTAGACTTCGCCGGAAAACCTTGAATCGATGGAAAACTTGTTTGAATCGAAAAGAAAAACAAACAAAGCAATTGCACTTCGAATCCAACCAAATCTAGCCAAAACTGATCCTGATCTAATCAATTCTTAATCCAAAAACCTTGTTTCCGATCTCAAATGTGTGTGTTTGTGTGTGTTTCCGTGTGTGTGTGTGGGTATGTGCTCGTGTGTGTTTTTCAGTTGCCATTTTGTTTTCCGGCTGTCGTGATTTTCTTAATCTAGATTTGTGTTTGAGTTTGGAAGAATAAGAAGACTGGATCATGGTGAAATGACAAATCCGCCCCTCAATTAACGGACCTAATAGACGTTTGTTAGTCATAGAGTGAAAAGTGAAAAAATTGACCAAGTTCAGGGGTTTTTCTGTAATTAATTTACTTAAGTGCAATAACGGAAAATCTTGTCAATTTGAATGGACAAAAATGTAATTTTCTCTTAACTTTAACAAATCTCGGTATTTTTCAAATTTAGACTTCCATTGTAAATAAAGACTTTCAATGAATACGTATGTAAAAGTTATATATTTCATAACTTTTCACTTACAGAAAAAAAATTCATGAAGATCTTAGACCTTAAGGAAATTCATCCGAGTTCTGAACTTAGGTATAGAAAATTACTTAAACAAGTGGCGTCAATTAGACTAATTCGGTGTATAAAAATTTATATATTACTATCACAAATTTCAAAAAATGGTTTTTAATATATAAGGCGCTGAATGATAAAATTTTAGTTGACAATTAAAGGTTATAGTTATCATTTTTTCAATATTTTACTTAATTGTTAACAGTTAATTGTGATATGTGTCGTGATGGGAGTATATCATTGTCCTTAATATATTGTAATCATCACCCATGCTAGAATTTAAGCTATTTATCAAGAAGTCTTAAATACTTTACTCTATTGTACATGCATTTTGTAGAACCTAGATGTATATCGATCGCCATAATGATTGTCGTGCATAGTCGTTAAATTTTTACGAGTCTTGGCTTGAGTTTTGCGAGTCGAGTTGTATTGCACAAAACACGAGGCAACTTTTACGAGTTAAGTCAAGCTACATGAATGAACCAATAATTGTTGTAATTTGAGATAATATTGTTATATATTATTGTAAGTTATATTTATATTAACATCATTTTTTGTGTTATTATATATATATTTTAGTGTGAATTTGGAGATAAATAATAAACTTATGATTCAAAAGTATCGAATACGTCATATTTGGGTAAATGTATTAAGATAAACGATCTATATTTTGTTTATAACTATGTCAAATATATTAAGAGTTAATTGCACAGATCATCCATGTGGTTTGTACATTTTTATGGTTTTCACCCTCTAAGTTTTTTTTTTTCATGAATTTCATCCTTAAAGTATAAACACTTTTAGCAATTTACATCCTTTTGAGGGATGTAATGTACTTAAAAAGTTTGCCAGAGTTTGTACACTTTTTGTGTTTTTCATCCCTCAAAAGGATGTAAACTGCTAAAAATGTTTACTTTAAAGCGAAATTCACTAAAAAAGATTTAGAGGGATGTAAATCATGAAAATGTGCAAACCATAGGATGATTTGTGCAATTAACTCTATATATTAATTATACCATTTGATGTTATATTTAAAAGGGTAAATTACACTGTTGGTCCTTGAAGTTGGTATGTTTTTCACTTTTAATCACTAAACTTCAAAAACTGCAAATTCTATACTAAACTTGTCACTTTATTTCATTTTTCATCACCGCGTCAACTTCGATAGCTTTTCTCCCTTAACTTGCCAACATTCGTTTGTTTTTTCTTTTTAATGTAACTTTTCGTCCTTCTCATTGATTTCATTATAAAAGTGATAATCGGCCCAACTTCTAGTATTAGATATTTGTTTTGTTCAATTAGTGAAAATACATATTTATTTATTGTGTTTTGAAACAAATTTTTTTATGTTTACAGTTTACTACTGTATTGGTTATAAAGTAGTTTGATTAGATTAAATAATTATTTTTTTTAGCGATTATAAAATAGTTATTAGTTGAAATTTTATTTATAAAGTTGGATTTTTTAGTGACTGTGTTTGAATTTTTGAGTCTTATTATATCTACTTTAAACGTGAAATCTTTTGTTTATGTTATATAAATTTGTTATAAAACATATAAATGAACTAAGTTTAAACGTACTTTTCTTTAATATAACTTACACTAATTACTATACAATACAAACACAAATTTTTAGAGTCAAAGTTAAAAGTAAAAATAGTAAGAAAATTAAAAATATAACATTTAAAATGAGACAAATGAAGTATTTATATAAAAAAATTTTTAGGTAAATTACACTTTGCATCACTAAAGTTAGGCCGATTATCAATTTTAGTTATGCAATAATAAGAAGAACAAAAACTGGAAAAAAAAAAACACCTAACAAATGTGAGCAAGTTAACGGAGAAAAACTAATGAAGTTGACGCCTTGACCAAAACTGAAAAAAAAAATGACAAGTTTAGCATAGAGTTTGCAATTTTTAAAGTTTAGTAATTAAAAGTGAAAAACATGTCAAGTTCAATGATCAAGAGTGTAATTTATTCTATATAAAAATTTTCTGACTCTTATGATCTAAATCACGAGTTAAAAGAACAGTTTTTCATGTGTAGTCAAAATACAGAAGTTGACAACTATCTATACCACTATATAAAAGTTATAAGCTCATGTTGAAAGTTTAGAAGAAATGGGACATGCGAATTGACCAAAATATTAAATTACACTTTTAGTTCATTATATTATAAAATATTTTTACTAACCCCATTTAAATTAAATACTTTTACCTACACCAATTGATACCGCCACCACCATCACCATCCGTCTCCGCCATCACACCACCATCATCGCCGATCGCCGCTGCATTGCGCGGGTACCATGCTCGTGATAAATGATAATTGCTGGGGGGAAAAAAGTCCCATGTCTAGTTAAAATTTTGAGTCAAAAGGTAACAATTATGCTTTCTCACCAAACAAATTAGCTTTAATGAAAGCTATGTATTTTATAGAAATTTTTTAATTCTTCATTAACATGCATGAACTTTTAATTTGTAAGATTATAACAAGCTAGCTAAATTTGACATTTTTATGAACTCC
This sequence comes from Erigeron canadensis, assembly GCF_010389155.1. Lineage (NCBI taxonomy): Eukaryota > Viridiplantae > Streptophyta > Magnoliopsida > Asterales > Asteraceae > Erigeron > Erigeron canadensis. Next base: position 8,052,558 of record NC_057767.1, on the reverse strand, counting down.
GATATCATCAAAACTCTTCTAAGAAATCTTTTCAGCTTCAACAAGATTTCTTAAAAGGATTGGTATACGTATACTAAGAGTTCATCAAGGGTGTTTGAATTTAGCTAGTTATTATCATAGTTGTCAAACTCATACGAGTCACGAGTCGAGTCAAAATCAAATGAAAACGAGGCGACTCGGTGTTAGACTCGTTTTGCTCCAGACTCGTAGCATGACTCGTGTTTTGTTTTGCGAGTCGGTACGAGTCATACTCCGAGTCACGAGTCGAATCACGAGTCACAAAAATTATATTTATATTTTTAGCTTATTTTTATTTTTTTAAAAAAACATAACTCTTTTATATGCTTTCAAATTTAATTTAATTTTAATAATATTTACTATTTTAGTATAACATATCAATAAAATAAATATTTCAACAATAAAAACTTATATATAATTATAAAAATTATATATTATCAAATATCCAAACTCTTACGATTCGAGTTATGTTTCGATTTACGAGTCGAAAAATCACATTTCGAGTCGAGTCGATAACTATGGTTATTGTAATCTCGTAATTTTGAACACTAACAAAAACAGACAAAAAAGTGTGGAACTGACTAGTAAAAACACGTTTTACAAATCATTATATATGTGAAACACTAGCTGATATATATATTAGAAATAGAATTTCTATTTCTATAAGTAAAAGGTTCAATTCTTTGGAAGAAAAAACAAATCCATCATAATTTGCCATCTTTGAAAAAGTTATTCGATCTTTCCAAGTTGCTATTTACTAGTTTACTCTTTAGACGTTTGCGTGAACCTTCGTCTTGTATAGGCCATCCAATTAAATCTTCTTCTTTCTTTGCTTTTTTTGGTTAGATAGTTAAAAAGTTTATATTGCGTCTCAATCTAGCTATTTACCTAATCACCATATATTTCGTGTTTTTGTTATATGTTTACATGTTTCATAGTTTACTGATTCGTTGTTTGTGTCTACGCATGCCATCTACTTGTGTGTAAGTTTTAGTTATTTGCCAAACGAGAATCTTCCATCTTTTATCCTATTGACTGACTGACCTTATAAAAACAAAAAATTCTTTGACAAACACAATCAATAATTCTAAGTCAAACATAACATGCAATAATAAAAATGTCATATGTATATAACACACCACTAAAAACAAATAAGCCACGAATACGTAACTGTAAATATACAAAAGTACTATTTAACGGTATTATAGTATAGGGATTAGTATTTTATAATATAAACAACTTTACACAAATTTTCATAGTGTGTATCGAACCTCAATCTCATGCATTGTATAGTATATAATAAATTTTCAAATTTTGAGCATTGTATGTATCCGGGTATATTTACAATTTCACTATGTTTTGAAATAGATATACCAATTTCTTCTATAATTCATCCTATTACTATATTTGCAATTTCATATTCATTAATGGGATCTTCATCTCGATCCCTTCGTATGTTTTTCTATAAAAAGAAAAATATATATTGTTAACATCATGATTGCACTTAGACTAGTATTTATACATGTTAAACAGTTCTCTTGAATCTAAAGTTTGTGAGAAAAACAATGAACATATTAATTATATGATGTTAACATCATATGTATACTAGATGGATACTCGCGCGATGTAGCGGTGGTAGGCAGAAGTGACAGCGGTTGATGATAGTAATTTCTATATCAACGTTAACAAAATTGCGGGTTACAAAAGAGAGACAGTGGTTAGAGCGTGCCTGATTTTAAGGTGGAAAGGGTATTATGGAAATAAAAAAAGTCCAAGGACAAATAAGGTATTTCAAAGACAGAAATAATTAATAGGGGAGTGATTTGCTGTATTGGGTAATATAGATATATACGTCATCTCCTTTTATAAATTGTTCTACATAATAAGTAGCATAAACTAACTTTGACTAATAGAATGATTAATTAATTATAAACTTGTACTTTGATTACTGGAATTAACAAAAAGTTATACGTTATACCAAGATGACAATTCCGAACCAATAAATAAATAAATCAGATCAAAATTTTTTTTTTCTTTTAAAACGTTTAATAGTCAGAGCCTGTTAACCTTGTTATGTTCCCTACACCTAATACGCAAAATTCCATTAAATTTTCAGGAAATCACGGTGGGAAAAAAAAATCTCACTTAAACCGCCAAACAGCGCGACGTTTAAATGAGATACACATTGTCCTCTAAGCAAGACTCGAACTCAAATCTTGTCTCACGGGAGGACTTGTGGAATCTTTAATCTAATGATTTTGACCTTAAGTTCTTCGCTTACTTTATTTATTCCCAATTTAGAATGCATTTATCATATATGATACATACGTGACATAGAATCTTATTGTATTAACATATTCTATACGAATTATATTCTTTTCATACATTTTCACCTTTATTTGCTTCCAAATGATTCTTCACATATTTTCACATTTCTTATGTTGGCTAATACAGAATTCAAGGTTATCACCATTTTCAAGTTTTTCAGAATTCTCGTTTGAACGATACCATATGTTTGAAGAATACCATATGTTTTAAATTTGTTGCTAACAATAATCCTTTTTTGTTAGCTAACAAGTTGAATAGAAAATTAGAAATAGTCATCATGTTGTTAGCTTCTTATTAACTGTTCGAAGATCGATGATTGTACCTACGATGTAGACATCTTCACACATTGTTGGCAAGTTTCTTTTATCTAACCTTTGTTTCGTTGTAGAATCGGAGTTGGATCAACAGGTGATATTGTTAAGTATGTGGGCTTTTGTAAGTATAATGGGCTTTTGGTGGGCAAACGAGTTTTAGCTAGTCTCTGCCCTTAATGCCAACTGCCAAGAGCCCAAGAAATTGATATCCAAAATCTATTTAAATCCAAAGTTCAAAGTTTGGTCTGCCTTATTTTTCTGTTAAACTTTTTTAATGACGTATATATAACTAGATTAATAGGTGTAATTATATACTCTTTATTTTTAACACTAAAAGATTAAATTTAACTTAATTCGCTTATTTTCTGCTAAATACAAGATAAAATATGATGAAAGATTTATACAAAGTATTTATTACAGAACAGCTTTCTAGAGTTTTCACAAATGAATCATTAAGCTCAATTACATATAAAATAAGGATGGATGATCACATAAGACTAAAACTTTAAAAAAAAAAAAAGAGTAAGGATGCCAAACAAGAATATGCAATAATAAATTTGTATGAGATGTTCATAAGTAAAAGGTCTGAAATGATCATATATAGGAAAAAAATAATTGCATATGGAATTATGAATTAAAAGCTCATTTTATATATTCTCTTCAAATGTTTTCCAGCTTTAGTCCATCAACAATAAACAAGATAGTCCACTGGCCCAATGACCAATTGACCATAGAACATGCATTCTAATCAACAAGGTGCGCTAATTAGCTTGAGTTATTGATGACTTGAGTCAACTGCCCATCATATAAATGATTGCGTCCCTGTCACCCGCTAGAGAAACCTTGATAAGGCTATTTCGATCAAGAAGTTCAATGATTCATATGCAAGCACATTCTACATCTAACACAAGTTTAAGATACACACTGACAGAGTGTACAACTTGATTTCGACTTCGTTCGATTGTGATCGTATTCACATATATATAAGCGCTATTGGCTTCAAAAATATATCCAATTATATACGAATGTGTATCCAACTATCTTACAAACATATTTGTCATGAAAACCAATAGAACCACTTTTAGATGCGCATTTTTTGGTTGTCTCATCCAAAACATCTGAAACCTCAAGGAGGTGATTGGTAGGAGATAATCATAAAGAAAGAAAATGTAATAAAGAATAAAAATAATGAGAGAATAAATGAATATGGGGATAGCATTCGTACAGCAGCTGTACGTATGCTTGGTACATCATAGGTTAAAATCAGAGGGCATTTTTGGATATGTTAAAACTTAAGGTGTCAAAATGTAATTATCAGGGGGCTTTTTTGCCTTTGTTGTACATATCCTTAGATACAATTGAAAGTACCTATTATTTTCCCTATTATTATATATATAATATCATCAAAACAAAAAAGTGTTTTTTTTTTCTATTTTCACTCATTCTTTACAATTTATAAAGAATGAGGAGAATAGAATTGATTCCAACATCTCAATTTTCATTCTCATTCTCCATTATAAACAAACAAGCGAAATCTTTCTCATTCTCTCTTTTCCATTTTATCCTATCAAACAAACAAGGGGTGTTTGGTACGATGGTGAAAAGGAAAGAAAGAGAATAAGAAACACTTCACTTGTTTGGTAACACCAAAGAATGGAATCGAGAATGAAGAAGTATGAATGGTTTCCATTGTCTACAAATTGTAGAGAATGGAAAAAAATAAAATTTGTTTGATGATATTATATGTGTTAATATCGATTGTTAATTAAAATTTGAATTTCCCTTATATTCATTCGCTATTTGTATCAAACAACATAATTCAATCTCTTTTCAAATATTCATTCTTTTTCTTACTATTTTCATTTTTTATTACATTTTTCTTTCTTATGATTCTTTTCTATCAAACACCCATGAAGACAATCTATGTATGTAAAGCATTATCTTGGTAGTATGGTCCCTTTGGACGTTGTCTCTTATATTTTTTTTACATAATTTGGACATTGTCATATACACTTACTAAAGGAATGCTTAATGCAAATCAGTCTTGTGATCATGATCATCATTATAAACAAAAATAAAAACATAAACTATTTTATAATGATCAAAGTTACCATGGAAACAAGCTAAACAAATCTTGATTTACCGAGGGAAAAGGGGAACAAAAAGGAAAACCACATATCTAGGAAACACCAAAGGATAAAATAAAAACATATACCCACAAATCTAGGAAACACCCAACACATCACAAGAACGAGATCGATGATTGCACACAAATTTTGAATATATTTATAGGGGATAACAGAAAGGAACCTCTGCCACCTTCTAATAAAGCAAAACCTTTATGTAATTTTTCATCCTAGCTATTTCCAATAAACATTTTATTTAAAAAATCTATACTTTAATTTGTCAATAAAGTGGCTCCCAAAGGAATAAAATGTCAATAAAGAGAGGTGAAAAGACTAAATAAACCATTACCAAAGTCAGTATCTCTTTTTTTTTTTTCATCTTTCACAGCTTTCAAAATGGGTGTGTGATAAGCAGTGCAACAGAAAAAGCACAACCTTCTGTTCTAGAAAAGCATCTTTTACCATCTTTGATGATCCGTATATCTATAGATTAAAAGACTACTTGTATTATACTAATATAGTACTACTATTAGTCTATCTTAAAGTTTTTACTTGTGAAACTTCCGCCACCTCCATCTTTTGTTTATTGACAAAAAATGTTATTTTACTTTGTTGTGACTTTGGTGTAGCAAAACAAGTTCAAATGTCATGCATGCATCTTATGTGAAGGTAAGTTATTTATGTATGATACATTTAACTTTTTAAGGTTGGTAAAAAATCATTAAACACATGTGGCTTATAAATCAGCTTTAGTAGTTGTTCACAAATCATATAAGTTAAATAGTGAATTTAATTACAACATACAACCAAAATTATGAGCATTTTTAATATGCTTTATATTATGTTAAGAAATTTATTTATAGATTCTCCACACAACCATTAAAAAAATAATGAATACCTTGGTCTCATTCTCTAGTATTGTAAAGGATGCGGATTATATGAAAATGGAGGTTGAAATAAGAATAAATTAATTAAGGAGCCAAACACACACATTATACTAGCCTAGCTTTGAAAGTTTGAATATATAAGTACAAAAGTTGGAAGGAATATGTCAAGTGGTAGAAAATGGAAGGGGTGGATCTATTAGAATATGAAATGTGATATATAGGATCTACTATAAAATATACTCGACTGCTAATCTCACCAGTTTGGAAGAGACGTATCCTACTACTACCCACATGCAACATCCACATGGCACATCGAAATAACAAAACTAGAGAAGAAAGGTTTTAAGCTTACCAAGTAGGTATATGCCAAACTAGGGTATAGGCTATTTTATTCAGACCGAAATCATTACATTGACGACCAAGATTTCGAACTTCTCTCTCACCATAAACTCTATAGATACTAAATAAATAAAAGGAAAGGATTCCCTCAAGTTATTCTCACATGACTAGTCATTTTAGAGTAATCTTGACCCTAGATTCAAAGATTATCTTTGAATCTTGTCCCTTGATTTTCAATCAAGGGTCAAGATCTTTCCAACTTGAGTCAAGTTGGAGAAATAACTTAAGAGAATCTCTTCCCATAAATAAACGAGCATATAATAACAATAATAATAATAAAATTAAATGTAAATTTCTCTACAAACTTTATGTTGCTATTTGACAGCAGTAGATCTAGGAGTAGAAAACTCTCTCGAAGCAAACATGTATATTTTAAATACCCAATGTGGAAAACCCGCTATTAATACGTCTGAATACATAACAATTGATAAAAGTAGACTCTGCCTCTGAAACTAAGGGGAGTCCTAATTCCGGGATGGAGCCGTATGACGCGAGAGTCTCACGTACGGTTCCTTTGAGAAGGGTGTGATACCACCACCTATCAGGCCCGACGAGCGGTCCACTCGATCCTAGGTAAACTTAGAACAGACTTTCATGGAGAGATTGTCTATATCATACAATTAACAAAGTGTGGACTCGAACTTGTGAATATCAACAATGAGAATCATTGTAAGGAGTTTCTTTTCGATCTCATAATTGCACAGTCGTATTCATGGTATTCAGTTAGGTGCAAAAAGAAAATGATTACTTGGGTGGAATGGCTCAATTGTCCTCTTCTTGTCTCTTAGTCGTCGTGTTCCTTTTGTTTAGTATTAATCTAGATATCATTTCATTCTGATAATTGTATTTTCTTGTACAGTTGGGCTTTCTAGTGCTTTGCTAGTAGCCTTAATTTTAATATATTGTTGTTCCAAAAAAAAAAGTCAGCAAGTGGAAGTTCAACTAGTGAGACAACTACTCATTAATAAATAATAATAATAATAATAATAATAATAATAATAATAATAATAATAATAATAATAATAATAATAATAATAATAATAATAAAAAGGGGTGGGGCACAACTTGTGTATAGATTACCATCCAACTTTATGTAAAAGCTTCTTTTTAATATATTATTTTTATTATTAAAAAAGATAATAATAATAATGTCAATGAGGTTGGTGACCTATTGTTAAGGTCTTTGACTTTAAGATGATCTATTTGGGTTGGAGTCTCACTTCTCACATTTGTGAGAGTGGATTAATAGGTTTTTTTGAGAGTCTTGATTTCCAGGCATACTTGTAATTTAAGACTAAAAGTAAAATAAAATGTCATTTAAAATAAATAATAATAATAATAATAATAATAATAATATTATTATTATTATTATTATTATTATTATTATTATTATTTAGTAAGATTATTTTGTTATTTTTAGAGGGGTGTGGGCCCATATAATTTCTCTTTTTTTTATTAATTTCTTTTAAATCTTTCAATTTCTAATAAAAGTGATTTTTATAATAATAATAATAATAATAATAATTATTATTATTATTATTATTTAGTAGGATTATTTTGTTATTTTTAGAGGGGTGTGGGCCCATATAATTTCTCTTTTTTTCATTAATTTCTTTTAAATCTTTCAATTTCTAATAAAAGTGATTTTTATAATAATAATAATAATAATAATAATAATAATAATAATAATAATAATAATGATAATGTGGTTTTTGTTAATGATAGTCGTAACCATATGAGTGCATTGAAATTTATACATTTTAAAAAAATTTATGCGAAAATCCAGTAGAGTGGTTTTATATATAGGTTTTTTTTTTATGAATCTAATAAAATATTAATGACACACAAATAATAACAATGGATTTGCTTACCAGCGTCTCTAGGACCATCGACTAGTACTGTTCATCTAAAGTGCTACACTATTTAGTGTTCTATGATTATTTAAAAAATATAATTGCTAAATAAGTTATTTTTGTAAGATGATGATTTTATCATAATTTTTTTTATTATAAAGATTTATGTTTTTAAAACGTACTAGTACGAATTATTTAGTCAAAGTATGCGTACCTAAATGTGTATCTTTCTAATTTTATTTGTGTGGAATACTCCGTATATAATATGAAACAATAAAAAAGTGTGCCCTTTTTTGGGTAAAATAAAGTAGCTTTTGCTTTGAACAATTTTGCCCGCCAGACGAGAACTAGACTGATCACCCAAAAACAGCCTATATAATTTAATTATGATATCTAACTATAAACTATGTACATTACAAGAAAAAGCACATAAGACATATATGCAACAAAAAAGAACATCACAAAAAATATATATAGTGACGGCAAACTGGTATCACGACATTATATGTTGCCGAAAAACTATTTTTCTTTGTAGTGGTACTCGATCATTAATATAGCATTGACTTGGAATCGAAACAAAATAAAACTTAGGTAAAGTAGAATAATAAAACAAAATAAAATTGACACGTTACTTTCACTACTACAATTGAAAATGTACCAGAAGATTGCAAAAAGAGTGGAGTCCCCTATACTTTCAACATTTTCTTTATATATACATTCTCATTGACGTAACTCATTAACATTTGAATCCGATTTATTTTCTCTTCTCTATTTCTTGTACATTTGGTTTTTACATGCAATGCTATCTTGTTATTTATTCGAGAAGTGCAATAACAACAAAATTTTAATCCGTGTATGCAGGATAGTGATGTTGTTTCCATAAAGACTTCCGCTAAAAAAAATAGAAGAGTGTAATGAATTTAGTAACCATACATGTTAGCTGAGTATCACTTGACTACATTATATGTAACTATACAATATACCATGCACGTCATTTATTTGAGAATTGCAAGATTTTAAAAGATAATACACCATATCTCTTCTTATATATATTAGGGTTTTGTTAGTGACAACCCTTAGGGTTGTCAGTAAAAACTAATTGGGTGCATTAAAATTTGTACTTTCCTGTTAGAAAAATTAAGGGGAGGTTTTTAATATATAATGTATAAGTTTTTAAACATGTAATATGTTGTCAGTGACAGCCCTAAGGACTGTCATTATCATTTTTCTTATATATTAAATGTTTGGAAAACACCCATTATATTCATATCTTTTTTGCGAAATATTTTCATCTATCAAATTTTTTAAAAATATTAAAAAAGAAAAGGGATCCAAAGTGACCTTAGTTCAATGAAATGGAAAAGTGCTTTTTTTTTTGTTTTTCCATATTTAATATTTGGTAGTCAGAAGGGAAGAAGAAGCAAAGAAATGAAGTAGTCGATCTTTTGGATCTGATTGGAACGTTTCAAAAACTAAACATTTCTAGACTATAATTCCACCCATACTTCACTTTCATCGAATAACTGAAACTCTTCCTATAGCTTCTTCTTTTACTCTTTTCTAAAATCAATTTTGTTTTCATCTATTTGTCATACATGGCATGATTCATTCATAGATCTAAATACTAATACTAATATTATAATAATTTACAATTTTCAATAAATGAATCTTTGTTAGACCTTACAATAGTTTATTAAGGATATCTTAACCTTAATGACAAAGATATGATTATGATGATAATTATGACCCCTTTTTATTTTTTGTAGTTCATGCTCCATGCTACTACTATAAGTCAAATGATTTTAATCTTTGATGAAAAAAGTTTTCATGATCATTTTAAGTTTTCGATACCTTTTATATATACTAAAGTTAAAAAAGAAATACATTACAAAATTTAAAAGTATGTTTTATTTTGAAAGGGTCAAAGTCTAATTTGACTTTATAGATATATACAATGTTGTACACCGCATGGTACGTGTAATAACCATTAAATGCACTGAACGCAAGCTTTTGTCTTATGAGAAGTCTTATGACCTTCTTTCTTCTACAGAAAGACACCACTTTGAAAGGCACCTATCATCTTGTTTTTCCATGACATTTATTACACTGAACTGGAAACTTTCAGACATATATATAAAATGATGCATTAAAACAAAAATTCCAGAAAGAAATGCTAGAGAAGAAGAAGAGATGGAAAATTGGATTGGTAATTGAGCCCATATAATTATTGCACCATACAGTCCCAGTGCATAATATGATCATTATCAGATAAAATTTAGATATAATTAAAGAGGAAAGTTATGTGTAGAATTATGATCTTTTTAAGGGTGTTTGTGATTGTTTGTGCTAGAATAAAATATAATGCGAGATTTAGAACATTTTGATACATGAAAAATTTAATTGTAAATTTGTAATTTAAATAAGCATGCAAATTAAGCTTTATACTAGTATTGTAAATTTTCTCATCATTTTTGTACGTTTGAGAAGTAAATTTACAATGGATAAAGTCTTTTAGAAAGCTTATCAAAATAGTAAAAAGTATATTGAAAAAGCTTTTATACAAAGCTAGTAACCCAAGCTACATTTTACATGTTAACTCACTAATCATCATACTAAATCATGTTCTTGTAGCATAGAATTTTATATTTACATATTGAACCAACCATAACAACATGACACAAACTTGAATAGATCTCACAAAAACTAAAATTGTCATGGTAAATATTCCACTACTAAAACTCAACAAGATATCTCTTGATCATCAATGAATTCTTTCAAATTAACCACACAAAGAAAGATTAATTAATTAAACTAATTAACATGGGGAAGGAGGCATAAGATTTAACCCTAAATCATCATTCTCAAGAACCAACCTTGGTCTATGATTCTCCACCATTGTAGTACTACTATTGTTACTTCCATATTCCGGATGCAATCTCTTCTTTGACAATAATGGTACTCCAAAAAGCTTCGTTCTTGTTACGTTAACGTTGTCAGTATCGACAACGTTAACGTTATGTTGTTGGGGTCTAAGTATTGGTGGGTTGTTTGTACAACCCACATTGACATAACTAGACCCTTGTTGAGGTTGAAATTGTTTTTGCATTAGTAGTTGTCCATTCATATATGTATTACTTGGTGAAACTGGCTTCACATGATTTTGAACAAAATAAATTATATCATTATATAATTTTCTCATATGTTGAAGTTCTGACATCAACATATTATTACTTCTCCGTAACCGTTCGTTATCTTCTGATAACGCGGTTACGGAGTTATTATTTGTTCTCACATTGTTATGATTGTTTTGAAAAACTCCAAGCATACCCGTGGATGCGGTGGTTGTCGGTGAACAAAGCGGTGGTGAGTTGTCGGAGTATAAGTGGTCATCGGAATCCGGTGGAGAGATACTTCTTGTTGTTGGGTATGTGAAATAACCATTGCCACCGCCGCCGCCGGCATTGGTGAAGGGATGTTGGTGATGGTGGTGGTGATGAAGTGGTAGTTGTGGTTGTGAGGTTTTCCGGCGGTGGATTTCACATAGTAGATGTTTTTCTCCTTTTTTGAAATACTCATTTGCAAACTCCCATCTATCCGGTACTATTTTCCTAAAACCCTAAAAAAACAAAAATACAGAAAATCAGTATCAAAAAAATAACATACAACAATAATATTTTTTAGTGACTATTGTTTTTTAAAGTAGAAAAAAAACAATATACAAGTCACTAAAAACTTTAGGTGGCCGGTTTAATAAGTCACTTAGTTACGCATTAGTAAGTAAATGTAGAAACCGACCACCTTAAGTTTAGTAACCCCGTTACATATATACATTAAAAAAATAATCAAATTGTAAAAAAATGAAAGTAGAAAACTATATAAAAAAATTGGCTTGAAATTTTTGTGAATGTAATGCTAACTACTAACGACTAACTCGCTGTTGAATAAAAAAAATGAAATGGTAGTTTTGAACTTGAAAGGATATATATGTATGAAAACACTTTCTAGCTATTTATTTAAAGACTAGGAAAAAAAAAAGTGTTGAGACTTACATAAGTGTTAAGCTGGCGAACAAAGGAAGAAAAATTGTTGTGTTTAAAGTAATTAGGAAGCAAATCACGAGCAAACTCAGGTGGTCGCCAAACAACAAAAGTAGACTCATCTTCACCCCATGAAACAATATGATCAGTCGCTGGATCATCAACAAGTTGGTAAGTTTTTGTTAAAAATGGTGCAGGAACAGCTTTATGTGAATCTAATGACAATAGTATCCCTCCTTCACATGAGTTATGATCCAACAACATAGTCATTATTATACTTGTAAAAAAACAAACACTTTTTTTTTTTTCCAAGAATATATATGTGTGTATGTTTAATAAGTGTTGTTTTAGTAGAGGATGTGAAATGTGAATGAATGTTTTTTCTTGAAGAGAGAAGGTTGGTTGATGTGGAAATGAGTGTGTAAGAAAAAAAATATTTGGAGTTTGTATTGTAATATGATATATATTTGATAGTTATAGAGAGAGGGGCACAGCCTCGATTATGTAGAGAAGAAAGGAGAGAATATGTGTCTGAGTGTCTCTGTTGAAATAAGAGCCTTTCAAGACAAACCCGTGACACTAGCTAGTTTAATTTCTCTTTCACATTTTTAAATCTCACACACATATATATATATTTGTTGTACTACTATGCATACACTATCTTCTGAATGTATTTATTTTTTAGAGTTAATTAATAATAGTGTGAATCTTGAATTGTTTGAAGGCGCTCCCGCACGTAGAACAGATTGGTGAAGGAAATGTGGTGTCATAAATTATTATGCGTGTTTGAGTCTGTTTTAATGATATCAGATGTTTTGAGGTTGGTTGGAATTAATCATATGTTTTTAAAGAAGTTAGTATATATTATAACGTACGTGTAGGAGTATTTTAATTTTTGAGAATGCTTATTTTTTAGAGTGTGTTTCTATAACAGATAGTCGGTGCTAAAACTTGTATAGCCGGATTTGTTAAACCTTAGATCTGTAATCTTTCATGGTATCAATTATATATACTTAATTTAGGGAGTACATAAAAATATTTGGAGGCTAAAAAAAAAATAAATTTTTTTATGAAATGACAAGGGTATAGTACTTTTCGGATGTACAAGTACAACTAGCTAAAAGCTTTGAAAACTTACGAAAGTAATTGTAAGTTACAACTTACAATGTAGTCTAGATTAAAGTGTGATCATCAATAGACATATATGATACATATATACGAGTACTTTGTATTTCATGCAATTTGTTTAAAAAAGTTATATCAAAGAATATTCAAATTTTTGGATTACCAAACGAAGGAATTTTGTACTTCAGAGCGCAACCCACCCGCAATTGTCCGCTATAACATTGGCTACCGTTTCCTTTTGTGCGTTGCTCGTATGTTATACGACGACTGGTAGTCTAAGTGTACGTCTACTTCAAATAATTTCCCCTATTTCTGGCAATTTTCTCATGTAATGTCATATACATAATACATTTGCGTTTTGTGGAAATTCCGTTCCAATTCGTTCTATACATGGGAGGCCCGGAAGGGGTGCAAGCCTGGGGCACAACTTTGAAGGGGCACAAAATTTTTATATATTATATTATATATGTAAAGGTTTTAGGTAAAATAAATTAGTATTAGAGTAAAACAAATAAACAATATATGTAAAAGTATAATATTATAATGTCTATCATTTTGTTAATGTTATAATGTGTCAGTTATATAAAATTTTTTTGCTTATATAGTTGGATTCATTAGAGTTGGGGGCACTTGTTTTCTCATCTCGGACTGGGCACTTGATTTCTCAGGGCCGTCACTGGTTCTACATTAAGGTAAATTGTTCCAAATAATCATAGATATTGGTAATGTAAAAGTTAAAGCTGTGACTATGAGAAATCCGTTGTGTAAACTATTGTATTGTGCGGATGGTGGTTGATTTGAAAGTTCCAAAATTATAAAATATCCCCGCGATAAATTGGTGTTATAAAATAAAATAAGAAAAAATCTATGACAATAAGATATATATAATTTAAACTAGCTCAAGTGGTTGAGTACTTGCCTTACAAGCAGGAGGTCTTGGGTTCAAGACTTGGGAAGTACATAAGAAGTCTTTCTATGCAAGCTTGGCTTGGATATATTCAGGTTCAAGTCTGAGATGACAGAGTTTACCCCTATTGATCGTCGTGCTTTCGGGCGGATTAGTAGAGGGTTTTTTCCCCCATCGGGTATTTGAAATAGGCATTTTTACTTCGAGTGAGCTCTCTAATGCGGACCCTGTTAAGACAACGTATGTTAGACCTCCCGTTGTCAAATCGCAACATAAAGTTCTTAAGCGAAATTTACCTTTAAAAAAAAAAAATCTATTTATTTTGCTGGTACAGATACTTAATTATTATTGTCTGTTTTGGGCAATTTTATCATTTCTATTTTTGTATGTATATTTATGACTCATTTCTTGCATATACATATTAGTCCTGTTGACTAGTCAATCCTCAGATTATACCTTCTATAATTATGCAAGAGGGGGGGTCCTGTTATGTTGTAACGAATGGAAGGCATTGTACAGTAATAGTACTATACCAAACATAACAAGTGACAAAAAAAATTTTAATTTCATGTTTTAAATGCTAAAAAAGAGGTGGATACTGGAAATCGCACGATATTTGATGAATTTAACTTTTGGATTAAATTGTGAAACGAGTTAAAATGGCCTGTGGAGTCATGGTTTTTATCGGATTTTTTTAAAAACGGGATGGCTTTTTTTTTTAGTTAACATAGATAAATGGTGTGTTACAAAATGATTATGAAATTTCACACTTACATTTTTTAATGTGAAAAAATTTATACATATTTTAAATAGATAAAAGCATAACAAAATTTTGAATTTGTTCACACTAATTAAAAATGTTAACAAATGCAACATTATTTGTAGTGCATTAATCATCATTATCAACCTGCCACCTATTACCGTCACCACTGCTGCCACCATCGTCTCCACCATTGCTGCCACCTCCACCCCTGCCATCATCGTTACCGTCATCATCGATATATTACACGGACATACATGTATGTAATTAATTTAATGTCAATTGTACCTAGGCAAACCAAAAAATAAAATAAACTTTGATCCATATGAAATAAATTGAAGAATATGAAAAAGCCAAGTGAGAAAAAGGTGTGAGATCGATTGAGCTCACGTCAAACGTCAAACCAAGTGTTCTCTTTCTTTCCATTTTGTAGGTTTCCCTCTTTGTTGTTTTGTGAAGCTCTGTAAACAATGGAATCATTTATTTATACTGTGTGTGATTGTTTTATTTATTTAATGTTTTAATTCAAAAATAATAATTAAAAAAAAATAATAACATTTTAAAATAATATACGTATAAGGTTGAGGATACATCGATGATTGTGATGGGATTTTAGAGGCTAGCTATATATTGGTATTTGTGTTTGTGTGAAGGTAACGACATTTATTCACTTCTTTTCTTCTTATTCCAATTACTTCTTTTACACAACAACAAAAATACAAGAATCTGATTACATATGGACATATAATTCAGTCATTTTCTCAGTGATTTTTACATCTCTTCTTCCACGTTTTATGTATATATGTGTGTACATTTACAATATTTACATATAAAGACAATTTTTATTGTTTGTTTCTACTATTTAATGTGTTAGGGATATATAAAAAAAATTAAGACACAAATTTATAAAACGGCAAATTAAATAACAAAGTCATACGAGGATAAACGGTTAAAATATAAGAGGATGGTAATATAAGGTTGTCGGGTATCTAAGCTTAGGTGTTGAAGACTCATATACTAATAAAAAGGTAACTCGTCAAACTTTCATATATAAGCATTAATCTCTTGCTACTTTCTATATTACATTAAGTCTACATGAAACGTACTAACATCTTAAACTAATTACCGGCCAGTTGAATTGTTGAAACATGCTAATCACTATAGTATCTACGTACTTATCTAGTTTCATTTTTAATGAGCGAAAAAATCTACCAAAAAATGTGTAATGATGATAAAATAAGGATGCTTCATTGAAATGCATGGCAATGGAGGTTGATGTGATGTGTTTGAAGACATTGATTCATCGTGTATAAGTGGACTTTTGCAGTGGCGTTGTAATTACATAAAGCCTAAAAGTGAAACACTATGAAAGTGATGAGCAATAATTTCAATAAATGATCCAATCTTATTATTTGAATAACCATGTTTCCTACTATACTATTTCGAGTTGGTCGTAACAAATGTAGCGAAGAACACCTCAAATTTTATAATGTATTACAATTTAAACAATTATACTTTAATTAAGTGATTTATAATACAGTAATGACTATACTATATAATATAACAAGAATTTGGGCACAAAATAAAAAAGGGGACAAAGTAGCAGGGGTTCAAAGTAGATTCATTTATAAGAAAGAAAAAAATAAGTAAGTAACATCCAATGTTGTCTTACACGGATTTTGAGTCACAATACCTCGACGGTGTATGAGGGGGTTAAGATGTAGACAGTCTTACCCCTACCACGACGGTGTAGAGAGACTGCTTCCAGGTTCTATCTAAAGATAGAAAAGGACCCCCGGCCTTGCAAGGGTTGAGGATAGAACTCATGACCTTTGTTTCTAAAGGCAAGAGTGTTAACCACTTGATCCAACCTTACTGCTTTCATTTATAAGAAAGAGATGTAGTTAAAATTGAAGAGTACTTGAACTTTAGCTCAATGGTTGAAAGGTCAATTCATTTGTAAAAGGTTTTGTGTTCAAGCCTTTTTTTTTTGGAATGACGGTATAAGTATTATTAAAACACGATCGACTAGCAAGGTGCTAGTGATCAAGAAGAAGTACAGTTACAAAAAAGAGAATAAAGAAACAAGCCACTTAACACACCTCAAAAAGAGATGATGAGTTACTAAAACAAAGGCCAAAACAATCTATCTACAAAAAATATCAAACGCAACCTCAATATATGAAAAGGACATAAAAATTAAGTCCCTTTATGATGGTTTGGCTTGGGTATACCCAGGTTCAAATCTGAGGGCAAGATTTACTCTTATTAATTGTCGTGTATTCGGCGGATTAGTAGAGGTTTCCCCCCATCGGTATACCCAAGTTCAAATCTGAAATAGGTATTTCTACTTTGGAGAGCTCTCTATCGTTGACCCAGTTAAGATAATGTATACTAAACCTACTACTGTCGAATCACGACAAAAAATTTCCAGCGAAATTCACCTTTAAAAATTTTCTTTTGAAGAGACCACACAAGATTTTGAGAACATTCATCAAATAAGTGATTCATCAAATAAGTGGAAAAGAATTGTAATTTGCATTCCAAGGGGAAAAAAACTTAGAATTTTGAGATAATATTATAACATACGTATATGTTAATCTATACTACAATATAAAATAAATGTATGTTAATCTATACTACAATATAAAATAAAATTGAATGTTTCTTGAATTTTAAATTTCAAGTTTAAACAATCAAGTTTTAAAATTAATTTAAATTCACATTATATCATTAACTTACATTACTTAACGTTGTTGTCGCCACCACCATCAATCATTGTTACCATCACCACCGCCACTGCCACTACCACTACTACCGATCACCGCCGCACGCCACCACCACTCGTTACCGCCAACACTAATACATTGCCACCACCGCTGTCACCTACACCATCGTTGCTATCTACGCATGCCACCGCCTCCATTACACCACAACATCGCGCAAGTATCGTTCTAGTTTATTCTAAAAAGCCATTAGGCTATCTCCAATGGGGGTGACTTTGGGTGTCCTTAAGTGCCCTTAGATATCCTTTGTCGTTGAAGTTTGGCTCATACTAAGAATTTTTTGAAGGATACTAAGAATTTTTTGAAGGATGCATTTACCTAATGGCATGCCCTTACTTGTCATTTCCTAATAAATTTTTGTTTTTAGCTGGAGGTAAAATGATATGTAAGGATATATAAGGATGTTTGTATGGTTGGAGATAAAATTATAAGATTTAAAGGATTTATAAGGATTTGTAAGGATATAATGTAGTAGCTCAAGGACGCTTAAAAACATCTTTAGCATTGAAGATAGTGTTATAAATATAAGTATATTAGTAAAAGTTGTTTGATGATACTTAACTTTGTTTTGCCTGTTGCTTCATTTGTCTTTGCTTATAAGTATGGAAAAATCGGTGTAAAGTACAAGCTCCCATACAATGATCAAGTAAAGCTCGATCTCAAACACCCTTAGATTATGCGGAGTGTGGCTTTCATTGAAAGCTCTTTCATAGGCTATCCCACGACACGTGACAGTCTAATCATCAAAGGTCATTCTTTACTTTTTTGTCAGAGTGGGGCTTCCATTAAAATCCCCTTTAAGAGACTCACAATTTCTTTTATTTAATACTTTTAATTTATTAAATATATATATATATAGTATTAAAATAAAAATAAATAAAAAGTACACGAAAGAGACTTGTTGCGGCGAAAATGGTGATGGGGACTGCCCATTGGATGTTTTTTCCATGCGTTCTACTCAGGACGGAAGACACATCCTTTTTAAAGACAACGCCCCATGGGGGCGACGTAAAAAGCATTCCGGGACGTTTTTGGGACGTTCTTCAAGGTCTCACTCTTAATAGTATCAACATATTTTTGCAACGTCAAATAAAAAGATGACCATTTCCCACACCATATATATTTCTAAGTATGCATCTATGATTTGCTAAAAAAAATATACTCTAGTATAGAGTGAAGGCCCATACAATGCACGACAAAATAAGCATACGTGTTTCACGTCTTTGAGAAAGTGACATTGATCGTAAATAAACGTTTATGAAATAGTTTATCTAACTATTGCATTGTATATGTATGAGGTCTCACTTCATATGGATTAAATGAACGGACTTTGGGCTAAAATTATTAGCCTCATCAAGTATTTGGCCTTCTTTATTATCAAAACACAAAACAAATATAAGAATAAGAAATAATAAAATGAGGGTCCGTGCGATGTACGACTTGAATTATTTCTTTATCAAATGTTATATGTACGAACATAGACAATGCTATTAAACTTCAACTTACAAACACAACTATAAAACATAAATGGACAAAGAGAAATCATATATCAATAAAATGAAAAATTAAATAGAAAGTAATAAAATGAAAGAAAGAAAAAGTTTGCTTCAATGAAAAAGAAAATGTGAATGAATTTGTACCAATCATATTCACAACAAATACACACTGAATTTGAGAGACCAAAGGTCATAAAAAAGAAAAAGAAAAAAAAAAAACTAAACATGATCTAATACAGCCAGAAACTCCACAATCTACACTACATTAGCTTAAAACTAAATGGTATCCATTAATCATCAATATTAATACCCCTGATAAATAGATTAAAAACATTGCATTCAATAACATATTATAAGCTTAATTGTTAAAAGGCAATTTAAGAACCCGTATACACTATGTTGCGCATTATAAGAAAACAGAGGTAATTAACCTTTTTAACTAAACTAAACATCTAATAACTCAAATTAACAATCCCTTAATAGCATAATTAACATTGAATACAATCATAAATTAAGCACTTACAAAGCTTCTATGATCCAACTTTAAAAAATATATATAGATATAGATATAGATTATCAATGGTAGTCGTATATACAATGACAATATGCATGTGTGTTTGTGTTTTCTTTTATCGTCTTCTTGTTACTCAGATTGGTAAGCTTCTAGGGTCCATGTACACAAACAACACCATGCAGAAGAGTCTGAGCATCGACTGACATGAGGTTCTTTTTATTTATATCGTTAAAATATTTAATGCTCGTGATTCTTTTGTTGGAATTTTCCATTTTCACCTCTTACTTATGTCCACCACTTCTTGCTAATATTTCACATGTTCCCTTGTGTTATTTTCTTTAATTTCTTTTTACCATCAGATGTACTTCTTTCTTTTCGTATCATAAACTATTTATCCATCTTGAAAACATAGATAAAGATATGTATAAACTAAAGTTGGCCATGATTCATACCTAAATATTCAACTGAAGTTACTATTTTTTTTTTCCTTTGAAAAATAAAACGTCATAACTTAATTTTGATTGACTTAATTCATTAAGTCAATCAAATATGTTTGTTATTAACTTAATAAGTAAAAAAACAACTATATTAACTTAATCAATACAGACTTTATATTTCTATTCAGACACTTTCTCCATTCAGTCACTTAATGACTAAATAAACAAACAAGCCCTTACATGATTTATTGCCGAATTGCAATGACCATATTTTTACCCTTAGGGTCCGTTTCTTTTTTTTTTTTTATGTATTAAGTAAAATATATGTAATTAACAGTTATTTTTGTTTATTAAGTAAAAAAAAAATGAAATTTGACTAAATATATAAGTTCTTAACTATATATTAATTCTATTAAGTAAGAAAGAAACAAAGCGTCGATGTTCGAAAAATCATTTTGATTACCAACTCGAAACAAGATTCTCCTTTGCTTGGAAGAAGAATTGAAGTTGCACATGTAAAACTCGATCACTCAACTTTAAAGTCATTGAATTGTGGGGAGGAATCCTCAAACCAAATTATATTTGTTGATTTAGAATCATTAGCCGCGACAATTTTGTTTTGCCAACTCCAAATGACCCGGATATAACAAATTATTCCTAGTGTTTGTACACCAAACCGAGATTAGGTTTAGAAAGGGGGATGATGGGTGTTTTTGGTTGTTTGTTGGCGATTCCCCGAAGGTAGAGTGAATCTCTTTACGCCAATTGATATATGGCCGATTGGGATCGTGCCGATGATTATATTTTTAGACCTGATTGATCGTGTGTGTGTGAATAATGAATCGAATGCCTTCGTGAGGTCTTATGAGTCTCTTTTTATAGGGAGACTTTATCTTGGAGGAAAAGCTAAAGACTTTTTAGGGTTTCCCTAAGTCTTAGAGAATAAGAGTCCAGGAGGATCGTTTCCTTCTTTAATGGATTAAGAGATAAGACCGAATCCTTGAATTATAGAGGAACAATTCCTATCTCTATATTTTACAGCGGAAGCCTTCGTTACGGACAACCCTTCGTATCGCAGTTCCTAGCGGTATGTCCTGTGTACCGATAGAGGTATGTCATCAAGCCCCCCAGTCCGAGGTGATGATTTTTGCCAAACAATCATTGCATTGGACTTATTCGGAAATTGTTATATTTGCTTAGGGGGTGTTTGTGAAAAAGTGGGAAAACCTAAAGTCCTCGTTGTCAGTGCACGTATCCCAAAGTGCTGGATCGACGGTTAGGGTTTCCTGATTGTTCCCTCATAAAAGTATACAACTGTCAATTTAAATAACTTTGTTTTGCTTTTTCCTCATTTCTCTATCGTGCTATCATACCTTTAATTCAATGTTTTAAAACCGGACCGGATACTGAACCGGACTCACAAAATTTTACTGGTCGGATCGGTCGGACCGTAGTTGGTCCGGGTTTTGAATAATATGAAAGAAAACTAATATGACATGTACAGAACACATAATTAAAACTGCCAACATGGCAACATGTAATGATCTATACGTGCAGATAATGATCAATGTTTTGAATGACAAAAGTCTAATAATAAACTGCCAACATGTTTTGAATGACCAATCTGGCTATAATACGTGCAGATAATTGTACAGAACACATAATTAAACAAAGTCTAATACAAAAGTCTAATAATAAACCAAAGTCTAATACAAAACAAATAATTAAACAAGTTCTAATACATGTTTAAACACACTCAAATGTCATCCAAATTCCAACATCAATACATAATATCCAAAGCATCTTCTTATTCTTCTTCAAGTTCCAAACTCACGACAAGTATCCAAATCATCATCATCAAGTAAAACGAGTTCATCATCTTCATCACTTAAAACATCAACATATTGACTTTCTTCACCTAAAACAAATAATAAATAGATGTAAACATAATATGAAAGAAAACTAATATGACATTCTAGTATATATTTTAATACTAACCTTGAGTTTGAGAAGTAGACGCCTCAACATTAGTTGGCTCAGCTTCAAGCATGTTTTCTAACTCATCAATATCAAGTTCTCCTTCCGCCTCCTCATCAACTACCCAGAACTCGGTCTTATCAATGCATTCATAATCTACGGGATCACTCGACCATTTATTATTCTTGAGCCTAGACAAGTATTTATTAAAAAGTCAAATACTTTAATCACTATATCATTCGTTCTTTTATATTCGGTCTTATCAATGCATTCACTATATCATTTCTATTTCTAACTTTAATAGAACTTTTCAGCCCTACTGCCCTACATGATCAGCTATATACATATCAGGTTTAACAGAATTTTTCAGCCCTACTGCCCTACATGATCAGCCATATACAGATCAGATTTACCAGAAAATTTCAGCCCTACTGCCCTACATAATCAGCCATATATAGATCAGATTTAACAGATATTTTCAGCCCTACATGATAACTTAAAAACTCAAATATAAACAAGGTCATGCCTATTTTGCAACCGCAAGTTATAGTGAACATAAACAAGATCATTAAGCCTTTGATGCTCCAACCGGTTTCTTTTTTTAGTGTGAATTTTTTCAAAAACACTCCAATTTTGCTCACAACCGGATGAAGACGCGGTTTGACGTAGAATCCTAATGGCAAACTTTTGCAAATGTGGAGCACTACCACCAAATATCTTCCACCATGCATCTACCAATAATTAAAATGCATACCAATATATTTTTAGAAGAATGTAATAAATAATAGATGTCGTACTAAAATAAAGAACATAAATATACATGGTTAGAAATCTTACCTGGACGCATTTTCTTGCGAGTAGTAGATGCCATTTCCATACCAAATGAACCTTCAGCTTCACCAAACTTGTTTAACTCCATAGTGCAATGATATGCATCACTCGACTTAGAAACCATAGCAAGAACCCCTTCCATCACCTCGGGATCATTCTTGAAGTTCACTTCATCATATTGGAAGACTGGATTCTGCCAATAAGCTGCTGCGTGTAAATTCTTACGCAACATATTCTCCCACCGTGTGTCAATTATATCGGTGTAAGGCTTATACAAATCTTTCTTATTGCAAAACAGCTTTTCAATTCCTTGTTTTGCCCTACTCATTCCCTCATAAACATAGCCTAATGAAGGTTTCTCATCAGAATCACAAATACGCAACAACTTCAATAATGGAGTCATCACGTTCACAGTTATAAGACAGTTCTTCCAAAATCCTTGATCTAAACAAATTTGTTTCACATCTCTCGCTTTTTTCAACTTAAATATCATCTTTTGATAATCACTAGAAATGACCAAAGCTTCCAAATCAGATCTATGGTCATACAAGCTTTTGAGTCAATGAACGAGGTACCAAAACGAGTTGCACCTGGATGAATGATTTCAGACCAACCCTCCCTGTTTCTCAACCAATTTAATGGCCATTTATGATTATATATAAAAACAGTCACTCTCGAGGCAAGTGTAATCAAATTGGAAACATGAGGCATGTAAGAGACATCCTTCAAGATCAGATTAATACAATGGGCAGCACATGGAGACCAACAAATTGAAGGATATCGTTCACTTAGCAATCTACCACAGCTTTGTAATTAGCAACATTATCAGGAACGAGATGAACAACATTTTGAGGACCAACAAATTCTACAATCTCTCCAAACAAGTTACATAAATTATGAGCATTGCTCTCGATGCCAAATGCATCCACAGACTTAATGAAAGATACTCCTTAAAAAAGAAAATGCATTCAGATTAAGAAATACACAAACAATATATAAGATTAAAAGAGATATGATTAAAATGTATAAAAAAAGGTATACCTTTCGAGCAGTACACCATGAAGTTAATAAGTGGCCTTTGCCTCGCATCTCGCCAACCATCACTCATGATAGTGCAACCTGTTTCTTCCCATTGTTTCCTATAACCAGCAATAATTAGAGAAACTGATGTTTTAGAATCTTTGAGTAATGTGACACGCATGGAATGATAAGACGGCCATGTATATCCATGACCCATACTCGCAACTTTGCTCATTGCTATTGGAAAAAGTGGAGAATTCACAACATTCATAGGTATGCACGAATCATAAAACCACAAAGCAATGGCTAAGTCAGTATCATGTGTCTTTTCTTTCGTTTGCATGACACATTTAATCGAAGGTTGAGAAGTATCTTGTATGCCTCGTTTGAAGTATGATTTCATGGTTGAAGCAACTTTCTTTTTTTTTGAGGTTGCACCGGCACTTGGAACTTCTGCCCTTCTGTATTCATCTTCATCAGACCCAAATGTAACATATTCACTAGCTGATACAACAATCTTTTCCTTTGTCTTTTCCCTCGTTTCCATTAAATTGGCTATCATTAAATCTTTTACATCAGCTGGCACATTAAGACATGCAGCTATGTTGCCTCGTTGATGGGCTAGATGTTGTTTTATTCGAATTATTCCACCACCATGAAATTCGCCCTTACAATAGATACAAGTAAAAGTAATTTTTCCTTCAGCATCTTTGACCCATGTTACATGCTTCCAACCTATGTCTTTTTTACCTCGATGACTTGTAACTGATGGTGTTGACGATCGTGACGACCCATCGGTTTCCATGTCTTTCACAAACCGATCACTGTAACGACAAGTAAAGATCCAATTGTACGTCATAAAGTTTCAAACTTTTCATTTGTTAATAAGTATTAACAGCAGCAATTTGTTTAATAAATCATCATCATCGTCAAACAATTTAACAATGGCAAGCAGCAGCAACATTGTTAATAAGTATACTCATAAACATAATAAATTTATAAATCTGATTGAAATTCACTAAATATACTAATAAACATAGTAAATTTATAAATCATTAAGCAATAAATCTGGAAAAAAAAACAAAATACTTATTGAAAAGGATGAAGTATTACCTTAGATGGGTGGAGGCCGGTGCTGGAGTTGTGGTGGATCTGTGGTGGATCTGTGGTGGATCTGTGATGGACTTGTAGTGCATCCACGACAGGCCGGTGGTGGAGATGGGTGGAGGCCGGTGGTGAAGATGGGTGGAGGATGGTGGTAGCTAGGGTTTCTTTGCAGATGGGGAAAAAAAAAGAAAGTCGACCGCCTGCAGATGGGGAAAAAAAGAGAAAGTTTCTTTGTGATTTAGGGGAAAAATAAGAGATTTTATTTACTTTGACTCCTATTTTACCGGTTATGTCTGGTTCAATATCGGTCCGGTTCACTCCGAGTCGTCCGGTTCTCTCCGAGTCATCCGGTTCTGTCCGGTTCACTTTCAGCTATTAGACCGGGGCTTGTCCGATCGGATCACAAAAAAAATACCGGTCAGACCCCGGTCCGATCGGTCAGACCGGCCGGGTTAAAAACATTGCTTTAATTTCTATCGTCCTCCATTGTCATGACTTCAAAAAGAAAGGCGGCAGAGCTTTGATCATCGGCTGCTCCTATGGATGATGCTGCAATGAAGGGAAAAGGTGTTACTGTTGTTCCCCCCATATCTTTTTCAGGTAATTCCTCTCGTGAGTTTATGGAGAAAGAACTGGCATCAGAAGAAATGAGTGAACGGAAAAACTTATTAGTCCGTGGGCTATGCCGAGAATACGAGTATTCTCAAGATATGTTGAAAGAGTCGCAGTCGATGGCTGGGAATTTACTTGACAAAATCGCCGTTCTTGAAAAGCGGTTATCGAAACAGGACGTGGAGGTAAAAGCGCTCCGGGCTAGTTTAGGAAGGCGTCATGACGAGATCTTGCAGAAGGATCTGGAGAACATGTGTCTACGGGAGGAAGTGGAGGCATTTGTGAAGAAGGTGATTCCTCACGTCTGCGAAACTCTTGCAACGGGTCCCAAGGCTGTTGCTTTGATTGATGCTGTTGTGAATGCGTCCAAGAAGAAAGGGATTCTCTTTGCTACCTATTCCGAAGAGTCTCCAGAATACCTGAAGGCGAAGGAGGCATTCGACCAATCCATTTTTAAGCTGGCAAGTTATCATAGTAACTATATTCATGATATCAGTCATCTTCGTGATCCCGGGGCGTATCACTTTCTTGTTGTTAAGCCCCGTTTTGATTAGCTATATGGAATTTAGTTGTATCAGACTTGTATGCCCTCTACTTGGATTCCGTTATATTTATGTATTTATAGGGTTGTCTGTTCAGGCGTCCCTGTCAGCTTTTTCCCTTTATGAGGTTGCGATCCTCTTATTTGTAAATGACTAGTCTTTTTGTATGTCCCTCGTGGGGCTTTAATATGGTTCGTGACCATGTATGTGTAGGACTATAACCGTCTCTTATTTGAAGACTACTGGTCCTTTATTATTGCAGGATTTCTGCTTTATGTAAAATACACAAAAAATGCTCATGTGAGAAGAGAGAAAATCTAACAGTAGAAATTTTTTAGGTTCGAACTATTCCAAGTTTTGTCTACCGGGGCTCCTTCGAGTGTTTCCAATTTATATGCTCCGTTCCCGAATGCTGTTCGCACCCGATATGGGCCTTCCCATGTTAGGCCCAATTTTCCAGTGTATTCCTTCTCACTTGCACTATTTAACCGCAGTATATAGTCCCCTGTTTTGAATGCTGTAGGGTTTACCCTTTTATTGTAGTATCCTTCAATCTTCTTTTTTAAGGCAGCTTCTCTGTTAGCTGCGATTTCTCGTCGTTCCTCCAATAGGTCGAGGTCAACCCTCAATTCTTCCGAGTTTCCTTCGGTATTCAGTGTCCTATATGTGGAGACTTGGAACTCTGCAGGTGCTACAACCTCCGTCCCATACACTAAACTGAAGGGGGTTTCCCCATTGCTTCTTTTGGGTGTTGTTCTATTGGCCCAAGGGACCAATGATAGTTCATCTATCCATCCTTTATGACTCCGTCCGAGTATCTTCTTTATGCCTTTTATTATTTCCCTGTTCGTCACCTCTACTTGCCCATTTCCTTGGGGATGATATACAGATGTGAACGATTGTTTTATCTGCATATTGTTACAAAATTCAGGGAAGACACCCTTTGCGAATTGTGGGCCATTGTCATATATTATTATATGTGGTACCCCGAACCTACATATGATATGTTCCTATACGAATTTTTTTTATCTGGTCCCCATTTGTTGTGGCAAGTGGCTTTGCTTCCACCCACTTAGTGATGTAATCAATGGCTATGACCAGGAATTTCTTTTTGTTCTGACCTTCGGGAAAGGTCCCACGAGATCGATTCCCCACTGCATGAATGGCCATGCTGAGGTTACTGAAATCATATCATTTTTCGGTTGTCGCGGAACATTAGCGCGCAGTTGACAAGCTTCGCAGCTCTTTGATAAGGCCGTGGAGTCTTGGTGCATTGTTGGCCAAAAATATCCGAGTCGCATGGCCATCGTAGCGACAAATCTTGCTCCTGAATGGGCACCACAAATTCCCTCATGTATCTCGCGGATGATCATCTCCGCTTGCTTAGGCCCTACGCAACGAAGCCAAGGTGTAACAAAACCTTTTTTTGTACATCATTTTATCCAATATCTTATATTGCGGGGCTTTGACCCTTATCTTGCGAGCCTCGCTCCTATCGGCCGGGAGTATCTCACTTACAAGGTATTCGTAGATGGGGGTCATCCATGTTTTGCCCTCCTCTTCTACGAGATCTGATATCTGTTTTTCTCCGATTGACCTTGCTTTCAGAACTTCCACTAGCACTTGTTTTCCCAGATGCCCGAACGCAAGAGATGCCAACTTGCTCAGGGCGTCTGCCTTTTTGTTCTGATTTCTTCTTATATGCTCTATTTCTAAGTGGCTAAATGTAATAACACGATTTCTGCTCTTGATTCGATCTCAACAATGGCGTTTCAAGTGTGTGTGTTCTTGGTGTGTTTAGTGTGTGTGATTTTCTAGAGAGAGAGAAAAAGAGACGATCTGCATATGTTGTATGTGTAAAAATGGATAAACAGGCTTATCATTTCTAAGGAGTTGAGGGTATTTATAGTCTAAATCTACAATTAAGCTAATTGACACTCATAGTCCCTCATCCTTAGAAATTATTTCACCATGTCTTAACAACAACAACGTCCACTAACTTAAATTACAATTTATCACTATTTTTTGGATTTCTAACATCCCCCCCCCCCTTAGTGATATATTGTAATGAATGAAGTACGTGTTATTTTCTCTTGTAGGAATTAAGTTGATGAGCCCGATGGTGAAGACAATTGGTGTGATGAAACAAGTCTTCAAAGCTTTCTCATTGTCTCTGGAGAACTTGAATCAATCTTGGTCTTGGACTTTTTGTAGTGAAAACATGATGAAATTCTCAATGTTCTGTTTGAACAGAGAATAAAATGAATGAGTCTAGAATCTTTGAAAATTGTTGAACCGTGAATCAGAGTTGTCTTTTGAAGTGCGGAAGGTATAAATTTGGCTTTGGTTATTCAATCTTCGATTCTTGAATGAAAATTTGTTTCCTTGGAATGAAGTATCAAAAACTTAAACTATCCCCCTTGATATATGCCTTGAATCTTCTTGATCAAGTATTATTATATGAATTTGAAGATCTAGAATGAAATGTGTTGATGAAGACTTTTTCGAAGTTTTACTTTTTTGTCTTGAATCTTCTAATCAATCTTTTCAACTTTTGTAGCTTTGATCTTTGTCATTTTGACTTAAACACTTTGGAGAGTAAACTTTTGAACAAAACTTTGAATTAATCATGCTCCCCCTCAATTCATGAGTGTAAGCATTTTCGATCTCATCCTTAAAAAAACTTTCAAGAGAACATATTTCAGCGGCAAAATTCACTTCTTTTTCAATCACAATTACATTTCATTTCATTCCAACTTTACTCCATCAAATAATCTTTTTCTTTCTCAATCAATCATAATCTTTTTCTCCCCCTCATAATAACAAAGTTGAGAACCAATGTCATTATGCAAACATTGATTGATAAAATGCAAAAAAAAACCTCTTGCATGGTGGTTTTTGTGTTTGTGAGATAAGAAATGAAAGACCGGATAAGGATGATCCGTTAACATGTTCAAAAATCAAAAGGATTAATGAAATGACCGAAAGAAATGTATGACATTTTTTGGATTTCCTATGTATCATTGAATTATGCACAAAGCAATTTTCTAACATAGTTCGGTCTTGTAGCTTTTCAACTACGAGATTGCTTCAAAGAATAGAAATCATGGTCAGTGTCACCTAAGACGTTCGATAACCACAATCTATTATCCTTAAAGACTTGTTAGGAAACATCCGAGGTCACTGATAGACTTCTCGTTCACTCAATAATCACATAAATGTAATTATGAGACCTACGTTCAATGTTGTAAAATATGTTAGCATTGGTAGGATTTCCATTTGATCATTGTGGAATATCAATTAAGATATCACTACAAATGTTCTGGCTATATCACATAGATATGCAATAATATCACAAAGATATGACTCAAATGTGTCTTAAGAAAATGAATAAGGATCAAATTAATGATCAAGCAAGATAGCTCTAGACACAACGTGATTTAAATGAAGTCGGGGACCGGAGCAGAGTGTCCCCCTTATGCAATATCAACATCTTCCAAATGAAGAGTCAATAGAAATGTGAAAATCTCCGTGAGAAATAAAACAAGTATTTGTTAAGAAATACTTGAGTGGTTAGGTAAACATGTGCATCGCTTCATTGAGTCCATGAAGTCTTAATCAAGATATTAACAAATGACATCCGATATAAATGTGTTTTACCCAGCGATTTGAGAATTTTAGGGAAGGGTATCATTTCTTTTAACCCTTTTCTCACAACATATCACCATAACCTCTCACTTTTCAACTTTACTCCCTCCATCCTATTTGCACAAAACCATCATCACTCAAAATACCCTTACAATCTAAAGAGAGAATTGAATACTCCAGGGTTAGAACTTATCGGTGATGATGAAGTTCATGGAGTGAACGAATCGCTCAAGTGCAAACTAAACACCGAACTTCAATTGATGAAAATCATTTGAAAACCATCAAATGTGTGTAAGAAAATGATTTGAAAACACATCTGAAGTTTTGAAATTTTTGAAATCACAAACTCCTCCTTAATCTATGCAAAGGTAGATCTTAAAAGTTTTCATAGAAAGGTAGAGCAAAAATTGGTTTTTGTGAAGTCAAAAAAAGTCTAAAAGTGAACAAGATTTTAAGGAACACAAATTTTTGCGTCAACAACAATGTTCATAGTAAGACTACTCGGGAGTACACAAAGGCGTTCAATCCTTTGAATCTTACATCAACAAGTTGGATGCAAGTAAAACATTTAAGCACAAATTTAACTCAATCAATTGTTTAAGATGAGATAACTCAGGAGTACACAAAGGCGTTCAATCCTTTGCTTCTCATATCAACAATTGAGAGTTTTTTTTAAAAAAACATGAAATTCATTTGAAAAATTTGAAGTTGTTTGCAACAAAATCAAGACTCTTGAAGAGAATTGTTTGCAATTTTAATCAAATGAAAAATTGCTATTACACATACATATTCAAATAAGACTACTTGGAAGTACACAAAGGCGTTCAATTCCGCGTTATCTTATATCAATCTATATGTATAATAACACATTTTATACCAACTTTGAAATATAAATAATTTCAAATAAGAACGGATTATGCACAAAGTATGCAGAAGCCATTTTGAAATAAATAGCTCAATGAAGAACGGGTTGCATACAGAATATATGCAAGCCATTTTGAAATAGAAAAGAAAAAAATTAAGAAAATCTTTTTGTTATTTTTCAAAATTTTATATTTTTGTATTTGATTTTTGTCTTTTCAAATTTTGTATTTTGTTTTTCAATAATGTATCAAGAACAAAATAAGTTAAGGTTCAAGATTTAACATGCCAAGCTTAGAGATAAGAAAGTTAAACCTTTTCTCATCCAGTGGTTTAGTGAACAAATCTGCAAGTTGATAGTCAGTTCCCACAAAGTAGAGCTCGATATCACCTTTCTCAATATGATCTTTGAGAAAATGATATCTCACATCAATATGCTTTGATAAGGAGTGGTTTACTGAGTTGACTACAATAGCAATGGCACTTTGAGAGTCACAATAGATGGGAATATGATCATATTTCAGACCATAATCAGTAAGTTGAGTCTTCATCCATAACACTTGAGCACAACAACTAGCCGCAGCCACATATTCAGCTTCAGCTGTTGATAGTGACACAGTTTTGTTTCTTGGAAGACCAACTCACAATTTTATCACCCAAAAATTGTAAAGTACCGGAAGTGCTCTTGCGATCAAGCTTACAACCTGCATGATCTGCATCCGAATAGGCAGTTAAATTGAATCCAGTATCCCTTGGATACCAGAGACCTAAATTGGGTGTACCCTTCAGATAACGAAATATTCGTTTCACAACTTGAAAATGTAAATCACTTGGAGCAGCTTGATACCTAGCACACATACATGTTGCAAACATTATATCTGGGCGAGATGTTGTAAGATACAACAATGAACCAATCATACTTCTATATCTCTTTTGGTCAAATGGTTTTCCATTTTTATCAGCATTAATACTTGTACGAGCAGCCATTGGAGTTGAAATTGAAGAACTAGTAGTCATATCAAACTTTTTCAACATGTCATGAATATACTTACCTTGTGATATGAAATTACCATTTGGTAGTTGTTTGATTTGAAGACCCAAAAAGTAGTTCATTTCCCCAATCATGCTCATTTCAAAATGATTAACCATTAGAGATGAAAAGTTTTGACAAAATGTTTGACTGGTTGACCTAAAGATAATGTCTTCAACATATATTTGGACAAGAAGAACATGCTTACCTTGTTTGCGAATGAATAGGGTAGGATCAATTGTGCCTATGGTAAAGCCACCTCTAATCAAGAAAGTAGATAAGGAATCATACCATGCTCGGGGTGCTTGTTTAAGACCGTAGAGAGCCTTGTCTAACCTGTAGACATGGTTTGGTCTTTTGGGATCAACAAAACCTTCTGGTTGTTCAACGTAAACTTCTTCTTTGAGATCACCATTCAAGAAAGCTGTCTTCATATCCATTTGAAACACAGTGAAGTTTCAGAATGCAGCATAAGCTAAGAAGATCCGAATGGCTTCCATTCTTGCAACTGGAGCAAAGGTTTCGTCGAAATCAACACCAGGTTGTTAGCAATAACCCTTTGCAACTAATCTTGCTTTGTTCCTTACTATCACTCCATTCTCATCCTTCTTGTTCTTGAAAATCCACTTTGTACCAATAGGTTCATTTTTCCTTGGGTTAGGAACTAATCTCCATACTTTCAGTCCTTCAAACTGAGCGAGTTCGTCTTGCATAGCTTTGACCCATTCTGGATCTCGAAGAGCTTCAGAAACAGTTTTGGGTTCAATGTTGCTAAGAGAAAGTGCAACAAGACACTCATTCACTGAGGTACGAGTAGTTACTCCGGCTTGTGGATCTCCAATAATTTGATCTGTAGGATGATCTTTTCGCATACGTGACCATTTGCGATCATGAGGAAGAGGATCTTGTTGATTGACATCAACATCATCATCATTAAAACCAGAGTTTTGCTGAGAGATGGAATCATAGCTTGGTAGAACAGCTTCCTCGTAAGATGGATGATCGAAGTCAAGAGGCACATATACATTTGGAGTGTTTATCGGATTGGTAGTCTGGGTAAATTGGGTAGGTTGTTCTTGAACATTCACTGGAGAAGAATTATCAGGAGAGGATTGAGAAGAAGAATCATTAGAATAGGATGAAGAACTACTACTTGAAGAAGTACCAACTTGCTCAGCAGAACTTGATGATGATTTATGAAGGTTGTCAGGAACTGGATCATTGTTCAGAATTGGTTCAATGATGACTTGAGGTTCCTCATCATGAATCGGTTTTGAATTGTAGAATTCTTCAAAAAGAATGTCTAACTCATCACTCATTGGAGCTGGAAACTTCTTGAATTTGGATGCTAAAGTAGAAGTCCTTGATGAAGTACTTGAATCACTTGGACCATTATTTGTTGGTAGCAAACTTTCTTGCTCGAAAATCATGCCCGACTTCTCATCAAACAAAACATTCATTGTTTCTTGAATCGTATTTGTTCGGTGATTGTAGATTCGATAGGCAATTGATGTCTTGGAATAACCAACAAAGTAACCTTCATCACCTTTCTTCTCGAACTTTCCAAGATTCTCCCGATCATTCAGAGTATAACAAACACACCCCAAAGATATGAAAATAGTTGATGTTGGGTTTCCGTTTGTAAACAACCTCATAAGGAGTCTTATCAAAACGCTGATTAACAATGGACCGATTCTGAGTGTGACAAGCAGTGTCAACAGCTTCAGCCCACATATTGGAAGGTAACTTAGAATAAGCTAGCATGGTTCTTGCAGCTTCCACAAGCGTTCGATTTCTCCTTTCAACAACACCATTTTGTTGTGGGGTATGAACCACAGAGAATTGGTGAGTAATGCCTTTAGATTTACAAAATTCATCAAACACGACATTTTTGAACTCAGTTCCGTTATCCGAACGGATGTAACGGACTGGAAGTTGAAGATTTACTTGAGTAGAAGTGATGAAATCGATCAAAGTTTGAGTTGTTTCATCTTTTGAGGCAAGAAACTTGACCCAAGTATATCTTGATTAATCATCAACGATAACCAAAATGTATCTCTTCCCATTTCGGCTTTGAACTTTCATTGGTCCACAAAGATCCATGTGAAGCAAATGAAGAGGTGCTAAAGAATTTGAAGATTTCTTCGGTTTATGAGAAGCTCGTTTTATCTTCCCAACGGCACAAGAAGGGCAGACATGCTCACTTTCATACTTATAGTCTGGCAAGCCTTCAACAAGATGCTTATTGACTAAAGTATTGATGGTAGGAAAATTTAGGTGAGAAAGTCTTCTATGCCACAACCAAGAATTCTTTGAAGTAGCCTTTGAAATGAGACAAATATTATCAGTTGGTTGGTTATCATCAAGATTGACGGTAAAGAGGTTATCATCGCGGTCGCCACACAAAATGTCAACTCCATCTAGAGTTTGAACCTTGCAGAGAGATTGTCGAAAAAGAACTTGAAGATTGTTGTCATAGAATTGGCCAACACTGAACAAATTATGACTTAATCCTTCAACATAGTGAACTTTCTTAATGACAATTCCATTGCGTTCAATGTCGCCATAGCCTAAGATAGGAGCGAAATTGTTGTTACCAAAACGAACAGTTCCCATGAATCGTTCGATAAAGTTCTTGAGCAATGCTTTATTGCCAGTCATGTGTTTTGAACATCCGGAATCGAGTATCCAAACACAGATGGTTATTTTCTGCAATCAAAGAAATTTAACCGACTTTAGGTACCCACTTGAAGACGGGTCCTTTAGGTACCCACTTGAAAACAGGCAGGGTATATAACTTAGGAGATGCATACAAACATGCTTTCAAATCAACATACTTATTAACAAGCACATTATCAACAAGCACATTTGGATCAAACAAACGAATATTAACACACGAATCAGAAGTAACATGTCTACCACCATTCAAACCATACAAATAAAAGCGAGAATTAACATTGTTTACAACATCACATGGCATTGCCTTGGCATCATTAACATTTGTTTTCAAATATGACTTAAAAGATAAATGACTTAGCTACCCATTTAGACTTAGCTACCCATTTAGACTCACTAATCAAGCTCTTTCCACCTGTGGGATTGACACTAAGAAGATTAGAACGAGAATTTTGAAGAACTTTTATCTTTTTAGTCTCTTTTGAGGGTGCGGAAACTTCTTGTTTCTTAGGTTTATCATGAGAAAACTAGCCATATCTATCCCTATACCTAGTTGCACCATTTGAAGCATCCATAGTTAGCAAAACTGAGCTAGATTTAGATACTTTAGGTAATGAACTAGATTGAGAGTTAGATGAAGAAACATTTGAGTTGATTTGCAGAAGTTTCTCTTTGTTGTATTTGATTTTGAGAATGGTCTCAACTTGTTTGGTTTTGACATGCTTTTCAGAGGTAGGACACTTTGTTTTTAACTTATTGATTCTTGGTTTTTTGACAGTCTTTGGTTCAGTCTTGACAAGTTTTGGAATGACTTGTTTCTTAGAATAATGTGAAGTTGGATATTTGGAAAACAATTTTGGAGATTCCTCTTTTGATTTAACTTTGATTTTGGTAGATTCAATCTTTTTCTCAGTTTCAGAATCAAAAGCATATTCTCCCTCCATGAATTTATCAAAAATCATCTTTTGTGAAAGGTTCAACCGGAGATATTTTTGAAAAATCAGGAATCTTGGTATCCAACTTTACACTATGGGTAGTCTCGGGAATGAAATCAACTTGAACTGACACATCTTTGGTTTCACAAGAAATTAAAGTAGAAGTATCAACACCTATACTAGCACTAAGCTTAGGGTGAACAACTAACTCTTCAGGAGACTCACAAGTGAAAAACCTAAAGTAGTACCATATCAAAACTAAACTATGCGCAAGTTCGTCATAAGATAAATCAGATTGCACATAATCATCAGCTATAACAGTAGCAGCATTTTGACATGTACACTCAAGAGAATCAGTCAAGGTTTGGGTGGAGGAAACAGTAGATGAAGCACAAGTAGTCTGAGTGGAATGATCTACTAGAGCACTTAGGTCAGTTTGAGTAGAAGCATCCATACAAACTTTTCTTAGTATCCACAACAACTAATTTATCCTCCGAATTCAAACTTTCAGACTTAAGTTTTTCAATTTCATTTTGTTGAGATTTCACCGTTTGTTGCAAACCTTCTATTTGTTTTTCCAAAATGGTAGATGGAACATACATTTTAGTAGGTTTAGGTGAATTACCAACTGACTCTTGGTTTTGAAAATTTGATGCTATTTCTTCCACTTTGAAAATTGAAGATTCTTTCGAGTTATTTGAAGCATTAATAACATCATAGTTAACCAAAAAATC
Organism: Erigeron canadensis; assembly: GCF_010389155.1. Lineage (NCBI taxonomy): Eukaryota > Viridiplantae > Streptophyta > Magnoliopsida > Asterales > Asteraceae > Erigeron > Erigeron canadensis. Next base: position 8,016,598 of record NC_057767.1, on the reverse strand, counting down.
ATTTTGAGGTATTTTCTCAACATCATCAGTCTCAAATTCGTCATCCAGTGGACGAATAAATTGTTGTACCATACCAAGGCGAAGAAATCTTTCATCATACAAGGGTTCGATTTGTTCTTTGGCTTTTTCTAATAGAGAGATATTCTCAAATCCCAACCCATGAAGAAGTTCCGATCTGTCAATCTTTGACTTGTTGAAATAGGCGGTAAAATCCAAAAGAGGGTTTTGTTCGACGTGTCGGTAGGTCAGTGATACATTCTTTCATTTGCTCTAGGGCTTTTCCTGCTTCTTCTGTCCACCTGAAGTCTTTGTTCGTGACACACCCCTTCAGTGTTTTAAAGAAGGGTAGCTGTCTGTCGGCCCCTCGAGAGAGAAAACGGCTGAGGGCCGCAAGTTTACCATTTAGGCTTTGAGCTTCTTTGATTGTTTTGGGTGCTGATATTTGTTTCAACTTGTTTACTTTCGACGGGTTTGCATGAATGCCCTTGTTGCTTACGTAGTATCCCAGGAATTTCCCCTCTTCTACCCCGAAAGAACACTTTTTGGGATTAAGCTTCATGTTGATTCTCCGGAGATTTCCAAAGATCTCGTGAATATCTTCTGAGGTTTTCTTCATTTATGCTCTAGATAACCATGTCATCGACATAAGCTTCCAGATTTCTTCCTATCTGTGCCGCGAAAGCTTTGTCCACGAGCCTTTGATACGTAGCTCCTGCGTTCTTCAGACCGAAAGGCATCTTTCGGTAACAGTAGGTCCCCTTGCTGGTGTAGAACGCAGTTTTGTCTTCATCTTCTTCTGCCATCTGTATTTGATGGTAGCCTTTGTATGCGTCCAAAAAACATTTCAACTTGTGCCCTGCTAGCTACTCCACTTTCCAATCTATTTCGGGTAACGGGTAACAATCTTTCGGGCATGCTTTGTTTATGTTGGTGAAATCGACACACATTCGCCATCCTCCGTCTCCTTTTTTGACCATTACGGGGTTTGCAATCCAGATTGGATATACTGACTCTCTTCTTATTCCTGCTTTTAGTAGTTCTTCTACCTCTTTTCTTGCCGCTTCGTCCCTATCGGCGGAGAGGCTTCGTTTCTTCTGATGGGTCGGTTCTATGTGCTTTCGTTCATTTAAGCGATGCTCCGTTACGATGGTCTTACCCTCCAGCGTAATGACCCTCGGGACTCCAGTCATGTCCGCATATTTCCACACGAATATGTGCATATTCGATTGTAGTAATTTTTGGAGTTTCCGTTGACACTCATTGGAGAGCTGGGCATCTATGGAAATGGTCTGATCCAGAAATCCTGGATTAACCATGATTTTAACGATATTCTCTTCCTCTGAAGGTTCTTTTAGGGACTTAACCTCCTCTTCCACTCTTTTAACGTCGTTAATTTGTTTTGTTTGCTCATAGGACGAGCGGATCGTGCCTATCCCGTTCTTTGACTGGAACTTGACAAGCCTATGGATCATTGAGGGGACCATTTCCATCTTCTGCATCGCTGTTCTTCCCAAAATGATATTATAAGGCGAGGGGGATCGTACTATCGATAGGTCCAGTTTGTTCAGTCCTTTCGTATTCCCCGTCTTTGATAGTGACATCTAGATCGAGTTCTCCCAGTGGCCATGCATGCTCTCCGGGGAAACCGACCAAGGGCCGCGTGGGTCCGTTCGTCGGGCCCTTAGAGCCTCCGGAAGTTTGAGAAAGCAATGTTCGAATATCACATCACATTCACTTCCGCTATCCAGATAAACCCTTCGTACTTTGATATTGAATATTAAGGCTTGGATGATAAGTGGGTCATTGGAAGGTTTATCTCCTCCTAACGGTGGGAAATAAAAACCTTCCTTCAGGTTCTTTATTGGGCTTAAGTGGTGGGCGACTTTTTGGCTGATTGCCAGGGTGGGCCTCCTGTGGCTCCAGGGTCCCCCTTTGTTTTTCTTTACCATCTCTGGTGGGCGTACAAAATTCTTTTTATAGAGCGAGCGGGTCCCACGGATGGTACCAAATGTTTGTACACCAAACCGAGATTAGGTTTAAAAAGGGGATGATAGGTGTTTTTGGTTGTTTGTTGGCGATTCCCCGAAGGTAGAGTGAATCTCTTTACGCCAATTGATATATGGCCGATTGGGATCGTGTCGATGATTATATTTTTATACCTGATTGATCGTGTGTATGTGAATAATGAATCGAATGCCTTCGTGAGGTCTTATGAGTCTCCTTTTATAGGAAGACTTTATCTTGGAGGAAAAGCTAAAGACTTTTTAGGGTTTCCCTAAGTCTTAGGGAATAAGAGTCCAGGAGGATCGTTTCCTTCTTTAATGAACTAAGAGATAAGCCCGAATCCCTGAATTATAGGGGAACAGTTCCTATCTCTTTATTTTACAGTGTAAGCCTTCGTTACGGACAACCCTTCGTATCGCAGTTCCTAGCGGTATGTCCTGTGTACCGATAGGGGTATGTCATCACCTAGGGAACTCGATCTTATACGAAGGTTCGAGTTTGTAAGTTGCACGTGTGACCGACTTAACGACCTCCGAAATATGGACGTTAATTATATATCAATTTGGATGTTAATATGTTATATCTAGTTTAATTAGTGATTCAATATATGATTATAGGTCTAAGTTATTTTAGGACCATTATGACCAAATCTTAATCATTCATTTTTCACCATCTCGGACCACCAAAACCACCACCATGATTCTCCGGCGACGGCGACCACCACCACCGCGACTTACACATGTGTAAGTTAACTTACACATGTGTAAGTATATATACAACCTACACATGTGTAAGTTATCTTACACATGTGTAAGTCGTGGTGGCGGTGGTCGCCGTTGCCGGAAGATCATGGTGGTGGTCGGAGATGGTGATGATGTGTAAATTATAATTTTCACATGGTCCTAAAATAAGGAGTGGTCATAAAATAACCCACCACTATGATTATATATATATATATACACACACTAGTCCTAATAACCGTACAATATATGTTAGTTATATAGATTGTATCATAAACAAATTTGAATATGCATCATAAATGATTCGTGAGTATGAAATAAATTGTGGTTAAAGTAACTGATTGTCGAAGCTAAATTATCTTAAATAGTAATGATAAATATAATATATGTTTAGTTAGAGTTTTGGATTTACTATAAATTTTAAAACACATTAAAATCGAAACTTGTAAGCATAGTGGATGACGGCGAATAGCCTAGTGATTTTGGATCGTAAACTCAAAATGTTGAAGTATTCATGATAATAACTTATCTACCAATAAATAAAACAGGATTGAGATGTTTTTTAATGACACATGACGTAATCATTGATCGATACGTATCTTTTTATCTTATTTATTTTAATAAATTAGCTTTTTAATTGTATATAGATTCAAGTTCATTGTTAGACTTAAAATTAAACTCTAATTCTTAGTTTATAAACTAAAACATGATTAAGATATTTTTTAAACGACAAATGGCGTAATCATTGATCGACACGTTTAAAAGCTAATTTATTAAAATAAATAAATTAAAATGATACATGTCGATCAAGGATTACGTCATGTGTCGTTAATCTTGTTTTAATTAGTTTATTGGTAGATTGTACGACAATTAGTTTGTAATCATAAGCGCATGTGTTAGAAACATTTTTTTTCGTAAGAAAGTCATAAAATTTTAAATTGAGTGGACTAAATAGAAAAAATAATAATAATCAATATATATATATATATATATATATATATATATATATATATATATATTTTTGAACGTTGATTTAGTTATCATGAGAAAAAAGTCTTATTGCTTTAAGGTGTGCATCTTTAAAGTTCATTTAAAATGTTTAATTAACTTGTCCGATAAAGAAACACGTCTAAACTACTCTCTATCTAGCTAGTTCCTTTCGGTTCTGAAGATACTAAAAAGTTCGATAAATGTACTAAAGATTCTATTCAAGATATATATGTTAAACAAAATAGTGTGAAAATAAAATGTACCAACACCAACACCCATCACATGACCACCGCCGATTCTTTAGTTGAAAGTATAAAATAATCAGTAGATTAGAAATATTCACTGCATAATACAGTTATCGAGTACAGTGCTTAGTGAAGATTTCAAGAAGAAACAACTTAAAACCCAGAGAATAACTAAGTATTATATGTTTATAGCATTATCACTACTGACTCCCCTTTTTATAACATAATTAGATTCCATTTCCATTTTACATATATATATATATATATATTTGTTATTGTTAAATTGTTATAATATATCAAATTCACGCTTTATTTTGAGAACCCTATGTCGTTTACTTCATATTTTAAATGAGATCTATAAGAAAGATCTAAGGTACAAAATGGAAATGTTTTTATCATTGCTTTATGCTCCGTATTACTAGAGTTATGCTACCTAGTTGCATTTGGAAAGCTTTGAATGACTTAACACACAAAATGTATTGAAAAATGTACACAAATTTAGGATTGTGTTCATGCATTGTAGAGTTCTTATAATTGTTACAAATATTGATTTATAATATTTAATTTTGTTTAAAGGTGAATTTCGCTGGAAACTTCGTGTCGAGATTGACAGCGGGAGGTCTATCATACATTGTCTTAACCGGGTCCACGCTATAAAGTTCTCTCGAAGTAGAAATGTCTATTTCAAATATCCGATTGGGTTAAAACCCCTACAAATCCGTTCGAAGTCACGACGATTAATAGAGGTAAACTCTGCCCCTCAGATTTGGACTTGAATATACATGCCCTCATAGAGGGACTTTCTATGTCCTCCCAAAGCTTAAACACAAGACATCTTAAATGGGGATGACCTTTCAACTATTGAGCTAATGCTTAAGGGACACAAAATTTGATTTAATAAATTTCATATCATATATACTTTAATTATTATCTAATATAAAATATAATGGTTGAGTGAAAACAAAATGATTTTTTAAGAAGAATACGATAACCTTTCGTAGTTACCTTTCATTGCATTAAATCTAACTAGGTGACATAAATAACTTATTCTAAATCATTTATGTTTTAAGGTTTATATGTGTGTAAACATCATCCGTATATATAGTATGTTAAAATTAAAGTAAAAGAAAGAAAATAAACTGTTCAGGGCAATTTTTCGTGAGTTTTGAGCCACAATATTTTGATGGTATATGAGATAGTTTAAGATGTAGGCAAACCTTACATCTACCTATGTAAAGAGATTTCTTCCATTTTCTACCTAGATGATAGAAAATGTCATCCAACATTTACATGGGATATGGATCGAATCCATGACCTCTGTCTCCAGAGGCCTGAGCATTTGTCACTAATCCAACCAAACTGTTTTAAAAATCAAAGTTGAATGATCTAATTATTATTTGGTTTGGTTTGTTTTGTATTAATTAGGTTTGATTTGATTTTTGATTTGAACTTTCAAAGTTGTTAATTAAGGAAGTCGCATTGAACAAACCAATATACCTACTGAATGTTCGGAAAAAAAAACTGTATTCAAGATCTTCATCAACGTAAAATTTCCGAAGATGATTTTCAATATACAAGTTATTTATACGTACACGTACAAATACTTTAAACATGTATATATATGCTTATCATTTCTTAAATTTAATAAATAGGAAAGATATTCGTAGTGTTAACCGTTAATGTCTCAAAAATGTTTAGAGTTTGTTTAATTTATTGGTCAATTCTAGTTTGGATGTTTTTGTTATTCTAACTTTTAACGTCCTTGTTAATATGTAGTTATGTTTTTAATTTATAACGAGGGACAATATCCGCGCGTTGTGGCGGTAAGATGGTAGGGTGATAGGTCATAAATTGTGATAGGTCATAGAGTATGATAGCTAAATGTTTTAGTCGTACGAGCTCCATTATCAGATTTAAAAATTTGTCGAAAATATATCGAATAACATTTCCAATGAAAGAGTATGAAATTTTAAGAACATCCATATAATTTTTATAATTTATCGATGTACGGTTTTTAAGATAAAAGATTTTGAATAAATTAAAGGAATAAAATAATTTATAGTGAAGAGAGAAAAAAAAATGAGTGTTTGAGATTTAAGGAGAGATGAAAATGAAAGTTAGAATTGAAAGTTGTGGAACATGATGTATGGTCTATCATGCATTATCATGTGTACATTGTTGAAATTGAAAGTTGAAACCTTATTTGTTTTAGGGAAAATGATTTATGATGTTAACATCATCTTTGTTGGATGATGTTGCTCTCACAAACTCACTTAAATCAATTTCTACACATGTCAAAAAGCCCCCCCCCCCCATGATTTTAATGGTTTGTGAGAGCAACATCATCCAACCAAAATAATGTTAACATCATCCAAGTTATCCCCTTTGTTTTATAATATATTATATTAGTATATAGATACGAGAGTAAATACTCACGTGTTGCGGCGGTAAGATGGTAAGGTGATAGGTCATAGGTTGTAATATGTCATAGAGTGTGATAACCAAATGCTTTAGCCGTATGGGCTGCACCCTCCAATTTAAAAATTCATCGAAAGTATATCGAATGACATCTCTAATGAAAGAACATGTATTTTTAAGATCACATATATAATTTTTATAATTTATCGATTTAGTGATTTACGGTTCTTGAGATAAAATTATTTTAATGAATTTAAAGAAATTTATGGATGAGAGAGAAAAATGAGTGGTTGGGATTTGAGGAGAAAGAAAGAAATGAGTAATTGAGATTTATTTTAAAGGTGTTATGAATAAGTGATGGGGGTATTTTGAAGTTTTCACTTGTGTAAAGTTGAAAAAATGAAAGGAATAAATGATTTATAATGTAGTAGAGATAGATATCTATAATATAACTAAAAGAGGGGGTTAAGGGTACACTTGGCACCCCTAATTCCCCTCCTTTAGCCTAATACTCCCTCCTTATTAATTATCTATTTTTTAAAATATTTATCTAATAAAAAATGGCCGAACTTTAATAAAAGAATTTATTAAAAAATCTTTATTATTATTATTATTATTATCTATATATATATATATATATATATATATATATATATATATATATATCGCCTAAAAACCCTCAAATATTCTCAACCCTAAGAAATAATCTACGGCAAAAAAAAGTTACAATCGACTACCAAAAAGTTTTATTTATTTATATACTTTGTTCACATTTAATCATTATTATTATTATTTAACATTGAATTCTTATGTTAATTTTCTTATTATCTATTTTAATTTAGTTTGTTGTCCATTATAAGTTCACTATGTCTTATTCTTCAACAGCAAAAAATAAGACCACATTAGTTCATCTTGAAGATCTAAAGCCAACACATGTTAACCATAATCTACGACTCCGTGTTGTGCATGTATGAACTATTTCGGAGTGGAACAAACCGAAGAAAATTAAAACGTTCGAGATGGTTTTTGTTGATGAATTGATATGTATTTTTTTTAAATTATATACTCTACACTTTTTGTTTCTTTTTTTATTTAACTAAAGCTGAAAAAAAAGGGTAAACTTGAATCAATATTTATATGGAGTTAATTTTCATATTCTTCTTCTTTAGCTTTCGCATTGATTAAGTTGTGATATTAGTCATACACGTACTTTTTGTTTGTTTTGTTATTTAACTAAAGTTGAAAAATAGGGTAAACTGGAATCAATATTTATATGGAGTTAATTTTCATATGTTTCTTCTTTATTTTTCGTATTAATTAAGTTGTGATATTGGTCATATACATTTTTTGTTTCTCAAATATATTAAGATTTATATATCTTGAAACTACCCGTACAATGGACATGTCTGAGCACCATTATATAATATTATCTTGCGCCTGTAGTTAAAAAAAATGCATAAGGATTAAAAACATTTTGCGCTAATTCAATGTATTTTATGTCACTGAATGTTTGAAAAGATTAAGAAAAGAGAGTAGTCTAATAATACATGCATACGACAAGTAACCAAGCTTCTTTGCTCCGTCTCTACTCACTAGTCTTACTCTTTTTTGTCGGATTCATCGGCATCATCTTTCCCCAACCTTTCTGTACGAAGCATACTACTGAATACTGACTATGCCATTAGAGGCTACCAAATATCCACCACTCATCCTTTAAGGACTAGTCTTTGCCAACACTACATTAGCAAAAAGCACTCCAAGGACTAATCTCCCAAAAACACACCCAATACACTCAGCCCTTAAGGACTAGTCTTGGACCCACCAACTATTTATTTCTACCCTTTTATCTAAACTTTAACCCAATTAAATAATAATAATAATAATAATAATAATAATAATAATAATAATAATAATAATAATAATAATAATAATAAACATTAAAGTATATTTATTTAGAGAAAAAAGAATTTAAGGTTATTTTTAAATAAACATTAAAATTCAGGGTAGAAATTGATAATTTTGAACAAAGACAAACGTTTCTTCTTCCCCCCATCTTCTTCTTCTTCGTGAGTATACCATGGCCGCCGCGCGATTCCGACTGCCGAAAAAACCCATCTTTCAGATTTGTAAACCCCCCCCCCCCCACCACACACACACACACATATATATATATATATATACCTGGGAAAGAATCAAAAAAAAAATCACACTCGCTCGTCCCTTCAAAAACGAAAGCACTGGATGAAACCATCGGACGAAGCTGGGACAAGTCCCAGCCAATGGTGTGGACTCGTCCCTCGAAGGCGAACGAGCCTAGAGACGAGGGCGTTGGGCACCCTCTTACAACCCTTCATATTTAACTGTTTTACGATTACCACCCGTCCACCCCATTCTTCATAACTTTTCAACAATTAGGAAATTATATTTTGAACTAGAGATGGTAGCTGTTAACACTGAAATTAGATATAAACTCTTCACATACTAATTTTTAGGAAATGATGAATCCTCCTAAAGATTAGCTTAAAAATCCTTTTAAAACTATAAGAATGTGACATGTGGGATCTACTAATTCTCTTTTCTAATCTTGCTCCCTGATTTTTACACATGTCATCATCCAATAGTTTGGAGGATTTTTAGGCTATTAATTTTGGAGGATTAGTCATTTCCCAATTTTTAATATATATATAAAGGGAGATGATTAATCCTCCTAACCAAGTAGCCTAATAAACCTCCTAACGATGAGATGATAACACGTGAAAAAATCAGGCAGCAAGATTAGGAATGAGAATTAATGGATACCACATGTCATATTCTTAAGGTTTTAGGAGGATTATTAAGCTATTTGGTTTGGAGGATTTATCATTTTCTATACGTAAATGTTTGGGTCCTATATTTTTTATGGATTAAAAAATCAAGATGTGAAAATTTCTACATCTAAACTTAAGTGTCTAACAGTCACATACTTTTTAACCTCATATTGGCAAGCCAATTAGGATTGAGGAACAATTGTTATAGTTGTTATAATGTCGAGTTATATACTAATACTAGTTATAATACCCGTACGATGTACGGTAGCTATATACATTGTATCATCAAAAGATTCGAATACGCCTCATATTGTATGAGTTATACATGATTCGTGAGTATGAAATAAGTTGTGGTTAAAGTAAATCAATGATCGAAACTAAATTATAACAGTAAGTAATGATAAATATAATATATGTTTGATTAGAGTTTTGGATTTACTTTAAAATTTTAGAATCACATCAAAACCAGAACTTATAAGTATAGTGGATAACGACAAATAAGTCTGTGATTTCGGATCGAAAACTCAAATTTTGAAGTGTTCATGTTAATAACTTATTATAAATAATATAAGTAATAGAAGCTGGAGAACTGAGAAAGAAAAAGAAACAATTTATTAATGAAAATCGATCAATCAAATAAGGTTATAATGTCTTTTGTATCAACAAGCCAAAAGTTAGAGTTTAATTTTAAATCTAATAAGATAATTGAATTTACATACAATTAAAAAAGCTAATTTAATAAAATAAATAAATTAAGTTAGAGTTTAATTCTAAATCTAATATGGAAATTGAATTTATAAACAATAAAAAAGTTAATTTAATAAAATAAATATATTAAGATGACATGTATCGATTAAGGATTATGACACGTGTCATTTTAAAAACATCTAAATTCTGTTGTAGTTTAATGGTAGATTATAAATTAAATACCCTACGTGGCGACTCGAAAACTTTGTTGACCGTTTCTTAAAAAGTCTTGATGCATCCTCAAAATACAATCACTTTGAATTGTGGCTACCAATCATAATTTGAGTTACTAGGTTATCTTGAACATCTGGTATATACCAAAACATTTAAGTTGTCCTCAACTTCGCTATTTTATGATTTTCTTTTAGTGTTACTCGATACATACAACTTAATGATATATTGTATATGCATATAGACGATATTAGGAAAAAATCCGAAAGGGGATATAATAAAAAATTCCATAAAAACTAAATCTAAAAGAGGGAAAAAAAGCTATAGAAAATTTTTATAAATCCATGAAAGTTTTAAAAAGAAATAATAAAATCTAAATTTCGAGAAGGTATTGATCCCCTATGTCCTCCATGTGGTACGTCTTTGTATATGTGTATGTGATTTCAAAATTAATAAGAAAAAAAAAAGATAGAATGAAAGAGAGTTTCATTTGGATCATACAATAGGGTGGCAAAAATGACATGGCACCTTCCAACTAATTTTGCTTTTTAGCTAGATATAGAAACTCAATAGCTATATCAAACACTCTATTGTAGTCCATTGACCAATGGGGACCGATATGCACATGAAGTGAAAGGGCAAGGGCCTAAGCTGTACCTTTATATTTTAGGGTAATAAACAAAGTGGTCAAAGAACCTATGGAAACGAACGGGGTCACGAGTAGTGTCATCCGAATATAGAAACCACGAGGAACTCAACACGCATGGAGTGAAAGCTTCTACCATACATGTGATTGATCGTGTATTCATTAATAGAACTTGTACACGTACTTAAGATAAGTAATAGGCGATCAACTTTTTTTAAAAAGCAGGGATATTAAAAAATAACAATAATAAAAAAAAATATTTAATTTAATAAATATTTAAAACAGAAACGAACTTTGATTATATTACCACTAATAGAAGCGATCTATCGAAAGGACTATTATTAAAAGTAGGTGATATTATATATATTAATGGCTATCACAACTAACTAAGAGAAAAAAATATAGTTGTAGGATGATCTTAGTCATTGAAATAGATCAAGAAATAAATCTTAACCATCTAAATTAAAAGTCAAAATTCACTATTTTATATATGGCAACTTTTTAATGTTTGACTACTTATATAATTATGATAATTACTTTGTGCTATTTAACTAAACTTCTAAAACGCTTTACAGATTTCAATTCATTGCTACAAACTACGGATGTGAATATTTTTTTTCCATTAATTTAATACAATTTTACTTTTAAAAGTAAAACTTTCAAGCTTATGCATGCAAGGGGAACATGGAAATCCATGTTGTATATAAATTGATACTCATATATACAATATTTTATTTTATTTTCAACTTAATATGTGACTTAAAAAATAAATATAAAATTAAAAATATCGTAAGGTGTCACAATTAAGATAAGCTTTATTTTGAGCAAAGAGTTAACAAATAAGTATTAAAATTCTCAATTAGAAAAATTCTTAATAACTATATCATCGACGTGGTTATGGCTTAATATCAAAAATGGATTTGAAAATCTCAACCCAAATCTGTCGATCCGTCAACCTAAACTTAACCACAAAAAAAATAAAAATAATCAGGTTAGCAGGCGGATTAAATGGTTTGGTGGGTTGATTTTAGGTGACATGATTGGTGGTTGGCGGATTAGTTTTAAGTAAAATGGGTTATGGGTTGTCTGATCAAATAAGTTTGTAAATCCACCTATTAAAATTTTTTATTTAAATTTAAAATATTTTAGGTAGGTGGGTTGAGCTATTAACCCAAAAAGTGAACCCGACCCCCTGACCCTAAAATATCAGCTTGTCGGTTACCGAGTCGAGATTTCACAACCCTATTTAGTAAGGTCTATATTGAAAATCTTAATATATATCAAGCCGACTCCATATATGTTATACCAAAAAAAGTAGAAGGTTTGTTATCTTAACATTATGACGGATTTCATATAAGATATATATTTTCATATACTATAAGACGTAAATTTTTGTAGTGGGTGATACATGTATTGTATAAGTTTATTTTGTAAGTTTATTTGGTAACCTGGTTATCAACCGGGTATAATCTAGAATACACATATGGCCCATGCTACAAAGAGAAAAAAATAAATTCAAGTTTTGATCTACGCCATTTAAAATAATACACAAAACAATCCGAGCCCTTGAAATTAAAGTCAAACTTTGTTAAAAATGTTAACTTTTTAATGTTATATATATACACTTTTTTAATTATGTCATGTTTTTATTGTTTTCAATTTAAATATTTTATGTAGCTAATGAAATTAAAATGGTGATAGACTTGAAACCAGGAAAAAGGAAAGAATTTAAGAAAGCGCTCACATCTAAAAATCTTTATATCAAGTGCGGATAAGTATTGTTGTGTGGGATTTTCGATCGAAATATATAGAAAGAAAGAAAGGCTTCATAAAATGAGGTTTTAAATTTGTAATTTTAAATTAAAAGTAAATATATTTCAAGTGAGTGCAATGCGGCATTGGTGATGGGTGACAACAGTGGTGTCGTGACGGATGACAACAGTGTTAGGCATGAGCAGGGGTCAAAACCCGGCCAAAGCCGTGCAAACCCGACACCTGATAATGCAATAAAATTTAATTTGTCATGATCTTATACGTATTTGTTTAAAATAATTGTTATTAAACTAATACTAATAACATACGTGCCCATCTAAGTTTCGATATTTTTTATAATACTATTTATGTCTTTTATTTGTATAGGGGTGTCAATAAGGCCGGGTTCAGGTTGACGAGTTGAAAATACCCAGCTTGATAACTTTTGGGTAGAAAAACTAACCCGAACCTACTAACCAGATAACCCGAAACTAACTCACCAACCTAACTTAATCAGACTGGCAGGATAGTGGACGGGTTTAGGGTTGAAAGGTTTAACGTTGCTTGCTAAAAAAAGTTAGATATTTAGACTTTTGTCAATTTATTTATCTTTGTATGTAAAGTTCAACATGTACTATTTCTAACCCGGTCAACGACCGGGTATTGATCTAGTTTGTATTTGATCGATGTTCCACAATGTACATGTTTTACAGCTGAATGTACAAGCAAGATTGCATAAGTTTGGTACATTAATCAAAATAAATGATACTAATATCACTTCCTATTATTAAATAACTAGCTTATCAAAGCCACATGATACCTGGGTAGATCGACGATACATTTTTAAAGTTTGATCATATGTATATACACATTTTTATATGTGTGTATATATATGGGTAAAGTGAATTTGGTGTTGTTTCACATCCAACTTGAGTGAAAAAACCATCACATACAACCCCTCACATAATACTTTTCAAATAATTTTTGTATACTATATAAACGATTGGCCCCCACGTTACAAGACGCCCTTACCAAGAAGCCTCCTGTCACATGGCGCAAGTCCCCTTCCCCCAAGAAGCCACATACCACCTAGCTTAAGGCCTACCCCATTAAAGGCGTCTTGCCCAAGCCCAAGATGCGTCCTCAAGCATGCCGATGGCACCACCTTGTTGTGAGGTGGTGGCGTGTCTTTTCGTCAGAGAGAGGGGGGAGAGGGGGGGGGGGGGTTTGGGGAGCGTGGCGGATTAAAATCTTTTAAAGTTATTATCAACTTACTAGTATAGTTGATAATTCTGACCAATAAAGTAATATATATTGTCATGTTTCAAAGATAATATTGAATTTTGACTTTTAATTTTAATGTAATAGTCAAGATGGTTTTAACTTTTGAAAACAACTTTAAAGGATGAGGCTGGATTGAGGATGATTTTTTTTTTTTTTTAAAAAGAAAATTTTATTGTGACTCAAACTCGATTATTTAATGATAACTCATTTGTCATACGCCGAGTAACTGTCACATGAACTTCTACCCTCGCATTTTCTTTTCTTTCCCCGGTTAAAATTATGCATAGACACATTTGTTTTAGGAATTAGGACTTTGAATCCTTCATTTCATTTATACGATCACCACGTAGGAAAGTTCTAGTTTATTTTAAACAAGTCCCCGTATAATATACCAGTTGATTATGGTTGCGTAGCTTTGGAAAGGAGTATTGCCCAATTACAAATAAAGTTTGCATGGAGTAAGAATTAGAAGAAAAATAAAAGAATCATATCTTCTTTGTAAGAAATAAAAGAAACATAAAGAATAACATATATTGTTTGTACCCATTAACAAGCTTGCATGGAGTACCAATCTATACTACCTCTTATTATTTATTTTAGAACGACAATATATATATATATATATATATATATATATATATATATATATATTAAAAAAGACATCAAGCAAAAATGATTATAGCCAAAGAAGAATACAATAAATTACAGAAAAAGAAGGGGATTAATTTTGAAACCATTAATTGATCCCTCGACATTCGAAGCTTTTGACACCGGTTGGAAACCCACACATAAAATTGAGCTACCACCAGATCAAAAAGTAATTCAGATCGTTTGTTACCACAAGTAAACAATTCATCATTTCAATGTCTTTAAATAGTCCAAAGACTTCATCTTTTATACTACCGCTTATAAAAGAATTTTTACTCCAAGTTGAACTTTAAGAAAAATTTAAATGCGAATTGACTAAACTATATTTGATGAATTCAGTTAGAAGCAATCCGATGTGCTTCGTTCTCTACTCCTTTTTATTCCAAGGACATGTCAATACCACTAGTCCTTGCATGACTAGTCCATCCAGAGACGAGTTATATATATATATATATATATATATATGAGTATGAGGTATTTAAAAGATTAATGGTATAAAAGGTGGTTCTGGATTATTCTTTTACATTGCCGATGTTTTAAGACGATTAATTATTGAATAGTGTCTTGTTTATATGACGCTGATTGGGACTAGTGTTTATGAGGATGAGTAGCCCTACGGATGACTCTTAATATTGAATAGCCCCTTATAACACCAACTTCTAATTATTAATTACATCATCAGTCTCTAATATTTTAAAATATTTTTAATTTATCACCCCCTATAAGTTCAATACCTTTGCATAGATTACATAGGTCACTTGACGCTGTCATCACCACAAACACTATGCATATCCCTTGCTGTCACCACATAGCCACCCCATTGTTGCCGCATTGTGATACTAATCATTAGTTACATCAACAATGTTCACAATAACCATTGATTTTGTCTGACTCCTCACAAGAACTACATACCATTAAAGTTTAAATCTTGTAAAGAATTTATGGTCAATAGTCTCTTTTGTACTCCAACATGCCACCTGCATTCACGGTCCACCACTTCACCAACACCCTAATAGCCTAGAGCATTCGATATTTAGGTCATCTGGTCCATGTCAGGTCAAATAATAATAATAATAAATAAAATACGTCGTAGTTTTTGATGAATAAACTTATTAAATATATCAAATGGACTAAAACACTTTGATTAAAAAAATAAAAGAGAAGCACAAATTTTTCTGAAAAATTAGAAGAAACCCAATGTTTATGCCCAACATTGCTCCTTCAAACTTAAAATCCACGTTGGGATGTACTTTGGGATTAGAAGTATGGTCAGATATGATACCATTTGTTGCCAAACATTTCAATCCAACTAGTACAAAGCCCAATACAAGTTCAATGATACCTTTTATTTTAATTATATAATAAAATCAATTAGATAAAAGATAAACTAAATTTAATTTGCAAATAAGACCTATACTAAAGAACTATTCACAAAATGTTTGATGCTAATTATGCACGTATGTCTTGAATACTTGATATATAAATGGTTGAAGGCAAAACATAAATTCCAATGAAGAAGATCCAAACAACAAGAAACAAAATTATGGGACCAATAAAAAGGGAGCTTTATGTATTAATTATTATGAGAGATGGATTTAGAGCACAGTTAAAGTAATAAATGGACAAAGTTCCTTTAAGGGACAAACAAAAAGGAGTAAAATTCTAATTGCATATGGATCCAAAAGTAGTTTTCTATAAATCAAATATCTGATAGGGATGGATTTAAGATTGGACTTTGCATTTGCATGGCCACTTTTTTTCACATCTGCTAAAAAAAAAAAAAAAGACCCCATTTTATCAAACTTTAGACTTAAATAATTTGCATTAAAAGGAGAGAACAACAACACTTGTCTTTCCTCATTCTTACCTTACCTTCTTTTTTCTTTTGTAGAAACGAACATTAACTTCTACTCGAGGATGAGGAGACGTTGGTTTGACCTTTGCCCTTTGGATCATACAATATTTAATTAATTGTGTCAAATCTTTGTCACTGAGTAATACCATAACAAAAGATTTATTTATATGTACAACAAAATATCTTTTGTAAATAAATAATAGGAAAAGAGTATTCAATTCACATATGAAGCCACCATCAAAGTGGCCTCGTAATTAAGTTAATTACTTGTTTTTTTCAGAGGTATTAAGTTCGAAAATTTCATGAGATACTTTTGAACATTTGAGGAACAAAAGACTTGTCATCTCAGAATAACTTAATTAAACAAAGAAAAACCTCCTCCTATGCATTTACCCGTTTTAACTAGTACTCTTGAAGTCTTCATTATGAATAAAAAAAATATATATATACTCCGTAGCTTAAATTGTTTATGTGTACGTACAATAATATAATTTCATCGTTACATATTCACCGTTTATTGTATGTAATCAAATAATATGTTGCATTGGAACCACTATAAAATATTGACGATCACATCAAAAAACTAGGCAAGATGTCCTTGACTTGCTAGCGCAGTGGTAGGACATCCGAAAGTTTGATAAGTTCGAATCTCATCTCGAGCGTTGTGGCTGGCCATGTTTTATTGGCGGAACGAGTTGAATTTACCGGGTGAGGCGGACGGGGGAGGGGCTCGGGTAAGGCTGACATAACAGGTCACACGAAACCTGTTAAGACACGAACCTGTTAAGGTCAAACACGAACACAACCTGTTAACTAATCGTGTCATTTTTTTCAAACACGAACACGACACGAAAATTAACAGGTGCACCTGTTAAGACCTGTCAAGGAACCTGTTAACATGTATATTATAGAACTTTTGACTAATATTGGAAAAAAAAAACCTTAAGGATATAAAATTTCTTACAAATTTCAACTATTATATAACGACAATAATCCTTACATTACAAAAGTTCATAAACATCTTACTTTATAAAATTCATATATCAAATCATAATATCAATTCTTGTTATTTTATATATATGTATAATCTTAACATGTCTTAACAGGTCTGGACATGTTAAGACACGAAATCTGTTAAGGTCAAACACGAAACTTGTTAAGAACAAGCTGTGTTGTGTCGTGTTAACAGGTTCCGTGTCAAAATTGCCAGCCTTAGGCTCGGGTAGGCCCATGATATACAGTCCGGATACTCATGGTCTGACCCTTCACTGTTTAAAAGAAAAAAGAAAAAAACTAGCCGGATATGAGTAGCCGAGAGTCTTGTAATACTCAGTCAACACGGCTAATTCATTCTGGTAGTCCGATTCGATGAAATGCCCCGAAGACTGGAATGAGAAAGATAAACTCAAATGACATAAAAATCCACTAATTAAAAATAATGTCAGACATATAATACTCTTTCTATGTAAGCTATTACAAAGTTTGGTGTCGTTGCCGTGTCGTGAAGGCGACGTTGTCTGGTCAACACAATAAGAAGCTATTACTTGTTGTCTTTTTTTTTTTCTAACGACAACAAGTAAAGCTTATTCTATGAGTTCGTTCTTTTTTGTTGGATATAGCGGATTTGAGTGCTCTAGCCAAAACGAATACTATTTTGACTAGTGCCATTAAATTGTTTGATAAATTACTGCTATACTACAAATCTGCAATTATTGTATCTAATATTTAGAGGAAATAAAGTATATGTCGATGTTTATATCGAAGAGCATGTAATTTCAATAAATCATTAAGTTATTGATATCTCTATTTAAATGAAACAAGTTCTATGCAATTCTATTGATATCAAACAAAATGCAAGTTATTAATTTCGGCATGTGTGACATTGATGTAATTTTCAACCAAAAAATTCCATTCCATATCGTATATATAATGATTCAAAGAACACAAATTGCAATATCTATTTGAACAGAGAATATTGTTATTCAATGAAATTCACCTCGATCAAAACTTCATTGATCACAAATATTACAGATTCCTTGGTTTTTAGCTGTAATATTTAAAACAAAATTGACTAGGGCGCTTTTGTAAATTGCAATTCCTAACAATTTTTGACACATAGCGAAAGCGATAGTAAATCTCAATCCGATTTGAAAATAAAACTCGAATTTTAATAATGATTAACACATAGAAACAATGAAACCATAAGCACTATATTAACTAGCACAATACTCACGCAAGCGTCTATGGTCATGGTGGCGACGTTGTGGTAGTTGAGACGACTGTTGGTGGTGACGCCGTCAAGTGGTGAAGATAGTTAATTTAAAGGGCTAATGAAAATATTTTAAAAGATTTAGGTTTGATCCATAACTGCAACCACCATAACTGCAACCACCAATCGGCCGCCACCACTATTCAGACTACCATTCCTTTCAACATTCATCTCCAAAATCTTCTTATCTACTATCTAGATCGAGACCCGGAAATATATTTAAAATCCATTCCAGGTCTAAAAACCCATTGAAGACCAAGATTTGAATTGAAGAACCCAAATTGGTCGGGTTTAAGTAACGGTGGTGGCGGTGATCGGTTTTTGTGTGCGTATATATACAAGAAATACCCAGGATTGGTTAAGAACCCAGGTTTGATTTTTTTTTTTTTATGAAATTAATGTTAATTGTATGTATGGATTTGTTTTTTTTTTTAATTTTTTTTTTCTATGGATTTTGCTGTTATTTGCTGATTTTGGGGTTGTTAATGGTGAATGAAGAAAAGGGTGTGCGAAGATTTTGATGAAGTGCAAGAATGTGAAGCATAAAGAGCAAAACTTTGAGACCTCGAATCGGATTCAAATTGCAGGGACAGATTGAAGAAATAAAAGTATTTATTATTTACTTTTATTTTTTATATTATAGAAAATAAGGGAAAAAGTTAGGTAAAACATGCAGTACCTATCTTAGGTAAAGTATAGAGAGGATTATGTAAAGTTCAGAGGGAGGTTATGTAAAATTCAAGGAGGGCTATGTATGTTTATCAAATTCAAATGTTTAATTTATAATTTTTTTTAAAGTGGCAGTACATAAGTCTGCAGTACGGATCATTTTCCCAAAAAATAAAAATATAGAGTAAATTACGTTTTTCATCCCTGAAGTTGACATGTTTTTCACTTTTTTTGTCCCTGAGGTGTAACAGACAAATGATATCAATACCCTCACGTGTTTAACACATGCATACGTTAGCGGCAAAAATTGAACGCCGTTTAAGGGAAGGACCTTGATGCCAACTTTAAAGTTAAAATTGTAATTTTTAACATTTGGAACGAAAAGTAAAAAACTTGTTAACATAAGGAACGAAAAGTGTAATTTACTTATACTTTAAAGAGTGTTAGGTAAAATTATTACATATTATTTTAACACTTTATAAAAATAATTTTTTTTATATATAAAATAATAAGATAAATATAAATATGGTGAAATAAATTATGCTAAAACAATTAAAATAAACTATTACTCTAGAATCCTAGTACACAACTAGCAAATGACTGCTAACAATTCCATATTTAACTTCTAACTAATGAATGCTTTGGATCTAACAAATTGGTTAATTTATATCTTTTAAATTGCGATGTGAGTCGATATAGAAAACGACTTCATTGTGTTAAACTTAATTTAAGATCGATCTTCTATGAAGAAAAAAAGGGGAAAGTTTATAAGCTAAATTTTTTGTTAAGCAAATCATTATGTGATGAAAACAGAATTGAATATGCCAATTGTGAACTTAAAATGGAGGGGAACATAAAGGCTGTTCGGTCACATGCACATCACCTTCTTACTTTTCGTCTCCTCTTCCCTTCTTTTTGTATACTTAGATTGTAAATAGTCGATATTATAAATCATAGTGAAAAAGTAAAATAGCAAATTGCCGAAAAAATTGACGTGCCTTCAAAGCGAAAAAGTAGAGGGTTTTCTTCTTACTATGCATTGGGTGATTGATTTTATAGCATAAACCCGGTTAAAACAACATAACTAAGAACTTTATTTGTGATCTATTCAATTAGCACTTGTCAAAATAAAATAAAATAAAATAATTACTTAGTTACCTGTTATCATTATCATAAACCTTCACACACACTTGGAACAATTTTACTTCTTTATCAGTTTTAAATTAATTGATAGACTTTTTTTTTTAAACGAATGAATATATATATATATATATATATATATATATATATAGAATACTTGAAAGCCTCAATTGACTCTAGATTATAATTTGGTAGGCTGTTTAGTGTTAATATTCTTCTGATCTAACTTTTCCAAGTCACAAAAATTGCATAAGATATAGAACAATACGTGCCATACCTATTCAGAGGCAGCCCAACCTAATAGGAGGCCTGAAGCGAGTTTTTTTTACGAGACCTTTCAAATTAATAAAATTGTTTACACTTTATGAATTCATTTAACGACTGTGTTAACATGTTTTAAATTCAGTACACTTGATTTATTCACACATATATACATGTAAGTAGATATGTTCACATATCATGTAACACATAATTTTATGTTTCTTAATTTTCCTAGACTTTTTTAATTCTCATATGTATCAGATTCTATATATAGCTATTAAATATAAGGCCTTTAAAATTTTGAAGCCTAAAGCCTTAGCTTCACTTGTCTCCTTTGAGTCATTATTGGTTGAAACTAGTTATTGTAATAAAATTATTAAAATTAAATAAATAGGCTAAGATCAAAGATCATGATATAATTAATGTACGAAAATTCATAGATGACATATTAATACACGAATATTTTTAAGACACAATAATTATCGGTTCAGAGGAAAAAAATTGCTTCATTTATTTTACTGGAACCAAAACTAAGCTTATATACCGGATACTTACATATTAATTTTTTAAACCATAAAAATCATGAGGCCCAGACATTTATTCATTAAACAATAAATAATAAAATATTAAGATGTGAGAGGTTCCACATCTAAGCATAGGTGTCAGCCTTATATTTTTTTTTTCCTTTTTAAATAGATACAAGGTTAATTCGTATCTTAAATTGTTTGGTGACGATGGGCCCATTGGTGGGCCATCAGGAAACATGTTAAGCCTGATTAAGCCCACTCGTGTTATTATAACTAAAAAGGTGCATGACATATAGCCATATAGGCATACATTAATTAAAGCTCTGATTCTTCATACATCTAGTTGTTGCATTTCCATTTTCCACAATAAGCCACCATGAACACACTATTATTAAGGAGATCCGTATATTAATTATTTTTCATAATATCATCAAACATGTTTTAGAGTGTTATAATGCATAATAACGTGAAACATATGGTATACATATAACTTAAAGTGGTGTATGGATTGCCTACCTACTAAGTACTAATAAGTAATAACCATCTCAGGTTCATAAATCTTAAGACAGCTTGTAATAGCACTTCCAATGCATGCCTTATTACCAAACACAATGTCTTTTCAATACTTTTGAAGTGCCATTAGCTTGTGAATAATCATTTGCTACTGATATATCTCCAAACACCATCATAACATGTTTTTTATTTGAAACCTAAAGATAAAGATACAAAATCTAAACATAAATCAAAACTATCTCTTCACACAAAATATCACTTTATAAGATAGTTCAATCAATTCTTTCATAAGTGGATCAAGTATAATCATATATTCATGGTATATCTTAGAAAACTTTCTGTAAATGTTAAATACTTGGTTTCAGCTTTTTGGTTGGAGTGGGGTTGAGTTAGAATGACAAATAATAATCCTCAATGCATGACAGCATATACTACCTTCCAATCTAAGAGCTAAAGGACCTACACAATAAAGAAGAAAACTTTAATATCTCCTTTGTTTTGCATGATGTAGAAGTCCAAAACAAAGATCCACAAATGATGTACCATATACCCCTGGTGAAAGAAAGAAAAGCAATACAAAGTGGGATGTTAGCCTTAAAAAAGTTTAGATTTTGACCCCACAACATACTAGAAAGAAGAAGAGAAAAACAGCTTTTAACATGAGAATAAGGAGAATGGTATATTTTCTCATCATGTCAAACCTCTAGCTAAAGCCATACCACCTTAATACTTTTTACAATCAATGGATCCACCAAAATCAAAGTTTAAATGTTGGTCTAGTATTTTTCTTGCTAATTATATCTAAGCATTTGATGGGCAAATAATTTAGTGGTCCTCTTAGATTATATATCTATATAATGGTTTTTCATCCAAATTTAGTGCATAACAGCCCCATACTCACTTTTCTCTATCTATATATATGTTAAAAAAGTATGAATCAAAGCCTTTTAAAGTCTTCTTACAACCTAAATTTAGCTTTAAAAGATTCCACATAGGATTTTATCTTACGTGGCATCTCTATATTTTTATTTTATAATATTTATAATAATATTATAATAATAATAATATCCAAAATCATAATGAAATAAAATTTGCACAAAAATTAAAAACCAAACCTTGATCATATGAAATCTAAAAGAAATCTGTTCCATTATATGAAAAAACTTTAAAATATATTTATTTTATAATTTAAATTATAAAAAAAAACCTTAATAGTTGTTAGGTACCTAAATTTAGGTGTGAAACATTCACACATTATTTTTTTTAATCCATAAAATTCATAGGGGGCAAACATTTATTCATTAAACAAAATTTTTTTAAAAAATTAGTATGTGAGAGATTCTACACCTAAGCTTAGGTACCTAACAGTCTTACATACTATCATATATATATATATATATATATACACACTATATACGTCATCTCGGTTTCTAATCAAACAATATCATACGTCATCTCTATTTCTAATTACACACTAATATGTAATTTTAAACCAACTAGATTGGATCAAGTAGTTGAAGCCTTACATTTGGTGACAGTGGTCAAGGGTTCAATGCTCGTACCCAACAAGACTGGAGGTACTTTTATACCTTTGGTAGCACCTGTAAGCAACTTCTCTACCTTTGGTATGATATTGTTGTACACATCTCATCCTTCATTATAAACCGTCGAAGATGGAATTAGGACTCAAATCCCATGAAAAACAGCATTAAGGATTACTTTACTTTACTTTACACTAATATGTAGTTCTAATAGCTTTGGAGTGTATAATTAGATATCCCACTTAAATTTTTTACCAAAAATCAGAACATGTTAGTCTTTATGTATATAAAAACATTGAAAAAAAATAGTAATTGTGTAAAAAGAAGATTATTATTCGTACATAATTGATTATTCTATTAAATCATGATGAACATACAACAATTTATCTTTATTATTATACTAGCTTATCAATCCGGGTGATACCCGGACATTGTTTTGATATTTTGTTTTTATAAATATTAAAACATATAATCGTTATTAATGTTAATTAGCATAAAATTGATAAACTTGATTTTAAAACTCATAAAGCCACAATTTTTTTTTATAAATTTTAAAATATGAGTCGAGTGAACCATTAGAAAATGAATATTTATCTAAAAAATAAAAATTGATAATGTAAATATGACATTACAAAATAGATTTTTCTTAAGATTGATTTTAA
Organism: Erigeron canadensis; assembly: GCF_010389155.1. Classification (NCBI taxonomy): domain Eukaryota; kingdom Viridiplantae; phylum Streptophyta; class Magnoliopsida; order Asterales; family Asteraceae; genus Erigeron; species Erigeron canadensis. Next base: position 7,992,709 of record NC_057767.1, on the reverse strand, counting down.
AAATTGATTGTGGACTTGTGGTAGAGCTATATAAATATTTTTTATATTAAAAAAATAGATGATATCATTGAAAGTATTTTTTTTTATTTAGCAAAGAGATAAAAATCAGAATTGTTAAATTTAAAATAGAGTTTTTTTTAACCATCATGGTATGATACTATTTATGAAAAAATTTAAAACATTTTTTTTAAATTGTTGGAAAATATTAAACATCAAATGAAAATAAATATGTGATGTCATAATATAATCCTTATATATGGAAAGTATGAATTAATAGAAAGTCATGGTGGTGTCACATATGAAATATTTTTTAAATGATTAGGTTAACTGATAAACACTTTGCAAATAAACCGAATGATACCCGGATAGCTTTAAAATATGTTTTCATATTAAATTTTTAATTACAACGTTAAATAAGATAATAAGTTGTGATAAATTATTATGTAAAAAATGAAACTAAACGGATTCAATAGTTGTGTAGTTGTGGAAACACGTTAAAACACATTCGGTTGGCAAAAACAAAAACGTTATCTGAAAAAAAAAGCACCATAGTTTTCGGTCTATTATATTGAAAAAATAGAGTGATTAAATTCTTACATAATAATGTGGATATTTAATAAAAATCTATATTAATGATACATATTTAAGAAAAAGATGTTTTGAATTTTCTATAAAAAAAGTACGATAAAAAAAGTATGATGATGTCATAACTAAATTAAAAGGATGTGTGGTAATACAATATATTTTTTAAAATCTTATGTTATCACAATCTTCTTTTATTAATATAATAGATAGATAAGAGAAGATATAAAAAAATTTCACCCACAGTTTTTAGAAAATATTATAAAAAAATTAGTTACAGATTAACTAAAATATCTTTAATAAACCATTCTTTGGAAAGAGTTAGATCAATTATTTATATACCAGTTACATACAGTACTACCCGTCTTCGTTATTACCACCAATATTTACCATGATCACATAGCCGGGTAAAGTGATAAGAATATACAATTTCTTTAAGATGTTATTCTAATCATATTGTATTTTTAATTTAATGTACAATATCGCAAGAAATCCTATACAAGCTAGACTAAATTTTTATCCCGTGAAAAATGCGGATAAATTTTAAAAAATCGTTTTTAGTAAGTTAATATAAAATTAAGTTTGAGAAAGAAAGTAATTAGTTTAAAAGTTTAGTATCTTAGATAAAAATCGATTAATGAGACCTAATAATTACATAATTAGTAATTAGGTTAAAAAATGTATACTCAAATTTGTAAGGAACTTCTGAAAGTAAACATTACATTTACTTCAAGCCTTCAAGGTAAGTAGAATAACAAACCTATAATTCAAAATCATAATGTCATGAAACTAAAAACTTAAGTTTATTAGAATATGCATGATATATATGTTTTTGCACACACCAACATAATCAAAGTAAGTCAAAACTAACATTATATATACTACTGTACTTTTATTACTGATTTGAAGTGATCAAAATTCTTTATAGATGCTATCCAACTATCCCAAAAGTCTCAAATTCCCATATAGGTTATCAAACCACATACTAAAGTATAATCAATCTTGGAATTTTGGGCAAATTTGGAACTATTTCTACATATAATCATAGACTTAAAAAACTGAAATTTGGCAACAGGATATGCAATGCCAACTTGCCAAGTAGGGGGAAAATTAATATATTGGATTCCATTATTAATTCCATCACAGTACCATTAAAAAAATTTGATATAAATAGCACCAACTATTGTTATCAATGACCTTATCAACTACATACATTGTAGGTCTTCAGTGAACCAATTAGATTAAAAGGTTAAACATACAGACTTGTTCTCAAACAATGAATATTTACAACAGTAGTGCTAGAGCATCCAACTTCTAATGACCCTAACCACTTGCACATGTCCTTGAAAAACTCATCCACTTCAATCTTGTTTTCAGACTTGAAGCTTTAGAATTGTACTCAGCTGCATATATTATAACCAATTTGGAAACAATGGGTAAAACTGTAAACTTAAAATGTCTTTATCTTTCAGACAGAATCTGTAAAAGGAAATAATATGATCAGCTATAAAGTTTTATAACTACCAAACATCATTATGGTAATCTACAATTTATCTTGAAAGCGTACAGAGTAATAAGCGATTAAATAAATATTCCAAAACAATCAAATCATAGAAATGAAGCGTAAGTACTTAATTAAATGTTTCAGTAATATACATTCTCATATTCGATTGCAAGTTCTAGACTTAAAACTTTACCAGTCAAAAAAGCGAGAGTAGAATATCTTACTCAAAGCATCCCTGCCACCGACTACAACTTCAGGATCAAGATTTCTTATAATGACTACCTCTGGTGATAGCATACCACTTTTGATCAGTGCATAGAGTTTCACTTGATAACACGTCCATGTTCTACCTTTTGCGTATTTCTTGTTACACGGATGATAAGATAATCTTTTGGTTATCTACTCACAACCCATTAATAAACATGATGCAAATGTACAATCATAAATAGCGACCACCTTTTACCTGACAAGAGACCGGCTCCTACCCTGATCATCATCATCATCATCAACATACATGGATATCCTGTGTTGTCTGCATGGAATAATTAGTACACAAATTGAAGCTGAGTAATGAAACATGGAGTTGTTTATATAATACACAAAGTTAAAGAGCTGATGCACACCTTTTGGATAACATTCAAATAATCCCTCTCAATAGTCACATGACCAGTAATCAACAACTACAATAAGCCCTCTCAATAGTCCCTTCGTAACCTACAATATTAGTAACATACAATTAATTGACTTCAAATAAGAACACGTCAAGACTGATCAGGAGATCAAAAGTGGAAATAAACACATACATAAAATAAAAGTATGCAATTTATAGAATAAAGGTGTAGTAAAGAGGATCTTATCTTAGTTCACCACCAGATTTTATATGCCTAAAGCTGGAAATCAACCCATTTTCCCCTTTTGATTGAGCTCAAAACAACCAACCAACACCAGTCTTTAGTCACCATCAAACAACATTGTTTCTTTACTCGAACTTGAAGTCCAACATGAGCTTACCTCCCTTCTCCCTTTCTACCTGAGGAGCATTTAATACAAATCTGAAACAACAACAAAATCACATATAAGCAAGTTTTGAGCAATATAAGCATCCTTCTAAATGTAGTAGTTTCATAGCAAACATATTAACCATCTTTAAAAGACAACTTAGAAACACCATCATAAATATACCAAATGCTTGTAGGGGATACATAAATCCATCATAAGACTTGCACTCCAAAAATGTCATAAAACCAAATGCTTGACTTTTTTAAATCATGTAGCTTTTTAAAATCTATCAAAAGGTAATAATAATAATAAAAACTCATATACCTTTTCTTCATCATCATCATCTTCAAGTTGTAAATACCTTTATTTCCCTATGCCTACAATTTTGGATGTTACCTATAAACATATGTTGTCAAACATATTAATCATCCTCAAAACATGAACAATCATCGGTATTGTTTAAATCCTCACAAAGCTTGTCATAAACTCAACATCATTGGCCAAACAATTTAAGAAACAAAAAATCAACTACACAATAACAATTTCTAGAAAAAATCCCAAATTAAAATCTGAAAATTCATACCTAAAGTGAATAAACCCATCAAACTTTTGGCTGAAAAAAATCTTTTCTATTTCTTCCCCTGCACCAAGTCACCAACTGAATATTCATACAAAAGAAAAAATAAGAGTAAAGCCACAAAAAACTCTAAATATATAAAAATATATAATTTATTAGCCATTTTCATCTTGGAATCATCAAATTGATATACACAAAGCTTGATTTTTATAGGTTACATAAGAGATTGAAAACATCAATGAAATTTGATTTTCAAGATTAAATACATATATCTATATCTATAGTTGCATATGTATATAATATATAAACAAATAAAACATATATATGATATTAATAACATATATATGATATGTTATAAAATTAAATAATAAGATACTAATAACATATAACATATCACAAATTAAATCTCTTACCTTCCTAAAAGATATAGAACCATCAAAAACAACACAATATGATTATATGTCTTTTTGAGACATTACATCGAACACTTGGAAGGCAACACCATCCATCTTCTTTCAAGCATTTTATCAAACACATGAGTTATCTTCAATATTGTCCTCCAAACAAGTTTCAAATCCCACATGAAATCAATAATAATTTGTAAAAAAAACTGTAATTTCACTAACCTTTTGATATGTACACCCTTTCCGTCGGCTAGCATGTTACCAATCTTTCTTTTATCATCATCATCATCATCATCATCATCATCATCATCATCATCAAGTTTATCATCAAAAGCTTTATATATATATACCAACTCGATTTATAGATATATGTATTCATATGGATAAGATAAAGAGATAGAAAGAAAATGGATTATAAAGATTTTAGATATTCTGATGTAATGAATGAATATAAAATATTTCTATTTCTCTCTCCCTTCTCCCTCCACTCTCTCCCTTCTCCCTCCACTCTCTTCCTTTTCATTTTCAAAATTCAACTCCATTCTCTCTCCACTCTCTTCCTTTTCATTTTCAAAATTCAAAAGACCCGTCAAAGCCTTCACACACATTAAAAATACCATCAAATACCTACAACTTGATGTCATAGTTCCTATGTGGAAGCCTTGTTTTGTTGACAACTCAAGTTTGTGATGTCACTCGACTTTTCTCCTTTAATATGAAAGGGGATATCATAAGTTCTTAGACATTTAGTTTTAAGGACATGTCTATCAATCAACACGTACACTAGCTTAGAATTGAGGTTGATCTCCGGTTATTGCGGTTTAATTACAGAATTTGTCGAAAGATGACTAAATAGATGATCTGTCTAATTATCGGTAGCACAATTTGTCTTCGATTAAATTAAAGCACAATGTACATACATCTATACTGCGTATTTCCGTTATATATGTATCAAATTGAGCACATATGCACAAGTACACAACACGTGGATCTTTCATGGGCCACATTATGATATAAAACATGCATGCGTGTATACAAACAATAAAACAAATATGTAAGTTTGGATTAAGTTTATGTTGAAGTGGAGTGCTTTCTAGCTCAAAGTTTAAAGCAAATGATAGGACAGATATGGAGGTGGAAGTGGAAGACGAATAATTAACCAATATAGGAATGGATTAGCACATAGAGTAGCAAATGATTAATCATTATGGAAGCATATATATACATACACATTTTCCTCTTTGTCATCACTCTCTAAGATCGTGATTAGAAGATCAAAAGTTGATATTAAAATCAAAATCAAATCAACATTCTTCAACTATGTGGTTTAAACACTAACTAGCTCATCATTGTTAACTGGAAACCAGGTTTGGACTCATCAAGATGCTCGTGAACTATGAGTAATATATATGATGGTAACTTTGCAAAAAAATTTCCTGACTATTTTAAAAATGCACCAGGTACGAAAATGCGTCTAGGCTATATAATTTTGCGAACATGATGGCCAGGGTTCGCCGCAAACAGCTTCCAATATCATTTCCAGGGTCTCTTCATTAAACTTTTTTAAAAAGGTGTGGATCATTTGTTCGCAATAGGGGATTTAGCTTACGTTGTCTAAATTGGGTCCGCGCTAGAGACCTCACCTTTAATAAACCCCCAAATAAACCACTTGAAGACATGACATTTAATTGGGGTAGGCCTCTTCATTAATTCATATTGAATTCGAAATGAAAGAGTTTCGAATGGAATGCTATGCATATAAAGTTTATTTTTCATTTTGCAAAAAAAAAAAAAAAAGCATTTCGTGACTCTAACAGGCCAACAGGGTGTAAAACACGGTTCACTTGGCAATGGCATGTAGCCTATCATTGATACCGGCCCAAATACTACTTTAGCCATTAAAAGATACAAAGCCCATTTATAAAAATGAGCAAACATGCCAGTCTAAGTAGAAGATATATAATTAACTACTAACCAGCCTTTTTTCCTTGGATTATCTTATCTTTTTCTGGACTAAAGTTGAATGATGCTACTATACAAGCATTTTTGAGATTACTATAAATGCATAATAGACACTTCCGTATCTATGCTTGAACATAAAAACGCATAATAAAGTTTTTTTGGTATTAAGGAAGGCTTTTTTAGTTTGAATTATCCAATGATAACAAGTTTTTCGAATCATAAATAGTTTAATTGGGGTACATGTTTGTCTAAGAAAATTTCAAAGTGATAGTTTTTGAAAAATTAATGATGCATGACCACTAAGCCCATTTGGTAGTGGTTATATACTTATATAATTAGTCCAATTACTTTTCAAAAATATAATTAGTTCCCATTTGGTTTGAAATGCATTCGTCCGGTTTGATGGTAAATAGAGGATGAGGAGGTTGTATGCTATTCAACACTTTTTATAATTATTTGTTTATATATACACAAGAACAGTACTCGCGCGTTGCGGCGGTCGTGGAGTTAGCGATGGTGAGATGGTGGGGGTGATAGGTCATAGAATGTGATAGGTCATAGGAGGTGATAGGTCATAGAGTGTAACAACCAAATGCCTTAGCCGTATGGGCCCCGCCATCGGATTTAGAAATTCGTCGAAACTATATCAAATGACATCTCTAATGAAAGAGCATGAAATTTTAAGAACACCTATATAATTTTTATGATTTATCGATATACGTTTTTTGAGATAAAATATTTTGAATGAATTAGAGAAATAAAATGATTTGTGGAGGAGAAAGAAAAAAATGAGTAAGTTGAGATTGAGGAGAGAGATGAAAATGAAAGTTGAAAGTTGTGAGACATTGATGTAAGGTACAAAAGTTGAAAAACCTTATTTGCTTTAGAGTTAATTGCAGGATTCATCCCTGTGGTTTGCTCACTTTCGTGGTTTACATCCCTGTTAAAAAATTGTAGTAAATTTGGTCCAAACTACTTGTGTTTGTTGCATGTTACATCCCTAGGAGTAATGCCGTTAATTTTAATCTGTTAAAGTGGTATCACGTGCGCAACATGAGAGGGTATTTTCGTATTTTTGCCCAACCCCATAGCCGCTTCCTCTTCCCTCTATATATGTATGTGTATGTATATTATGTATCAAAATATGAAAATCTAAAAATGGGTAACAAATTGAACTTCCAACCTCAATTTCATCATAAGAAACCAAACAAACAAATAAGAGTAACAAATCTATAAATCTCTAACGATTTCTTGAAGGATGTAATTTTCCTCGTGAATCCGAAGTTGCGGGTCTTTGTACATCACTACCACCACAACCACCCCTATCATCACCATCATCACAACCAATCAGATCTATCTCGCTAAACATAAAAAAAAAAATGGTTCGATTATTAAGTGCTAGTATTGATGTTTCCTCTGCTTCTTGTTCTTTTAAACATAAATACTAGTGGTATAAGACTATGGGTTTTTTGTTTGCCCACAATCTAATGAGTTTTTTTTTCCCTATCAAGCTATACAATTTGGGTAGGTCTTATGTTCTAGGTTTGATAATGATTATGGAGATGACGATGATGATGTATATGATATATAATTTAGACTTGTAAGTTGTTCATTTTATCTTTTTCAATTTTTTTTTATGTCTAGATGTGATTTTAGGTTTTTGTGATAAAGAAAAGACTGATATGATCTTGGATATCCATATTTATATCCCGTTGATAATGAAAATGTAGATGATGATAATGATTTGAGTTTTTGATTGAAATTTTTTTTTTTTTGAGATAAATATGAGTTTTGAAGAACAACAACGGGGAAGAACAAATAGGGAAAAAGACCAAAGTGCCCTGATGTAAGGGGTACGTGACGTGTATTAACAGAGAAAATTGGATGGAGTTTTCGCGAAGGATGTAACCTGCAACAAAAGTTTTTAAGTTTGGACCAATTTCACTAAAATTTTTAAAGAGGGATGTAAACCACGAAAGTGAACAAACCACGGGGATGAATCTTGCAATTAACTCTTTGCTTTATAATATAGTATAGAAGTATAAATATCTTAATCTTAATATATACTATAAGACAGTTGAACTAATGACTTATTAACCAATCATATCATTTGATTTTATCAAATTGACTTTCGCTTATGTAATCATGTAGATAAACTATAAATTAAAAATACTAATAATCATTATCCAAATATATTATTCTATTAGTAATTATATTAATTTGTAGAATAACTCTCATTGATTTACATTTTTTTTGTTTTCCATCAATAATTTACACTTTTTAGCTCTGAATACTTAATTTATATTTATTTTTATCCATCAACTTGAAAGAACATTTTAAAATTTATAATCACTTAATTAATTAAAAAAATTCAACATAATCTCTGAATAAAAAAGGTACATAACTTTCTTCTTTTTTATATATTAGTTTTATTAATTAATGTTTAAAGTTACAATTGTCACTTAAATCAAGAGAATTGTTATCAAAGAATACGAAAACAATCAACATAATCTCTCAATCAAAAAGATACATTCTTCTTTTTTTATATATTAGTTGTATGTATTAATGCTTAAGTTACAATTGTCACTAAAATCAATAGTCCTAATTGTTATCAAAGAATATGAAAACAATCATAATTGTTATCTAATTATCATAGAACAGGTAATTAGAAATAAACCTATCCATGTTATGGGCTCGCATCATGATCAAATACATATACTTGAATGTCAAGTACATGATCACAAATATTTTTATATTTAAATTTTTAATTATCTTTCATAATAATATCACATTATGAGTAAAACTGGTTTTAAAGAATTCTATGATAGAGAAATTATTACAGCATGTGCATTGTGGAATGACTATGACAAACCATTCCATCAATTTGTCTCGGCTAATAATGACAGTGACGAACCTGTGATTATTGTGCTACAACTTACAAAGTATAACACTTAGAACCGTATATTTTCAAAATTATAAGCTTTTATGACTTAAATGTGCGAAAATCTAATAATGATAATATCGTAAACCCCATGTTCAATGCTGGACACAGGTCTAAAATCTAGTAGATAACTAGATTAAACATTTTATTTTAAAGTTTTACTAAAATCTTGCCCCTTAACTTTTTTGACAGGTTTATTGGAATTTCATTGAATCTGTTATACATTCTAGATCAGTGACTTACTGATTATTTGTGTGTTCGATTGATGCTTATTTACTTGAGTAAATGCTTTCCATCATACGTAGGAATTTGGTTTTTCCAATTGCGGGTTAATCTATTTAGTAGAGACTCTTGTTATTTAAAAATTAAGATGCAAGTGTTCCATGAAATTTGTCTTTAATTAAAAAAAGAAACGTGGATGTTCAAAATACGGAATTTACATTTGATCGAGTTTTGTGAATTAATTTTCACTATCCATATATAAAATCTTGGGTTAAGTGCACGGAAATGTAACTAATTATGGCGAAAAGTTATTCTGTGTATGAACTTACAGAACATCTATTGTATGCATGAACAAACTCAGAAAAGTTATAGAATACACGATTGACCTGCTATTCCCTTAGCTGGTAACTTTTGTGAATTCTTAGCTACCTGCTGACGTCAACAGTCTTCTCTTATTCTTATTTTTATAGTTTCTTATTTTTACCACTTAACTTTTAGGTTTTATCACTTTAGTCTAACTTTTTATATATACAAGTACAATTTACTTTTAAAGTTTTTAATTTTTATCAACTAACTTTGGATTTTAACTTTAACCATCAATTTTTTAAAATTTTTTTTTGTACTTTCTATCTCTTATTTAAACGCTTTTAACTTATTTGTACCACTTAACTATTTGGTTTTTAACTTTAATCTAACTTTTTGTATACAAACTTAATTATAGTTTAGTTTTAAAGTTTTTAATTTTTATCAATTAACTTTGGGTTTCTAACTTTAATTATCAAATCTTTTTTATTTCTTTACTTTTTATCTCTTATTTTAAAGTTTTTAACTAAACTCATCGTTTTTGCTACCAATATTTTTAGTTTCTACCCCTTTTTTGTAAAATTTTAAATGTCCAAACTTTTAGGTACTGTTGTATGTATAAATGCTTGCATGATACAGTGTCGATCGCGGACAACGTCCCTATAACTGCACCGGAAAACGTTATATATTGAGATGGAATCCCGAGTTAGGGTTTCTGAATTTTCATAATTTTTTTGGGGGAAAGTGATCGAGGGAAGGGTTTTAGTTTGGACTAGAGCAGATAAGAAATTCGTATTTATTATGTCATTTTTTTTCTTTCAATTTTTAATTTAATTTTGTACATGTGTAATGTTTTTGTTGGTCTAAATTGTACACACACTTTTGTTTACATTTAAAAGTATGAGTTCTTTAATTACTTTTTGTATACCAAACATTTACAAAAGTGAATATATTTTAAACGTTTTTAAATGTGATTTTGTGACAAAAAAATTGACGTTTAATTTTTATAAAGTGTGAACAAAAATGTGTGACTAATTGACATATTTGTTGTAGTGTGCATATAGATTCAATTTTCTTATTAGATTTAGAATTAAACTCTAACTATTATCTTATTAATATAAAAGACATTATAACCTTATTTTATTGATCGTTTTCTCGTTAATAAATTGTTTCTTTGTCTTTCTCAATTCTTCAACTAATAAGTATCAACATGAAGACTTACTGATTTTGAGTTTACGATTCAAAAATAAAATGCTATTTGTTATCATCCACTATGCTTACAAGTTCATATTTTGATGTGATTATAAAAATTTAAGATAAATTCAAAACTCTAAATAAATAGATACGGAGTATTACATTTTCCATTACTGCTTATTATAATTTAGCTTCGATCATTGGTTTACTTTAATTACAATTTATTTTATATTCACAATTCATGTATTAGGCATATTCGAAATTCTTTATGATACATTCTATATAGATACCGTATTACCGTACATCATACGGAACTAGTTTATTTATGTATACTTAATTAGGCCATCTAATCTAATCTAATAAAATACTAAAATAAACGTAAATTTAGGTTTTGATTCAATAATAACATAAATATCATCTGTCGCCCGTAGCCCAGATATATTTTTTTCTTCCTTTTTAATGATTTATGCACCAACTTTATACAATTGATTGATTTATTATAGAATTGCTAATATACTTAAATTTGACGTACATATACCAACATCATCTGACACAATATATACATACAACTTGGGATCAAAAGCGATTTGCGTGAATGCAAACAATATATGAAAGCCCTATGAACAAGAACTACCATACGTTCAAGTTTTGTTTGTATGGAATGCAGTTAGAAAAATAACAAAGCAAAAAAACTTCAATGACAAATAAGTGTTAGCTAGTAGCTAAACGGGTTTTGGAATATACTGACAACTCTGTTGCATTGTGGCTACAATGCTTCAGTCTAATATTTGTTTTATGTACATGTTGTGAAATTGTCTTTTTGTTTCCTCCATGCCGTGTGACATGATGGATGGTGCCATATTGTAGGATCGCTATTGATAAGAGACCCTAGAATTCTAGATAACAATATATACATATACATATACTATATATATAATATCTGGAAGAATTAATGGAGTAGAATTGGCAAAAATGAATATACGTAGAAATGAAGTGTCAAAGTCAAATGGTCTTTTAACGTTAAATTAATCTCTTTATATATATTAATCTCTATCTCTAATATCCATCATTGGGCTGCTACATAACATAAATAATTTGAGGGGAAAATTAGAAAGATTTCGACTCTTAAATTAAAATTAAACGTCCAGATTTAATAGTCATCTTTATATTTTAACCTTTGATTTTAATTCAAAGGTCAAGATCCTTTTAACTTTATCCTTTAAGTTTGGATAACTTGAAGGTCGGGATATCAAGCTATGTAAAAGATATATCTAATTTTAAGACATTAGATTGGCATACATGGCCGTTGTTTGGCCGAAGTTTAAAATAAGATAATAGTAATGTTGTTTTACTTCTTTAAAATCTATCTCGATCCGAAGACTTTATTACTAAAAGCTAGATAAATAAGAGAACAACAATGAAAACCATTTTTGCTAACGTGTTTCTAACATTATTGAGCGATGTTAACCTTAATTAAGATGATATATACTTATAAAGCCAATTTAGAATCAGCTTTTTTGTTAAGTCTGAGATTCGCTGAAGAAGACTTGCTCGCTGACACATGTCGTCAGCAAGTCTTTAGCAAGTCATCAGCAGGTGAAGTGACGTCTTCAGCAAGTTGAATACTACAACATGTTGGTCATGGCGGGAAGAATTCAAATCAAATGAAGACAAGAAGTCACATGGTGGTTAACCAACTGTAATTTGCCTTGAATGGCAAAGGTACATGTTGGGACCAAAGCAAGGGTTCTCTCTCTCTCTCATACCTGATTTGGTATAGAAGACAAGAGCACATGATTCAAGTACCATGATCCAAATGGATGTCGACAAACCACCATCAAGTCACCATCAAAGAAGGCTGTGTTACCCTTATTCTTCTTCTATATAAAGCAACACAGCCACATTGTATCAAGTGTGTTAGTCACCTTGAAAGTGTGTGTCACTTGTAATTGCTTAAGTTTTTAGTGTGTCTAGACTTAGCAATTATCTTTGTTCTTTTGTATTCTTGTAAGTCAAGTGTATAAGATCAACCATGTATTCATCGTTTAATCAATGATACATATGATTATTCTTGCATTGATGTATTACAATTGAACTTAACATTGTTCTTGTTATTTACTTGCTTGCTTACTTTCTTGTCTAGTTAATTAAAACATAAGTTGTGCATTCGTGGACCATTAAGTGGTATCAGAGCCAAGGTTCCTAAATCATTGGAACAAGATCTGTTTGCCTCCTTGTGTTTATATTTAAAAAACTTCTGGTCTTTAATTCTTCTTGAAACCTTTTTTTTCTAAAAACAAGAACATGTCTTCTGTTCCCAGCCTTGTGAACACACGTGACTTTGGCTACGTGTCGACACCTCCTAAGTTTGAGCCCAAAGATTTTGGGTCTTGGAAGGAGAGGATGCTTCTTCACATCTCTGGTGTGGAACCCTATTTAATGACCATATTAACTGAGGGTCCATACGTACCGATGTATGTCCAAAGGACTCCAGGAGCTACACCTGAAGCTCCTGAGATAGTCACTGACCTGGTTAAACCAGAGGTTCAATGGACAGACGAAGAAAGAAAGCTGGTAAATCTTGATGCTAGACTGAAAAACATGATTATCGTCACACTTCCCACTGAAATCATGAAACTAGTCATCATGTATCCCTCTTTAAAGGAAGTATGGGATAGACTTGTCAGCACCTATGAAGGGTCTGCTGACCTCATCAAGATCAAGAAAATTGATCTTAAAAGGGCTTATGAAAACTTCTTCTCTTTTCCTGATGAAAGTCTTGAGAGCACCTATACTCGCTTTAAAGGGTTGTTCAATGATATGACAAATGTTGGCATTACCCATGATAACTTTGAGGTATGTCACAAATTCATCGACTCTCTTCCTCTTAAGTGGCAAAACTTAAGACAAACTCTTCGTACTACGAAGAAAATCCAAGATTTTGATCTTGAAGAACTTTTTGGCACTCTTCAATTTGAGGAAAGAGCATTGGCTCAAAATATTCGAGCCTCTGCTGAGGCCAAAAGACATGCTGGCCCTTCTTCTTCTTCTTCTGTCAGCATCTCCTCTCATCCTATTTCTGACCCTATTGCTCTTGTTTCTACTGAGCCCATCGATCTCTATGATGGTTCCAGCACCTCTAATCTTCCAGCATCCATTCAGACCCTCATTAATGAGCTGGATGATGAAGAAAAACAAGATTTGTTTAATGACTTCATGGGCTTTGCCCTGGTTGCTGGAAGAAGATACTCCAGAAGGTGGAATAATCGCAAAACGGTTACTCCCCTCAAACCTCCTGTTGACAAATCACAGGAAGAGTGCTGGAGGTGTGGCAGGAAAGGCCACTACCGAAAGGAGTGTAGCGTCTCCTTACCTAATCCTGCTGCTTCCAAAACTAATCCTTCCAAATCTGCTGATGAATATAGGAACAAATATTATCAGCTGAAGGCTAAGGTGGCTGAAACAGAGGATGTTAAAATACCAGCAAAAGGTCTAATTGCTGAAGAACATGATTGGGCTGACTCAGATGATTCTGATGACGACGATTATGTTGATGCCATGTACCTTATGGCACTTGCTGACAGTGATGCTCTGACAAAGGATCAAGTCTCCTCTAGTCAGTGGGTGAACGTCACTGTTAAAAAGGTACACTCTATTCTTTCTTCTTCTAGTCAAGACAAGACCAAAATTATTGAGTCTTTGTCTTGTGATCTTCAATTCGTAGAAAGTCTACGTGCTGAACTTCAATCTAAACTTAACTCTGCTGGAGTAGAGTTAAGTGAAAAATCTGAAAAACTTGTGAAATTGAAAAATGTTCATGTTGAACTTCAATCTTATCAGTTGATGACTCAAAAACTTCAACTTGAGAATGAAACTCTCAAGGCTGAAGTTTCTAACCTTAAGAAGATTGTGACCTCCTGGTCAAAGGCTTCTAAATTTCATCATCAATGCTTGAGTGAACAAGTCCCTGCTCAAGTACAGGCAGTAATTGGTGGCAATTTTGATGCTGCTGCCTCTATCGCTGACTCCTTTAATGATGATGTAAAGCCTGAAATCTCCATTCCTCCACCCTGTTCATCTTCCATCTCTCAAGAAGAAATGAAAAAAGTGGTATTTTGTCAAGGGACAAAATGACTACCATGCTGAAATGGACTCAAAGGCTACAACATCTACAAATGTTCACTCTTCCTTAAATGATAAAAGTACCAGTACCTCTACCAGTACTTTTGACATGTTCTCCCATCTCCCTATTGTTGGCATGATGCCACATGAAGGGAGAATTCAAAATTCTCCACCAAGAACTTTTAAAGGGGATATCTCGAGTGATGGGTATGTACCCATTGCTCCTAAGCCTCTATCCACAAAAGGTGCTGAGCCTTTTAAAAGAAGCACTATTGCTGCTCCCTATGACTATGGTACCCCTCAGCGGGACAATCATGTCGGTCAGCAACTCTCTAGTGCTCAATCCTCATCTCAACTTGAACCTACCCATACAAACTCAATATCTGATCTTCAAATGAACAGAAGAGTTAGGTTCGCTGATGTAAGACATCAGCAAGTACTTCCCATAAAGGCAGTACATGCTGATGCTCAAATCAATGCAGTATCTTAAGCTATGCCCTTAAAATCAAATCTAAGGCATATTACTCCTAAAAGAGGAAGATAGCCTTCTCAAAATAGATCTGACACTCCTCAGCGAGGACACTTGCCTCATCAGCAGGTAAGGCATATAACTCCTCAGCGAGGACATTTGCCACATCAGCAAATGAGGTCTATTACTCCACAGAGAGGACAAGTGCCCTCTCAACACAGTCTCTCAATATCCAACAGGGAGTATCTACCTCATAGGCAAATGAGGTCAGTCATTCCAAAACGTCAAGTCAAATCCACCACTCCTAATCATGAGACACAGTCTCAGCAGGGTTCCTCTACTTCCTATCCTGCTGGAAAGCAAGCTTGGACCATGATTAGAGGACATCAGTCTCCTCAAAATAATCACGGTGAATCCATACTTGGTCCTGTTCCTCAAATTCCCCCTCCTAAACTTAGACAAAGGAATAAATACAAGTCTAAGCAAAAGAGCAAGGTTTCCTCTTCATCCACTCCACAAATAAATGAACTCACTCAGCGAGTAAATGATCTTTCCCCTCAGCTGAGGGACTTTCTTCTTCAAAATCAAGGCAATTCCTCTGACAAAAAATGTTATCTTTGTAGCAGCAGAGGACATGTTGCCTCTGAATGTGTTTTATACAATCCAAAAGATGCTCCAGCAGTTGTATGTCAATCAAACATCTCTTCAGCTGCTGAAACATCTTCCTCCTCTAATAGGATCAGTGAGAACCTCTCTACTGAACCAGTTATGAGTGACACCTCCTCTGCCACAAATGCAAGCATTGCTAAATACATTGCTGCTCAGCGCTTTGAAATTCCCCATTCTCAAAGGGTTGTTTCAAATGCTTGGGGGCAACCCTCAATGCTAGTTGAGTACAGCGCTCCTGATGTAGTGAGCAACTTTGCTTATCTTCATAGCAATGAAACCAACATTATGCCCACAAATGAAGATAATACTATCCCCGTCTCTGTAGAAGATCACTTTACTCTTGAGGAGGCTCTCTCTGTAGAGCCAACATCCTCCACTGAACAAAGTGAACCTTAAATCCTTTCTTTTCATTCATGCAGGGCTCGCTAGGTAAAGGAGTGTGGTATTTGGACAGCGGTTGTTCAAAACACATGACAGGCTCTAAGTCCCTGCTGGATGATTATACTGAGGCACCTGGTCCTACAGTGGTGTTTGGTGATAACTCCACTGGACAGACTGAAATGTATGGTCTTCTTTCTACTGGCCTCATAAAATTCTCAAAAGTTGCTTATGTAAATGGATTTAAGCATAATCTCATCAGCATAAGTCAACTATGTGATGCTGACTACAAGGTAATCCTTGATAAATATCAAGGCACTGTAGTGAACATCAACAAGGAAGTCGTCTTGGTTGCACCAAGAAAAAGAGATGTGTATCTTGTAGACTTCACTCCTATCAAGACTGATAGTGAGACTTGTTTCTTTGCTAAGTCAGCATCCGAGTTGAATTGGTTATGGCACAAGCGTATGTCGCATGTGAATTTCAAAACCATAAACTCACTGGCCAAAAAGAACCTTGTTCGTGGCCTTCCTCCTCTGTCTTTTGAAAAGGATAGGCTTTGTGGTGCTTGTGAAAAAGGCAAATGCCATAGAGCTACTTTCAAAACTAAACAAGCCAACTCTGTTAAGGGATGCTTTCACCTTCTTCACATGGACCTTTTTGGACCAATGAATGTTCAAAGTCTAAAGGGTAGCAGATACACTTTAGTGATTGTGGATGAATATTCACGATATACTTAGACAATCTTTCTTAATTCTAAGAGTAATGCTGCTGATGAAATCATTAAATTCATTAAGAAAATGGAAAATCTCAACAGCATAAGGGTCAAAGAACTCAGAAGTGATCATGGCACTGAGTTTAGAAACCATACTCTTGAAACTTTTTGTGCTGATCAAGGGATCGCACAAAACTTCTCTTCCACTAGAACTCCTGAGCAAAATGGCGTTGCTAAAAGGAGAAGTAGAACTCTTATAGAGGCAGCACGTACTATGCTAAGTGAGTCCTCTCTTTCCAGTAGGTTTTGGGCTGAAGCAGTCAACACTGCTTGTCACACTTAAAATAGATGTCTCATTGTCAAAAGACATGACAAAACTACATATGAAGTTTTAAGAGGAAAGAAACCTCAAATCAAATACTTTCATGTATTTGGATGTCCTGTCTTTATTCTTAATAATAAGGATCATTTAGGGAAATTTGATCCTAAAGCTGATGATGGTTACTTTGTTGGATACTCTTCTATTAGCAAAGCTTTTAGAGTATTCAATGCTCGTCTTCAAAAAGTGGATGAATCCATTCATGTCACTTTTGATGAAAGCTCATCTGCTCTTAAAGACATCCAGCCATCTTCTATTGAAGAGATCTTCAATGAGTTCATTAACCCTCCTATGGAGGATGCTGACTCAATTGTTGATGCCTCTTGCTCACCTCCTCCTGATCAGCAACTCACTGAGGATAGTTCAGCAGACCCTGAGCTGGAGCAAGTCGCTGCTCATATCTATACGATTGAGCCAGTTGAGCCTATCTTAAGGTCAATCCATGCAGCATCAGCCAAACCTAGATCACTGGCTGATGATGTGCAAGTTGATGACTCTGCTGATGAAGAGTTTCATGATGCTTCAGCTAACACTGAAGACATGGTGTCTGCTGATGACCCCATCATTGAAAACTTAAATCAGTCAAATGACTCCACTGATCAAACTCCTCTTGATCCTTCCATTACCATTGATTTCTCCTCTTATTCTTCTCCTGCTGATCCCATGCAAATATCTTCCGCTGCCACTCTAGGTTCATCAAGTGTCCCATCACTTAAATGGACTTCAAGTCATCCTGCTCACCAAATTATTGGTGATCCTCAGCAGGGCATTGTGACTAGATTAGCGACGAGAAACACATGCCTATATGTTAACTTCTTGTCAATGATCACTCCTAAGAATATTGGAGAGGCCATGGTTGACCCATCGTGGGTAGCTGCCATGCAAGAAGAACTAACACAATTCCAAAGACAGCATGTCTGGTACTTAGTTCCTCTTCCTCTTGGCAAAGAACCCATTGGAACTAAATGGGTTTATAGAAATAAGATGGACGAAGATGGTGTTGTTATACGCAACAAGGCTAGGTTAGTAGCTCAAGGCTACCTTCAAGAAGAAGGTGTTAATTATGACAAAACCTTTGCTCCAGTGGCTAGACTTGAAGCAATACGCTTATTCCTGGCACATGTTGCTTATCAAAACTTCATTGTATATCAAATGGATGTCAAGAGTGCTTTCCTAAATGGAAAACTCGAAGAAGAAGTTTATGTGGAGCAGCCACCTGGTTTTGAAGATCTAACCAAGCCAAACCACGTCTTTCGTCTTAATAAAGCATTATATGGTCTTAAACAAGCTCCCAGAGCTTGGTATGACACTCTCTCTGAATTTCTTCTTTCTCATGAGTTTCAGCGAGGATCTATTGATAGCACCCTCTTTATCTATAGAAAGGGTGCTCATGTTCTCTATGTACAAATATATGTCGATGACATCATATTTGGATCCTCCAGTAAGAAATTTTGCAATAAATTTAGCTCACTAATGTCTTCTCATTTTGAAATGAGCATAATGGGTGAGCTAACCTTCTTCCTTGGTTTACAAATTCGCCAGCTCACGGATGGAATCTTTATAAACCAAGAAAAGTATATACGAGACATGCTGACCAAATTTGATATGTCTAATATCACCACCAAGTCTACTCCCATGTCTCCTCCAAACAATCTTCATGCTGACCCTGATGGTAAGCATGTAAACTCCACTCTCTATCGTGGAATGATTGGCTCACTGATGTATCTCACATCGAGTCGCCCTGATATTATGTTTGCTACTTGCCTTTGTGCAAGGTATCAAGCATCTCCCAGGGAGTCTCACCTTCTCGCTGTCAAGCGTATATTCAAATACCTCAAAGGGATTTCCTCTTTAGGTCTCTAATATCCCAAGGAGTCTACCTTTGACTTAGTTGCATAGTCTGACTCTGACTATGCTGGTTGCATGTTAGATAGAAAAAGTACCAGTGGTGGATGTCAACTATTGGGTGAAGGCTGACTAGTTGGTCTAGTAAGAAACAACATACAGTATCCATCTCCACTGCTGAAGTAGAGTATGTGTCTGCAACAAGTTGTTGTGCACAAGTCCTTTGGATGAAAAACCAACTTGCTAACTATGTCCTAAATTTTTCCAAGATCCCCATCATGTGTGATAACACTAGTGCTATTGCCATCACACATAATCCTGTTCAGCATTCCAAAACTAAACATATTGACATTAGGTATCACTTCATTCGTGATCATGTCATGAAGGGGGATGTTGAAATTTACTTCATTCCCACTGATGACCAACTTGCTGACATCTTCACTAAACCTTTAGATGAAAAGAGATTCAAGGATCTCGTCAGCAGGTTGGGAATGTTAAATGGTGATTTTACAAGTTCAACATGATCACTCATGTTTTGCTGCCCATATTCCTCTTATGAAAATGAGCAGCGACTTCTTAAGTCAAAGTCATCAGCGAGCTCTTCCTTCTACTCGCTGATCCCTGATCTTTGGGAAAAGCATAACAAAAGTAATAGGGTGCTAAAAGTCCCTATCTAGTCCAGCAGCAAACGGCTGCTGGTAAAGACATCTAAAATCCGTTGATCCCTGATGCTTTGGGAAAAAGCATAGAAAAGTAATAGGGTGCTAAAAGTCCCTATCTAGTCCAGCAGCAAACGGCTGCTGGTAAAGACATCTAAAATCCGTTGATCCCTGATGCTTTGGGAAAAAGCATAACAAAAGTAATAGGGTGCTGAAAGTCCCTATCTAGTCCAGCAGCAAACGGCTGCTGGTAAAGACTTCTAAAATCCGTTGATGGCTGAAAATTTGCCAAAAATTGTTTAATGCTCATCAGCATCTACCCTTTCTGTTTTTGTGGTGCTGATTAAAACTTGGTAACGATTATTTTTTTTTCAAAATAATACAACTCTTCAGTGAATACCTCAAGCCATCTGAGTGTATTCCACTACATGTTTTTATTAATATTATATTATGTATGTCTCAAACAGTTACCTCGATTTCCACCCAAATGGGCTACTTGTACACTGTACAGCCGTATACACTCGAGTGTATTCGGCGTATTGGTACATGTCTCATCAAACTACTTATTTACGTTACTCACATAAGTATTTTTGATTAATAAATAAAAACGTTTATTTGCACTACCATTGGTACATCATAAGCGTTATTTCTAGTTTTATTCATCAAATATCTTCATACTACGTATGTGAGAGAAAATGTGACGGTTCACTTTTGCAGATGTAGGGCCCACTCCCATACCATATACATATCCAATCATGTCTATATCCAACCTTTTACGTTTCATTCTCTCTAAACTCATATCTTTCTAAACTGCTCAAATCTCTCAACTTCTTAAAGTTCTTTCAAATTCTCTTCAATTTCCTCTAATCTTTCATTCCTCTCAAATCCTCTCTTATAATATCTCAAATGGCTTCTTCATCTGCACAATCTCCTCATGCTGAAAACATTGATTCTGAAAGTGTTCCTGCATATCTCACTTCCAAAGTATATGATCCTGAAGGGATTTCATCTTCTCCTCTTGTTTCTTTTCAAGCTTCAAAGCTGATAGTCAAAGCAAATAACTATCTTGGATCTCAAGGAGTACCCAAGAACGTAGAAGGGTACTTCTCTATGATGGATTTCATCATGGGGTGTGACGTC
This sequence comes from Erigeron canadensis, assembly GCF_010389155.1. NCBI lineage: Eukaryota > Viridiplantae > Streptophyta > Magnoliopsida > Asterales > Asteraceae > Erigeron > Erigeron canadensis. The sequence continues at coordinate 7,971,645 of NC_057767.1, read as the reverse complement.
AGAAAGGCTCTGTACAGAGACCCTGGTGAGATGCCTCTTCATCTTCTAAGAGAGTACTGGTGGACGTGTACATATGATAAGGTGAATGATACCATTACTGGCACTGTAGTGAAGAGAAAGTACAGTATTGACATCACTGTTAACTCACTGAGGAGGGCTCTTCGCCTCCCTCAGCAATCTGAAGAGCGTCCATTTGTTGGTATTGTTCCAAACCAAGTATGGAAGGATTGGCTAGCCTCCATTGGATATGGTACAAATATGGAGTTAGTGCAAGCTGTGCACAGCAATCCTCAAAAGAAGTTTCTGCCTGGGATATGGAGGTTGCTGTTCACCCACATCATACAATGTCTCGGTGGGAACAGTTGCTCATTCGATCAAGCCACTGCTGGCCAGATGCAGATTATCTATGCTCTGGCACATGGACGTTTCTTGGACTTTGCTGCAGTTATTTTTGAAGATCTTAAAGGCAAGGTCACTATTAAAAACAGATCGAGTTCAGTGCCTTTTGCTCGATTTCTCTCGCTTATCTTGAAAAGTGAGTTGGGAAATGAATATATCATTGCTGGAGCTAACTACATCAACTCTCCAAGGATCGCCAACACTGTCTATAAGACTCCAGCATGCGATCCTGAACTATTTGAAGCAAGATATGCTGAGCTCACTCCTGCAATGTATCAGGTACTACTCACTGTCTATCCTGAGCAGTATGCCCTAACCCTGCTGGAGCTGGTGTGCTGGTAATCCCCCCAGCAGCCTCCAAAGCTCCCAAGAAAACCAAAAAGAAATTGCAAAAACTCTCTTCCATCTCACCTCCTGCTGCTGTCCCAACACAGCAGCACCGAGTATCAAAGGGCCCAACCACTAAGGTTAAGAAGTCCTCATGGCCCAAGGACATTAGAAACCCAGCCAACCAATCAGCAGTCTCCCAACAGACTGCTGACGAGAATATGGGAAACAGTGAACAGCCACCTCAAACTTCTATAGGCGAGGTTGGTGTAGATATTGGGTCAACCCAACCCACTAGAGTTGAGTCAACCACTCTTATAATTCCTCCCTCTTCTCAACCTTCTGAGTCGCTGACAGCAGCCAGATCACAGGTGCTGCTAGAGTTAGCAAATTCTACGGCCGATGATGAGTTGGTGCAACAACACACTGACTCTGAGGCACCCGGTTCCCCTAACCCCTTAAATTTCTCTACTGAAGCAAGGTTGGTTGAAGGTGAAGGTGGTGCTGAAGTTGTTGAAGGTGAGAATGTTGTTGGTAGTGTTGGTGTTGGTACGAATAATGAAGAGACAATTGTTGGTGAAAACCCTGAAGGCACAAATGACTATATGGATGAGGGTGAAGGGTTTAATGTAGAGGGTGCTGGATTTGATGTGGCGATGTTGAGATTATGAGGAGAGTGTTTTGAACTAGAAGAGTTCACCATGATGAATTCCAGCTGGACCCCTCCACCCATGCGATGAACAACTTGCTAGTGACTTGGAGGAGGATGCTGACGAGGACACTGCTGCTGATGCTAATGATAATGCAGCAGTTGTCTCTCCTGAACTGGCTGTTGTTGATGACAATACAGCAGCCCCTGTTGAAGCTCAAACAGAGGCAGCTGTGGAAACAAGCACGGAGGTTGTGGTTGATGCACCTGCTGGTGGGGCAACACCAGCAGTGACTGCACTTGACAATGTGCCTGCACTGAGGATGTCTTCCTTCAGCATGCCCTCTTCCTTCCCCAGCATGTTTGAAAGTCAACCTGCTGGCAAGTCTGCTAATATTCCTTTAACTGCCAAAGAACTGGGTCTTGCTTACAATACCCATTCCTCTGAAAGACTTGCCAGAATTGAAGAAACGCTGAACGATATATCCAAGGCTGCTCATCTAGCTATTTAAATCAAAGATCATGAAGATGACACCTTGGTACGTACACTAAAAAGCTGGTATGTCAGGCAGCAGGAAAATAGTGCCAGCATCGAAAGCATCAAACAAAAGTCCATCTCCCTAGCTGCTGATCAAGAAAAACTGCGCACTTTTCTCTCCTCTATCAAAAAGGATTAGCAGATTATTCTGGGGACAAGTCGATCGCTGTGCAAATCAGGGAATGCCACCAAGGTCATGGCTATGAAGGCATCCACAAGCAGCACCTCAGCAGCTACTGAAGTTAAAAAGCTTGCTGACTTGGTCTCTCCACTTATCTCCCAAGTTGAAGACAACACCAAGGCCATCCGTGCTTTGGATACTCGTGTGGCCAGTCTTCCTCCTCCTCAAGCTTCATTCACTGAGGAAGATCGTAAGTGCCAGCAAAAGTTGGAAACAGAGGTTGCTGAAATAAAGAACCTGCTGACCCAACTTCTGAACAAGAAAGATGCACCAGCAGCAGTAGTGGAGGTAGTTATCAATGATACTACCTCCAAGGGGGAGAAACTTGATGCTGCTCTCTATGATCTTGTCTCTGAAGCAATTAAGAAGGCTGCTAATGATTTCATTGAAGAAACTGCTGACAAGATCATCGATGAAGATGACAATACTTGTACAGCCACCAAAACTACCAATGATGAAAGGGCAATAGTGGTTGTACAAGACGTGGAAAGTGATGTTGTTCCCCCTGCTGGTGCTGAGGGGGAGACAAATGCTGAGGGGGAGCAACAATTAATGGTGATTAATGCTCCCCAAGATGATACAGTTGCTGAAGAAGTGCTCAGCCCTCGTACTATCGCAGCAGGTCAGGAAGCTGCCAGACAACAAATTTAGAAAGAATGGGTTGAAGCAACAAGGTTCCAGCCAGTAGGAGACAGAATATTATCTCAATGCTGACAATCTCTCCATCATCTCCCCAGCAGGCAATCAATTCCAAGTGATTGACATTCTTGCACTAACTGCTGAGGGAAAAACTCAACAAGAGGCACTGGAGGAGCTTGATAGAAGAAAGGTGAATAAAGAAAATGAAAAGAAAAACTTGGAGCTCATTGCCAGGATGGCCCTTGCTGAAAGAGATGAGATGGATGGTGAGTAGAGGATGCTACTACTCACTGGTGGGCCTGAGGCGTTGTACAGGCAAAAACAAGCCGATGTTGAACAGCAGGTCAAGGAAAAGAGGGAAAATTTTGAAAGGGAAAAAGCCAGGTGGTTGGGGATTATGGAAGAAAGGAAAACGCCTGAAAAGATTGTTGCTGTGGATGTTAGAAAAGCTGCTATGGGAACACAGACAAATCTTAAGTTCAGGAGGGAAGGTCTTCCCACTCCAGTAAAACTAATGAATGTGAAGCTGAAGAATCTTGGGGTGTTTGAATGGTTTGAAGTTTATATGTTGATCAAAGATAAGAAGGCTGCTAGCTATGATCACCTTCAAGACATGCTTAAGAGATTTTTCGAAAGGGTACTAGAGTATGAAACTAAATTCAAGGAAGATCTTCCCCTTTTGAGAAATATATTTGGCACTCTAGCAGCTGTTTCTCAGACAGCAGGCAGAAGGGCACCTAAAAGGAAGCATGCTAACAGACCCCTGTCTGCTGACCTCCCTCCAATTCCCACCGATGTTGGCTTGAACCTAAGGCTTCCCTCGAGGGCTTATTTTGAAGAAGGAAGGGTATTGGAGCAACCTGCTGGCATCTTCTTCAACAATTTTGCAAATGATCAACTATTCTTTCCCCTTGAAGAGATGGAAAGGGCTTCTACTGGATTTCTGGTTGGATTAAGGAAAAGATTTGCAAAAATGGCTAGTGCCAGACCAGTAGTCAGCAGAATAGAAGAAGAGCTGATGAAGCCCCACAGGTTGAGTGATCCAGTGCTGAGGATAGCAAAGCAAGAAGAAGCATTTGAGATTGAAGCTGCTATGGCGTCCTCGAGTACTTTTCATATGTAAACTATAAATAATGTAACATTCCTTTTGTATGAAATAAAGATCCTTCCTCTTCCACTATATCTATGTTTTCTTAAGTAATTTTCATTCAGCAAGTCTCCTCAGCTAATAGGGGGAGATTGTTAAGTCTGGGATTCGCTGAAGAAGACTTGCTCGCTGACACATGTCGTCAGCAAGTCTTTAGCAAGTCATCAGCAGGTGAAGTGACGTCTTCAGCAAGTTGAATACTACAACATGTTGGTCATGGCAGGAAGAATTCAAATCAAATGAAGACAAGAAGTCACATGGTGGTTAACCAACTGTAATTTGCCTTGAATGGCAAAGGTACATGTTGGGACCAAAGAAAGGTTTCCTCTCTCTCATACCCGATTTGGTATAGAAGACAGAGCACATAATTCAAGTACCATGAGCCAATTGGATGTCAACAAACCACCATCAAGTCACCATCAAAGAAGGCTGTGTTGCCCTTATTCTTCTTCTATATAAAGCAACACAGCCACATTGTATCAAGTGTGTTAGTCACCTTGAAAGTGTGTGTCACTTGTAATTGCTTAAGTTTTTAGTGTGTCTAGACTTAGCAATATCTTTGTTCTTTTGTATTCTTGTAAGTCAAGTGTATAAGATCAACCATGTATTCATCGTTTAATCAATGATACATATGATTATTCTTGCATTGATGTATTACAATTGAACTTAACATTGTTCTTGTTATTTACTTGTTTGCTTACTTTCTTGTCTAGTTAATTAAAACATAAGTTGTGCATTCGTGGACCATTATTTTTAAGTCTAATTTAAAAACTGATTTCGATTTGAAATAACATTATTGAGCGATGTTAACTTATTCGTAACACCCAACTATGCCGGAATAATGAGATGTCACGAAAAGCATAACATGACATGGAATTACATATGTACTACTAAATGAACAAGAACAAAAATATGCAGTACATTATTACATAATTCTTTCCCTAAAGAAGCGTACAAGGCATCCAGCCTTTGAAGCAATAGTCTGTCTAATAGGAAGAACTCTAATTTCGTTTCCAATCACTAAATGATAGCAACTTCAACATCAATTAGCCTGATTTCCTGAAAAGTATACTAAATTGTGTTAAGAGAAAGGTTGGTAAATTCGTAGATTTAGGTACAAAAGAACTAGTATGAACGAAAGAACCTTTAAGTACCACGAAAACGGTAAGAAACATTAGTGTCGATATAAAATTAACGTAGTTGTACAATATAATATAGTGTAGGATTAGTTGCTAAAGAATTTGCACACATATAAACACATATGCCACATAAGAACTACCCTGGCCAGGTCAAGTACCAGACGCTATTCTCCGCATACCAAGTAGCCAGTATTGGACACTCTTCTCCGCGTATGGATGACACGAGTGATGGACGCTCATCTCCGCGTACTCTGAGACAAATATGGACACTCTTCTCCATATGCCTCACTCACAATCTCAAATAAGTACACATAATAGTACAAACAAAATCATCCTACAAGTATGAAACACCACAATATATTGTACACAAAAGATTTCATCGACAGTTTTTAGTTAAAAGAACAAGTATACTTTTCACCCCAAAGTACATGAAAAGAGGGGCTACGAAACTCACCTGAAATGATGAACAAGTATGAATGAACTAGGATAATGAACACGAACGCGACCAGTTAATGTCTGACGCCTACAATAAGTACTTGAATAATCCAAATGTCTCACGTTGTCACAAATCACACTGTAAGTACTAGAAACAAAATGTACATGTCTATGCCTAACACTAGTGTCCTAAGAAATGACATTAATTTACATCAAAAAGTGTTTATGTTATTAACTTAGTTAACCCCAAAAAGTTTTAAATTAATATTGACAAACTTTATAAGTTTTGAGCATTTGAGAGTTTCTACTCATTTTCGTGTTTCTAACTGTGAGTGTTTCTCACCATTTGATTGTTCCTGACCATTTATGTGTTTAGATCTAAAGATCTCTAGTGAAATTGATGATTTTTAGGTATGGAAGTATTTGTGTGTTTAAAGATATCAAAAGCAACCCATCTATCAACATCATCACCAACCAACACCTTTGGCATCGAAAGTGGTTCAAGAGATGTACACCAATTTAATTAGAAGAAATGTTTTATTCTGTTTTATATGTTTTAGTCTCCAAATGTAATCTTATGATAGTTCAGGGTATAAACTGTAAATATTTTGTTAGGTCGGTTAGTGGTGGTTAACAAATATATATGTATACTGTTGTATCATTTTTGGTAAATCAATGAAATATGATCTAAAATTCCAAATCATTCTCTCTTAAATTCTCTCAATTTCATCTTGTTAATATGGTATTAGAGACAGGTTTAATTCTCATTTCAAAGAAACTATCTGGCTCAGAAAATTACGGAGCATGGAAAAGATCCATGATGATTGCCTTAAATGCCAAAAATAAACTTAAAATTGTGACAGGAGATTACAAGAAAACTGATGTGGCTGATGCAGATTATGCACTCTGGGACAGAAATAATGATATGATCATTTCTTGGTTACTGAACACCATTGCTGATGAAATTGGTAATTCACTTAACTTTGTTACTAATGCTTCTGAACTGTGGAATGAATTACAAGAACATTACTCTCAGTTGGATGGACACAGAATTTATCAATTGACTCATGACATAACACAATTACACCAAAATAACTGTGCTGTTGAAATCTATTATCAAAAGTTGAAAGGCCTTTGGGATGAATTAGATGCTTTAGAGACACCTTTTCAATGCACTTGTATCTGTACTTGTGAGAATGGCAAAACAAACAATGAAAGAGATAACAGAAAAAGACTAATTCAGTTTTTGATGGGATTCGATGAGTGTTATGCTAACACCAGAGGGCAGATTTTACTCATGACCACACTCCCCACTGTGGCCAAGGCTTATAGCATGGTTAGGCAAGAAGAGAAACAAAGGGAAGGCATCCTGGTCAAACCTACCACTGCCACTGCACTTGCAGTCCAACAAACCCATTATGACAAGCCCACTCACCAAAACTACACCAAACCTCCTTACTCATCCTACAAATATGGGAAACAATCCTCCTCCACTGACAATGTTAGAAGAAATCAATTCAAAAAGGGAATTTATTGTGAAAATTGCTTCAAAGAAGGTCATCTAAAGGAGGAATGCTACAGACTTGTTGGTTACCCTATTGGTCACCCTTTACATGGTAAAATCAAACCACAACCCTCATCCCAAACTCAACCTTATAGGGCTATCCATATCACTACTACACCATCCAACATTACCCCTCAGCTTAATCTGAAGCCAAATCCACCTGCTCTTACTGAATTTGCCTCAAGCTCATCAATTAATGACAATGGTCACACTTTAGACTTTGCCATGTATGCTAGAATGGACCAGTTACAAAATCAACTCAACCAAATGGCACTGATGCTCCAACACACTCAGCTTGGCACTCAAGATGGTTCAAACAATCCGACAAACATCTCACCAGAAGGTAATTTTAGACTCACTGCTTCTCACATTTCTGCCAAGCAGTATACTCTCATTGCTTCTCTCATTTCCCATCTTAAAAATGGTTGGGTAGTTGATAGTGGTGCTACTGATTATGTATCCAAATCCCTATCTTGCATGCACAATTTAAAAACATTCCCCACTGCCATCTATGTCACTCTCCCAGATGGAAGCAACACTACTGTTACAACATATGGTTCAGTTACCTTGACTCCTACCATCACCATTCATGGTGTCCTGTATATCCCTTCATTTGCCTTCAATTTACTTTTTGTAAGTAAACTAGGAGCACATTTGAACCTTGCTGTCCTATTCACACCTCTGGCATGTTATTTTCAGGATCATCACAAGAGAATTGCCCATGGCACCCTCTGTAATGGTCTCTACATTCTTTATCAACAAGCTCAACCCACTTCCAACAACAATCATACCATCCTTACCACAACACACAGCTCTTCTACAACTTCTGCAAAGACTGATGATGCTCTCTTATGGCATTCAAGACTTGGACATTCTTTATTTCATGTTCTTAAACAAATAAAAACTTTGTCTTCATATATTTCTTGTAATGATGCTATCAATAATTGTACTGTTTGTCCCTTATCTAAGCATCATGCTTTACCATTTCCAAAAAGTACATCTCATGCAGCTAACCCTTTTGATTTGGTGCATATTGACATCTGGGGACCATATAAGCATACTACTTTACACAATTGCAAATATTTCCTAACAATTGTTGATGATTACTCAAGAGCCACTTGGACTTATCTTTTACCTACCAAACAACTAGCAACCTCACACATCAAAACCTTCCACTCCTATGTACTCAATCATTTTAAAACAACCATCAAAACTATTAGAAGTGACAATGGCTCAGAATTCCTCAATTCTTCTCTCAAACTTTTTCTAGATTCCCTTGGCATTCTTCACCAAACTTCCTGCCCTTATACACCCCAGCAAAATGCAAGGGTTGAGAGAAAACATAGACAATTGCTAGAGATTGCCAGAGCCATCAAATTCCATGCCAACTTCCCAATTCACTTCTGGGGATACTGCATTATGGCTGCAACTTATCTAATTAACAGATTACCTTCCAAACCAATCAAGTTCAAATCACCTTATGAACTTCTCTATCACACCCCACCTGACCTCACTCACCTAAGAGTAATTGGGTGTGAGACATTTGCTTATAAACAAACATCAGAAAAATTTGCTTCAAGAGCCACACACTCTGTTTTAATTGGCTATTCAACCACTAAAAAAGGCTACATCCTTTATGATTTACAAAATAAAGTCACCTTCACTAGCAGACATGTAATTTTCCATGAATCCATCTTTCCTTTTAAAACTTCCACTGCCAACCAATCCTCATACATTTGTCCATCTCTCTCCCCAACTGATATTTTCTTTCCTTCCAATTCCCAATCTGACTCACAAGATGATTCAACCACACCTCTTCATTTACCTAATCCTCCAACTCACTCGGATCACCAAGATCAAAATCCCTCACCTAACAGTCACCCCACTAATACCACCAATTCTGACCATCAAGATCAACCATCTTCTTCTAACATTCCTTCTGTCACTACTACCCTTCCTCCATTATCATCTATCCCCAGCATTCTTCCTTCTATCCCACCAAGACTTCCATCAAACAGAAATCAGAAATTTCCTCAGAAATACAAAGACTTTCAATGTCAACTTCCAAAGAAAGCCAAATTTCATCACTCAAAATTCATAAATTATTACAATATCTCTTCTCTAACCACCAAACACTTCCTCAACAACTTACATTCTCAGACAGAACCAAAATCATATACCCAGGCATCAAAAGACAAGAAATGGGTTGAAGCAATGCAGAAAGAGATTTCTGCCCTCGAATCCAACAATACCTGGATCATCACTTCTCTACCCCCTAACAAAGAACCCATAGGATGTAAATGGGTTTTTCGAATTAAGTACCATGCTGATGGCAGCATAGAGAGATATAAGGCACGTCTGGTTGCAAAAGGCTTCACACAACAACCAGGGGTAGACTATACTGAAACCTTTGCACCCGTTGCCAAAATGGTAATTGTCAGAACAATTCTTGCCATAGCTGTCCAAAATAACTGGTTCATTGAACAATTGGATGTTAACAATGCTTTCCTACATGGTGATCTTCATGAAGATGTCTATATGAAACTCCCACCTGGTTACAATTCTAAAGCCCCTCCTAATTCAGTATGCAAATTAACCAAATCCCTATATGGTCTCAAACAAGCCAATAGACAATGGTTTACCAAATTAACATCCTTCCTCTTACAAATTGGCTTCAAACAGAGCTACAATGACACTTCTCTCTTCACTCTATCTCAATCACAGGATTTCACAGCATTAGTGGTTTATGTTGATGATATTTTACTCCTAGGATCCAACATCTCAGTCATCTCCAATATCAAAAAGAAACTTGATCGAACCTTCAGTATCAAAGATTTGGGGCCTCTTCATTATTACCTAGGAGTAGAATTTTTCAGAAACAAGGATGGTCTATACATGTCTCAAAGAAAATATGCCTTAGACTTACTTACCACTGCCAAATTGCTTGATGAAAAGCCATGCAACACACCACTTGACCCTCATCAATCCCTTAATAACAATGATGGTGAACCCCTTGAAGACCCATCCACCTACAGAACCTTGGTTGGCAAACTTATATATCTCACCATCACCAGGCCAGATATCTCCTTTGCAGCACAAGCTTTAAGCCAATTCTCACACTCTCCAAGAACACCTCATCTTAAGGCTCTTCAGAAAGTCCTGAGATACATTAAACTATCTCCAGGACAGGGTTTGTATTTTCCCAAAACAAACAACAAAACACTTTCAGCCTATTGTGATACTGGAACAATCAATGCTTTTAGTGATAGTGATTGGGCCTCCTGCAATACAACAAGAAGATCAATCACAGGGTTTTGCAGATTTCTAGGCCCCTGTCTCATTTCGTGGCAATCAAAGAAACAAAATGTTGTCTCCAGATCCTCAACAGAAGCAGAATACAGAGCATTGGCAGACTGCACTTGTGAAATTACTTGGCTCAAGGGTCTTCTTCATGATTTAAAATACTTGATTGACAGGCCAATCTCTATTCATTGTGACAACTCCTCTGCTATTGCTTTGGCATCGAATCCGGTTCAACATGCTAGAACAAAACACATAGAAATTGACTGCCACTTTGTTAGAGACAAAATCAAAGCAGGCCATATTCTACCAAAGTACATCCCTACCAGTGAACAACCTGCAGATGTCTTAACCAAAGGTTTGAGCAAGACTCCCCATCATAAATGCATCACCAAATTTGGCATTTGTGATCCTTTCACACTGCCAATTTGCGGGGAGGGTAAAGATATCAAAAGCAACCCATCTATCAACATCATCACCAACCAACACCTTTGGCATCGAAAGTGGTTCAAGAGATGTACACCAATTTAATTAGAAGAAATGTTTTATTCTGTTTTATATGTTTTAGTCTCCAAATGTAATCTTATGATAGTTCAGGGTATAAACTGTAAATATTTTGTTAGGTCGGTTAGTGGTGGTTAACAAATATATATGTATACTGTTGTATCATTTTTGGTAAATCAATGAAATATGATCTAAAATTCCAAATCATTCTCTCTTAAATTCTCTCAATTTCATCTTGTTAATAGTGTTCTTATGAGACTTGTGTGTTTTTGGGAGGATATTATTATTATTATTATTGTTTTTCAAAATTTGATTAAAAATGACCGAACTCAAGAAAATGACAGATTTTAAGAGCTTACGAACTCAAAGAATGTTTCCAACAAGGACATTTTAAGAACTTCATACATTTAAATTTTTTTTGGCATTAATTTCTAGAGGGCTTTTTAGTATTCCATCGCACTCGAACTCCCGCTGTATTGCATAAGTCTGAAACACACTTGCACTATAACGAACGACATTTGACCTCTCATTTCCCGCATATGATCTCTATAAAAGCACACTCGATACAAACACTAGATGTATTAGAACTCAAACAACTCGCTTAATTTCATACTCAAAGTCCTACAAAAGCACTCATACAAGAACTCAATCGACCCATAACGAACTATATGGACATGTTCAGTGAACTGAATAGTACGACAGGTAGAACGGTCCGATTATGGTTGTTACATCATCAAATATGTATTCTATATTCGTCTTTCTTGGGACGTGTACATCGACTAAGTCACTTTATTTTAACAAATAAATCATGGATATTGCGTTCACTTATTGGATTGAAATTTTTGTGCTTCTCCTTTGTGTTTAGGAACAAAATTTTGTTGCTTCGAAAAGGTTAGGAGCGCAAATTTGAAGCCACTCAAAATGAAAATGTAGATTTGTGCCTCTTTTTTTAGGAGGAATTATTTGCCACTCAACTTAATACCTAGGTGCAATATGTCATTCCTTCTATTAGGTTGGAAGTTGTAACGATCGATGGATGTTCATATTTGAGTATTTGCTCGGAATGCCTCACATCAAGGTGACAGGATTTGAACGATTTACTAAGATCGATTCTGTTATATTTCAACAATCTAGTCTATCACCATAATGGAAGAAATGAAATAGTAGTTGTACTTTAATACTAACTTGAGTAATAAAGAAACTCCTTTTAATATAATAAATCTTAGCATTTTTGATATGTTAGTTAATTTAACATCAATATAATGAATTATACACGAATATTTATGTTATGTAATGAATTGTTCACGATATATAATGGACTTGTTAACTTGTGCATTTGATGTAGTGACGCCTACTTGGTTTCTATGTGGCACCTACATGTCTCCAACGTGGCACCAACAGGTTACATCAAATTGATAAAATAACGAGTTAAGTATATACAATGATTATTGAACATGCACTTCATCACATAACATACACATTTGTGTATATCTCATTATATTTAGCGACACTAATCTCTTAAATATATTGATGTGACGTTTATATTGAAAAACTGACGAACAATGATATCATCATCTTTGGAAGCAGCCTAAACAATCTGCACATATATTCCATTAAAGGAAATGATATATTTTTCTTATAAATAACCCAATAATGATTCTAAAATCTTAAATCATGACAAGTGAATTTTACTTATTCATTTTCTTAATTTCATACTTTGATTCTACCAAGTGCCACGATCATATAGTTAACGAGGATTAATCTTAGAAGGGTTATTTATGGGAATTTATCATTTTCCATATACAAAGCTTATACAACCTACCATATTATAAAATTACTTTAAATGGCAACGTTGTACGCGACAACAAAAATCATGCATGTATGTTAGAACTACGACATTAGGAATCTCTCTAACCGAACCAATCATGTCAATTATTTTTGTATAACAACAAAATAGATAAATATCAATTATATATCGATCATGATGGCAAAGATATCTAATTAATAATTTATTATAATGTGGCTGTTAAGCTTTTAGCAACCAATATATGGACAAACTAGCTTATGGGTTTCATGTCCAGGGTAATTAATCAGAAAAGCTTATGCTTGTAGCAACGATTGGACTTCTTACTACAAACTTACCTTTACTGTCTATCCAACTCAAGAAACCAAATACAATTTCATCTTTCATTGTATTGGACCCTTCTATTCTTATCGTGTAGCTTTTCTTCTCATTCTTTGATTTGAAACTTAGTGTCTCTGGCGAGACACTGACACGAAGCTGACCAACTGGGGTCAGTTTCGCCGTGAATGTTGAACTTCCGGTGCCCACGTAGGTTACGGTTCGTTTAAACTCTTGGATTACTTTGCTCGAGCTCTTGTCATTCCCATTGAAATATGCGATGAAAGAAGGGTAGTTTAGGTCCAATGATGGGTTAGAGCAATTGTTGGATGATGACCTTGTGATTGTTTGGATTTGAACTTTGGTGTAATTTAGCCCACAAAGGAGATCTACGTAATCTTGCGATTTTAGATCATATATGAGTCCAGGGTTCAAGGCCTTGTTGGGTGCAACATGGCCCGAACCCATGGCAAAAGGAGTCGCGGGTTTATTGTCATCGCCTATATCTTGAATAGGTTGAAATGTGTTGTCCAGAATGTCTGACGTGGTCATCATGGCTGACCGGATGGCAGCCGGTGTCCAGTCAGGGTGTGCCGCTTTAACTAAAGCGGCTACCCCACTGGCATGAGGGCATGACATTGATGTGCCCGATAAAAGATTAAACTTACTAAAAAGTAGTTGTTCAGGTTCGGTACTAGAACCAGTCTTGATAGAAGCAGCAGAGACTTTGTCAGGCCATGCTGCTAGTATAAGTGAGCCTGGAGCGGTGAGGTCCGGCTTTAAAACAACAGGAACACTATAGGACGGACCACGTGAGCTATAGCTAGACACCCTTGGTGCTGGTTTAGCACCTACACGTGTCCCTTGGAATTTTATATGCACTTTCGCCGGTTGGGTTTTGATCTTTTGGACATAATCGATGACAATTTGGCCCGACTGTGGAGTGAGAAACAAGGCAGGATATGTACTTTGTATGAAGAATTCGAGATCTGTATTATCTGTAATGAATATAGCACCTAAAACCTTAGAACTTCTGACGTTACGGAACTGTTCACCAAGTGTATCATTGCTGTCAAGGCACACAACAATTTTTTGATCAACTTTTTTAGGGTCCAAATGTTTCTCACAAGCTCCAACATAAACAACTGGAGCTTTGGTGGAGTTTAAGTTTCCAGGATAAAGAGATAACCCGGAAACCGAAACTCCATTGCCAAGGGTTAATAACCCGGTGAATTCACGGTCTATTGTACTGGCAGCAACTGTGAGAACCCATGGGGTTCCATTATGAAGTGATCCTAAATAGGGTCCACTATTTCCTGCGGATGTAGAAACAAAAATCCCCTTCTCGATGGCTGCAAATGTAGCTTTCGCGATGGGGTCTTGGTGCAGAGGAATTCCATCTGCACCAAGTGACAAAGAAATGACGTCAACCCCATCAGCGATTGCTTGATCAATCGCTGCCAGGATGTCTGACACCAATGCACCTTCATCAAAGATAGCTTTATACACCGCGACACGAGCACGTGGAGCCATACCCATGGCTATACCGGTTCCATACCCGAAATACGATGCATGTTTTACGTAACTTCCAGCCGCGGTTGATGACGTATGAGTCCCATGCCCATCCGTGTCACGAGCCGAGTTCATTGAGATAGTTAAGTTTGGATATTTAGCCAACAACCCTTTGTTAAAATATCGAGCACCAATTAGTTTCTTGTTACATAAACTCGAATTAAACATATATCCAGCTTGACATTCGCCTTTCCATCTAGCCGGAACTCTAGTCATTCCATGATCATTGAAGCTACCACTTTCGGGCCAAACCCCTGTGTCCACAACCCCAACAATAACATCTTCTCCAAAGCTAGAAACGGGCCATGCACCCGAATTCGGGTTCAACCCAAGAAATTGAGCAGAGTGAGTTGTATCTAGCTCAATCTTTGTGTCTTTCATAGAAGAAAGATAGCCAGGTGATTTTTTCAAGATTTCGAGCTCGGATGGAGAAAGAACTGCCGTGAACCCATTGATTGCGTTTGTATAAGTATATACAAGTTTTGAAGAAGTGGTGGCAAGAGAGTTGTCGGTGGTGGTGGTGGTGGTGGTGGAAATGGAGTTAAGGGTGGCTGAGAACCAATTATGGTGGCTAGAAAATAACTTGGGCATGGCGGATAGGTCCATATGGACAATGTAAGTTTCTGCATTTGTTAAAACTATAAGTGAAAGTAGCCACACATACAAAGAGATATGTCTAGCCATTGGGATTATCTTTTGGGAATGAATATTTCAATTACTTCCCTGAGTTTATATATATAGTAAGTTGATCTATCAATATCAATAAACACTACTGTTTTATGTCAAACTTGTTTTTTAAGTTTCTTTTGGGTATTTTCCTTGGAAAAACCTAAAAAGAAAATTAATATTTTTAGTGGGTATTTTTTTTTTTTTTTTTTATCATAAAGAATCTTTCGATTATCCAGTTTCTAAGCAAATTTATAACGATACGTGGAAGAAAATAGATACCAACCATATTGATTATAATAAAAAGGTTTCTTTTGGTAATGATAAATCCTAGGATCATTAGACGGTAGTCTACCTAGCTTGTAGCGAATTCATCGATTGAAATAGAAATTACTCGGTTAGAAAATTGTAAGGTAAAATTATATGTATAACACGCTCATTGTTCATTGTTTAGACATTAAGGTTACTGGTGCAATGCGCGCGATAGGATGATCAAAAACCATAATAATGATGACTAACAAAAAATTGAAGGTGGTTGATGACTGATGGTGATAGTGGATGATGATAGTGGTGATGAAATGTAGATAGTGTTTGTTTTAGTTATTTATGAAAAGAAAAATAGTGTAAATAGTTTAAGAAATGTGAAATAAATGGTATAATATATGAGTGTACGTATTTTGAACAATACAAATTTTAATCTTGAGACATATCAAAATATAATATCTCAAACCCAATGTTGGTAATGTATGAGATGAGCAAAACGGTTGGACCAATTTGACTTAACTCCCTTTGGTCACTTATCTTCCCGTGAGTCATCGCGATGTAGATAAAGGATACTTTGTGTGTAATGTGTTTTTTTTGAATTCTTATCAATGTATAGATATTGTTTTATGTCCAATATTAATTTACTATTTTGTCACATCTAACAAGTAATAAAAATAACAATTAGATGAGTTTCTCCATAAACCATTTGGTAGCAAAAATGAATCTCAAACTGTTTAATGATTTCTTAACTATATTAAATGTGTCTTTCGAAAAACTTGAATCTAAAATCTTTTAAAAAAATGACGGTGATGGCGACTGGGCTATTACCCACCAGTTATCTAACAAGTATTCAATTAATAATTAATTTAATAATCATCATACCAAACGGTACTTAACTACCACTATCAAACGATAAATTAGAAAAGTTATATTCTCTAGCTTCGTGCCTATATATCAAAGTTTATAACTTATAAAAACTTTTTTTTTTTGGTAGTACTATCATATGATC
This sequence comes from Erigeron canadensis, assembly GCF_010389155.1. Classification (NCBI taxonomy): domain Eukaryota; kingdom Viridiplantae; phylum Streptophyta; class Magnoliopsida; order Asterales; family Asteraceae; genus Erigeron; species Erigeron canadensis. The sequence goes on along the minus strand of NC_057767.1, from coordinate 7,955,190 downwards.
AACTCGGAATTAGAGGTGTATTCTAGACTCTTTCTCCCAAATTTTTGGATTTGACAAAACTGACAACCATCAAACAATTTATATCTACTAAAAAATTTTATTTTAAGGGATTTATAATTTATAATATAAAATAGAGTCAAGGTCACAATGAATTGAGGGATATTGTTTATCACATATATATAATTCCTGCCAATTTAAATTGGAACAACTATTCAAAAGATAGTTGTTTAAATAGTTTATTAACCAATCATAAGTTTTGATTTCTTAAATTTGAATTTTGTTTTAATTTTTAGTTTACATTTTTTATTTTTTTTTATCACAAGTTTACACTTTTTAACCAATAATATTAATATATTAAATAAAAATAAAAACTAATATATATCCAATAGAATAATATTTAATATATGTCCAATAAAATAGTACCTAGTATATTTAATAAGATAATATCTAATATATATCTAAATATTACATTCTACCATATAAATTATAAAATGTATTAATTAAAGATTTTAAAAGTCATAATACTGTTATTTTTTCTTGAAGTTTTTTAGTAATTGTCATGAAGGATATATAAAAATAAAACATATAAAATATAATTTATAATAGGAAACATATAATATAACATGATCATATTCTAATTGAAATATTTAAGATATTTTTATCTAAAAATAATAAATTGAATTTTAAACCATAATAAGTTAATTTATATAATAGGGTTATTTACTGAAATGGTACCTGGACTATCCACCATATTACTGATTTCATACCTATAACTTTAAAGTTACTCTCATCATACCCCAACTTATCAATTTTTCACACGGACGATACCTGACCTGACGGGCGTCAGTTTGACCGTTAAGTTAGGGTATGACTACGGTAAATTTTAAAGTTTTAGGTATGAAACCAGTAATATAGTGGATAGTCCAGGTGTCATTTATGTAATTAACCATTATTATTATTATAATTTCTTGTAAATCTTATTAATTTCTAATGGAAGTGATGTTTTTACTATTATTATTATTATTTTTATTATTATGGTTGTTGTTGCTGTTGTTTTAATTACACAAAGTATTATTTAGGAATAAATAATTTTAAAAAGTACATTGATATTTTTTGTAAATATATACTTTTATTTTATAAAAGAATACATTATTTTTATAAAAAATATTGTAAATATTTAGGTTTTTTATTAAAAACTATTAATCAATCAAAGTATAGATCCATGATGATATTATTTATTTCATATTTATTTATTTTTATTTAAAAAAATAAGTAAATCGGAAGCAGTACATTAATTTCATGTAAAGCATTGATAAATGAACGTGAAGTCTTGAATGGATACCACCACATGGAGTTGATTAAATCTGTTTTGAGCTGATTCAAACCTTACATAGTAGTTGTACAGGTACTAATGCAATACAAGAAATTATGATATTCTTTCCGGTTCACCCCTTTAAAAAAGAAGATTGAAAAATATTTTTTATAAAAATAAAAACTTTGTACTAAAAATGATCTTTTATAAAAGAAAATATTATTTTATTAAAATTTTTTTTATAAATAATAGTTTTTGAAATATTAATAGTTTTTAATAAAAAAAATAAATATTTACAATAATTTTTTTATAAAAATAAAGTATTCTTTTATAAAATAAATATAAATATTTAAAAAATATATATAAATGTACTTTGTGTAATTAAAAAAACAACAACAACCATAATAACAACAACAACAATAATAATAATAATAATAATAATAATAATAATAATAATAATAATAATAATAATAATTACATAAATGATATCTGGACTATCCACCATATTACTGGTTTCATAATTAAAACTTTAAAATTTACGGTAGTCATACCCCAACTTAACGGCCAAACTGACGCCCGTCAAGTCAGGTATTGTCCGAGTGAAAAATTGATAAGTTGGGGTATGATGAGAGTAATTTTAAAGTTATAGGTATGAAACCAGTAATATGGTGGATAGTCCAGGTACCATTTTAGTAAATAACCCTATATAATATTGATAACGTTATAAGACTCGTGTATATATTGGATTTGAGTCTACAATCTAGTTAAAAGCTATTGAAGAGATGGAATCTAGCAATTAATTGATCGATCTGCCTAATGGGTTGTCTAGCTTGCTTCTTCAACACTCGAAAAGTGATTAGTATGAGTGTGTGGTTTATAATTTGCGTTGGTGTAATTTAGTGGGCGTTTGGGGTTGAGTTTTAAAATGAATTTTTAGATTATTAAGTTTTGAAATCATAAATAATCATTTTTTAGTGTTTGGCAAAAAAGTTTTAAGAATCGATTATTTGCGTTTAAAAGCTATCAAAACTTAGTTTTTTAAAAGTAGTTACCCCTTACAGCACCAAAACGTGATTCTTTATAATCACTTTCTCATCATATAATTTACCCCAATACCCTTTAAAACTTTAGTAGCTAGACAATGCATTCTTATAAGATACACTCACCTTTTTTCTTCTTTCTGAAAGTCTATTTGAATTTTAATTGATTTCTTTCTTATAGTCGCTGTTCGTAATCTTGAAATTATACTTGGTTCTTTAATCGAAATTTTAAACAAGCGCTTTATTGATGTCGCTTCCATGTCTTTTAATTGATTTTTTATTAAACATCAAGGAATTTAGGATTTTAGCATAAAATATTGATTATTAATCTCATGTTTTTGTGGTAGCACCTCTGATGTGTGTACAAATATTGTTCATATGTGTGTGCAAGTTTTTACTTCCATGTACTTGTATGTTTCATATGTTTTATCGTGGAAAATCATCATCAACAGTATATCTATATGACCATTTAAGTAATGTCCTATTTTGTCATTTTATATGTATACCTTTTAAAGTATATAATTTTGCCAAACAATTAAAAAGTTCATTATCTGATTATTATAATATCATACAACATAAACAAATCCGAACACTATTTTTTAACATCGCGTTTTGTTACAGCTAATTATCTGATTCGGATTATTAAAAATGCATAATATATTTTCAAAAAGTAATCCCAAACTCCCCCTATTTTTGTAAATGCAATCGCATCATGACAAAAGAGTGCATAACAATTACGTAATTAATAAGATTTATTCTACCAATAAAAATGTTTATAAAAGCTACATACATTCTGAAATGAATTCTCGAAAGTAAATTTTAATGCAGAAAACTTCACAGTTTTAGTCACTTTACTTTTTATCACATAATATCCTTAATAATTACCATGAGTTATAAAACGTCTGAGTACAAAAACTAGTTTACCATAAAAGTAATTATACCTATTTTCAAATTTAAGTAAAATTCAATTATTAATAAAAACTTCAAATACAAATTTCTATTATCCTGTGCTCGCGTAGTGCGCACACATGAGCGCGCAAACACACACCCACCCCCACCACACACACACATATATATATATATATTAAAGGAGATCCTTATTTTGAGAATTTTTTTTTTAAAAACTGTAAGAGCTCCTAAATTATATATTAAATCACATGTTTTTAAAATTTATTCACATGTGAAATGTTATAAAAATGTATGTTGTAGAACAATACTTTTTTCAAAACCTTGTCACATGTGAACGGAAACGTGAAAATATTCATTCATAAGTTCACACAAGGCTATTTTGAAATAGGGATGGCGACGGATGAGAAAAAAACGTAACCCGCGGATATCCATCCGTCATGGATGGGTAATTTCAAAAACAAATTACCGTGGATACATAACGGATATAAACATGTACCTGTTTGCGGATCGCGGATGGATAATGGATATATCATATCCGTCATGGATATATCCGTTTAGCAAACCCGTCATACCCAACTATAACATATTTATTATAGTTGAAGCAACTTGATAATAATGCTTTTATTGACATAACTTGATAATAATGTTTTCATTGACTGGATGTCATTGATCTTAGTGGCTAAAGAAATCAACTCAAGTGCTACATGGAAGTTGGAACTTTAGTAGTTTTATTGAGTTCATTTCTTTTATAAAAAAAGATCTAGTGATCGACTGACTCTTTTTTTAGGAGATTTATTTTTTTTTCTTGTTTTTATTAATGGCATGTGAACAATTGTGTAATGGTTGTTCTTTGTTTGGTATACTGTGATGGTTACCATTAGATTTATAATGAAAACCGTGGATCTATCCGCGAGCTTGTATACCCGCGGATGATGGGAACGGATTAAGTATTTAATCCGTTTGTGGATATCCGCAAATTGGCGGATCAAAAAAAACCCGCGTGGATGGTAATGGGAAAAGGATATCCGCATCCGTTACGGATGAGCGAGATTTATTAACTTAAATTCCTAACAAGTTTTAAATTTATTTATTACAAGGTTAACTTCTCTACTACATTCACTCTCTAGCAGTGGACCCGATCGTTTATAGTAACCAAATCGGTAAGACCAGGATCGTTCTCTGGGACTATGTCTAAAAATCCAGCTAGGTGTAATTATAAGATTGTTGGGGGTTTGTCACGACTTAATTAACTAAAACTATTGAAAGACTATAATAATTAAAAACGATATATCTACTTGGAAATAGTTCACATGCCACATAGATCATCTACCATACTACTTATAAGTGTTGAACGACTAATCACGACTAAGCTTCCTGTTAAGTTCCCGGGTCTAAATGGTCAAAATTCATGTCAAGTCACCTAACCCTTTAATTAAGCTTCCTATTAAGCCCCTTAATTAAGATTATCAACCAAGTCTGTTTATATGACCTAACCTTTATAGTCTAATGAGATCCTGTTAAGTCACCCAAACAACTTGGCTTCCTGTTAAGTCCCCAACCTACTTAAACTAGATCAAACTAAAAAATGATTCAACAACCATAAGTATTTGTATCACCATACAAACATGATCACATTATTCAAGCAGATGCATATTAATTTAGATACTCATGGCAAAACAAATAAAACTAACAATCATTAAAATAGATAAATCCATAATAGTAATTGTCAAATAAAATAAGTCTTGCAAATAAGTATGCTAATAACAATAATAAAAGTAAAGGAAAGATCAAACTAATAATAGGGAAATCGAAGTCACGCAGTTCTTAATGCCACTCCTTCAAATCAACCCCACTAACCCTAATTAATTTGATCTAATTATTATTTGTTGAATGATAATTGTTGTTGATAATTGATGATTGATATTTTGGATGATATGGAGGTGTTACGAGAATTTAGATCTGATGAAAATACTTTAGAACAGCCCCCAAAGTCGCTTGGAGGAAGTATGGTGCGACTCTTAGGGTTTTGGGGGGTATTTATAGGTTTTCGGACTAAACCCTAGCGGAACCGACTTTCTCAGCAGTGTTGGGGAAGTCTCAGGGGCGCTCAAGGTGTCCCAGCGGCGCTCGTGCACTCCCAGCGGCGCTGGTGAGGTCCAAGCGGCGCTGGTAAGTTTCAAGATCACTTCCAGCAGCTCTAGAGAGAAATCAGCGGCGCTGAAGGCTTCAGGTTCAACACGAAAGTTGTAGATCATTCTCTCTCCTTTCCGTGGATAGCTTATTCGTCAGAAACGGAGTCCGTATGAAGAATTTATGTCCAAAATACTAACACGTGGTCGTATACTTCATGTCGGTCTCAAATTCTTCTAGATCCGCTTGCTAGTCTTCGTCCAAAAGTCTTGTGGCTTCATGTTAAATTTGAGTAGAGACATTTGCCTTCACTTTCACGTCTTCTGAACCTATCATAACATGAAGTCCAATTAAGTACCAAAAGTTCACATTTTTTAACTCATTTAAGCATCAAAACACGACCTAATAATATGGAAAATAATTACAACATGGACGCTCATCAGTTACCCGCGTTTGCCATCCCTATTTTGAAAGTTTTGAAAAATATTTCTTCTACAACATATAAGGTTTACGAGAACCGTGAAAACTCTTAAAATATGTAGGGGTCACATGATTTTAAAGTTCATTCACTTGTGAAGCATTACAAAAATGTATGTTGCAGAATAAATTTTTTCCAAAACCTTATATATTGTCATTTGTTCACATGTGAACAGAACGTGAACAAATTCATCACAAGTTCAAAAAAGGCTAAGTTGAATGCTTTGAAAAAAATTTTGTTCTATAACATACACTTTTATAATATCTCATATGTGAATGCACTTTCAAAATATATGATCCTAAAACATAATTTAGGAGTTCTTACGGTTTTTGTAGCAAAAAAAATTCTCAATTAAGGAAAGTCTTTACCTCTCTCTCTCTCTCTATATATATATATATAGAGAGAGAGAGAGAGAGGGGTGAGTTAATTTGAGAACATCCGTTACAAAAAGGAGAACGAGACAAATCTCAACCACCCATTTTCCTTTCCTTTTTCCGATTCACTTACGCATGTGTAAGTGATGCAGTGACATTTTCGTAAATATTAACTCTTTTTGTTTACTTACACATATGTAAACATGTACATTTGATTTTGAATAATACTGTTTTATATAGGTGTAAATTATATATTTTTGACAATACAGTGAAGCATTACAAAAATGTATGTTGCAGAATAAATTTTTTCCAAAACCTTATACATTGTCATTTGTTCACATGTGAACAGAACGTGAACAAATTCATCACAAGTTCAAAAAAGGCTAAGTTGAAGGCTTTGAAAAAAATTTTGTTCTATAACATACACTTTTATAACGTCTCATATGTGAATGCACTTTCAAAATATATGATCCTAAAACATAATTTCGGAGTTCTTACGTTTTTGCAGCAAAAAAAAATTCTCAATTAAGGAAAGACTTTACCTCTCTTTCTCTGTCCCTCTCTCTCTCTCTCTCTATATATATATATATATATAGGGGTTAGTTAATTTGAGAACATCTGTTACAAAAAGGAGGATGAAACAAATCTCAACCACCCATTTTTCCTTTCCCTTTTCCGGTTCACTTACGCATGTGTAAGTGATGCAATGACATTTTCGTAAATATTGACTCTTTTTGTTTACTTACACATATGTAAACATGTACATTTGATTTTGAATAATTAAAAGGACCCAACTCGATAAACCAAAAATTCAAGATTTTTTTTTTTACACCCCACTACGCCGCAGTGGGTCGAGCACTCCCCACTGCGCCGCAGTGGAAAGTCTCGGCAAAGAAAGGGACGAAGCCCCACTGCGCCGCAGTGGGCTTAACACACCCCCACTGCGCTGCAGTGGGGGGAAACCAAATACTTTCCGAGGATTCCCACTGCGCCGTAGTAGGCAAAACCACCCCCACTACGCTGTAGTGGGAGACCTGACCTGCAACCCTAACATCATTTTAACCCTTGATCCAACTTGCAACCTTCAAATTTCAAAACAAACTTCTCAAAACACATTTCAGAGGTTTCCAGCAACAAAGTAGACACATTTCAAACACCATTACAGCATAACATGTTTCACAAATCCAAGAACAACCCTAACGGGTCACTTACCCGTTTTAGCAACATTTTCGCCAAAATACGTCAATACCATTTTCCAAAGACTTTACAACTTGGACATTTACAGAAATATTACCGAAACATGACCTCAAACCAAAATGTACCATGAACCATGAGGTGTGGGACATTTAAGCTTCTATACCAAAAGATCGTCATTCGTCCGAGAATGACCTAATTACCTTCAAGTTCTTCAAAAGATATCTACAACTTCAAGCTTATCAAAACACTTAGTTCCTTCTTCCGGAACTACCTATAAAAGTGTAAATAACTAAAATATAAGTAAAGGCTTAGTGAATATACTTGCATACATTTACGAATACGAAGGAGGACATAGTACAAGGACTTTCACATGTAACCTATGGCATCGTCATGTCACATTTACATATTCACCTTGCACACAAACAATACATATATGGATCCATATAAGCTAAACAATCACATTTATTAGGATTCTTAGGCCCCGGAGGTTCTTAGGCCTCATATCATATCAACTTTCAGGATTCTTAGGCCTCATAAACAATGCCCAACATGGGCTTGACGCCAAATCAATTACCATGCTTGGAACATTCACATCTCATGGTAATTGACCCAACGTATACATAAGGGTATGCAAATATACTCACCTCCTCCGCAACAAAGAGAATAACACTAAACAACAAGCATAAGCAAGCTCCAACCTAAAATCATATCGTAAAATGCATAAGCTTACATTCACAACTTGACTAGTTCAACCTAGCCATTCTCAATCACTAGCCTTTTCTAAACCCAAAACCCAACCCATTTGTCATTGAGTTACTTTCATCTTTAACTATGACATTAGGTAGTTCAAACCTACCATTTTCATTCACATATCAATAACTAGTAATATTCATCTTTTCTTACAAACTCAATTTATCACATGAACTTATCAATTTCATAATCAAACACATCATATAACTCAATGACAACTAGGTTAACTAAGGAATTGGAGAAAATTAACCATAATTCATTTCCTAGTAAAAACCCCCAAATTGGTTCACTCTATGAACCCTAATTCCAAAAAAAATATGAAAGCTAGGTTAGGGGAAATCAATACCTCACAACAAAAGCAAATTCAAGACTTAAATGAAATATTCTTCCTCTTCCCTTTTTCCTCTTGAAATTCGGCCACCACCACCAAGCCCACAAACCCTAACTTTTAATTCTTGAAAGGAGATAAAGGATGGTGATGATTATTAAGGATGATTTTTATCTTTTACTTGGATGAATTATCCTTTGATTTTGAAAGAAATTGAGAAGGAATGCATGGGAGGAAGAAGAAGATAGAAGTGGATATATGACTCAAAATCAAATAAGTGTCTGGCACTTCCTATGGGTGCCACGACCCACTTCTCAAATTGGTGGGTATTTTACCCGCTATCCGCTAAAGTTCCAACTAAATTAATCCCATATCAAAAAATAAAATACTAGGAAATTAATTTAATGTCAAAACTATGAAAAGGAGTTAATTTCTTTTACCTTAAAATCTTGGGGTGTTACAATAATACTATTTTATATAGGTGTAAATTGTATTTTTTTGATAATACACTTACACATGTGTAAGTAAATAAAAGAAGTCAATGTTTACGAAAATTTCACCACATCACTTACACGTGTGTGTAAGTGAATGGAATAAGAAAAAGAAAATAAGTGGCTAAGATTTGTCGACCAGTCTCTTTTAGAAGGGCTGATCTCAAATTATCTTTCCCCTATATATATATATATATATATATTGTTTTACATGTTGTCACTCTTGTTTTACAGGAATGCACTCCAACTTCTAGCATATTGTCCACCTTTGATGTCACTGTTGTTGTTTGAACCATTAGCATCTAACACTTGTCATTATTAAAAAAAAATATTTTTTACAAACTAAAAGGTAAAACAATTATATGTTTATCAAAATAAATTACACCTTCTGTTTATTTATCAAAATATATTTTGAATTTTTTAAATTCTTTATTTATAAATATTGATCTGAAATCTATATTTTTGTACTATATAAACCTTCATGAAAATTATAACAATAAAAATACTTCTAAAACACAATCAATTTATATAATTTTTATCGCGTATCATCTAACACAAATAAAATTATTTAAGGTGAAAGTTAAAAAAAATTAGATTTTAAAATTTCAAAACATGTCAACTTTTAATAAGACGGAGATGATAATATTTTACTTAGGTTGTGGATTATGCGATATTTATATAAATTTTAAGTTATCTCGGCATTGATGTATTTTCAATATAAGAGTAAAATAGATTGTCATTATTTGCAAAAAAGAAGTGATATATTCACAGCCAAAGTTTGTTATCTACAATAATCGTTTGTTTTAGACAGTTGTATATTTTGCTATAAATACTTGTATTTGTTTGTTTTAGACAGTTGTATATTTTGCTATAAATACTTGTATTTGTTTGTTTTAGACAGTTGTATATTTTGCTATAAATACTTGTATTTGTTGTAAATGACTAAATTTTCTTTGGGAAAAGTCGAAATGGTCGACTAAAAGTCTAAAAGTCATTTTGGAAACATCTCACTTGCGTAAAAGTCATTGTAGAATACATCCTAAAGAACCTTTTGGAAAAAAAAAAACATCCTAAAAAATGGGTGGGATCCATGGTCAGGATCCATGATATCTTGTTTGGTGGGAAAATTCACATATCACTATATTATGAGTCTTTTGGTCTAATATATAACGAAGCTTCTAAAGATGTGGAAAATTAAGATAAACTTCACCAGGTAAGTTACTACGTGAAATCTTTTATTATATTAAAGTACAGTTGCTTTAATAACTTATCGATCAATCACAGCTTTCGATTTTTTAATGTAGACTTTTGTTTCCAATTTTAACTTTAATTTATACTTTTTTGTTTTCCATCACAAATTTACACTTTTTACCCAATAATTTTAATATAATAAATAAATAATAATAACTAATATATATCCGATAGATTAATGGCTAATATTTATCCATTTAAATAATAACTAATTTATATCCAACTATATGAACTATCATATATCTTAATCTTTATCTTTATATATATTAAAAAACAACTGACCTAATAGCTTATTGATTAACAAATAACTTTCTATTTACTTAAATTTTTTTCGAACATTCAGTCGGCATACAACATCGAAAAAACCTCACCGTATAATAGTGAAGCCTTGCATGTATCCTAGACAACGAGATTTTGACCATGGGACATTACAAGTATTCAGAGGAAAAATCTCAAAGTTTTGCCATCCCTAAGGATCCAACTCAAGACCTTGGGTAAAATCGAGAATGTCTCTGACTAATTGGACTGACCTTGGCTCTATTTACTTAAATTAGCCTTTGATGATGATATGGTCTATTAATTAGTTAAAAAAATAAATATTATAGCCTAATTATGTAAATATTCGAATGTCAATCTTTGAGTTTTTTTTAATGAGTTTTTTTTAATGAGTTAGTATCTAATGTGAATCCTAATTAGTTTCAAATTCCATAATAATAAATATTATTATCAACGACATCTAATATTTTACTTAAGATAAGAATTACTCCATTTTTTAAAATCATATTAATTAATATTTATTTTCTATTAATTCCTGTTTTACCATTATAATTGAGCAATCACAAATATAAATTAAATTTTGTTATTAACGACATCTAATATTTTTGTTAAGATAGGATACTCTATTCTTTATCATATTAATTAATATTTATTTTCTATTATTATTATTATTATCTCTTTTACCATTATAATTGAGCAATCACAAATATGAGAGATAAATTTTATAACTTTCTTGGATTACATATATTTAATTTTATCTGTAATATATCATTAATTGTATTTGATACAGGTCTAAATCAAGTGAAATACTATACATGCCTTCAAAATTTTAAATTTATATTTTTTAATTAAATTTTATTTACATTTTTTACATTTAAATTTGTATATTTAACATTTTATCTTTTCTTTAATTAAAATTAAACTAATGAGTTATTAACCTATCAAATTGTTCAATTTCATTAAATTAACTATCGCTTATGTCATCATTAAAATTAACTATAAATTAAAATATATAATAATCATTATCCAGTTATATTATTATATTAATAATAATATTAATTGGTAGAAAAGATCTCATGAATTTACACTATTTTGTTTTCCATCAATAATTTATATTTTTTAGCCTTAAAAACTTAATTTATATTTATTTATAGCCATCAACTTGAGAAGACTTTTTTTTTAAAAAAGTTTAAAAATTATTTTTATTTAATTTCTTAAAGTTGTAATTGTCACTCAAATCAAGAGTTATAATTGTTATCAAAGAATATGAAAACAATCATAATTACTATTTAATTATCATAGGTCAGGTAATTGAAAATAAACCTATTCGTGTTATGGACCCGCATCATGATCAAATACAAATACTTGAAATCTTGAATGTCAAGTACAAGATTACAAGTATGTTTATATTTTAATTCTTAATCATCTTTCATAACAAAATCACATTATGAGTACAATTGGTTTAAAAAAAATTCTTATACTAGATAAACTATTGTAGCACGTGCTTTCTAAAATAACTACGACAAACAATTTCATCAATATGTCTTAGCTAATAATGACAATGACGAACATGTGATTATTGTATTACTACTTGCAAAGTATAGCACTGATAACTATATATCTTCAAAGTTATAAGATTTTATGAATTAAATGTATGAAGATCTTAATATTGATAATATCGTAAACCCAGTATTCAGTGTTGGATACGGGTCTAAAATTTAGTGGTTGACTAAAAGTCATTGTGGAATGAAATAGTTGAGTAAATGTCATTGTGAATTACATCCTACCTGATTCTTGAAATATGATTTACTTCGCTCTAAATTCCAAGGGTACCTTTTGGCAATCTGTCAAGTGATAGACATCACATGACTTTTAAGATATTTATGGGAAAACAAGGTCATCACCAAATGTGGTTTTATACGGTTTTTGATTTTAATATAATGATTAGGAGTTGAAGAGGAAACAGCCTTACATCTAATAAGAAATTTCTTTTTTTTTTCCAACACCAAAAAAGAGATATAATGAATAATAACACTTGCAAGATGCTAAAACAGAATATATCTAATTAATAAAAAAGACCTCTGGCCTTACATGAAGTAAGGATCGAAACCTAAATCTCTGTTTCCAAAAAAAAAAAAATTGACTAATTGATCTAATCACACCACTTTTTCTTTTTTTTTTTATAAATATTTCGGGTGATCGATAACACAGTGAAACCTCTATATACTAATAATGTTGGGGATGAGATATTTTATTAATTTAACGAGTTATTAATTTATCGAGTGTTGATCTTAACAATAGTTTTCTTAAGTTGAAAGTAGATAAATTAATAATTTTATTGAGATAAATTAATAATTTTATTGAGTTATTAATTTATCGAATATTAATTTATATAGGTTTGAGTGTATATGAGGACCCTTCTACATATGTAGGACTACAATATGCCCCGCCACTTTTAGAAGTTAGCTAATTAGCCCATACAACCATATATAATTTTATCACGAGAACCACTCAAACTGAATCTTATAACCGTAATGAACCTAATAATAGCCATATATATATATATATATATATATATATATTTATATATATATGATGGTCTTGTTGTAGAGCAACGGATGGTTATAACTTGTAACTAAGCCAACTTGTGAGTTAAGAAAAGCCTATCCAAGTTGATAACTACTTTAGTGTTGGACACATTTTGAGTCAAGGTCTTCCACTCTTCCCTTCACGCCAGGTCAAAATAACTCGGTTGGCATTTGTAAAATCCACGATTTTCGTTGGTGACTGTAACACTTTAAAGATAAAATTTATAGGCTAAAAAAATTATATTAAAATTTCTAAGCCAAGATTTTTCCCTATTCATGTTATCCAACTAAGATAAATTTTTTATTTTGACTTAAATGTAGCCGAAGTATACCGTAATCATTTTTAATCTTTCATTGGCCATCTACAAATTTGTACTTATAACAGGATTCGAACATGATATCTCTTGTAAAGAGGTTCGATGTTAACCATCAAGTCAAGGTTCGATGCTGAGAGGTGTAGCAGGGTTCATATATTTGGGGCCTCAAATTAGTTGTCATAGCTACGAGTATGTTTACAAAATATCCTTTTCGATTGTTGAGTTAGATTGTTAAGAACGGGTATTTTGATTGAAATGAAACCATATAAACAAATGTATTTTAGATATGGAAAATTAGAGACTCGTCACAATTCACAACCCGCAGTGAATTGCGGTGAGAAATGGACACCATGTTAATATAGTATGAAAAATCAAAATACCATTCGTTCATATGATAACGATGTGTTTGAATTTTTTGACTACTACCCAATTGATTCCTCAACCCATACTAATTTCTCATTGATGGGTTGTTATGATTTATGAGCCTCTTTATTAATTTTCTCCCTATCATCAAGTTTCTATCAGGTTGTTATGTTGTAAACATAGATTATTAATACACCAAAATATGCAAATTTTTTAAAGTGATCTCATTCTTATTCCTAAGATAATCTGAATGCCTAATGTTGAACCTAAGACTTCTAAATCTAACCTAATTACCCCATCCATACCATCTTCACAAATGTACAAAAATGAGTCTCGATGTCAGGTGATTATCTCGAGGTACCAAAATATAGTATTAGTTTGATTTAATTAAACTCATCATATTCTTGCTACCTAGTCCTTTTAAAAATAAAAATAAAAAATCCAATACTAGTATGTCCTAATACTAGTATATGTCTAAGATTGGTCATTTGGTTGTTTGTGTAAAGAATTGAACCAAGGGAAACTAAATATGTGTGTTGGACCAAGTGGAAAGATAACATAATAAAATGGACTTCATTTTCCTGTAAAATTCGTAAATATACAATATTAAAGTATTAATATTTATTATTGGTTGGTTATGGATACACAGTCCTAAAATTGAACAAGTTTAATAAAATGGTAATTTAAGCATAAAAAACTAATTCGAGTTGGTATGTAAGATTTGTATTAGATAATCCGGAAGAAAAAATTGGCTCAAGAACTTTACACTTGAAAAAGCCAAGTGAACTACATGTCTACAATTTAGAGTAAAAATAACAAATAACAACAATAACCGATTTCACTTACTATGGTATTGCGAGACAAAATGTTGAAAGTCACAACCATCACCATTCATCTTAGCGGGAATTTCGCTTCTAATGTGTGATTAAAACACTTTACATCGGTCAAAATTTGAAAACTGAATAGTCTTCCACATTTTTTGCGTAAACAATCAAACAATGGTTTGTTCCAAATTTCCAACAATGCAATGATAAAGATACACAAATGATTTAATGGTCCATAGGGCCCATATGTGTAATATTGTTTTTCAACCTATAGAGATTCTTAAGCCCAAATAACATCTGGCCCTAAAACTATACTTCATTTCAATAAACCTTCATATATCAAGACTTTGTGCATAGCATTGCTCTTTTTATATAATCAACTCCTAAATTTTAAAACTATGACTTTATGTACAACCGGCTTTACAGGAACATTTTAAAAGCACACTATTTAACCAAAAATTTCCTTTGGAGGCCTTGATTATAAACATGACCCCTCAAGTTGATTACAATTTGAAGGAATCTCCATCCATTTATTTTTTGCCCCATAAACAGAATGAATCAATATTTGTATTATGATGTGAATTATTCTTAATATTATTGATACAATGAAGGATTTTATATAGGCAAATACAATTGTTAAACAAAGAAACAAATAACTTAATAAACAAAATTTCTAATTAACTTTATGAACAATAAATATAATTTACTTGTATACATAGTTTCCTTAATACGCCCCCGCCAGATGGCTAACCCGTCAGGGAAGCCCATCTTGGACTTGAACTCGAAAACTTGGACTTGAAATTGTAGACAACTTTATTAATACGCCCTCGCAAGATGATTGATCATATCTTGGACATGAACTTGAAACATTTGATCTTTGGCTACCGATTTTGTTTTTGAAGTAGCGAATAACCCAATTGAGGTACCAAAAATTTGATGAAAAACATAGGTTACTCGTTGGAGCAAAAAGGAAAAAAAGATAAAAATAGGTTGCTCGTCGAAGAGAAAAAAGGGGAAAATAAAATTTGTACCAATTGAAACCAGCCACTACGGTTTAGACTTATGAATGAAATTGCTCGTTGGTGTTTTTGATTAATGAAACCGGCCACTACGGTATGGGCTTTTGAATGAATTGCTCGTTAGAGCTTTTGATGAATGAAACCGGCCACTACAGTATGAGCTGAGTTGAAATTGCTCGTTGGAGCTTTTGATTAATGAAATCAGCCACTACGGTATGGGCTAAGATAAAATTACTCATTAGAGCTTTTGAATAATGAAACCGGCCACTACGGTGTGGGCTGAGATAAAATTGCTCATTGGAGCTTTTGAATAATGAAACCGGCCACTATAGTATGGGCAGAGAGAGGTTGTTGCGCATTGTTTGAAGGCAACAAGATGATGAAAAAGAGTTGTGGGATTTTTGATCACCACGAGTTGAATCCGGCCATTATGGCACGGACATTGAATTGAAGATGTGAAACTCTTATTTTTCTTTTCGAAAAGTTAAAAAATTGATGTTGATGTAGGCTTATCTAGTTCTAGGTTGAAATAGAAAGAAAATGAACTTGAAAGAAATATTTGTTTTTCCACAACAAAAAAAAAAAATTAGTCGAACTCGGAATTGACGAACGAACGTGAGTTGCTAAATTGTTGTCTAAGTTAAAAAAACTAATAAACTTTGTTTGAACACTAAGTTCGACAAATACATGCGGATTTTTGAAGAAGAAGACAATTGAGGATTACAATTTGATGTGTGAACGGATGGTTATGAGATGGTGATGAGGTGAGAAAACAATAAACCGCTAATGATCAACAACTATGACACGAAACTTTTTTTTTAAAAATATTTTTTTAGAGCAATTTGCTCTTTGGAGCGGATTTGACTCTTAATACCATATTGTGATGTGAATTGTTACAATGAAGGGCTTTATATAGTCAAATATAATTGTTAAGCAAGAAAACAAATACAGTAACTTAATAAACAAGAATCCTAATTAACTTTATGAACAAGAAATGTAATTTACTTGTATACATAGTTTCCTTAATAATTTGTTCACTGATTCTTTCCTCACTATACCAACATGAAACTTTGTTTCCAGATGTTGAATATCACATTAATCGATTATTTACCTGTGGTGTGCATACAAATGACTAATCTTTATGTGTGTTGGTTATTAAATAGATTTTTCTTAATCAAACACACGATCACTAAATCGATCTTTTTGGAGACTGGTCGGATTATGATCTATTGCGATCATGCACTGCAAATATCTATAAAATAATTTTCTGGTAGCTAATGAGATAACTTATTTTCTTTCATCTTTGGACACAAGTGAGTGTTTAGCACTTTATATTTTGTTTTGGAACATAAGCGAGAGTTTACCAAGCATCGATCTGTTTGTTAATATTTGAATTACATAAAGTCCTAATCACAGCTGTCTTGTGCTCAATTGTGTATCTGTATCTGATTTATTTTTAAGATAGTGAAATTTTCATAGAAATTTCAAGATTAACAATTTCTACAAATGCGTACAAACACATAAATAGACCAATTTAACGGGTACATATAATTATAAGTATTATATTATACATGGTCTAATTCTAAGCCGGCTTCCATGTAGGCAGAGCTTCGGATTCTCAGCTAATTTATCAGTAAGATAGTGATGATGAAAACAATGTGCAAATCATACAGCAATGCATGATTAAGACACTATCTCAATTGATATTACATTAGTGTGTTAATTTATCTTATTATCACCTTCACCTTCCATGTAAGCTCACTCTTTTCATCTTATAATTTATCTCATTAACATAAAAATATACGTCGAAAATAGACTTGGTCAGAATAGTGAATACCTTATATATATAGGTATTCTTTTGCTAACCAGTCCTCACCTGGAAATTAATACATTTACTTAGCCATGGGAGGGTTTTATAACTGTTTGGTGATGTTGATACAGCTACTATTGATACCAGGGCTCGCCGTGGCATCCACGTACCTAAAAGATTCACAAACATATATTGTCCACATGGACCATTCACTAAAACCGAGTCACTTTTCAAACCATGAGTCGTGGCACCAGCACATGGTAAGGTCCGTATCATCGGCTTGTCCAGATGATGAAGTGACATTTTTGTACTCTTATACTCATGTTATGAATGGGTTCAGTGCAATGCTCACACCATGTCAATTAGCTGAGCTTGAGAAGTCACCAGCTCATCTAAGCACATACGAAGAGTCGTTTGGAAAGATGTTTACGACGCATACACCAAAGTTTCTTGGACTTAACCATGGTTCAGGCATATGGCCAAGTGCATCTTATGGGAAAGATGTCATTATAGGAGTGATTGATACTGGAATTTGGCCAGAAAGTGAGAGTTTTAATGATAAAGGAATGCCGAATGTACCATTAAGATGGAAGGGGAAGTGTGAAAACGGGACGGCATTTAGTCCATCTCTATGCAACAACAAATTGATTGGGGCTAGATCCTTCAGCAAAGGACTCCGGGCAGCAGGTCATAATGTCTCCACAAAGTATGATTTCGACTCGCCTAGAGATTTTTTGGGACACGGCACACACACATCATCAACAGCAGCAGGTAATTATGTATTTGGTGCGAGTCATTTTGGTTATGCAAAAGGTGTAGCGAGAGGTATAGCACCTCGAGCATATTTAGCCATGTACAAAGTTTTATGGGCATCAGATACAGATGAATCTGCAGCTACTGACATACTAGCTGGTATGGATCAAGCGGTTTCTGATGGGGTCGATATAATGTCTATTTCTCTAGGTTTAGACCACACACCTTTTTATAAGGATGTAATAGCCATTGCATCACTTTCTGCTATAGAAAATGGGATTGTTGTTGTTTGTGCTGCTGGAAATGATGGACCGGGTGCAGCCACAATATACAACGGTGCACCTTGGATCATGACAGTAGGTGCAGGCACGATCGACAGGAGTTACATTGCCACACTAGAACTGGGAAATGGGCTGACATTGGAAGGAACCTCATACTTCCCTGCTAGTGTTTCTATTACTGATAAACTTTTGTACTATGGAAGTAATGATTCCAGAAGAGCCGGGTGTTCGGCTTTGGATCAAAAAGATGTGAAAGGAAAAGTAGTATTATGTGACAATACTAACTTGGATCTTAATGGGCAAATGTATGCAGCTAGCATGGCAGGTGCATATGGTGCGATCTTCTTGTCAGAGTCCTTGTTTTTGGACCCAGAGGACTATTCCATTCCTGGCATATTGTTGCATACTAATTATGCAACAGTACTAAAGGAATACGTGATGACGGGTAACAACTCCTTCGTAAAAAAGATGAAATTTGTGTCAACAAAAACAGGCACTGGGCCTGCACCACAAGTGGCTTATTTCTCATCAAGAGGACCTGATCCAATTAGTCCAAGCGTACTAAAGCCCGATATTCTTGCTCCGGGCGTGGATGTGTTGGGTGCGGTTAGACCAGACGAGCCATTCATGGAAGTAGGAAACTATTACTTATTAACAGACTACGCTCTCTATTCTGGCACATCCATGGCCGCACCACATATAGCAGGAGTTGCAGCACTGGTAAAGGCTGTCCATCGTGAATGGAGTCCAGCAGCCATTCGGTCAGCTATTATGACAACATCAATTCAAACAGACAACACACGTAGATCCATTCAAGACCAACAAAATGGACTAACAGCTACACCTCTAGATTTTGGGGCAGGCCATGTGAATCCTAACCGAGCAATGGACCCAGGGCTTGTCTATGATATGGGCTCACAAGACTACATTGATTTCTTATGTGGTCTTGGATATACCGCGAAGCAAATGATGACAGTCATACGAAGAAGCCAATGGACTTGTAGCAAAAACCAGACTGATCTTAACTACCCTTCCTTTATGGTAAATATCGCAAACCAAACCATATTTCCATATGAAAAGCATTTCAAGAGGACGATAACAAATGTTGGAGATTCTACCTCCACCTATAGGGCTGTCTTAGAGGTTCCTGGTGCTATGATCATAAAAGTTGAGCCTGACACTATTCGATTCGCTAGCAAATATCAAAAACAAGACTTTGTACTAAGTGTAAAAGTGGATAATCATACTTCAAAAGTGACTTATGGATATCTCAAATGGATAGACGATAATAACCACACGGTATCCAGCCCAATTGTAGTCATCTGATTCAGACTGAGTCATCGGGAAATTCTTACATAGTTACTGTATTTATCCATCCCAATTGTAGTCATTAGTGTTTTTAATAATTCATCGATTTTATGTAAGGATTTAAAATCTAATTATTATTCGGGTTAAGGTTATAAAAATCCCCCGAGTCGGCCGAGTACTCGGAATAGACTCCCGACCCCCCTCCCTCCGAGTCACGATTATGTTTAAAAATCGATGTTTTAATTTCCGAGCTTTGAACTCAACCCAGAAGCTCGGAAGGCTATTCATTAGATCATGTTCAAGATTGACTTGAGCAACATTGCTTAATCATACACTAATTGATACTTCCTTGAGTCAGTTACCGTGGATAATGTTGCACATGATCCTGCACTAGATGACGATTGATTATATATACTAAAAAGTATTATAGATGATGAATTCAAAATAGAAGGTACTGAGTTAAGGATTAAGAATTCTGTGGCATATCCATACATGATCTTCGAAATACAGTTTCGGCACTCTAGTTATTTATGAGCAAATTTTCAGACACTATCTCACTGAAACAATCACCATCTCACTATCTAACTGAAACAATCCCCACAAACAAATGTTATTGAATTAAAACTAACAGCTGCGAAAAAGGGGAACGGGTCAAATGTGTCAAAAGGGTCACCTGGCTTAATCATACACCAATTGATACTTTCCTTAGTCCATTAGGTAGTAGAGTTACTGTGGATAATGTTGCACATGATCCTGCAGTAGATGACGATCGATTATATGTACTAAAAAGTATTATAGATGATGAATTTAATAAAAAGGTACTGAGTTAAGGATTAAGAATTATGTGGCGTATCCATACATCATCCAGGAAGTTGGTTATATCCCTTGTTAAATTATCTATTCTATGTTTACAATATACGTAGATAAACATCTATAGTCATATTTTAGGTGAAAGTTATTTTTAAGACCACACGTTATTTTAGGACCAATTAGGACATGTGTTTTTTGTAACTTACACACCATCATGATCATCTCCGACCATCACCATGATTTTCCGGTGACGGGTACTACCGGAAAATCATTTTTAAGTTAATTTACACACATGTGTATGTGTGTAAGTTAACTTACACATGATTTTCCGGCAACGGCGGTGGTCGCCGGAGTCGGAGGACCATGTTTTTGGTCGGAGATGACCATGGTGGTGGTCGGTGATGATGATTATGATGTGGTCTAGGGATGAGCAAAAAAACCGTTGACTCGCGCCCGACCCGGAACCAGCCCGAAGCCCTAACGAGCCGGGTCACGGGTCAAGCTTTTGGTGTTTTCGCGGGTCACGGGTTGGACGGGTCGGGTGAAGGCAAAAACCGAAAAAGTGTGAAGGAAAAGTCGTGACCCGCCCGAACCTGACCCGAACCGACCCGTGTCTTCACGGGCCGGGTCACGGTTCACGTTTTCATGCTCTCGCGGGTCACGGGTCGGGCCGGGTTTCGACCCGTGCTCATCCCTAATGTGGTCCTAATAGGTCCTAAAATAAGGGGTTGTCCTAAAATAACCCATCCCTTCATATTTTATATGTTGGTTTAATTTTATGACAACTTATCTCTTATTTTTGTTATAGATAAAAAATAAATAAAAATAAATAAATGATTATAAATATATAAATATAAAAAGGGAAAAAAATATATAAATAGTCAATCCCTTTATTATACGACGATTATATATATAGGGTGGGTTATTTTGAGAACTTCTAAAAAAAAAGGAACTCAAGAACCATTCTGGACTACACATTCTTTTCCTTTTTCTCTCTCTTTAATTAAATAATAAAATTCACCCAAATCATTCAAAATGTTCTAACTCACAAACCGTAAATCGTTAGACAAAACAAAAAGCATGGGTAGTCTTAAAAATTCGTCCTCTTTTATTAGAGATCCAATTCGATATACTTTTGACGACTTTTTAATTTTCGTTTTCCTTTTGGTAGTTACACATAACTTACACATGTGTAGGTTGAACTTATACATGTGTAAGTTGAACAAAAATTATGATTCAGAACGGGCTTCGCCCTTAAGGATATTCATAAACCAAAGCTAGTGGGGTGATAGGTCATAGAGGGTGATAGGTCATAGGGTGATAGGTCATAGAGGGTGATAGGTCATAAGGGGTAACCAGTGAGGGGTGATCTACCTAACGGGCTCCGCCCTTAGCCGCTATTCTTCCGCCATGGACTGACGGGCTCCGTCCTTGGCTACCATGGCTCTGCCATGGATTGACGGGCTCCGCCCTTGACCTTCATTGTTGTGTACATATGTTCATTTACTAATTTACATGTGAAAACAATGATCTTACACATGTGTAGGATGAACCTACACATGTGTAGGATGAACGCGATGGGGAAAAAAACAAAAATTAAAAAGTCGTCAAAATTATATCGAATTGGATCTCTAATAAAAGAGAACGAAATTTTTAAGACTACCCATGCTTTTTGTTTCGTCTAACGATTTACGGTTTGTGATATAAAGCATTTTAAATGATTTGGGTGAATTTTCTTATTTAATAGAAGAGAGAGAAAATATAAGAAAATGAGTGGTCCAGAATTGTTCTCGCGTTCTTTTTTATTTGTGAGTTCTCAAATAACCCTTCCTCTGTATGTATAATTCTGAACATAGAATTTTTAATTGTTAAGGTTATCAGTTTGTTTAATATATCTGCAATTCTGCATTATTATGGAAACTAATGATTTTTTTTTTTTTTTTTAACATTATGGAAACTAATGATTGATACAAAAAGTAACAAATAGTACGTAACCTAAGGTACTAAGATAGATACCATATATTATAAATTTGTAAACAACAATAATAATTTGATAGATATTATTAGGTAACTACAAATATTAGGAATGTTTATAAAATTATAATTATTATTATATAAATAATTTAAGGGGGCATGAGTTTGTTCAAAGAGTCGATTCAAATTATAAAGTTTCCATCATGTTTTAGTTGGATCACCTGGCCGAAGGGATAATAATCACTTTAGCCATGGGAAAGTCTTTAAGCTCTTTGGTGGTGTTGTTCTTTCAGCAACCGATGCTACTAGCTGCAGGGCTAAATAAGGCCGCCAACTTTTCAAACCAATATCAATCATGGCACCAGCACAAGCTTAGACCTGGTTTGGAAATTAAGTTCCCAATGGATTCGCCGAGCTCCAAAGGATGTTGGTTATGACCCATACACCAAAGTTTCTTGGACTTAATCATGATTCGGGCATATGGCCTGCTGCGTCTTATGGTAAAGTGATTATAGGAGTGATTGATTCTGGAATTTGGCCTGAAAGTGAGAGTCTTAATGATGAAGGGATGTCGAAGGTACCTCTGAGATGGAAGGGCAAGTGTGAAGGAGGGGCGGATTTTAGCCCGTCTCTATGCAACAACAAATTGATTGGAGCTAGATCCTTTAGCAAAGTTCTCCATGAAGCAGGTTTTGACTCGCCTAGAGATTTCAAGGGGCATGGCACACACATATCATCAACAGCAGCAGGTAATTTCGTGTTTGGTGCGAGTCATTTTGGTTATGCAAAAGGAGTCGCGACAGGTGTAGCACCACGGGCACATTTAGCCATGTACAAAGCGGCATCAGTTGGCGATATTCTAGACGGGATGGATCAAGCGGTTTCTGATGGAGTTGATGATGTCGATTTCTTTAGGGCCAAAACACCACATGCCTTTTTTCCAGGATTTAATAGCCATGTAGAAAAAGGGATTGTTGTCGTTTGTGCTGCTGGAAATGATGGACCATTTGCAGCCACAGTACACAATGGTGCTCCTTGGATCATGACCGTAGGTTCAGGCACCATGGACAGGATTTACAACCTAGCCACACTAGAACTAGGAAATGGGCTGACCTTCGAAGGAACAACATACAACTTCCCTGCTAGTGTCTCGATCACAAATACGCATTTGTATTATGGAAGTAACGACTCCAAAAGAGCCGTGTGTTTGGCATTTGATCCAAAAGATGTCAAAGGAAAAGTAGTATTATGTGATAATATTGGCTTTGATGTTAAACAGAAAATGTATGCAGCTAGCATGGCGGGGGCATTTGGTGCGATCTTCTTGACAGAATCACTGTTTTGGGACCCGGAGGACTATACCATTCCAGGTATATTATTGCCTACCAGAGCCGGTCGTGGCATTTTGGATGCTTAGGGCAAGATGATGAAAAATATGCCTATATCAAAAATATTAAATAACACAACAAAATGTTAAATGTTTATCTAGTCAAGTTAGGCAAACATGTATTAAATGATATATCTTAAAATCTTAAAAAATGCAAATTATATTATATAAAACTATATACATAAACAACAAAAATACAAATATAATATTAAAAGTTAGATATATGTCACCTAAGGAAAATGCGAAGTATGAAAAAAAACGGTTTGAAAGCTTCTTGACGAAGTGGCCAAAAGCAGATTTTAAAATATCGATTGTGCCATTGGATTTGTTATCAGTAATAACTAGCTTACTCAACTCATTTACTGTGTGGGTTTTTAAATGTTTCTACAAAAATTAATTAACTAGAAAATTTATAAAATCTCACAAAATCATCAAATAGTAAAATACATCATGTTATTTGGTATTTTGTTTTACCATTTTTATTAAATTAGATAATATATTTACTCCTAGGAAGCTTGAGGGTTACTTTGTAATATAAATAATTTAAGGGGTATTGAAAAAAACCGAATATGAAAATCAAAAAGGAGATCTCGTCAATTAATGTCGTCTTCTTCACAGACATTGGGACTTCACCTGAAAAGTGAAAACTCCATTAAAACAAAACATAAGCTTTCGTTTTTTTAGCTTGAATAGTAATTCATTTTTTACATAAAACATAATATATTGACTGTAGCACGAGATTCATTGTTGTAAATTACCCAAAAGTTGCCTGGTATGGCATCACATGAACCGAAATTTCTGCCCCTAGTTTTTTTGATGCTCAGGGCTGTCGCCCTTCTCACCCAGCACCAAGGCCGGCCCTGTTGCCTACTAGTTATACATCAGTATTAAAGGAATGTGCGATGACAGGTAACAGCTCCTTTGTAAAAGAGATGAAATTTGTGCTAATGAAATCAGACACCACGCCTGCACATCAAGTGTATTTTTATTCATCAAGAGGACCTGATCCAATTAGTCCAAGTGTACTAAAGCCCGATATTCTTGCTCCAGGGGTGGATGTGGTGGGTGCAGTTTCACCAGCCAAGCCTTTCAATAAAGCCAGAAACTATAACTACGCTCTCTATACTGGCACATCCATGGCAGCACCACATATAGCGGGAATTGCAGCACTTGTAAAGGCCGTACATCGTGAATGGAGTCCAGCAGCCATTCGGTCAGCTATCATGACAACATCAACCAAAACAGACAACACAGATAGATCCATTAAAGTCCAACGTAATGGACTCACAGTTACGCCTCTAGATTTCGGGGCAGGCCATCTGAATCCTAATTGAGCAATCGACCCTGGGCTTATCTATGATATGGGCTCACAAGACTACATTGATTTCTTATGTGGTCTTGGATATACCACAGAGCAAATGATGGCCGTCATAAGAAGAAGCGACTGGAGTTGTCGCGAAAACCAGACTGATCTTAACTACCCTTCCTTTATGATCAATATCCCGAATCAAACCATATTTCCATATGAAAAGCATTTCAACAGGACGATAACAAATGTCGGAGATTCTACCTCCACATATAGGGCCGTCTTAGAGGTTCCTGATGGTATGATCGTAAGTGTTGAGCCTGACATTATTCGATTCATGAGCAAAGATCAAAAGCAAGACTTTGTCCTATGTGTACAAGTCGATAATCATACTTCAAAAGTGACCTACGGATATCTCAAATGGATAGATGATAATAACCACGTGGTATCCAGCCCGATTGTAGTCATCTGATTAACTAGACGAGTCATCTGAAAATTCTTTCATGGTTACTGTATTAATTATCCGTCCTGATTGTAGTCATTAGTCTTTTTAAGTTTTACCTTTCTGTTTGATGCTAATGGTTTATATGGTTAACTTAAACAAAACGTTATTTTCTTTTCTAGTAGATCTTGATATAATTTGTTCCCTTTAACTCCTATGTTGCGCTAATTATGGAGTTACAAACCTACATATCTTATGTTCTGGTGGTGAATATTAACGACAATAGGTTTTAAGAAGAGTAAAGTTGTTGAAGGTCAACCAGTTATACACTGCCCATTTAAGTTCAGGATATCCCACAATTCTCATTTCAGATCAAAACCTTAAGCCCGTCCATATATGATACAAGAAATACAGTTTCGGTACTCTAGTAATTCATAAGCGAATTTTGAGACACTATAATGATATGCCCATCTAGAAATATCTATGCATTATATATACCGTTTGGCAGCTTTTGGCGCAATTCTTTATAAGCTTTTCTCGACTACATTTTACATATTCTACCCATTTAACCCTCCAGGGTAAAAACATACCCATATCAACCTATTCATATTTGGATAGGTGCAAATTGCTACCTACTGTCAAAAATGAGAAACTAAAGTAGCAGTTAGCCGGGACCCTAGTTTTCATGTCCTAAAGAGCAAGGGATGAACCAATTAGCTTTTTGAAGAATATTACAGACTAAAGATTTCAGAAAAAAAGATAAGAGTTGAAGAAGTGAAGGTATAAGAGAAAAGACTGGTCACCTTTTATGATCACTTCACCTAAAGAGCAAGGGATGAACCAATTATCTTCTGTTGGAGTTCCCATGATTTGACAAGGAAACCATATGAACTAGTGTATGATAAAGATCAACAACCATTAACCTCATTTGCTGGAACCTATTAATAATCGAAAGGATGGATACAATTATTCTAATTAATTTCTGATGATTTAGATCTTGCATGAAATTTAAAAATAGCAGATTTCTCTTCGGTTTACTATATATTACACATGGCCATCAAATATTTAAGTACGAGTCAATTTGATACATTCATCTATAATTGGTCAAACGGATAATAAACAAAGTCCGTTTCAAATGTAACAGATTGACAAGCAAACCTCCTATCAGCTTTACCCGGCCTATTTCGACCATTACCAAAAAGTTACCTTCTTGACTAGAATTCTAGAAACCATTTCAGAACTAGCATGAAGACCCATTATGATTGAGATATTGACTCTCATAGTGGGTAACCAGCACTGATCGGTTATTATTAAAAATCATCCATCTTTTGCTAAAAAATTAATCACCTTTTTTTAGCCAACTTTCCACTATCCCACTTTCTTGTCATTGATAACTGTTGCTTTAATTTTCATTGTCCCTTTAATTGATTGGTTTGAAATTGTAGTTTACTGCTGCTACTCAAATCCGAGTGATGTACATCCGAAACCTAAAATATTCTCGGAAACCTCATTTTCTCCAATCTTCGGAATCTTTTTTCACTCTCATCTCAAAACTTCACTAGTAGGAGAAAACCTTTTAACTTTCCCATATCCAAAAATCCCTTTGGCACTAAACACAAGAAACCTCCACCAAATAATTTCAACAAAACATGACCGTTACCTCATCAAGGAACTAAGGAAGGCTTTTGTTGGTTCCACTTCATCAAAGTCCCTTAATCTACCTCAGAAAGTCTAAACCCCATACAACCATACTTTTTCTGCAAACCATATCAAGTTAGTCGCAATGTAAATGGAAAAACTCAATTTCGTGATCAAGGGTGGTTTAGTGCTTTACCTAAGGTTTCGCAGTTTAACGCTACAAGAAAAAGGCCCTTAGCGTCATGATTAGCGTCTTGGTAGCGACTAACTTAAAGCTTGAGACATGAGTAGCGACATCATATCAGAAGTCTACAGAAAAAAGTCGCAGATTTTTGCGACTTCAGAATACGTGATGCTAAAGATTGCGACTGATATGTAGACTTCACCCAACATGTTGCAGAATACTTTAGAGCTGTAATTTTGTCGCTATTGATGTCGCAGAATTGAATGGAAGTCGCTATTGTTGGAATAAAGGATCAGAATAGAAGATCATCATTTCCTTATCATTTCCTTATTTAGGAGATCTTGACTTATGCAGCAAGACAACTTAGGCATCAAGACAACTAGCAGATCACAATTGATTTTGTTTCTCATATTAGCTCATATATTTCATGTATAAATAGAGGATTAACCCTCAATTGTAATTATCGATGTCTATCGATCGATCAATAAAAGAAAACCTTTTAAAACCTTTTCTTGTTTCGTTAACAGCTATATATGTCTCTATTCCCGTCGCTAGTTTTGGCGACATCACACATGATGTATATGTTTCTGTTTTACTAGTCCGAGTTGCTAGATGTGTTTCTATATCGAGCATCATGATTTGAAAAAACTTTAAAAAAACCTACTCGATACTAAATTAAGTCTTAAATCGTACTAGATATGATGTGCTTATTCTTATGTATAGATCAGTCCTACCGGCTACCGGTCTCTTTTGGTTCATTTTGTTCAAATGTATTTTGAAAAGAGTAAATCCCTATGACATCGTATTTTTTGGTTCTTGTAATGTAATGTTATGTGCTTTAGTTTGTTGTGATCTTGATCATGTGCTATATACTACATTTCAAAATGAGTCAATATTTTGAAAGTTTTTAAAATCTAAAACTTGGGTAAAATTCTAAGCCGGTTTTTTCATAGAAATTTTAAAGATAAACGACGCATAAATGCATACAAACCCATACGAAGAAGACGGCTTCAAGGAGTACAAATAATTATATACATGGTCTAAGCCGGTTTCTATTTAGGCAGAGCTTCGGTTTCTCAGCTAGTTAATCAGTAAGATATTGATGATGAAACCTATGTGAAAATCAGTCAAGGATGCTGATTAAGACAGTATCGTATGATCCTTTATTTTCCATGTAAGTTCATTTTCATCTTATATTATACCTCATTCGCATAGAAATATACGTCGAAAATAGACTTTGTCAGAATAATGTACACCTTATATATATGGTACTCGTTTGCTAAAATGTTATCACTTGGAAATAGATTTAGAGATTTACTTAGCCATGGGTAGGTCTTTTAGCTGCTTGGTATTGCTGACTCAGATTCTAGTTCTGCTACCAACGCTCACTTTCGCCACATACCTTAAAAAGTCACAAACATATATCGTCCACATGGACCATTCGCTAAAACCTACACAGTTCTTAAACCATGAGTCATGGCATCAGCACACAGTAAGATCTCTATCATTGGCTTGTCCTGAAGATAAAGAGACATTTTTGTACTCTTATACTCATGTTATGCACGGATTTAGTGCAACGCTCACGCCATGTCAACTAGCCGAGCTTGAGAAGTCACCGGCTCATCTAAGCACATACAAGGAGTCGTTTGGAAAGATGTTTACGACCCATACACCAAAGTTTCTCGGACTTAACCATGGTTCGGGCATATGGCCGACTGCATCTTATGGAAAAGATGTGATTATAGGAGTGATTGATTCCGGAATTTGGCCTGAAAGTGAGAGTTTTAAAGATAACGGGATGGCGAATGTACCATCAAGATGGAAGGGCAAATGTGAAAACGGGACAGCTTTTGGCCCGTCTTTTTGCAACAAGAAGTTGATTGGAGCCAGATCGTTTAGTAAAGGACTCGAGGCAGCAGGTCTTGATATCTCCACAATAGATGATTTTGACTCACCCAGAGACAGTGATGGACATGGCACACACACATCATCAACCGCTGCTGGTAATTTTGTATACGGTGCAAGTCATTTTGGTTATGCAAAAGGTGTAGCAAGAGGTTCAGCCCCACGAGCTCATCTTGCCATGTACAAAGTTTCATGGTCATACTATACAGATGAATCTGCAGCTACTGATATACTAGCTGGTATGGATCAAGCGGTTTCTGATGGGGTCGATATAATGTCTATTTCTCTAGGTTTAGACCACACACCTTTTTATCAGGATGTAATAGCCATTGCAGCACTTTCTGCAATAGAAAAAGGGATTGTTGTAGTTTGTGCTGCTGGAAATGATGGACCGGATACATCTACAGTATACAACGGTGCTCCTTGGATCATGACCGTAGCTGCAGGCACCATGGATCGGAGTTACATGGCCTCACTAGAACTAGGAAATGGGCTGACTTTTGAAGGAACCTCATACTTCCCGGCTAGTGTATCAATTACTGATAAGCATTTGTACTATGGCGGTAATGATTCCAAAAAGGCCGGGTGTTCAACTTTGGATCCAAATGAGGTTAAAGGAAAAGTAGTGTTATGTGACGATACAAACTTGGATCTTAATGGGCAAATGTATGCAGCTAGCATGGCGGGCGCATTTGGTGCAATCTTCTTGTCAGAATCCTTGTTTTTGGACCCAGAGAACTATTCCATTCCTGGTATATTGTTGCATACTAGTTATGCAAAAGAAGTAAAGGAATATGCAATGATGGGTAACAGCTCCTTTGTTAAAAAGATGAGATTTGTGTTAACCAAAACGGGAACTGGGCCTGCACCACAAGTGGCGGTTTTTTCATCAAGAGGACCTGATCCAGTTAGTCCAAGCATTCTAAAGCCCGATATCCTTGCTCCAGGTGTGGATGTGTTGGGTGCAGTTAGATCGGACAAGCCTTTTATGCAAGTCGGAAACTATGACTTAGTGACAGACTACGCACTTTACTCAGGAACATCGATGGCAACGCCACATGTAGCTGGTATTGCAGCACTCGTGAAGGCTGTCCATCGTGACTGGAGTCCAGCAGCCATTCAGTCAGCTATCATGACAACCGCAACAAAAACAGACAATACAAATAAGCCCATTCAAGACCAAGAAAACGGATTCCTGGCTACACCTCTAGACTTCGGGGCAGGCCATGTCAATCCTAACCGGGCTATGGACCCTGGGCTTGTCTATGATATGGGCTCACAAGACTACATTGATTTCTTATGTGGTTTTGGATATACTGCAAAGCAAATGACGACCATCATAAGAAGAAGACGATGGAGTTGTAGCGTAAACCAAACTGATCTTAACTACCCTTCCTTTATGGTCAATATCGCGAGCCAACCCACATTTCCATACAAGAAAATTTTCATGAGGACTGTAACGAATGTTGGAGATTCTACATCCATATATCGGGCCGTTTTAGAGGGTTCCTGATGGTATGATCGTTAAAGTCGAGCCTAACATTATTCGGTTCACCAGCAAATATCAACAACAAAAATTCGTACTGAGTGTAGAAATCGAAAAACAAGGTCCTAAAGTGAATTATGGATATCTCATATGGATAGATGATCATAACCACTCAGTATCCAGCCCAATTGTAGTCACTGATTGATGCAGATGCAGTGAGACATTAACAAATTCTTTTATGGCCCATGGTATGATCCAGTCCAATTTTAGTCATTAGTGTTATCTTTTTTGTTGGATGCTAGTATTACTTATCTATAATTTTTACTCCTTTATAAAGCAAAAGACCTATTTTTATTTTTAGAAAGTTTTGTCTTTGAATTACCAAAATTGCCCTTGGACATTTTATGTTTTTAATGAATTAATTTACACTTCAACCCTCATCTTCTAAAATATTTTCACTATTACCTTTACATCAACCTACAATCCTACACCATTTGACACCGCCACCACCACCAATAATACCATCACCGACACCACAAGACCGTCGTCCCCGCTAACGCCGCCGCATTGTGCGGGTACCATGCTCGTACCTTATAAAAGAAATGACATTCTATATTAGGTAATTCTGCCTTTGAATTACCAGATTTGCCCTTGGACTTTTTTGTTTTTTTTCTTTATGTAACTATCCAAAATCTCTAACAGACCATCTTGCCCACTACTGCCGCCGCATTGCGCGGATACCATGCTCGTCATGATTAATTTAATCAAATTGTTGGATTTAATTAGAAGATTCTTTTATTTTGGGATGAGTACAAGAAAATGTAATGCGAGTATTAAACTTATGATGTTTTCTTATCATAGGCATGGAACTCTTAAAATATTAATTAACCAACTCTGATAAAAAAAAAATAATAATAATAATAATAAAACAAAATAAAATGTGACATCTATATAAAGAAGCAACATGGTTTGGATCAATGGTAAACACCTTAGCCAGTGGAGACAGAGGTTATGGGTTCAATCCTCATCCCATGTAAAGGTTGGAGGGCTTTTTCTATTATTTAGGTAGAAAATGGAAGCAGTCTCTCTACTTAGATAGAATTAAGGTCTGTCTACATCTTAACTTTCCTCATACACCGTCAAGGTATCGGGGCTTAAAATCCACCAAAAGCGACACTGAGAAGTTTATTTCTTTCTCTTTTTTTGACAGCTATATAAGGATTTACAAGTTATTTAGATGTTATCATATTAGAGATTTACAAGTTATATAAGAGATTGCATACATACAATACAATAGCAATAATTGAAAGTTTGACACGTAATAGCGACTTTTAGAATTGGATGCATACTACATAAAGTGTAACAAGTAAGATACATCTCAAATGTTTTTAAAATAATGTTCTGTTGAAAAAACACAGTTTTCAGATATGTTTGATTATTCCCTTTAATTTTAAGGAAGAAGACAATATTAACCCCTTAAAGACCTAATTAGGTACAGACGACAACGCTGTTAAGAATTTAGAATTGAGTTAATTCAATTAACCTTCCTCACTCATATATAGTTGCGCATGTTTAATTAGAAGTTATTGTGTCTTCACAACTTTATTAGAGTAGTCTATAGTTGCTCATTTTCAGTCGGTCTGATGTAATGTACTAATGTATATATGACGTTTAATATGTTACTCGCACAAGATACTTCTAATGCATGTGTAATTAAACAATGAGTAATATGTGGATTTGTAGTGGAGTTAATTTCTTTATAAAAAAAAAAAACAGAAAACAAAGATAGCCTATAAATAGGATCGGACCCATCTCATTGTATTTAATTTTTTATTAAAAAAATCTTGTGATATATATGTGTTATAAAGAAATGCAAAGTTATGCTAAAAAAAACTTATTTAAAGCAAACCACTTTTGAATGGCATGATTAATATTCAAAACAATCATAAAATACGAATACTACTTTTGTCTCCACTATTTGTTCATATAAAATAATGGTGAATGATTTTTTAAGTTCTATATTTTGCTATTATTATTTCTTAATTCATGTGCATATACTGATATACGTGTTATATCTATTTTAATGTCCTTCAATTCATTTTGTCTTTGTAGAAGAACGACATATAAAACCAAGGTAAACACGCTATTTAAAATACTTTTTATGTGTTTATAGTTTTAACATTTATCAAGCTAAAATTTTGGAGGTAAAGAAATACTTCTTAGCGAGAGCCGGTGGTGAATCTTTTAACATGTTTAAAGAATTTTAATTTGTTCAATTTGAAAATTAAAAGAAAATTTTGATTTTAAATATGTTTAAGTTTCAATAAAAATGAGTTGAAAAAGATTTCGAAAAGTCATCATCAGCAGTGGCTCAAATTTGGTTGCACCTTTTGACGAATAAAAGTGCATTAAGTAGATTGGCCAAGACTATTTAGACCAAAGACATATTAATCAACCAACATTTGTTGACAATACTGATGACTTGGAAAAATTTTGGAAATTAAAGTCATTATTAATCCCGACTCAATTTTTGTTGCACATTTTGACGAACAAATTTGCGTAATGTAATTTGTTAAGATTATTTAAACTAAACAGCATTAATCAACCAACACACACCAACCTAGCTAGTAGGTGTTGCCCATAGACCCCTCACAAGGAAATACACACCTCGTCAACCGACAAAACTTCTTGAACCCTGCTAACTTAAAGATATGGTTAGCTTTAATTAAAGAGCGTGCATTTAGTTCTTTAGAATCATTAAAAATAAATTAGCTTTTGTTATAAAACTATTGATAAATTGGCTTTTATAAAATGGTTTATATAAGCTTAAAAGCTATAAGCCTAAAAGCTTAACTAAACATTAAATTAGTTTATATTATTCAAAATAGGCTAAAAATCATGAGTGAAAAAGAAAAAGAAAAAAAGTCTGGCCAAACACTTCACTTAGGGGGGACGAAGTGGATGAACGGGCTGCAGCGATTTGGCCCCGTACTGCTGGTGCCAGCAGGTAGGGGTATGGGGTGGCATGGGAGGGTATTAAACCCGTTACTTATAGATGGAGTGAGAAGAGGAGGAGGAGCGTGAGAGGTTGGGACAGATGAAGGAAAAGAGTCGTTGCCTCATTAAATAAAAAAAATACAACCCCCTTTTCCGTATAATATCTATATATACATACACATCTATCTATTTTATTTAACAAAATTCAATCAAACACATACATTTTCTTTAACCCAAAAATCTTTTCACCCAAAAATGTCTTCAAGTTCTTTTGATGAACTTCTCATCCCACCTCCGTTTCCCGAGTTATCCACCGGTAGTACATTTGAGTTTTTTGAAAACGCGATCAAACAACTTGAAGAACTCGAAGACTCGGGAAATTCTCATGACATCCGAACTTACATTGACCGTGAAAGAGAAGAAGCGAACAACAAACTCATGCGTGTCTACTTCAACGAAGACCCAAAGTTTGGGGAGGGTTGGTTTCGCCATCGCTATCGTATAATTGAAGTTGTTGCTTCTCAGGATTTGTGGATTTGACATGCGTTTTTTGGTCCTCCCGGATCAAATAACAATATTAATGTGTTGAATCAGTCGTCGTGGTATCATACTGCCAGAAATGGAACGGCTCCAGATACGTCATTCACTTTACGTGACCGCTATTATAAACGTGGGTATTTGTTTACCGATGGAATATATCCTAAGTGGTATATGTTTGTTAAAACGTATCCGCACCAAGTTGATCCAAAGGAAAGGAAATTCAAGTGAGTACAGGAGGCGTCGAGAAAAAGATGTAGAACGGGCTTTCGGGATGCTTAAGGGAAAATGGAAGATTTTAAAACGTCCAATCCGGTTTGTTGATAAGCAGAAGATAAGGAAAGTCGTTGACACATGTTACATATTGCACAATAATGATCATAAATGACGATGGGAGGACTATCTCACCGATTCATATAATGGATCCACCGGTGCCTATAGTGTATGGTCCTAGAGTTCTACTGAAGTTACATGACGAAAACGTCCATCATCGTCTGTGATATGATCTTACGGAGCATGTATAAACCTTGGATTTGGCATATCTCGATGAGCCGGCAGCTCAACCACCACCGATCGAGGATTTAATTTAGTATTATGTAGTTTATTTAATTTTTAAAAAATGTTGCAACGTATTTTTCTTTTTCTAGTTTATGTAATGTTATGGTTTTTAATATTAAATAAAATGTTTTGTTTTAATGTAAAAATGTTTAAGTTGAAAAAGAAAAAAGAAAAAAATAATAATTTGAAAAGGTTGAAAATTTATCAGTTGTTAGTAAAAAAGGTTAGGAGGGTTGATTGGAAAAATTGAGAGGTTAAATTGAGTTGTAAAAAATTTATTTATGGAACTTGGGAGAGTTATAAATTCCCCCCAATGTTAAAAAAAAAAATAAAAAAAAATTCCCCACCAAGTAGAAAGTAACAAAGTGGATAGAGAATTAAAGAAACTAATGATTTTCTTACTACAACTTTTACTTCACTTACTACAATAGAAAGTAACAAAGTAATAATAACTTTTAGCCCTTTCAATTCTTTTAACCTAATCTTATTTTCTTTTGTTGAATTTCTGTCGCACTGAAAGCATCTCAAAAATGCATATCTCACATTCATTTAAATGATATTGTTCTTCTTATAACTTCAAATTTACCGATCAACATAGAATAATCTAGTTTTATAACATTTTATCTAATACAATAATTTATTTGATTGAAATGAGGATTTTGCTCATGATAAAACAAAATAATTGGGTGGGTCTCATGATACTCCATTGGAAGGTACAAGATAATATCTAATTAAAAATCATAGATCTTTGAAGGGGAGTGATTCTTGTACCACATATATTAATTAATCCACCACATGTATGCTTTAATGGTTTGTACTGTATATTTTAACAATTGTACTGTGTGGTAGATTTATCAATATTTGTGGCACAAAAATTATTTCCCATCTTTGAACACACCTAGAGGTTCTTTGAGGAAGGGGTACATTTATGTGTTTTTTATTTGTTCACCATGTAATCTAGTTGGTCGTAAAATACTAACTCATTGTAGGAAACTTGAAATTGTGGAACCTGCTTCCTGCCGGTGTGGGAAGATAATTGCTAAATCAATCTGGCAAAGGTTTTATTTAGCTTTTTCAAATTTATCTTTGTATTTCTGAATTATTAATATACGAACTAGAGAAATATAAGCAATTAGAAGGCAGAATTGAGTTGCCTTGCGACATTTTTCCTTCTAAGCCCAGACACATTCATCACGAAGGAAAAAATAGTAAGAAAGGGGGTGAAATATGGTAAAGTGTAATTAACTAATTGATAGATTGATAAATAGATAAGAAGGGCAAATAGGTCATAATCAATTATTTATAGTAAGGAAAGTAAAAATTGTAGTATAAAAATCATCTCCAAAGAATAAGATTACACATTTGTTCCATTCAAGGAAAATAAGCATTGATCAATGAACAACCTTCATTTTAAATGACACTTTTATAATAACTCACTTGCATATATTTTGGAAATTAAGTTTATTTAAAGATTTCCATAACAAAATTTAAGTCTGAAGTAATACCAAAACCTATAATCGCATCCGTTTCGATAAACAACTTTTTTCATTCTTGCACTGTTTCAATAAATCTTTTATTTGACAAAGATTTCACGCAAAAGCTATTTATTTCTAACTAGTGATAATTACAATTGACTATGACACTACGTAACTAAAACTAATTGTGGAAAAATGAATATACTTGAAGCATTCGATTAATTTATGAACGGTTTTCTTTGTTGGTTACTTATAAAAAGATAATATGTGTACTTCACTAAAAACTTCTTTTTCAAAAGCATATAACACAATTTAAAGATTTATTATATACACGAAAACGGTACCCGTGCGTTGCAGCGGTAATGGAGTTGTGGCGAGCAGCGGTAGTGGCGGTGGTGGCGGTAGCGGCGGAGATTGATGGTGGTGGCGGTGGTATCGGTGAGTAGTGGAAGTTATTGATGTAATGTTGTTATGATGTATGATACATAATGCATTACAATGTTTACATTGTTGAAACTTAAAATCAATATTGAAATTTTAAGTTCAATGTTGAAAATCAAAAATAAATTTGCTTTATAATATACGAGAGTAAGTACCCACGCGTTGCAGCGGTGAGATGGTGGGGGTGATAGGTCATAGAGTGTGATAGCCAAATGCCTTAACAGTACGGGTTCCGTCTTCGAATTTAAAAATTCATCAAAAGTATATCGAATGACATCTCTAATGAAAGAGCATGAAATTTTAAGAATACCCATATAATTTTTATAGTTTATCGATATACGGCTTTTGAGATAAAAGATTTTGAATGAATTGGAAAAATAAATGATTTAAGGAGGAGAGAAACAAAAATGGTTGGTTGAGATTTTAGGAGAGAGAAAGGGTAATATAGTTATTTTAGGTAAATATAGAATTGATAGAAGAACATTTTGGAAATGTAAATGTTGAAACTTAAAATTTAGACAATGACTTTTTGCTTTATAATAGTATAAAAATATAGATAATATAGTATAGATCTATATATTAAAGCCATAGTTTAGGATATATAAATTTTGGTAATTTGGTATTTTGGTGTATATAAATTTTGGTTTAAAGTCAATCAAAGTACACTTATTTTTCCAAAAGTAAGTATGCACGTGAACATTTGTTACATTTAAAGTCAAATTCAAGGTAATTAATCTTATTGGCATAAACTCATAATCATATCACTAGGTAACTTAATAATCCTTTAAATAAACAACTTAAACTATGAATTAAAGAATTATTATTTAAATGCACTTCAAACTCTTAATTGTTTTAAATCTATATTGTATATATATTTAAAAATGACAAAATGAGTCAAGCGTGTCGGATAACATGTTAATAAAAATGGGATGCTGTGTTGAGTCGACTAGTCGAGTCAAACACTTTGGGACAAAATGAGTTGGGCCAACTTAACCGGTTGGCTTCTTTTGGAAAAATTAGTAAAGTTCCTTTACAAGTTTTAATAAATAAAATATAAATTATTTAATTAATGAACATTTTGTTTGTTGGCCCATTGATGTGTGTAGGTAACGCATGAACCTGGTTACAAATGATAAATCGAGTGAGTACGATTGATAGATTACTCAAATGTTTAAGATACGATGAATGATAAATGGAAAATGATTAATCTTTTTAAAACAATAAAAAGGTAATATGTGAATTTTACTAATTATATTTCTTAATTTTACTGCATAATTTTTTCACATGTCTTTATCTAATACGAGTAGTTAGTAAGATTTTTAAGATATTAATTTATTAGGATTTATCATTTCCCTTAATCTATATCATGATTCCCTATAGATAACTCTTTTTATGTTTGACCATATATGGTTTTACGGCCCTTATGTTGGGACCGAGTAGATGTGAACATCAAGCTTTAATTTAAGCTTAGATGTGAAATTCTTAAATGTTAGTTTCTTAATAAATAAATATTTGGTGTGTTTGGTTTAAAAAGAATGAAATTTTTTTAAGGAATTGGAATCTGAAAGAATAGAATTTGACGAAATGTTTTTGATTTTTTTAAAATTTAAGTGACGTAAGGAATGCAATTTCTTCTTTCATCCCCAAAGAATGGAGATTCCATCAAATGATTGAATGTTTATATTCCCACGGAATGAGATTCCTCCTTCTTTGAACAGCCAAACGCACTAAAGAATGAAATTTAATTCCAATTCCATCAGATTCAATCAACTTTTGTGAAACAAACGCGACCTTAATATGTGACTATTATATAAGCTTAGGTTCAACAACATCCCTTATAAAACTGACATAATTTTTTTATAGGTTTTGTTAAACAAAGTCCTAAAGTCTATTTTTATTAAGGTGCATTAATTAATTGTACATTTACTATAAAATTTAAGGGACCGACATTTAATATGAAAATATACAACTCTTGAATGGCTTCGTTTAGTATCTTCTATTTTTTTTAAAAAAATTATAGAAACAAAAATAGATACATCAACTGTAGGGTCACTAAAATTTGAAGAAGCCCCATCAGTACAGCCTAGTAGCCTCCTCCTTCCAACTTCCTAAAAATCTCTACTCAATTTCCTAACCATTAAATACTATCCCCACTATAGCCTCTTCCTTTTTCTTTTTGTCTTTCTTCATTACCATCTTTTTTATACTAGTCTTTTTGTCATGTGACATCATAGTACTTCCACCAACAAAAATGTCTGGTTTTCTTAATGATCAACTCTCAAAGAAAACCTCAATTTTTGGTCTAAGATTATGGGTTGTTGTTGGTATTTGTGTTGGTGCAACTATTGTTATCTTAATGTTCTTAATCTCACTTTATTTCACCTCTAAAAAAACCAAAATTCTGTCAACAAATGCTATTCCAAATGTTTCTAAAGAAATCCATGAAATCCGGGTCGAACCGACCCGAACCCATTTCCAAGAAAGTAGTCCAAACAATACCCATATGCCACAAAACCATAACTTGGGTCAAAAACCATTTCAAGAAAATGAGTCTTTACTTGAAGATAAAAATAGTAACAATAATAGCACTAATTTGAATGGATATCAAAAGATACAGGTTGAGTTAGGGAAGAAGAAACACAGGGTTTCTTACCCGGAAAAAGGTGGATTCGGGTCGGGTGGTGATCAAAATGGGTTTGTTTCGGTTCAGCCCGAGGTTTCACATTTGGGTTGGGGACATTGGTATACTCTTAGAGAGCTTGAGATAGCAACAAATGGATTTGATGATGAGAATGTGATTGGTGAAGGTGGTTATGGGATTGTTTATTGTGGGGTTTTGGAGGATAAGTCTACTGTTGCTGTTAAGAATTTGATGAATAACAGGTTTGTTAATTATATACATATATATATGTTTTATACACACACTAATTTAATTTCTAATATGACAATATTTAGGATGTAACATAAATGAATTTTGTGTTAGAAGTTTGTGGGGAGATAACATGTAGCTTTTGCTCATTTATACCAAGTAGAAGTAGCTATAGACCTATAGTGTACAACTGTGTGATGATATATACACACAACAAATTTGTATATAGTTAATAATCGCCCACCTTTCAGCAAGTGTGTTCCTTGATGTCCCATATTTCCATCTCAATACTCTGTTAAGCTATTGCCATTCTTAGTTCATATCATTCCATTTCCATATGGATGTTGTAGTAACTCATGAATTGTGTTTTCCGGTTTTTATGGCTATCTTATAATCGAACCTCACGCTCTGATAAAAATTGCGTGAAGAGTGAGTCTTGTGTGACCACTGTTTTTGGTGATGAATATTTATTCTGATTCTGATCAGTAACTCATGTATTGTGTTTTCTTGTTTTTTTTTTCGCAATCCCATAATTGAACCGCACCCACTGATATCAAGTTATACTAACATGATCGATAATAGAATGAAAATAACAAAGTAAATATTTTAAGAGGTCTTAAAGTGAAGATATGCTTTATATATATATATATATATTGTAGTTTAAATTTATAGATAGATCAATAAGTTATGTTTGATATGTCCTCACACAGTCACACGATTTGGTTAATCTTTTCATCATTGATGAAATTGTTTGGTGTCATACTTATTCTTGTCTTTCTTAATAATTGATTTCTATAGAGGACAAGCTGAAAGGGAGTTTAAAGTTGAGGTAGAAGCAATTGGGCGTGTACGTCACAAGAATTTAGTCAGGTTGCTTGGATATTGTGTTGAAGGAGCTCACAGGTAAAGCCTACCATTAGTATTGATTTTGCTTATAGTTGGAGTAATAACTTTTTTCACTTCAAAATTACATACTTTTGATTATAGTTAGAATAATAAATACTTCTTTTCATGTTTAGGATACTTGTTTACGAGTATGTAGACAACGGCAACTTAGAACAATGGCTTCATGGAGATGTAGGCCCCACAAGTCCTCTTACATGGGAGATAAGAGTGAACATTATACTTGGAACTGCCAAAGGGTATATGGTTGATTCAAAGTTTTAGTCTTTTTGCCAAAGGATATATGCTTGATTAAATATTTCATTGTTTTTACAAGTAAGCTTAATATCTTAATGACAATTTACAGGTTGACCTATTTGCATGAAGGCCTAGAGCCCAAAGTTGTTCATCGTGATATCAAGTCAAGCAACATTTTGCTTGATAGGCATTGGAACCCAAAAGTCTCAGATTTTGGTTTGGCCAAGCTTTTGGGCTCAGAAAGCAGTTATGTCACAACCCGAGTCATGGGAACTTTTGGGTATGTTTGTTAATTTCATGTTTATGGTCTTCTAGAGGTGGCAATTTCACCCTTTCATATCTTTATGGAACGGGGTTCAAGTTATATTTATCTAGACTATCCGGAGCAATAAGACGCTCTTGAGCGTTTCCTGGTCCCACCTCCAATCACGCCCTCTTTCTCCTTCTATTTTCTCACGCCCTCTGCTTGTTTTTGACCAAGAATGTCCCTCGGGGCACTGTTCGGGGCGTTCTGAGGGGGAAAAAGTGAAATTGAAGGCTTGAGCACGCCTTTCTCCTCACAGCCTAATAGTTTCAGATGCATACAAAAAAACTTCATTAAAAAGGAAATGGGTCAAAAAAGTCCCCAAAAGTATCTTTTTGATGTATGATACCCCTAAATCATTTTATTTATTGTATTGTTGAATGAATACAATCTTAGTAATCTTTATTTGCATAATAGTTAAGTAATTATCTGATAAATATGTGGATTAATAATATAAACTTAACCCCACCTGTTCCAACCGCAGTAACCTCACCTATTTTATCCAAACCCATTATGACCTGTTAAACAATCTGCGCATTTTGTTACCTATGTCTTTTATGTTCCCTAATAACACAGAATTGTCTATTTTTCTAAATAGGTATGTTGCACCTGAGTATGCTAGTACTGGCATGTTGAATGAAAGAAGCGATGTATACAGTTTTGGAATTCTTATTATGGAGATAATAAGCGGTAGAAACCCTGTAGATTATAGCCGGCCTCAAGGAGAGGTTTGTTCTGATATCTGTTCATTTTACTGTGGTTTTTGTATGTCAGATAAATTCTAAATTAGAATAGCACAGGTGAACCTCGTTGATTGGCTTAAAACAATGGTAACAAATAGGAACGCAGAGGGGGTTTTGGATCCTAACATACCCGAAAAACCTTCTTCAAGAGCATTGAAACGAGTTCTTTTAGTAGCATTGCGATGTGTGGATCCAAGTGCTCAAAAGAGGCCGAAGATGGGTCATGTGATTCACATGCTTGAGGCTGATGATTTTCCCTTCCAAAGTGTAAGTTTCTTGTGCCAATACTATTGATACGAGTCAATTTGAAATGTTAGGATAAACATATTATGTTTTTGATTATCCAAAATCAGTAGTGAGTAATCGATTTCATACTAGTCGCAACAAAGCTCAATATCAACGGTCAAGCTTATTTTTATTTTACAGACTTATACTCTACTCTCACAACCTTTTTCACAAGCTTGCAATTTTTCTGGTCATGTTATGTGTTAGTAATTACTTAAAAAGACTTCCCAATTCTATCCCCAATATTCTATTTCATTACAATTGATTATTTGGTTCTACTTTTTAACAATCAATCGCTGTCATGGATTTCCTCTATTAACAGGACCGGAGAGGAAGTCGCGAAACGGGAAGGGAGAAGTCATTTGAGAAACGACACATTGAGTCAGGTGATAGTAGTGGATATGAAAGTAGCATTCAAACCAACAAATCAGAATGGAAAATACAACACCAGTAGAATGTA
Organism: Erigeron canadensis; assembly: GCF_010389155.1. Classification (NCBI taxonomy): domain Eukaryota; kingdom Viridiplantae; phylum Streptophyta; class Magnoliopsida; order Asterales; family Asteraceae; genus Erigeron; species Erigeron canadensis. Next base: position 7,912,450 of record NC_057767.1, on the reverse strand, counting down.
CTTCATTGAGAGCTGACATTTGTGAATAATGTTGTCCATTCATCCCCATCATGTAAGTTTACACGTGTTCACGACTACTTGATCATTGTAGATTCCATAGCAACCTCATCGGTTTCCAAAGTTCTCGTTTATAATGCTTGTTTGTTTCATTGATGATGTGTTTTTGGTTTGTGTTTATATGTGTATATTGTTGGTGGGAAAACAAGAAAATAGAAATGGAATTTTGACTTGTTTTTGTAATTGAATGAATTTGAACACATGATACTTTGGTAACCCTTTCTTACTTTGTTCCCCTTTATGAAAATTGGAATACACAATAGGATGGTTCGAAAATGGTTCGTAAAGGATCTTAACATTGAATTTCGTTTAATATTGTAATTCTGAAGTCAAAAGGTGATATCCACAACTTTTTGTAGAAATAAAAGATCATGAACTTATAAAACTTAGAACCACAACTTTTTGTAGAAATAAAAGATCATGAACTTATAAAACTTAGACATTATAAATTTGATGTTTGTTACAATCGAAGTGTATGATACCAGGTTTGTTGAAATAAGGGCTCACGGAGTCACGCAGGGTTGTCAGCGGGTTGGCCCAGCCCGCCCAAAAACACCGCCGCCGATCAAGCGGGTTGTGGGAGGGTTGGGTTTGGCCGGGCTTGAAGCCCTACGAGGGTTGGGAGAATCTTGCTCAAATGTGACCGTTGGAAAGGGAATTATATGATCATTTATTATTGTTTTACATATGTATATGTGTACCTGCAATCATCATTTCCATTGAACTGAAAGAAATTGAAAAAAAGTCAAAGTTCCGGCCGATTGTAACATTGCAGAAAGGAATAGAAAGATGACCAAAAAGTCATCCATTCTTTTGGTATTTAATTATTTATTATAATTTATTAAGTTCCCATTTGAACGTTTAAAGTTTATATATGTTTCAAAAAATACCCTTATACTATACTCAGTATATATTATCTACTAGCGAATTTATCCGGGTTCAACCCGGGCCTTTTAATTAAAAGTATAAAATTAAAAAATATGCATGTAATTTTTGTTATAAATATATTATAAATCGATATGGAAATATTATATTGAATAACACAATATTTTATAAGTTAAAGTACCTATTGCATTAAGAAAATATAAAAAGATATTATACTATATAAAAAAGATTTCTTTATTTGTAATAAAAAAGATTTCTTTATTTGTAATAAAAAATTAGGAACTTTAAATAAGTATTTAGTAAACTATCTTTAATTAAAAATATTGTAAATTATTTATGACATCATAACTATAATAAAGATTTTTTAAGAAAAAAAGTAGACTTGCCATATCATATTTTTTCTAAAAATACTTTTGAAAGACAATTGTCTTTTATTTATTATAGAGATAGAGATATGTAGTTATTATTGTTTTTAATTTTTATGTTTATGTAGTTTTAATTTAATTTTAATGAAATGTTTACTTTATATTAAAATATTTGAGTAAATTAAATGAAAAAGAAAATAAAAAAATTTGAGAAGGTTGAAAAAGTGATGAATGCCTAAAAAATGAGTTGAGAGAGTTGGTTGAAAAGTTAAAAGGGTAAAATGAGTTGCATGAATATGATTGATGAGATTTAAAAGGGTTAGAAAAAAAATTACATGACTTTTTCCCCTAAAAGATCATGAATCATGATGTAGTAGTTTAGGCTAAGTACACATGCATTTTGTCTTTTAAGAAACAACAAATACAGTACACTTTTAAATATATTTTTTGATATACAACTTTTTGTTCTACTATTTTTGCTATATAATTGTCTTTGTTAAATTTGGAAAGGAATCTCCAGTATATACACCTTTTGGCGATGATATTTGACATCCATGTAGCGTCGCTATATAGATACGTGTGACCTTTTTTAGACATTTTTTAAATATTTTTATATAATTGGACTTTTCGATCATCAAAGTTTCATCTAATGCCTTTCAAGTTTCAATATAAGCCTTCACTAGATGGATCATGGATGGTCGCGCATTATGGGTGTATGACTGTGGTGACTATCGGTGGTGATGGTGATGGCGGCGACAACGAATAATGTACGTAATTGATTTAAAATAAATAGTTTTATTTATTTTAAGAGTTAAAAAAAATGGTTTTTTTTTTTTAATTTGTGATATGTATAAATCATATTTAATGTAAACAATGTAATTGACTACTCTTAAAATATATATTATATAACATGGTTTTAAAGTTTCATTTACATGTGAACGGTTATAAATGTTGATGTTGTAACTTTAAAAAAAATGTTGATGTTGTAGAACTAAATTCCTTTCAAATCTTTCAAAATAGTCTTATGCTTATTTTGTGAATAAATTTGTTCACGTTTCATTTCACATGTGAACAAATGGTTAAATATAAGGTTTTGAGAAAAAAATTCCTTCTAAAAAATACATTTTTACAACGATTTACATGTAAATAAACTTTAAAAAAATCTGATCAAATATATAGTTTAGGAGATCTCATGGTTCTTGAAAAAAACCCCCTTTGAAATAAAGAATCAATATAAATATATGGGAAGTGATATTAGTACCATTTACTTTGATAGATTTACCATAACTGTGCATTACCAGTTTATACAGTCAGCTATAAAACTTGTATGTTGTGGTATGTATATCAAAAATCGTGGTACGAATATCATTTCCTTAAATATATAGATATATATATATCTTATATTTTGAGTAAATTACACTTTTCGTCCTTAAAGTAGACACGTTTTGCACTTTTCATCCTTTAAGTGAAAAAATTACAATTTCGACCTTAAACTTGGCAGAATTTTGCAATCGACGTCCCTTGTCCATACGGCGTTAAGTTTCAGTCGTTAAGTCCCACACGTGCAAAACACGTGAGGGACTAAAATTGCAAAATGTGACTAGTTCATGGACGAAAACTGAAATTTACATTATATATTGTCATCATTAAATGTCTATATCTCACTCGTTTCTTCGAATTAGACCACGAAACTATCACCAAACTTTTCAAAATTAATTTCCGCACGAATCCTAACCAAAATATTTCAGATTCAACTATTGTCGGAAAACTCAAAATACCGTAGTCACAAAAACCGAGTGTAATAGAGTAACCCGCCCTCCAATTAGATAAAACCAAGGCCTTCCATAACGAGAGTCGTGCCTCCACTAAATCAAATATTGGTTTTCAACTCTTGAATAAATACCTTAAGACCCAAATACGTGAAAGGAAAAGTATGACTTACAATGTAGTTTATTCGCTAGCTCAGAAATTTCAGGTCATCAACACTTCTTCCATAAAGATTAGACTTGTAGAAATTGATTTTTAACCCCAAAACAAGAAAAAAGACTCTCATAAGTCTAGTGATACACTCCACATTGGATTTAGATCAGGCAACAAAACGTCATGGTTTCATGTTACTGATCTTCTGTCTCAAATGGATCTGGAAACCACAAGTTTTTATTCGCGATAGAATTTTGAGCATGTTGATGTGATGATTTCTTCATTTCGTTGAATTTGGTCGGCAGTTTATTTTCTGGTGAGATTTTGAATTTTCCGACAAGTGTTAAATCTGAAATCTTTTGATTAGGATTCGTGCGAAATTAATTTTGAGAAGTTTGATGGTGGTTTCGTGGTTTAATTCGAAGAAATGAGTGGGATATCGGCATTTTAAGTTTTTCGGCGAATTTTTCGGCCACTCAGCCGGAGAAGATGAAGATGATGACAATATATAATGTAAATTTCAGTTTTCGTCCCTGAACTAGTCACCTTTTGCACTTTTAGTCCCTCACGTGTTTTGCACGTGTAAGACTTAACGGCTGAAACTTAACGGCGTATGGCCAAGGGACGTCGATTGCAAAATTCTGCCAAATTTAAGGTCAAAATTGTAATTTTTTCACTTAAGGGATGAAAAGTGCAAAAACGTGCCAACTTTAGGGACGAAAAGTGTAATTTACTTTATATTTTTTTTTAAGGACAAATATATCTTATTTTTATACACTTATACTACACTGTAAAAATTAATAAGCATCGGTGCTGATGGTGCAAGTGATTAAAAAATGATATTCTTTCTAGAAAGCAAGAACTTCTACTATTATACTAGTTAATCAACCCGGATTAAATCCGGGTTATTTTATAAATCTTTTAACAAAAAGTAAGTAATATGTTATTTGTGTTGTTGATAGATTTATATTTAATTTGCAAAAATGTATAAGTTTATTAACTAAGAGCTACACTAAAAAGGTTTAGATTAAAAAAAAAATGTTCTAGTTATTGTTAATGAACCCGCAAATATGTGCCAAAGTTTAAAGAATTTAGCCGGAAAATGGCTTGTGGTAAAGATAAAATATACTTTAACCAGACGTGTTGGGAATTTTTTTTTTGTCAATTCGGGGGAAGTTTTCAATAATAATAGTAATAGAAAAAACACATTAGCACAAACAAATATAACGACTACTTAAAACAAAAAAAATACAAGTATGCAAATTAAACTAAGAAATTTTTGACAAGATAAGTCTTAACAAGATAGTTGTTTATAACATGAAAATTCATAGTTAAAGACATATAACGGATGATTTTTAAAATTAAAATATTAAAAGACACAAATAAAAACATAAAAACAATTTATTTATTAAATTTTTTCTGAAAAAATGTGTGAATAGAAAAAATAAAAAGAAAACATATATGACATCATGTACTTTTATAAATATTGGTAGGAAATAATTCAAGCTTGACACATCAGAATTTTTCTAAAAATATATTATATAGACAATCTTGTTTTATTATATATAGAGATAGAGATGAGCTAATCTCACATTAAAAAGATTAATTAATATTGATTAACCAAATCTTTATATTCCTACACAACTTATTACTTATGCACTTTGGTTACGTTGGTGTTTCAATTTTCGGTATATATAGTGTTTTTAGGTCGGTTGGTCTTGTTGGTAAGTTTTTGGTGTACTGTATAGGCAATTATTAAGTCGGCATGAGTTGTTTGTAGCTCAATCGGTTGTGATATTGTCACCTACCCACATGATGCTCCATTTGCAAAAGAGCCCTGACCCAATTTAGTCACTTGCCCAACCAACTCTTCCCATTTGCACCATTTGCACCACTTTTTAGTTTTTACCAACAAAAAAAGTATATATATTTTTTATCACCCAGCAGGCCACCACCAAAAGAGGATACCTTCAAACTATACCTTGAAAGAGTGCTTGGTTAAAGGTCTTTGATAGTAATATCATAACGACTATAAATTATATTTTGGTGACTAGTTATACAAAAGTCACACGTTGTTAAGTTAAATACTAATTTCCTCTCATGATAAGTGTCCGTGAAGTTGACATACAAATTACAACTTTAAAAAGAAATATAACCGCATACAATAGAAATAAACTTTAAACGGATTATCATATTTAAAAATGATACGAATATTACTATTTATATTTGTACTATTTAATTAAGTAAATATTTTTTTTACCTTTTAAAAATATTTAATCGGTAAACACATAAAAGTCTACTTATTTTTGAAATAAAAATACTCCGTAATATATACTATCTTATAATAATTAATATTTTCTCTCTTATAAAAGTGTTAGATGCAAAATTACCATTTTATCCTTAATAAATTAATTTACATCATTAATCTCTTATCTTCTAAAATATCGCCACTACCTCTTTACATCAATTACATTAAATCAATTACTTACACCCACCACCACGACCGCCGTCACCACCACCAAACCGCCGCCGCATCATTCGATTACAATGCTAGGAATAATACATGAACACGTATTAACATTATGGAACCGAAAAAATATACCATCATATCTATCATATAAACTCGTCCCATAACATCATTTTACTTATCCCATATCTCTTGTAAAACTTTTTCTTTAACAAAAAATAAGAAAGTTTGGCTCTAGACAACCAAGCCATGTGATTGTCCCGTACCCACACACACTTGCATAAGAATTTACTACATCTCTAATGTGTTCCTACTTCAATTCCTAGAGGGATAGTGGGCAAATACATGAAGAGATTGATTAATTTTAACTTATATTCTAACCTGCTAAATGCTAATAATCAACAGATGATATATCAACTAGATTTTTGTGTGCTTGATGTAAAGTTTTAGATCGAAATTCATAAATAGTATACGTTTTGGGTAGGTCACCTATACATTTATGGACAATTTGCAAGAAGATATCAGATGAGCAAAAGAAAGGTTTGGGCGGGATGACTTAAGGTATTAAAAATTTCTCCGAACAACCTCTTGCCTATTTCATGCCAGACCAGATTTCACGGCGGGCAAAGTTCCATTTTACAATTTATCAGAAATGTACAGTTGTGTTACGTCAACTTGTATAAGGATCGATGTGTATTTGAGGAAGATAAATAACTGATTCTGTTGATTCTAAGAATAACCAGAAACAATTCTTTTAAATTTTCGTTTATTCAAACTGAATACCAAAATTTAGGGATTTCACACTAAAACACACATGTGATTAGGGGAAAAAATGATTTTTTGATTATCTGAAAACTGATCACTTTCCAATGATTACAAAGGTATAAATAAAGCTGCAAAATTCGAATGGGCCCTAAAAGACAAGCGGGCCAAAAGTTATTACAAAAACAAAATCCCAAAAACACCGAAAAACTAATAAAAAGGTCCATAACTCCTAGAAAACAGCGTTTTTGGGCCCGAAGACTGACCTAAACTTGGCAGTTTGCAACTTGATGCTCCTCTTTCCAACGGTCGTTTCGAGTGGTCATACGTCGAAATCAGAGCTCTGTAGCAAAAGTTATGGCCATTTTAGTGAATCCCTCTTTTTGTCTTGATCTTATGTACAAAACGGTCTGATTTTCAATACTTGGGTCTGGGCCTGCATCAGGATTGATGTGTATTTGAGGAAGACCACACTCAACAATATCAAAAATCTATATTAACATTCCCAGTCAAAGCATTGATAATATGCATTGACATGGAAAAATTATCTAAATGGACTTATAGATGAATATACCAGAGCTGATAAACGTCAGTCATTAAAAAGCAACCGATTCTCAAGATCTTTGGATTTGGCATGTTTTCAGGGTCGAATAACGATATCAACGTGCTTCAACAATCGTCATCCAACAAAAACTATACTATAGTATTATAGATGAGTTATGTAATTGTGTGTATATATATATATATCATATTTCAATTTCAAATAAAACCAATTACTATATAAAACTCGAAAAATAATTTAAAATTATTGTTTGATTCTTCATATTACATAACTTGTAATTGTTGTTTGCCTAATATTTATAGATTGAGATCCTCTGCTATATCTATACTATTTTATAACCATTGTAGTATTTTGAAATCGAATAATATATATAGGTTGTTTGTTACACATTTGAGACAATGTGTGACAATATTTCAGTGAAGACTTAAAAAAATTGAACAACTGGTCAACATCATCAAAGAGTGTTTAGGCTTGAAGGTTTTAAGCAAACCCCTGAATGTTGAGAATGGATATTTCATAGCTCGTAATAATTTAGATTGATTTGTTTCAATTTTATTTAAGTAGTTTGAGCTTAATTTAGCTTTAATTGGTGATGTACGCTGCTCGTATCTTTCACACACACGCACGGCGATTACTTTCCAACACTTTTGGCCGTAATAGGCAGTCAGGAGTATCTAACCGTAGAAAAAGATAATACTATCTCTCAATATATAATTCACCTCTCCAATAGTCTATTATGACAACATTGAGTATTGTTGACATTCACATTATGACTTTAAAATTTCAAAATAAAATATTTATAGTGGGATACGGTGATAAGAATATCAAATTGAAATGTGTGATACGGTGATAAAAGAACCACATATATAATTGTGTTAATATGAAAAGTAATAACAATACATGAACAATGGTTGAAAGGGACAAAATTAGAAATAACACTAATTAAAAGAAGATACATTTAACTTGGGTTAATTAGAGCATAAAAACGATTATCATATTACCAAGATTGTCGAACAAATTCGCAAATAAAGACATGTAGCTTGTACTACCTAGTAATCAAACTTATTGCTTTATTGAAACATAAGACATGCACTCTGTAGATTTAATTAAAGCAAGCGTGCAGTGATCATCATAATTTTACCATAAAGGGAAAGAGCGACCATCGTGATCATCATTATCAAGGATGAAATGACACAGTAGAGACAATTAGCATTATTAATGTTTCTTGCTTAGTTAATTTCATATCCGCCTAGCTTTTTTCAATAAATATGCTATGGAAACACAATGTTTAAGGAGGGTTAAGTTGACAACTTGCTAATTATAATAAGCTTTTCGACCAATAGAAATATGTTACATCAAAACTTGTCAAAAGTCAAAATTGAAGAATGGTTGCAAAATCTTGCAAGAAGATGCATTAAATCTTTATCAAAGTGACATACTATTGATATCAAAGAATGTATTTATTGACACTACACTTAAAGGGGCGAATTTCGTCCCTTCTAACCCGGGAGATTCACCCCTTTTGACCTTTGACTAAATTTGGCCTTGTTGATCGACTTAAAACATAGATCTCACTTTTCGATTTCATTTCCTTTTCACCCTTCTACTTCCACCACAACACTGCGACCACTACCACATTACTTATGTATGTGTGTATATATGTATCTATATAAATCAAACAACACTTCTATAATTATGAACAAAACAATAACTTATAAATTAACAAAACCGTACATACCTAATTTGAATAGAAAAAAGCATCACACTGATTTACATTGGTCACTTGGTCATGCATAAAAAGGGGAGGAAAAGAACAAACAAACAAGATAGCAAAAGGGACGAATATCATAAGGAGCGAATCACGCCCCTTCTGATCTCATATGTCGGATAAAAAATGACATAAAGGTGACTGAAGTATGAAAAATGTGTGGGATCAGATGAGACAAATTTGCCCCTTTTCTCCACGTGATTCTCCCCTTATCAAATGATAGGGCATTGGTTGCAAAATCAAAACTTGTACTGTACCGTAGAAATATGTTGCCCATCCCATTAGTCCTGATAAAGTCGCCGACTTGTTTACTTCTTGTGTATGATCCAAAAGTTATCTAACCTTCTCAAGTTCTTTGGAAGCACGACTAACAAATCCCTTCATTACTTTTCGTTATGTTTAGATATAGATAGTCTCTCATAGGTTATATTACATCATATCGAATTGTATCAATCAAATTGGCTCTAGAAAAAAATGTTTGAAGTGTATTATAGGTTTTGTCATTCACAATAATGTATGGGTTAAATGACAAAGTATAGGTCCCAACACAACATCATCATATAAAAATTTTAAATTGCAATTCTTGAAGTGATTGATAAAAACATGAGACAATTGATATCTGGGATTGGAAGTCAATTTGAATAATTTGAAAGGTGTGTAATGTAGGCATTTAGCATGCTTTTCCCTAAAAAAGAAAAGAGTAGCTCCTCTTCTTTGAAATTTAATTAAGAGGTGTGAGAATGGGCATATAATCAAACCTCTAAATAGGATAAGCTGCAATTCTACCTTTTATGTGCGTAGTCTAATTTTTCTCTCAGTAACCTTAAGATCTTACCTAAAGTAAAGTTGCAATGCTCGTTTTAAAATGATTGCATCGGATAAAAGGCTATCAGAAAGCACTCGCGTGACGCTTTCTGAGTCAGCACGTCAGCGTTTTCTTACGTGGCGTCACTAGAATGATTCGAGTGACATGCCGACAACTATGTAGGCGACTTATTTGCGGATGTGGAGTGTCCACAAAAGCAAGTATAAGCGATAATTTAGTTTTATTAAAAATTAACGAGTGTAAGTTTCGAACCAAATACCTCTCAAATATTGTGAGAGCATATCTACCAGCTGAACCAAGATTGGTTTTGCTTTTAGTCAGGAAAGCAACAATTAATAAATGATCATTTCTTTATACACAAATTTAGAAAATAATTTTCCTCCGATGGTTCCCACTTCACATCAGTGTAGCAACCCAAATCCTTTCTTATAACCTCAAATTTTACAATTTAGAACTTTACGATTTTAATTTGATGGGTAAAACAGATCCTTTCAACATTCTAATTTATTTTTTTATATTTATTGTCAAATTCAAAATATCCGATCCTTTCATCCAGGTTAGATTTTTCAATCCTTTTCACTGTATTTTAGTTTCATCAATCTTTATTTGTATGTATGCGAATGAAATCATGAAAACTATATACAGGGATTTCGGTATAGGTTTTTAGATATGAATCATATTTGAGTATAATTGTGTTTTGGAGATATAAATCATAAATATTTGCTGACCGGCAAGATCGATGTATGTGTAACTATATGTATTATTTTTTCTTACAGAAAATCGATATATGAAATTCGGGTTTTCTTAGTTAATACCAAAATCCAATATTTTGTGTTGGTTTCACTCTCTGTAGATTCAAGACAAAAAAATTGCACTAATTTGTATAGAGCTATAAACTATAATGGAAGTTCTATTGTATATGTGAGTTTAATATAGAGAAGCTAAACAACATATCAAAGTAAGGATTTGTTGCACTATGGTAACTTTCAATAGAGATCTGTTTTCGTTTGTCCAATCTGTTGCCTGTAGCAACATATCAAAGTGTTTGCTGAAGAAGTTGCAAAGGTGACTATATCGTATCGATAAAAATGACGTATAGTATGTGGTGACGAGGAATAGTAAGCTTTGATGGATTGCTTGCTTTATTCAATCATGATTTTGTTATCCATTTAGAATTATTTTTTTTAGCCTCGATTTTGATGTTATATATGTTTTGATATCCGATAGTTTGTCGGTGCTAATGATTTTCACAATTGATTTATGTAATTGGATTAACTATGTTTTTTTCGTTACATTCCATTTACTATGAATCATGTAGACGACTAGATAGCCCGGTGCAACGCACGGGTATCACCTAGTTTTTTAATGTACTTTGCGTCAAACTAAACGTCTAATTAAAAATCATTCTCTTATATAGTTTGTTTCATATATATATATTTATTTAAGGGCAGAACAAATTAGCTTATGTATGCACATTACACGGTTTCAATTAGTGCAATTACATTTTGTTATTGATTATATGTTGCTATATATATATATATGTTAGCTTAAAACTTTGGGATATGAAATAAATGTTTAGTATAAGATTCAACAGACGTAAATAAAAGTTTTATAGCAAAAATCAAAAAGATTTTGCCAAATGTAATCCTTAGGTTTGCACTTAATGTATATTAAATAGTTGTACATTTATCATAAAATTCAGGGGTGTGTTTTTAATATGAAAGATAAAAAAAAATTTGTGGACGTTAAGTGCAGCTCTAAGGACTGCATTTAACATTTTTCAAATAAAAAAAAACAAAAGAAAAAAGTTGAATGAAAATTTCAATATATAAAATGAAAACCTTAAAAGAAGAAAAGTGTGAAAAAAAATTAAAACAAATAGTGGTTCATAATGACACGTGATATTGTCACAATAAGGTTGGAATAAATATTTGGAAACCCAAAAAGAATTAATGTGTAAAACACCAATAAATAACATGTAACAGAAAACTCGAATGGAATACAATATATTAAAAAACGTACGGTCTATTATATAGACACATAGTAACTCTTTACGTACCCATTTCCTTTAATATTGTGTATAATAATTCTCCAACATACAAGTTTCTTAGGCCTCTCCTATAGCTTCATCGACCGCTCGTCGATCAAGTCTTCGTGGTCGAAGCTATAAGGAGCTCCCTCGTCGACGGCCATTCGTTCCAAGCTTTTCGATCCATCGATGGGCGAAGACGAGAGGGAAGAGCGTGGGGTGGGGTCGGTTAACGAAAACCCAAAAAAATAATATTTCAAAAAAATTTTAAATTAAACGGCTAGTTTAGTTTAGTTTATTATTATTATTATTTTTTAACTTTTCATCTATATATACTACCATTTCACATCTCATTCTTCATCACCTACTCCATTTTCTTCACAATTCATTCCATTTTCTTTACACTATCAATAAAATCTTTCACTCTATACATTTTCACTAAATATGTTCAGTTTCATACATTCGTAAGTATACAATAGATGCCGAAATCTTAAACACTTTCATGACGTTCGTTGACGAAGAAGAAGAAGCAGAGAGCTCGAGAATAGCAATCAAACCAAAGATACCAAGAAGAACAATACCCAGAAACCATGTGGAAGCCGCCACACGTTTATATAATCATTACTTTGCCCCGCAACCCGTTTACCCTGCCGATTATTTTAGAAGGCGTTTTCGAATACCCAAAGAAATGTTTCTTCGTATAGTGAACGATATACATCACTTTAACGCCATACAACCATTACCAAAACACTTTGCATTCTTCCACAACGCTGCAACCGACGTTACGGGTCGCCCGTCGTTAAATATTTTTCAGAAATGTACTTCCGCTGTATGGCAACTAGCTTATGCTTCTACTGCCGACCAGTTAGATGAATACCTCGAAATGGGTTCCCAAACGTCTTCCGGTTCTTAGAACTACTTCTGCAAATGTCTTGTTCAGTTATATCACTCAGAGTTTTTGAGAAAACCGACGCAAGAAGATGTTAACCGCGTGACCGCTAAACACGAGGCGGTGCATGATTTTCCGGGTATGCTTGGAAGCGTTGATTGTATGCATTGGGCATGGAGAAACTGCCCAACGGCATGGCAAGGCTAATACACTCGTGGTGACAAAGGACATCCAACGATTATGCTTGAAGCGGTTGCTTCATATGATTTGTGGATTTGGAATGCTTACTTTGGACCCGCCGGTTCGAACAACGACATGAACGTCCTTAATGAATCTGACTTGTTCGACCAGCTTCTCCAAAATAGAGCTCCTGCGGTAAATTTCACCGCTAATGGCCAACAGTTTACAAAGGGTCATTATCTAGCTGATGGTATCTATCCAGAATGGGCTACACTTGTCAAGTCTTTCAAGTGTCCCATGGACCCTAAGACATTTGTTTTCAAACGCTTCCAAGAGTCTGCAAGAAAAGACGTGGAGCGTGCTTTTGGGGTACTTCAAGGCCGATGGAGAATCATTCAACAGGGTGCGCATCCATTAAGTATTAACAAAATTAAACACATCATGTATTCTTGTGTGTTGTTGCACAACATGGTCGTTGAATATAACGGGCGTGCAATCAGTCCTTTGGATTTGGAGCTAATTCCCGATACCCCGCCAACGCGTTCTTGGGACGAACGTGTTGACATTCAGTTACGTATGACAGGGGAGTTACGTGATAGGGCGACACACAACCGTCTAAGAGGCGCCCTGGTCGAGCACATTTGGAACTTGTCAGAAAACCAACGTGAACATTGAGTGTAGTGTTTTTTTTATTGTGTTTTTTAAAATAATGTTATGTGTGTTTGTTTTTAATTAATGTAATGTGTTTTTTTAAACAAATGTAATGTGTTTTTTTAATAAATGTAATGTGCTTTTTTAATATTTAATTTTAAATAAATGTTGAATTATATATTTATTATATAAATATAAAATAAAAAAAAAATAAAAAGTGTGGAAGAGGGGTTATAGGGAGTGATTGTGGAAAAGGTGGATGAAGAGAGAGAAAAGCTGATGTGGCAGTGTGGAAGAGGGATGGAAGAGGTATGGAAGAGCCTCCTTTAGGGAGAGACCTTATAGTCGCAATTTGCAAAAGAAGTGTTCAAAATAAAATTTTGGCGTGATTTCAAATGATTAACTATGAAAACAAAGCATGGTAAAGCCATTTGTGCATATGCATAAGAAAATTTTTTATGATGACGCCTCGTCTATATACTAGTAAAAAGTCGCCATTCTTATAAGAGTGGTGATATTAGTACCATAAGAATTAATAAGGCTACCATAGAATCCAAATTGTATAGCGTACAAATACAAATATTTAATAAGAATTAATAAAGTTATCACGTGTTGAATACAAATTGTTCAACGTACAATACAAATATTTAATGCACGGTTATAATAGATGTATCAATATAGTGGTACAAATATCACCAGAGGCGGTACCAGGAAAAAATTTCAAAGGGGGCAAACTTAGAAAACTTATGAAAAATAAATCTAAAAGGGGACAAAATGTTAAAAACCAATAGAAAATTTTTAAAATTTTATGAAAAAATTAAAAATACATGACAAAATTTATATTTGGAGGGGGCATTGGACCCCCTTGCCCCCCCTTTAGTACCGCCCATGAATATCACTACTCTTTTCATAAACATTACGAGCATGGTACCCACGCAATGCGGCGGTGATGGTGGGGAAGGCGATCTAGTGGTGTCGATGATGATACTATTGGTGGTGGTAGCGTTGTCAAGTGGTTTAGGTTGATCTAATTGTGATAGTGGAAATTTTTAGAGGATAGGGGCTTAAAGTGTTAATTATTAAAATAAATGTTTAGAATGTAAATTTATTTATTAAGTGTAAAATATAAAAATTCAAGGGCAATTTAAGTAATTCAAAGGTAGAATTATCTAAAATAAAAATGACCATTTTATTTTACAAGAGAATAGAGATAGAGATAAAATATGTTTGCGTATTTGCATTGTGTTTGACAGTGAGTTTGCAATTTTGCATGCCTCTATCTTAGCAGGTTTTCATCATTATTTTTATACAACAGACATCTTAAATATTCATTTAGGAATAAGATGTTTTCACTAATAACGAATGATCATGATGCCTTATCAAGCTTTTTAATTAGCACCTAGAATAATATATGCTTCCTCACACATAGGCATTTAGGCTAAACAAAGTGGGGCGGTTGGAAGATGATACATGCGGATTTCGCCGATGAGTCACCTGCTACACCACCCCAACCAGACGATATGCATAAAAAGCAATCCTCATGGTTTGCCAAGATTGTGTTGACTAATTATAAGCGCAGCCAATCACAAGATAGTATGTCTCTATCATTCTCTTCATTTTATTTCCTCAACCAATCATTAGGAGTTTTAGACTACCACATCTATCATTAGACAACTCCACTCCCTTTTTTTACTTAGGCAACGTATAGCAACTCCAAATGTCACATGACGCGATATGTTGCAAGTGGCTTTGCCCCAGGCCCCAAGCAGTACCAGTCTTTTTAGCCTTAGCACCTACTTGGTAATGGTTTCATGAATTTATTTCTCCAACGACTTTCATGAGTTCATCAAATGTTTCGTTTGTGTGTATCAGTGTATCCACACACAAATACTTTATAGCATTCCTGTATTTGGTATAGAGCTTCGATCCTACATAAATAGTAAATTTTTAAAATTAAGGGCAATGCTAGGTTCCCTATATAATTATATAAATAAACTAAAACATGTCAAAATCATATAAAGAGTACATCTTTATAAACGCTGACAAAAACGCTAAGAAGAAAATGAATTATTAAGGCCTCATTACACATTTACATCGCTACCTAAATGTATTGATATATAAAAGGACAGAATCTATAGGTAAATGAAACCCACAAATTGATTGCTTCAACACCAACCAAAATAATCTTGAAGTTGAGTGTGGGGTTGAAGACTTGAACCACCAACAACCCATTATCTAGCTAGTTGTACCTCTCTTATGTCCGTATGATTTGTAAGTTACCAATTTTGTGCAATAAAATGCATGGTGTCGATTGATCCTGTAGCTATTCCGTATGAATTGGTCTTCGATTATAACACTTGACATATGATCAGAATATATAATACTTATTGCATGAAATCTTTGAGGTCTCATTTTAAAAGGTTGGATCTACGGCAAGTCGGCAACTCTACACTAATAGATGTATCTAGAGCAAAGAAATAATTTAAGTTATGGAAGAATCACTAATTAAGATAAATTGCAATGTTCCATTGTAATAAAATCAACAAGATAAAACGTACAAAAACAATAGCTTTTATTTATTAAGCTTTTCCGGTTGTATTGTATGAGATGTACAAATCTTGTTGAACAAGCATCATCATCCTTCACAAGCTAAAGTCATTAATTCTTCCCCATCAAACTTCTCTATCTCGAACTTCTAGAGCACCATAACCTAATAGTTCTCCTGTTAAAATCTCACAAAGATCCAATGGTTAATGAACATGCAACGAGAATTCTTTCCATGAAGAACGAACCAAAAGAAAGAGGATACAAATAGTTGGCAATGTTTACCTTTGAATCGACTTATCTTCAAGGCACCAACATAACCGGGATCTCATAATAATCATTGGAACAAACCAACAAACTTTAAAACTAATTGAAGTACAAAGAAAGCATAGAACAAGAAGATGCCCTAAACGTTTTGTTTTATTAACCAACCTTTTTGGTTGTATGAAATTTGTATAAGTCGGTCCACACCACACCTCCTCTTTACATAGAACGGCAAATCGTAGCTAGCCTAATCCTGGCACATTATATAAACATGTGATACATAATTGTGAATTTTTTTTTTAATTGTTTGATTATAAGAGATGCTCTCAATAAGTTAATCCAGTCCCATTGATGAATCACTTATTGTCGTCTGTTCACATTCGAGAGACTATTATTACCATAATTTACGGTTTATTTTGCTCTTTAGAGCTAGCCTACACAAATCTCTTATTTGAGCATAGAGATGCTCTCAAACAACAGCAAAAGTCCTTAATTACATCATAAACATTCGTGTAAGTTAAAAGTAGATTTATAACGATTTGTCATCTAAAAAAAATTAATTTAACCCATCTTATGGATTAAGCCAAATAAGTTTTATATTTTAAAATATTATAAATAGCAATAAGTTGTTATTTATGGTTTTGGCATCACCTCTACTCACCATTCACTTACAAACAATCACATTATGCCACTTAAACCCACCACTCATCCAAATTTTGTTGGCATTGCCACCACTCGTCCACCACTCACTACAATTTTATTTTTTATTTATACAACTAAACTTTATTAAACATAAAACCATTACATAAATTACTAAAACCACAAATAAACATTACATAATACTAAAAAAAATTACATAATTGTAGCATCCCAAAACTTTTTGACGTTGACCGTTAACTTGTCGTTAGTGACCGTTAGTCACTATGTGTTTTATATGTGCTTATGTGAATTAAACGATTTACGTGAGATATGTATTAAAGTGATTTAAAGTAATGAAATTAAATTTGATAATGAGTAATGAAGTCAATTAGTGAACCCGAGAAGATATAAGGGTCGTTAAGTGTTTATGAATGCATTAACGAGCCGTTAAGTGTCAAAACGAGTTATAAGGAAGTGCGAGGGCTTAGATGTAAAGTTTGAAAGTTTCTCCAGTATATAAGGGGCCCTATGCACGATCATTATGCTGGGAAATCAGATCCAAACCCTAGAAATTTCTTACACACAAAACCCTAGGTCAATTTTTCAAGCTATAACTGATTTCGGGGGATTTCAGAAGAGATTTCGCTTGCTTTTCGATCCGTTAATCCTCTCTACATGTATAGCATCACCTATTGATTGTTAATTAAGTTTTAAATTAGGTTTTGTCCCTGTAGATTTGGCCATGATGGTTGGGGTTGCTTGATCTTGATGTTTTCAGGTAAAAACGACGTTTTCATGAATTAAATTGTTAATTAAATTGGTTAACAACATCAAGTTGCAAACTTTAATGATGAATTATGTTGAATATATGTATTAAAGCCTATTCCAGGTGGTTAATTGGAAACCCATTTGATGTATTGAGTTTTTGATCAAAACGTTACCGATTTTACGTTTTTCTTGTGTTTTAAAGAGTGAATCATTGTTGTATTTGATTCAAGGATCAATTGATATTTTCAAAAGCTTAAATGTGAGCTAATGAATGTGAATTTAATGGGTGTAAGCTAGTCATGGTGGAGGTTTGGGATCCGTTTGGAAGGAGTTTGAGATACAAAAAAATCGAAGTTGTTGGTTGAACCCCGATATGCGGAGCATGGGGATTCCATGCGGTGCATAAAGTGCGTCTGGAACTTTTTGACTTGTGTTATGCGGCACATGGATGGGGCATGCGGCGCATATTTAGGTCTGGTTGTCGTTTAGGCTTGTTTTAGCGCTCATTTGACCCATAGACCTTAAGTATAAGTTACCTTGATGTTTAGGAGCTTGGAGATGTTCTTTAAGGTCCCGTTTATGTTACATGTCGATTATATGTGTGTGATAGGTAGTCGGGAACTCGAACAAGATACTTTAAAGTTGCTTATTGATCGCTGTGCTCGTCATTAGGTAAGATACATGACTTTTATCACGCTGTAGGCACAACAAAAGTAGTTTTCTTTAATTAACCTTCTAATCAGATTATCTTATGTGTGTTGGGTTATCCGGGAGGTTATATGGGAACATATACATGTTGAAGTAGTTAATTATGTTATGATGACATTTAAAATTGAAGTAATTATATGCATGTGTAGTATAATGCTTACGTTGATGTTGCTATGAATATGATATGTGTTATTGATTCATTTCGTTGATATGACTTATTGTTGATATGTGATAACTTATATGTGGCTCTTAAGTACGAAATGTCTAGTTCACTAGATACACGAAAGAAATGTTATGAGTTGTGCACGTTAGTCAGATTAAACGTTGAAGTAGATGTGAAACTAATTAGGTAATGAATATACCTAAAGCTAAAGTAAAGAAAGATGTATGCGATTAGTTTAGGTGAAAGTGTAGCCTAAGCTAATATAAAGGTAAAGTAAAGATGTTGATAAGTGGTTAGTTTAGGTGAAAGTGTAGCCTAAGCTAATAAAGATATGAAGTCTCGAGCATAAGTTGTTTTAAGCTTAAACCGTGCTAGTTGAAAAGCTAGTGCGTATGTGGTCGCTTGAGTGGCTCCTTGCGGCATAATCGTTGATCTAGTATTTCCGGGTGGAATGACTAATCATCAATGTTAAAAGCATGACGGGATACAATAAGTGGTCGCTTAAGTGTTTTCTTGCGGCATAGTTGATGATCTAGTATTCCCGGGTGGAGTGACTAACCACAAATGTTAAAAGGGTAATGGGATGCTTAAAGGTGACTAAAGTTGATTAAAGTTGATAAATTGATAAGATGATAAGTTGACACGTTGATAAGTTGATACATTGATTAAAGGTGATCAAAGTTGATAAGTTGATAAAGTTGTTTACGTTGATGAAGTTGATAAGTTGATAAGTTATGAGATGTTGATTATGTTGAAAGTATATGACGATATGATATGAGATGTTGACTAAGTTGTAAGATATGTTGATATGTTAAGAGATGTTCATTAAGTTGTATGTACTCGTTGATGTGATATGAAATGTGATGGAATGTGGAAAAAAGGAAAGTATGGGTTGATATACGATAATTGTGGATGAAGTGTAATGTGATCATGTTTTAATAAGTAAAATATGAAGTACTTTTATTAAAGTAAAATGAAGAACGTTTTATCAAATTGTGTGTATCTTACTTAGCTAATTTATTAGCTAACACTTGCTTTTATGAAAATATTATGTCCTTAAGGATATGCAGGTTGAGCTAGAGAAAGGTTTAGCTCGTGAGATGGGTAGAAGCAATAAAGAAGGCTAGCATAGATTGTTGAATGCATAGACTTCCCATAGCCTATGTTTCGGCTACATTACCAACGTTTATGATACATGTAATAATGAATGACATTTATGTTAGTGCCATAACTTAGATTTCATTTACATTATTTTGATGATGCTATTAGTAACACCGTTTATGAAAGGTACCAACCGTTTTGGTTGGAGCAATTTTCAAAGTGATCTATTTCCGCTATGTTTTAAACGTCGTTTGGCAAAAAAATTTACAATCCAGGTTTTAAAATGACGGATGTTACAATAATAGTAAAAAAAAAAACTTACATAATACTAAATAAAACATAATAAAAACATTACATAATATTAAAATACGTAATACCAACACTCGGAATAGTCCAAATCCACGATACGGTCGCCGTCGTTTTGATGAATGTATCGGTAGGGTTCAGGAGACACGACAGTGTAGCCGGGTTAAGGAGATACGTACTCCTCTCCCGGGTCAGTATGATAATCTACATACCGACCAACACTGACACTGCCTTGCCAGAATACCCCGTTTCCTAGCATGGTTATCAACGTCCTGTGGTCTAGCGTGGCTGTCAACATCGTAGAGCTGGTGGTAAGCTGGAAAATAACTTGATCCAGCTAATCGATCTTCAGTCGAAGATATACAACATACTCATTTTCGGCGGCATTACGAACCCGAGTGGGAGCTTCAATTCGGTCGATTTCGGCTTGGTAAGCCCCTTGTTGTCAGATATGCTCTGAATGACGTTGTTTACTACAGATCGGTGTCTGTCGTCGTTATTCATGTGGGTTTGCATCGCCATTTTAACATCCCAAAGAGACATTTTAGTGTTGTTTGCCATGTTTGAAGTAAAAAGTATGGATTAATGAATGGGTAAATGTATCTGTAAATATGAATGAATGTTTATGTATGAATGAATGGGTGAATGTGAGAGTGTTTAAATAGAAAAAGGAGGATAAAAAATAAATAAATTCAAACTAGTCGTTTGCTAGCCAACGGTCACCAAGGCCACAGTTCACCACTCACGTGGAATGTCCACCCATTTTCAACCACCCACGCATGGACACTCACCGGTGACGGTGTTTCACGCGTGGTGACCACCCACTACTCGCCTTCCACCCACACGTTGTCAATGCCCTTATGTTTATATATGATATAAATGTTGAGTTAAATTTAAACAAAAGATCAAGTGAAACATTTGATTGGTTACACTTTTATGTGTTTAGTGACTATGTTATTTTATAAGTGATACATATCTATATATTACATAATAATTTTATCTTTGGTTTGTCAAATTATAAATATATATAATTTTTAATGGCTGAATTGTTAATGTAGATAACTTTTTTTTATTAAACCCAAAAATAAGAGTGTCGATAATAATAGATAGTTATGATAATAATGAATATAATAAGACTTTTAATACTAGAATTATAATTATGTTAGGTATTTGTATGTATTTGAATATTATTTAATTAAATTTTTTTTATTAATTTATATTATCTTAAAAATAGAATTTTTGATTATAAATTTAGTGAGACACAAGTCGTTCAGATAATAAGACAATTGTTGATCAAATTATGTTTTGATTTTGTTTTTTAATATTGTTAGATCTATATTTATTTATGCAAATTTTTAAGAATAAAAATATCAAGATTTCCGTAAATGAATTTGCTAATCCATGTGGTAGTCAACAAATTTTCATGTTGTAAGGAAAAATACTGCTAAATGTTGTCTTTTGTGTGCTTTGAGCCTCAATATTGCGACGGTGTATGCGAGAGATTAAGATGTAGCCAGATCTTACCTCTACTAAAATAGAGAGGCTGCTTCCATTTTTCTACCTAAATAGTAGAAAATGCCCTCCAACCTTTGCATGTGATGAGGATTGATGGTACGTTTTGTTTAGTGATTAAATTTATAAAAGTTGTACAAGCAATTATCTTAAAACATACACACCTTAACGGGTAAAGGACCCGATCAGATGTAGTATAGTTAAGTGATAAGTACAGGATCGTTCACAAGGACACGTTGTTTTACTTAATCTAGTAATATGTGTAATTCTAGCGGTTGTGAGGTTGTCACGATTTACTATTCAACTAATTAAAATAATTAAAAGTAAATAGAAGCCGCAAGCGCTTATTCAGCGAGACGCTTAGTCTGAAAATAAGTTTGAAAAAGCAAATAACAGTAATTAAATTAAAATACTTGTTTAGCATCTCAGATCTCATGATACGACCGGATATTACTCTACCAACTTGCTAGACTGTTGGAAACTTAATCACAGTTCAGATTCTCATTAGATTCACTTTACCCAAGTAACTAGTGATGTACCTAGACTCACACTATTTCTTTAAACAAATTCTCATTAGATTCATTGTTTAAGCATTAATGACCTAAAGCTCGTGTTACTAATTCATCTTTAAGTTACTTGGCTCTTAAGCCATGAACAGATAATAATTCCCTCCGGTGACCACAGTGCACGTTTCTATGTCACTGATCGTGTCTGACATTGTTAAGCATCATGTTCAACTTATCTTAATTACTATGGTTATGGATCCCTCAGTTATAAGTGAATCACCGTTTACATCTAGTTATATACCGACTAGTGTTTTCCATCCTAGTAAATTAGTCCTAGTGTATGATCATTGACAACAATCAGACTTAAACTAATATATTTAGATATAGAACCGATAATAATATGAAGAACTAGTAAAACATGGATCTACGATAAATAGGAAAGCACACTCCAATAAATCTAACAAATAAAGTAAAATTAATAAACGTTTACATGATCACATCGATCCAAATAAGTATTCAGCTTACTAGCCTACCAGTATTAAAGGAATAACAAAGTCTGAAAAGATGAACAACATTGTTTACCAACGGAAAGTAAAACAAAAGAGTAGATCTAGGTTGAGGATGAAGATCTGAAGTTGTTATAAGCTCCAAAACCTCCTTGGAATCTGCAAAGTCGACCTAGGGTTTGATGTGGGCGGCTAGGGCTGCTGAATCGGCTCTCTCTTAGGGTTTTGAGGGCTGCTGAATCGACTCTCCATTAGGGTTTTGAGGTCTGCTTCAGCTTAAATAGTGTTTTAAGTCGGTTTGCTGAACTGGGCCGCCCAGCAACGCTGGATGGGCTCCAGCGGCGCTGGGCATAGGTCAGCGGCGCTGGCAGCTCCTGCTCCTTCTCGTTCTCGTTTCGCTTCGTTTGGCTCCCGAATCACCTCCTGGTGTCTTGTAACTTCGTATGCCTTCATTTTGAGTCACTTGATGCCATATAACCTTACTCGCATCTTCCGAGAACCTGCATAAACATAGAATCCATTAAGTATCGATAGTTCTGGAATATTAACTCATTTAAGACATTGAAATGAGGCCTTTCGATACGGGTTTTTATCACAAAATGAACCCTCATCAAGGATCGAACCCATGAACTTTGTCTCTAGAGGCCAAGGTTTATAACATTCTTATTTGTTGAATATATGCTTTAATCTGTTAGATCAAAATTGTTTGTTAAGAACGAGCATGGTACCCGCGCAATGCGATGGAGGTAGCGGGGATAACGGTATAGTGGTATCAGTGACGGTATTATTGGTGGTGGTGGCGGTGTCAAGTGATATAGGTTGATGTAAAGGTGATAGTGGAATATTTAAAAAGATAAGGGCTTAAAGTGTTAATTATTAAAATAAGGGTTTAGGGTGTAAATTTTTTTATTAAGGAAAAAGTTGGTAATTTATAAAAACTCTTTCCATATTAGATGTTTATTAAGGACAATTTAATACTTTTGTATATAACATTTGAATAATATTTTCTATTTATAGGGGTGAATAATTTTTGTAAAATCTATACTTCCTTATAAAGCAAACTAGCATCTTTCTATACCTACATCTACAGTTGGACTAAACTACCCCTGAATCTATCTTTCTTAAAACAAAATTCCGCCGCAACGCGCGAGTATTATGCTCGTAGTATAGATATGAAGCAGGCAAAAGAAAATACATTTTTATTAATGAAATATCCATTAACAAGATTACATTACAAATAACCTAAAAGATTCTAGATAATATCATAAACATGATCAAATATAATAATTAAGTATTATAATTAAATCTAAACAATACATCTATATTTATATTAAAAGAGTAAGAATCCTAACATTTTAAAGCCCTCTTTAAAATTAAACCTATTTTAAAACATTACCACCTAGGATTACATCATATGTGTCATCTCCATAATTTTTTACAATATTTATCTTATTTATATATGTCAAAAAAGAATTTAAATATTAAAATAAAGACTAACTAGCTAATTAACCCGGGTTCAACCCGGGCATATTAATAATAGTTTTTTAAAAGCGTATGATCATCCTGCTGAAGTTGCGACGAAATGGATTGAGTCTATTCTGAAATATCTATGTGATTATTTACTACAACATTTTTTAGTTTTGATAAACAAATGCATATAGCTACCTTTAAGCTTTTGTGTATCAAATATATTTGATGTACTTAGACAACAAACATTAATATATTTGATGATAATTTTTTTAACTTAAACTTCTTAAATCAAGTTATTTATGTTTTTTTATATAAGATATCTAGCATGTAAAAAAAACAATATGTAGTTATATATTTTAAACTTCAAAATATTCTTTTTACTTGGAAATAAATAGAAAAATGTCTATATTTATTAAAGTTTCATCAAGACTTAACTGTAAATTATAAAGTTATATTAAAAAATAATAAAATAATTAAGATAGTGTTAAGATAGATTAATTTTTTAAAAAACTAAAATGTTGCTAAAATTATAATTTTAAATATGATGTCATAATTTCTAAAAACATTTGTAAGAAAGATTGTGAGTTTGACACATAGGAAATTTTTCTACAAAAATCTTCTAGAAACAATTCTCTTTTATTTATATAAGAGATATACAAAATTAAAAATATAATAGTTTAACTTTGGATATACGTAGGATTCCCTACAAGTACATTAAACTAAATAAAAACTTTATATACACATAATTATAAGTAAAAATAACAAAATCAAATCCCATATCAAAATTAAAGCACGTACATTAAAAAAAAACATAATCAAATCCCATACCAAAACTAAAACAGGTATAGACTTAACATATATTTTTAAACTTGAAAAGTATTTATTTATCAAAAATTTGTGTTTTTATCATTTTTCTTATTCCAAATAATTTTCTTATTCGATGGGTGAGAAACCATTTTCTTTTTATATTTTATACGGGTTTTTAATATTAAAAATATTTACAATCTTTACTTTTTTTTCAATTTTTTTACCACGCGCACAGCGTGCGAGTAAAAGACCTAGTATAAGTATATAACACTAACTATTTAAATGTATCATTTAAATGTATCAACGTCAATCCATTAGTATGATGTTTGAATTTTCGTATTTTCTTCAATATTTCATATACATCTATATCTGGTATTTATTAGAATTCCTTTTATATAAAAGGGCATTTTAGTAACATCATTAGTTCTCAATCTGATTTTATTATCGGGATCTTAACATCTACATGACTACATCTACATTATATATATATATATATATATATAATAACAAGGTCTTAAATTATTTTATTTAGAAGCAAAGGCCGTTACATGAGTCCAAACTTCTAATCACAACCTTTATAACAAAATAATGGTATCATTACCTAATTGATTATTAAGTAACACAACATTAATTCTTTTACTTTATATATTTTGATAAAATATAACCATGATATTAGAATAATGAGCTCGACATGAAATAATTATCCTTATGTAGTTACCAAAAGTGTAACATGAATTTCGACTTGAGTGGGCTTCATTAATGGATTCCTGAAGATTAACTTAACTACCATTTTTTAACGATCTTGAAATCAACAATGTGGTTAATCACAAATAACGCTAGATAAATATTCCATAGCGGGTAAAGTGATTTTGTATGTATATGTGCGACAAAACTAATATTTGTTTTTGCCAATTGATTGACTTGGTAAAGGCTTGTTTCTTGAAATTAAAATCAAAAGTTCAAATTTTAGAGTCGAGTAGTTTAATAGTTTAGAATTGTCGGAGTATTATAAGAACTATATTTTGTCATTAAAAGAATCTTACTTCTATCCTTCGTTACAATTTAAATGTTCAAATAAAACAGCTTAAGACATTAATTTGTACGATCGTGTCAATGTTGTTCATCATAGCTGACTGTAAGGTCAAGCTAACATCTACACTTAACTTTTTATTCTATATTTGTTCTTCATTTTCAACTTAGATGAAAAGCTATAATCTACATTAATGCAATTTGCAGTTTGAGAATAACTTCTTAAGCTTATTACATTACTATATGTGAATACCGCATCAGATTAAAGATCCAAGCTGAACAAATTTAAGTGAGCATAAGTTGACTTAGCTTACAACAAAATACTTAAACATCCTTTTACACTGTTTGTTATTAATAAATCTAATCACTTACACTAGAACTTAACATGTACTATCATCATATTTCAACATGTCTTAAACAACTTCGATACATACAAGTTTTTAAATATTAATATCATCATATCTCAACATGTCTTATCTATAACTATTAAGTATTTTATCATGAAAACTTAATATGATTAGCTCACGTATTACGCGGGACAATAATTTCATTTTGTATATACTAAAAGTCTAAAACAATCATAATAAAATGTAAAATGATTGCATAAATGGTTCTTTTATAAAATTGACCAATGAAGTTTTAGGATACGCTACTTTGAACGTAAAATCTTAAAAGCAAAACCAATTTTTTTTTTATTTGATAGTACCAGTTTGAGTTTGAAATTCAAAAATGGTTTGTAATGATCTTTTTAACCAAAAAAGCAAAACTATATCAAAATACTCGTATTAAATAGTAAAATCACTAGTAGGATAGCGTGACAATGAATATAGAGACTAGTAAGTACTTGGCGTGAACTAAAACACATCAAACAAAACACACACACACACACATGGTAAATTTCTTTGTACTTTTGACTCTAATTTTAACTCCTCTTTGAATTAAATATTACTACCATCCTCTCTTTAATCCAGCTATCTGTCAATATACATTACACCCACAAAATCACACACACACAACCATTTCTTCATCTTTGATTCTCCCCCTTTCTTTCTCAATCTTTCAAAACCCCCCTTTTCAAGGTATCAATTTTCTTCATGGATCAGTAATCTAAATCCTTCATTCATTTCTTGATTGTGTGTGTGAAAAGATTTGTATATTTTTATATATATGTACTTATATGTTCAAGATTTGGTCATATACAAAACAGTTTCAACAAATATTGTATTTTTAGATCCATTTTTCACAATATTTATCTTGTTTTTTCCTCTGGTATGATTTTTGATCATGACCCACTTCTTGTTTTCTTATTTTCTCAGCTGGGTGTTGATTTTTTTCCCAAGAAAAATGATTAATTTTTGATAAAGATGCAAACTTTCACACAAAATTTGTTGGTTTTTGTGTGTTTTTTCATGGGGTTTATATGTTTTTGTTAGACATAGATTCATGCTCTTTATATGTATACAATTTGTTACTGTTTTGTGTACTTTACCAGCTAATTCTTTAAAAAATCTCCATAGATGTTCTTGAAATGATGATTGAAGCTTAGGATAAGATCTATTGTTTCTATTAGATGGTGAAATTTTTGTTCTTTTTTGATAATTTATTAAAGTTACAAACTTGTTCATGTTTTGGTCTTTTTACAGATTAAAGGTGAGTACTTTGTGTTCAAATTTTGGGATTTCTTAAAGGTTCTTGTTAATATGATGTCTAGATGTTCAGATGATTCATATGAAGAATCTTTTTGTGTATATATATAATTTATTTATTTAATTATAATATTTTTGATGGTTTTTGATGTATAGAAAAACTTTCTTGATGATTAAATCCACAAATGTGGACTATTTTTGGATGAATGGTAGTACTAGAGTTCAACACTGTTACTAAAAGCTGCAATTTTTATATAATTTTCATTATGTATATTGTAATTCTTCAAGTACATCTATTTCTGTGAATGCTAACTCATATTGTGTTAATTTATATGATTATATTAAAGCTTCTTCAGTCATTTATTTATTTTTGATTTGGTTGTTTTGTGATCACAATGTGTTGAACTTGTTTAATCATGTGGCCAATATGTATTCATGTAAGGTATTTGTAATGAATGGCAATGTGCAATCACTAGGCTGCTTATGTGTCATTTTCTTGAAATAACTACATGGGTTATAATTTATTGATCACAAACTTATATGTATAATTCGTAAAATTATGACCATGTTGTGTACATTTGATGTTATTGTGATGTATGAATGAATAATCAATAAAGGGAAATGTGTTAATCACTAGGATATTTATTTTTCATGTGCATTCTTGTTTGATGATTTTTATTTACAGCTCATTAATTTCGGTTTGAATGTGTTTTCACTTCAATTAGACGGATCTAATGCAAGGGCAGAGGGGCGGTGCAATTGGTTCTTTATCAGACTCTGTAGTGTTTGAACACGGTTCAACATCGAGTCCTGTAGTTGATCCACAAATTTGTTGGGATAATATGCAAAATGCTTCTTCAAACCAGTTGTCAGATTATATATCCTTGGATTCTTCAGAAGAGGAAGGGGAGAACGAAAATTTGTGGGATTTAGGCGAACCTAGTTCAAGCTCTGGTCCAGACCAAATGAACCCAACTCATACCGAACCTAGACCAGAACGTGGGTGGCCTACTCTAATGAAATCAAGTATTGAACAACCATCGAGTGTGCTATCTTTGGGTGATAATGGTTCTTCAAGTTCAACGTTTTCTGATCCGTTTGGCCCATCTTCACATCGGTTTGAGTTAGATGACCGCAGGTTTTCCCGTAAAAGGAAGGCAGTAGAATTAAGTATTGGACAATCTTCTTCTGGTGTTGGGAGTTCAAACACTTTTCAAAGGCATGAGGGTGGTTCAAGCCCTTGGCACACAATTGGTGAAAACCCTCCATTCGACCCAACTATCCCGCGACTTGGATTGAATGTTAGCACTGTTTCTTCGGATAACCAATCTGAAAACCCTCATAGAAATGTGAATCCGAGGATTAGTTCTTCCCACCAAGAAGCTAACCCGTTACCCATTAATAATAACAATCAGGAAACTGATATTGCAGGTCACTATTCCTCTTTGAGACTTAACCCGACGTCGGAGGTTCCATCAAGTCATCAAGGGCAGCCCGTTCTGAGAATTCCATCTTTGAGAAGAAATCTTCAGTCGACACAAAGATGGACTCGACATACTGCGTCGAGAGCCAACAGATCATCCAATCTTGTTATATCAGGAGATAGGAATGGTCTCGATTCAATTTCAAATCGTCCCTTATTTGCACCACAAAATAATATACAAGATGGTGCTGAAACCGAACTGGAGTGGAATCCAAATGGTGTTGGTGATGGGGCAGTTAACACCACAGCACAGGGTGGTGCTTCGTCTTCTCGAAGTGGACCTAGTTCTGGGCCTTCTTCACATTATCATCCTAGAAGATTATCAGCGTATCTTAGGAGGTCTTTGTTATCTGCCGCAGATTCAGAGACAAGTGGAGGGCAAACCGGTAATCTTCTCCCGAGAATTCCGACAGTTCTGAGGAGTTTATCTTCTTCACAGGATAGTGGGAGCCCGCCTGTTGCTGGCATTCAAGGTCATCATCATCAACCTCACTCAAGGTCTTCATTATTGCTTAGTCGGCACCTTGATGGTGCTCTCCGATTTCCACATCTCTCACGGTCAACAACGCCTGGTAGTGAAGGAAGAGGCCGGCTAGTTTCAGAGGTTGGTCTCTGATCACTTCTTTTTCTGATAATTTGTTACTTGATTATTGTGATTTGTTGTATACTTGTATGTGGTATGCGATCTAGTTTTGCAACGTATGAACCTGGAAACATTCTTACTATTTCTCAACTTCAGAAGTTCTTTTCATTTCTGGAATTTTTCTCTAACTTTTTTTTTTTATATATATTGCAGATTCGTAGTGTGCTGGATCTTATGCGAAGGGGCGAGCCCTTGCGATTTGAGGTTAGTTTTTCACACCCTTGTATGAATTTTCATAATAATTTGAAAATGAGTTAGTGGGAAATCAAGAAAAGTACCTAAGGGATGTGTCTATAGAGTCATGTTTTGCCTACAACCAATGGATTAATTACAAAATGTTCAAGCTAAAATAGGATCAGGTCAACGTGTTAAAAGCTATACATATGTTCTTTTTCTCTAAATGTGTTTAGCCTCTACCAACAAGGAGTTGGCCTGGTGGTAAAGAGAACACTTGGTGACCTTAAAGTCTCATGTTCGATCCCCACTTAACACACAAAATAATTCATTCAAGGTACCCGTTACCAATGAAGCCCAGGCCCACCTGTGAAGTTTAAATACGCGGGTTCGATCCTTCCGATCATGTGGGGATTAGAATGGAGGTATCGTACCGGCATCATATGGCTCATACAGGGTGAGTCGATGGGTATCCAATTGTGGTACCGGGGCTAGGGTTCCCTCCATTACCCTTCTTAAATGTGTCTAACCTCTTATTCAAGGAATTAACTTAATGTGGTGACAATATAGTTTCTGTAATCATAATCAAAGAAGTGATTATTCTTTTAACAAAATGGGCAAAAAAGTGTTTGCTCCTAACATAACCTGACCGTTTCGGAATGTACTGAAGATAACCTGTTTCAACCTGATATTGGCCAGTCACTTGATTTACCCTTCTTCCTACTTCTAGTTATTGTGATAGAATTTAAAAGAAAGAATATACTGTTTGTGGTCCTAATTTTGTTGTTGCTTGGAACCTTATGGCAGGATCTTATGCTCTTAGATCAGTCAGTCTTCTACGGAATAGCGGATATTCACGATAGGCATAGAGATATGCGGCTTGATATTGACAATATGTCATATGAGGTATTATTATTTAAATTTTTTCTGAGCCTTCATTATAATAAAAGAAGGTCACTAATCATAACATCTGTTTGCATCCCTCAGGAGCTACTAGCGTTGGAAGAACGCATTGGAAATGTTAACACAGGATTAACAGAAGAAACCATTTTAAAGCATCTCAAACAGAAACAATATGTTTTGCCTGAAGCAAGTCTTGCAGCAGAACCATGCTGCATTTGCCAGGTAATCCAATGTTCAAACTTCCAAAACCAAGTTTCCCAAAAAAAATCGAATAATCAGCTGTAATGTAATGGATGCCATTTAAGAAGCTAAGAAATAAAATGACCATAAAGGAAAGGACATCCTTGTGTTAAGTAGTTATGACTTATGAGATTGAAATACAAAAAGAGGCAGGTACGATTGTTTGACAACAATCAACTATTCTATCACAAGTCTCAAACTGATTTTGGATTATCCTAAGCTTATTTGATATATATTAGTTATATTCATATCAAATGTTGAATCTTTTTTTGTATAAGGTAAACATTATAAACTGATCTGTTAGAATAATACTTTGGATTGTCAAAATCTTGACATTTTTATATTGTTTTTAGGAGGAATATAAGGATGGAGATGATCTTGGAACACTAGAGTGCGGGCATGACTTCCATCATGGCTGCGTCAAACAATGGTTGCAGCAGAAGAATTCCTGCCCAATCTGTAAATCGACGGGATTTACTAATACATGAGCCGGAATAAGGGCATGAAGATTGTATCATTTATTGGATCACAAGTAAGGTGGTGTCTTTGGATAAATTATTGGCAAATAATATAATCTTTGCCTGTTACCATTAAAGTTTAAAGGTCTATGTATGTTGTTATCATTTTAGATTCTTTTTTTATGATGAACCAAAGACCCAACTTGTATCAATTTTCCATTTATTTATGCTGCTCATCAAGAAGTTCAAAGTTTTCATCTTAAGTTTTTCTACATAGCACTAAATTTCTGCTTGATGCCTTGATCTATAATAAACACTATTTGAATATTTGTAGAATGTATGCTTAGTTTTATAGGTCATGATTTTGTATGATTTAAAGATTGATAATATTCTACTATAATGAGAAAATAATGTATGCTTGAATAATTTTTTAAGAAATCAACAATTCGTTGAGTTGAATTGTTTTCTAAAATTTGAAAGTTAATGCCATTCGGCTTTGCCTGTGAAAAAGTAGAGACTTCGGAGTAAAACCAAACCATCATCTGGACAAGTTGTGCCGTTGTGACGATAATTTATAAAGTGATCTAGTTAAAAGACAACTATATAGCATTTGATAAGTAACCACAAATTTGATTAAACAATGAAAACCAAACTTTTTATTACATTCTTACATATGATTATCTTTTTTCTTCATATGTCAATTTCACCATTAACAATACTCATGAATTCTTGATCAGATTCAAAAGCTTCCATATTTTCTGGCAACAAACAGACTTCCAAATCCATGCTTCCTCCTCCGTCTCGTCCTTCATACAACGTCACCTTCCCGTCAAACTTATTAGCATACCCACTCAAAACCGCCAATCCTTTCCCCAACCCGAATTCATTTCCATACATATCAAACCTCGGCGAACTTCCCATTTGTATGCTTTTAGGATCAAAAAACTGATTCATCTTATACACAAAAGGACGCTTAACCCACGAGTCCACGTATTCTCTAATCGCCTTATCACCATGGTTAGCCACCCCTTCATGCAACATCCTTGCCACCCACCCGACATTGTGATCCAACAACTCTCCAGCGGTTGTTGTGTGTCTCAAAGCTTGAATCGAATTACCTGAAATATGGTAAATAATTATAGTCAGAGTGAATTCTATGTTATATGGATATTGTGTTTTTAAAAGAAAATGTGGCGTCAATGTAGGGCTAGCCCACTCTGGCTTATACCTCTCGGGATGAAGTTCACGGTTCAATTATGAAATGGGTAATTTTAAGATTATTTGGAGCAGTTTAGAAACAGAGTAGATTTGCTTTTAAAAGAAGTAAATTTTTAATTAGACTAGTTTAAGTTTAACATTACCGAGGTAATTTTGAGGCAGGGGTGGAGATAATCTGCCTCTATTGTTAATCGCCAATCTGCAGCCAACTTCCTGATCAGCTGGAAAACCCCGTGCTCGAGTGATGCTTCTCCACACAACCGCTGATAGCGACTGCAATGTAGAGATTTTCGTTGTATTGCACTCTAGATTCACTTTCGATTTAAGTTTAGAAAGAGACGCTGATGATAAATGGAATATTCGTTCTCTTAGCAACGGAGGATTTGGCCTGTCGATGTACTCATCTTCATGAGTAAATGGAAGGGAGAGTATCGGGTCGGATCCTGGTGGAACCCATCTTTCTATGATCGGAGGACGCGAGATAGGAACGAAACTAGAAAATTTTCCTGGCACATTCGAAAGAAAAATTAGTAAAGTTTGTTTGTATATAAAATAAGCTGATCGGGTAATAGTTATACAAAATGTCCTTATGTTTAGTACTTTAGTAGGAACCTAAATTCTGCATAGTAGTTAAATTAAAACCTACTCATATTTGTTACAACTGAAAAAATCAATTATGAACTACATATTTGTAATGTTTAAGTAACGGTGCTCATGTCTTTTTAAGCGAATAGTCACGGGGTTAACGACTTTTTATATATATTAAATTTTGGTATGATACAAATTTAAAACTTTTAAGTGATGTGTCGTGAATGCCTGACTGACTTAGTTTTGGATTTTTTTATTAACAGATACGATTTTTTTAATTTTAAAAACAGATACATTTAAATAGTAATACAGAGTCTTTAATATTTATCTATTGAAAAGATATTTAAAAATGAAAATAATCAACCTAAAAATAATATATTTTCGAATGACATTTTTGATTTTTGATAAGTGAAATAAAGAGACTCTAATTATTCAAATGTCAAAAACAAAAATAAATTTCAATTTTTAAAAAGATTCAAATATTTTGATTCTTTGACCGCCCTCAATCACATGATTTACATCACAAGAGATAAATTAAGAGATCATGAAATTACCATTTTGTCCTTTGGAATTGAAAACTTCTGACCAAGAGTTGAAGAAATGCCAAAATGAAGAACCATCAACCAGCATATGATTAATTGAACACCCAATAAAAATCCCATCAACGAGCTCGGTGACTTGAACCGAAAGCAACGACATTTCATGACCATCATGATCAATAGCTTTGTGATGATCAAAAAAAGACTGAACAATCAATGGGACATCATTTGGTCCAAGAATATCATCTATAGTCAAATTCACTTTCCCATGAATAAATCTAGCTCCCGGGCTATTTTCCGGGTTAATGAAAACAACGAATGAAGGCGAGTTTTCGAGTTTTCGTGTGGCTAGACGGGCCGCGAGTGGGTGAAAATGGGTTAGAGTTGTTGAAAGAGAGCTTTTGAGGTCATCTAAGTAGGTGGTCATGTTGAATTGATCTTGGTTTTTTGGTAAGGGGTAAAGGAGACCTTTTTGAATGTAATTTACAGACAACATGCAATAATCCCATGGTGACAAATATGTTGGTTTGTTGGTTTCTTCTGTTATTATTTCAGGTTTTATGAAACAATCTGAAATGATCTCAACACTTGGAGACTTCATTGAAACTAAGGTTGCTTAATTAGATCAATTTGACTACTTGAAAAGAGAAGGTGATGATGGCTTTTATACTATATCAATGGGGGTTGGTAAATGAATTACTTTAATTGTACACTAATTTAAAATAGGATGACATAGTCAAAGTTCAGAAACTTGGACATGAAAGCACTTTATGAAAGTACATAGAAAGCACCTATAATCTTATTATATATACTTTTAAAATCATTTAAGAGAAAATGTCACAAATGGCCCATGTGGTTTGTTACATTCGTATTTTGCTCTCTGTGTTTTTTTTTTGTTGTAAATGGTCCCTGACTTTTTCATTTTCGTTGCCAGAAGTCCCTAACACTAACATTCGTTAGTTTATGACCGTTAGTGAGGATATAATTGTCCATTTAAATAAAACATCATTCTTCTTCTTCCTCCTTCCTTCTCCTTCTTCCACCACCACTAAAATCCAGCCAAACATGGTTTTTCCAAATTTCCTTCACTAGTAATGATAATAATAAAATCAAACAACGAAGATTTAAATCACCATATCTTTTAAATTACCATATCTTTAAACAAATATACACACAAATAATTATGAATACATATATATATCATACGCAGGGTCAATCTCATACGTTTTTAGTCTACAGTTTTTGGTTTACAATATTAAAACTAAAACTACCCTTAAATTTCAAAACATTAAACACTTGCAAAGATCAATCCATCCATCAATCTATCAAAATTCTTGAACACAAAACCAAAAGTTTTCATGGTTTTCATGATCACCTGTTCATTTAGAAAAACCCATTTTCTAATTGTTTATGCATGACAAAATCATTACTTGGTTTCGATCCAAAAAAATCTAAATTACAATAGACAAAAAAATATATAGTTTCAAGAAAATCACACTCATGAATCTTTAATAGCCACAATCTTTGATTTGTTGTTCATATTCTAAAGCTTTAATAGCCACATGCAATCGATGTCAATATTGTCACTAAGATACTCGACCGTCACTGCGTCGCCGCCACCAAACCACCATGGATATGCTTTTCGTTTTTCTCCGTAATTCTTTATAGATATAGAGTTTGGAAGTTGAGTTACAAATCACAAATCTAGTATTTGAATGATTATTGTTTCATGGATAAGATATTTTTGTTGGAAAAATTAAAAAAATTTTGTTTGGGGAATAATAATAGATCTAAACATATATCTATATACATATATTGTATGTCAGTATGTGTATGAATTATTTTTGGGAAGAGATTATGAAGAGCTGGAGATATGAAAATGTATGATAATTAATGGATTGTTTCTATATTTTTACATATAAATAAGTTACAGAGACATAGATATAGATTTACATGTGTGTATATTAGATTCACTTAATGTATTTATTGTTTTATCACATTTAGTCCTTGTGGTTGGTTAAACGGCGAAATTTAACAGAAGTTAGTATCAGTGGCTTCTGCTAACGAAAATGAAAAAGTCAGGGGCCAGTTGCAATGGAAAAAAAACACCAGGGGCAAAATGCGAATGTGACAAACTACAAGGACCATTTGTGACATTTTCTCATCATTTAACTATATAATTGTTTTTTTTTTCTTGACAAAGTTTCATTAGGAAGTTTAAATCGAAAATATCTTTACGCCTCTGTAACAACCGCCTTACGAATATTCTAATTAAGCTCTTAGATCGTACTTTCGTCATCTGAACGGCTAGACAGTCCAATCTATTTAAGTTCTTGACGTACTTTAGACTTAAAATATGTGCTTATTTGAAGGTCAATTAGATCTTAAATCTTGATTTATGTGACGGATTATGAATTAATTCGATAAAATATGAAGGTTCGGTTCATAAATGTTCATGTCCATAATTGTTCTAGTGCAAAATGTTCACAAATAGTCCCTTGGAAATACCTAGTGCATTCATTTGGAAAATGTATACATAGAATATTGTAGTGTGAGAAAATTCACTATTCATTCATCACCTCCAAACACCTCTCTCTCTCTAAAAACACATAGTCAGGAACACTTCCACTACCTTTTCACACACTAAAAATCACCCTTTTGATCTTGAGTTGTTTTTGTGAAATCATTTGTACTTTTGGGTTCCTTGTGACGATCAAAACACGTTTCTAGCAACAAATCACAGGTAATAACAACATCTTTTGAGAATTTGGTCAAAACAAAAGTGTACTTTTTATATTCTTGTTCTTGATGATTTGGTCCGATTTTGTTTGAAAATCATGTTTATAAGCAATGGGTTTGTGTCCAAATGTGTTTAACATCATTTTGATGAACAAATTTGAGTCATAACACGATTTAATTTGCAAAACCCATTTTCAAATATGAACATAACTTGTTCTTGAAGTTCAAAGTGTTCATGTGTTAATTTGATCCTGAAATCTGAAAATGTGATAAGAAAATAGTGTTAATATGTTAATATGTACTAATATTACGTCCTAACTCGTTCCAAGATCGACCTAGACCTCTATGGATGTAATTTCTTGGCTGTTTGGCTCGTGGGATGTTATAGAGTTGCTGCAACATGTTCTTGAGCTCCTATACTGTTGTTACTCGATGTTGTTTCGTGTTTGTGTTGGCTTGATGTTGATTCACATTCTGGGTAACTGATCATATGATCGGTTTCGCTCAATCTCATGTTGAATCGACTTTAGTCATGATTATGGTGTTAAGTTGAATGCTAGAACGATCAGAATGGTGAAACGATCCAATTGGGATTCACCCTAGAATGATCTAAAGTCAGTCCATGCCAAAACGATCCCTTTTGCTTTTTACTAGAACGATCTCTTTTGAACTGAAATTAAAACGATCTCTTCCTGCTTATAACTATAAAACGATCTTTTCTCTTTTAAAAGTTGGAACGATCTCTTTTGCTAGTTGGAACGATCTCTTTGCCAGCTTGTAGAACGATCTGAAAAGGCTGTCTAATGAAACGATCTAAATTAACCTAAAGCTAAGACGATCTAAATGATGAAGCAGCTAAGACGATCTAAAGATGAAGCAGTGAAACGATCTAAATGAACCTAAACCCAGAACGATCTAAATGAACCTAAACCTAGGACGATCTCTTCTGTTCTTACTTGGTAATTTGGGAAGCAGTTTGGATCCTGAAGAAACTCAAATGTGAAGCGGTGCCAACACGACCCTTAAGATAAAACATTGAATCGATTGGAACTTGGGCTTGAATCAAAACGACTTGAACTTGAGAAACTTAAAACGATCTTTTCTAAATTACATATGGAGATGACCTAATTTTGTACAAAACCCTAGACGACCTCGAACTATAATTCCACTTTCACATGTTTCTTCAATTGTTTAATGAACGATCTGATTTTGTACAAACCCTAACTGAGTTCAATTAATGACTTGTTATAGCTAAAGTTCACAAGGAAAGTTATGATCAAACTACGGACTACATAATTATGTCGTGTGTGTCAAAGATGTACAAAACGAGTTCAGTTCGAGTACTTAAAGTCCATTTTGTGTCAAAACGTTCTAAGTCCATTAAAGACCAAATCATCGGATCATCAAGAACATTTTTGTGATTAATTGATCATCAAGACTAATATGTGTACATATTATATGATCAACAACGTGTACTTAGGCTTCTGTCAAGGTGTGTTTGGATTCCGATAGATATAACCCATCTATCTCTGTGCTTGTTCTTTGTGCTCAATAACTGTGCTGTACCAGATCACTGTGGGTTTACTTATCCCCTTTTCGTACATTTTGTTCATGTTCTTTATCGGGGACTGAAAAGCATGAAAACTATTTTGTACTTATATATATATATATACGTTCATGAACTATTCTACGTGAAAAGCATGAAAACTATTATATGATCGTATGAAAATACTTATGAAATGATTCTGAATTATCTTCTAAAGTGTATTTAGATCTTGAATGGGCAGGATCTAGAATACATTCATATTGATATACATGTCGTTATTATGTACTTACTGTTCAATGTATGAGTTCTATTTTTACTGCTATCAATTCATGTCCCACAGTTCAGGGAATGAACCGTAGGTAATTATGGACAGCGCTGTTAGGGTAGGCCCACCCTCATTCTCTATAGTTCTGGAGGATGCATATTATCTGTACTTGTTCTGATCTAGATCATATTTAGCTTACGTGACTATGTGAGCTTAACTGGCACATTATGGATCATATTTGGCCAATCGGGTTAGCAGTGATTATATACTTACGTACAGGGTGCATTACTTATTTTTTTTTATTATTGTTCTTACTATTACAAAGTACTTTTGATAAACGTACTGATCTTATGACTTGTTCTTGATATATATTAATACTATGTATAACTATTAAGTTCTTTATGTGAATCTCACCAACTACTTTCGTAGTTGACCCTTTTGAACTTACATGCTTTTCAGGCTAGACTAGTAGATCCTTTAGCATAGGAGTCTTCCTTCTCTAAGCTCACTCCTTTGGCGATTGTTCGTTCTTCCAAGATCTGTAGCTGTGAAGACCCCCTTCTGCTTGTTCGAGTTCAGAGTTCAAGATCATTTAAGACAATTGTTCTGTCTTTTGGAATATTATCTAATTCTGGGTTCATCACATGTTCTGTAATAACTTATGATACTTCTTATCTTTTAATGTTATTGGCTGTGTTTGAACTTGTACTGTGCGTGCTTGTGCTTATTTGTGCATCCCGTATATTCCGCTTTAGCGGGGTGTTACAGCCTCTATAAAACAAACCATTTTCTTTTTAAACTTTTTGATTTAAAAAAAAAACTAAACTATCACTTCTTTTATTTGTAAATTTAAATATTTTCACCTGGTATATCTATAATAACCTTAATAAAATTATTTATAACATATATATTTTGATCCTTAAGATACCTACTAGGGATGTTCATTAAACTGTCAAAATCGAACCAAACTGGGGTACTTGTATTGATTTAGTCGGATTGAGTTGTTAAAGTCTGGTTTGACGATTTAACTTTTGGAAAACCGGATTCCCTGGTCCGGTTACAGCTTGAGCAAAGAACAAACCGTCAAAAATCGGACTGGACCAAATAATATATATGTATATTTAATTCACATATAGGGACAGGTTATATAGAGTCTACCTTATTTAGAGTCCAAAAAGGGTCCATATAACTTACACATGTGTAAGTTAACTTACAAATGTGTAAGACCGTCCATCTTCTCCGGTGACTTTTCCGGCGAGAATCAGGTTCGTTACACATGTGTAAGTCGTGGTGACGGTGGTCGTCGTCGACTAGAAAATCATGATGGTGGTCGGAGATGATGGTGGTGGTGGTAGGAGGTGGCTGGAATTTCAGGCGATGGAAGAAAATCAATGGACCCTTTTTGGACTATAATAAGGTGAACTCTAAATAAATTTTCCCTTCACATATATATTAAAGTTATTGGGGACATTTTTGTTTAACATCTATAAATTTCTTTAGCAATTGAAATATATAAATATTATGAAATGTCTTTTTATTTGTATTGTATATTTGTTTCATATAAAAAAAATATGCATAAATATATAGAGAAATAAGGAAAAAAACATATGCTAAACGAAATCGTCGAACCGGACAAACCAGACCAGCTTATATGGTTTGATTTGGTTTGGTCCGGTTAGACAATACACTTGGTTTGGTTTGGTTTGGTTTGATAAATTTTAAAACCGGAAATGTCGGTTCGGTTTAAAATTTTGTCAAGACCGAACCAATCCGGACCATGAACACCCCTAATATTATGTACACTACATCCTTTATATCAAAACTTTTACAATAATAATCACATTGTTACTGTCACCCGTCGTCGCTATTATCACTGCCGTAATCACCGCAACATTGTACGGTACCTTCTGGTACGTACGAAAGCAATTGGTTCAATGTTTAAATCTTCAACCTTCTGTCAGAAAAAATCTTTATTTTTAAACATAATTAAAGATTTTCAATAGTTTTTTTCATAGCAAAAATAATTAAATTTTCACCAACCTTCTAATTGTAGTCTCTGAATCTCAAGTTTGATTCCATCAAGTTGAATTAATGATATATAGCTCCTAGCATTATGAAGGGTCACAACCAAATAATGCTAATGACTCGTTATTTTTCTTTTCTCACCAAATCACTAACTTGAAAAAAATAATTAAAACGTAAAAGGATCATAATCCCTAAATTATAATCATGGCTAGGGTATATATGCTACTATATCCTGTAATGTTTTGTTTTTATTTTTCACCTTTTTACTCAGTATTTGGTTGTATTGACATATGAATCTATCTTGTGTGAGAATTTGTATCCAAGGTGAATATTACAACGGAATTAATTTATAATTTTAATAGGGTTAAGTATTTGAGGATGTATGTACTGGTAAACTTTTCCTATATTGTGAAAACAACTTTCATCCGGATTATTGTATGTAGTTAACTTACAAAATTGAACAAATCGTGTAAGAAATCGGTCGGATATTAACGTGACACCATCGACTGGCATATGAAACGTGGTACAATGAGTGACCTCCACATCAGCATTTAGCTCATTACCTACATAATTCGTTCAATTTTGCAAGTTAATTAAATACCATGAACAAAATGAAAGTTGTTTTCAAACAATAAGAAAAATGTACAAGGTAGATACATCTCAAAATACTTAACCGTTGTAAATATGCATAATATACTTTTTTTAAACAACAATTCGATCATGTACGTAATTGTTGTAAAGCATCACTTTACATATGCTTATTATGTTTTTGTGTAAGTCCTTTTTTTGTGAGTTAATTTAGAACTTATGAATTTACTTGAATTAAAATTAAAAAGAAAAAAAAAACTCATAAGTGGCTTAAATATATAAGCTTCAAAACAAGGCTAAGACAAACACCGCTCATGATAGCTTTTTTTTTTAAAAGGTAAATTTCGCTGAAAACTTCGTGTCACGATTCGACAACGAGAGATCTAGCATACGTTGTCTTAACCGGATCCGCGCTAGAGAGCTTCCTCGAAGTAAAAATATCTATTTCAAATACCCGATGGGGGAAAAACCACCTACTAATCCGCTCAAAAGCACGACGATTAATAAGAGTAAACCCTGTCCCTTCAGACTTCCTTATCTCCTATCCAAGACTTAAACACAAAACCTCATATACGAAGGAAATGATTTTTTAATCATTGAAGTAATGCTTAAGGAAACCGCATGATACCTAGTATTCCAATTCGGAGTGGATGGGGAAATTAACACCACGTACTCGTACGTGACAGGGTGGTTCCGCGTCTTTATAAAGTTCACTGAGCTATGGGCCCTATTATTCACATTTTTATGGCGGAGAATACAAAATACTCCGATACTTTGGAAAAGTCATAAATCTACCATCAACATTGAGTAAGTGGTTATCAAAAGTCAATGATTGTTTAAAAGTCATTCTATCTTAAATAGAAACTAAAAACAGTTTTTTTTACATCTTTATGATAATATCTACATCTTAACCTTCTCTTAAACCATAAAAATATTAAAATTTAAAATTCATAAAAAACGACATTACGCTTACTTGCCATTTGTATGCTTCTAGGATAAAAAAAATTTAATTCATCTAATACACAAATGGACGCTTTACCCACGAATCCATCTAATCTCTGATCGCTTTATCACCATGGTTTACAACCCCTTCATCCAACATCCTTGCCACCCACCCAGCAACTCTCCAGCGGTTGTTGTGGCTGTCAAAGCTTAAACTGAATTACTTAGAATATGGTAAATCCTAGTGAGGTTGCTATTTAATTTGTATGTGGAATTGTGGATATTGTGTTTCAAATAAGAAAAAGTAATTTTTCAAATCGACTAATTTAAATTTTTCAGTTTAACATTACTGAGATAATTTTGAGGCAGGGATGGGGATAATCTGCCTCTATTTTGCAGCCGAGTTTCTTATCAGCTCGAAAATCCAGTGCTCGAGTGATGCTTTTGCCACAAAACAGTTGATAGAGACTCCAATGTGGAGATTTTCGTAGCATTACACTTTAGATTCACTTTCAACGTAAGTTTTTTAAGAAAGAGACTTTGATGATAGATGAAATATTCGTTCTCTTAAAAGCGAAGGATTTGGCCTGCACATGTACTCATCTTCACGGGCAAACGGAAGGGAGAGTATCGGGTCGGATTTTGGTGGAACCCATCTTTTCATAATTGGAAGACATGAGATAGGAGTGGAGCCAAAAAATTTTCCTAACACATTTTTAATGAACATTTGTAGCAATTTTATGTAGTAAATCAAGGGATCAGATATTATCAAGAGTAAATTACACTTTTTGTCCCTGAAGTTGACAAGTTTTGCACTTTTCGTCCCTTAAATGAAAAAGTTACAATTTTAACCTTAAAATTTGCAGATT
This sequence comes from Erigeron canadensis, assembly GCF_010389155.1. Classification (NCBI taxonomy): domain Eukaryota; kingdom Viridiplantae; phylum Streptophyta; class Magnoliopsida; order Asterales; family Asteraceae; genus Erigeron; species Erigeron canadensis. The sequence goes on along the minus strand of NC_057767.1, from coordinate 7,869,900 downwards.
TTTTCAATCATCGTCTCTCGCCAAACGGTGTAAGTTTTAGCCGTTAAGTCTCACACGTGCAAAACACGTTAGAGACTGAAAGTGCACAAATCTACAAGTTCAGGGACGAAAACTAAAATTTACTTTATCTTCTCCGGCTGAGTGGCTGGAAAATTCGCCGGAAAACTTAAAATGCCGATTTTTCACTCGTTTCTTCGAATTAGACCACGAAACCACCACCAAGCTTTTCAAAATTAATTTCCGCACAAATCCTAACAAAAAATTTTCAAATTCAACACTTGCCGGAAAACTCAAAATCTCGCCGGAAAGTGTTGTAATGACATCTGCCAATGGAAAACTCGTGGTATGTATTTTCCAATTATTAATATTTCCGAGTTTTAGTTTTGCTCCATTTTTTTCATGCATTATAGTATTTCCGAGTTTTAGTTTTAGTTTTGCACAACAGCTTTTAGTTGGTCATTTTTGTCTAAAACCATGTTTCAAGTCTTGAGTTATAACCACAAACAACTAGTCCTTCAAAAAAAAGTAATAATAATAAATAAATAATTTAGATGAATACCTAATTAAAGAAAGTCCTTTACTTTTCACAGAGGTTTATTAACTATATATATGTTTATGTATTGTATTCTATAAACTCTAAATATATATGCATGTGTTAGATGAGTAGCTACTTTCAATTGGATGGATCACTGTAGCTACTTTCTTGGTTTTCTGGCGAGATTTTGAGTTTTTCGGAAAGTGTTGAATCTGACATCTTTTGGTTAGGATTCATGCGGAAATTAATTTTGAGAAGTTTGGTGGTGGTTTCGTGGTCTAATTCAAAGAAACGAGTGAGATATCGGCATTTTAAGTTTTCCGTCGAATTTTCCGGCCACTCAGCCAGAGAAGATAAAGTTAATTTCAGTCTTCGTCCCTGAACTTGTAAATTTGTGCACTTTCAGTCTCTAACGTGTTTTGCACGTGTGAGACTTAACGGCTAAAACTTACACCGTTTGGCGAGGGACGATGATTGAAAAAATCTGCCAACTTTATGGTCAAAATTGTAATTTTTTCACTTAAGGGACGAAAAGTGCAAAACGTGCCAACTTCAGAGACGAAAAGTGTAATTTACTCTATTATCAATTTTAGGCTAATGTTTAGGATGACTTATAATTCCCTATGTAAAATAAGCGGATTGACTCATAATTAACTAGAACGACGGCACAAAAAGTCAGGAACATATGGTTTTTACTCTTTAATGTTTAAAATTCTGCATAGTATAGTAGTTAATTTAGAAGTTGTAGAATTAGTAGTTAAAACAAAACCTACTCTTATTAGGACTTTAAAAATTAATTAAGTGTCAACTATATATTTATAATGTTCAAACTATAATTTGTCCATGTGTGGGTGCAAGGAATGTCATCCATAGTCAAATTCACCTTCCCATGAATAAACCTAGCTACGGGGGTATTTTCCGGGTTAATGAAAATAACAAGTGAAGGTGGGTTTTCGAGTTTTTGGGTGGCTAGACGGGCTGCGAGCGGCCGGGTGGAAATAAATAAGTGTTGTTGAAAGAGAATGTTTGAGGTGATCTAAGAATTAAGGCAGTCATGCATGTTTTTTGGTAAGAGGTAAAGGAGGCCTTTTCGAATGTAGTTTACAGATAACACGGCATAATCCCATGGTGTGAAATATGTTCGTTTGTTAGTTTCTTCTGTTATTACTCTAATCATCATAATGATATAAAGTGGTGAAGAGAAGTTAAATATAACTTTTAAGCATTTGATAAATAACCACAAATTTTATTCAACAACGTATACCACAAAATCCATGGGTATACGTATGACAAACCAAATCTTTTTTATTACGCACACGAATGATATGATACTACTTAATTTTTTATTACGCAAATAATATATTCTTTGCCTGTTACCATTAAAGTTTAAAGGTCTATGTATGTTGTTATCATTTTAGATTATTTTTTTATGAACCAAATCCCCAACTTGTATCAATTTTCCATTTATTTATGCTGCTCATCAAGAAGTTAAAAGTTTTCATCTTAAGTTTTTCTACATAGCACTAAATTTCTGCTTGATGCCTTGATCTATAATAAAAACTATTTGAATATTTGTAGAATGTATGCTTGGTTTTATAGGTCATGATTTTGTATGATTTAAAGATTGATAATATTCTATATAATGAGAAAATAATATATGCTTGAATAATTTTGTTAGAAATCAACAATTCGTTGAGTTGAATTGTTTTCTAAAATTTTAAAGTTAATGCCATTCGGCTTTGCCTGTGAAAAAGTAGAGACTTCGGAGTAAAACCAAACCATCATCTGGACAAGTTGTGCCGTTGTGACGATAATTTATAAAGTGATCTAGTTAAAAGACAACTATATAGCATTTGATAAGTAACCACAAATTTGATTAAACAATGAAAACCAAACTTTTTATTACATTCTTACATATGATTATCTTTTTTCTTCATATGTCAATTTCACCATTAACAATACTCATGAATTCTTGATCAGATTCAAAAGCCTCCATATTTTCAGGCAACAAACAGACTTCCAAATCCATGCTTCCTCCGCCGTCTCGTCCTTCATACAACGTCACCTTCCCGTCAAACTTATTAGCATATCCACTCAAAACCGCCAATCCTTTCCCCAACCCGAATTCATTTCCATACATATCAAACCTTGGTGAACTTCCTATATGTATGCTTCTAGGATCAAATAGCTGATTCATCTTATACACAAATGGACGCTTGACCCACGAATTCACGAATTCTCTGATGGATTTATCGCCATGGTTAACCACCCCTTCATGCAACATCTTTGCTGCCCACCCGACATTGTGATCCAATAACTCTCCAGCAGTTGTTGTGTATCTCAAACCTTGAATTGAATTACCTAAACACATGGTAAATCCTAGTGAAGGTGAATACTATGCATATAGATATTGTCAAAAATATATAAAATTAAACCCAGTGCCGTCTTCTGGGGGTTTTAGATCCCAATAGTCTATGAGGGATAGTAAAATGTAAACAACCTTAATTATATCTACCTTAGGTAAGACTATCCAGGTTTCACCTATAAGGGATAGTAAAATGTAAACAGCCTTAATTATATCTACCTAAGGTAAGAATATCCAGGTTTCATCTAAGATAAAAAAAAGACCTTTAGACTTGTAAGAAGTGAGAATCGAATTCTTTTTTTTTTCCTTTTTTTTTTTTTATCTCCAGAGGCAAGGTTGTGGATATTGTGTTTCTAATTAAAAAAAAAAAGGAAATCTTTAAGTAGAATAGATTAAGTTTTTTGGTTTAACATTACCGAAGTACGTTTGAGGCAGGGGTGGAGATAGTCTGCCTCTATTGTTTATGGGCAATCTGCAACAAGTTTTTTGGTCAGCTGGAAACCCCCATGCTCGAGTGATGCATCTCCACACCACAGCAAAAAGCGACTGCAATGTGGAGATTTTCGTAGTATTGCACTCTAGATTCACTTTCGATTTAAGTTTAGAAAGAGAATCAGATGATAAATGGAATATTCGTTCTCTTAACAACGCAGGATTTGGCCTCTCGATGTACTCATCTTCATGAGTAAATGGTAGGGAGAGTATCGGGCCGGATCTTGGTGGAACCCATCTTTTTATATGTGGAGGACGCGAGATAGGAGCGAAGCTAGAAAATTTTCCTAAAACATTCATATGAAAAATTAGTAATTAACATTTGTAAAGCACAAAAATAATTATAATGTATTAATTGGGACTCATGCTTTGTTAATGATAATTTCATGGTTATGCCTAGTCATGTGACTCATAAATTAAGATGCCATGAGTTAAAATACCATTTTTCCTTTTGGATTTAAAAACTTCCGACCAAGTGTTGAAGAAATGCCAAAATGAAGAACCATCAGCCACCATATGATTAATCGAGCACCCGATGAATATCCCATCGACTAGCTCGGTCACTTGAACCGATAACAACGACATTTCATGACCATCATGACTGATAGCGTTGTTATGATCAAAAAAGGACTTGACAATCAATGGGACATCATTTGGTGCAAGAATATCATCTGTAGTCAAATTCACCTTCCCATGAATAAATCTAGCTCCCGGGTTATTTTCCGGGTTGATGAAAACAACAAATGAAGGCGGGCTTTCAATTTTATGGGTGGCTAAACGGGCCGCGAGTGGGTGGAAATGGGCAAGAGTTGTTGAAAGAGAGTGTTTAAGGTCATCTAAGTAGGTGGTCATGTTGAAATCATCTTGGTTTTTTGGTAAGGTGTAAAGGAGGCCTTTTTGAATGTAGTTTGTAGACATCATGGCATAATCCCATGGTGACAAATATGTTGGTTTGTTGGTTTCTTTTGTTATTGTCTCAGGTTTTATGAAAAAATCTGAAATGATCTCAACAAATGGAGACTTCATCGAAAGGTTTCTTAGAGCAACTCGAATACTTGAGAAGAAGGTGATGTTGGTTTTTATAGGGTTAAAAAGAGGTTACTTATTTACTAAAAATTCCTAACTGAAGGGAAGTATTTACATTTTGTTTATCTAAAGGAATACGCACGTTTTCAATTATTAATGGGATATCCTTAGTTTTTTTAAGGTAAGATCTCCTTTGCCATGCCATGTCCATGTCCTTATGAGGTGTTTGGCCTAGCTTATGTCCATGTCCTTATGGGGTGTTTGGCCTAGCTTATTTTAGTGTGCTTATGATTTTTTGGTTTTTTTCCCCAGAATAAAAGCCGTTTTTAGTGTTTGTTTTTAGCTTTTTGGCTTAAGCTTTTAGCTTATAAAAGTCATTTTTAAGAAGCCAAAAAATAAAACTTTTATAACAAAAGCAGAAAGTTTCCCTTCATTTTCTTTTCAAAAGCCAAAAGCTAATCCAAACACGATAACAATAGCTTATGAACTTTTAATAAAAAAGCCAAAAGCCACTTATAAAAAATAAGCATAAACAAAAAAATAAAAGCTAGGCCAAACACCCTCTTATTCACCATCATCACAACTACCGGTTCCAGATATTCAATTCCCTGTTCTCCACACTGTTTGTCGGAACTTCAGTGTCGCTCCAATGCCTACTTATTGTCGAAATTTGAAGAATATGGGCATTTGGTAAGATGGAATGGAAAAAGTACGTGGAAAGGTAATGAAAAACACTTCTCTTCTATTCTCATCATTTTTTTCCAAAAAGGTGAAAAATGACAAGATCAGACTCAAGTTACTTTTTTTTTTCTCAATGGTTTTTTTTTATATATTAATTTGAGTTTAATTATTTATCATATAACAAAATAGTTATGTTTTGTTAAATTGTTATTTTTTCTATATAGTTTGTTTATTCTTTATATTTTTTTTCTATATTTATTATCTATTTTTTCTTTTCAGATATTTATTGTTTTTTCATAACATTTAATTTTATTCTTCACTCCATTTCTATTATCTATTATTCGCTCCTGCCAAACAACCCAAAATTAAGGACGTGTCGAGTGATTAACAGATTAAGGAGTGTGAGGACTTGGATTTATGGAATTATATCATCAAATGAGTTCTTAAGTTACAGGATATATTTTTTGTTGAGTTTATAAATTGGATGGTAGAAATAGTCAATTTGTTAGATTTGCATTCGTGGACTTGGATTAGATGTGATTTATCTACATGACCATGTGTCAAGTGTCATGCCATGTTGACAGGTAGCGAAGTTGTAATCCTTGATCGAGATTCTTTTTATTGATTAACTAGCTAATCAATCAGAGTTTAACCCGGGACGCTTAATTAAAAATTTAAAACCAAAAAATATATAGAAATATGTATTTAATTTGTTGTCAATACATTATAATTTGATACGGAGATAGCAACATACTTGTAAAGATGAACATTAATACATAAAACCGATTAGGGTGATGAAAAATTAAAAAGTAACTATCATAAATCAATAGTAGATATGAAACTAAAGTTAGTTGGGATATTATTTTTCATATTAATTAAAAATAATTAAGGTTGAAAAAAATAATAGGAAAAAAAATGGCATATTGCCTAATATAAAAAATAGTTTTTAAAATAAAATAAAATCTATTATGACATCATATATTTTTAAAAATAGTTTAGGAAAAAATAGTGGCATGCCACATAGGTAAAAAATTTCTAGAAATAATCTTCTTTTATTTATATAAGAGATATATTTGAAAACATAATTATTGTATAAGCGAAATATAAATACTGTACGTTCTTATGAATTTGTGATAAAATAGATTACTTTTATACGCATTTAACCCATTTTTACTAGGAGTTGGTATTTGCATTACTTGATTCCACCCTAATATAACCAACGTTGTGAAAGTCGTTAAGCGCTTTTATGTCGCTCGACTGGGTATGAAATAGTCACAAAAAGGCACCTATAGTTTCTTTTAAGATCTTAGACAAGATATTGCACACGCACATTGTTGCGGAATACATTTTTTACGCAAGAAAAGACTTACACCTAAATTTATTTCAAATATTCAAACTCAATTTTTAAATAAATAAAAAAACAAATAAACATGTAACAATAATAGTTTAAAAAAATGCAAAAGTTGATAAAGGAATTAAAAATAAATTATGTGCTATAAGAACATGCACATTTCATACAAAAAAAACTTGCACATTTATTTAAGTTTTTAGTTTATATAATGACTCTACTAATATTTAACTATTAGTCTTCAATCTAGTTAAATGGACGGGTAAATTTAAAACATATGTTTTGTATGTTTCTTTTCATTATGTTATGGGATTTTTTTGATTAACTACGTATAGAATTTCGCCTAACTAAATAAATCGATAACATATAAACAATTATATAATAACATGTTTAAAAATAGAGAAATTGTCACAAATCGTCCATGTGGTTTGCTCGATTGACAATTTGATCTGTGTGTTTTCTTTATTATTAGGTGTCCCTGTACTTTTCATTTTCATTATTAGTCGTCCCTGCCACCAACAACCGTTAGTTTTCATCCGTTAAACCCCTCATGTGCAATGCACATGGGCATTTTCGTCCAGTATGTAACCATAGGGACTATATGTGATAAAACATCTTTGAGCAACTATTTGTAATAAAAGACAAAAACTCATCATCTTCCTTCCTCTCTCACTCCGAACACCAGCCAAACTTCCGGTCACCCTTAAAGCCTCCTGCCACCGCACTTTTTCACCATAAAAAACTCCGGCCATCATCCCCATTAACAATTAGGGTTTCATCTTTAACCCTAAGCCTCAATTACTTAAGGGATAAGTATCTTGTAATGTAACAAACTTTGAACGAATGTCTATAGTAGGACATAACTAAAGTTGTGCGTATTGTATGTAAACAACTTGAAAATAATGTTTATTGTATGTAAGAAAATGTATTCAACCAATTAAAATCAGACAAGTGGCACCTTTATATGGTTGTCACGTATGTTTTCTTACATACAATAAACATTTTTTAAAGTTGTTTACATACAATACACAAAACTTTAGTTATTTCCTACTATAGACATTCGTCCAAAGTTTGTTACATTTCAGGATACTTATCCCATTACTTAATCACAACCACAAAACCGTCGCCGCCGCTGCTGAGCCACTCTACCGTCGTTGTTCTTGTTATTTCGTTTTCCAACCACCACTACACAACTCCATAACATCCCAGGAAAGTATGAGACGTAAGTAACGATCTTCTAAACAAACTCATTTCGCCCCTCTCTCTAAAAAACCCTAATCTTTTTTTTTCCTTCTATTTCTCTCTCACAACGGCCATGCACCACCGGACTACCACCAGTCACCACCTAACAACGGTCTAGAAAGAAGAAAAGATGTCCAAGCTTCAACTCAGGTTGTTATAGATATGAGCATGCTCGATTATTATGTTTTTTTCTTCGGTTTTGGTTCGAACCGCCATACACCACCATTTTTCACCACCGTGAACTATCACTGTTTTGTCAATATTTTTCGGGACTGAAATGGTCGAATTTTGTCAATGTTTTGGTAACCATAGTGGGATGGTGGTTCTCATTTTCCGGCGAACTTTTCCGGATGTAACAAATGGTGGCCTGCCGGTCAGGAATGGTGGTCGGAGTTGTGTAGGAGAAGTAATATAAAAATTTTTTTTTTAATCCAATGTTTTTATTACAAATAGTCCATGTGGTTATGAATTTGACGATTATACCCCCATGTGCATTGCACATGAGTAGGGATGGAAAAAATATTCATACCTGATGGGGAATCCGATACCGCACCCGATTTGACCGAGGAATCCCCAAGTTGACCGGGGATGGGGACGGGTATGGGGATGTAAATCTAATCCCCGATGCGGATGGGAACGGGGATGCGAAACCGTAAATCCCCGATCCCCATACCCGAACCCGAATATACTATATGTATTTATTAGAATCACTTTAAGTTCTTATCTATATTCTAGAATCAATTTCAAGTTTAGAACTTTTATTTAATACTTTTTATGAGTTATACTTTATAAATCATTTACTTAACATATATATTAATTTATACATAGAAATAAAATGTCGAAATACACATTCTCCTACATATCTTTTATCAAGATAAATTCATGTTCATTCAAAAAAAGTATCCCCGATACCCGATGTGGACGGGTATGGGGATGTAATTTAATTCCCGACGGGGATAGTGACGGGAATGGGGATTACAAGTGAAAATCGGGTACGGGATGGGGATTGAGATCCTCGACAATCCTCGCCCCATTGCCATCCCTACACATGAGGGGTTTAACGGAGCAAAACTTACGGCTGTTAGTTTTAGGGACGGTTGGCAATGAAAATGAAAAGCACAGGGACACCTAATGAGAAAAAAAAGTAGAGGGATGAAAATGCGAATCGAGCAAACCAAATGGACGATTTGTGATAATTCTCTTAAAAATATTCAATATCACCCCATACAATGATGGAAATAAATATTACCTGTTATTAATAAACATTAAAATTAAATCAAACAAACTATAATCAATGAATAATATAAGAGAACTTTGGTAGAGGGAATATATATATATATGTGTGTGTGTGTGTGTGTGGAAGATGATATTAGTATCAAAAAGTTGATTATCTTATTAATACTATGCATTAACTACTTGTACAGTATGTTATAAAGCTTGTACCTTTTGGTAGATATATTAAAATTTATAGTACGAATATTCCCAAAAATGAATCTTGTCTATAGCTGTTTTTTGGGCAGGGAGATGAAGAAAATAATGAGAAAAGAGTGGGAAAATAAAAGGTAATGGGAAGAAGAAAAAAAAGGAGAGAGAAAAGAGGTCATGTGTTGATAACTTGATATGCAAGTTATGGGTGAGCAAAAACCGAACCGGAAAACCAAAAACCGATAAAACTTAACCAAAAACCGAAAACCAAACGAAATCCATTGGTTTGGTTTTTGTTTTCCAAAAACCGAACGGATCGGTTCATGTTTCGGTTTATATGCCAAAAAGCCGATCAAAAACCGAACCAAACCTAACCCATTATATTTTAATTTATTTTATATTTCTATCATATTACACTTATAATTATTACTTATAATTTATAAATATGTTAATATATTTAAACTTTTTGTCTTTTTAGTGTACAAATCTATATAAATTGTATGTTTTAGATGATTTAGATGAAAACAAACAATAAAATCAATTCTTTTTATAAAAGTTATATCATTTTTAACACCTAAAAAACATAATTAGTTAAAAAAAAAAAAGCATCTCTCTATATTAGTTTCTATATCATAGTTTCTTTGTTAACAATTGAATATTAAATTTATAACATCATAAACAAAAAAGTAAAAAAAAATTTTTTTTTAAGAAAAACCGAACAAAAACCAAAACCGAACCAAAAACCGATAAACCGAACCGAATAAAAACCGAATCCAATTGTCTTGGTATTCTAAAAGCCAAATGGATCGGTTCGGGTTTTCGGTTTTAGCCAAAAACCAACTCAAACCGACCCATACTCACCCCTAATACAAGTGGTCTATCACATACCTTGTTATTTAACACTGTGTATCACGGGTTCTATATCCATTTTGGGAGTTTCAAAAAAGCAGTCCGAACCAAGAACTCCTATATTTTATATGTCCAATAAAGTAATTTCACTTACATAAACGAGAGCAAGTACCCGCGCGTTGCGGCGGTCTAATGATGAGGGTGATAGGTCATAAAGTGTGATAGGTCATAGGAGGTTATATGTTATAGAGTGTCATAGTCAAATGCCTTAGTCGTATGGGCTCCACACTCGGATTTAAATATTCGTCGAAAGTATATCAAATGACATCTCTAATGAAAGAGCATGAAGTTTTAAGAACACCCATGTAATTTTTATAATTTATCGATGTACGGTTTTACGATAAAAGATTTTGAAAGAATTAGAGGAATAATTTTTATAAGTTGTATGCATTGATGTATGGTACATTATGCATTAATATGTGTATATTGTTGAATTGAATGTTGAAAGTTGAAAAATGAATTTGCTTTATAATATAGTATAGATTATACGTTTGTAAAGAATTTACATTTAATCAAACAGTATATGTTTATCTAGAAAACATTAAGCATAAAGGATAATTTAAAATTCTAGTTAATGGAAAATGTTAAATCAAAATCACATAAATAACTAAAATATCATATTTGTTTATGGGAAAATGTTATATGATGTTAACATTTTGGTGATGCACTCACATCAATTACACACATGTTAAATAGCCTCCTATGAATTTTATGGTGTTGGTGAAGAGAACATCATCTAGTTAAATGATGTTAACATCATATAAGTTATCCCCTTTGTTTATACTACATTAACAAATCAGATTGATAAATAATTTATCAACTTGTTTATACGATTATGCATGAAAGAATGTCACTTTTAAACAGATATAATAAAATGAATATCAAAAATTTAAAACACAATCAAAATATATATAAGAATAAACTTTACCCGAATTAAAACCACAATCGTTTTTGAGCCAATTTTACTTTTAATAATTTATAGTTTTTTTTTGAAAAAAATGATTAGAATATTTAGATATTAGATTGATGTAACTAATTTATACCCATTACCTACATCGTTATTGGCCATTTTACTATATGTTTTAAGTCGTTTTTGTATGCATTTGGCGCGTTTATGGTGTTTGTTAGTGTTTACAGGCTCTAAGCAGGTTACGCGTTCATTTGTTGCATTTTCGGAAGACTTGTTGGCCCAGAGGTGATCTATGATGTCGGAGGTTGATTCGAGTGGAAGAAACGGCAGAGCGTGGCAAGTATACGAGATCGAAAGAAGTTTGCTTTGTACAAGTGTTGACTGCGCCGCAGTGGGGATGCACTAGCCCACTGCGCCGCAGCCAAATCCCACGGAAATTAGTGAAGTTTGCCCCACAGCGCCGCAGTCAAGGAAAGAAGAAATTAAGTCGTGGATTCATACTGCGCCGCAGTGGTGGTCACGCAAGCCACTGCGCCACAGTCAGCCGAAGTCAAAGTCAACAACACCTCACTGCGCTGCAGTGAGGGAAGACACAGTCCCACTGCGCCGTAGTGGGTGCACGGGAAAAAGACCCCTAGGTCGGTTTTGCATCAGATTTGGAGAGGAGTATAAATATAAACCCTAGGGACGAATTTGCATCTATCAAAAGTCTTTCTAGGAGCTATTCTACAAGGTTTCTTCAATCTCCAATCAAGATAATTTCTTAGGCGGATTCATTAAAGATTCACGGGCACCCATCTAGATCGTATCTACTTACTGTCTTGCAATTTATTTTCTTCAAACGATTAGTACATCATGTTTCTCTTCTATTTTAATTATTATTATGGATTGATCATGAGTGGCTAAAAGTTTTATCATCCACCTTGATGAAACGAGACAGATGATGTGATTGCAATATTTAATTCAAAGGATTGATTTTTATTTACCGTTGTTCTGAGATCTTGGTGATTTAATTCTTTTAAATAATTATTATAATATTGGTTATGTATTAATTCTTCGTTAGTGGTACTAGTTGAATTAATATATGATTTGAAAAGAATTGTTCGCCTATAAGCAATTGTCACTAATTCATGTTATGATAGTGAATATTATTTTAATGAAAGAATTAAGTTTGTCAACGTAATTTGTAACGTTTGGTGGTACCATGTTATTTTTACATAGGTTCAATTGGTAATTTGATAGTCAGTCAAACTAGTTATTGGAAAAAGTTGTCTTGGAACTGGTGGTACCGGTTTGGGTAATTTATCTAGTAATCTAGGTGATTTGGTGATGTGTTCATGGTTGGTGGTACCACATGAGTATTTAACTAGTCACGATTATCTTGTCAGTTCTTGTGAATTTGTTCTTAATTAAATGCAATCACATTTGAAGTCGAAGGAAGTCAAGGTGGATGACTTTTAATTATATTGTCTGAAGTTCTCTTCATTTTATGTTCTTGCTCAAAACAAATTTTATTTTCTGTCAAAAAGGAGATTTGTGTAACACCCGGTTTTCCAAACTACTTTACTAAACAATTGATTCATACCAATTACCGCGAATGAACACAATCTTACCTCTTAATTATATTACAAACGATCGGGTCCACTGCTCGTGAGTGCATAGTAGTCAGTTTTTAGGTGAAACTAGTTTTATAAATTTAAGACTCGATTTTGCACATCATAGATCATTACTAAATGTTGAAAAAATTTCATATATCAAAAGAATGAACGTGTCTTAGTAGATTTATACAAAAATAATATTGATAGTGATTTTACAGATATAAAACAAAAAAAAAAAAACTAAGCGATGGAAAAAATAGCTTTATTGATTATAAAATGTAATAGATTGGACTTTAGATAATTTATTAATAATAAAATTTATTTTTAAAAAGATAAAGATGGAAAATGAAAAGAAAAAAAAAAGATAAGAAAGCAGTAGGAGAGAAAGAAGTGAAAGTACCATTTCAAAGATTTTTAGGGTGACAAATTTACCCCAACCTACTCTTTTAGTTATAGATAGGATCGATAGATAATAACTTTTTTATTTTCACTATATCATTCATTTTTCAACTATATATTTGTTTTAGTTGAGAGGTTTCATTGTAAAGTTTTAGTTGAAGATATATGTAAAAAGCTATTGAATTAATAGGTTGAATCTTTCAAACTTTTTAAAGGAAAATCTTTATTTTTGAAGACAGAAACCTTTCCTAACGGCTTTTCTGTATGGGAAAAAAAAAAGTTTTAATAAACCTCTAAATTTAGGATTGAAATGCCATTAAGTAGAATTCTACCAAGTTAATTGAATGAAATTAGTGAAAAAGTTTCAAATATTACAGAAGATCACAATCAAATAAAAATAAAAATATATAATATCTTTCATATCTCTCAAAATATTGATCGCCAATGAGACATAAAAGTTAACAGGACCATAATTCTTAAATTAGATATGAGATAACAATATACTCATTTTCTTTTATATATATATATATATATATATATATATATATATATATATATATAGGGTAACGTTATTTCGAGAACTCTTTTTTTTTTCGAGAACCTTTGAGAACTTTTCAAATCAAGCCCAACCGATGATTGTTCTTTACATGAAAATTGTTTTTTGATTGTATTTTGAATAACTTATGTGTAATTTTGAAGTTTATAATTGCGAGGAGCATGGATTATCATCCGTTATACAATTATGTGGAGATTTGGATTCTTGATTACATGTGCACGAATATTGCTATGATCACATATATGCAAGTCGATCACAAGTAATCATAGCAATATTCGTGCACATGTGATCAAGAATCCAAATTTCCACATAATTGTATAACGGATGATAATTCATGCCTCCACACAATTATAAACATCAAAATTACAAATAAATTATTCAGAATACAATCCAAAAACAATTTTCATGTAAAGAATAATCATCAATTGTGCTTGATTTGAAAAGTTCTCAAAGGTTCTCGCAAAAAAAATTTTATCAAAATAACTTTTCAATATATATAATATATATATATATATATATATATATGATATTATGCGTATGCGCGCGCACATACGTGTGTGAAAGTATAGTGTTAGGATATGTGTTTTATAAGGTGAATATTACAACTCACCAATTTATATATCTAAATTTGCATTATATATCTTTATATTTAATAAAGGGAATTTAGAAAAAATTATAATATGACATGCCTATAATTTTTTTTAAAAAGTTTTCTTTATCTATGATATCATATTTAATTAATAATATTTTTAAAGGTAAATAACACATTAAATGCTTATTTTATTTTTTTATTTTATATTAGAACAAAGAAATTTCTTTTTTATAAAATATCATGTAATGTCTTTTTATGTTTTGTTAATACAATAGGTACTATTAATTTATTGTGTTAGTCACATTAATATCTCCAAACCGAGTTATAATATATATATATATATATATATATATATATATATATATAGGGCAATCAAATAAGAATACGGTGAGAACACTTAAAAACTACATTTTAATGCATTAAAAGTCTATAAAACTAAGAAAATGATAAATACTCCTAACCAATCCTCTTAAAAATCCTCCTAATATATTCACTTGTTAACACATGGAATACACTAATTCTCTTTCCTAATCTCACCCCCTGATTTTCCACATGTCACAATCCTATTAATTATGAGGATTTTTAGGCTAATAATTTAGGAGGATTGATTATCACTCATAAAACTAACATAGTGTATAACTAATTATCATTATTTTAGTGTATAACAACATATTGGTCTGTCAAAATCGAGAAAATCATGTTTTTTGTTTTGTGCATCCATCTTGGATGCAAATTCATGAAAATGATGCATCCAACAAAAAACATGATTTTTTCAATGTTGGCGGGTCAATGTGTTGTTAAACACTTAAATAATGATAGTTAGTTATGCAATATGTTAGTTTTATGAACTTTTAATGCATCAAAATTATATTATATATATATGGCTACCATAGCCAAAAGAAAAAAATCATTTGAAGAGTAGATCTTAACTATCTAAATTCATAATCAAATTTAATCTTGACCTTTTAAAGTCAAAGTCAAACTATTTTACCTAAACAAGTCAAACTCTATATTCCATGTTAGTAATCCATCAAATGTTCGTAATTTCGTATGGTATTTATTCAAGTTCAAACTAAGCAGGTCAAACTTTTAATCATAATAATTGTGGTTTGTAATTTGACAGCTATTTTGTACCTAAAACAAATATATACTTTTACAATCTAATATACCATAAATAAATACACAACTATTTTGAATTATACATTCAAAAATATCACACCATATTCCTTAAAGTGATGTACTGTACCTAATACATATACCTAAAACAAATAATACTTTTACAATCCAATATACCATATATAAAATACACAGCTATTTTTTAAGTGTTCTCACCGTTCTTATTTTAATAGTGTTCTTACCGGAGTGTTACCCTTTATTTACATATATATATTAGAAATTTTTTTGCTTTAAAAATTTTAATTAAAATGTCCGGGATCAATCCAGGTTGATTAACTAATATTTTGTAGAATTAATAGTTCGATCGCGTACTTAACTTGCTATGTATTTGGTTTATCTTTGCTACGTGGCTTGGATTTGGACTTATAAGCTTATCATAACTTGTAATTGTAAAGTAAGCTCATAAGTTTTCTTAAAAATAAATGTTATCAAATTATAATTAGTCACATTCAAATATTTTAACAAAACATACACCATAATAATAAGAGTTCCAATTCTAAACGGTTAAGACAAACACCCTAGAGTTCCTTTCCGAACAGTGGTACATATGGGTGCAATTAACACCACAAGATGCTGACAGGGTGGCCCTGCATCGACCCAGTTATGGGCCCTATTGACATTCACATTTTCATCGTGGAGAATAGTTTAGGACTTTCCCAACCATGAACACTTCCTCACCTCTTTTTCGTTGCCATGTCATTGCCACATCATTTATTTCTTACATTTAAATTTCTTGACACACTCTTCTCAACAATACATCTTCTTCACTTCTTCCTTATTTCTTCCTTAATATTTTATTATTTTTCAATTTTAATAAAACATACAGATATTAATCACAAATTTATATAAAAAAAATCATTAATAAATAAACAACATTATGTTTATTAAAAAAAATTAATATTGAAAAAATTTACATTATTGTAGCTGGACATGTTGATATCCTGATGGATTAAAAAAAGATTGTCATAGTGGATTAACGTCCGAGAAAGACGCAAAACCTCTTGGCGATGGCTGATGGGTTACTCGTTTGCGGTGAAAATGAAGAATTAATGGTTGATGGAAACGGAGTTTCGAATAGGTTTGTCCACATATTGTTAGCAGGTGATCGAGTTTCTTTGCTTTTTTTTAAACATTGTAGTATGGAAATATAGAGGTTTTTAAAAAAAAAAAAGTTTACGTGTATGAGATATATACGTCAACATTACAAACTTCGAATTTCTTGAAATGCACAAAGCTAAAACATTATCACGATATAAAAATAAATGTGTTAAATAATTATAAATAGCATTTATTAACATATATATATATATAATAATATTAGAAAGCAAGAATTTTCGTCGTTGCATATTCTCCGTGGCGACATGATTTCCGGTGACACACCCATGACCCTTTCGAGCTAATGATGTCACGATGGTGAAACTTCTGTGATACAATGGTGACTCTCTGTTGGCAGAGGTCTTATGTGCTTAATCACCTACCCCTTGGAGTCGTCAAATGTCATGCACCGATTGGTTATCATTTTCTTTTCAATAACTAAGAGAAGTATATTGTAAATTGCGTATGTCATATTTTGGGTAATATATACATATATATGTAGACACACACTAAAGAGAAGCGACCCGAAAGATATGTTACGTACATATGTGCTATACAAATATAGACCATTTGATTTTGTAATATTGATAAGATAAGTATATTCAATTTTCATTTGAATATAATTATCAAGAGATATTTTTATCTTCTTCTCATTTGATTTTTACATTTGAATTTTGAACAATCCATTATGATACTTGCAAGTCTCGAAGATAGCGTATTCTTTTTAGGCGTTTTTTTTTTTTAATGGATTAATATTTCAAAATGTGAATAATTTTACATGAATTGTCATAGTGTGTATCAAACTTTAATTATATGCATTGTATTTAATGAACTTTTAAATCTTGTGTATTGCATTTATTCGACCATTCAAAAACTTATAAGTGACAGCTTATATGATTGTCACATATACTCGGATACATACAATGCACATGATTGTCACATATACTAAGATACATACAAAGTGTCATGTATACATACAAGTGATAGCTTATATGATTGCCACATATACTCAGATACATACAATGTGTCGTGTGTAAACTTTACATGTGTATAAATATCTCAAAGAAGTCTTTCATTATACTTGTCACAAAAGTCACAACAATACCAAAAAGAAGTCGGTGAGGGTCCGAGTGAAACTAAAGTGGGGTGCTTTTTTATGTGTAGAAGATAAGTCATGGTCTTTATTTTACGGTGTAGGACATGTGGATTTCAAGTGTATTGGTTGAGGCAGTAGGTTTAAAAGATTAGTCTATGTGATTGTAACAATTATTCATATAGTAAAATCTTTTCTCTTTAGAGGTTTGTGGTTTTTCTCCAATTTTAGAGTTTCCACTAAATTCTTTTGTTCATATTTCTTGACTGTGTTTATCTATTTTTGAGCTATGATTGTTGGGGGACCTTTGAGACCCTCGTTTTTCCCGAACACTTTTTCTATTGACAATCCTTTTTCCTAATGTTTATATGATTAGAGTGTTATGTTATCTATACATACAGATATACTACATTACTATACACATTACATCGAGAAGTTATTTGAGTACAAGTAGAAAAGCTGTCAATAAAAGAACACCCTGCCACCATTCAGGATGAATAGAATCATGTATCATTTTTTCTAGGCAAAATGATCCGTACTGCAGACTTCATTTAAGCTTAGGTACTGTCACTTTAAAAAAATTACAGATTAAACCTTTGAATTTGATAAACATACATAACCTCCCCTCCTGAATATTACATAATCTCCCTTTGAATTTTACATAATCTCTCTGTTTTACCTAAGATGTTTTACCTAATGTTTATATAATTAGAGTGATATGTTATCTATTTTACAAAATCCTGAATGGTGGCAGAGTGTTCTTTTATTGACATATTTTCTATTTTCTATTTGTACTCCTCCAATAACTTCTCGATATAACCACAGGGCTCTCGCGAGCGCCGGTTTCTACCTCCCTTTCTTAGATACATCCCTCGAAGTACAATAATCGATGCACATGTGTAAAACTTGTTCATTGCACCGAGAAGGGTAGTACATAAAAAAAAGAGGTGAACATAAATACTCGCCTAGCTTATCACCAAGTAATCCGATTATGAAAATTCTGATCATCATTTGGAATGGATACAAACTAGTTTTTGTTTCCTGGCGTTGCTCCGGGAGATATTTCGTAACATCTACACATGTGGCAAAAATTATTTAAAATAAAACTTTCGTGACAAAAGTTAAAAAGTGAAAAGTTATAGAAAATGAAACTTTCGTGAAAAAAGTTACAAAGTTGAAAGTTATGTGGCGAAAACTCAAAGTAATATACTAAAAAGTAAATAAAATAAAACTTTTGTAAAAAGTAAAAGAATGAAACTTTCGTAGCAAAAGTTGGAAAACTAAAAGTATAAAAAGTAAATACAACAAACTTTTGTATGGAAAGTAAAAGAAACGAAAAGTGATGTGGCAAAAAAGTAAAAGGGTGAAAACTTTAGTAAATTTATGTGATAAAAAGTAAAGAGAATGGAACTTTCATGGCAAAAATTAGAAAAATGAAAGTTTAAAAAGTAAATAAAACAAAAATCTCGTGCCAAAAGTTATAAAAATAAAATTTATGTGACAAAAAACTAAAAGTTTAAAAGTATATGTGATAAAAGGTAAAAATAATGAAAGTTTTGTGTCAAAAGTTAGAAAAACAAAGTTTGAAAACAAAATAAAACAAAACTTTCATGCTAAAAGTAAATGAATTTAAAGTTATGTGACAATTAATAAAAGGTTAAAAGTTTATATGATAAAAAGTAAAGAGAATGAAACTTTTTTAACGAAACTTAAAAAAACTAAAGTTTAAAAATTAAATAAAACAAAACTTTCTTGTCAAAAGTAAAAAAAAATTAAAATTATGCGACAAAAAAGTTAAAATAGTTAAAATGTTAAAGTCACGTGGCAAAAATTAAAAATCTAAAATTCTAAATAAACTAAGTTTTTGTTAGAAGTAGAAGATATAAAAGTTTGGTGGCAAAAATTAAAAATCTAAAATTCTAAATAAACTAAGTTTTTGTTAGAAGTAGAAGATATAAAAGTTTGGTGTAAAAGTGTGAAAAAAAAACAAAACAAAACAAAATGAACACGTAAAACGATTCATGGTTTTTAAGGTATATAATAATATGCATGTTTTCTAAAACATCAATCACTTTAAATTGCAACTTGACGGAGTTAATTGTCACGTTTGATATCGATTTGATTAAAAAATGCTAGAAATTAACTAGTTAGTAATGATAAGAAATGTAGGATCAACTATAAAAAGTATACTTAGTTATTACCAAGTACCAACCATCCTAGTTTTGGGGGGGAGATCAACATAAACAAGGTTCAGAACTTAAATTAAACAAAAACCACACATCAAAAGTAACACCACAATCCATAAGAACCAAGGCATCCCAATGATGTTTCTAATCTTCAAAAATACTCCAGCAAAAATAATTTAAAAATAAAACCTCATCATCTAGACATCTACTGCCTTCATTCTAGGAACCAATCTAAGAAACGAGGTTTTCATTAAGAGATAGCGAAGCAAGCTGAGCAGCAGGACTGTTAACCTGTTGAACATTTCTCAGAACATCCATAGCCTCTGCAACCTTATTCTTTAATGCTTCTGGTGACTCCAGCAAGTGCAACACCTCTGTCTGATCCATCTCAAGAAGCATCCCGGTCACCTTAGCTGCATGTTCACGCTCCAGCTGGTCGACCAATGGATACAGATTCTCACCGAGCATCTACTCATTCAGAAAAGAACCCATCAAAGCTTAAATTTACAAGAAACAAAAAGCTATAGGAGAATCAAAAGCTGAAAAAATGAAGGCAATTTGGTTATTTTTCTTTACCAAGAGTCGTGCACATGAACTATTAAGCTAAGGTGAGCCAAAGTCCACATTTCATGGACCATCATTGTAATTAACAAAGTTCGACGACTAAACTTACAACTCGTAATGAACCACATGATTAGATTTGTATTCAACTCTGAAAGCTAAGATTATAGACAATATTTTGGGTAACCCAAGTCGATTGGAATATAGGTAAGTATTACACTTTTTGACCCATAACTTAGTTTTAGACAAATTATGTATTCAGTAAACCTGACTCGTTTGGGCATATATAAAGGTTATCAGATTTAACACATTACTCTATTCAATTTATATCTTTCTAGTGCAGTAAAAGGTTAGAGAATGTACCAATCTTTGCTGATCTAGGGGTGCATTAGCAAGAGCAGATGCCAATGCTGTAATAGGCATTGACTGCTGCATACCGCCATCTCGTGGCAATATACCACCCATGTCATAAGGAACCGGAAGCATTCCTCCACCCATGTTTCCATCTGCTGCATTCCTACCAGGATAACGGAACATTCGTCCTCTTGGAAGCATCTGAAATAAATACCAATCAGGCAGACTTGTAGCTAAGATTTTTTTATCAAGTCAAAGACAAAATCATATTATTCTAACATACCTGTGGCTGCATCATTGGAACAGGTTGCTGATTTTGTTGCACAGGACCACCTCCACGCCTCCCACCAAGCCGCTGGCCTTGTTGACCTTGTTGGACAACTGGTACAAAAAAATTTGGGATAGGAACTCCACCTGGCCTCATTCCGGGTACAAGCTGCTGCTGGTAACCAAATCCACCCTAAAACCAACAAACACGTGACTGTAACCCCAAGAAACAAGAATATAATATTTGGAAAACCGTCAATTGGCTGGCCAATAAACAGATGTTACACCAATGAGAAGAAAATTAGTGGTTCATTAGAGTTTGAATAGTTGCTTCAGGTTAACCGAGTAAATATCTCAGAAAGTTGCTATAAAGACTGGCTGCAAGCCAACTAAGTATGATAAAACCTCATGTAACTTTCTTATTATAATTAGATCACTAATAATAAATGTTCTTACCTTTTAACTATAGAAGACAATAGATGTATCTAATAGAAAGTAAAAATTGTGCGAGAAAAAGGATTTCGGACCGAGCCCATTTCAACCCAATCAAAAAAACATCTGCCTTGACCCAACCCCATTCTAACCAGCACATTTTGCATCCATTATCTAAAAAGAATACCAGAAATGCCTTTTGAAACAAAAGAACATTAGGAACAAGTACCTGTTGAGGAATCATTGCAGGAGGAGCTTGGCCATAGAATAGTTGCTGGCCCATTCCTGGCGCACCAGGGGGATACATGGGACGAGGAGCCATCATCGAAGGTGCCATTGCAACAGGCCTCATTTGTGAAAACTGTGCCTGTATGAATATGATAATGATTAATCATCATCAGACACAAAATACTGTTGTGTAATGAAGGATGTAAGAAACCGTAGACCAATCATATTTACCTGTAACCTTGCCCTTCTTTCTTCCTTACGCTGTGCAAGAGCAACATAGAGAGGTTTGCTCACAATCATCTTCCCATTCATCTCAGAAAGCTGGAAATGTTATAAAATGGATATGTTACTTCAGCAATTGCATATCATCAATACTAGATGTGACAAGTTACACACAGGGATCCAATGGTCTAGATTTAGAAAATGCAGATCAAATGGGTCAAACAAGTCAAAAGCCAGTATAAGTGTATTCTTGATGATGCATAGAGATAACATTTATTCAATAAACTGACAGATTTATAAGATAAGTTGTATTTATCATCATGCTTAACACGCTAACATTTACTATAAAAGATCAAATAAAACATAGGACAGAAAAAAGTTTTAGGTAAACCCCGAATAAAACTTTTCCAGCTCACATCTCACCAATTTCCTTATGTTATAGATATAGTATACTATGTCACTTACAGCTCGGGAAGCCTCTTCAGATGTAGAAAAGGCAACAAATCCGGATCCTCTGCTGATTCCACTGGTATCGCGCATAACCTATAGATATACTCATATCAGTGCAACCAGAAAAAATTATGCTATGTGCATAATTTAAGCTAAAAAATTCATTTCTCTATCCTAGTGAAACTCACACAACAATATTTAGCAAGCATTATGAAGTAAAGGTAAAATGGTAAATTCAAGTATTAAAAAGATTGTGAATTTTCATAAATAAATAAATTACTCATCAAGCCCCAAAGTAAAAACTCTAATAAACGAAACAGTGGAGCGGAAACCTTGCATGAAGTGATTGTGCCATACTCAGAGAAAAGTTCCTTAAGCTTCTCATCATCGATAGTATCATCCAAGTTCTTGACATACAAATTAACACCCTGAAACTTATCGATGGCTTCTTTAGCAGTCTGCTCAAAACGATTCTTCAATTCAACCTCTCTTTCCGATTTCTTCTGAGCCTTCCCAACAAACCACTCTTTTTCATCAAATTTCTTCCCATTTAATGCGTCAACCGCATTAGCAGCATCATCTGCACTATCGAAGTTGACAAATCCAAATCCTTTGGATTTCCCATCGCTATCTCTCATAATAACGGCACTTGTGATTGTTCCATATTCACCAAATGTCTTTTTGAGATCTTCATCAGTAGTGGTTTCGGAAACGTTCTTCACATAGACATTGTTGAACTTGGTCCTGCCTAAAGTAGAGTCCCGCTCTTGCTTACGAAGAAAACGACCAACATAGACTTGTTTGTCATTAATCAGCATACCATTAAGCTTATCAATTGCAGATTGAGCAGAGTCTTCAACCTCAAACTGCACAAAACCGTAACCCTTTGACTGGCCTGCACCATCAGTTGCAATTTTGCAAGAGAGGATATTACCAAAGCTGGAAAATGTATCATGCAATGCCTTGTTGTCAATTGACCTATCCAAGTTCTGCACACAAACAACAAAACATCAATCTATTTCGTGGTAACAAATTATGTTCGAACTCTGACCAAGAAGAGAGGAAAGCAATTGAATATCATATTTTACCTTAATGAATATATTAGCAGTTCCACTTTTGCGGATGCTTGGGTCCCTATGAGAATACATGATACGAATTGGCTTTCCATTAACAGCATTGAAGTTCAGTACATCAATAGCCCTTGCAGCTGCCATACAAGTTTGAAATAAAACATTAAAAAGCCACAAATTAAACATAATGAAAGTTCAAGATATAGCACCAGTCCTACAATAACACATAAATATAACCATCTCTGTAAAACGATCTTATGGAGTTTAATTTCATTAATCTCAAATAGAAGGCTGATTTCAACTTAACCAAATACTGAAAAGAAGGCGCCATAAGGTTATTGTGGACTCTTTTTTGAATATCAGCACACACACACACTCAACATAAAAACTGATACACAACCGCCACATGTCACCATTGCATTACTACCTTACCGATTTTCCTACTATATTCTGAAAAGGAATTGAAAATTTGCATTTTCAAGAGATCATCTTATTAGCACGTTAAAATAAACCAAATAATCCAAAAAGAAGTGTTCATAAAATGGCGCCGATTCCAAATACCCTAATCTCAATAAAACCATCTCATATCATATCTTAACATCACAAATTTCATAAAATTCAACCAAATTCCTACCACATTATACCAACTCTAGTTATTACGTAGAAAAAAAACTTATATGATTCTCAATGCTTTTTCAAATCATCGTTTCAAAATCCAAAATCTATTTTGAAGACGCAAATCCACCCACCCTTATAACGATAACAAAACCATCATACATTGTATCTTAACATCACAAAATTCTATCATATAACATAGTTTCAAAAAAACCGCATAAATATTAACACAAAATTCACCAATCTACACATTAATAGTTTATATATCTCTGTGCATTTTCTAATCATTGTTTCAAGAACGCAAAATCTTCTTAACAAAAACGCAATTCAGCAACACCTCTTATAACAACAAAACCATCCCGCGTTATACCTTAACATAAAAAATTTCATCAAAATTCTAAAATAGGCAATATATACTTTGAAAATACATTCTCTACGCTTTTCAAAAAACAATCGTATCAAAAATACGCAAAATCTATTTTCAAACAATCCACATTATATCTTAACATCAAAAACTTCTTCAAATTTCTACCATAACCAACATAAGAATTTGAAAACATTCTCTACGCTTTTCAAAAAATCGTTTCAAAAACGCAAAATCTATTTTCAAATGATCCACATTATATCTTAATATCAAAATCTGATCAAATTTCAACCATAACCAAAAAAAAATAATTTAAATACTGTACGCTTTTAAGAAACCATCTTTTCAAAAAGCAAAATCTATTTTAACAACAAATTAATCCACCCTACATTACATCAAAAAATTCACAAATTTCATCAATAATCTATCTTATACAATAAATTCCAAATTCCCATGAACAATAACACAAAATTTACAAATCTATATATATTTATATATATATCAAAAAAAATTATAACAAAAAAAAATATATATATTTAAAAAAAAAAAACTAACCATCATTAGAATTACTATAATTAACATAACCATAACCAAGAGATCTCCTTGTACTCAAATCTCTACAAACCCTAACAGAAACAACCTGGCCCACTTGATTAAACAAATCATATAATTGTGAATCTGTCACATTGCTCTCAAGATCCCCTACATAAAGCGACGTCGTTCCAAAACTCTGATTACCACTCCCCGCCGCCACTACAGCCGCCGCTGCAGCCGCTGCAGCCACCACACCGTTGTTCGGGCCGGACAACGTTGTTGGTGTTGGTGGGGTTGTGGTCGGTGGCGGTGTCTGCACTTGAATCTGTGCCATTTTTTTGGTTTTTCTTAGATTTTTTGATAAATTAATTATGTGTTTTTTTGATAATAAATGAATAAATTTGGGGGAATTTTATTTTATTTTTTTCTTTTTTGTGTGTGTTTTTTTGGAGGGGCAGACAGACTGCACTGCACGGGGGATTAAGGTTGTTGAAGAAAGCTATATATACCAGGATGTTTTTTTATAATATTAAAATTTTAAGGAAAAGAAAAAACCCTAGGATTTGATGGTGGGGTTGGGATCATCTTAACCGTTGATATGTAAATGTGTTTGTGGACTTGGTATTTTATGGTTGAGATGAGATTAGATGAAATTTGAGTTTTTTATTTTTTTTAATTGGAGTTCAATTAATGGTTTTTAAAGGCTTCTTTGTAGGATGTTGGGCCTTTAATGGGATTAGAAGTTTTTGTCATAAAAATGGTTTGTTTATTCAAACAAATTTTACAACTTTCTGTTATTTCTTTTCAAAATTTGACAAAATACCAAAGTGTTCATATTAACTTAAATGCAAATATTAATTTATCATAGTTTTTAATTCCCTAAATTAAAATTTACTTATCTCATTTGTTTTAATATGCTTTTATATTTATAATAATTTAAACCTTAATTACAATTAATTAAATTAAGTATCTTTAATACAATAAATACTAAATATATACAATATCGTAATCTACTCATACTCTTAAATTACACGCATGTCTAAGATAAAACCGAGGACTTTCAAAAAATCTCTATTAATCCACACTAAAAAATGTAGGAAAGAAACTCGAACTCAGGTGGATTTCTTCAAGGTCAAAGATATTACCAATGGGTTAACAATCTCATTGACTGTTAATTTTAAGGTATAGGGATTTTAAACTAATTCTATTTAAAATACATATTAAAGTAAATAATTATTTTTATCCTAGCGGCAATAAAATAAACTCACATATCTATATAAAAAGTCATAATAAATCAACTTTAAGGATGGTTTTCACTATAGTACCGTACTAAACCCGTAAGAAACCATTTGATACCGTATCATCAAAATTATTTATTTTTCTTTGTCTTTTTTTTCCCTCATCATTTAGTTTGCAATTAATTCACATTTAAGTATACAAAGAAAATAAAAAAATATTTAATTCTTGAAAATCAAATTAAATGCTAATTAATTAAATACATTATTTTTATTTTTATTTTTTTTTAATTTATTCATCCATATGAATGAATTATGTCTTTTCATTTTTTTTTCTTTTTCATTATATGTATTTAATATTACACATGTATATTTATTTAATGATATTCTTCATTTTATATTGTTATATAATTTTGTCATTTAGAGTATAATTGTTCATGTATGACAAATTATATATCGTTTTTGACTTTTCAGAAATATGTATTTTTCACTTAAGTTATATTATTATATACATATTTGTATATTTTTCTTTGTCTTCTTCTCTTTCTTAATTAATTCACATTTAATTATACAAAGAGATAAAAAAAATATTATATATATATATATTTAATTCATGAAAATCAAATTTAATGATAATTAATAACTTTGTTGTATCCATCCATATGAATGAACTAGCGTTGTACCCGCGCGATGCAGCGGGAAATAAGAAAAAAACGCCGGTGGTTTGATGGTGGTTTGTGGGGCGGCGACGATGAAAAAGAAAAAAAAAATGCCGGCGGCAGTGGATGGTGGTTTGATGGTGTTTATGGGAGATAGCGTACATAGAAGATGGATTGTGGCGGTGGATGGTGGTATTTGGGGCGGTGGTGGATGGTGTTTATGGGGGGAGAAAATCAGAGAAGGGGGGGAGAGAAAATCGGATGAACGTATGTGTGTGTAATGAGCGTGATGGAAAAAAAATAGGGTAGTGTAAATTAGGAGGGTATAAAAGACATTTTAAAGATAGATGTGTTAAAAGGAAGTGGGGTAATTTGCTTATTAATGGAGTATATATGAATGAATTATGTCTTTTGATTTCTTTTTCTTTTTCGTTATATGTATTTGATATCATACACGTATATTTACTAGATGATATTTCTCATTTTACATTGAAATATAATTCTGTCATTTAGAGTATATTTGTTCACGTAAATATCATTTTTGACTTTTCAAAAATATGTATTTTTCACTTAAGTTATATTCTATATCCGTATATAAAATTATATAAACACTAGCTGCTAAATACATTTAGTCATTTAATATAGGCAAAATAACGGTAAATACCACCGTTAATAACGGGACCGTTATTTTGACCATTATTTTTAGGGGAAGGACCGATAACCATTATACCACATTATTAACAACATAAATGTCCTCTCGAAGACTTGAACACAAGACCTCATGCATGGAGAGATGATCTTTCTATCATTTGTGGTCAACTTGACCACACTATTGACAATGTTTACATTTAATAAATTTTAAATTTTAATATAAAATTTTTTAAAATTCAAATTTTTTAAAGTTTGGTTGTTACACTTGCATGTATTTATGGGCAATTTAATAGTATAATATGTTTAACTTAGGGGTGTTTGTTATTGAGATTGCAAAACAGATTTTGCGTTTTTATAATAGATTATGCGTTTTCAAAACTGCGTTTTGAAAAAGCAGGTAGGTACATGCTTCTTTAAAACTGCGTTTTCATAGTAGATTATTTACATTTTACGAACGTAATAATTAGATAATCAATTCAAAACGTATTCCCAAACACCCTCTTAAACTGTTTAAGTGTTATAGTTTTTCATAAGAGAGTATATATGTGAAAGTTTGTAAAATATTAACCAAATCACACAATTTTGTGTATGCATGTGCGTCGATGTTTTAGGTGTTACACATACATTGGTAATCAAGATATAATTTCTTTATGTGCTTACTTTTAATTGATGTATGTATTTGATCAATGATGACATTAATTAGTACAATTAACTAAAATTTTCTAAATGCTTAATAAGACTTTTTTGTGTGGTTGAAATCGACACTAAAGCATGAGAGATTAACTGAGCATGGATTATTAGTGGATAAAGTAAGGTAAAATTGAAACTTCTCTACTGAGTTTGGTGTGCGCACAACCGACAGCCTAATCAGTATTTCATAGCTATCTTTTGGACTTTTTTTTTTATGACTATCCACAAATGTTTATTCAGAGTGGTTTAAAGTCATGTATACCCTAGAGTCTGGACTCCCGAGATACTTATGACATCTTATAACTAGATTAATTTCTTTGTAAAGTTTTAGGTAACGTAGTGGGTAATTTAGTGGCTTGATGATTTGAATCCTAAGTATGTATGTTGTATGTTTGTTGAGAATGATTGTGTTATATATTAACTGCTTGTTATATTTATTTTTTTTAAATCTTAGAAAAATAAATGCTAAATATAAAGGGAATGGAATATGAAACTGTTAGGCACTTAAATTGGGTGAAAAACCCTTCACATACCTTGTTTTAAACCATAAAAATCATGGGGGCCAAACATTTATTCAAAATATTAAAATATTAGTATGTAAAGCGTTTTTCCACCCAAGTTGGGTGCATAACAGCCCTATACTCACTTTTCTCATAAAATTATGCTATTTATCTATATCTATACTACCTAATAAAGCAAACCCCCCTATTACTTATTTCTGTATTTGAAATACCTTATTTGCCCTTGGATAATTTTTATTCTCATAATACCCTCTTCACCCTAAAATCAGGCACGCTCTAACCACTGTCCCTCTTTTGTAACCCGCAATTTTATTAACGCTGATATAAAAATTACTACCATCAACCGCGATCACTTCCGCCCACCGCCGCAGTATACCGCCGCTGCATCGCGCGAGTATCCATCTAGTTAAAACTAAATGAACTGAACATTAGTGGGCTGATGAAACGTAATGGGCTTGCCTGGTTACATTAGATCCAATTTTCTTTTATCTTTTCTATGTTTTGTTTTTTTAGCAAACTCTTTTGAATGGGCTGGAGAATATAATGGGCTGGCTTAGTTTGCATTTGATACAGTTTTTTTTGTTCACTTTATACAAATAAGAATAGGGTCAGAGACATCTCAGGTTTTACTCAATGTCTTAAATTCGATCATTCGATTCTGTTATAAAGATTCTGTGTTCAATTCCAATTACTAACAGTTGATTACTAATTTGATGAATACTAACTAATACTAGGAGGTGTCAAACCGGTGGTCTGGTTTCTCTTTTGCAATGGGAGATGATTTGAGAATTTTAATTATTAAACTAGGAGGCGTTAATGATTTTTTTGACTTTATTGTGTATTTCTCACCAACTCATTAAAATAAATGTAAAGGTCGGCTGAATACTAAATTGAACTATATTTCATAGTTGTCCATTTCATCCCATCCATTCTTGATCAAAATTTGTTCTCTTCTTGCTGAAATTTTTATATCTTCTTGCTTCTTTATTTTTGGAATTTTATTCTTTTTATTAATGTTGGTCTTTGTATAAAATAACAGTTCTATCTGTTTTAGTTCTACTAATGACAATGCAGGCTAAAAAGGTAAGCTAATGACAATGAAGAATTCAAGAATTGGCTGCTTGACTAACCAATTAATAAATAACACATAAAGAAGCATTACTAATGACAATGAACGCCTACTATCTATTAGACACTTGTCTCACAATGCCTCATTACGGGTGCTAAATACAATGTATCAAAGTGCGAAATTCCAATAGGAAGCTAGAAATCAAAGGAATTCACACCTCACATGTAGTTATCCTTTGTGTTTTAAAAACTATTATTCTTGTTAAGATCAATGAGGTGTAAAAAACTTTCAATCTATTGAATTGGTTGCCAATAGGTTCTTGGTCTATTGATCAAAGAGTTTTCCTTTTGAGGAATCTCCTATGATACATAGCATCCATTGTTATTTTTACAGATTTTGAGTTTCAATTCATCGAAGGTGTATGAAGAGGTTAAAATGTAGATAATCTTATTTCTACCATAACGGTGTAGATAGGTTGTTTTTAGATTTTATCTAAAATAAATATAAAAAAAATCTCTATGAGAATGAAACCTTTGTCCTCTATTTCTAGAGATAAAAATGTTAACCACTAATCCAACCTTAAAAAAATTAACCACTTAATTATCCAACCTTAAGACAATTATTTTTATCATCAAATACATGATCTTGTTGCAGATTATACGAGTATCAATTCGATACATGAGATCAAAAGGATATCCATGAATCTACCCTCAAGATGTATCAATGACTTAAACCAATAGATAAGAAAAACTTTAAACAACATCAAAATAATATCCTTTGAAAAATTTTTGAAGTTTTTTTCTAATGAAAAAACTGATATCCTAAATTACAAAAATTAAATTAAACAATCAAGTAACAAATACTTCTCAAATTTCCCATTTTTTCTTTCCGTTAATCTTAATTTAAAGATTAAATATTACTATAAACGATATTATTTTCAATACAATACCAAAAACCTAAAACTTATAATAATCCCTTCGGATATAGCTAATGTCCATCTAAATTCTCCAACATAAACTACACCCATGCATCCCAAATACGGAGTAATACCATCTTTTAATTTATACATAATTTAACAAACCTTAATTCCATCGACTAATCCCAACACACACATCTGAGGCTACCGGAACACATCTATTTTAATGTACGCGACCCAACATGTCTTTTGTGGTCGATTTTTAGACTTTTTCCATCTACAAACATTCCAAAAACATAATGTTTACATAGTAAGATTTGAACCACATAACTCGATGTTTATCGAGTAAGATTTTACCACTAGGCTTCTTGATCGAACATGGTTAAACCCACAATATATATATCAATAACGAATAATCGTACCCAATCTTGATATTTGAGTGAGCTATGATGTAAGACAGCGCTCTGAAAATATATTATTAACTATCAAATAATTAAATTAACTTTCCACCACCATTCCATTCTCATCATCCGATTCCGGACTCGGATACTCATTCAAATCCGCATTCAAACAAACCCGACCCAAATTTTTATTTTCTCTATGTTGCAAAGCATCAACCTTCGCCCCGACTTCAGTTGCCTTTTTTCTAATAGCAGCAGCCGATAATTCACTTCCAAAATTACACCCACTTGCACGTTCTATCAAATCAGGAAAATTAAGCCTAGCTGTGGGCCCACGTAGATAAAAAACAGCTATGTCATATGCACGTGCAGCCGCTATTGGTGATGAATATGATCCTAACCATATTCGTGAACGTTTATTTGGTTCGCGAATCTCAGCCACCCATTTTCCCCACTTTCTCATACGAATTCCTCTATATGGTTTTGAATCCTCTGTTTTTTTGTTGTGATGGACATGTTTTGTCTTTGATTCGTCACTAATTGTTGGAGAATTCATGATTGTTGTTTTTTTTTTTTAACACGATCAAACTATTTTTTTTTAACACCGCTAGAAATTAAAAAAAAAAAAGAGACTATTATAGAATGTTACTTGTACCGCTTGACTAAAACAATATGTATATGTGTATGTATATATGTGAATGTGTGTGTGTGGCGGATGGGATGAAAATTGGGAAGTTGGGATTTTATGGGAATTAAGAAGGATGTGTGGGTATATATATATTGGAGGAGGAAGGGAAAGGGAGTACGCATGACAAGTGTGGGGTGGGACTTGTTGTCAAGTCGGCAAGCTAAGGTTTGATACGTAAGTTTTTATTTTATTTATTTATATTTTATTTTTTTTTTGAAAATGTGAATTTCTAAAGGTCTACATACGTTGTCTTAATTTGATCCGTGTTAGGACACCTCAGAACCGCTGCACCATGACCACGTGAGGGAAAACCCCCAATTAAATCGTCCGAATACACGACATTTAAGTTGGGGTAAACCCTGTTTTTTCAGGATTCGAACCCTGGTCTCCCAGGATCCAAAGCTTTCATCAAGAGACTCCAATGCCACTAGGCTGTAGACCCAATGACAAGTTAGTCTATATGGGATATGATAAGGCCAAAAGGTAGCCGACATATACAATCAAATGTTACATTCAAAAGTGTATGTATATAAGTTAGGTTATATGGGAGCTGTTAGATATGATATATAGTATGGCTAGCTATAAGCTTTGCTAATTAACAAATATGGAAATTTGATATTTATAGAAACTAATAATTGTAAAATTGATGTTTTCATGGGTCTATATCAATTAACATCAATTATTCTTATCCTTTTGATAAAGTTAAGAGAAATGATTATTCATCTTACTCTTTATGCCTAACAATCATCCTACTTCCATATTTAATAATTTATCAACAATTAAATTTCCAGTTAATTTTTATTCCTAATTTGCCCTTTAAAAATAACTGTTATAGTTAATTATTAATATTAATATCCTTTACAAATCCCTTCTCTAGCGCTTCTAGGATTGCAGATAGTATGTATGAGGCAATTTTTTTTTTTTATTAATATAACAAAGTACATAATTCTTTATTGGAGGATGCTGCATTCACACGTACTTAGATTTTAGTGATGTAGATGTATATATATAGCTACGAGCATGGTACCTGCGTAATATGGCGGTGGTGGGGAAGGCAATCTGGTGGTGGCGTTGATAGAGTTTTACTTTGCTAGAGACGAAAATGGTTGAAGGGCATAGTTGGTATATCACGTGAGAGGGTCCTTAGCAAGGAAGATTATTTAAGGGTATTTTTATCTTATCAGATTCTTAATTAAGTTAAGGGAGGAATCCAGTTTGCTTTATAAAATATTATAGATATACATTGTAAATTTTTAGGTTACATCAAGTTGTATTGTGATTAGTAATTACATAGTGTTTATTTTGAGTCCAATTGTAAATAAGTTGAAAATCATACCAGATAATATAGAGAAAACCGAATGGAATAAAAAGATCGAGAAAGAAACCAAATGCCATAAAAAAGGTTGTTTCATATTTCTAGTTTTTTTTACGGGACAGTCAAGAGTGCACTTTGTTTTTTGGTTAATGGAAGCTGATAACTTTGTTTTTGCTTGTATGTTGTAATTTTATAATTATTGATATTTTAATCTACTAATCCGAATAATATTAAGATGTAGTAATATACTAGTTTTAAGACCCGTGTCTAACATTGAACACAGGTTTTACGATATTATCATTATTAGATTTCATACATATAATTCATAAAATAATTTTGAAGATATATGGTCTTAAGTGTTATACTTTGTAAGTTGTAGTACAATAACCACATGTTCGTCACTCTCATTATTAACTGATATATATTGATGAAATTGTTTGTCATAGTCATTCCACAAGGCACATGCTACAATAATTTCCGTATTATATAATTTTTTGAAACCAATTGTATTCATAATAATTAAAATATAAACATAATTGTGATCCTATACTTGACACTCAAGTATAATTGTTTGATTATGATGCGACCCATAACATGAATATGTTTATTTTTAATCACCATCCTATGATAATTAGATAGAAAATTAGCATTGTTTTCATATTTTTTGATAACAATTATTGAGTGACAATTGTAACTTTAAAAAATTAAATATAAATATTTTTTGTAACTTTTAAGAAATTTTTTTAAAAAATCCTCTCAAGTTGATGACTAAAAATAAATATAAATTATGTATTTAGGGCTAAAAAGTGTAAATTATTGATGAAAAACAAAAAGTGTAAATTAATGAGATTTTTTATACAAATTAATATAAATAATAATATAATAATATATTTGGATAATGATTATTAGGATTTTTAATTTATTGTTAATCTAAAAGATGACATAAGCGAAAGTCAATTTGATAAAATTGAACAATTTGATTGGTTAATAAGTCATTATTTCAACTGTCTTATAGTATATATTATATTATAACAAAACTTTTAACTTATAAAGAGAAAAACAATATAGATAAATGAAATGAAAATCAGGCGTGGGTGTTAAGGGATAGATTAGGAATCTCCATCTCTTCTCTATACTAAATAAAAAACAATTATCTTTTAAAAGTATTTTTAGAAAAATTATGATGTGACAAATCTATATTTTTTCTTAAAGGGTCTTTATTTTAATTATAATGTCATAAATAATTTATAATATTTTTAATTAAAAATAGCTTAATAAATACTTATTTAAAGTTCCTAATCTTTTATTGCAAACAAAGAATTTTTTTTTATAATTATTATATTATTCAATCGATTTATAATATATTAATAATAATAATTACATGCATATTTTATATATTTTATAATTTTGATTAAAACACCCGGGTTAAACCCGGATAAATTCGCTAGTAAAAAATTAAATGGAAATTTAATTGTAGATAAATTGATAAATATGGACAAGTGTCATTTCTATGGAGGCGGCGATCAATCATCCACTCTTGAGATTCGTATTGATCAATTGATCTTCACGTCCTGCCAGTTCATAGAAGTAGGATGATTGTTAGGCAAAATTAGTAGGATGAATAATCATTTCTCTAAAGTTAAATGGATCGTCTCTTACATTTGCAATTTCCCATTTTTTGGTTTCTAATGTTAAATTTCATGAAATGACCCGTTAAATGAATAATTCTAATGAATGTTATGTTAACCCGGTAAAAATATGGGTGTATAAATATGTAAATATATTTGGAACGTTGTTTGACTGGTAGAAGTCGATTGGAATAATTTAATGTTTGATATGAAAATTTATATAAAAAGTTGTATATATCCGCTGAAGGGGGTGAGTATCTTCTAGTCCCTTACTATTTCGCCCCTATATATTCATGTGTTTCAAATATCTCGATTTTAAAAAATAAGAAATGTTGTAGACGATGCCTAGTCGATCTACTGGGTTGGTAGTTCATGTTTGGCTAGGATTAAGAAGAGGCTCAAATATTGTTCTTAAGTAGTACGGTTTTTTAATACTCCAGGTTTTAAAGTTATCCAAGCTGTCATGATTCCTTGATGTTAAAAGCAACAATCCGGTTATAATATATTAACTTGTTATGTCATGTAGGAAGGAAGTGTGCTCAATTCATCGCCATGTTGTCATGCCATGAGGGAAGACGGAAGATACATTTGTAACGTCGGTGACAGGACTCAAATTTAAAGCTAAAGTATGTTGTATATGATAAAATGATGTTTATATGTATAAAAAATGATAACCTTAATTTTTAAGGATAATGATAAATCAATCTAATTGGTGTGTATAAAGATTTAAAAATACTTTTAGAATCATATGAATTTAATAAGTGATTTCATTTGATTTCTTAATTAGTCTTACCTTTTGACTTTTTATATGTCACCCTCTTATTATCTATAATTTACGAGGATTTTATTTTTTAAGTTTACAAATTAAGATGATTAATTATTATCCATAAATATAATATATACGTAATTACCTAATATTTATGGGGAAGGAATCATTAACAATGGCAGATTCAGAAAGAGGGCAGAATTAAAGAATGTAGAAAAATAAAGTTACATATTGTTTTGTAGCATACCTTGTTTTTCATTTCCGTACTCTATACGACTATATATACGGTATGTATATTCACAATGGAATAATGTGTTCAAATAATGTGTATATAATTATATATACTCACACGTGTGTATTGATCGTCCATCCATTATAAACTTGATGATATGATTCTTTCTTTGCATATTGGTTGTAGTGACATGTGGGTGGGTTGTAAACTTATAAACTATTCATTAATTGATTATTAAGTTTGAACTTACATATTTTTCAACTCAAATTTCGACACGTCTTTCATTTTGGTGGACATTTTGCAGTACACTCAACTCGGATAATCACCGTAATTATTGTTAATTACTTTATAAATTAGAAAACCATATGGACGGCACAACTTTGGTTATTTTACTTTATTTTTCTATTTTCTAGGAAAAATGGACATGAGATAGTTTGTACTTTGTACATGACAAAAAATATATTGGTTATACGGTTATATCTGGTATATTATTGCAACTCAATATAGTTTGTCAAAAAAAAAATAAAAAAAAATAGGAAACAACTAAAATCATCAAAAGTAATTGCAATTAATACACTAACAATTTACTCAAAAGTTGTCATATTCGTAAAATTAAAATTGCCGAGGACATGAGTCGTTAATTCTTCTTCTTCTAAAGCCTGTTGTGACGACCAAGAGTGGGGCCCACATTAAAAGATAATTGATCTAAGGTCAATTTATCAAAGTAACAAAAGCCATGAAAGCCTTGAACTAAAACAAGATCATGTAAAAGTATAACATGTGACTCACTCTTTATTATCTCTACCGTTGAACTTCTCTTTTATCTTCTTTTTCAAATCACAGTTGTATTTTTGTTATACAAAGGTTATGTTATGTATTAATAAAACTGTCAATGTGGTGTTAATTTGGTATCAGATGAAATAACGACCCATGTTTTATCTTTGATATTGGTGTTTCCTGATGTTTAGAATAGAGTATAACTGTTGTTAAAATTTATTAATAAAATTGAAAATTTTAACGCTTGACATTACAAATGTTGCTATTTAGTTCTGGTTACGATTAAAGAAGTTTGTTACTTGCCATTTTCTGAATAATTACAAGTTACCACACATAAATAATTATAAGCTTACAACAAATAAAATTTAATATACCACTGTTACACTATATGTTTTTATTTTATTTTTTAGAGAAAATTACATGTTTGGTACCTCAATTTGGCAATTTTTGTACTTTTAGTCTCTAACTCAAAAAATTACAGTTTTCATACCTAAAGTTTTGTGTTTTTTTCAATTTTGGTACCACGTTCAAACGACGTTAAATTTTGTTGTTAACGCCCTCATGTGACAAGCACGTGAGGGTTATTTTAGTCTTTTGACCTCATTTTTTTGAGAAAAATTACAGTTTTGATACCTTAAGTTGTCAATGTTTTCACTTTTGGTACCTCAAGTAGGCAACATATTTTTATTTCACTCTTCAATTTTCATCTCAGACATTAACATCTATCAAATAACACATGCTCAAAAATCAACAAACATGATTTTTAAATTTTTTTTACGGCTCCTCCTTGAAATATTATACGTTGTTGGTGTAATTCGGGTGATTGTGGATGAACCGAATGCATTGATGGATCGATGGGCATAAAAAACTCATGTCGCCGGAAAATTCTCTCTCGTGGTGTATGATTCATATAAGAGATCTGAATCCTCTCACCCTTAATATTATACGTTGTTGGTGTAATTGCGGGTGATTGTGTTGATTTTTAAGTGTGTGTTGTTTGATAGATGCTAATGTGTGATATGAAAATTATAAGTGTTAATGTGTTATAAAAAAATTTGTCTACTTGAGGTACCAAAAGTGAAAAAATTGACAACTTGAGGTATCAAAACTGTAATTTTTCTATGAAAAGAGGAGGTCAAAAGACTAAAATACCCCTCACATGCTTGTCACGTGAGGGCGTTAACGGCAAAATTTAACGCCGTATGAACGTGGTATCAAAATTGAAAAAAACACAAAACTTTAGGTATGAAAACTGCAATTTTTTGAGTTAGAGAATAAAAGTGAAAAAATTGCGAAATTGAGGTACTAAAAATGTAATTTTCTCTATTTTTTATTTTACTAAAAACCAAAAGAAAAGAAGCCAAAATGTGTCGTCCTGAAGCCAATGGCTGTTTTGTCTTCATCCCACTTGCCAATCGCTTTCAGGATTTGCTAAGTGGCCTAAAACAATTAAATCCATATGGCGGCAAAATTAACGGTGCTAAACTTATTGTTGTATTAAATTACCTCGATGGCCTATGTTTTTTAGTTTGGTTAACAAATATTTAAAAGTTAAATTACACATAGTTTTTTAGACTAATTTTTTCTTTAAGAAAAAAAATAAATAAATATTGTTTTACTTTTAAATTACATAAATATCTATTATATATGTAACTTAAGATTTCTGAAAAACCCCTAATAAATCACTCAACAATGTAAGAATTGAATTCACACTCTGAATATCTTCAAATCAAAGACTTTATTACTTACCAATAGACCACCGATTTTAATGGCTTTTAGACTTCTTTTTTAAATGCAAAGAAAAAAACCTAACACAGAATAAAAACGATAATAAACCTCATGTCCTAAAATTCAAAAAATTTGGTAAATTAAAATAAGCTTGTCAAATAGAACCTAAGCCCTATATCTATTTAAATAGATAATCCACTAGGTTTTTTATTATATATTTATATGTATCTAGCTTTCAAATATTGTTAATGTATATATCCGAGGGGTTTTGACAATTTGGACAAATGCCGAGGATATGATTAATCAAAACAATTATAATCGATCGAAAACATAATAATGATATTTAAAAGTTAAAAAATATACAAAGAAACGTTCTAAGTAAGATACAGAATAGACATTGTACATAAATTGAATAATCTATGAACATTATCTATATTATTATATAAAAATTATATCCCTATAATAAAAAGTTTATAATTTTTGGACATGCGAAATTACCATTTTATCTTTAATTAATTAACTTACACAACAATTTCATAATATTCACTATCTTTAAAAATCAAATATCTTTGTATCAATTAACAACACCACTTGATGCCGACACCACCATATCGCAACTAATTTCATCGGCGCCGCATTGTGCGGGTACCATGCTCGTACGACTATATAAAAATTATACCCCTATGTTGAAAAGTTTACAATTTTTGGACATGCGAAATTACCATTTTACCCTTAATTAATTAACTTACACAACCATTCCATAATCTGATATTCACTATCCTAAAAATTAAATATCTTTGTATCAAAACCATACCACTTGACGCCGACACCACCACATCGCAACAAATTTTATCGCCACCGCATTGCGCGGGTACCATGCTCGTGTATCGAGGGAAATATAACATCTTTTAGGGAAATATAATACTAATAAATACACAATAGACTAAATGCTTCAACGATTATTCAACATTTTAATATTAATAAAAAATTTTCTTGAACATAGGTTTATTTAAGGAAATATAATATATTTTTTAATGAAATTGT
This sequence comes from Erigeron canadensis, assembly GCF_010389155.1. Classification (NCBI taxonomy): domain Eukaryota; kingdom Viridiplantae; phylum Streptophyta; class Magnoliopsida; order Asterales; family Asteraceae; genus Erigeron; species Erigeron canadensis. Next base: position 7,830,855 of record NC_057767.1, on the reverse strand, counting down.
ACACTACACGAAAAATTCATATGGTTCAAGTTTATCGCCCTCGATCTACCTTCCATAATAATCTTTCACAAAAGATATAAACAATAATATTTGTATATTTACCATAAAATTTAAAGGTAGACTTTTTAATATGAAAAGTAAAAATTTTTTATACACGTTAAATACAAATCTTAAATCTGCATTTATCATTTCCCTATTATATATGAGTCTATGGTTGTCATAGTCAATACATATGAACCTACCATTAGATAAAGCCAAATGAAAATTAGAACACTATATGTACATTAAGGCTTTAAGGAGTAAGGGGTTCTAGGAACCCCCATTTTTGCTCTATGCTTGCCACGTGGAGTTTCCTTGGTAGAGGGGGGTTCCCCTTGGAGTGAGGGATTCCTTAACGGCTTAACCCTCTTGTTCTTTTTTTTTTTAAAAAAATTATTATTATTATTAAGTTTTTTTTTTAATTATTAACAACACATATAATTTAAAAACTTATTAAAATAAATACATAGTTTCACTACATAACAAAACAAAAACTATTTCTGTTATATAATTTAAAGTTAATAATCACATTATATTAAATGGAAAATTTAAACACACAATTACAAAAACTAATAAAAACTAAATAAACTTTATAACCTATTTGTAAATCCTATAATACTTAAGGGGAAAAGTAAACATTTGTTAAATATACTAAAGACAAAAAGGCATCCATCTTCTTATCCACTACTTCTCAAAAACGCAGACTTCCCCCTACCAAAAAACACCAACCTCCATCTTCTTCTTTTTCCATATCTCTCACTATATCTATCTTATATACATATATATAAAGTGCCACATTGGAGAGAAAAGCTGTTCAACGGCTATTTTAACCTCGAGACAAGCAACGAGTTAAGCATTCGATTAGTAACGGCGGGAAAGTTTTTTTGGCTCGTAACGCCCACGGGGGCGATGTAGATGGTGTTACACGGGCGTTTTGGTTGCTTTTTGGGTGTCCCTATGTTCTAAAGGTCTCTCGTTAAGACCATGAGGAGCAAGGATTCCTTTTAGGGCTTTTCATAGGGGCATCTCACGATACGTGACAGTACAATCTGCAAAGGGCTTTCCTTAGTTTTTGTGGGAGCAAGACTTCCCTTTAAGCTTCTCATAGGGACCCATAATTTAATTATTTATATACTATTAATTAAATAAAATAATTTAAAAAATGAGAAAAAGTAAAAGAAAGTGGAAGAGTGTTAGGTGGGGCTCACAAAAAGTATAGTAGGAATAGACGTCCAAAAAGGGAAGCCTTTCATCTTTTCTCTATCCAGAAAGCCCCTTGGGGCAATGTTCCAGGCTTTTCAGGGCTTTCCATAGATGAAAAGTGGAAAAGGAGCGCCTTGTTCCTGTTAGTCTAACTTCTAGAGGTGTAACATCCGAGGCACTAAAACAATAATTTTATACTCGTCTAAAATTTTTAAATATAGTATGTACTCTGTAATTAAAGTCGATTATCATACATGATGTAGATTAATATGCAATTAAGATTTTTCTAAATTTTTTTTATCAAATAGTTGTATAATTGTTATCAAATAGTTTTATTCATATAATTTATTTTCCAATTCGATTTAGTATTCAAACAATAGTCAAATCTACCAATAAATTAAAACAAGATTGACATGTTTTTGAAATGGCATGTGGCATAATCCTTGCTTGACACATGTCCTTTTAAGTTATTTATTTTGTTAAATTAGCTTTTTCAGTTGTATATAAATTCAATTTACTTATTAGACTTAGATATAAACTCTAACTCTTGGTTTATTAATTAAAAACATTATAGCTTTATTTAATTTATTGTTTTCTCATTAATAAGTTGTCTCTTTTTTTTCCCCTCAATTCTTCAACTTCTATTTATTAACATGAAGACTTAAAAAATTTGAGTTTATGATTCGAAATCACAAGGTTATTTGTCATCATCCACTACAAGTTCTGATTTGATGTGTATCCAAATATTTAAGGTAAATCCAAAACTCTAACTAAACATATATTATATTTATTATTATTGTTTATTATAATTTAACTTCGATCATCGATTTATTTTAACCATAATTTATTTCATACTAACGAATCATATATGAGTCATATTAGAATTTTTTTATGATACAATCTATATTGTCACCGTACATCGTACGGGTATTAGGACTAGCATCATATAAAAAGAAACCGATTAACAAAAAGGTAATGAAAAATCTAAAATTACATTTGTATATTTAAACGACGGTTGCACTTTCAGTTCATTACCAAATCTATAGTTTTAAATTCAGATATTGATAATGACTTTAATTAGTATCGGAAAAATTGACTACTTGGGAGGAGGTCGGTGCTAGGAGCAATGTATATGGCGACTTTAGTCCTCATAGATTAATATTTTATCTTACAATTAGTCATTGTGTTGATTTTGATCTCTCATTTCGAACGCGCAGGCACATATAAAATGCAAACAATTTGAAGCCTGTTTCGAAGTCTTTGAAATAATACAGTTCAAAGAACAAAAAGTTTTCGGAATAATGTAAGTTGTTTCTCTAAACTAATATAGCATGGTACCTGTACAATGTGGTGGTGATAGCCATGACGGTGATCTAGTGATGTCGGCAATAGGTTGTGATAACGCGAGTCGCGACCATTGTTGGTGGCGATGTCGGGTGTTGTAGTTTGATGTGATGTAACTGATATAGAGATAATTAACCTATAGGGGTAGTAGAGATATTTAAAAAAAAAATAATAAAGGAACAATGATGTAAAGTATTTCATAATTGGTATAATAGTCAATTATGTGTGGAACACCCACATATTTGTTTTTTAATCTATAAAATTCATGAGGGCCAAACATTTATTCGCAAAAAAATATTAGAAGAACAATATGTGATGGGTTCATACATAAGCTTATGTGTCAGACAACCTTATATTTATTTTCCCCAATATATATATATATATATATATATATATTTTTCTAGTTTTTTTATATTTAGGTTCTTGGTAAAATAAAACAAGTATTAAAGTAAAACAAATAAAACAATAGATTTTCTTTCAATAACAATCATTGTGTATCATTAAAATCATCGTGTATCAATATATATGTGAATCTCCGTGCATCAATTTTATCAGGATCTAAGGGTTAAGATCTTGTCTTATATGTTTTACTTTAATACTTGTTTTACAATAACTAGAAGTTTAGAAGTATAAATAAGTTGTTTAAAAAAGTGTTTAGTTTGCGTTACATTATCTTACCGATTAGGCAATTACAAAGTTACAATACATTTAGTTTACAAAATAACCTTTTAACTTAAAAAATAATAAATACATGTACCAACGTGACAAAAAATTTTAAATATGTAATTTTTCAATCTTGCCAAGAAAATAGAAACACAAATTCTAGTTTTAAATCAAAATATATATTTTCTTTGCGAGTGATTAAAATTTATATTCAAAAATCGACGGAGCATATCGATTTTTCTCAATCACAGATACTTGGTGATAAAAAAAACAAGAAAGTTGCTCAGTGTCGCCTTTTGCGGGTTTTGAACCCCAATACCTAGACGGTGTATGGGGAAGGTTAAGATGTAGGCACACCTTACCTCTATATAAGTAGAGAGGCTGATTCCATGTTCCACCTAAATGGTAGAAAAAGGTCCTCCAACCTTTACATGTGATGAGGTTGAAGGGCATTTTCTACCATTTAGGTGAAACATGGTACTTAATGAATGTTACAAACATGATTCTACAATTTCAATATAGTAAAAGAGATTAATCACTGGAAGACCAAAACAATTTACTTCTTGTACATGGTTGCCCATCAAATCAGAAAATTAAGTTGTATGACCAACATACTTTTCAAATTTATAAATGGTTGACCAAAAGTTTACCTGTTGACCGGTGATAGCCGCTTAAACGTATTTTCTTGTAGGGGATTAATCACTGGAAGACCAACGTACTTTACTTCTTGTACATGGTTGCCCATCAAACCAGAAAATTAAGCTATATGACCAACATACTTTTCAAATTTGTACATGGTTGACCACAAGTTTAGCTTTTTACCGATTACACTATTTTTTGCAGGCGTGAAAATTATATGAAGATTAGCTGGCCTTATCTTATGGAAACGTTAGATTCCCATTAAGCATATATTGTAACACCCCAAGAATTTTAACATTAAATTAATTTCCTAGTATTTCATTTTTGAATGTTGGTTTAATTTAGTTGGAACTTTAATGGATAGCGGGTAAAATACCCACAAATTAAGAGATGAGTCGTGGCAAGCCAGGAAGGTGCCAGCCAACTCTCTTTGAATTGAGTCATAATCCACTATTACTCTTTTCTTCCCCCATCATTTTCTTCATGCAATCTTCTCAATTCCATTACAAAATCAGAGTCTAATTCTCTCTAATTCAAAAAGGGAAATCATCTACAATAATCATCACCATCAAGTAGTCTTTATTCAAGATTTGAAAGTTAGGGTTTGAAAGGTGTGTGTGTGGTGACCAAATTTCAAGAGGAAAAAGGGGAAGAGGAAGAATTTTCCAATTAAGTCTTGAATTTGATTTTGTTGTGAGGTATTGATTTCCCATAACCTAACTTTTATAATTCTTTTTGGAATTAGGGTTCATAGAGTGAACCAATTTGGGGATTTTGATAGAAAATTTTATCATGGTGATTTCTCCCCAATTCCTTAGATAACCTAGTTTGTCATTGAGTTATGTGTTAACTTTGACTATGAAAATGATAAATTCATGTGATAATTTTAGTTCTTGAGAAAAGATGAGTTTTGACTAGATATGGAATTGTTGATGAAAGTGGTAGGTTGAACCACTTAGTGTTATTGTTAAAGAAAATGGGACTCAATGACAAATGGGTTGGGTTTTGGGGTGTAAGAAGGCTAGTGATTAAGAATGACTAGGTTGAGCTAGCCAAGTGTGAATATAAGCTTATACTTTGTATGTTGATCATAGGTTGAAGTTGCTTGTGCTTTATCGTTTATTTGAGTTATTGTGCGAGTGCGAAGGAGGTGAGTATATTTGCATACTTTTATGTTTATGTTGTTGTCCATGTGTGGAAAGACCACCATGTTGAAGTTGTTGTCCATGTGTGGAAAGACCACCATGTTGAAGTTGATGGTCCATGTGTGGAAAGACCACCATGTTGAAGTTATTGTCCATGTGTGGAAAGACCACCATGTTGAAGTTGTGAAACTATATGTGTTTAGGGTGCAAGGTGAGCAAATAAATATAACATGTCGATGATATAGATTACTTGTGATAGTCCTTGTACTTTGTCATCCTTCGTAATCGTAATTGTATGCAAGTATATTCACTAAGCCTTTGCTTATATTTTAGTTGTTTGCACTCTTATAGTTAGTTCCGGAAGAAGGAACTAGGGTTGTTGATTGAAGAAAATTGATTTAGAGCTTGAAGTAATCTTTGGAAGTTCTTAAAGGTATTTAGGTCATCCTTGGATGGATGAAAATCTTTTGGTGTAGATACCTAGTTATCCCTCCCCTTTGGCTCATGGTACATTTTGTTTTGGAGTCATGTTACTGTAACATTTCTGTAAATGCTCAAGTTGTAAAGTTTTGGAAGTTGGAAATGTCGTAATTGGATGATAATGGTGCCAAAACTAGTAAATGACCCGTTAGGGTTGACCTTGGATTTATGAAACAAACTATGTTGTAATTGTGTTTGAAATGTGTCTATGAAGTCGTTATAAATCCCTAAAAAACGTCTTTCAGCTGTTGGTTCGAAATTTGATGGTTACGATTTGTTCATGGTTGAAATGAGTCTTAGGGTTGCTGTCAGGTGGTCCACTGTGGCGCAGTGGGGGTGACTTTGCCCACTGCGGCGCAGTGGAATCCCACGGATACAATTTTGGTTATTCCCACTGCGGTGCAGTGGGAGATGTTTCGTACCCACTGCGGCGCAGTGGGGCTTGTTCAAGTTCTGGCCGAGGATAGGACTCCCCACTGCGCCGCAGTGGGGTATAAAATTTTTTTTTTTTTTTTTTATGTTTTCAGTTTATCGAGTCTAGTCCTTTCATATATGTATATAAAATACGTAAATCGCTCATTCTTCCCCCAAATTCGTTTTCCCCCAAATCTCCTTTTCCCCCAAATTGAACCCTAAATTAAATGTCTTCTTCTTCTTCTTCTTCTTCTTCGTCGTCTAACAACCTCCCATCTCATTGCGGTTGTAATCAACCACTGAAACTTTGCACTTCATGGACATAACCCTAAGTTTCAGTGGTCGATTACAACCGCAATGAGATGGAAGGTTGTTATATGAAGAAGAAGAAGACATTCAACTTAGGGTTCAATTTGAGGAAAAAAGGAGGTTTGGGGGAAAAATGGTCGTTTACGTATTTTATACACATATATGCTTAATGGGAATCCGACGTGTCTATAAAAAAAGGCCAGCTAATCTTCATATAATTTCCACGTCAGCAAAAAATAGTGTAACCGGTAAAAAGTTAAACTTTTAGTCAATCATGTACAAATTCGAAAAGTATGTTGGTCATACAACTTAATTTTCAGGTTTGATGGGCAACCATGTACAAGAAGTAAAGTACGTTGGTCTTCCAGTGATTAATCCTTAAAAGAAAATACGTTTAACCGGCTATCACCGGTCAACCAGTAAACTTTTGGTCAACCATGTATAAATTTGAAAAGTATATTGGTCATACAGTTTAATTTTCTGGTTTGATGAGCAACCATGTACAAGAAGTAGAGTACGTTGATCTTCCATTGATTAATCCCTATAGTAAAAACATAGGCAACCAATTGTTGATCGGCTTAAGACTTTAAGAGCTTGTTATTAATCTTTTATCACAAATAAATCCACCATTAATAGAAAGTTAACAATTGTTTCAACTTGACAATGAACAGGAATTTAGTAACTAGCAAAGTTGATATTCAAAGGTAGACTAATAAATGATGAGAAAATGATCCGTACTGTAGACTTTAACTAAGTTTAGGTGCTGCCCTTTTAAAAAAGTTATAAATTAAACCTTTGAATTTGATAAACATACATAGCCCCCTTAAATTTTACATAACCTCCCGTAAATTTTACATAATCCCCACATGTTTACCTAAGATAGGTACTTCATGTTTTACCTAACATTTCTCCATAAATAATAATTTTAGTTCGCAAGTGCAAGCAATCTTGTACGGATCATGGTTCATTAGTAAAGTTGTATGTCATAATAATCATGGCATGATGGCTATCAATTGTACGTGTTTGCTGTCGTCATAAATTTATGACACTAGTGGTTAAAAAAAATTGACTCAGAAAATGTTTTACAATAGTGTACTTTCTTTCTAGAAATATATAAAAAAAAATAATGTGAAAGAAAATACTAGAAAAATAAAAAAGAATCTAAAAAAATGAGTTAAAAGATGTGAGGAAAAAAAAAATACAAAGGACAGTAAATGAGACTGATAGTTTATTCATAATATTTTCGAATTTGAAGTATTAGATACAAGTTTGAGTCTTCCTCATCACATTTATAAGGGCTCATTATCTGGAAGATTTTTCAAAAATCCCGAGATCCATATCAAAGATTGGTATATGCATTGTAAAAAACCTAGGAAACAAGAGCATCTGGTGAGAGTTATTCCTTCGTCTTAGACTATTCTTAAAGGTAGGTTAAAAGGTATTGGTAAATGAAGGTGAAACAAAGTGAACCCGTTGAGTCTAATTGGTTAAATGCAAAGGTGATGTTGGAGTCGGCGAACCATTTCAGCTAATTGGTTAAATGAAGTAGTGAAATGCTGATGGAATCTTATTTTGGCTTTTTTTCACAAGTATAGTAAATGAGGTGAGAAGTATATAATAGTTGAATGGTTAAGGAGAAAAATAAAAAGTGAAAGAGGTGAGAATGTGATATTAATAAAAAAAAGTATAGGTGAAAAGGATGAACGGTTATGAATGACCTTTATACAAACATAAGTCAGAAGACACGTAGTTTACCAAAATTCTTTCTTACATTTTTGCATTTTGCATTTTAACACACTTCCGATTTACTCCCCCATCCGTGTTTGTATATCCGGGAACATCATAATTACCAGTTTATTCATATCACGGTCACCTATATGCACAATCACTAAATTGCGTTGAAAATATAAATCCACCAAATACTAATGATTGGCCTACATGGATCCACCAAGTACAAAATGGATCAGTCTAAATGGAGTGAATTTAACTTCTAATTTCTATTTATTACCTGATAGTAATTTTCTATACATCCTTAGGTCTTTCCTTATACACTCTACTTCTTCCCCACTTCTTACTCATTTCTTTCACTATTCATCAGATTTTTCTCTCCTAGAATACCCTAAGAACACCTCCCTCCTTATACTACCACTTCTTCCCCTATTCATTTATTAATTTATTATTTCATTTTCTTTTACAAAATTAAATAAAACACATTCAATTTTTTAAAACAAACACATTTTATTCTGAAACACAAAACAATATATTAAAATTAAACATTACATCCTAAAAACACATATTAAACCTAATAATTAAAACACATTTAATCGGAAAACACAAACTACATTTACATATCCTTAAAATATGTCCTGTACTTATCGATGAGGCTTTTGCGCGTACTCTGGATTTGCTCCAACTCGTCTTCGTCTATGCCGGTCGGAATTGGCTGTTGCAGAAGCTTAAACGCCACCCTGATCTGCTTTCGGAAGCGATCATCCTGTCTCATCTTCCGCTCCTCCTCTATTCTTCTCCTATCCTCCTCGATTTTTAACATCTGATCTTGTTGCATCAACAACATTTGATCAAGTCGCATTTGAGCCACTAGACATTTTTCGGCTAACATTACGATCGGTGGTCTTCTAATTGGGTCGTCTCCAAACAACTGGTTCAAAGCCACATCCGGTTCTACACTCGGACCAGCCCCAACGTGTCCCTCATCCTCACCGAAATCAACAAAATCAGCTGCATTTCGTTTGGCAATACTATGGTCTTGCCAAAATGCAGGACAATCTTTTAGCTCATCGTAACACTCCTCATATGGATATTGGGTTTGCCCATGGGCCTGTTCATAGATTTCATAAGCAGCTTTATACATTTGTCTGTCATCTGCCCCGCTCTGTCGGCCTTGATCTTGCAATCTCTTCAAGATTGCTCCAAACTGCTTGGTGGTTCTCTTGATCTTGCTCCATTTGCCTTGTAGTTGACTTTTGTTGCGCTCTTCCGCTGGGCGGTTACGGTTGAACCCCTCGATCACTTTGCCCCAAAACATTGACTCGTCTTGGCTTATCCCCACTCTCGAGTCTTGTGAAGCATGTGTCCACGCCTGTGCCAACAAAACCGCCTCCTGAGTTGACCACTTTACCTTATCCGCTACAACAACCCCTTTTTTCATCAACTGTTTAGGCAGGGCAGGAACTTCTTCCTCGACAGAGGCGACACTATTTCGTGCCGGTTGAGACGAAGTCTCACCTACAGGCCTCTGGAATTGAGGAAATTGTGGATTCTAGAATTGAGGAAATTGTGAATTCGTAGTAGTATATTAATTGATTAAATCGTTGCATTAACATGAACTGTTGAAACTGTTCGTTCAATAGTGGCGATTGCAACAACTACGTATATGATTGGTTTATAGCACCCGAGCTACTAGATGCCCCCATCATATTAGACGACGATATGGACGGGGGAGATCCCACCAGCAACGCGTCAAATTCATCGATAGTGTTTTGGTATTGGTTTGGGTTTTGATTTAGATTTTGGTTCGTGTTTGTGTTTTGGTTACTTCTTTTAGGCGTGGTGGCTGAATTGGTTTTGCTTTTGCTAATATGAAATGTAGAGAGATATATGTGAGTATGAAATGGTGAAGAATGTGAAGAAGTATGGAGATGGTGGTGGTTTAAATAGAAAAAAGAGGGGGGGGGGGAGCGGGCCATATAGATTTAAAAACCAACGGCTACTTCTTAATATTTTTGTTTTTTTTTTGTTAGTTAAGTACATGCGGACCCCACCTCAAGCCAACGAATGCGCGTTTGAAAATGGAATAAACGGCCGGAACGCGCTTGAAGACGCATCCGTGCTTATAGCGGCGCTCCCCGGCCATGCGTCGGACGCTGGGAGACGCGCCTATAAGGACGGGCCTTATGTTTTTGTACTCCTTTGAACATGTTTTACTAGCTTCTCGCTAGCTTCTAATAAATAAAGTTTGAATGTTCATAGAAGAATAAAAAAGTAGAAAATATGAAAATTAAGTATTTATCAAATTTTTTTTTTTTGTTTTTTGCTAGAAGTCAACAAACCCCTATTTAAATACCTTTGTGTACGTACAAAGTTATCTGGAAAAATACTAATCTACACACTTACAACAAACATGATATTCCTAATTTTCATCTTGACTACTTTCATTGAGATATTCATTTTGAACATGATGTACACAAATGTCAAACTAAATAGTTATATATATGCCGTATTGATTTGACTTGGAACACACTTCATTCAAAGCCGAAACGTGGGGTAGATATTAATTTATCACCCTTGAGGAATCTCGATCACTTCTAAACGATCTTACTCTTAAAAGAGAAGGATTGCATACCAAAACATAAACGAACTAGTTAATTTGTGCTATTACGTTTCTGACTACGAGTAATTGCAACAATCACATAATATATTTCTCACCAATGCTACAAATTATATCTAATAGGCATAAAACTACAAGAGAGCTGCCTTTTGCACATTGACGTTACATTCATACTAAATACGATCAAGCATTAATATCCACAATTATTTATCATGCCAGAATCCCGACGTGGTTTTTCTACCACGCCGCCCACATCAGCCTGTGCCGTCACGCTAAGACAACCCCCGTCAACTACTTGTTCATTACGAGTAATTTGAAAATATATTAGGTCTTCTTTTATTATTTGTTTTACAATGTGTTTACTTTATCGAAATATCTTTTAAAGGTAACATTCAAATGAAAGATAATTCTTATATATATTTTTTTTTTTTGTCGATATCGACCGAAGTACAGGATTATTAATTGTTCTCCTCACTTGTACCTTTAGCCTTTCGTTTTCTGCTTTCCCCATCTCTTATCTTCTTCCTATTTACCAATTAATTTGAACCCAAAAGAAGTTATGTACCACGTGACTACCGTGTGTTATATTCAATAATGACACATGCTATTAATTTTTTTCTTGATTAAAATACCCATATGATGAAAAAGTCGCACCCAATTTTGTCCTTAACTATAAATCTGTACCATAATTGATCATATAAATAGCCGATGACAAACCTTAATAGCCATTTAACTATCAGTTGATCAAAATGTATGTAAGTCCTAAAGTAGGTAGGTAACTCTTTATGTACTTCTAATTATAACTCAGTAGTTGAGCACCAACTTTACATACTGAAGGTCTTAAATTCGAGATATAAGAAAGACATTTCAAGAAATTTTACAAATAAAGTCCTCCAGTGAAGCAGGTTTGAATTCTGCAGAGAGGACATAGTTTTATCCCAATCAAAATGCCGTGCCTTCGGACGGAAATTAGTTGGGGGTTTCTCCTTCTACTAGGTATTGAGGGTGAGGAGATTCTCTAGCGCGGACCCGATTAATACAACGTAAGCTAGATCTTATATTGCGAGCAAATAATCCGCATCTTTAAAAAAAAAAAATAAGTAACTCTATATATCGTTCCAACCGCTTATGGATTGAAATAAAATCTATAAAATGTTAACATTAATCAAAGCTTTGCTTGTCAAAATTTTTGTAAGATGAAACTTTATATAAGAAAGAAACTAGAATATACTTTTATTTATTATTACTTAATAAGTTGTAATAAAACAGACTTAAACTAGTATTATTACTTTATTACTATTAAACAGACTTAAACTAGTATTATTACTATCAAACAGACTTAGACCCAGTTTATTTAGGATTTAATGGACTTAATAAAAATTTATTAATGCATTAAGTCAATAAAAAGTATTTGTTTTCTGACAAATAAGTAAAAATTGTATTGACTTAATCCATACAGACATTATTTACCTATTCAGTCATTTAATTAATTCAGTCACGAGACAACGGGATCTATTGTTTGGCACGAGACAACGGGATCTCAGACAACCAGTTATCTCTTGTCGAGTTATATCCTCACCATTTCACAGTGTAGAGATATGTTTCTATTCGAAAGTCAGTTGTCAAAAGAGAAAAAAAAAAAAGAAGATAAACCAGAGTTAAGCTAAGTTTATATTAAACACTATTACCATGTACGATAAATCACATATGTTAACATTGACCCTCAAAATCACAACAAGACATCAAGACGCATTGATGCAATGAGAATTTCTCGTACAAATTTCAAAATAAAACCGAAAAACCAATGCAAAGCCGAGTGTCAGGCCCATAATGAAAATTCGTTGTTTAACGGAATTTCAAGGCAAACATTTTCATGTAATGCCAAAATGCCAATGTGAAACCTAATTCAGGCAAATCTGAGTTCCAATGTTAATAACCAATGCAAATTTGAATACCAATGCGATATCAAATGCAAGTCGAAACCAAAAACGGTTTAGCAGCAGAAGCAAAACTTGAAATCAAACATATATCATCCCCAAAAATTTTATAAATAACTAACACAGTATCGTATAATGCGACAGTATGATAGTGGAGACGGCTAGGGGTGACGGTGGCGTGTAGTGTGAGTAATTGATGAAAGTAATTGATCAAAAGGGGTATTAAAGATATTTTATATGATAAAAGGATTTATGATATAAATTAATGTATTAATGATGAAACATACAGTCATTTTCCATTTAACACTTTTAGATGATAACAACTATTATTTTTTAACTGTTTCTAAAACTGAGGGATAGAGAATTTTTATATAAGAGTAAAGGTATGATCGCAAGTTCGCAACTATTTTTCTTTTTAACTGTTTCTAAAATTGAGGGATAAAAAATTAACAGCAAAGGTATGACAAAAACGTATAATTTAATATAGAAAAAGGTATGACAAAAACGTATAATTTAATATAGAAAAACCTAAAACTAGAAATCTATCCATTTAAAATCACATAGTCACCAATTGAACATTAACAAACAAAATTTAAAATGAAGCATCAACCACCGACCAATATCTGTGGAACCCAAACCATAAAATTATATTCGGTTGGTGACCGGGTTACCAAGTAAACTTTACAGTTAAAATATACATCTTATATAGTATATCAAAATGAATTTAATATAAAATCTGACACAATGTTAACATAATGAATCAAAGCCCAATTCGGTTGCTACAAAGCAAAATCAAACTACAACGAACACTCATGAAAATACACATCTCCAAAAACTCTATTAAATATCATCGAAAATACGGAAATGCCCCATTTAAAAACTTAACCAAATTCTAATGTATCAATTAATTTTAGTGTTACTTAATTTGGAAATAAGTAAAGGATCAGTCCTGAGTTCGATTAATAGGAAAACATTGTATATCTTGTGCTTGTAAAACTTGGGGATAAAAAAGTAAACATTTTTTCTTTAAAGTCAGGGTTAAAAATGTGTTGTCGGTTTTGTAAGGTGAATTGACATATGATGGCCGGGTATATACTTGCACATTCCCTTTCAACAAGTAAATCTTACAAACACATTCTCATGCTATAAAATTTGACATGTTGATCCACTCACTCTCACTGCATATATATATATTCCATGGCCGGGTTGTGGGTTCTTCATCGCTGTTATGCAACCCAGAGTCCGTTGGAGGTTTGTAGGTATTATTAGTTAGCTAGGCAGACAATGTGTAGTGGAACCATGAGCCTAGCTAGCCCAATAGCCTGTTACTAAATGACAACCAGTTTGTTAAAAAGAACCATGATAATACATATATCCTGCACTTCCATTTGCTGCCTCCCATATACCATTTGTAATTAAGGTGACGTCTGTGTTAATATTTTAGAAATGATTTTAATTGGATGTATATTAATCTTGATCAACATATTCTTTAATACCGATATAACACAACAATATCCAATCTCATTAATTAAAGAATTAAAGATGTAGACAATCATATTTTTATTCGAAGAGAAAGATTGCTTTTAGTAATTAATCTTTGATACCGATAGTTATATATGCATATTATATTATGTTATCTCCAATGGGGTGTTTTTGGGTGCCCTTGTATATCCATTGTCGTTGAAGCTTATTCAAAACTAAAGATTTTTTTAAGGATGTCCTTACCTATATAAGGGCATGCCCTTACTTGTCCTTACACAATATATTTTCGTTTTTAGTTGGAGGTAAAATGAAATGTACGGATGTTTGTATGGTTAAAGATAATATTATAGGATTTGAAGGATTTATAAGGATATGATGTGACAGTCTAAAGACGTCATTAGCAATAAAGATAGCCTTATAACTTTGTTAATCTATATCTATACTACTTTATAAAACAAACTACTCCTTCCCCTTTTAAGCAATTAAGACTTTGAAATGATCATATTACTCCTCTTATTTATTCGCAATTTTAAACATCTCTACCTATATACCTAATTATCTAATAATACCCTTAATGAAATAACTTACAACTTAGGTAATCCAACCCTTAAATAACCATCTTAACCCTCTTACATCAATTGATTTTAATTACTTTCACCACCACCGTCACCTCGCACATTGCCGTCGCTGCCCACGTCGTCGTCACTATCATCATCGCTGCCGCATCGCGTGAGCATACGTCTAGTTTTGATAGTATATAAATAGATAATGTAACTTACTCCGGTAAAATGGTAAAAATAATATTAAAAAAATTCATATATTCATTCCATAAATTCAATAATAAAGATTTGATTTGATTATGTTGATTCCCAAATGTATTATAAGGATTTGACGAGTGACAAGTTATGTTAATTAGACTTAATTATTTCTATATATTCAGGTTAAATTATAGTTTTCCCTGGGTCTTCTTTAGGTGAAACAAACAATGGCCCGTGAGCTCAGTAATACATGAACAACAACCTTTACAGGCTGACATGTTATACAAAATGTAGTGGCATCTTAACGAAAAGGAAGATGCCAAATACAAGAGAAGAAGCTAGTATGATGCTAGAAACCAAAATGAAGACTATTGTCAATGTAGTGCCTATAGGATGAATACAATGATTCATGATTATTGCTAGACACACATTTGGACACTCAATGATCCTCATGTTTATTTGTTCATTTTGTTAACAATATTGTGATGATATACCCAATCTAGGTATGATCAATTGATCCTGTTTTAATTAGCAATAATTGCTGGTGTCATATATAAAGCGTTATCTTACACGAATATAATTAGCCGACACTTTCTTTTCAAATATATGTCGATTGTGCTTTTCACGGATTAACAGGGTATGATGATAGGTGCGAGAGCGAGGAAGGATAGATTTTGATGGTTGCAGGACATTAAAGACTTGTCCTTAGTCGTCTTAGCCTCTTTATTTATAATTGGTTTATCTTATGTTAAATATATTGGTAGTAGCTAAACTTGTGATTTTTTATTTTTATTTTTATATAAGATATGACGATGTAGTAAGTAATACCAACGTTGTTTTAGAGATATGATGATGTAATAATTAAGTAACATGAAAATCTATACACAAATATTTTTTTAATAAATTTAACTTAATAAAATACTTTAGAGATAAGTACATGAGAATGTAATGAACTATGCACGAATGTTTATGTTGTGTAATGAACTACTTGAATGTTTATTGTATGTAATGAACTTTCAAATCTTGGTTATTGGATGTACCCAGGTATATGTGGCAACCAAATAAGCTGTCACTTGTAAGTTTTTTATTGGTCGGATACATCCAATAACCTGGATTTGAAAGTTCATTACATATAATAAACATCCAAGTAGTTCATTACACAACATAAACATTTATGCATAGTTCATTACATCTCAGGTCCTTATCCCAATACTTTATGGTTATTTTAAGAGGGTTGTAATTAGGTGCATCAAAAAAAAGGTGTGACCCAACACCTAATCTCAGCTCTTGGATCAACAAGAATCAATCATCAAGATCAAAAGAAAACTTACTCGTGGAAAGATAAAACTGTTCATTACCTCCGATCATCTACCTTCGTCATCACTGGCGTACAACTTCGGCGCCTACTCCGATGAATTAATTCGGCGACAATATCCAATCAAACTTTATTGGTAATCACCATTGCCATCAACCTACTTCGGTAATTTACTCTGACAACTCATTAATTTTTTCCAATAGAAACAGTACGGATGTAGTCCATAAGAATATGATGAATACCGTCCGGGCTCTGCCCTTACCGTCGTCGTCGCTGACGCCATCGTCTGAAGAGAGGAGAGAGAGCGTGAAACTGTGCGGTGGTTGTCGGAGATAATGGTGTAAGTTGTAACACCCAAACTTATGAAAATACCGGATTTCAATAACTTTTCAAACTTTAGGCCATACAAGAGGAAAAAGTTCTATTTAGATTAAACATCGATTAGGGGGTTCATCGAAACGTTTAACTTGAGCAAACCGTGGTATTTGGTTTGGTTTGGACGGATTTAATTGTTAAAGTCTGGTCCAGTGGTTTAAAGTTTGAAAACTAGGTTATTTGGTCCGGTTACGGTTTGAGCGAAGAAAAAACCGTGAAAAACCGGACCGGGCCATCCATCATACTTTCACAACTCGAGAAGAAAAATGACTTTATCTAAAGTCATAAAGCTTGAACTTTTACGAAAATAAACACCTTTTATAATTCAAATTCCTTAGAGTTCCATTATAAAGAAGAAACTTATATTTTAAATTTATAATTAATTATACTTTTCTAATATAAACAAAAACTCTTCGATATATGGATGTTATAATTGTTATAAAAATATAGATAAAGTTATTAACTAAAGTTTGAATACATTAAAACTAAGTAGTTTGACCCACTAGTATTTTTTTTAATATATGTACTTCTAATTTTAAGTGTTTGTTTTGAATCTTAACACAAATCTTGACAATTATACAGAATTATATGAAAATTAGAGAAAGAAAAGAAAAAACCGTCAAACCGGACCGGCTTACATGGTTTAGTTTGATATATGCTAAAACTGGAATTATCGGTTTGGTTTGAGATTTAGTCAAAATTGGGTCAAACCGGTTCATGAACACCCGTAACATCAATCATGCAATTGACAATATAATATATTTTTTTTGTGTGTGAAGTGAATTTCTATTTATACGTGTCGGGGACAACTTTAACCAAATATTTCTGAACCTCCAACCCCCTCCTCATAGAAAATTCCTTTGAGATGAAAACCTCAAGGCTTGAACCCGAAACATTGAGTAAACATAATTAGTTATTTAAAATATAGAAATCTTAAAATTAAACCAATGATAAAAAAAAATCTGTTCGAAGTATTTGTTTATAGCCAAATAAGGATGATAAGTAGAATCAAATGAGATGAAACTATCCATAGCATTTACATAAAAGATTATTTTTCTATAAAATAACAAATTATTAAAAATAAACTAAATGAAGATATTACATAAAATCATACATATTCTTCCTTATATTAGTTATATATATATATAAGGATTTGCTTATTGCTTATTTATTCTTAGTCAATTATTAAAAATAATTTAAGTACACATTTAACTACTGGCTTAAACCCCCAGTGGCTAGGGATATCTTCTAAATCCACTATGTGTGAGTTCAAAAAATCTCTGATTAAAATTGTCTCCAACACGTCTGAATCGAACTCACTTTACAAAAATAAAAATAAAAAATTTAAGTACACATTTAAATGTGTGTAAACGAGTCTATAAGGTTCTTGTGAGTGACAGTTCTAATGTACATATGATAATTTACTAGCGAATTTATCCGGGTTCAACCCGGGTGTTTTAATTAAAATTATCAAACTATAACATATGCATGTCACATCACAATTTTTTAAAAATACTTTTAAAAAATAATTGTCTTTTATTTATTATAGAGATAAAGATCATTAATTTAAGGGTAAATTTCTATGAAAGCTACGAATTTTTTATACCGGTTAGTAAATCCCAAAAATAATTACGATTACGAGTAATAGGTAAGATACTGTGATAGACTGATAGTCTCCAAACTGGGACGCTTTTTTGAACCTGGGCCTATATCTTAGTTGGATCATCACACTTAAATGGGTTAAATTATATCTAGGCCCGGTCTTTAAATAAAACTAAAAAAAAAGGAGCCCTAAAGGCAGGGAAGGCATCATTGCATCAAATACGCTATTCTTAAGTAATTTCGAATTCTTTCACTTTGATTGAAAAGCGAAAGATGAAATTAAACGCTTAAGACTTTCATTTGAGACTAGCATTGTGTATGTACAACGAGTGAATGTGATGAGGGCGATGTGTTTGCTAGATAATTTAATCGTTGGCCAGTCTACTATACGGTTTATGTCGGTATGAAGTAAAAGGAATGTAAATGCGTCGAGATAAATATGACGTGTTAAATAATCAATTTTTGGGCTTTTAAGAAATTTAATAAGGTTGTAAATATTTATTAAGAGTTCATAGACAATTTCTACATTGAAAACTTTTTTTACCAAAGAACCTAATGATCCTAAAATGAATACTTGACGTATACCAAATTGTCGACTTTTTGATAATATGGTCATATGGATGCTTAAAGTTGACATAATCCAAGACTTGTTGTTTCTAGAATGAAAATGCGACTTTGACTAATGTTCTGAATGAATAAATGACTTTGACCAACATTTAAATTGTAATACATGCTTTGTGATTGGGAGGTCATTTGCATCATTTTTAGCCATATATCCTTTAGAGATTGTAGGTCATGAAAATTCAAGACATTTAAAGCAATATTATAATGATTTATGGACATAAACTATTTCTAGTTATTGTATAGTTAAATTGTTTTACAGTACATTTTATATTGTGTATTTAAGCTTCTTAAAGAACAAATGAAACCAAACATCTTTATTCTTGGAATAAGACCCATGATTTTGATGACGACATGCTTTGAAGTGGTATGACACTATAATTTGTTTTAATTAGCAATTATATTGTCTTGGAATAGAATCTGTCATTATATAATAAAACGATTGATTTTTCTTTTGTCACACCATCAATTTTATTTATTTAGAAAGCAAATTACTCACTTTACTGTTAAATAAAGGAAATAGTTACAAACACTCTCCACTCTAAATGATTCACTTTCAAGGGTATTGAGAAGAGCCGCCAGAAAACTTGATCACCATACAATTTGCACTGAGACACAGCTAAAACATAATCAACGATGTCCGCATAATCAACAGATAGCAAATTCAAAACAAGCAACAACGTACATAACATATAAAGTCACAACTACCAAATTGGCCCAGCAGGCAAAATATAACGATAAAATATAAAAAGTCATCATTATATCAAATATTTATAACTTTTTGTAATTTTAAACATATGTTGTGTAGTCCATACTTAATTCCGGTTGGACCTAGATTTAAGTTTTGGTATTCTTTGAGTTACAAAGTCTGAATCTTATTTAATATGTGACGGAAAGAGTATCAATTAATTAATGGAATGACTTTGTTACGAGAATGACTTCTAATGTAAAATACCAATCACAAGTCACAAATCACAATTCACAACTAATGTGGAAAGAATTGGGCTAATGCAAGTGCGGAAAGAGTTGGGCCTAAACTTACCGCCTTACACAAAGATCGACGACCTGGTATAATCTGATCAATCTTTCCATAAAAAGCATAGATCAACATTTAGACATATCCAAAAATAAGCATAGAAGGGGGACATTTGTAGGCACAAAGTAATCATTGTTGCAGGGGAATTATGCTTTGAAGTAAGGAGACAAATGAGATGGAGAAGCTCTTACTTACATAGTATGTTTTCTCCCTTTTAACCCCACGAAAAGTTTTTGTCCCCATATTTTGTCTCTTTTCCGCTATCAATTCCAACTTTTAAATCGATCCTAATCTTGTAGTGATTAATAAAGTTGGTAAGGTTATTGTTGCTTAAACAATTTCGTTTACGCATACGTTAATCAAATTAGTAACAATTTGTTACTATAAAAAGATGTCATGCTTAGTCGTCATATCATAATCATGTCAAATCAGAACATATGGCTCAGTAAAAGTTCTCTGCAACAACTTATGTGTAATATTCTAGATAATTAAGCAAATTGGCAGTGAAGACTAGATCAATTATCTGGAGTCATCCACATCAGTTTTACCTTAGATTACGACTTCTGACTCTTCAGAGTGATACATCATGTAAATTTTTCCTTTGAATAACCCGTAACGGATCATGGTCTATTTATAGAATGATGCGCTATTACACATCAATGAGTGATGAGTGTAAGACTCAAAGAATTATGCATAAACAAAACCTTACTATTGTATGTGCTTTATGTCAACCATCCAATAGTACTCCTAATTATCATAAAGTATCTTATTACCAATAAATATATGACTTTTATCTTTGGCTTATATGCCCTTTCACACGCCTTTTATGTTTGTGCTTTTCTGTTTACAATAAGTAGATGGTGGGCAAAGTTGATCTTAACCAATAATGTTATTTGTATTATAGATAAATATGAAATGGATGTCCATATTTTTTAATAGATTAATTAGAGAGATATTGTACTAAATTATGAGATTTATTGCTTGAACAACAAGTCAGTATTGTATTATATATAAAAATTTTCACTTTCCTTTATATGTTGTCTTCTTTATTGTTCTTTTTCTTTAGTTTTACAACAATTTGATTAAAATTAAAATTATGATCATAAACTAATAAATTTTTTTATGGCAATATATAATAGTATGATATATCAAGATATGACTACAATAGTCTAAATCTGTAAATAATTAATCATATAGCTCTAACCATTGTGATAAAATTGTATTCAAACACAACATATATCTAACTTTAGTAATTGTAAATCTCTTATAGCACTTATAAATCTCTTATAACCCTAACATTGTTTTCATATAATTTTAAGTACTTAGGAGCTAAAATTGATACTTGAACTTATACCTCAAGACAAAAAAAAAAAAAAAAAACACATTCATGCCACCGCAACACATTTAATGAAAATTACTATCTAACTGATTTCATTTAATGAAAAATCACCATCAATCCCTTTTTAGTATGGTAGGTGAACATACATAGTACATATGATTGAGTGGTTTAATGTAAAAATGTCGTCGACTGCTTTCACTTAGTATAGAAATCGTATATATCATAGCAAGAGGAACATTTTTGTATATTTAGTACAAAATGTGATAAAACACGTCGTTGCTACTAACATTTGCTTAATACGCCCTTATACATTTTGATACATTTCTTTTACATTAAAAAAAACTAGCTATTTATACATACACATTGAGTTATCACAGATTATTAATGTATCATACATAACTTATAAACATGTGTTAGGTTGTTAGCATCCGATGCACTGGTGGAACCAAGTATAAAAGGGGTAGCCGGGTGGGGCCGCCAAATTTTTGTAGTATAAATTTTTCTAAATAATGATGTACTTTTTTTTATTAGTGCTACAAGTTAAATAAATATTGGATACTAGTCAATGTAACTAATTTTAGACTTTCAAAATCTTTTTTTTATCAATATAACTTATAAATATGTATTTGTGCTACTAAATATGAAAAGAGTACAACCAAAAGTGCCAAAAACTTTTAAAACCCTAAAAATAGACAAAAATCCTTAACAAACTACTAAAAGTTGTAACAATCTAGACGTTATTGTTACTTTATGGTGATACAAAGCTAGTGAAAAACAAATTATGCTACGGGTCACTTCAATCCTAATTCCGCCATTGATCTGATGTAAGATTCTTCAATCATCTGTTGGAGGTTAAGTTGATATGATAACAATGTTAACCTTCGGACTAAAATGAAAAGTTAAAATTTAGTTATGATTTTTGAATTATGGCCTTTCATTCTAATCTAAATAATAAAAATTTTTCAAACTTTATCCCTAAAGTCAGATAACTTAAGGGGATCTTATTCTTTTTTGATGACTTGGTACGTGGATCCGATTATGGATACATGGTTATCCTCGGACCTAAGTCTAGCATTTTATTAGATTATGCGGAGTGAGGGAACTCTTGCCCCAACGTCGCCCCTTTCCGTCCCACTTCCGCCCAACACACCGCGCCGGAGGGCGGCAAGGCTCAAAAAAAATTTACCCCGGCAAAAAACTGCCGCTCGCTCCCTTGTTGATTTCCAAAAAAAGAGAGATCTGATATGGTGGTGGTGGTATGTTAGATAGAAATATATATACACATACTTGATTTCATGGCGGTTCCGGTAGGTGACGGTGGTCGACAAGCGGTGGTTGATGGCTGAACAAGGGAGGCATGGAGAGAAAAGAAGGTATGGAGTATGCTTTAGGTTTTATTTTTAATAAATTTTGTTATATATATAAACAAAAAAGGTTAAAGGAGCCAAGGGAGCCCAAAGAGTTGCCTCATTCCAAGAAAAATGAAGGACATCTCATTGGGGAAGGCACCGCCACATGACGAAAGACGCCCCTATGTGAGGTGCCCCAAAGCCCTCTCACTCCTCATAGTCTTACTGATGTGTGCGTTTTATCTTTGTCTTTAAACTTATAATGTTGTACAAGTAACTATCTTAAACTAAAGTACACTAACGAGCAGAGCACCCGATCAATGTAGTATAGTCTAGTGATAAGCTACATGATCGTTCGCAGGGACGCGTTGCGTTACCTAATCTATTAATACGTGTAATTCTAGTTTGTTTTGGAGGGTTTGTCACGAACTCCTAATAAACTATTACCTAACAATAACTACCCGGTATTACCGGCGCAGGCCGTGTCGGAAGACAAAACGTAAATAAAACTAGGAAAAGAAAAACAAATAACATTAATAAAATTAAACTACTTGTTTGGCATCTCCGATCTCATGGTACGACCAAATACTATCCTACTAGTTTGTTAGACTGTTGGAAACTTCATCGCGGCTCAGATTCTCGTGAGATTCACTTTGCCTAATTAATAGTGTTGTAGCTAGACTCACACTACCCTATAAACAAATTCTCGTTAGATTCATTGTTTAAGCATTAATGACCTAAAGTTTGTTTTACTAATTCATCTTTTAATTACCCAGCTCTTAAGCCATGGCTAGATATAATTCTCTCCGGTGACCACACTGCTCGTTTCCAAATCGAAGGATCGCGTCTGACATTGTTAAGCTTCATGTTCAATTCATCCTAGTTATTATGGTTCTGGATCCCTCGGTTACAAGTGAATCACTTTTTACTTCTAGTTATAAACCGACTAGTCGTTTTTTGTCCTAACATATTAGTCCAAGTGTATGATCATAGACAACCATCAGAATTAAACTAATATGTTCAGATATAAAATCAATAGCAACATGAATTACTAATAAACATGGATCTACGATAAACAGTAAAACACATTCCAACAAAATCTAAACAAGCACAGTAAAACAATAAGTGTCTACATGATCACATTGATCCAAACAAGTATTTAGCTTACTAGCCTAGCATTATTAAAGGAATAACAAAGTCTGTAAAGATGAAAGACATTGTTTGATAATATAAGTAAATAAAAGATAAAAGATCTAGACCAAGAATGAAGATCGGAAGGTGTTAGAAGCTCCAAAACCTCCTTGGAATCTGCAAAGTCGATTTAGGGCTGCTGAATCGGCTCTCTTAGGGTTTTGAGGGTTAGTTTGGCTTAAATAGAGATGAAAGTTAGTTGCTGAACTGGGCCGACCAGCGGCGCTGGTCCTGGGCTTAACTGGGCTAGCGGCACTGGTGGTAGAGGAGAGGCGCTGGTGCTTGATGGCCAGCGGTGCTGGTGACTCCTGTTGCAGCTTTCGCATCTTCGTTCGGCTCCCGAATCACTTCCTTGTGTCTTGTAACTTCATAGGCTTCCTTCTTTAGTTACTTCATGTCATTTACCCTCTCTTTCATCTTCCGTGAACCTGCATAATCATACGACTCATTAAGCACTGATAGTTTCGGAATAATAACTCTTTTAAGCATTGAAATGAAGCCTTTCGATAGGGGTTTTTATCACAAAATGGACGTCATCACTTACTTGCATAGAGGAGTGAACTATAGATATATCGGAGTAGTAATATATAATCACAGTTCACTAAATGGTTTCAACTGCTACTAGTATTATATATTTTTGTAAAATATTAAATGACGCCCTTCACTTAACGTGCATAAAAGAATTGTATTTTTTTCATATAAAAAACACACCCTTTGAATTTTATGATAAGTGTTCAGCTGTTTAATGCACCTTAATGAAAGCCCTTAAAGCTACTGTCCAATAAAATATACTTTATATATAACTACATCATTTCACTATTAGTTATGCTCCCATCGGGAGTTAAACCATCATTCCTTCTTTTGTTTACTGAATAAGTTAATTTATTTACTGTATCTTTCCCTCTTTTGTATACTTCATTTCTGAAATGATATATCCACTTAATTAGTCCCTTTAAAAGTTTTCCTAACTATAAAATTATAGCATCTGATAAAATTAAAAGATAACTAGCATGTTACCTGCATAATGAATGGTGATATGGCGGTGGAGGCGAGTGGTGATGGTTGTGGTGGTGAGTGACGATAATAATTGATGTAAAGATATGATCAAAAGGGGTAGTTGATATATTATATAAGATAAGAGACTGGTGGTGTATATTAAATCATTAAGGATAAGCTGGTCACATCTCTTCTTTTTTTAACTTGGTGTATACTCTTTATATAATAGTATAGAAATATAGATATTAATAAAGAGAATTGGTAAAATCCACATGGTATGTTATAATGATTTCATGAGCATCTTTAAAAGTTCTAATCATTTTCGTTATATTTTAGGGGGTGTTTGGTATTGCGTTTACAAAACAAATTTTGCATTTTCAAAATAGATTATGCGTTTTCATAGCAGATAATCACTTTTTCATACAAACACTTTTTTAGATAATTTGCATTTTGCAAACATAATAATCAAATAATAATTTCAAGACGTAATCCCAAACACCCTCTTAATCAACGTCTATAATGTCATGGACATTACAAACCTAAGTTGTTAATACTCAAATATCAGTTATAACAGTCGAGGACAGGTATTTGATATATCTGTTATAGCGGTGGTATAACGGTGATATAACGGTCATTATAAAAATAATAATTTTTGTAAGTTTATGTAATTATTTAGAAAGAATGTTAAAAGTTAGATAAGTATAATAGCCAAAATAAACAAGATCAAGATTTTGGGGGTTAAAATGGAAATTTTATTAAAACTTGGAAAGTTAAAAGACAGCTGGTGGGTTCTGTTAAACTATAACTACTCTTTTTTCTTTTATTTTATTTTCTATCATATATATGTAATTCTATATCTCTTCTTCTCCCAAAAAACATATATGTTCTTCTTATTCAGTCATTCACATCGACCATTATCATCAACAAGATAGAAAACATGTCGTCTCTCTCGCTTTAATTTCTCTTTTCTCCCTTTATTTTCTCTATGTTGAGTTGTCGTTGTTTGGCCGTTGACCATCACTGATTTCAATCACGATTTCTCGACTTACAACCTTGGTATAATCTTTATCATCAGTTTGGGCTTTTATTTAATTAGAGTTGGGCTATTTAATAGTTTTGGATATTAAAAAAAACGAACCTGTAATAACACCGTTAGAACTGAAAATTTAAAAGCTAAATATTGGTAAAATAACGGTAAATATCGCCGTTAATAACGGAACCGTTGTTTTGACCGTTATTTTGGGAAAGGACCGTTAACTGTTATACCACCGTTATTAACAACATAGTTACAAACTCTATAGACTATGGTACAGTCATGTTTTAGTCTCCCAGTTTTTTATAAACTTAATTTTGTATGCTTATAAACTTACCCAATTAGATAACTAGATTCCATTATATTTAACTTCATATTGTACATATATTATTTTAGAATGAAACTTTCGAAATGAAACATGCCTCCGCTATATATAAAAGGTGATCGTCTACTCAGACTAGGTTAGTCAGTTGTCTTATTTGAGTCTCATTGCATTCAACGCTGAGTGGATATTTGAAGGAAAAACCTGATCGAGGTGTGTACCTTTCTAATGCTTATCAAGGATTGAGTTTCCATCACTGTATTGTTGATGAATTACCAATTGAACCATGAATTATTATCAACAAACTTCTCTCACCTTATTCCATAGAGCGCATAAAATTGGACATTCGATTCTCTTTCTTCCATGGACTTAAAGTTTGTAATACACTAATACATATGTCATAGATATAAGTTTATGATATATATGCATTGGGGCAAAGGTAGTCTGTTTCTTTAAGTTTCTTTCTCGGTACTTTTTGATAAATTGATTCCCTTACAACACTTAATTAGTTTGACAAAAACTGGCAAGGAACATCAGCTAGTAACCAATGCTGGTGGACGTTGGGAGTCTTGGACCACGTGCTCTTTTGACCGTTGTTGGCACTTTGGCATTGTTTTGGTTCATTTTGGCACTTTTTGACACTAAATCCTTGCATTGGCTCATTTTAGCACTTTTGGCAAGGAAAAAAAAAACCCTAGAGGACAATGGACCTATAGCATCGGTTGAAAATTTTGCCAAAATTTACCAACCTTTAATTTTTTGTCATTACAATCCTGCCCCTTGTGAACTTTGTTATGGACACCCATTATAAATACGGGTGAGTATTCTATCAAGTTGATTGTCCAACTTGAGTTAACTTGAAGAAATCTTGAACCTTGAATGAAAATTAAGAGTCAAAATTTAAAGATCATTTTTGAATTTTGTCCTTTAAGATTTTTATTTATGAGCCAAAATACTTCTAACTTGACACAAAACAAAAGTAACTCGAGGGATCTTCACCCTACAAATACTATTATTATTATTTTTTTTTAACATTTAGAAATACTATTATGAAATATGTTCTTTAGTACTTAAATGCAAGCTAACATTATATTAGATTGTAAGTAGTTTAAGAAAAGTTTAAGTGTCATAAACACAACCGAACAAACATTTACGAATAATTAAAGTATCAAACGCACAAATATAAATGAGCAAATGAAAACTAAATGAGCAAATGAAAACCATGTTTATATTGGGTTTATTTAGTTAAATAAATGAAATTATTATTCATATTTATTTGTTTAGAATTGATGATCTGTAAACACGTACATTGTTACGAATTTAGTATATTTACATCGAGCAACCAATAAATTTGAGCTACAAAATAACTTTAGTGGACTCACAAATGCAAAGACATATAACTAAAAATATTTAAAAGGTCTTACAAAAACAAGTAGTAGGTCATGGACTCATGGCTAGGTTTTTCTAACTGGGAAGTTCTAATTAATGGGTCAGGTAAAGATTGAAGATTTATAGCCCGTCAAAATACATTTGTCTGTCACAACTTAATTATAAGTTTTCTAGCTTACTAGTTATACATATAATGCATAGTTTTACAGCTTGTTAATTGTTATACACATATGAAATATGTAATGTATTAGATTTATCACGTTTGTGATAAATTTATTTTACACATGCTGACATGCGTGCCGTTATTTTGCACAATGAATTCTTTTGATTTTGTTCAAAAGCCTTTATTATCAAAAAAGATGGAAATGGTCTCCATACAACTACTTTTCCAATCGTATTCCTATTTAACTATTTGTATTTAGATGTGTCAATCTATATATAAAACAAAAATATTCCACCCATCATTCTCTATTTCTTGTTATTCTTGTTATTCAATGCAACCTTTTCTTGAACTAGTCCTAGTCCACCTTTCCCATTTTTCTCATACAAAAAAACTCCGATCATCTGATCACCAAACAACCACCGTGATCAACTACTAATCCACCACCATGCAAACCTTACCACTAATCGTCGCCGTCGTCGTGACCACTGGAATATTAGTAGGTTTTCTCTTTTACATAATTCGCCGCCTTTGCTTCTATCCTAAACAACAAGCAACAATCCAAAGAGCATCATCTTTACAAAATGGAATATCAAAACTACATCATCAAAAAAACATCTTTAGCAAGAGCAACAACAAAAGTAGACATACAAATTACTATGTTCTTCGACGCGGGGCTTCATCAAAACCTTTGTTTAATTGGTCGGATAATCCTTCTTTAGTAACGGATGCAGTTGAAAATGGATGGTCAAGATTTGCTTTCACAAATTTCACATCTTCTCCATCAATTCAATCTAATAAATCCATTTTTGGATACTGTGGTCCCGCTGGTACCGATGACAATATCAGCGGGACAAGACTAGACAATGATTTGGTTGAAATAAGTTGGGAAGTTTGTCCAGGGTCAGCGGATTTCATGCAGAAAATCCGCTTAAATCCTGGACTACAAAAAATCATTATAACAAATAGTTCATCAATGATGGCATGTTCCGTGATCAAATCCGCTTTGCCTTTACCAGGCCCAACTTTAGTGAACTCATGTCCTTTTCCACAAGAAGCTTATTTCGAGATTACGATACTATCCTGTTTCGAACAAGAAAAGATAAATAAAGAAGAAGGAGAAAAGATCAAACTAATTCATGATGGGGAAAAAGTATCATCCGAGTCTTTGGTTCATGTAACAAGTGTTAATAATGGTATTAATACAAGGGGTGTTTTTGCCAAAGATGAAGAGTTGAAGGGTCGAAATGGTGGAAAAGATATAGTTGAGGGAAAAAAAGAAATGAACATTGTGTTGTCGGTGGGGTTGGCCGGAGGTGGGTCGTTGCCGTTGAAGCTTCCGGGAAGTTATCCGGGATCAGTCGGATTCAATTCCGATGGCTCCATTTATCTAGAAGGTATGTTTGTTTTTATAAAGTCAAACTATACCACCTTTACTATTTTTGAAAAGTATTGTATCTGGAAATTATTTTATCTAGAAGGTATATTTGTTTCTATAAAAGTCAAAGTATTGAAACATGGCTTCTAATTTCTAAATCTAAAATTCACATCTATAAACATGTATTATCAAGTTAAGTAATATACATAGATTTTAGAGTTAAATACAAGAATGGTCCCCGTGGTTTGTCACTCTTTGCAATGGTAGTCCCTCTCTTGATTTTTTAATAACTGTGGTCCCTGAAGATATGTTTCAGTTGCAATGGCGGTCCCTCACTAACAGAATTGTTAATTAGTGTCGTTAAGTTTCCCATGTGAGTGGCACATGAGGGGTATTAATGTCCTTTCAACTACACCAACATAGTGGTGTTCAAAAGTATTTGTATCCAAACACGTTATTTAAAAATCTAATCCGATATTATTTGAAATGTCGGATATACAAATTTTGGTTCGGATTTGGATTTAGATTTAGGTAAACATTTTTGAAAACTTCGGATATTCGAATATCCAAAAGAGATATTATGCTTATCTCATCTTGAAAGTTTTAGATATTTTGGAAATCCATATGTGTTCGGATATTCAAATCCACTATCTGAAATTTTGAATATCTGAAATTCAGATAGCCGAATTTTAGTAAAAAAGAGTTAACTATCATAGAAAAAATATCTCAAGTATCTGAATTTTAAAAGAAAAAAAAATATCATAGATATTTTCATATTATTAAATATTGAGAATAACATTTTAGATACTTTCGGATATTGAAACTAGGATTTTTCGATATCTTTCGATATTTTCGAATATTTTCGAATTTAAAAAATATGATATTAAAATTTAAGCAAAAAAAATTCTAGATATTTTCAGATATCCAAAATATTTAAAACTTTTCAAAAATCACTATCCGAATTTGAATCCAAAGTTTATTGTATCCAACATTTCAAAGAAAATCGGATTGAATTTTCGGATGATGGTTCAGATACGAATACTTTGAACACCCATCTGTTAATGTAAAAGGAAGAACATTCATACTTCTCATGTGTTACTCACATGGGAAACTTAACGACACTAATTAACGATTTTGTTAGTGAGGGACCACCGTTGTAACTGAAACATATCTTTAGAGACCACGGTTGTTAAGAAATCAAGAGAGAGACTGTCGTTGCAAAAAGTGACAAACCACGGGGACCATTCTTGCATTTAACTCTAGATTTTATTGTTTGTGAGCCAATGGGGTTGATGGTTCATTCGTATGATATTTGATTTTGAGAATATTCACCTGGATTCGAGTCCACTTCCCACATTTGTAGGGTTGGATTAATAGATGGTTTTTCGAGAGTCCTAATATCCAGACATACGTGTGATTTAGGAGTAACGTTTAAAAAAAAATTAACGTTTATGTACAAATAAACAATCTTATACTTAAAATCAAATCCTTATAAACGGAAGTGAAGCAATAAAAAATGAAGAGAAAATTAATTAAAAAATGTATCGATGTCAACTAAGTCGTTATTTTACTTGTAAATATTGATTTGTGAGTATAAATTTTTATCAAATATAGACGTAAGTTTTATATATATATATCCTTATTAAAGTGTATTTTTCACTTTTGGTATTTTTGAAAGAAATAAAGTTCAAATAAAGAGATTTTTTCACGTTAGCAAGTTTAATATATAATTTGAGGGAGAATAAAATATATCAATAATGTAGCATAAGGTTTTAGAAACTAATACTTAAATTCTAGTGTAGGAAAATCTTTCTAAATGGAATAATTGTATGACATGTGTATTTAGAATATAATTTTATTAAAGTGTTAAGTTGTATTAAAAAAGTGTTTCATACAATACTATAACTTTTAAATTATTATATTTGTTGAGATTGATAAAACAAAAATTGGTGATAACAGGCAACAAAAAATATAGTTTATTTGCTACATAAAATCGATTTATAAAATCAAGACAAATCAAATACAAGTTATATAATGACAAAATGCAACTATAGTAACTCCACCCTAATGACACATGTGACCCACAACTGCATACTTTTATTATTAGATCAAGTGACGTCCCACGACATTATTATTAATATTAAGGTTTGTTTTGTTGCTTGTCTTTTGTTCTTTGTTTTAGAATTCAGAATTACTTTTTGCAAGATAAATTGTAAAGGCTTACCTCAAGATACATTTAACTGCATCAATTTTTTGATGAAATTACTTTAAAAATCAAGGGCGACAATTTTATAATATATCAATCATTTATGTGTGTGACTGTATGTATGAACTTTGCAGTCAACTGCATATTTGATTTTTCTTAAATTATAATTGACAAAATGTGTAGTATAAATAAAATTTAAAGTTTTAAATTAACCATTAGTCTTTGAATATAAAGATTTTAGAACTAAAGTATCGATCTATCAATTTGATAACATTTAGAAATAGAAAGAAAGTAATAAGCTATGATGTTTTATTTGGCTAACAATTCTTTGGGTATTTTTCACAGGAGTTAAACTTGTGACCGAGTTAGAATCCGATGAATGGGGCAAAGCAGAGAAGGTTATTGGTTGTGGGTATAACCCAAGTCAAAAGAAAATTTTCTTCACCATAGATTCCAAACTCGTTCGCGAAGTGCAATGCACGGCAGAGGAATTTGCAACTCCTCTATACCCGACATTAGCATCTAACACCGACGTTACAGTACTTGTAAATTTTGGACAAAGTTTGTTTAAATACACGCAAGCTAATTTGCATAGGACACCAAATCCTTGCTTCATTGAACAAATGGCAGGTTCGCCGATTTTAGGATTTGATGATAGTAGAGAGCTTTTTTCGATGGGAAGAATAGATGCACACTGGTTAGACCGATCTACAAAGAGAAATGCACAATATTTTGGGAGTGTTAATAGAGGAGTATCGGATTATGATGAGTCTTCCGAAGGGGATTTGTTTGAAATTGTTTTAGATAGTAATAGTCGAGGAAGATCACCAAGCACACACTATTAGACAAAAATACACACTAAATGATATTTTTTTGTTTGGTTTATTAGATGTAAATTGATTTGTTGTAGGCTGAAGGTTGCTACATATCTGATTCAAAAGTCTCTAATGTATGTTGACATAATAAATATGGGGAATCAAAAGCTTGATTCCCTCTTAAATGGGTTGTATCTAATGTAAGCTAAATAACTTACAATATTGAATAATTACTTTTTGAAAGATGCAAAGGAATACCATTTTTGATCTGATGATCAACAACATGTGTCTTGAACAAGTTGTTTCTATTCTGTTGCAAGTTAGTATTCGGATTCTCTTATTGTTTCATTTTCAACGCATTTTAATGATTCGTATTCAGAGGTTGATACCATTGATGAATGCCAAAACATTTCATTATTGAGTGTTGCATCTTGTTGTATCAATTTCTCCGACTTGACTCAAGTTGGGTATCAATTTAAGGAAATGATCACTCATCTTAAAAAAAAAGTCAAATATAAACACACAAATAATTTATTTATACATGTATTCATGATGTGACTGAAAGTTTGAAATTCATCACATACTCCTACTTGAGTCACTCAATGAATTGTATAGCCAAAACCACCTGATTCGAATACTTAAGAATGACTCGATCGAGTCCCGAGAGACATATATAGCTTAACCAAAACGTCCATCCGGTCATCTTTCCGCATCATCATCCGACGATGAATCGAGGGATGATACGAGGATACCCTGATCGATTGAGGGAGACTGGTACAGACAACAATTCGGGTGGCTTCAGAATACCCTCCTGATCACTCCGGCAAGCCTGTGCTCATCGGCTATTCCTTTGGGGTCTTCAGTTTCTAACACTGCAAATCAGAGCCGTTATTATTGCTTATTGCCATCATGTTCTCGCCAACCTCCGTGAATTCCTCTTCTCTGATTTCAATTTATGACTCTCCGTCGTCCCCTTTGGATACAGGCTTTTAAAGCATTTGAAAAGCCCATGCTTAGAACTCTCAGAGTCAAAGTGGATAATAAAACTCAAGGTTGTTATTACATACACCGTAAGATTTATGTCAAAACCATTCACATATTTATATAACTAATATTAAATATATTAATCATGATTTTTTCAAATTAAATGATTCTTACATAAACTTTTTCCACTATATATAATATCTATACTTATTACTAATATAATAATTTAATACCCCACACTTTTAGAAATAGTTAGAAAAAAGTAAGTTGTGAATTAACCAAAGTATCTTTAATGAATCCCTTATTTAGAGTTATATGTGAAAATGACCATTTCACCCTTAATAAAATTATATACAATATCAATTCTTTATCTTTTAATATACTTCACTAACCTCTTTAGATCAATTATTTTTACACCAATTACTTATGCTACTTGTTGTCGCCGCCATCACCACCGGTCTCTTTTACCACCTCACTGTTGTTGTCGCCAAACTACATTGTGTGGTTAGTGTGTTATACTATCTTATAAAGATTACATCACCCTTGTTGAAGTACATTTTTAGGTTAAGATAACTTACCAATATACCTTTAATAATTAAATTACAACATCAATTTTTAATTTTTTAAAATCCGTTAATCCTTTGCATCAATTACTTTTACATCAATCAGTGGTAGTATTCATATACCACTAATTTATGCTCAAAGTTGTATTGAAACACGACTAAGTGCATGGAAAAAAATGATGGTACAGATTAGGAATGGGCAAGGGACCACTCCTGTTCCGTACCGTCCCGGCACACTGACAGTATCGAGTCTTGAATTTTTCAAAAACTTGGTACTGATACCAGTCTCATTTCCCATACGGTACCATTTTCCGGTACCAATCCCGGTACCACGGTCCTAAATCTCACGAACTAAAAAGAATGGGTCCTGGTCCCGGTCTCAAGTTCCATTCGGTACCACTTGCCTGGATCGGGATCGAGATCGGAACAGTATCGGAACGAGATCGGCACTTGAGAAAATTTGCTCATCCCTAGTAAAGATATCGCATCCTTTCAAATATGAGAGGGTAATAATAAAATTGAGATGGGATTGAGCCGATATAGACAATGGACCGATCTCATATGTCTTTTTTTTTACCAAATTTTCCAAACACTTATGTAGTTTTTGTGTTAAATTTTGAGTTTGACACTATTGTTGGGCTATTTATGGGCTTTTTGCAAACGTGTATATCTTTTAAAACATGATAAAAATAAGGGATTGGGCTTCCTGATCAACGTTATGATTGACCCATTATCAGGCCCTTTCTTTTGGATTTAATTTATAAACCAAAGTACTCTACCAAAATAATTTAGTAATGGCTTTAAATACTTTTAAATTTTATTTGGCAACACTGCTTTTTTTCCAACTATTGTTTTAAGTTTTGTAATTCGTAAACAAAAAGTAAATTGAGAAGAAGAAGAAATACATAATGATGAAAAGAAGTATCTATAAGTTAAACAATTGGATTACACTTTGAGAATATGAGCATCAATTAATGCGACAATTGTGTTTTACTTGTATTTTGTATTTAAGATATATAAAAATTGTAAAACTGATAAACGAAGAAGTATTGTGTCTTTATGAGTACTAGTTACGGATTTGGTATTTAATCAAAGTATAATGATTTAAAAAGGCTCCATTTAACCAAACTTCTTAAAGAATAAACTGATATAATTACAAAACTTAAAACAAAAATGATGGCGACACCTTCACCAAAAGTTGCCAATCTATTTTAGTTAATACCCATACTCAATATTTTAATACCCCTAATTAGGTAATTAACTAGCCTAACTACAAAATCATAGAACCATCATTTTCACAAGTTTGGTAAGATTAATATATAATACACATCTTCATTAAGCAAAATCTACCGACATTAAAGACAAATAACATGTATTATCAGTGTATGATGTGTGTGGGTCCTAATGATGAACCCATTGCAAAATGTGCATATGAATATGGTTGCTTGGTTTTGCATCCACCTCAAAAAGGCGTCATAACGGCAGGATTTTGTGTCAAACTGTTTGGAAGTTAGGTTTGAGAAAAGGATTTGGTTTTGTGGTTGGGATCCAAAGGAATTGAGTTAGGTTTCTTGATCATGAATTAAGGGAAGGGTGTGACATTTGGTGAAAGTGGGGGCAATTTTGCTTAACTTCTAGTTTACCATATATGTTATATATGTTAATGTTATATTTGTATACATAGCGTATATGTGTATCAGTGTATCAATATTGGCCATTAATCTCTATTATTAATAAAGGAAGATTGTTTCTAAAAGAAAAAATCTTATGTGTCATATTGTAATTCTTCCCTACATTCTATATAATTAAAGATGATGTCACATTACAAAAATATAATTATTTTAATTTAGCATTTTCTTTATTTAGTCGTCATAGTTTAGAATTTCCACTTAAATCTTGATAAAATATTTATAAACGAAAATTAAGGATATCTTTTATATATCTATCTCCAAGTAACAATTTATTTTGATATTAAAATGCATAACTACATGTCTATTAGTTTACCTCGCTGGTGTATTAGTTTATGATTATAAATACGTAAATTATGTTTTGTTTTTATAGGTTGTAGGCTATATTATTATTACATAGTGATGATGATGCTAATATTATTATACTTTGAAGCTTGTATAGTCTAATTAATGTCAACACCTATAACAATTTTTATTAATTACAAATTTATAGTTACGATATTTTGTTCATTATTGAATTCAATATTTGATAATGTTAAGATCAATGTCTACCTCTTATAACAAATTTTATTTTTGTATTTATTATAATGAAATATATTTGCATCTTCCCGGATTGCATCTGGGTTGATTAAGATTTTTTAAAAATTGTATTGCTACACATCTTTTTAATTTAATTATGACATCATCATACTTTTCTTAAATATGTACCATTAATATAGATTTTTATTAAATGTCTACATTATTATGTAAGTTTTAATCACCTTATTTTTTTGTTATAATAGACTGAAAACTATGGTGCTTTTTTTTTTCTTTCTAGATAACGTTTTTGTTTTTGTTTTTGCCAACCGAATGTGTTTTAACGTGTGTCCACAACTACAATATTATTGTTTCCGTTTAGTTTCGTTTTTTAGATAATAATTTTTAATATGACAATATATTTTATAGTTATCCGGGTATCATTCGGTTTATTTGTAAAGCGTTTATCAGTTAACCCGGGTTGATTAGCTAGTCCATTATAATTACCATAACAATGTAAAATTATAAAAAATAAAAGGTTGGTAATTGTTATATAGCCATACGAGTTGCTTGTCACGATTTTTTAGTATAACTGCTGCTCCGTCAAAATGTTATTTCATGAGCCAGTTATTTGGTAAATGAAATTACCTCATACAGATAACTTATGAGATAGCGAGCCTATCAAAAGTTAGTTCGTTCCCGTCTCAACAAAAATGGTGCAATTTTAATTTTTAGCTTTTGTTGTAATTAATCTAGCACTTGCTTGTGGTTTCCTCTCTGTTTACTTTTCTCGTATTATACTTCTACTTGCTTCCTAGCCACTCGCTAGATTTATTTGTAATGAAATTTTTAAATGTTCACAAAAAAAAAAAAAAGAATCCTTCCCAAATTCTAAAAAAGAATTGCTACTCGAGTTTGGAGATCAAAACTTGATTTATCGAAAGTTAGTTCGTTTCAAATGTTTTCTATTTTACAATTCTTGATATAGACAGCTCAAATTATGTGATATCTGTTTCGATCGATTTAACTTGTTTGCACTTGTTGAATTGATCGAATATACAAAGGTAATGAGATCACATAGTTTTCATAAATTATGTGTTAAATGCACTTATGATATACTCATATCAATTTTTAAAAAAAAACAAAAAGGAGAGAAAAGCATAGTGGATTAGTGGCCCAAAATTTAATTTTAGTGAGCATAAACACGAAACTATGATTATTAATTTGTTAGATGAAAACTAAAAGCTACCTTCAAGCAATCAATCAATGTGATTAACGTCACATGAAAAGTGTACTAAGGGGGGTGTTTATTTAAGTTTTTTTCTTTATAGCTTATAGTTTTTATGGCTTATCTTATTTAATTGTAAATAAGTTATTTTAAGTGTTTGAATAGACTTATAAGCTTATGATTTTAATCTTATATAAGTTCGTTTTGATTTTAATCTTATATAAGTTCGTTTTGAGAAGACAACTTTAAAAGAAGCTTTTTAAACTTCTATTCCATTAACGAAAGGATTTCAGCCAAAATTGATAAGTTAGGCCAAATACCCCTAAATTAATATATCTTTTTATGAACGAAAAACTCACAAAAACGTATAACTGTCCAATGTTCAAAACAAACAACATTGATTAGTTAGAAATAAAAAACAAAAGTTAGGGATGCTCAAATTCAATATTCACTCTTTACCATGTTCTCTATTCATTACTAGGAAACATCAACATCATGACATGTATATACCAAATCATATTATATTATTATTATCATAAAGAAAAAGATATAAAATGTATTTACTCTTAAAATTAGGCTTAAAACTAGGTGTATAACTTTTTACATATTAATTTTATAATAACTTTTTAATAAATATATGCTTAAACTTTATGTTTTTTATAATATTTTATAAGTTTATATCTCAGAAAGCTTTATGTTGTCATTATCATAAATATATAGTTATAAATGATAAACGAATCAACGAGCTTTTAGTTTAAGAGGCAAAGGTGCAGTCGGTTTATTTTATTGGCAAGTTGGTTTGGCAAGCATCGGCTAGTTGGCAAGATTGTAGCATATGCATCGACAAGCATTGACAAGGTGAATCAGCAAGTTGGATCAGCTACATTTGGCCGATGCTATGGAACATTGGGCAGTTGCCACGTGGTTTCTTTTCTTTTTATTATTTATTGGAAAAGTGAACGTTGGAGCATGTGTATGACTTTTTTTTTAATTCCCCCCCCCCCCTCTCCCCCAAAAAAACCCAACGTTGGAGCATGTGGCGGTTACATCTTGAACCCAATAGCCTTTGGGGGCAAGTCATTCATGCCATTCATTCGACCTCAAGGAACTGCTCTCCTATTCCTTTCAAGCTTAACCAGGTGGGTGCTTGGAAATCCATCGCGGGTTTAAGCTCCCACCTAAATCAGTTTGACGTTGCTCTTGAGTGTATGATTACAGGTATAGTTGGAAACGGGCAATCTTTCAAATTTTGGATTGACTCCTGGTCGGGCAACAAACTGTTTTACTTATCCTTTCCTGAGTTATGCAAGCTTGAAAAGTATAAAGGTTGTTTGGTCAAAGATCGTTGTACGGGTGAAGGAAAGTTCTCACAGTGGGAATGGTGTTGGAGTCGCCCTCCCTCCTCTGCGTCGGAATTACATCAGCTGCAATGCTTACTTTCTCAGATTTCACAAGTTAACTTATCCGATTGTGATGATTCGTGGATATGGAATCTTGACCCATCTCGCCGCTTCATAGTTAAGTCACTAAGAACCCGCCTTCAGCACGCTACTTATGGTCCCAACCACTAGCTCTTTCCATGGAACAAGATAGCTCCCCTTAAAGTTAACGTACTTGGTTGGCGCATCGAGATGAACCGTCTGGCTACTTTAGATGAGCTTCATCACAGGAACATCTCAATCTCATCCCCGATATGCACACTATGCAAGTCACATAACGAATCAGTAGAACATTTGTTCCTTCGGCGTCCATTTGCAGATTCTCTATGGAGTTTCATTCTATCTTGGTGCAAACTCCCTATCCAAAAACCGCAAAGTCTGAAAGATCTCATGGTATTCCACAAGCATACCCCTTTCCACCCAGCAAGCAATATCTTTTTCAGCTCACCATTCTAGCCTACCTATGGACCATTTGGAAGGTCAGGAATGAAAGCATATTCTGTAATAAAAGTCCATCTTTTCGATTTGCTATCAAAGAACTCAAAGGGACGAGTTTCTTCTGGCTAACAAATAGATCTCGTGATGATAGCATTAGTTGGACTCAATGGAATAGTTTCAGTTTTTAATTCTCATTGTACTCTGTTTTTCTCTCATATGACTTTTATATGTCTTCATAGCTTCTCACTATGATTTCATATTAATAATACTTATTTTTGAATGTTAAAAAAAAAAAACATACAAATACATATTGATAAGAATTGACAAATTTTGAGACTACACCATAAATTTTGACAAAAATTGACAAATTTTGAGACTACACCATAAATTTTGATAAAAATTGACAAGTTTTGGCTTTAAATTGGCAAAATAAACTTGCCAAAACATGTCAACTTACTAGCTTTATACCCTTGTTCCTAATCCTAATAATTCAAGGAAAACGCGGTAGGTTTTATTCTCTGAAAATTCCAAATTCAAGTTCGAACATTGATTTTTGTTACTAATTCGAACAAAAGTAACTAGTACGGGTAGTATTTTGTATTTTTTTAGTTAAAGATTAAATGACATACATTACATTACACAAACATATACATGGAAGCTATACGTCCACGTGCCATACACTTATCGCGTGGGATTCCTGTTCCTTGATCACGTGTCTTCACTTTGCAACTTTGCGTTACTGTTATCCACCTACTTTTTTTCTTTTTCTTTTCCCTTTATTAATTAAATCACCACCACAAATATTAATAATTATTCCCGGGAATTCTCAAAGGGCACAACCGTAAATTCGGGCCAACTAACTCGGGTCACTAAAGCCGTTTGCAAGGGTATTTTGGGAAAGGGTGCTTTAAAAGTTAACGGTCAATTATCCTATTGTCGAGTTTTACTAATTTCAATCTTTTGTATCACAAACAATTTACTGATTTAATTAATGCTAGTTTTATAAAACAAGATTAGAGAATAAACAAAAGAAAACAAAATAATATTACTCGTAGCTTTTAACTTTATTAAGACAATAATGCTTATAAACATTGTGAATAAATACTTATTGGTAGATCAATTTTTTTTTGCTTGGATGTATATAATCAAGTAAAGGTAAATATTGCTTTTCTTTATATTTTTCTTTTGTCATCTTTAGTCACTAATAAAACTAAATTTGAATTATTTAGTAAATTTTTTATTATTTAATCATAATTAGATAAACAGTTTAATAAACAATATTAATAAAGTTGTATTTTAAATTAAACATATTATTTAGAACAAGTTATTTTAAAAACCATCATATATATTTGATGAGTTTTTTTTTCCAGATCTCTGATGATAGGAATTTATAATCGAAAGTTTAAATTAGATATTTATTCTACGACTGCTTTCAAGTGCGGACTCAATTAAGACAATATATGTTTGACCTCTTGATAATTTTGAGTCATTTTCACCTGTCTAAAAACATGATTTTTTTTTTTTGATATTGACGAGTTTCCTTAGAATTGGAGATGAATTTAAGATGAGACAATGCATTACAATTGTATCCAATTTTGTAGTTAAAAGAAAGACACGATTTTAAGTTCAAATCTAAAGATACCGTTTTCCATATCTATTAAATGAGTCATATATATCTTCACATTATGTGTAGATAGTTCAATTATTAACCGATTTGAATTGTCGATTATCTAATTCATATAAAGTATCTATAATTTGATAATAAAAACTCACATAATTATCCAATGCCTGATATTGGTGACTTTTGATGTTCTATTAAAGTTTTTTCAATATTTTATAAGATATATCAAGATAAAATAGATAAAGAAATTAAAATTTTAATCTGTACTAAAATACTTTCATATACGAGTATATCATTTCAAGTTTCGTTAATGCTATATATTGATACATTAAAAATTTTATCTTGATATATGAAAATTCAAAAACTAACTTTGAATGTATAAAATCCTAGTATTTCACTATACAAATTGCAAACTATACCATTTTTCCATACATATACTAACTCACACTTTTTAAGTTCCCATAATACCCTTTGCATCGCTTTTTATCTCTCTCACACACAAACACACGCTTTAGTATGTGTTATATGATTCTGTTGGATGAGTGTGTTACTGAATCACTTTCTAAAAACTCCATTACTAATTACATTACCATTACATTACATTTATACTTCCTTTAAACCTACTTACATTAAAATTCTTAATTTTCATATTCAATTCTCTTAAATAAATTTCCTGTTACTTTCATCTAAATTTCTTGAAAAATTATTTTTACTCATTGTTCAATTCCAATGACGGAAATTGTTACAACGGCGACGACGACGACGGCGGTGGATGATTGTTGTGTGAAAGTTGCCGTGCATATACGCCCGCTTATCGGAGATGAGACATTACAAGCTTGTAAAGATTGTGTAACTGTTGTACCTGGAAAACCTCAGGTTGCCGGAATATATATATATATACAATAATTAAGTCAATAATTATATAGGTATATATATATATATATATGTAATGCTGGTTTTGCATTGTTGCGTTTTTCTAGAGAGAAAATGTAATTTTAGGAATAACATATTGAGAAATGTTTTTTTCCGATGTTTTGCAAAC
This sequence comes from Erigeron canadensis, assembly GCF_010389155.1. NCBI lineage: Eukaryota > Viridiplantae > Streptophyta > Magnoliopsida > Asterales > Asteraceae > Erigeron > Erigeron canadensis. Next base: position 7,789,448 of record NC_057767.1, on the reverse strand, counting down.
ACAAAATCTGTTTTGTAAACAGCTAAAATTGTTTGTTTTTTTAAATAACTGAAAATATGATGCGTGTTTTAGGATTTAATATATCTCATACTGATATGTATGTATATATATATTGTGTGTTTGTTTGGAACTAAGGTTTTGACAATTCGATAATTAGCTATATAGATACGAATTATTTTCGTGTTATTGAACAACTTTGGTACATGTTTGTAGTTAAATTGAATGGTTCAATTGTATATTTAAAAGAAATAACCGGTGATCGAAGTGATATATATGATACATATTAATAATTATGTAATTTTTGTTATAGGTACAACTTGGTACACATTCATTTACATTTGATCATGTGTATGGTAGCACTGGTTCGCCATCATCCGCCATGTTTGAAGAATGTGTTTCTCCACTTGTTGATGGTTTGTTTCAAGGATATAATGCTACTGTTCTAGCTTATGGCCAGGTATAAATTTATAATTAGCAGGATTCTTGTATAATTAGTATGTCTTTCGGATGGCAGCGTTTGGATACTCGTTTTTGATTGATTGTACACTTTTGGGAAACAAGAATTAGATAATCCATTGTAATGAAACTGGATTTTTGAAGATGGTGGTTGGATTCTTGCTTCTTCTTTATTTGTTCAAGTCATATATAATAGTATGATAAATTCTTGAAGTCATATCTAAGAAACTAATACCTAAAATGGTCAAAATTGGTATTCTTGTAAAAAAAGGGATAGCAGATAAGTGTTGCAGGGAATGTTTTTGGCGTTGATAACTTCTGTTCGCGTCTAGTTGGCGACTCGTTATCCAAAACTAATTATCCGACCCTATATAGTTAGAAGTGGAAGTGGAAACGCAAACCCACAGATCTCGTTAACTAAAGTATATATATATATATAAATGTCTATGACTTTTTCCTTCTATACTTGACATTTAAGTGTCACAGACTGGTTCAGGCAAGACATATACAATGGGTACTGGACTTAAAGATGGTTGCCAAAACGGGCTTATCCCTCAAGCTATGAATGCTTTATTCAACAAAATCGAAAGTTTACAACATCAAACAGAGTTCCAGTTGCATGTTTCCTTCATTGAGGTGTGTTAAGTTACAGTTAGTGCTTCATTTTATTTTTAAAGTGGAGTAATTCTGAACAAATGATCTTTATCTGAAGATTTTAAAAGAAGAAGTACACGACTTGCTGGATAACAAATCTGAGATAACAAATGGGCTGACTTCGAAACTAAATAGTCCAGGAAAACCACCGATACAAATTCGTGAGACGTCTAATGGTGTCATAACACTTGCTGGTTCTACCGAATGTAGTGTTAAGACACTGAAAGAAATGAGTGATTGCCTCGAGCATGGATCAATGAGTAGGGCAACAGGAAGTACAAATATGAATAATCAATCGAGGTTAATCTTCAACTATATTTTAGTTCTTATTGCCCTTGTTAACTATGCAAAAAGTAATTGCCTTTTTGGTTGATGGTTTCCATATTTAAGAAATTTTATATGAAGTTTTCTCAAGTTTAAGTGGTTATGCAGTCGTTCACATGCAATCTTCACTATCACTTTAGAACAAATGCGGAAGCCGAACTCAAATATTCCTGGTGATGGCAACTCAAATGATTCCATGTGTGATGAATATCTTTGTGCCAAGTTGCATTTAGTTGATCTTGCTGGATCAGAGCGAGCGAAAAGGACTGGTTCTGGTGGCATGCGTTTCAAGGAAGGTGGGTGATGATGGATATGGATTTTCTTTAATAAATCAAATGCTTAGAAAAACCCTTGTTGATAAGTTTATTTGTTGAACAGGAGTTCATATTAACAAAGGCCTTCTTGCACTTGGAAATGTTATCAGTGCCCTTGGTGATGAGAAAAAACGAAAAGAAGGTGCTCATGTTCCATACCGAGATAGTAAACTTACTCGGCTCTTGCAGGTTCTACATGATATAAAGATTTAAAATTCAAATTAAGTAGCAGCATAAACTGGCTGATTGAGGGATGAGTCATTCGGGTTTTAGTTTGAACAAGGTCTTTGTCAGTAGGGTCAAAAGTTGGGCCAAACTGCAGCCTTATTATGATTACTAAAACATATGCAATAGTATTATAAATTTTGGATATTTTAATTCAACCCGTCATAAATAAATGGGTCGAAATTTCCACCTTAAGTATAGACCTGTTTATCTTACTTGATACTTGTTTTTCGTATAATCACTGCTTTACTGAACTTGCAGGACTCACTTGGTGGGAACAGCAGAACTGTAATGATTGGTAACTTCTAAAAAATAGAATCCCCTTTTAAGTATTGTTTAATAATTCTCTTTTGACATCTTAATTCTCACCCAATTCCAGCTTGTGTTAGTCCCGCTGATATAAATGCAGAGGAAACTCTGAACACGTTGAAGTATGCTAATCGAGCTCGGAATATCCAGAATAAGCCAGTGGTAAGTTTATAATATGTAACTTTGTATTCCGTGTCTTCTCACACTTGACATTTCACTTTAGAAAGCATTGCTATACGTCCTTACTTTTAAACCGTTCAACAGGTGAATAGGGATCCGGTGTCAAGTGAGATGTTAAAGATGCGTCAACAACTAGAATGCTTGCAAGCAGAACTTTGTGCTCGTGGTGGAGGTTCTTCCATTGAATTTCAGGTATAATATTAATTAAACCACTTGTTTCTCATAATGTTTAGTTTTATAATAAATATTGTGTGGGATACTTTAATCAGGTTCTTCGGGAGCGAATTGCATGGCTTGAAGCTACTAATCAGGATCTATGTAGGGAACTTCATGGATACCGAAGCAGAGGTGTTGCTATTGATCAGTCTGAAAAGGCTGCTAACGTATGTAATCAATAATAAGTTTTATCACCAGGTGAACATGATCAATTGTGCTGCAATGACTTTTTCTCATTTGATCTGGTGCCAATATTTGCAGGGTGGTGATACGTTTTGCATGAAAAATGAAGGGGTTAAAAGGGTGCAAAGTGTAGATTCATCTGATTATCGAATGAGCGAAACTGGTAGGTCTTCCCCTACTCTCACAATCAGGGTTTAGATAATGGATTATAACTTATAGTTGGTTCAGATCAAAATGTTGAAATTTGTTTCAGTTTGGGTATGTTAGGTTGACCTGACCCTTGTTCGTCCAAAAATTATAATTTTATTATAATACGATCAGTGTCAAATATGATCACACAGATTATATAAACTCAATAATATAGTTTTCGACTGAAATGATTTATGAGGTTCTATACACTAAAAGATTTGGGTGACTTCTGACTTGGTGGATGCATCTAAGGGTTAACTTTTTTCCTTCCGGACTTATTCAGGTTTTAGTTGATAAACTGAACCGAGCCATAAATGAGTTAATGAGTCGAAAGTGACACCTCTAAATGACATAGTTGCAAGTAATTTTCTGTCTTTTCAAAATAATATGTTGCCAATAAATATAGGCGCTTCTAGTGTCATAGAAGAAGAAGAAGCGAAAGAATTAGAGCATACCCTTCTTCAAGACTCTATGGACAAGGAGTTACATGAATTAAACAAACGCTTAGAACAGAAAGAGGTGTGACGAGTAATCTCCTGTATGAAATTGTAAAATACTATTTCTCAACAATTATAAATATTTAAATCTTCACAACTTTTTGTAGTGGGAAATGAAACTTTTTGAAGGATCTGATACCATGACTCTTAAGCAACATTTTGGAAAGAAACTAATGGAACTTGAGGACGAAAAACGGACAGTGCAGGTAGAAATTTAAACATGTGCAAACTACAATTTACATGTTGTATCATACCTTGATACTCTTTCTTCTTTTTTTATTTTTTTTTATTTTTATTTTTTAATTTTATCAATGCAGATAGAGAGGGATCGACTGCAAACTGAAGTTGAAAACCTTTCTGCTTCTTCAGATAGTCAAACACAAAAAGCCCGAGATCTGCAGTCTCACAAATTGAAGTCTCTTGAATCACAGGTTAATAGTTCAATAAGTTAGATAAGGCAATTTTGAACCATCTGTTTGTGTATGTGTCAATTCAAGTTTTCTTCATCTCTATTGGGTCAAAGAGATAAAACTGAAATAGAAATAGCGTAAAGGAAAGAGATCAATTGGGTCAAACAGGTGAAAAAATGTGTAAGTGTATTGGCAGATGGTTCAAACTTTCTGAATAATTTTCATACAAAATTAAGTTATCAGTATAATATAATTTTGTAAACAAACTTGCCACGTGCAATCTAACATATATTAAAAATGTACCGAGATTATTTTCTGATCAACCTGGTCCAGAGCCATATACTATCTACCAACTTGACAACCCGCCTTTATTGCCACCTCTACTAAATGTTCAACCTTGGTTGTTGCCCAATTGTATTCAGATGTAGCCAATCAAACAACATTTTGTAAAATTTGGAAATTCTATGCATTTCAGATTCAGGAGCTTAAGAAGAAACAAGAGAGTCAAGTTCAGCTTTTGAGGCAAAAACAAAAGAGTGATGAAGCAGCAAAAAGATTACAAGACGAAATTCAGTTCATTAAGGCACAAAAGGTGCGATAAGTTATAGGGCACTTGATAATTATATCTTTTTCATGTATTAGTTCTTTTGCTAATTCAGATGCGCTTGTAGGTTCAACTACAGCACAAGATAAAACAAGAGGCTGAACAATTCAGGCACTGGAAAGCATCTCGTGAAAAAGAACTGCTACAGGTGTGTATATATAGTTTTACTTAAATGTGGAACAGTTGGTAGATTGGATAATGGGTCATTTTTGGTATAGTGTACTTATGTTGCGTTGGCCTAGAACATCTTTTGTTGAAAATTGTTAAAGCTATTCATAAAATAGTTAACATGTTACTCCCTCATACACCGTCTGCTGGTTTTGGGTTTCATAACCCGTGGAAGACACTATTGGATGTTAATGGATAGTTAGCATGGTAAATAAGACCACGAATACTGCTATTACCACATTTAGCATATCAGATGAAGCGATTTAGGATTTGCCGGGTTTACATGCATTAAAAAAATACGTGGGTGATAAAAATTTTCAATCTTTTTTCTTTTTATGGCATTAAAAGTAAAACAAAACCCAAATTAACCCATTTGTAAGCAAATTGGATGAAATCACCAGTTTTGGTTTTCCTGTTTTGGAAGGACATATGCCACCGTCATAAATCAGTCGTGAAGTATGAATATATATGTTAAATTTTGTTAAATGCAGCTAAAGAAGGAAGGGAGGCGGAATGAATACGAAAGACTCAAACTGCAGGCTCTTAATCAACGTCAGAAAATGGTGAGATTTTTTAAGTAGTTGTATTCACTTTGTTGCTATTCATCTTCATAAATGCTCAAACTTTTCTTTTCTTATTCCAAGAGAGTTGGCATGAACATCTTATTCATGGAATATTTATCCTTTCAGGTTCTCCAAAGAAAAACAGAAGAGGCTGCAATGGCAACCAAGAGGCTAAAAGAATTGCTAGAAGCCCGCAAATCTACCCGTGACAACTCAGGTATATTCTTTGTACAAATATATTTTTTTACAAATCATCCTGTGAAAACAAAATTCATTTCTATTTTAGGGATTGTATTTCCAAAATCAATGTTTTGGGGTCTTGAAAGTCCCATGCAGAACGAATGAATCCAGATGATGTTATGGATGAATTCCCTTGTATACTTCCCTTTGATGTTTTTATTGCCACCAATATCTTGCAGTCACTAGCAACGGAAATGGAGCAAATGGACAGGTAACTATCTATGGGTAATATGAATTTGTGATCTATCAGGGCTTTCAACAAACTGTTTTGAACTTAAGCTTCCTTCAGAGCAATGAGAAGGCATTGCAGCGTTGGCTTGATCATGAGCTTGAAGTGATGGTGAATGTGCATGAAGTTCGACACGAATATGAGAAACAAAGCCAAGTGTACGTCAAACTACAAAATTTTGAAAGTATAAATTTTAAAAAACATGTTTCACAATGGATCTTAGTGAAAATGGATTGGTTTTTCTCCAGAAGGGCTGCACTTGCGGAAGAGCTAGCGGTTCTCAAACAAATTGATGAATTTGCTTCAAAAGGGGTTAGCCCTCCAAGAGGAAAGAATGGTTTCTCTGGGTATAATCGTAATTCCTTACACTTTCATCCCCTCTTTTTGGATAATATCTGTATTATAGCTTTGCAGACGATGAACAGGTCAATTCCACTTGTACTTTATGGGTAAAGGGACGGATTTAAATAGTCAATGATCACTTAATAGTGTGTTCACATGCTTACAATGTCCTAAATCGTTTTATCAAAAGAGATTTCTAGGGAGTACTATTTAATAATATAGCTTTTGCAATAAATAATATGGATAGTTTAAGAAATGGATAGTGTTGGAAAGTCGGACCAACCTGTACCTTTACCCAAACTGCCTGCCCCATTCAGAATTGAACTTAATTTTAGATATTTTGAATTTTTTGTTAAAGGACGTGTTCTTTGTCACCAAATGCAAGAATCGCAAGAATATCATCGTTGGAGAGCATGTTAAGCATTTCATCAAATTCACTTATATCTATGGCTTCTCAATTATCCGAGGCAGAAGAACGAGACCGTGCCTTTGCTAGCCGGGGACGTTGGAATCAGTTACGCTCAATGGCAGATGCAAAGAACTCTCTTCAATATATGTTTAATTCTCTTGCAGATGCAAGGTAAACAAACCTTGATTTCATCATTATGTTTTGGCTTAGAAATAACTCAATGGATAAATGAACTATAAAGGAGGGGGTGTTTTAGCGTTTATTACTTGACTTAAAGCATTTATTGATTGTTATTATGTGAAATAGGTGTCAATCATGGGAAAAGGATCTTGAAATGAAGGAAATGGAAGAACAACTAAAAGAGCTCGTGGGATTACTAAGACAAAGTGAGTTGAGAAGAAAGGATATTGAGAAGGAGCTAAAAGTAAAAGAGCAAACTGTTGCGATTGCATTGGCTTCAACACCTTCCGTAAGATGACAATTTATTTTAATTTGGAAACCTATGATAAATCTTTTTTTCATGCGTCGTTTGTGAAAGATAAAAAGAAAAAGAAAGAGGAAAAAAAGGCTTGCCTGCTTCATAACCTTTTCGACGGTTTTTGAATATTTTCAAAGCAGATTTTGCGACTTGTTTTGGCTAATGTGTTTCATAACCCGAATTGAGACACCATCTTATTATGCTACATTTGAAAGGCAATTCTCGCTTGGATTTTATACTACTACTACTAACCTTTCAAACAAAACAGGCAAACTCTCATAATTCACTGAAACACCTGGCTGATGACATGAGTGGTCCATTGTCTCCAAACTCGGTTCCAGCACCCAAACAGCTAAAGTACACAGAAGGTATAGCAAATGGTTCAGTTCGAGAAGCAGTAGCCTTCCTAGATCAGAAACGAAAGGTTTGTGTCATATGCTTTTTACTTTGTAGGCCCAATGGACCCATTTACTTATGAATGAGTTGATTTAGGCTAGGTACTATCACTAACAGGTCAAACGGGCGAAAACTTGGATTAAGTATTTTTCTTTTTAAGTAGAAAAGCTTTTAAATAATTTTAGTAAAAATATCAAATATATAAAAAGGATATGATTAATGTAATCATAGCTGACTCGTAAATTGCCGATAAAGAAGCACCTATTTTCGAATAACCAGTCCCACTTTGACCCATAACAAAATACTTGCCCATACTGACCGTATAAGTGACGCATGTTGCCACGCATGTTTCTTTGATATCAATAAAGAGCACTATACTGAATTAAGAATTTTGGAAGTGCAGATGGTCCCAGTTGGGCAGCTGTCTCTAAAGAAGCAGCCCCAGACTGGAAGTTCTCCCGGGAAACTATGGAGGTGGAAGAGGAGTCATCATCAATGGCTACTGCAATTTAAATGGAAGTGGCAAAAACCATGGAGACTTTCGGAGCTTATAAAGCATAGCGATGAAACCATGATGAGATCAAAGCCTCGTCCACAGGCTTTGCCAGAAGCGATGTATCGCAGACACTAAATTCATCACATTTGGTGCTGTATATTCTCCAGTGAAATCAATAGAGCATGTAGATATGTTTTCTGGTTTTCTTTAGGTTAGTTGTACAAGTGTTGTAGATCCATTCGTTAACGAAAACAAAACATACAAGCATGCAATTTTATCATAGAGTTTAATATTTTCTTCTGTCTAGGCTTTTATACAACAGAAAAGAACGATCAACAATCTTATACGAATATGACCCCATCACTTATAAGCATGACACTTTGTTTTCGTTTTATCTTTAACGGGTCAAGTGGGGAAAAAAACTGCTAAAAAGGTAACAGGTTTATTGGAAGATTTATACCGTTATTCTAAAGATTATTGCTTGTGTAACTGCAACTAACACAGTCAGTCAGTTAATATTTATAGAAGTTAGACAGTCGACACAAAAAGAAGTGTTGACAGGCAGCCTAGACTGACCCACCCGTTTTGACAAGCACTATAAGGCAGCGGATCTAAACACAAACCCTTTTAACCCATTACACAACCACTCTGACCCACCGACCTTGCCACTCTACATAATATGAAAGATCAGGGCCACGGCAACCCACTTATGGAGTTGTGGTCAACTTGCAGGAAAAGAAACCCAAGGGCTACTCCTCACTCTATGGCCTTTTCAACTTTGGTTTATTATTTTACCTTGAACTCTGGGTTTAGAGATGTTTTATTACACTATTTCAGAGGGGCTAAAAACATTATACATTGAAATCATGACAAATCTCAGCGGAGATGAAATCACCATTTACACAAGAAGCGTGTAAAATATCAGCTACGCCCACACCAGAAGGTATAGTGCTCGTCTCTGCGGTCGTTACTAACAAGGCCACCACATTGTTGACAAACAAAGCTACTACCGTCAGAGAATGCATCCACCACAATTTGCTTTCTTCCAGTTTCTGCAAGTATAGTAGTATCTGGTTCAAGTGATGGGGTGTCGGGTATGCTATTAGGTGTAGACGGTGGTCTGGCCATTGTGGGAAATGCCTCGTTAATTGCACATTCTGCCAACAACGATGTGAGTTCATCAGCCGCAGCGGTTTCATGTATTTTATTTCTATAGAGTTCTTTCGCCCGGTTTAGTGCTTGAGAAGCAGCTACTTCTCCCCCTTTAGCTCTCATTGCTGTCAATACCTGTAAACAAAAAAGTGATGTTGTTTAGTTATAGTTGAATGTTAAACATAATGTACCTATAGGCAATAGGTCTCTCAAAAACCAAAAAGAAAGATCAGAAAAGGACTTCAGTAAAAAAGTACCACAATAGAAAGACCATTCTAAAGCCCAAAATCATATCAAATTGTAGAAAGAAAGGTGCCCATATGATCATCATAAACATTAATGTACTTTACAGACCGCAATGTGTGAAGGCAAGGAAGCTGAAGATGGTGATGAAGGTTGCAACCAGATTACTAATACAGGATTATTTTTTTCTCTTTGACAAACTTGAAATACAAAAGAGACAAGCGTTGCTACTTTATAGACATAAATTACTTAAAACATAGTTTTCATATCAAGTCCGGTAAGCATTCCCCTTTTTGGGCAAAAAATAAGGGAACATTGTTGATAAAGGTGACAAAAAAATACCAACTTTGACAGTGTGAGATGTAAAATATTCTTGCTCACAAAGGCAGCATAAATCAAAATATTCACATTTAGGGAACACCAAAATTGCACTTTCCACGCTGTCACAATTAGTTACTAATTTTACTTTTCTTGGACCCTTTATATGTTCCCGTATATGTGATAAGTAAATAAGACCTTTGTAGTCTAATCTAATAATCTAATAAGTAAATCACCAACATTTACACTCTCCTTCAATCTATGGTCATCTTGAGCTTTCAGGAATCGCTACAATCGTAGTAAGTGATTGCCATAACCATTCTCAGTAACCCCTAATCTCTTCAACCCAGTTTACTTACCACCTCAAACATGTTCATCATCATGGTTTACCTAGGTCTCGTCACCTAGCGTCAACAATTTCTCTTCTTTATGAGCCTTTCATATTGGTCCTCATAGGCTACCATATGGGTACAATTTACGGTTAATTCAAGTTTCTGAAGGTTGGCATCTTAAGTTTGAGGTGTTGCCCTATGTGGAAGTGAATGGACTCCCCTGTTCCGATCTTGACAAGGCATTAAGCGTGAGATGGACCCTTTCAAGCAAATCAAGTAACCTTGATGCCATCTATAAACTTACTTTTTCATTAACAAGCTTTAAGTAGCACTTGGGTTTAGCGAAGTCTTAGTTTAACTTGCATTTAGGAGTATGTTTGTTAGATTTCAACTTCTTGCGAGTTTAAAGCTTTGATAATGGTTTGTTAAAATGGTACTTTAGGAGTGATGTAGGATCAAGTGGGTTCATTCCACCATATTCGAACGGATAATCTCTAGTAACAATTTAAGTGATGAAACGATACCAATACCTCTATCTCTATCTCTAAATATAGAGAAAACGAGTCTTTATAGCACATTCATCCTCTAAAAAAATTGCATCTCCAACCATTACTCTAAAAACCTAACTCTATAAGTCTATATTCACTTAATACCTTATTACGGAGTATTTTACCAATTTGGAATGAACAAACATATTATAATTATAATGAAAATTAGTTTCAGAGGATGGTGATCCTCTACATACAGAGGAAAGTTGACAAACTCTATAAATTTCTCTAAATATTGAGGACTCATTGGAGATGGTTTTTGGTTCTCTATCTCTACCTTTAAAGATAGAGGAAGGTTGTAGAGCACCAATTGGTATCTCTATATCACAGTAAGTATTAATAATAGGGCTAAGTGTTAGAAAATATAGTAAGTAAGTAAACACCCAGTGCCGTCCTCCATGGGTTTTGGGTCCTGATACCTCAACGGTGTATGGGTAGGTTGAGATGTAGACAGCCTTACCCCTACACAATGGTGTAGAGAAGCTGTTTCTAAGTTCTATCTACGATAGAAAAGAACCTCCAGCCTTGCAAGGCTTGAGGATAGAACCCTTAACGTTGGATACACACAATAAACTCGATTAAAGTTTGACATATGCTAAGACTAGCTTCTAACTAATATAGACATAAATAGTGTGATACTGATACCCTTAATACACTTAAAATCCATCAACACCAAAATTTCTTCCAAATCAGGTCAAATAGTCAACACGTAGAGATTATTCTTTTTCAAATTATTTATTAAATGATATAAAACAAACATAAAGTAAGCAAAACATCTTAATAATAAGAATAATTAATTAAATTAATAAACGAAATTACCGCTTGAAGGGCTTCAGAAGGCTTGCCTTGATCAATAAGTTGGCGAGCAACTGTTAATAATCCTCTAGCAACTTCAATTTGACCGGAAACAGATGATATTTCCGGCGTAGTCGGAGCAAACGCCGGCGAAGATGTCACCGGAGCATCAGAATCCATCATATCTATGTCTTTACTATTTGTATCCTCCATGGCATTATATTTTTCTCATCAAATCAAAATAATAACTATAATAAGTTAGTGTTTATTATTTTTAAAAAAATATAGAATGAGAAGATTCTACAACATCAAAACAAAAACACACCAGTGTGTGTTGTTGTGTTTTGTGTTATGTGGCTAGGTTTTGTCTTTGGGTTCTTTTGCATATGTTCTGTTCTTAGTTACTTTTTGATTGATATGATGTTTTGGTTTTTGGTTCTTTTTTTAAATGAAAGTTTTTTTTTTTTTTTTTTCCAATCTTAGTTTTCATGTTGAGTAACTTTGATTATAAATAACTTTGTATTATATATTAATTGATAGAAATTTATATGAACGAAAAGTACATTAAAAACTCAATTTATTCATATATTGTATATCAAGTGTTACATGACACAAACAAAGTTATTTACGGTTAAAGTTAGTCAACATGACAACTAAAATGGTACGGAAGGAGTAATTTTAATGTAAATTAATTTTGTTACGTATAATTTGGAGAGAATATCATTTCTCTTCTCATTAAAACAATACATATATCAACTTAAGCATATTATGTTTAAAATAGTATTGAGATTTTTTTAAATTAAAATTAATATTCCTTATAACTTCGACGGTAAATGAGGGATGAATATGTTTTGAATCTTTGACATATATCGGCCCTTGATTTAATCAAATAATCAATATGTTTTCAACTTTCATATTATATTTAAAAACAACTTTAAAACCCTAACCTTTTAGAATTTAAAATATATCATATACCCCTAAATTATCTAATGACCATAATATCTCATTTTTTTAATAGCACCAACACCCGTTAATATTCATGAAATTATTAATTTACGTATCGTTTTCCTTTATACACCGTTGAAAATAGTATTGAAACGTTAAAATTCATCAAAAATGACATTAGATATTACTTACTTACTTACCATATTGATCTGGTAAACATACATACTTCAAATCTCTAATTAATCACCACTTGATGCACAATCTGGAAGAGACTATTTGTTATATATTATTATATATAACATAATAATAATTATTAATAGTATACCTAGAATAAAAATGTATACATAATCATTCTCATATACTAAAGCGCATTTATTTACAGATTTTGATAGACTATGATGAAATTGAAATTAATCTTTTATTGTATTTGGTTGTTTAAAAATGAAAATATCTCATTCCGTCAAAATGTAAAATTCCTTCATTTCATAAAATCTCAATTTCTTGGGAGCAGGGAAAGAAATTTCGTTTTGTGCGTCACTTGAAACTTCAAAACTGAAACATTTTATCAATTATAATTTTTTAAATTCCCATTCGTATAATAGATTTCATTTCGTACAAAAACTATATGCGAATCGAACATGCTCTAAGAAATTAAGCATTTAATATGTACGAATTTGGTTTATTTGAAACTATATAAAGGAAAAAGTGAGTATGGGTTGTTATATACTCAATTTGGTTGAAATATCTCTAATATGTTAACTTTTTAATTTTTTTTAAACAAATATTGAGTCTCACATTTTTTTTATGTATTAAAATTAAGATGTGAAGGTTTTGTACTAAAGTTGAATATATAATATCCCATATCCATTTCCCCATATATAAAACTGTAGTTGATTTAATTGAACTCTTTGGTAAGTTCGTCAAAAGAACAAGTTGCAACTACAAAGAAGTGATATATGTAGAGTTCTAAGGCGGGGAAAAAATTAAATCCAATTAACCGATGGCACATTATATGCATTGCAGAAGGTGCCTCAAGAGGTTTTGAATAAAAGACCCCCCAAAATAAAATCGAAATAACTAGAAAAGTTCAAAAACTTTACATGCATAGGCTGATTTGTAAAAGTATGAATACTTCTTTTATGTTTGCCTTGTTCTTTTATTTTTGGAAGAAATCAAAAAGCACTTTTCCCTTTTCAATGAAAATTTAAAAATATTTTTATATTAGTTTTCACTTTTCAATGTTATGATACAAATTTTAAAAATATCAAATTTTATTAATTCTCACCCTATGGCCTATGCCCATGCCCCCGTCACCCCTCTCCCCCACCTCTGCCCTAATGCCTACCCCGATGTGGTTGTGTCACCCGTCAGTCCGTCACCCATCGCCCCTGCCTCATACACCCGACGGAGACAGGGCTAGAAATGTTTTATGAGAGGTCAAAATTAAAAGTCGTCTGTTATACTTATTTAAATCATTTACGAGAATGTAAAAAAAGTTGGGCCATGGCTCAAGAAAAGAAAATGAACCCCTAAGAAAGTTTTGAGTTTAGTCAAATTATCAAAGATCGATGTTAAGAAGACATAGTATAAGTTAGGTACGTGATTGTCGGTTATGGGAATATGTGTCTTCAACATAAACGTCGGTCTTTTTAATTTTGTAAGTGGCTGAGGAGTTATTAAACAACATAAAATACATATTATCTTTAAATATATATAAAAGAGAAACCTTAATTCATAAATGGAGAAATATAGATCCTTAGATGAACTTCAACTTTTAGTTAGAGCTATTAGATTAAATGATGATGTCATATATCTTTTTTAGATTTAATTTTATTATAATAAATTTAAAATATTATTATTTCCTTATTTAAGTTTGTAGACATTAATAAATAACATTTTTAAAAGTATAATTACGAAAACTAATATTTTTATATTTTACATCATTTTTTATCTTTAAAATTAATTTTAGTTTTTTTACAATAAACTTTTTTTAAGTGTAATACATTTTTATTAAAATATTTTGTGTACAGGATTTTTACCAAATAACGAATAAAATTTGGTTATAGGATTTTTGTATAGGATTTTTATCGTATCACGTTTTTATTAAATCAATGTTTTGAAAATGACAGCCTTAAAGGTTGTCACTAACAACTTATTACATGCTTAAAAACTTGTACATTATATATTAAAAACCATCATCTGAATTTTCAAACAAGGGAAAAATCACTGTATTAGTTCTAACCTTTCATTTTTTTACCACTTTGGTCACCCACCTTTTTTTTTTTTTTACATTGAGATGCAAGCTTTGAAAAACCTGTGAAAGTTGGCTCTCATTCTCTTTTTACCTTCTATAGCAGGTAAAAAAAATGATATGGCATAAAGTGGCCACATAAGAAAATATATTTTTATTAGTTTTTGATATATTCAAATTACATAAAAAAAATGATATTCATTTACCCCATTAGATTACCACCAACCCTTTTCAATTAAAAAAACCCTAGCACACCATAATCAATGAAGACGACAAAACTCTGAATATCCAAATTAACCGCCAAAAAGGTTTGTAAATTATATTTTTTATTCAATCTCATACACGTATATGCTATTTGTTTGTTAATTTATATGAAAATTCGTTTTTTGTTGTGTTACAGAATGAATGAAATGAATCAAGAACCTCCTAAAACTCGTATAAGACTGCATCATAATGGAGTGTTTACAGGTGACCCCTTAGGATATCTCAACAGCAAGGAAAAAGACCTTGGTGAACTTGACTTGGTTGGTATGACTTTTTACGATTTTAAGGTTATCGTTGAGAAACTTAGTAATACTGTTTGCAATAAGTTGTATTATGTTGTACCTGGTAAAGGTTTGGATAATGGTGTTAGGGCTTTCAAAAATAGGGATGATATGGATAAATGCACTAAGTATGGTATAGAAAGTAATTGTGTAATTGATATGTATGTGGACCATTTTGATGTTGATTTGAGTGATGTATTAGATAAGATAGAAGATGATGTCAGTGATGAGAATGAGAGTGAAAGTGTTGGTCAAAATGTTAGTGATTCTGATGAGGATTATGAGATACCGGCATATGAGTATACAAATAATGAAGATGAAACTGCTTCATTAGATCATTTGTCTAAGGGTGAGGAAGAAATAGTTGATGTTAGGACTAATAGGCCAAAAATTAATGTTGCTAATGATGGATTTTTGACTGAAGTATGTGATGCTTATGATAGAGAGAAAATTGTGGAAAAAGAGTATGATTCTGATGATGAACGTTGTATCGTTGAGGATAAGGATATAGTGGGTGATAATTTACCTATTCATAATCCTGACATTAAGTGGTATAAGATGCATCCCGTTCTTGGTGAAAAATATGAAAGCCCTCAACAATTGAAAAGGGCTGTGATTTTCTATGCTCTTGCGAATGGTTATAAGTTATGGTTTAAGAGAAATGATTATAAGAGAGTTTACATACAACCTTAGAGTTGTCATTAACAAAACCGTATTATTAATTTACAATGTATTATCACACTTACCTAATTAAAGAAAACACTTCATTTAACCTCTCTTTCTCCTATCGAAAGAAACTTGTTAGTCATGAAAAAATTATTCACCAAGAAAACTAATTACTGTAATATATAAAGTAAAAATAGGTTGAATGAGAAAATGCAGTTTCTATCATCAGAGGTTAATTATAATAATAATAATTAATAATGAAAAGGGAAAGGGAAAGGCGGGATTACGGTATTTTGATGTTAACGAATATCACTGCAAAGCTGTTGGTTGAATCAGCGAGATGGGTCCTTTCCCGTCATACCTTCGATCCACGTCAATTTATTACCGATTCTGTGACCAATGGTACGTAGTTTTCTTTCTAGCTTTTATCAGTATTACTTTTATTTAATTAGT
The DNA here is from genome assembly GCF_010389155.1 of Erigeron canadensis. Classification (NCBI taxonomy): domain Eukaryota; kingdom Viridiplantae; phylum Streptophyta; class Magnoliopsida; order Asterales; family Asteraceae; genus Erigeron; species Erigeron canadensis. The sequence goes on along the minus strand of NC_057767.1, from coordinate 7,773,318 downwards.
TACAATATATAGATGTATATTTATGTTCTTTCTTTTTTAATGTTCGTATGTTTGTGTGTGTATGGTTTGCAATTAAAAGAATTGGTTACTCTGCCTGATGGAAGCATAAGTTGGATGATTAATTTACCTCCTGGCTATGACAAGTATAAAACTGAGGCACAAGATAATGGAGGTTTATTAGTTACTCTTTACAAGAAGGAAGACGATGGCGGGTCAGCTTCATAAGCGTACTAGCTAATCTTAATGTAATAATACTAGTAGAGGGTAATGGTTTTCGCCGGACTTTGTTTCTTATATCACTATTTGTTAGTATGTTTTTGTCACATTTGAATTTTGAATTTCAATATTGGTCTTGATTACTTGTTCCTGGCCTGTCTATATGTAGCACTATTGTCCGTTATACTAGCTTGATCACTTTAGTAATTACTACTAATTAGCAACAGGTTTAACAAAATCACTTAGCCCTACTCTAAACGACTCCCTCTGTCTTTGTGTACGCCGTCCACACATGACAAAGGCCCCCTCGCTGTCCATGTCTCTCTCGTGGATCGAATTATTGTAGCAAAAACTATTGGACAGACTGAGTAGAATTCGACGAGAAATTACACTAGTTTGTTGTAGGTGATAAGTCACTTATACAAGTTATTGATGGAATTAGAACATGTTTTTTTTGTATGGGTTGGGTTATTGGTCCTAATTATCAATCGTTAAGCGAATAACCATAGGGGAATTTTGATAGAGATACTTGTGTTGTTACGAAGATGCATGTTTTGAATTTACGGGTTAACGGTAAACAGTTCAAAAACTTCCAAAACCTATCACAGTAATTCCCTTACTTTTAACAAATAAGGTTTCCTTAAACATGATTAATAATCCAGTATATTGAAAATCATATAAACTCATCTTGAAGCAAAGTTAGCACACATCGTACATCTTCAAGGTCAAATGAGCGAACAAGAAACGATATTAAGCGCCGTCGAAGCTTATTCTTTCGTTCACCTGAAGAAACATTATATGTGCGTTTTAACCACTATAATGGAATTGAAATTAAAGTAATGTCATATGAAGAGATATGTGAAGGAAGATGATGGTCATCATGTTATGGTAAAGATAGATATGTAAAATTTACAAAACATGTAAAATCAAGTTTGAGTTTAATTGGCCACTAATACTAATTTGTGAATAAGCTAAATATATCTACATATATTTAGTGAAAAGATCCACTACATGGACAAAAGCCCAGATGAAAGTCCACAATACATTCCTCTCCACCACCACATGAATGAGCACGAATTCAAGTAGACAACTTCTATAAACTGATGACAAAAGGTCCAGAGAGAATAACAATGAAACAGAAATAATAACTTTATTACATACTTGAATCTAACTTAGAGAAACCTGACAACCTAAAAGATGTCGTCATTTCTACAGGAAGATGTCTACTTATATTGAATTGGTAAAGTTACAATAATTTAGACTTACCTTATAATGATTTCTATGGGTATGCTTTTGGGCACCATTTAGATTCAATTGAGTTCTTGAGAAGTAATGCCGGTTCCCATTGAGGGTCAATCTGTATAATTCACATTGTTTAAGTGCATTGAATAAAGTAATGTGGAATATAGATGCATTCAACACGTCACAAAGAAGCAAAACAACATAAAGTCAGTTCAGCACAGAATCATATGGTCAAAGCGAGTGAAACAAAGTAAAGAAACTTATTAAGAAACGATGCCCTCCATGACCATGTAGGATCGATACAGAATGTCGTTTGGGCATGAATACCAAACTACAACTTCTAGAGAAGAACAGTGTGTTATGTTAACCCCCCCCCCCCCCCCCCCCCCCCCCCCCCCCCCAAGTCAGTCCTCGAGTTCCCCAACCTTGCTACGCAGCTAGTTTAGAAAGAAAGGCCAAGCAACATTTTTTTTTTTTTTTTGCAACAGACCAGCTAATAGAACTCAAATAATTATCAATTTTTCTAAAATGACCAAAAAGAATACAAGTTGCAAGAGGTGTTTTGAGGTTAAAAGACAATACCTCCAAGCAACAATCAATGACGAGTCTACTCCTTGAATAGTTCCCCCTTTTATAATATCGAAGACCAACTAAATAAATCTCTTCTTTCAATTGCAAGGGGTTTCTAGAGTCGGCCACTGTAGCATCCACAACTAAGTAAAAAATCATATAAAAGTATTTGGTAAGCTCCCCAACTTTGAAAAGAAACTCAGCTTGAAATGCTGGAAAAAGAATATAGACAGTAGAAGTTATAACAGTTAGAATTACCTTTCTTAAGATGGTCTTTGATCGATGTTATCGCCTGTAAAATCCACACAATATAATAATGTATTAAACAGATGCATCCAATATATCACTTAATATGAGAGAACATAGGTAAGCACACCAAAACCCACATATGATCAAAGTGAAACAAATAAAAAAAGACTAATCTAGAAAAGATGACCTCAGTGACCCATGAAAATGCAAGTAGGCTAGTCGGTCCAACTACACCAATGCCAACACCAAGTATCATTGAAGCAATGCCTAACATGCCCTTTAATCTTTCTGCATAAAATATAACAGAAAACTGGCAAACCATCAACTTCATTTCCCGAAGAGTTCAAGAGAGAACTTACACGAGTTTCACCAACCTTGATTAATACGAGATTCCAGTATCAACTTGAGACTATTTGCCTTGTAACATTCAGGTGCAATCTATAAATCCACATATTACAACACTGAGTATTTGAGTAAATCAAGGTAGATACTAGATGCACTCGATATCTCAATTTCTCAATCACTATGAGAAAACAGAAGTGAAGATGCAAAAAGATAACTTGATCAAAGTATGTGAAACCAACTAAACAGACTAGGTGGATAACCGTCCGCTAGTATGTACCGGCTACGACATTATTCAAACCGCGTAACAAATTAGTACTTGTATACATATTAAAAAAACATGTATAAATTAGAATGACAACTTTCAGAAATTCAATTTCTTTAAGATTCCACTCATAACAAGAGCAAGAGTTTCTATTTTGAATATACTTCTGGCCTTCGCGACAATATAGAAAATATAGATTTCTAACTTATTAATAGATTTCTAACTTATTAATCCATGTGTAGAGTATTTGGTTCATTTGTGTTAAGCGTCTAAAGTGTATCTAAAAATAGAATACGTAAAGTATGAACCTAAAAGGGTGAAAGTTGTATGTTTAAAACTAAGAAACCCACGTACGTAAGGGTTGCTACTCTTGGCAGAAGAACACACCCGTTCAATGTGAGTATGTCCGTGGAAGTCATTTGAAGATAAGATGAACATTAAAATGGAGAGCTTAAGGAGTTTGAAAGAAGTTGAGCAAGAAATGGGAAGAAAACCAAATTTCAGAGACCAAGACTTGACTTACTACAACCTGCTGAAGATATTGAAGGCATGGAGTAAAAATTAAGGGAGTATTGGTTACCAAGTAATCAATCCATGTGAGTTAGAGTACTTGTGTCAATTGTCTAAAGTGTAATTAGTAATGAATATGTAAAGTATGAAAGTAGAAGAGTTAGAGCGTTACGTTTGAAACTTAAGAACCAACGTACTTAGGGGTTGCAACTCTTGGCAGAAGAATACACCATTTCGATGTGAGTATGTCTCGGTTTGTTTAAAAAAGACGCAACGCTTAGAAGGATTATAAAGATCAAGTCTATAAATTCACAATGGCATATCAATTAAGGATTAGTTGGATTATTGTTGTTATTAGATCGTTTAAAGGCGACCAACAGACAACGTTAGTAACTAGAAGTAAGATTTTTTTTAGAATGAACATATAAAATGTAAAAAAGCTTTATTAGGTGTTTGGAGATTAAAGATGATACCACCAAGCAGCGATTAACAAGGTCCATGCTCTTCAAGTAGTCTCCACTTTTATAATACAAAACGGCAAGTTGATACATCACTTTTTTCTTTTTCCACGGGTTACTGGTGATGAGCAATGAACCTACCACAACCAAGTAAAAAATTAAGTAAAAGAAATATGATCATTTTGAATGACTTTAATGTACGGGTTAACATTAAACAGTCCAAAAACTTTGAAAAACCTATCACAGTAATTGCCTTAGTTTTTTAACAATTAAGGTTTCCTTAAACATGATAAATAATCCAGAATACTGAAAATCATATATACTCACCTTGAAGCAAAAGTAGCGCACATTGTACATCTTCAGGGTCAAATGAGCGAACAAGAAACGATATTAAGCGCCGCCGAAGCTTATTCTTTCGTTCACCAGAACAAGCATCATATATGTGTTGATATTCCTATAATGGAATTGAAATTAAAGTCTTGTCATATCAAGAGATAGGTGAAGAAAGATGATGGTCATCATGTTATGGTATAGATATGTGAAATTTACAAAACATGAAACATCAAGTTTGCATTTAATTGGCCACTAATACCAATTTGTGAATAAGCTAACATTCTCTTATAAAACTTTATCTTCCCTTCTTCTCCTTAATTTTGTTTTGCAAGAGCTCACAATGCAGCTACAACTCTAGTAAGATTCTATCTCTCTTTATTATTAAGTCAAAAAAAAAAAGTCTCGCCGTGATAAATCAAAGGGTTTAATTATTTAACAAAGAGCAACTAAGGGGGCGCTTGGTTCAAATTGGGGAATGGGAAAGGCAAAGGGAATGCAAAGGAATACCAAGGAATATAATCATTGCATTAATGCTGGTTGATTGATACACATGAATCATTAGTTATGGTCATCATATAAAACAGGTGGCAAGTGGTGAAAGGTGGTGGTGGTGATGGTGGTGGCAGATTGTGACTGGTGACGGCAGGTGATGGTGGTGGCGACGATGACTGGTGACATGTGGTGGTGATGGTGGCGGCGGGAGGAGGTGGTGGTGGTAATAGGTGTTGGTGGTGGTGTCGGGTGGCGTTGACGGGTGGTGGTGGCGGCGGCGACGACGGGCGGCGGTAGGTGGTGGTGATATTGGCGGCAGGTGGTGGTGGTTGTAGGTGGTGACGAGTGGTGGTGGTGGTGGTGGTGATAGGGCAGGTGGTTCAGGTAGTGGTGATAGGTGGTGGTAGTGACCAATGGTGGTGGTGAGGAATCAAGTGGGTTATCATTACCATTCCCCCCAATTTACTTAGTAATGCTCCATTACCCATTATTGATTAATGATTGCATTACTTACACATAACCAAGCATGATTTAATCATTACCTTTCCCATTCTTTACCCCATAATGCCCCCAACCAAGCACCCCCTAAAACTTTTCCACATATGGGGAAAGTTGATTTCTTTGGCACAGAAAAGGGGTCAATTCCTTCAACTTTATACAGCAATAATCAAATTCAAAGTAAGTAAATTCAAAGAAAGAGGGAGTTACAAGAAGAAAGGGAGCGCTGAGCGGAGGATAATATTCGTCGAAGCCGGTAGTGAAAACTACCACGGGCCTTATCAAACGCTTGATATTCTCATCCATGATGTTTTTTCCAAAAACCTTCGTTATAAAAGATGAGTATTTGGACTTTAATATGGGATTCTTTTGTGTTTTTAGTTTTTTTCTTTTAATTTAATTTTTGATTTTTTACATGATTAATCCATAATTTAAGTCATCTTATCTTATCTTAATTTTAATCTTAATCTTAATCTTAATCTTAATATATACTATAAGACAGTTGAACTAATGACTTATTAATCAATCAAATTGCTCAATTTTATCAAAATTCACTCTCGCTTATGTCATCATTTAGATTAGCTATAAATTAAAAACTCTAATAATCATTATCCAAATATATTATTATATTAGTATTTACATTAATTTTTATAAAAAATCTCATTAATTTACACTTTTTTGTTTTCCATCAATAATTTACATTTTTTAGCCCTCAATACTTAATTTATATTTACTTTTAGCATCAACTTGAAGAAATTTTTTTAAAAAAAGTTACAAAAGGTATTTATATTTAATTTTTTAAAGTTTCAATTGTCACTCAAATCAATAATCTTAATTGTTATCAAATAATATGAAAATAATCCTAATTATTATCTAATTATCATAGGACATGTGATTGAAAGTAAACTTATTCGTGTTATGAGTCCGCATCATGACCAAATATATATACTTGAACGTCAAGTACAGGATTACAAGTATGTTTATATATTAATTCCTAAATATCTTTAATAATAATATCAAGTTATAAGTACAATTGGTTTATAAAATTCTATAATAGAGAAATTATTATAGCATGTGCCTTGTGGAATGACTACGACAAACAATTCCATCAATATGTCTCAACTAATAATGACAGTGACGAACATGTGATTATTGTACTACAACTTGCAAAGTATAACACTTAGAAATGTATATGTTCAAAATTATAAGCTTTTATGAATTAAATGTATGAACATCTAATATTGATAATATCGTAAACCCCGTGTCCAGTGTTGAACACGGGTCTAAAATCTAGTAACTCATTATTTACGTGCGAAACAACAGTTTTAAATTAAAAGCACTACAGGCTATCCCATAAAGATCTTCAATGTTAAAAACGTGTTCTCAAGCTCCATCCTATTCTTACGATCTTTATACATCCTTATAAATCATTTAAATTTTATAATATTATCTTTTTGTATATATGCAAATGTCTGTACATATCCTTTTACCTCTAACTAAAAACAAAAATATATTAGATAACAACAAATAAGCGTGTGCTCTTAGATAAGGACATATTTAAAAAAAAAAACTTTAGTTTTAAAAAAACTTCAACGTAAAAAATATCCAAAGATACCTAAAGACATTTAAAAGCACCCAAAAATACCCCATTAGAAATAACCTAATACCTTTTCCATTGGTGAAATTTGGTTAGTTCGGTTGGTCTAAACGTAGAATTAAAGGTGTAAGGTGTTTTATAAACTCATGCTCGGGATATATATTTTATCAGTGAAGATATTGTCAACCACATATTTTGAAGTATATTATATTGTGCATATGTATATGTATTTTCATACTCAATAATTTTATGTTTTCCTTTATATTTTTTAATTTATTATAAGAGAAAATTTCTCGGATCATCCTTGTGGTTTACCTTAAACATCATGTTTCGTCGTTTAGTTTTCAAAATGACACTGGTAATCCTTTATAAGTGGATAAGGTTCTTATCCAGTCCTTTAATTTAACGTCCGTTTACTAGCCTCTGTTTTCTTCCTCACGTGCATCCCACGTGAGGGTGTTTTTGTCCGTGCAACCACCATAGTCTTCTCTTTCCTCCCTTTATATACTTTGGAGCATTCAAAATCTATCTAAAATTTCACGAGACAAAATAAAAAAACTCACAAGAAAAGATCAAAAAATCTAAACAAAATTCATAATCAAAATCAAAAGGAATAATCACAATCTTATTAAATTTCTTCTTTCATGCATTGAACATACATCTAAAATATAATAACAAAATTAAAAATCAAAAAATAATAAGAAGAGGGAGAAGATTCCTAAGCGTCGATCGTATGGGCATGAGCTCCATTTCAGAAGCTGAACTTCATATCATGATTATACTTTGTTTTTGCAAGCAATAAGCTTCACATGAACACCTCGTTCAAGCACATGAGGTAGGAAAAATGAAATAAACCCACTGTAATTCATCACCATTCTTCCACACCCAACAACAGGGCATGAACTGGATCTAAACCTCGCCATGAACTGTCGGCCATCAATTGGATCTAAGCCTCTCCGGAAAGTGTCAGCCAATTAACACACAACCGCCGTTCCACCACAACTGCCGCTTTCGACCAAATTAACCACCACCACCGTCGATTAGTGTGAGTTTTTCATGTATTTCGGCCGATCTATACGTATATACGCATATTTAGTGTGATTTTTGTTTAGATTCATGATTTTGGTGTTTAGATTTAAAAAAATCTTACCAAGAAGATGAAGAATCAAAAGAGAGGGGAGAGAGAGGAAAGGCAGTGCTGCAAGGAGAGGGAAAGTGGCTGCCAAGAGAGAAAGGGGGAGTGATTTGATGGGAAAAGGGGATCTAATTTCATTTTTCGGGTATCTGTATGACCGTATAAACAAGAAGGTGAAAGGAAAAGAAGAAAAAAATCCCAGATAATTATCAAGTTTAGTCCTTTAACGATGAATCGACGGAAATACCCTCACGTGGGATGCACGTGAGGAAGAAAACGGAGTCCAGTAAACGGACGTTATACTAAAGGACTGGATGAGAACCTTATCCACCTATAAAGGATTACCAATGTCATTTTAAAAACTAAAGGACGAAACGTGATGTTTAGGGTAAACCACAGGGATGATCCGAGAAATTTTATCTTTATTATAATATAATTTGTATACAAAGTAACTATTCCGATATAAAATATTTTTAATTTAGTTAATTTATTACGTAGTACTAGTTATAATAACAAATATTTTTTTTATAAAAATTTGTCTAATTTTTATAGTTAAATATCAATAAAAGAAACATTAATTATAAAAACATTTTATCTTTAAAAAAATGTGTTTAGTTGGGTTGGATAAAGTCATAAAGATAAGAAAGAGAAGTTAGTTTTTTAGGGTATGTTTGGCACAAAATCTTCGAGCTGGACTGTCGTTAGGGGCTTGAAGCTGTGGCTTGGAAATTGGGTTAGGGGCTGGCGCTTCTATTTTAACCCTCTTTACTCAGGTATTTATTTAAAGGGCTAATTACCTGGAAAGTCCTTCAAATTGTCACCTAAACCTTTTCTGGGGCTCGAACAAAAAAAAGTTCGATTTGAATCCTTGAAAACGGCTAAATTTACTATTCTGGGGATTTTTGTAAGTTACCGGATTAATTTAAAAACGTTTTTAATTTATTTTTATTTCATTTATTGATGACAGGTTTTTTCCATGTCATTTTCATTTAAAAAAAAATACACGTAAGGATCGCACTATTGGGTGTAGTATATAAACGACAACACAATCGATCTAACCCTACAAACCCCACAAACATATTTGCCCCCCACCCCCTTTGTCTGCTCCATGAACCCTACAAAATCATAATCGATTAATCCCCACCTTCAAAACCATTGTGTAAATTGAGTTAGGGTTTTATCGTCACCATCTTCAATCAACGTTATTCCCCATCCTTCATCCAGTGAGGTATGTTATTGTTACATCTTTTTTGTATTTGTAATTTAGAGTTTTCTTAGTTTATTTATTTTTTAGTTGTATCTGGATTTTATTGAAAATACAACTTTTTATTAATTAAATATTAATAATTTCATTTAATTAAATTATTTATGTAATTAAAAATGCAGGATGCGTTATTTTGATTTCACCGTGCATTACGATGGGTCATTTGCTTGGCCACCGCTTAGGTATGAACATGATATATCTATTGAGATTAGCATCAATAAAATGAGTTATGATCAGTTAGTTTCAGAGTTACAAAAGAGAAGTGCTTGTACTTTCAATAGTATGTATTTTCTTATATCTGGTAATCAACTGTCTGGTGGTTTGATTAAGATAGATGGCCAAAAAGATGTGGATTGTTTGTTGATATAGCATACTCGTATGGTTCACTTGCAATCTATTTGGACCATTTTCTTGATGACCTCACTGAGTTTCTTGCAGTGCCTGCAAAACCTAATCATGGTGATATAGTAGATGATGAAGGAAACACTCAGTTTACTGTGTCTGATTATTTGATAAGTCAAAGCCCCAGACACTGAAATTGTAGAGACTAATAAGAAAGATGTAAAGGGGAAAGGTAAAGGTTGTGACTGAAACTGAGGAGAATGTAGATGAGAATGATAATGAGGATAATGTAGAGGAGAATCATAATGAGGAGAATGTAGATGAGAATCATAATGAGGAGAATGTACATGGGAATCATAATGTGGATAATGAGAACAATGTAGAAGATAATGAGTCTAGTGAAGATGATGATTATGAGCCTTCTGAATCTGAAACTGAAAGTGAGTGTAATTCTGTTGACAACCTTTCTGAAGGGGAAGATGAGTTAAGAGAATTTAGGCTGATGAAGAAAGCTAATAAGAACAAGCCTAAGTCCAAAAGGCAACCTAAACTTGGTGATCCAGCTCCTAGGGTCAATACTTCCAACCCAGATTTTAATGATGCAGTTTGTGAGCATGAGGAGTTTATGAAAGAATGGATTGAGAAGCTGAAAGGATCAGAATATGTAGATGAGGATCCTTTTAAAGTAATTCAGGATATTGACAAGTGGCCAATACATAATGTGAACATACACTGGAAGCTTAAACAACCAATTGTGGGTGAAAGGTTTACAGACCATCATCAGTTTAGAGAAATGCTTACCTACTTTGCCCTTGCTCATGGTTTCTCTCTGTGGTTTGAGAAATCTACACAGAAGAAGTGTGTTGCAAGGTGTGGGCAAAGACCACCAACTCTTGAAAATCCCGAGGAAGGTAAGAAAAGGAAACAACATAGGTATCCTGCAACAGAGAAAGGTGAGGAGCCAAAATGCCCATGGAGATGCTATGGCAAGAAAATGGAAGGTGTTAATTCATTTCAAATCATGTCTTTGAAAGATGAACACACATGTGATAGGAATTTCAGATTTGGTTCTTTTGTAAATTACAAGTGGATAGGGAAAAGGTTTGGAGATAGAATAAGGTCCCACCCTGATATCAAGTTGGTCACTATAGCCGATATGGTAATGAAAAAGTACAAGTGTCAAGTAACCTCTAATTAGTGTAGAAATGCCAAAAACTATGCACTTACTGAGTATGAAAAGTCCCTAGAGGAACACTATGGCATGCGTAGGTCTTATGGAGATGAGTTATTAACGTCTAAGCCTGGATCAACTGTGAAGCTAGCTGTGACAAGGGACCCAAATGATAAAGTTTACTTTGACAAGATGTATATATGTTTTGATGCATTAAAAAGGGGTTGGAAACATGGCTGCAGAAGGGTGATTGCATTAGATGATTGAAGAAACCAAACCAAGGTGAGCTACTAAGTGCAATTGGCAGGGATGGTAACAATCATATATACCCAATAGCATGAGCTGTTGTCAGTGTTGATAATAAGGCAAAATGGAAATGGTTCTTGGAGCTTTTGTGTGAGGATCTTGACATTGGAGCTGGAGCTGGTATTACCCTCATTTCTGATCAGCACAAGGTAAGTTTCTATCACATTTGTATCAATCATATATATAATGGTCTATATGTTTAATTACTATATCTATCATTAGTGTTTAATTATGTATCAGTAGGGTTTAAGTACTATATGTATGATTGTATATGTATCAGTAGGGTTTAATTACTATATGTGTCATTGTATCATTAAGGTTTAATTGAAGCAGTCAAGAAGGTTATGCCTAATTTTGAACACAGAGAGTGTGCTAGGCATATATATGATGGATTTAGAAAACAGTATTCAGGTGCTTATTTGCAAGGGTTGTTTTGGGCAGCTTCTAAAGCATCTTATCCCCAATTATTTGAAAGAGTAATGAAACAGATTAGAGATGCAAACCCAAATGCAGCACAATACTTGATTGAGAAAAACCCTAGGACATGGTCTAAGGCATTTTTTGAACTTCACAAGGGATGTGAAAATGTAGAAAATGGATTTAGTAATTGCTTAACTATGTGAATGTAATGGTGAGGAACAAACCTATAATTACTATGTTGGAAGCAATAAGGACAATTGTTTTGGAGAGGATGAACACATTAAGAAGGTTGGCTGCAAGCTGGAAAACTGACATATGTCCATCAATCATCAAAAGATTGGATTGGTGCAAGGATCAACAAAGGTAAATACTTGTTACTTAATAATTATATGTTGTTGTATGTTGTTTTGTTTATTAATTACAAGTGCTCATTTGTATAGATATTGGAAGACTTTTCATTGTGGAATGGATGAATGGGAAGTAAGGCAAGGAAATGAAGGATTTAAGGTGAATGAAGCAAGAAGATCATGCAGTTGCAGGATGTGGGAGCTTACTGGCCTTCCATGCCCACATGCAGTGACTGTAATATTTAAGATGGCAAGAAATCTTGAAGATTATGTCCTAAACTGGTTCAGAAAGAATCTGTACATTGAAACTTATGACCACTACTTACATGCAAATGGTGGAATGACCACATGGGAGGAAAACTTGGGTAACAAACCACTGCCACCCAAACCAAGGGTCATGCCAGGAAGACCCAAAAAGAAAAGAATTAGAGCAGCTCATGAAAGCCATGTGACATCAACTGGAAACAGGAGTAGGGTGACTAAACATGGAGTACAAATGACATGTCAAAGATGCTTGCAGCCTGGTCATAATAAGAAAGGTTGCCACAATCCACCAGTGGAAAAACCAGTGAAAATAGTCATGAAGAAGATGGGTAGACCACCAAAAAATGTGGGTCAAAGCAGTAGCCAACCAGTTGGTAGAAGCAACAGACCACCAACGAATGTTGGTTAACCAAGTAGCCAGCCAGTTGGTGGAAGTGGTAGCAAAAGCCAACCAGTAGGTCAAGGTAGCCATCCAGCTGGTGGAAGTGGTAGCAGAAGCCAACCAGTGGGTGAAGGTAGCCAAACTGCAACATCTTCCCCAAAAACAGGTAAGTGGACAAGGCAAAGTGTGCAAAAAGACAAGTTTCATAGCCCAAAAAAGGTTTGGGTTGATGAAGGTTCAGGTAAGGGTCATTTTGTGTTAGGTTCTACTACTGCCACAACCAAAACAGGTGTAGCCCTAGGTGTATCCAGTGTTGGGTTCAGTAATTCCATGGGTGTCAAAGGTATGTACTTGTTTCTTTGAATTCCTAATATATAATTTCAAGTTATAAAGAAGTGAAACATTGAGTTAATTATGTATGTTTAGGTCCAACGAAATTGCCAAGTTGGTGGGGTGCTGGTCTTTGTACTGATCCAAAAACTGGAGAGACATTCATTGGTGGGGCTGATGGTGTGCATGTCCCTATTTGGCCACCCAATGTACCCATTCCAAGTGCAGAAGAAATGGCAAAGCAGAAAGCAGATGAAATGGCAAGGCAGAAAGCAGAAGAAATGGCAAATCAGAAAGCAGATACAATGGCAAGGCAGAAAGATGGAGAAATTGCAAAGGATAAACAACCCGACGTGTAGGAGCAATCAACACCAAAGAAGACAACTGTAAGTAAGAAGGCAACACCAAAAAAGACACCATGTCCACCATCAGCACCAGAGAGGAGGAGTGAAAGATTGGTCGGTAGGAAAAGGCCACCAAGTGAGAGGGCATTGAAGAAAAAGCTGGCCATGAACCATCCTGGTCCAGGGGACTCAGAGGATAATGCTATGATTGTAGAGTAGTATGCAAATGTCAAACCTTGTGTTGTATTGACTCTAAACTTTTCTTTTGCCCATGGTTCATAAACTACTATATTATCCATGGTTAGAATATGTGTTAAATGTAGGGCCCTTAAATGTATTAGGAGCATGCAGTGAACAATATGTGATCATGAAATTAGGAACTGCTTATGAAATTAACATGGTTATGTTGTGGCTCATATTTTGGTTATTTATGCTTTTGAAATACATACATGAAATACATAATGCATAATAGACAACAAAATTATTTGATAGACAACAAAGTTGATTTCATTCAACAAACAAACAATACAAATACTAGCACCAAAGACCAACTACATAGATATGACGACTAGAGCCAAACACAAAAGTATTACAACAACCATCAACAACATAAAAACCCTTTCATAAATATGCAATTTTGCATTAACCACTTCCATTTTTTGAGCCACTTGAATATCTTCATCTCCATGGCTGTTACAAGTACTCAACTTCATGCCCTCCAAATCTTGATGCATTTCAAATAACAAATCCTTGTAATACTCGCTAGGGAGTTCTTCATCCAAAAACCGATATATTCTACACTTCTTTCTCTCATCCTGATAAAGCAAAATAATATAATCTACAATCAATATAAAACAAAATAATTCGAAACAGATCGATACATACCATCACCGGACAACTTATAAACCTCCTTCCAGGGTTCTTCCTTGTCCAAGATGTGCGGGGATTCAGTCGGAAGCCACAATCACAAGTGTTCATGTTCCCTCTGTTTTGCCTTGACATTGCTCTCCAATTTGATGAAGATGAAGACATGGAGTTTTTAGGGTTTTAATTTGGGGAAAAAGAAGAAAGAGGGAAAAATAAAGTGTGTGGGGAAATAGGTTTTCTTGCTTTTTATTGTCGGATGAACATAGGTGGCAAACACATGGATTTGTTTTTTAAAAATTTGGGGTGTAACCGGCTAAGAAATGTCCACATAAGTATAAATCGGTCACGGACCCAGAATAGTAAATTTAGCCGTTTTCAAGGATTCAAATAGAACTTTTTTTCTGTTCGAGCCCCAGAAAAGGTTTAGGTGACAAGTTGAAGGACTTTCCAAGTAATTAACCCTTATTTAAAAGACCTTTTCGAGCTTTTGGGAGTTTTTTGGGATTGTAGTTTTTGATTTCAAGTAAATATCCCAACGTAGCTATAATTTTAAAAAAGACTTATTTTTTAAAAGTTTGAAGATTTTAAGCTTCTAAAAGGGCCCCCCCAAAACCCCTTGATAGATAGACACTTATAATTTATAATACCGTTGAATTAGGTTGTGAAGTAAGATGACTTAATAACTCCGGGTTTAATATGAACAATGCCTGCACTTTGCAACCTACTATCACATCTTTAACAAAAAAGGTAAAAAAAATAAATATATTAACCCTAACCTTGAGAAACTCACTACTTTCCAAGACTCAAGCTACCTATCTTAAAAAAAGAAAGTGCATCACGACTTAGGAATAAGTCACTTGTTAATAAGATGTAACACCCGTTGTTTAAAAATATGGATTTCCAAAAACTTTCGCCTAACGGCATTAAAAGAAAGCGGAATTAAACTTTAAAAGTCCAAACCAGCAAAATCTGTTTGGTTTATTCATTAAATGGTGTTATTAGCCATATCATCAAAATAAGTTCAAATGGAAACCCATCGGTTGCCCAACATTAAACAACCGACCACATTATCAATACAAGTCATTATTATCTAAACATAAAGCAAATATCTAAAGCGAGCAGCCACTGTGGGTAAACTATAGCCAGTTTCAAGATCATCTACCCATGCCTCGCATCTTCTCACATCAACCTGCTCACTAATGTTGGACCTGAGGGCACAACACATTTTAAAAGAGCAAGGGTTAGCTAACGAATTAGCTAAGTAAGATAACACATAGTTTATAAAACGTTTGTCCATTTAAAACATTATATAAAAGTCATATTAGGTTGTTAAGGCACATATCATCTCACATACATATCATAGCATCAACATCTTTCATATTAGGATGGGTCATCCTAAATGTGCCTAGTCATCTTTTGCATCTCCACATATGACATCTAAACATCTTTATAGTTGTGACATAAGTCACGCATCTCATATAACATATGCATCTTTATAAGTGTGACATAAGTCACACCCGACTGGATGGACAAACCTTATGGCTGTACATCAATGTCGTTAAGGAATGGCAAGCCAATCCCAGAATAATCCGTATGTTCAAGACAAGTGGGGTGGGTCAGACCTCCCATATTACTCTTCACATCTTTGACCATGTTGCAAGGAGCCACCCAAGCAACCACATCTACGCACTTAGCCGGGCAAGGGCAAGTACGGGTTAAGCTTAACACTTTCATCTAAAATTACGAGCTCGATTTCACATCTCATATAGTTTAGGTGTTCATATTACCTAAACATTATCACATATACATCTTAACGTTTGGGCCCTTAAATTTGCACGTGTCATGGCAACTTAATAAGTCTAGTGAACTAGATGAAAAAGCCATGTAGTCATGCACATTTACATATCATCAACATATAACACATCTCAATTCATCTCAAGACATAACATAGCATTTCATAGCATATCATTACATCGCATACATTGTTACATCTCGTACATCATCATATATCATTGCATATGGTATATCATTACAACATTGCATATCATTTATCATCTTAGATCGTACATCATTTCATATCATCTTTCGTATCATATTATATATATATATATCATTTCATACCATATCATCTATTAAGCATACATAGCATCCGATATCAATACATATCATTGGGGTAGCATTTTAGGCTTCAATATGCATCTACATAGCCCATATCACCTCCCGTATAATCCCGAATACTCATAAGCAAGCAAGATACCATTTAGGGAAGTTATTATATGAAAACTATGTTTTTGTTGAACCCTCAGCGTGTCAAAGTAGTGTATCTTACCTTATACGGGCTCACCACAACTTAAAATAAGCTTACGGTGCTTGATACGTACTCCCGATAACCTATAATGAAGCACAAATGATCTAAGCATCGAATGACAAAACTCAGCAAAATACACTAGGTGCGCCGCACCGAGATGATGGGTGCACCGCACCCCCAATGACTACCTGTAACATCCCAAACTTTTTATTTAACGGTTGACTCGGGTCATTAAGTCAACATTACGTGTCCGTTAAGCCTATAAATGATTTAATGACTATATGTGTTTAATGTGTTATATGTGTCAAGCTTTAGTGCCTTAATGATTAATGTGCTAAAGTGCTTAAGATATGTTTTATATGCCTTTTGATGTGCTTAAAGTGTTTAATGTGTTGTAAGTATTCCCAATAGGTGTTTTGAGCTAAATATGAGCCATAAGGAAGCCTAAGGACTAGTTTTGACATAGGTGGAAGCCCAATACGTGTTGTAAATCTTTTATGTGAACATGTGATGGGGCTAGAAGCCTAGACAGGACGCCGAAAGTTTTGCTACAAGAGTAATTATTTAATGATCCCTTAACGAAAGTGAGGAGGCGCGTCATTTATGGACTAAGAGACCAAGTTGAGTGAAAGTTAAAGGTAATGATATGAACGACTGGTAAACTAGTTGTCCAAGAATGTTTGTTCCCTGGTGAACTATTGAACCGTTTCATTGGACATGAAAGAAAATATGTATGTTAAATAAGTTCTCTTAAAGTGTGAAAGCTAATTGTTGAATGCTTCAAATCGGGACGACCGTTATGTAAACAATTTTAAGATATGTTTTGGCAAAGTATGAAGCGAATGGTGAACTCAAATGGTGTCTATCACTCTTAGTTTGATTGGGAAAGAGAATGAATGACCTAGAAACTTAGGCAAAAATCATATGATTGTGCGATGGTGCATCGAGATCTATTGTGGTGTTCGTATGCAACCATAGTTATGCCATGTGCATTGGATGTCACTACATGATACAATATGTTATTGAAAGAATAAATATGCAGCCAAAGATCATGAATATAATAGTTCATGAAGTTGGAACCGTTAAAGAAGAGTTCGGAGTAGCTCAAAACTGACTGAAGGTTTTGTGATGAGCAAAGAAAGCTTGTAATAAACAAAGTGGATATCATGGTCTAACCATAAGACTTTATGGAGGGATATGTTATGTAGTAAAAGTTGGTGAGTCGACCCTTTGCTCAAATGAATCGTGTGAGTTATAGTAGCAGGTTAATGAGGATATGTGTCAAAAGTTCTTAATCGACAAATGAATAGCCTTCGCCGAATGTAATGGGTGTACTATTTATGAAGGTTAAAGAAATCCGGTGGTTTACTTGGTTTGATTTAAAGATTGAGCCAAAAAGATGATGAAACGGTCGAAATGTAAAATGAAAGTAAAAAAAAAGACTATGTGAGACACTAAATGAGTTTGGCTATGCTAAGTTAAAGTACAACTCAAGGAAATCCTGAAATGATATGATAAAGTGAGGGATGCGGATAAGTCATTTATTTATGAGTGGCGAAATGATTCTGAGGACAGAATCCTCTTAAGGGGGAGGTAATTGTAACATCCCAAACTTTTTATTTAACGGTTGACTCGGGTCATTAAGTCAACATTACGTGTCCGTTAAGCCTATAAATGATTTAATGACTATATGTGTTTAATGTGTTATATGTGTCAAGCTTTAGTGCCTTAATGATTAATGTGCTAAAGTGCTTAAGATATGTTTTATATGCCTTTTGATGTGCTTAAAGTGTTTAATGTGTTGTAAGTATTCCCAATAGGTGTTTTGAGCTAAATATGAGCCATAAGGAAGCCTAAGGACTAGTTTTGACATAGGTGGAAACTAAAAAAAACGGGATTAGGGTCTTGGAGCAGGCCATTAGCTTCTAATTACTCATATTATCCTTTTCTCTTTGAGCCCTAACCATTCCCCATTGCCATAATCAATTCCTTGTTCGATTTGATCTTCGTTTGGTTGATTCGAGAGTGTTTTGATCAAGTTTTTACATTCTCTTTATAATCTCCAGGTATCCCAGGTATAATAACATTGATTTCATGTCCTTTCAATCCCTTGATTCGATTCATAACTGATCTAGGTCTTTAGAGGGTTGATTGGAGTCAAAAACGTGAGTTTTAATCAATTGGGTAACCTAAAATGATTGTTGTTGTGTTGCAAATCAATTGGATGTTAAGGGTTGTTTTCATGACATCATTAGAGTCTTAAAATGATGAATTTTGAGGGTTAAAAGTCGTTCATAAGGTTTGGGGTCGTTTGGGGTGTATTTGGTTAAGTTTTGGAGGTTAAACAATGAGGTTTGTGCAGAAACGGGGCTAGCTGCGGCGCAGCTACTAAGCTGCGGCGCAACTGGAAACCAGTGACACATAGCTGCGACGCAACTAGGTAGTTGCGACGCAATAGCGACGGAATTTTCAAATGGCCATAACTTTTGAACCGTAACTCCGTTTTTGACAAATAAGATATCCACGGAATCGTGAGAGAGTCTACTTTCTAATGGAAATGTTTTTGAAAGATTATTGTAATGTCAAGTTTCCAGAAAGGTTAATTTAGTGAGTGTATCCCGAGTTTCGTCGAGTTATGTAAGCTTTAAAGTATTAATCGAATGTCCGATGCATCAAGCATTGTCATGAGTCATGTTTATAGGTATTTAGACGTGAGTCATGACCTTAAGTGAGTGGGTATTTATTAGCTCATTATGTCGTTTAATGATTATAGGTAGTCGGAATACTTGCAAAGCTCGGTAACTTACGTTATCATTTCTTGTGCACTCCATTGAGGTAAGATACACTACTTTGACACGCTGAGGGTTCAACAAAAATATAGTTTTCATATAATAACTTCCCCTAATGATATCTCGGTTGCTTATGGGTATTCAGGATTATACGGGAGGTGATATGGGCTATGTAGATGCATATAAAAACCTGAAATGCTACCCCAATGATACGTATTGCTATGAGATGTTATGTATGCTTAATAGATGATATGATATGAAATGATGTACGATCTAAGATGATAAATGTTATGCAATGTTGTAATGATATACGATATGCAATGATATATGACGATGTACGTGATGTAACAATGTATGCGATGTGATGATATGAAATGAAACGCTATGAAATGTGATGTATGAGGATGATATGTGAAATGTGCATGATTACATGGCTTGTTCATCTAGTTCACTAGACTTGTTAAGTTGCCATGAAACGTGCACGTTTAAGGGCCCAAACGTAATGATGTATATGTGATGATTGTTTAGGTTGTGTAAACACCTAAACTATATGTAATGTGAAATCGAGCTCGTAAATTTGATGTGAAAGTGTTAGCTTAACCCGTACTTGCCCTTGCCCGTGAGTGCGTATATGGTTGCTTGGGTGGCTCCTTGCAACATAATTACGTGGTTTGAGTACCTCCGGGTGGCGTGATTAACCACCAATGTCTTTGAACATACGGATTACTCCTGGATTGGCTTGCCATTCCTTAACGACATTGATGCACTACTGAATGGTGGTTCATCTAGTCGGGTGCGACTTATGTCACACTTAACGAGATGCATATGTTATATGAGACGCGTGACTTTTGTCACAATTATAAAGATGTTCAAATGTGATATGTGATGATACAAAAGATGACTAGGCACATTTAGGATGACCCATCCTAATATGAATGATGTTGATGATATGATATGTAAGTGTGATGATATGTTTGGGATATGTGCCTTAACGAATTAATATGACTTTTATATAATGTTTTAAATGGACAAACGTTTCATAACTTATGTGTTATCTTACTTAGCTAATTCGTTAGCTAACACTTGCTCTTTTAAAATGTGTTGTGCCCTCAGGTCCAACAATAGTGAGCAGGTAGATGTGAGAAGATGTGAGACATGGGTAGATGATCTTGAAGCTGGTTATAGTTTACCCATAGTGGCTGCTCGCTTTAGACATTTGCTTATTGTTTAGATAATAATGACTTGTATTGATTATGTGCTCGGTTGTTTAATATTAGGCAACCGATGGATTTCCATTTAGACTTATTTTGATGATATGGCTAGTAACACCATTTAATGAATAAACCAAACAGATTTTACTGGTTTGGACTTTTAAAGTTAATTCCGCTTCTTTTAACGCCGTTAGGCAAAAGTTTTTGGAAATCCTTATTCTTAAATGTTGGGTGTTACACTACCACTAGGTGTGCTGCACCAGAACACAACACTTCCCATCGGGTCAAGTCGGTGCGCCGCACCTCCCACATGGGTGCACCACACCTACTGCTGGACGGGAAAAACCCATTGTTTTCCAATCCACACCCCATGAACGGCCAATAAAAATAAAAATGGCCTATTTCAAGCCTATATACTGCTATGAAAACATCAATTGATTCAAGGCTTGATTTCAAACATTATGGTGATATTTAATCACCCGAAAACGTTAGATTTTGATTATCAGATCATTTATTCAAACCCTAGACTCAAACCCAGACCTTACCACCATTAGGAGACATGCAAATCACATAATAATGAATTACAATAGATACCTAAGGCCTGGACTCATTCAAGGGGTGATTACATAAGCGAAATCATAATGATTTCCTCCACTGAAGCTCTAGATCAACCATGGATGTGAAGGGTGGTTAGGGCTCAAGAGAAAAGGATAATATGAGTGATTAGAAGATAAAGACATGCTCCTTGACCCTAATCCCATTTTTGAATTTCACCCTATGTCAAAACTCGTACCTAAGCTTCCAAACATCTCAATATTAGCCCAAAACACCTATAGGGGCTACATACAACTCATTAAACACTTCAAGCACCTCAAAAGGCATATAACTACACCTCAAACACATTAATAAATCAATCATTAAGGCATTCAAGCCTCACACGTATAACACATTAAACACATCAAAGCATTAAATCTACTATAGACTTAACGGACACGTTATGTCGACTTAACGACTCAAGTCAACCGTTAAATAAAATGTTTGAGATGTTACATAAGACCTATCCCAACACATGTTTTCTAATCTATTTTCTCACCTATTTGCTAAAGGCACCAATGGCAAGCATATTTTCTTAACTATTTTTTCGAAAAAAAACTCATTACTCTTTTGGGGAGAAAATCCCAAAAGATGAAATAGGCGATGGGGTCAAGCTTAAGTTCAATCATTTAAAAAAACATAAAGTTTGTTTGCTTGTTTTTTATATATTTTATTTTATAGTAAAATATAAAAAAAAAAAAAGTGAGAAAGAGATATGATTAGGAGTAGTATTTTTTTGAATATGAAATAAGAAAAAGATAATGTGACTCTTAACTTCAACCTTGGTTTTTTTGGTTTTTCGTTTTTTCGGTTTGGCTCTTAAGTTTTTTTGAGTTCGGTTTTTGCTTACCCCTGGTTATATTGAGATGTCGGAATGACTTAAGAGTTGTAGTTAGGTTTCGAAAAATGTATATTTGATAGAAGGTGCTTTGTATGCTATTTGATTAAACTATAAGGACTACTTTTGTAAATTTGTCATATAAGTATACGTATATGTAAAACATGTATCTCCTCCTTCTTCCGCCTTCATCCTCGTCTCTAAAAATCCCAGATCTTATATTATTTCATACTCTTACAACGCTTTTTAAAACTTTGGATTTTTTTTCTAAAAATTTCTGATAAATCGTCAAATTTGGACGAATTTTTTTGTAAAAAAAACAAGGAGAGCCTGCTAATATGAATATGTATTATTTAAATTTCTTTGTAACAATTTTTGCAATTAAAATTGTTAAATTTTGTTCATCACCGAAACAAAAACCCCCGCTGTATGTAAAATATTTTTTTTATATATAAAAATTAATAATCTAATTCTTGATTCCTTCTGACATTCCCATTTCAATTTTGCAGAACCTAATTCTTCTTCTTCTTCTTTTACAAGTAAGTTTTTTTGACCATTCTTGATACTTAGGGTTCTAAATGTGATCAATTTTGTAGTTAGGGTTCTAATTGTGATCAATTTTGTAGTTAGGGTTCTAATTGTGATCAATTCTGTAGTTAGGGTTCTAAATGTGATCAATTCTGTAATTAGGGTTCTAAATGTGATCAATTCTGTAGTTAGGGTTCTAAATGTGATCAATTGTTTTTATTGTGATTAATTAGTTTTTAGGGTTTTAAATTTGATCAATTTATGAGTTAGGGTTCTAAATTCGATGAATTTATTTCATAGTTCTTGAGGAGAAAGGTATGGGCTTTGCGGCGGAACATGATAAAAAACGGTCGTTGATTGTAAAATACTTATGGGTTGTACATAGTGAAAAGGTGAACAAATCACGGGTCTGCCATAGTGAAAATACACCTGCGATGCGGCAAAAATGTTACTTAAACAAAACCCGAAAAATATGGCTTACATCTCCACTTTGCAGGATGAGTAAACAAACCCCGTGTTGGATAATAATGTTTGGTATTACCCCCTATTGGAAATTTCCCCAATTGGATAATAATGTTTGATATTAATCAACTCTATAATGTTGTTGATCTCGTTGCCAACTCGACCAACCAGCCCATCTTTCCCATTCTGTTTATCCAACCTTTTCTCAAACAAATTCTTTTTTCAATAAAGTTTATGCTATTAGCTTGAAATCATGTTTTGTTGGAGGATACCAAGTCAATGGGGTGCAAACAACATGAGACCTCCTCTGCAGCTACAATGACCAGACTTTGATATATACACGTTACCCAACCCACCCATCTTGCCATCTCATACGGTCATTGTACAGGGGACAAAAAATTGTGATTCACTGTACACATGCTTGTGCCAGCCCTCCCATTTTGCATTTCCATTTTCTAGCCCAATTCCCGTTATATTAAATTGACTTATAATCTTCTTATAAGCCAAAATCATATGATGTTTCTTAATACATTAATTCTGCATTGTAGGGTTTTCGAATAAGGTATAAAATGAGTATTCAGTTTAAATGCTTGTTTTGGGGTACGCATGTGTTAGTGTAAATATGTTTATATGTTTTGTATGTGGTATATGGTCTTTTGTGCTTTCAAGTGCACACATGTGTTTGTAGTTTTATACCTTCAAGTGTGGGATATGCTTACTTGTAAGTTTCGTTTACATCTTTTTGTCTTACTTGATTGCTATTGCATTGCATCTGAGCCCTTAGGAAGGTCTGCTCAACTCAACTTGTCTTCTTTCTTTCTTTTCTTTTCAAAAATCAAAATGCTTTTGAAATGATTTGCTTAAGATATTTTGTTAACTTATTCCACCTTTTTGTTTTATTGGAAGTGCTAATTCCTTAGTCAGCCTTTGGGATATCATAGAGACGTCGTATGTGCACATGTTCACTAAGCTATCTACTTTTTCAGGTTATGGAGTGGCTCAGAACTTTCTACCGATCTCGCTTCTGTGAGTTTGATGGACCTGTGCCATTAATTCAGATAAATGTTACTGCTGTGGATGTAAGCATTCCATCTACAGTTGGCTATCTACTTCTTTGTGCACATATTCACTAAGCTGTCTACTTCTTTTTCTTTCTTATTTCTAATATGAAATACTCGTTTTCTGGCAGCTGGCTATATCGAATTTGGAAATGCTCTTCCTCCTACTCGGGAAACAACTGAAAAGCTCCTTGTGCAATTAAGGAAAAAAGTTTTCTCGACTAATAAAGATCATGCTCGTGATTCTGAAGAGGCTCTGATTCAGCTTTTGAATCAGGAGGACGCTCAATCACCTAAGCGGGACGACATCCTTTATCTACTGTCCGTGGTGATGATGCGGATGCAGAATTGGGAAATGTGTTCCTTCTATTTGAATCAGGTATATATTTATTTGTCGTATTATGTGTAATATTATTTTGTTCATCATTTACATATATGTTGTATTCTGTAGATTCAGAATGTACCCGAAGGTGGAAATGTCAGGTTGTTGAGGTCTGAGGAACCACGTTCTAAGTGTTAGGCATACTGGTGAGTTGATTTTTACTACGAATTGTGAAGTTACATGTTCAACAGCTTGTTAATCTACTTTTCTTTCAATTTTCCAGCCCCATCATTTCGCAATTACATTGCAACTGGCATAACAGGAGCTTCTATTGGCATATATGCCTCGACCACTGATCCTGCCCCTCTTAGTTTGGTCAGACATGCCACAGACGGTCTGAGGGAGATTCAGCAGGCCCGGATGCTAAAAGAAACGCTTGAGAAACTAATTGAAGAAGATGGTGCACTTGGGTTTGGGAGGGCTGTGTTTGCAGTGATGATAATACTATCATCATTCAGTGGCCTATACCGTAGATTTTTTAGCAGAAGAACCTAAAGGTACTTTCTGTAATTAGATAAATGTACAAATTCTTTTCTTTTACATTTTTACATAAGCTTAAGTTAGCATTATTGCGATAATTGGTTTCTATAACTAATAATCAGAAGCATTTTTCTTTACCCAAACATCATAACCGGAATATTAGAATCTTATTAGGTAAGATCACCTTTACTAGGTAAGATCACCTTTAGAATTAAATTGAGGTCTTAGAACTTTTAGGAGAGCCGTCTTCTCGAATTGCAAGATCACCTTTATTGTTTTCTTTGTTTTGTTTTTGTCGATACAAATCTGTTTTGGTTTGTATCAGGTGGTATGGCCAATCCTTTGTTATTTTTCTAATGACTAGGATTTTGGAGGAATAAAAATTGTGGTCTTAGAACTTTTAGTAGATACTTCTTCTCGAATTGCAAAGATCAGTTTTATTATTTTCTTCGTTTATCGTTTTTATCGATACAAGTCTGTTTTGGTTTCTGTCACATATATCTTTACTCAAACATAATCACCAGATTATTGCCATTTCAAGAGTCATAATCGATTGCAAACGTTTTTTCCATTCAGGTACGTCCCAGCTTTGACCTTGGAGTGGCAGACACTCATGAAGCGGGGAGTAGCGTTTTTGCATATTGGAGCTTGTTTTACCTGCTATTCAAATACTGTGCTAATAATGTGAATAGGTGGAGTTTGAATTTCTTTCATGCAACTATTGTTTCATTGAATAGATGGCTGAATTAGATGGTTAATTCTAAAGATAACGGATAGACTGAAAAAGCTTCAGGTGGATTAAAGACTAAGGAATTTGTTGCTTTGTTCTGTCTGCTATTATGTTATAGTGTCATGGCATATATGTGAGTAAACATAAGAAGCTGTTATGGTTATACAGGCATCCAGGCTTCTATTTTCTACCCTCTTGCAGCATCTGTAACCAACATATCATATTTTTACTGGATTTTTGACAAAGATTCAAGGTAAAAATATGAGTTCTTGTGGGTTTTGGGAGTTAAAGATAAACAATTTGACTAAAAAAGTGTTTTCTTACTCTGGATGGAAATCTAATAGAGAAACAAAATTTTGAAAGTAATACTTTTGAGAGCAAACGTTTGAAGGTTTACTCAAACTGTTGAACAAACATAAAGCAGTAGACCATGGTTGCCTGGTTGGGATTTGGTATGGACTATAGAGGCACTGGAACACAAATGTTCAATGCTGTGTTTTGAAAGGGTGGGAGGTGACGTTGGTTAACAACTGTAATGATTTGAGTTTTAAGATAGACTGATGAGATTGGGCATCGCCCTGAGTGACGTATCTCAGTTAATATACTTTTCTCTTGGTCAGATTTAGATTTGCCAAGTTGATCACCAAGGTTTGGTATGTTCCAGGTGCCAATCTTAAACCTACAACCATCATTTGGTGATTCTTTCTGGCACACAAAGTTATTTAGGCTCAAAAGGATAAGTTAGTCATTGGGATGTTAAAGCACAAAAGTGGTACCAATATGTTTTAGTGAAACTTTTGGGTTAGGGAAAGGGCGACACAGGACTACCTTCGGGGACTTGAACTTGGCTCAATAATGACTTTCTTACATCCGCTTGTTTGTCATGTGAAAATTTCTATTATGGCACTCAAATGTTAATGTAATTTGATTTTAGTTGGTGTATAAATGGTTTTTTTTTTTTTAAAGCTATTTGGTTTGTTCCTTTAGTCATAAACTTTTAAGGTAATTAATGTGTCCTTGAAAAATAACTTATGTATCCGTTACTAGATATACTTCAAAATTTTCTACTAGTTTTTTTCATTTTGATGTCATAAAATAATTGACTCGTGCCATTACTTTAAAAAAAAAAAAATTCCAAGAAGGCAAGAAGATAAGTATTTATGATAAGTTTATTCTTTTTGAAAATACTAAATAAATCTCTAGTTTTATTTAACGTGCATAAAAAAATTGTATTATTCCATATCAAAAGTCAACTCATAAATTTTATAATAAGTGTTCAACTATTTAATACATCTTAATCCCTTTAAGGATTCTTTGGTATGATGGAATAAAAAGTGGATAAACAGAATGAAAAAGACTTTGTTTTTTGTTTGGATAAACAACCTTGTCAGTAAATTAGATATTTATATAAACAATCTATATCATCTATAATTTATAACTTATATAACAAGAACAAATACCTAAGTGGTAAATGCAACTATAATTTCTGTTAAGTTGCAACAAGTTGCCATCTATTTAAACAGATTTGACTAGTCCCCTCCCTTAAACAAACAACATAAAACACAAATTAAGAAGCTTGCCACTCATAGCTTTTCTCGTGTACTAAGAATATAATGGTCCCCGGCCAATTCTCATGGATCCAATCCACAATCCTCCATTACAGCAGCTTCTTTAATCTCTTGTAACATTTTTATTACTTGCCACATGGTGGGTCTCATTTCTGATGAACTTACATTACATGCTATAGCAACCTCAGTCATCATTTCTAACCTTTTCTCCTCTATCCCACCACCATCATTTTCCCTACTCAATTTCACCCACTTGACCACATCATCCGGTGACATTTCTTGGTGATCCGAAACCGCCTTCCCTGTTAGTAGCTCGAGTAATAGTATTCCAAATGAGTAGACATCTGACTTGGTGGTTGGTTCGTTGTGTGGTTCAATTTCTGGGGCCTTGTAGGCAGAGAAATCGCGATTGGTGTCATGACTTGGGAACAAGGCGGATAAGGAATAGTCGGTGATCAAGGCTTCAAAATCGGTCCCTAAGAGGACATTGGAAGATTTAAGATTGCCATGGACGAGGTTGTGCGTTTGATGGAGGTACGAGAGTCCTTGTGCAACGTCTTCCGCTATTTTAAGGCATGATGTCCAATGTAATGGTCTTGCCCTAGTCGATTTCGAACCTAAAAGTG
The DNA here is from genome assembly GCF_010389155.1 of Erigeron canadensis. Taxonomy (NCBI): domain Eukaryota; kingdom Viridiplantae; phylum Streptophyta; class Magnoliopsida; order Asterales; family Asteraceae; genus Erigeron; species Erigeron canadensis. The sequence continues at coordinate 7,745,800 of NC_057767.1, read as the reverse complement.
TCACATTTGTCAATCATCGAATGCTCTTGTACTAGTTTAACAAAATTAAATATAGGTTGAAAACATTTTTTCACACTAAAAAGTAAGTAAAATATAATGATACGACACTGATGTGACAATCTCATGAAATAAATAAATATGTTCTCACCGTGAATGAGTGAAAACAGACTACCATTTTGTTGGTACTCGTAAACAAGAAGCTTTTCTTCTTTCATATGAAAATAAGCTTCAAGCGCCACCACATTAGGGTGTCGCAGAGTACCAACAACCTCCATGTGTCTCTCAAATGCCTCATTCGTCATGCCCCCTAATTTCGTGGCGTCAAGCCTCTTGACGCACACGATCACTCGGCCATCCACGAGCGCCTTGTAGGTCGTCCCCATTGTTCCACTCCCTAACAACTCCGCGGACGCCCTCATCAATTGCTCCACCGTATACACCTGTGATTCCCCGGGACAAAACACAAGAAGACCACTTTTTTTCTCTGCTATCCCTTGATGTAATTTCCTCACCTTTTTTTCCAACTCATTCGCCTCTTCCATCCTCATCACTTCGGCCGCAGCATCTGCGGCCTCTGCCATTTCCATCATCTCATTAACGCCCTTTCTTTTCTTCTTTTTCTCGGATTTCTTAACCAACATCATTACACATAAAGCCAATCCAATTACCAAAAACAAAACCAATGCAAACCCGACTATCACTCCTATCCGCTTTTTCTTATTAGAATCCGAATTCGTTATGCCTTTCATTTGTTGTGTATCCGCTAATGATGACTCATGTTTTTCCGTCGAATTTTGACTAAAATGTGGTCCACATTTTATATGAATTATCTCACCACAAAGGCCTGGGTTATTTTCAAATAACCCTGGCCTAAATTTACCCAGAGCCCGGGTACCCGGGACATTTCCACTTAAAAAATTTACAGAAACATTAAACACTTCAAGACTTGATTGATTAAAAGGCGGAATCGTGCCATTTAAACGATTCGAATCAAGACGAATGTAGTTCAATCTATCCAACTTACTTAACCCAAACGGAATCCCACCCGATAATTTGTTAAAAGACAAATCTAGAGTTCTTAGTCTATGAAGAGACGAAATAGACAAAGGAATAACACCAGTGAAGTGATTTTGATCAAGAAACAATGCTTTAATATTAACAAATCCAGTAAGATCAGGAATTGGGCCATTAAGTGAGTTATTACGTAGACTCAAAACTCTCAACTGGTCCAACCGGGCCAATGTATTAGGTGCAAAAAAGCCCGAAAGGTTTAAATTCTCGAGAACGAGTCGAATTATTTTGCCATTTTTGTTGCATTGTTGTACTCCTTGCCATTTGCATAATGTGGAAGTGTTGGTATATGAATAAGTAGTGAGCTTGTTGTTATGAAGATCAGCTTTGGATTTGAATGCCAGGAGTGACACAATGTCATTTGATGAAGCAAATGATGGTGAAATCAAAGTGTAAAAAGATAGGAAAAAGATGGCATTGTGAAGAAAAGATGATAAGTAGTTCATGTTTGAATGAATGGGTGAAAATGAAGTGAAAATGGTGGTTGAGTTGAGAATGAATGAATGTAAAAGGGGGTATGGAATGTATGGTGGGTGGGTAGATTGCAACAAAAGAAGGACAGTGAGGATCACGTGGTACGGTTTTTCATTTTTGAAAAAGAGATGCGGTGGGGTGAGGAAACCTGGTCCCTTTTAGTTAGATTCTTGGAAGCTTTACTGTTACATTACATTACAATGTCTAATTAGTTATAGTGTATTCATTAGCATAGTACTTTCACAGTAACGACGGTCGGGTAATAGCGGTGACGGGTAGTGACAGGGCCGATAGTGGTTGCGGTGTAGAGTGGTATAGGCTGATGGTAGTGAAAATATTTATTACTTTTCAAGAAAAAAAAAACAGGACTATAATTTTTATTAACGAGTAATAATAATGAAGATATATGTTTTATGTATATTTCAAATATGAGAGAATGATTGGAAGGGGGCAAGGGAGCCAATGCCCTCTTCAAAATCCAAATTTTGTCATGTATTTTAAATTTTTTCATGTATTTTTTAATTTTGCCCCTTTATAAAATTTTTCTTAATACTGTCTCTGATGATCGGTAATGTTCTATTGTCGATGTCCTGCAAGTTTGATTGGCAAAAAAATGCAACGAAGGGCGTTTGACTAGACGCATAGATCATGCATCTTGAAAAATGGTTACCTTGATCTGTAAGTGAATGAGTAAGTTACAAGGCTGAAAGATATGTTCTTTTTTTTGAAAAAAAAAAATTGTTTTAACCAACTGAAAATGAAATTATCTTATCTTCATTTAGAGAAGGTAAAACTTCTACATATCAGATGTTAAGTTATTTTAAAATTTTGTAAACACCATATCACTGCTTTGTAAAATGGTCCCCTAATAATTCTATCATCTGAATACCATTGAAAAAGCTTCTTTAAATTATTCCATCTGAATTTTATATTCTTTGATTGATATTCCACGAAATTTTTGATACATACTTAATTAAGTGTATACTCTTATATATGTGTTTTAAAACCAGCCGGGTTGGATCCTGGAAACAAAGGTTATGGGTTCGATTCTCATGCCCAGCAAGGCTGGAGGTCATTTTCTACCTTTGGTAAAATCTGAAAGCAGCCTCTCTACTTTTAATAGGGGTAATACTATCTACATATTAACTTCCCTCATACACCGTCGAAGATGGTATTGAGACCGAAAACTCATAGAAGACGTCATTGGGAGCTACTTTACTTTCTTATATATGTGTTTTAATAGCGTATGATAAGCATATATAAAGTAATTTGGAACTTCAATGGAGAAAAAAAAATACATAAATAATTTTAAAATAGATTCTGAATACGAGTATAAAAAAATTTGGAGCTGCTATACATCTTGAAATTAACAAGTTGCTTTAATATCGCTACGTTAAAATTTGACTTAAGACAAACAATCCTAGAAGGTTTAAATTTCATAAACATTGGTATCCTTGTAAAGTTGTAAAAAGAATATGCAAGAGTCAAAACAAAACTGTATGTATCAAATCAAAATAAAATATAATGACGAGAAAAATTTGACACATATAATAGCGTACCGCAATAAGTTTATTCTCATATGCATCACCAAGTTATGATGTATAAAGTCTTAGGGTGAAACAGGTCGTTAACTCGTTAGGTTTGTTTTGTTTCAGTGAAGTCTTGTTTATATCTACTAGACTAGTAGACTCTTTTTGGACCCAATAGGATATTAATAAAATTTATAATTTTTTGAAAAATATTGCTAATTTTATAATGAATGTCAGTACATCACTAGTCCTCCCAATATTCACAATTACACCTTCAAAACATATTCAAAACTGTTACTCGTATTTCTTACTAATGCGATGATATTGTAACATCTATACTATCTAATAAAACAAACCACAATTTTTTTTTCTTAAATTTTCTGTCTTTGAAAACCCAAGAATACCATTCTTATTTATTCACTAATTTAAACATCCCCTCCATCTAATATACTTATAATACCCTTGATCCGACCCTGTTGTTATAAAAAAAGAATATACCTATAATGCCCTTAATGAGATAATTTACAGTATAGATCCCTCAACACTTAAAATAACTACAATATCACCTTTTACATCAATTACTTTTACATTCACCGTCATCGTCGCCCCAGTGCCACCTCCACCACCGTCATCACCACCACCTCCGTTATTACTACCCCGCCGCCGCCGCATTGCGGAGACATAAGTCTAATAGGTCAATAACATTGCATTATATTTACATATCGCTATCTGTCATTCAATATTTCAGTCATTAGAAATTTGGGCCATTGGTTGTTATTTACTTGATGGGAATTGAAAAATGATAAACATCTTTCACTTTATGACGCATTTTGGAATTTATGGGCCCATTTTGAAACTTACACGATATGTGTGTTAGCCCAATAGACCAAGAGAGTTTTTTTATTTTTTTTTAGAATCAACTGTTTTTCCTAATTCTTATGTTCATGAATCATGACCCACGGACACATGAATACATGATGTCAACTCTATGTTACTGATACGATTCTGTTATGTTTTAGCAGAAGTGGGAAGCAAAGAAAGTGACTGTCATTGTATTAGAGGATTTAGGATTATATTGAAAGCTGGTGCATTTTAACTTTTTAGACATTGATTCAAGGGGGCTTACCGAGGATAAAGTGGACGACGTTAGGTGGTTAAGACGTTAGGTATAAACATTTTTAAATTTTATGTATACATATTTGTAAAAATTATATTTGATATAACATCTATAATTTTAATAATTAACTATTATCATCATGATTAGGTGGTTAAGACGTTATGTATAAACATATTTTGGCTTTTAGGTCCCCAAGTAGAACTCGTTGTTCTTAGCTTGGGGGCCATTCTTCAAGCTCGTTCTAGACCCAAAATCTCTTAGAGCCGGCCATCGATTGACCCATTAGACCCATAAATGAGGTGTTAGCATACATGTACGCGTGTGTATTCATTAGACGTCGATTGACCCATTGTATATTTGTCCATATAGCGGCAGAGCCGACCCAAAAAGGTACTTGGGCTAGGCCATCATTTAAGGCCCCCAAGTAGTCAAAGGCCCCAACTTTTGATTCTGTTTTGGGCTTTTTGTGTTATAAGAGGAACTCAGCTTTTTGTATGGTATATGTATGTGTGGTGGACCGGGGAACATGCAACCAACATCTTCACAATCTTTTCAACGCTCGAAGCATCAAATGTTTTACGTTATAAGTAGAATAGCAATCTTAGACTAACACAAACACGTACTTGCATTGTGGAAATTCATTTATTACAGTTGTTTTGGGGTTGGCTTAGGATAAACGGGATTGGAGGATTGTTGTTGGAGGTTTTAAAAAAAGGCCTCCAAACTTGGTACCGTTTAAGGCCACTCAAAAGCTTAAGCCAGCACTGACAGCGGCTAGGGACATTGTATATTTGTGTAAGAAATTGAAGTTATAACTCCCTATGAAACATGAAACCATCTCCAAAATGACAATTAAAATTTAAAACGATGTATACAACCTCTTCTCCGGTCTAATGCCAAATTGCCAATATATGTAAGATATCGATCTTCTGATGGCTAGTGATCTAAATCATCGTTTGACATCGACTATATAACTCATCGATTAGCAACTTTTATTTCTGTTAGGTCCAACTGTCCAAGTAGTACTCAACAATTACCTAACATAAAACTGTTTTTCATTCTCTTATTTTGGCAGCTAGTGTTGCCTGTAAAAATAGGCGAAAAATTAAAACAGCCCTCAAAATAGATTACTTGTAAACACTAATATGATGACAACTTTGAAATAATTGACTTAATGATTATCTTCAGCTTCCCGAACACAAAAGCACAGAAAACTCTCTTTTTCCAAATCAATGATTGCAATTTGGTTAAATTCCCACTCAATTTTACAAATCTATTTTTATAACTTTAACTTTTGCTTCAATTTCATTTTCAAACAACATATAAAAAGGAAGATTTGAAAGGGGTACCAAAAGATAGTGAAACTCAAGCTTCCTTGTTGACATTTGATCCACATTAACACACTTACATCCCTTCACAACCACCCTTTAAAGGTTACAAATTTTCATTTTTACGCTTTTTTGGACGATGATAGAAATTACGACGATTCAAAAATTATGGCTGTTGACGTGTCTTTCACGTTCAAGGTATGATTGTGGTCGCTTTCATAAGTCACTATAAGCATCGTTGGATCATCCAAAGCTCGTTCAACATGTTTTCTTGCGGGACAACCTCGCAAAGTGCTACACTTGTAATAACCCCTAAAACCACAATAAACAACAAAACAATAATTAGTACGCATCAAATTAGATGAAGCATAGCCAATATTTTCCCTAGAAAATTCATATATAACATGGATTCCCTTCATAATGTTCACTTGTTTGAAATATATCATACAGTGTAAGTTTATACTTTATTCTATTGCTTCAAGTAAGATCCAAGTTTAACCAAGAAATGTATGAAAAACTCAACCAGAATTGTCATAGCAAGCCAAAAACTATCGGAAATGAACACGTATACTTGATGGCTAAAAAAAATTCATGTTAAGTTATGAAGTTTGTCTGTCTGTAGAGTTTCGGTTTAAACATTCTCTAACATGGCGTTTGGTTTTACATCAACTCCCAAAATAATTCTAAATACGTGTGTGCAATTCTCTAACTGGACTTACACCTCAAAAGGCAAAAACCTCTACGAAATGAGTTAACCTCACATTGACAACAAGGCGTTTGAGCATGGCTGAATCGATAGGTTTGACATTGAATATTCCTTAAAACCAAATTCATTGTCCAAACAATTATTTAGTTATAACTTATAAAACTAATTTCTTCATTTGCATACCCTCTAAACAGTATCTTTCAATTAAATCACCAACAAATCCTATCTTTCAATTCTTCTTACCTCCATCTACTTCATTCTACTCTAAGCAACCTTTCATCTACAAGTCAATCTATTGTTTGACTTTATTTCCAACGAAATGGGTTCCAAATTTTCCTTTGACATTTGATGATCTCTTACTTTGTATAATTCATCATATTAAGACACCTCTTTTGTCATTTGCACAAAACAAATTGTATTGATTATTTAATTTAAAAACTACATTTGTATAATAATTTAATGCATAATAATAACTTTAAAAAAATAATAAAGTCATCTCATAGTTATATACAACTATACACAAAGAGGTTGTAGTTGACTTTTCATAACCATTGACTTTTTGTCTTCATTTATTCGGTTGTTGCCATAAATTTTTACCTAATATTCCTTGTGTTTGAAGATATATTTCTAGATCCCCATATTTTAACATCACCAAAATATTATTTTTTTTGCCATAAATTTCTAAGTCCCCCAAAATATTTATTTTAATATTACCCAAAACATAGAAAGTCCAAAGCCTAGTAGCCAACATATATATTCATTTAACCAAAACACCCTAAACCATTAGTCAAACTTTCTGACTTTGGGCCGGCTACATTCTCCAAAGCCAATATAAATAAAAAACACAACAATACTCATTTACCAAGAGTAAAAAAATAAAAATTCGATGAGTTGCTCAATCACAAAATTAACTTTTTAACCACTAGATATAAATTATGAAAAATGAGATTTTTACCTTGGATGTGGTGACCCTTTGATTGGTTTTTGCCCATACTTTCTCCATGAATAATCATCTGGTGGTATATCTGCCATTTTTAAGCTTATTGCTGGTACTCTTACCACTCTTTTCAATCTTGACTTCCTGCAAAACAATCCATTTTTTTATAAGCATAAAACAATAACAAATACTTGTACTAATTATAATACATATCTAATATATATATATACACACTTTTTACTATGGGAAATGATAGTTTTAACATAATTAATTCTTCAATTGTAGTCACAAACAATAACACAAAATATAGTGACAGATAAAACATTCAATTTACTGTCACTGTAAAAAGTAAAATCTAATATATAGAAGTGGATCAAAATTCTTACTTTCTTTTCGAACAATGGCATCTACCAGAAGAATTAGTACACTTAGTGTGAGAATCCTCCATTGAACTACATTTTCGTTTAAAAGAAGACGACGAAATATTCGGCTGTCCAGCAGACGACACCTGTGAAAGATTCGTGATCTGAAAACCCGAAGACATCGAGGGCTGCAGCCCTTCGGTATCCCCAGTCAACGACGACATAAAAGAGTTTGCGGGCGATGCAGTAGCAGCAGCGCCCGCAAAACTAATAGTCGTTGTGGGGACATCTTTCCAATCAAACGACCCCGATTTTGACAACGAATGTACGGGCATCCGTTGCTGAATCGGGGTGGCCGTGTACACTGTCTCCGGTGTTGGCTGCGGCTGCACTTGAGCAGCCAACACTGGATACGTTTTTTTTTGTGTTGTTATGGGTGGGTTTGTAATGGGTCCTCGCCGGAACCGGGCGTGGCCCGTGGATGTCCGGTCGAGGAGAGATATGAATTTTTTAAATTTCGCAACGGCTACATCAGCGACTGCGATGTAGTCCGTTGCGACTGGTGGAGTGTCATTTGCGACAGTTGAATATGATGGTTTTTGATGAGTATGGGCGGATAATAAGCCTACGAGATTCTCGAGGCTTTGAAGACCCGCGGTACCAGCATCCTGTACCGCGGTGTCTTCTGTTTTGCCGGAGAAGGCAAAATTAGTGTTGTTGTTTTTGTAGGAATTCATGAACTCAACTGCCATGGGATCAAACATTGTGAATGATATAATCAATATAAAAAAAAGTTATATAACTGATGATTAAAAAGAGAGTCAAATAGATAATGCGGTGAGATTTTGACGAAATGACGGATATACCCTTGTGTGGTCAAAGGTTATGGCTAATAATAAGATGACACGTGGCCTGATATGTGACCGTATCAATAAAAGTGGGGCCCGGGAGTTTTATGTTTTTGAGAAGAAGAGTACAACAACGGTGGGGATTTTTATATAAAGTCAAAGTCAAAGACTGTGTTGTCATCGATAATTTCTTTTCCTTTTATGAAAATAAGAATAAGAATAAAAGATTTTTGTTATTATTTTTTAAAAGTTTGGTTTAAATGATTTAACCTTTGAATATCTTTAGCGGGGTAATAAGTTCAACATGACCGTTGCGAGTAAAGGAAAGGGTATATGCACTTTATAAGTCCATGACTAAATGAAGAGTAGAATTCCAAATTCTGAAAATTTGTAATGCTATAATATGTTACAGTTTTGACAATGAAATGTTTTATTTTATACTAGCGTTGTACCCGCGCGATGCAGCGGGAAATAAGAAAAAAAACGCCGGTGGTTTGATGGTGGTTTGTGGGGCGGCGGCGATGAAAAAGAAAAAAAAATAAGCCGGCGGCAGTGAATGGTGGTTTTTGGGGTGGTGGTGGATGGTGTTTATGGGGGATAGCGTACATAGAAGGTGGATTGCGGCGGTGGATGGTGGTATTTGGGGGCGGTGGTGGATAGTGTTTATGGGGGGAGAAAATCAGAGAAGGGGGGAGGGAGAGAAAATCAGAAATCGGCTGAACGTATGTGTGTGTAATGAGCGTGATGGAGAAAAAAATAGGGTAGTGTAAATTAGGAGGGCATAAAAGACATTTTAAAGGTAGAGGTGTTAAAAGAGGGTGGGGTAGTTTGCTTATTAATGGAGTATAGATAAATACTACGTCGAGCTTATGAAATGTAATATTTTATATAAGTTCTACGTCGAGCTTATGCACTTAAGCAAGTATGAAGTATCTACAGACTACAATTGGTCGTCTAGCTTCTGCTTTTGGAACATGTTTTACATAAAGTTGTTAAGCTTCCATTTGTTTTTTTTTTTCTTCATTTTTACAATTAATTTTGTACCGTTAATATGTTCCCTGCATTTTCATTTATTTTTCGTTTCTTACTAGTACACTAATTGTGCAAACTAATGTTACATAGTCTGTATACGAATATATTATGGAATGTTAACACATGAGTTATACAATATATCGCTACAAATATAATTTGAGTTTTTCTAATGATAACCTAATTTAGTTAACGTCCATTAAAAAAATTGTATTATTGTCCTTCACGTGCTACTGCAGTATGTGATAGGACACCCGAAAGTTGGAGCGAGGGTCACAAGTTCAAATCTCATCTCAAGCATTGTGGCTGGCCAGGTTTTTTTGGCGGAACGAGTTGAATTTACCGGGTAGGGCGGGCGGGGGAGGGAATCGGGTAGACCTATGGTATTCAGTCCGGATACCCGTGGTCCGGCCCTTCGCTGTTCTAAAAAAAAATTATATTATTACCAAAAATTTAAGGGGTGAGTTTTTGATATGGAAGATACTATGTTTTTTATTTTTATTTTTTTTTTAAAATTTTCTTGTTAGGTTTATGTTTTGAAGCAAAATTACCATGTCTTCATATTTTTTTGGTTCGTATACTATGTTATATTTTATGTTGGTGTGACAAAAATTATAAAATAGTTATCATACTAAGTGCGCAAATAGTAGATATAAGATATGTTATATTGATATGTGATTGTTAATAAAATTATGAACGAAGATTTATTATGAAGATTATGCATATATATATATTTCTAAACAAGATTAAGACTATATATTCTGTTTTAACATGAAAAACAGTGACCTGATAATACTTATAATCATGTCTATATTATCTATTTCATTTTTTTTTCGAACATTCAATCAACATGCGATATCAAGAAAATCTCACCGTATAACAGTGAAGGCTTACAAATATAATTTGCTGATTTGCACTCTTGAGTCTACCCCCCAACCTTAAGTAGCTAGGTGGGGAACTAAAATTGTTCTTGTCGTAAAAGAGCCCTTTGGGTCCACCAGACTAAAAGCCCAGCCCAACTAATTTCCGTTGACACTCGTTCATCAATGTAAGTCTAATGGGCCGGACAGCAAAACTGTATATTCTAAAAGGATATGCGATGTGGCCTGTCACCTGTGGGCTGTGGGTTGTAATTATAAATGGAATACTTTTAAAGGTGTTAGGATTGAACTCTTTTAACATTTTTTCATATGAACTAGTTTTGTCTTCCACGCATTACTCCGGGAGACAACGTTTATTATATAGGATAATATGTAAAATTATAATTTGTTTTTTAAAAAAAACATATATTTTTCTAACTATATTAATATAAATAAGAACACTAGAATAATAATATTGTAATAATTTATTTTTTAAATATTACACTAACATAACATACAGTCTATAAAATATACAAAATGATATAAAATGTTTCATCATGGTGGTTGTGTAAAACTTTGGGGGAAAAAAATTATAGTCAATATGGCAAGTGTAAAGCTAAATGCTAATATTGTCCGAGTTGTTCAATGCTTTGCTACGAAAATAACTTATTGAAATTAGTTTATTTATTTATTTATTTTATTTGAACGGCAGGTAGGAAGGTCGTTCCATCGAGTTGAGCAGTGACATCTAAACGGGCAGTATGCTCAGGGTTCGAGGCGTCTTACACCGCTCGTACCCTCCAAAGGGGGCCATTTTACGCAAAAGAGGTAAATGCCCGAGGTCAACGGGAAATACAACATTCAATCCCATGAGCTTCAAGCCAACATCCTCTCTCATCAAGATACCTAGAAATTTATAACAAAAAGTGTATTAGTAAAACAAAATATAGTAAAAAAAGTTATATTAATAACGACGACAACATTCTTATAAAAATTATGATATTTAGTTATTTACAAATGATTATTGTTATTACAAAGTGAAATAAAAATAAAATTGAAATAAAAATGAAAAGTGACTAAAACACTTGATGAAGAATGATAGTTGAGAAATGTCAAATGAGAAATAAACGAAAAGGTGGGCCTTATGGCCCAAATTTTACCAAATATTGGAACTGGCAAAAACTCGGTGTAAGCCAAAAAGAACTATTAAAGCCCCGTACTTTTGATTTTATTATAACAAGCATCGTATCTGCACAATACGGCAGTGGTGGTAGGGAAGGCGGTCTAGTGGTGTCGGTGATGGTATTATTGGTGGTGGTGGTGGTGGTAGTGTCAAGTGGTGTAAGTTGATGTAATTGTGATAGTGGAAAATTTAGAAGATAAGGAATTAAAGTGTTAATTATTTAAAATAAAGGTTTAAAGTGTTTAAGGACAAAACATAAAAAGTCAAGATAATTCTTGTAATTTAAAGGTAGAATTACTTAAAATAAAAAGAGGTCATTTCCTGTAACGTCCATCATTTAAAAACAAGGATTTCCAAAATTTTCACCTAACGGTGTCAAAGAAGGCGGAACAAATATTTAAAAGTCCAAACCAATAATTTCAGTTTGGTTTATTCATTAAATGGTGTTACTTGTCATATCATTGAAACAAGTCTAAATGGAAATCTATCGGTTCGCCAACATAAAAGAACCGATCACAAGTCTTAACAATTCATAAAACATCTTAACATAATTCAAAGGTCTAAAAGAGCAGCCACTATGGGTAAACTATGATCATCTTCAAGCAATCTACCTATGCCTCGCTCTTTATTTATCCACACTCAAAGATGGCTAAACCTGAGGGGACAACACATTTCAAGAAATAAGTGTTAGCTAACGAATTAGCTAAGTAGGATAACACAAGAGTATGAAAACATTTGTCCAATTAAAACATAATAAAAAGTTGTAATTCATCATTAAGGCACACATCATCAAAAAGCATCACATATAGCCATAAACATCATTCATATAGGATCATTCGTCTTAGTTGTGCCTAATCATCTTTCATCATCACATATAACATCATTCCAGGTGTGACTTAAGTCACTCATATCATATAAGGTGTAAGTTTGTGTGTAGGCGGTCATGAGACCTAACGGGAACCTCACACCCAACTGGATGGATAAGCCTTTCAGTGGTCCATCAGTATCGTTAAGGAATGACAAGCCAATCCAGGAGTAGTCCGTATGTTCAAGACATTGGTGGGTAATCACTCCACCCGGAGATACTCAAACCACGTAATTATGTTGCAAAGAGCTAGCCAAGCAACTACATATACGCACCGACCGGGCAAGGGCAAGTACGGGTTAAGCTTAACACTTTCACATCAAATACGAGCTCGATTTACATCACATATAGTTTAGGTGTCCACATTACCTAAACATAACACATGTTCATCTTTTACGTGTGGGCCCTTAAACGTGCACGTGAGATGGCAACTTAAAGAGTCTAGTGAACTAGGTGAACAAGGCATACGATCATGCACATTACAATAGTCGTCAACATGAGTTACATTTCATTACATATCATTTCATTACATAACATCATATCACATATCATTGGGACTGCATTTCCTGTCTCAATGGTCAATTACATAGCCCATACAATCTCCCGTGTACCCCGAATACCCATAAGCAACAAGATATCATTAGGGAAGTAAAACTATAAAACCCATGCTTTTGTTGAACCCTCAGCGTGTCAAAGTAGTGTATCTTACCTTGGTACACCTTACCAACGAGTTAAAGTGTCTTACTGTGCTTGCTAAGTGCTCACAACTACCTATAATGAGTATAAGATCGTTCTATAAGCTAAACAAAACTTAGGTACCAAACTGAACCCATTTGTGCACCGCATGGAAGTCTTGTGCGCCGCACAAAACCAAAACCTGGGCATTTATGCGCCGCATGGAATAAGTATTCGCTGCATAATAATCGAATTTTGTCACAGAAAGCATCCAACATTCTGATCACCATTCTATGCGCCGCATATCGGGCCTTTACCTGAAACCATTCTTGAAAACTGGCATATATGCGCCGCATGAAATCCTCATGCGCCGCATAGAACCCGGTTCGACCAAAACTCAAACTTTTAAACCTTTAATCGAATTCCATACGAACTTAAATCATTAATTCAACCAGGAGACATAAAATTGACCCTTTTGACAGTACTTTTGATGACTTTAATCCTTAAATCAATCCTTTAATCTTTTAAAACATAATCACTCATTGAACAACCCGAATAACATGAAATCGGTAAACGTTTAATCAAATAATCCAACCCAGGACCCACACCCTATGGCCTGGGTTGAATACTCATCTATGACTCCAATAATCAGATTTCAAAGGGGATTATACCTATATTACCTGCACTTGACGTAGGGGACTCAAGATCTAAACAATACTTGATCAAAAATGGAACGAAACAAATGGATCTTTGCTTGGAAAGAGAGGGAGATCGGCTGGGGGTTTTTTACACACACGATGCAGAAGTTTTGTGACAATTAGGGTTGCCTAATTGCTCACTAACCCCTGGCCATCAACCCAATATGTTACACTTAGGACCCCTCAACTTCTAACCTTAATCTTCTTAGCTTATCTTTCTACCGGGAGTCTTAACACACTAACAAGCACCTAATTACTTAACGTTACTTTACTTACTTTCATTAAACATCTCATTTATATATTCATATTAAATACATAAGCATTTAATCATATAGTCACATAACTTAATGACCTAACGTTAACTAACGGAAAGTCAAATAGTCAAACACGAAAAGTTCAGGATGTTACATTTCCTTTAGAAGGGAGTAAAGATATATCAATAATAGCTAAAATGCTACAACACTATATATGTTGGAAGCTACTTGTTTTGAATAGTGTTAGTTGATTTGGAAACATAAAATAATGTTCTTCATCGGACGAGCGAGGAATCTTGTGATAACGTTTTTCAAACTATCACATCTCTTTCCTACTTTGGGATTTCTAATCGTGATAGAAAAGCTAGTATTCCATGGCATATATGGGCAACAAATTTTTATTGTAATTGTAATTTTTTTTATTTATTATAGCTTCAATAAAATCTTCGGTGTTAAAAAAAAACACTATATATGTAATAATGAATATTTTGATGTAACAAGTCATGAAAATTCATTTATTTTTTATTTGATCCAGAATGTATGACTTATATAATCACTTTTCTTACCTAAGTTGTCTGTTGATAACTTAAGAAGGTGCCCAATGCCCTCGTTTGGCTGCTCGTTCGACATATAGGGACGAGTTCACACTGTTGGGTCTCGTTCTTGCAGGGACGAGTTTGGCTTGCTTATTTTATTTTATTATTTTTTATTTTTTAAAGGCTAACGACTATAAATTCAAAAGGAAGGAGACAAAACTAACTTTCACCATTTGGCAAAACAAGCCCCTAAACGGTTATTTAGTTCAAAACATGTTCAAAAAAAAGTGTCAATTTTAGTCCTTAACAACTAGTTTTTCAAAATGGCTATATATACACTTCAATTGAACCACCATATCACACCACTCTTCCATATATTCAACTATATTATACCAAAACACACTTTTGCATACACAAATCATCATGAACAACCAGTTTCCCTCAAGTTTATCAACGTACATGAGACCTGATTTGTTTCCTACTGAAGACGACAATGAGCTTATGGGCATCATGGCCGAATGTGTTGATTTGCTTGAACAAGGTAAATCATCAAGACCATTCATACCCCGTATGCCTGTTGACAGAGATCGATATGGTGCTAAGAGCGCCTAATGGCAGCTTATATTAACGAAAACCTAAAGTATTCATTGAAGAGCTTTAGGCAACGATTTCGTATGTCAAGACCTACGTTCATGGGCATTGTGAATGACATAATATCATACCCATCTCGACATCCAGGTCCCGTGCCTTTGCATTTTAAAAGAATGCAAGACAAGCAGGTTGATAGTCGAGGAAATTAAGGTTGGTTTCAGTACAATCCAAAAGTGTGTATGCGCCATACGTCAGTTGGTGTATGGCTACAATTCCGACTCGCTTGACGAATATCTACAGATTGATGAAGAAACAACAAGATGTTATCTAGACTATTACTGTAAGTATGTGTTTGAATTTTACAAGGATGAATACTTGCGCAGACCAATATCGGAGGACATACAACGCTTGTATGCTAGACATGAGGAGCTTCATGGTTTTCCAGGCATGCTTGGAAGCATTGACTGCATGCAATGGCCTTGGAAGAACTGTCCCAAGGCATGGCAAGATCAATTTACGCGTGGTAATCACGGTCATCCAACCATCATGCTTGAAGCGGTAGCTTCGTACAATAGGTGGATTTGGCATGCTTTTTTCAGCATAGCTGGTTTGAACAACAATATAAATGTTCTCAACCAGTTGCCTTTATTTAGGGAAATCATAGAAGACCGTGCGCCTGATAGCTCGTTCACTGTTAATGGCACCCACTACAAAAAGGTTACTATCTCGCCGATGGCATTTTTCCCGAATGGTCGACTTTTGTAAAGTCGTATTCATGCCCTCAAGACGAGAAGCGGAAGGAAATTAAAAAGTTTCAAGAAAGTGCCCGGAAAGATGTCGAGCGTGCCTTTGGAGGGCTTCAAAATTCATGGCACATTCTAACCTAACCAGCAAGATCAAAACGCGTGAATCAGATAACTTGAAAAATGTACGCGTGTGTTATATTGCATAACATGAAGGTTGAAGACGCGGGTACGCCATAAGCTCACTCGAGGATGGAGATGACAATGATCCAATCGTCTTACCTGAGCGTACGTTCGAGGAAAGGATGGCCCTTCACCAACGAACCGGCAAGGAGCTTCGAGATCGCACTGTGCATCATGCTCTTCGTCATCATCTTACAAAGCATATATGGCGCCACCCAGCTTAATGTGCGTTTTTTATAAATAAACTATTGTAATGTTTTTTTTTTAATGTGTGTTTTCTTTATTTCAAGTATTGTATTGTAATGTTTTTATTTTTATTTTTTGTGTGCTTTTTTTAATGTTTCTTTCTTGTGTGTTATTATCTTTTTACAGATATTAAAAACGCTACATTTTAATTCTGAACTAATAATAAGATAGAGTATGTATAATCATATGCAAAAAGATTGAAAAAGATAAAGATATATGTGCATTTATAAAAGAAATTGAAAGATATATATTAAAGATACACATTCATGATTAGTTTAATTTTGATGGAATATAATGTATACACAAAAAAAAAATAAAAAAAATGTATCTCTCATACTTAACACAAATTAATGTATATACGTAAATAAATTTTTTGTAATAATTATTAATCGTTTACATATTTATAGATTATTATCATATGTTTGCATGCCCACGTAAATAAATCAAATTTGGAATGTTTTTTTTTTTTTTCTTTTTTCTTTCTTTCTAAAATTTAAACTATGGAAGAGATGAGAAGCAATGACACTTCCTTTCTTGCTTAAGCCTTGAAAATTGCAATAACAAATGCTCTACAAACGTGGCCACCTTTGCCTTTTTATCCACGATGTATCTATGTGTAAAAGTCAAGGGAGAATCATGTACGAGTAATAAATATGTATAATCTCATTTCAAGTCGCATATTACATTTTTCCTTTCTCTACAATGTAAGTTTCTATCGAATATCTAGATCTATATACTCTTTATAATAATTATCAATCTCTTATTTTTAAAAAGTGCTAGAAAATGATTAGATGCAAAATTACTAAATTATCCTTAATAAACATCCTATATGGAAAGAGTTATTAAAAATTAACAAATTTGTCCTTAATGAACTAATTACTCTTTAAACCATTATCTTGTTATGCACTCTAAGTTTTTATCTTATAAAATATTTTCACTATCACTGTTATATCAACTTACACGGTTACATCACTCAACACTAATTGTCAATGTCATCAACACATGTCACCGACACCACTAAACTAACGTCGTCACCACCGCTGTATTGCGCATGTACCATTCTAGTTATTTAGAAATGAAAATTTGAACTCAGCTGCATGAGTCTTAAATATCTAGTTCAAATTACAAAACAAATCTGTTTTTGAAAAACCCATAGTTCTGTATATGTTAGCATTTCTTTGCTCACTTTAAAATTTGAACTCAAAACCCATAACTCTATGTATGTGACATGTTTCAAAATAAAATATAAGCTAGATTTACTAAATGTTTACATGTTAGATAGCTTTGAGTTTAAACTTATAATTTATCTATAGTTTTGTACTAAAATAACAAAGATTCATATATAAAATACAAAATAATATAAATATAAATATACGAATAACCAATGGGGTGAAACCTTAGTGGTACCGCCATCATGTGACCACATTGGCCCACAGATGAAAGCTAGAGGTCACCGGTTCAAAATTACTACAAGAAAAATCACCTTTTGCAACGAATATTTTCATTGCAAAAAACATGATATTCGTTGCAAATTATTTTTTGCAACGAAATTTGTGACGAATCGGTTTTGTTTCAAATAAGTCGTCATAAATGTTTTTTGCAACGAATAATGGCGGGAAACTGAAATGTTAGAGGGAAAATAAAAAATTAAAGAAAAGAATGGTGGGAAAATTTTCGGCTACGGCGGGAAAAATAGAAGAGAAAAAAAATCGGGAAAAATTTTGTGACGAATATTTTCGTTGCAAAAAAGAATATATATAAAAGAAAATGGAAATGAATATTATTATTATTTTTTGCAACGAATATTCGTTGCAAAAAAGAAGTTTGACCAAAAAAGTCAAAAAACAAAAGTTTTTTTTGTCTTTTAGCGTGTTTTTTGCAACGAAAAATTTTCGTTGCAAAAAAATTCGTCGCAAAAAAGCATTTTTCTTGTAGTTAAACTTGTCAAAGGCAAGTGGAAAAACTATATCTTGTGATCCCATGTGTGAGAATGGTGACTTACCGAGTATGAGTTCTATACGGTGTGCGCTTTGGGTACCAAAAACGGTACATGGGACCAGAGGGTTCCCACCCATTTACCTTTTTTCTTAAATATACGAGTAATATATTGACATCATTAGTATAAAATTACAAATCATCGATTCATTGTTCTTCTCCTGACTAGAACGAGTTTGGGTCTTACCTTGACCAATACCTGACTCGTAAGAGTGGGAAGCAAATAAAAGTCATCAACATGTCGCCTCTTTTTTGATGAAATTCATCTTGAGTCGTAAAAGTCAATTCGTGACTAATAAAAGTTTTACACCTTTGTAAAAACTTTGTAAAATGTGTAAAAACTTTTTACATAAAATATCCTCCAGGTAATTGCTTTTATCGCAAGTTTTCATTAATTTTTTTCTATTTAAAACTCCATCACGTCTCTTCCTTCTCGTGATAATTACTTATTGTTGGACACTTTAGAGAACCCGGAATGACTATATCTTCTCCAATAAAGCCCCGTCACTTCGTTTTGGAATTAGGATTTAAAAAGGACAAGTTTTCTATGGCTCTCCAATCGATCATCCACCCTCAAAGTAACCTGGCCCCAATGGAAATCTTTCAACTTATAAATTCATGTCCTTGTTTCTCTTAGCTATATGTAACTACCTGCTCCCTGTTCTCTTTCCTTTTCTCGTTTGCTTGTAACTCTGATTTTGTATGTGTATTTACTAGCATCTTGCTAGTCCACATATTAATGATATTTGAACGTTAAAAAAAAAAAAAGAATGTATTATTTTTTGGTCAGGTTAGCAAAATCTTCCTCGATCTTCTTCCTCCACACACAAAACACAACAGACGCAGGCATAGTTGTCGATTACACACGCTTCCATATTGGGTCTTTTCACACACTCTTTCAAAAAAAATTTTAAACAGCAAATTTGGGCTCAGCATGTATGTCTCTTTATATACCCAACTCCAATTTCAGAGAAAATCCATATTGGAAAAACCCCTGTCTTTAATCCTAGTAGCATTTTACTCACATTAGAATTTGAACCTAAAATCTCTTAGTCCCAGACTTCACCATATACCAATCCTTCTATTGGTGATTGGTAGACACCCTTTCAATTAGCCAATGTTTTAAAAACCATATTTTATCCACACTGATTGAAGCAAAAACTAATTTGGCCGGTTGAATTGCTCAGTAATATTTTCTAATTTTTCTTTTAACTTTTATAAAATAGCAAAAGTACTAAACTCGATACAATTCAAATAAAATTAGTCGATATACAATATTACAATTACAATCATTTAAAGAATAACACTAAACAGTTATAACAAAAAAAAATATAAATTTTAAAGTTCACAAACAATAAAATAATAACATTAACGTATACACAATCACTAAAACAATTTTCAAAAAATTAGAAAATACAAATTAAAAAACCGATTGAGTCGGACTGGTTGAACCAGAAAAACTGACAAGTTCAACATAGACAATCAGCAAAATAAGTCAGGTCTAAAAAATCGACTGACCTTATAAATCTAGTTGAACTGGTTTTTGAAACACTAAAATGGGGTCATACACACCTTTTTCTTATAAATTTTCTAGTACTAGCAGCATGGTTGGATCATTGGTAAACACCTTGACCTCTAGAGACAAAGGTCATAGGTTCGATCACTATCTCATGCAAAGATTGAAGGGTCTTTTATATCATTTTCGGAGAAAATGTAAGCAACCTCTCTACTTAGATAGAGGTAAGGTCTGCCCACATGGCCACATCTTTACCTCCCTATATACCATTAAAGTATTGGGGCTCAAAACCCACAATAGATGACACTGAGCAATTCCCTTGTTTCTTTCATATAAATTTATAGTAGAAATTAGAAAATGGGTCAAACACCCACATAATCAGGACACACATGCAAACTTAAAAGAGGTAAACTTTATAGAGTTTCTGTTATATACAAATGATAACTAGTTTATCAACATACTATGTGAATATATATTTATACACTTTTAAGTTTTATTGTTAGAATATCGATATTGTTAGAATATAGTAGGATAGATATAGATAACAGATTCATATAGATTTTGTGTAAGGAATCATACCATGTAAAAAGATGCTTACAATATGCACGTAAGTTAATTCATTTTTGATTCATATGAATAAAAAAGTATCACTATTAACTAAACAAGCGACGTGTATATATCCGTAGGACCGTAGTATATGTAAAAGTATGTGAAGATCGAAACATTTATCTATATCGATCTTTACTCTTGTGTTGCTATTTGAAATACTATTTTATTTTTTATTATTGCCTATGGTCGTAAGGGATAAGGGTGTAGAGCCACAAATTGGCTTTTTGACAAGCCTTTGGCAAGTTTTCGGCGAATCAAAATGTGCCACGTTGTTTTGCCAAAAACTTGCCAAAACACATGGTGTAGTGCAACAAAACTTGTCAATTCTTGCCAAAATGTCAATGCCGAAAAAAGTTAAGGTTACCAAAAAATGACCGTTTTTAATTAAGAAAAAATGATACTCGGGCTAAGAATTTGGGGTCGGGAATTTCGGAAGTCGGAGACGCCATGGCCTCCGACCCGAAGGTTTACCCCGCCAAGATACTCCCGAGATCATCCGAGTCCTATTTTTATTAACATTTTGTATCATCATCGCTCATTTAATGTAACACCGGCAACCTAACTGTTCAACGATATCATTATCGGTTAAAACTACTTTTTCCGGCTACCTATTACTTTACTGGAACAAAATACGGCAACTCTACCAAGGAAAACTCCAGCAAAGCTACCGCTAAGTTAACACTACCAAGCTAATCACAAGCAGTTAACGACAATGTAAAAAGATAAATACACATATATAAGCATAAGCAGCAGTAGCAGTTAACCGGAAAACCCAAGAAAGGGCTCGCCGGAAAACTGAAGTAACAATAAGCAACAGAAGCTAACCGGAAACCCAAAAAAGGGCTCGCTAGAAAACCGAAGTAACAAGCAGCAGCAGCAGCAGCAGTTAACCGGAAACCCAAAAAAGGGTTCGCCGAAAAACCGAAGCAACAGGAAATCCCAAATAGGAGTGACCGGAAAACTGAAGCAACACCACCAGAAACCCCCAAAATGGGTCACCGGATTACATGGAGCCACAATCTAACCATAAACTCCATAAAAGAGAGCACCGAAAAATTAATTATACCGGAAACCCCAAAAAAATGGTCACCGGAAAACTGATTAAAGTAGCCAAAGAGCCAAAAATGTGTCAACTACACCCTTGCCAAAGCAACAATTTGGCTATAAAAAAATGAACATTTCTGGCCAGCAACCACCGGAACGCCCAAAAATGGGTTTCCCATCCCACGGGAAATAAGGGTGTTATACGTTAGGAGCATCGAAAAGTTTTTCTGGCATGGATTTCGGCAATAGAAGCCAAGAAAAACATAGGAATAGCCTCAACGTTCACAAGGATCAGCCAAAAGTGGCCGATATATATAGCCAATTAAACTTGTCAAAACTAGCCGATACATGTGCTATAGGCTTGCCAAATAGCCGATGCTAGCCGATATTTTTTGCCGACTACACTATTGCCCCTAAAGTTCAGAATTTTGAATATAATTATTTTATCATTATTCTATCTACATATATAACAATATATTATTTTTATTATATACTAAAACACACTTGCTCTAATAATTTATCGATTAATCACAACTATCAATTCTTTCTACAAATATACACTTTTTACTCAATAATTCTGATATAATAAATCAAGAATAATAGCTACTCGTAATAGTATCCTAACAATACGTTTTATCATATAAACAAAATTAATTAATCAAAAATAAATAAAACTCAATGTAATTATATTAAGATTTTACAAGTAAGAATGTCATCTTTATAAGAAAGTCAAAGCATGTAAGAATGTCATCTTTATAAAAAACACTTATAAGAATGTAATATTGTAACTGAATTACTTAGGATATATTTATCTAAGAATAAGATATTATTTCTTATAATGCAAAATAAGATTGTAATACAACATGTGTAACAACAAAATTAGATAAATAATAGTAACCTATTATGATTATTAAATATTTAAATATCGTTAAGTTTGTCGCAATTTACAAATTTAATGGAAATATTATGATTTGTAAATAATATTCAAAGATCGCAAAGCTAATTATAGTAAAATAACTCCGATGAGCATATAATTAATACATATCTTTCAATAAATATAAAATAACTTCCTAAAATCATTTATAAAAGAGACACAACCCTTGGATGAAAAGCTTCTTTCATTTCTAATCATTAGATTAATATATTTACTTCATTTTCCTTTTTTAGAATTACTAAATAACATTTTAAGTCCTTGAGATTAAATTCATGAAAATTACATCGTTTATAATCTATCCCAACATTTATGAAAAACTACATCTTAATTCCCACTGTGAAATCTATTTGTCATCAAACCCATTTTAATTTGCAACCCATGTTTTCTACATCATTACATTCAAAAATTTATAATCAAACATTTTTTTAATAATAATAATAACGATAATAATAGATTATATTTTTACATTCAGAAACGAGTGGGAGCACAACTTGTGTCTAGACTCTCATCCAACTTTATGTAAAAGTTTCTTTTTAATATATTGAATGAAATTATAATCATAAATAAATAATAATAATTTATAAATTACAGTTTAACTAACCGTTAATTTATAGAATATGGACCCTCAAAAATAATATTACAAATAATAATTGTAGAATATTATTATTATTTTACTTTATTTTTTGTAAGTTATCACTAAATTACACTTTTTAATTTTTAAATTTAAGAATAAATCTTACTAAATACCTAATTAATTTTGAACACCTTTTAACTTTTCATAATTATTAATAATTAAATTAATAAAAACATACTTTCACAAATAAAATCTAAACTTATAATGTTTCAGTTGATGATGGAAATACAATCCACATAATAGTTTATGTCCACGTCTTATAAAACACAAAATATATTTCTTGATATAAATCTTAAAATATATATATATATATATATATATCTGCTAGCATCTATATTACAATACACTTTCACATATATTTATTAATTAATAATTAATCAACCAACTGCAATAGTAACATAGAAAATTAAAATATCATATATGAAACTTATACTATTTAAAAATGTTTGTTTTTTTAGTTAACATCTAATTTTTAGTGTAGAATATCTTAATTCTTAACCTTAAATAATAATAAAAAAGTATATATATCAATTAGTTTTCAAATATAAAACTAAAAATGTTTATACAAGGTATATCTTATTATTAAAATTTTAAGTATATATAAATTTAATAATTAAGAACCTTACGCACAGATAATTGTATATTGCAAATTTGCATTCTTCTATATAATTAAAAAAGTTATCAATATGATAATTCAAGATTGGTCTCGGTGGATTTTTTTTTTTTAGTTTTAGCAATGAGGTCCCCATTTCAAGTTCACTAGCAATGGGGGTCTTTCATGTGTTGTATGAAAAGACGATATTGTCCCTGCATGTGATGTCATGGTACCCGCGAAAGGTTCTGTTAAAGTGGATTTATTGCAAAAAGATTTTTAAAATAGGGATCTCCATTGCTAAAGTATGCAAACTACATGGATCAATCATGCAATTAACTCATAAAAGAATTATAAATTATGTCGTATTATCCATGATAAGTTTTAATATTTTATTTAATATGTTTCCAGCGTATTACGCAGGTTTATAATCTAGTTATATTGTAAAACTTAAAGTTTAAATATATAAATCAATTTTGTAGTAAACCAAATTTAAAATCATATTGATAACTTCCTAAGCCTCATGTGTTGGATATGAACTTAATGAACTTAAAATTTAGTAATTAAACTATTTATGAACTAAACCAAATTTAGTGTACTTAATAGATGCAATCAGAGTTAATAAAAATTTTGAAGATAATAACAATAATAGAAAAGTGATTATTTTAATAAAATCTTCTTGAGAACAAACTATAACGTGTTATAAAATTAATGTTAAAAAAACAATGAACACGACAAAAAATAAAAAATAAAAATTTATACTATTCATCTCATATAAAGACGTATATATATATTAATGTATATATATATATATATAATAAAACAATACTTATCCTGACTTTTTAAAGCTATCCATCTCAAATTAAAATTATCTCTAAACATGCCACATAGGATTTATCCTACGTGGCACCTCCATATTTTTTTCACACTAATAGATTTTCATTAAATAATATAATATAATTATATATATATTTTAAATATGGCATATAGAAAAAGCATATATATATAATTTATATTTATATAAATCAAACATATATAAAAAATCACGACTAACCTTGCATGACATTTTTTAACTTTTTTATTTTAATTATAAACACTTCATTATTCATGACTCATAATCCATGATATTTTATTACCTTTTATTTCTTTTTCTTTAATTTTCTATTTACTATATACACTTCATAATCAAACTATATATATTACGTTCAACACGTACACCTCAAATTACATAGCCCTTTATAATAATCTATCTATACATATATTATGTTTCACAGTTTTCTTCGTTGTTAATTTATCATAATCATGAAGTATTTTTCAATTGGTTTTTAATTTATAAAGTTATTCTTAATAATCTATCTAACGTATATTATGTTTTACAGTTTTCTTCGTTGTTAATTTATCATAATCATGAAGTAATTTTCAATTGGTTTTTAATTTATAAAGTTATTCTTCTGCCGTATACCAATCTATATATATATTAAAACAGTAAAAATCCTAGCCTTTTAAACCCTTCTTTCAACCTAAAGCTAGCTTTAAACATTGCCACACAGGATTGTATCCTACGTGGGATCTCCATACTTTTTTTACAATATTTATCTTATAACCTCTATTTTTTCTCAAACCAATGTAATTTATTTTATTAAATATAACATAAAATATTAAATCAAAACTATATACACAAAATTAAAAAAAAAAACTCAAAACCCATATTAAGATATAAGAAGACGTCCAATACATCTATTAATTTGGCAATGATATTTGACATAAATAATATTATTTATTAAAATATATACAACTTTGAAGACTATATCAAATTTTAAAATTTATTTAAATATATTATTAGGTTATACACGACCAAACAATTTTGTTGTTTCTCCTTCGTTCTCTTGGCCGAAACCTTAACCAAAATTGGTTATTCTAGCCACAAAAAAATGTCTATTTTATAATGATAATAGTAGTTATTTTGAGTTTTACGAATGAATTTCTTGATTGTTGGAGATAAAATACTTTATTTCCTAATTGTGTTTAGGATTATTTTTTCCCACTACATAAGGTTTTTTCTCCATCTTTTCAGCATAACTGAAAGCAAAAATTATAATGATTTGCTCTTATTTATCTTATTAGTTTTTTACTTATTCGTATTGTATTTATGTGTATTTTATATGACTAAATTTTTGTCATGTTTAGTTTTTTTTACTTTGTATATATTATTTCGTTTGATGAATATATAGATATCATGCTACATTATCGATTTACGTTTGATTTGTTGATGATATCAAAATATCTTAGGTTAAATGTTGGTGTGTAATCACTATAGTAGGTTTAGTGACTATGATATCGACATGTCAGGAAAGACAAAAGATGACCAGAGTAATCCAGGAATTAACCATTAACTATAACATAATCAATTTCAACATAATAAGCCTATAGAGTAGCTATTTATTAATGCATAAAATAACCTTTTTAACTAGCCGCGCATCGCGCGGGGTAAAATATCTAGTGTGTATATATATATATATATATATATGAAAGTTATTTTAGGACCACTCCTTATTTTAGGACCAATTAAGACATGTGTTTTTTGTAACTTATACACCACCATGATTATCTTCGCCCACCACCATGATCATCTCCGACCACCACCATGATTTTCCGGTGACGAGGACTACTGAAAAATCCTTTTTTATGTGTAAGTTAACTGAAATATGATTTTCCGGCGACAGCTATCATTGTGTATATATATATATATATATATACACACAATGATAGTCTCTTCTCCAAATAAGTAATCTCCTAACATGTGTAAAAAATCTCCTAATAGATGTCTTTCAGTCAAATGTTGATCACGGGTTCGACATCTTTGAAAGACATATTGAGAAGTACTTACCAATAAGGTGGGGCATAGGGGTTTTCTCTACAATTTAACTGGTTTCTTCCAGAAAAGTAGTGGGACTTCCATCGCCAGTCATGCCCTTGGATTGACTGTGCTGGTGACGTGGTCGATCCCTACCGGACGATAAAAAGGCATGCCGCTGAGTCTAATCACCACTGCTGTTCAAAAAAAAAACATATCAACATACACTTCATAAATATTCATAATTCTTTTCTTTAAATGTCTAACGATTAATAAATTTATGTTTCGTTAAAACATTACTATTCGTAGACAAAAACCTAATGACACAAAATTCTAGTTAAAGAAAAAAAAGTACATAATTTCTTTGATATCTTTGAGGATGTTGGGATTGTTGGCTCATTGGAAAACCCATCGGGCCAAAATCTTTTATTATACTAAAGCACAGTTGCTCTAATAACTTATCGACCAATTATAATTTTTGATTTCTTAAAGTTGACTTTTGTTTTCAATTTTGACTTTAATTTACATTTTTTTGTTTTCCATCACAAAATTACACTTTTTACCCAATAATTTTAATATAATAAATAGATAACAAAACCTAACATATATCCAACGGATTAATAACTAATATTTTCCAATAGAATAATAACTAATATATATCTAATTCAATAATAACTAATATATATCCAATAGTATGATTTATCACATATATATATAGGGTAACACTCCGGTGAGAACACTTTTAAAATAAGAACGGTGAGAACACTTAAAAACATCATTTTGATGCATTAAAAGTCCATAAAACTAACATAGTGCATAACTAATTATCATTATTTAAGTGTTTAACAACACATTGATCTTTCAAAATCAAAAAAATCACGTTTTTTGTTTTGTACATCCATCTTGGATGCATATTATCAAAATGATGCATCGAACAAAAAACGTGATTTTTTTCGATTTCATGTGTTGTTAAACACTTAAATAATGATAATTAGTTATGCACTATGTCAGTTTTATGGACTTTTAATGCATCAAAATGTAGTTTTTAAGTGTTCTCATTTGTTCTTATTTTAAGTTGGTTCTAATTTGATTGTCACCATATATATATATATATAAGGGGTAACACTCCGGTGAGAACACCTTAAAAACATCATTTTGATGCATTAAAAGTCCATAAAACTAACATAGTGCATAACTAATTATCATTATTTAAGTGTTTAACAACACATTCATCTATCAAAATCGAAATAATCATGTTTTTTATTTTGTGCATCCATCTTGGATGCATATTCATTAAAATGATGCATCCAACAAAAAACGTGATTTTTTTTTATTTTGATGAATCAATGTGTTGTTAAACACTTAAATAATAATAATTAGTTATACACTATGTCAATTTTATGGACTTTTAATGCATCAAAATGATGATTTTAAGGTGTTCTCACCGTTCTTATTTTAAATCTGTTCTTATTTGATTGTCCCTATATATATATATATATATATATATAATAAAATAAAATAAAATAAATAAAAGTTAACGTAAATATATTACGATTTTAAGACTAATTGTACTATTATTTTTTTTATTGAAGTGTTTTTTAGTAATTGTCATGACGTATATTAGAAAAATAAAACATGTAAAAATATTTTTAGAAAAATGGTAATGGGGGCACCCTAGCCCCAGTATCACAATTGGAAAACATATAGCATTGTCATATTCTAATTGAAATATTTAACATATCTTTCATTAAAAGATAAGATATTATTTTCAATAGTGTAAAATAAGAATGTAATACACCACGTGTAACAAAAAACAAATAAAATGATAGTGACCTGTTTTGGTTTTTTAATGTTCAACTATCGCTAAGTATGTCATAATTTACAACTTTGATGGACATATTATATTTTATAATATATAAATATCGCTAAGCATATCAGAGTATACATCTTCGATGACATATTTTTAAAAAATATTTCAATATAAAACTCAAAGTGTTGATATATAGATCGATTTTTTATTAGTCAAAACTGTATATTAAATTTTAAACTATAATAAATTAAAATTTAATATTAATAACGTCGTAAACCCGTGTATTAGACACGGGCCTAAAATCTATTCATGGTACTATAATACTATCTACCTAAATATATTATGTACCTAAACTGAGAATTGTCCTAGTAATCAAAGAAATTAATTACCAAGGACAAGCAATCATATAGCCATCATGATATAAAACATACCATGCAGAATTTAATACTCCGTATAAATCTTCATAGTTCATATGGTTATTGTTTAGTAAGGTGCAGTGATATTATATCCATTGTCATTCTGATTTTCCTAAATATACAATTCCTAAAAGAAGCGAGTTGTTGCTCCAATTGTCTTAGATCAACCCAACTGAGGAATGTAATTAGGCTGTATACACCGAACCAATCGTATTGGCCACCATCTCTATATAAAAAGTTAGAAGTCTGAATATAGATTTCTAAATTTGGAAAAAGAACAAATCAAAGAAAAAACGTAACAAATGGGTGCACATTAATTTGTGCCCAAGTGGACTGGAATGGCTACAAGCCTGCCGCTAGAAACGTGAAGCAAGCCCGATAAATATATACTTTAACTCAGCTCCCATACCTTCCTCCCATACTTCATGATTAATTAATTGGCTACATTGATTTATTTATGGATAGATTGTATATATAGACAACACAAACAATCGTTGGAGGACAATAGGCATGCAAATTTTCAATCACAATACAAGTTTAATAAAATTTCAGAATTAATCAAACATGAGTCCATATATGAAGTTAGGTTATTGTTTCGATAAAAAAAAAACTCGGGTTGCGTTTATACAACCAAACCTACTAGTTATTTGATTATGTGAAAACTTGGTGGTATACCATAAATAACTTTATAGAAAGAAAACCCAAGTGTTGATACTGTGAACATATTGTGGATGACTGGATGTTAATAATGTACAAAGGCATGATCACTTTATCATAATGAAGTTGAATGGTCTAAAGGAAACAACAAAACCAAAACACTATGAATCAATCATATGATTCCAAAGAAGACTAGCTAGTAAGAGGAATAGGGGAGATAAGAGTTTGAAAACTGTAAGATAGAAGAGAAAGGGTATGGAGAACAATACTTGTTACTCTTATCCAACCGCAATTTCGTTATGTGACCAAAATAACTTTGCCAAATGCTCCATACTTTTTTTAAAATAATATTTTTCGAGTAGATAAAAGCCTCCACAAATAACGGTGGTTAGTTAAATAGGACAAAAGCTTAATAAGATTTTTTTAATTTCTAAACATTATCTACTGTACTATAATATAAAACATTTAGTTTTCTTAATTTTTTCAATTTGATTGTTGAAAACTCCAAAATAAACTTTTTTTTCGATTGTATAAGATGTGCATAAATCGGCCTCACACCCCTCTGGCCCTCTCTAATTAAATTGCTTTGTGAGGGGGAGTTACTGTAACTAAAAGTATTCTCCCTTTAGCATAAGGTACAACCCTTTAAACATCCAACAAAATTAACTAATTTAACGACCGTCAGGTGACAGACTTAACGATTGTTAGATGACGGACTTAACGACCAAAAAGCAACTTTGCTTTGTGAGGGGCAGTTGTTGTAGCTAAAAGTACTCCCCCTTTAGCATAAGGTACAACCCTTTAAAGCATCCAACAAAATTAACTAACTTAACGACCGTCAGGTGACAGACTTAATGACTGTTAGATGACGGACTTAACGACCCTTATTTTCTTTTTTTTACTGTAGCTAAAGGTACTCCCCCTTTAGCGTAAGGTACAAGCCTTAAAAGCATCCAACATAACTAACTGACTTAACGACGGTTAGGTAACAGACCTAACGACTGTTAGGTGACGGACTTAACGACCCTTATTTTCTTTTTTTTTACTACATAACTTTTACTTTTTAAACTTTCCACCAATTTTTTTTTTTACATTTCCTCTTTTACCTTTCGTCACATATCTCTTGCTTTTTAAACTTTCAACATACAAACTTTGTTTTTAGGTATAAAGTTTATTAACTTTTGTACTTTTTTTCATATAACTTTGTTTTTAAACTTTGCTCTGAAAGTTTTCTTTTATTTTCTTTTACGATATAACTTTTGATTTCTAAATTTTATTACCAAAGTTTCATATTCTTTACTTTGAACCACAACTTTTATTTTCTTAACTTTTGTCACGCAAATTTTGTTTTTCGGCTTAATGTTTTTGTAACTTTTATCACCAGAGTTATGTTTTTCTCCCGGGGCAACACCCGGGTAGAAATACTAGTTAAATATAATATACAAAATGGCGGTAGATGAACTCTTGTAACACCCCGAGTTAGGCTCGAAATATTACCGAAAAGATATAGCGTATGCATGGTATTATCGTAGAACATGAACTATATGAATAAAAGGGATTCGGTGAATCCAACATAAAACAAACAAGTACATAACACATAATGCAAAATAAGGGGGCAAATGAATCCTGGATCCATGTAAGTCCAAGCCCAAGTTCTAGCACAAACATCAATCATCCGACACCTCTTGGATTCTCTTGGTAACCTGAAAAGTGTACTAAACAAGGTCAACACTAGGTTGGTGAGTTCGTAGGAAAGAATGAACAAGAACACATACCAATGTCAACCAATACAAATTAACACCAAACATGGTCTAAGATTTGCACACTTGTACCCAATGTCCCTCAATGTCCCCATGTCGTCCATAATGTCCTCAAGTACTAAACGTACCCGTAAAATGTCATCAAGTACTTAAAGTACCCGTTTGTATTGTCATCATGCACCTCATTGTACTCAATTGCACATAAGTTGTTCATCCATGACCATCAATGTCCACACATAACCAAAACACCATGTGTATATACTTCGTACGATACTACTTTTGAAAGGCCTTTGATGCTTATATATAGGGTCACCCGCAGCCTTCCCACCACATCTCCAACCTTTCAAAGGCATTACCGTCCTCCATATATACACAACTAACCTATAACAACTCAACATACATATACAATAACCATACAACAAATCACATAATTGCACATTTGCACATCTACAAAACCGTCACACAACGTGTAAATCCATAAATCAATTAATGTCTCCATAACAACCATGTTCATCAATGACCCTCACACGTGTATTCACATAATGAACTACATATCAAGGTATTTAGAATACGCAAGTAAGCAAGAAAAAGTAATAATGATATCAACAAGTATCCTAACAAGTCCTATGTTCTCACGCATGCACACATTGTCCCCCAATTGTTCTCTTGTCCTCCATAATGTCATCACCCAAGACACTCAAACATATGCCCAATCAAGTCATGTCATCAATCGAGAAAATCAAGCGTTGCACAATTGAACTATGTCATAAATCAAGGCAAACATATAATTGCACACTCAAACAAGTCAACTCACAACAGTTGTACACTTTTCAGCCCGAATCTCAATTGAGTAGGGAGCTACAAAACTCACCTTGATTTCCCAGCAAAACGACAAGTTAAAGTCGAGCTATAAGAGTCCAACAACCGCCACGTGCCCACAACCTATCAATGTACATCATAGTATCATCAAAGTCAACTCTATAACCCTACACAAGTTGGTTAAATAAGGTTGAGTCAGGCCAAAATCCCACAAATGCCTAAATGACCCTCCCGGGTATGAACAAGACACTTGACTCGACACTTTTAGAATTTTAGGAAAATTCAGCCCAAAAGGATTTTACCATGAGAAAGTAGATTCTCTCACGATTCCAACGATAGGTCATATGACTCGATTGGACTTACGAATCAAAAGTTATAAGCGTTTGAAAACTGCCAAGGAAGAAACATGCAGGTGTTGGGCTGCAACTACATGATTGCGCCGCAATAAAAGTGCAGAAAATCTAGTTGCGCTGCAACTAGTTGTTGCCCCGCAATGAGCCCAGATCTGCACTAGTTCAGCAAGCCAAAAACGATCCAAACACCCCCAAAACCCCATTTTTGATTTCCAAAATGATTTGTGATGATCCAAAACTCATTTTTATGCATAAAACAACATATTTTCACACCATTAAACATAACCCACATCATAATTTCAATCCATAACATCAAATTCTTGCTGAAATCCATTTTGACCCATTTCAAAACCCTGATTGAACCCTAATTCATTTTTGAACCCGAAATTGACCAAGAACTCATGGGTTTGTTTTAGAAACATGATCATTAACATAAAATGATGAATTTGAGATGAGTTTAACTTACCAAATCTTCTCCCAAGTGACAAAATCCGTTTTTGAGCCATGATAGAAGGTTTCTTGCACTTTAAATTCCAAATTTTTTGATATGATGAAGAAATGATGATAATGATGATGATTCTTGTATAAATCTTGCTCAAACAACACCAATTGAAGAAGAATTTTAGAGATTGAGAGAGATGAGTATGTGTGTGTGTTTTGTTCTTGCAAGAAGAAAGAAAGAAAAGATAAGAAAAGTGAATGGGTGGAAGGGAAATGAAGAGAGGGATAAGGTTGGGTAAGTTAGTTGGGTGATGGGTCATGGGTTTGACCCATGGAGGATCCATTTCATGTTTCTAACTAGATTAAATGTCGTCTAGCACCGTAAAGCCAATTAATCTAATTGTCATCTCAAGATGTAAATTCAATTAGCACTAACAATGATATCGACTAACACATAAGTCCCTAATTAAACGATAAATTGATCAATATGAACGCATTGCACTTAAATGAACTCCAAATTGCACTTGAACTATATTTGCCAACTCAATAATTATTCAAACTGTACACATGGTCAAACGGTCAAAATCACAATTGTTACAACTCTAATGCTGCATTCTTGAGTTTTTTTTTAAAGAAAAAGAAAGGAAAAGATAAGAAATTTCACCATTTTGCATCTTGAGTTTTTTTCTGAAAGAAAAGAAAGTGTAGGGAAGGAAAACTCATGGTTTTTTCATTCCAAAACTTTTTGGCCATTTTTGGCCTAATTTGAATGGAAAAAGCTCTAATAGATTGTCACAATCACAAAATCTTCTCTCTACGTACTCCTTCCTGGTATTTTCTTGGAATCCTTCCACCACATGCATCTTCGATTTTTTTAAGAACAGAGAAATTAGGTGATGAATACATGAATTGGGGCTATTTGGTAGGTATGAGTACGGAGGTTAAGAGCCGAGATGTTGGCCGGAAAAGAGGTGGTGGAGGTGGTTGCCGGCGGCAGTGGTGATGGTGGTGGTGGTGGTGGAGGGACTGATGGGAAGAATGGTGGGTTGTTGTCATTTGGTGGAGATGTGGAAATGAATGGGATGTTGTTGTTGTTTATAGATGGTGGTGAAGATGGTGGGAGAATGGTGGCCGGAGGTTGTGCCACCGGAGTTTTGGTTTCCGGCAACACTTTTGGATTGTGGTAAAGATGGTGGGAGATGGTGTTGTCAATACTTTCTGATTGTTTAGGGGTTTTTTTTCCTTTTAGTTTCCTTCAACTCGAGAATGGCTTTTTTCAATGTAATCTTCTATCCTTTCCTCCCCTATCTAATATTCCCCTTTCTTTTTTAATAAAAACTCAAGAATATAGTGTAAGTTACTCTCATCCTAGTGTAGTAAGCTTAGGCTATTTCCAATGCTAAGAACGTTCTTAGGCGTCCTTGAACTGTCACATCATATCCTTACAAATCCTTATACATTCTTACAAATCCTTTAAATCTTATTATTTTATCTCCAACCATACAAACATCTTTACATATCCTTATATATCTTTTTACCTCCACTAAAAACAAAAATATATTAGGTAAGGGCATCCTTAAAAAAATCCTTAGTTTTGGACAAGCTTCAACGGCAAAGGATATCCAAGAGCACTTAAGGGCACCCAAGGGCACTTCATTGGAGATAGCGTTATGTAAAATATGCGATACTTATCTTAGGTAAAATATGTGTATTTTAGGAGGGGTTATGTAAAATTCAGGGGTTATGTATGTTTATCAAATTCAAATATTTAATTTATAACTTTTCTAAAATGGAAATACATAAGATAGGTAAAGTCATGCAATACGGATCATTTTCCCATTATATCATAATATCTTAGGTAAAACATGTGTATTTTAGGGGGGGTTATGTATGTTTATCAAATTCAAATATTTAATTTATAACTTTTCTAAAATGGAAATACATAAGATAGGTAAAGTCATGCAATACGGATCATTTTCCCATTATATCATAATATATAAAGCAACCTAATTTGTATGCTTAAAAATCAACTTAATCTTAGGATGATTATATGTGAAAAATCAGTGGACAAGATTAAGGAAGAGAACTAGTAAAATCCATATATCAAATTATTAAGTTTTTAAGTTGATTTTTAGACATATGAGTTATGTTAATCATTTTCTTAATATAAACTATTTTACTGACTGTTCACATAAAAGTTTTGCATAATACAAATTACATATTCCTAGATTTTTTACAACTTGACTAATATAAAAAAATATATATATTAAGAAGAGATGAATAATGATGTAAAAACCACGAAATCTATTAATTAATTAATTTAACATGTGTGATCCGTTTTAATACGATAACATTCTTAACAAAATGCTAAAAGATATTTCTAAGAAACTCATTAAATTACTGTACCTAAACAAGATACCGATCATATCGATAATAATATTTTGTCAATGCTATAAAGATTCCTGTTATAAAATAATACCAACTTACAATAATGTTCAATAATAATTAATTTATTAAATATTATAAAGTATGTATTCCCACTCCACCTAATCCTATATAACCCCATTCCATCTCTTCAATTTTTCTCAACCCATCTTTCATTCAATCTTTCTCTCAATTACCAAACCATGAAGATTTTTCCAACGTCAATCCTAATCCTTTTCACTCTCTTTATCGTCTCGTCCGCTATCGATATGTCGATAATCGAATACGACCAAACTCATCACATGAACACCATGTTACGTACCGAAGAAGAAGTCAACGGTATGTACGATGCATGGTTAATTAAGCATGGCAAAGTATATAATGCTATAGGAGAGAAAGATAAAAGGTTTAAGATATTTAAGGATAATTTGAAGTACATTGATACCCATAATTCGGGTGATCATTCGTATAAACTTGGACTTAACAAGTTTTCGGATTTGACCGTTGAAGAATATAGGATGGGTTATACTGGTGTTAAGAAAATTGATATGAATAGAAAGATGAAAAATAATAATAATGTTAAAAGTGACAGGTATTTAGTTAAGTCTGGTGATGTTTTGCCTGATTCTGTTGATTGGAGGACTAAAGGTGCTGTTGCTGCTGTTAAGGATCAAGGAAGTTGTGGTCAGTATTTTGTTTTGCTGCATTTTTTATTTTGTTGACTTTTATTAGTATTGTTTTTTTAACAATAATTTTTTTACAGCAAACTACATTACTTTTAAATAATTTTAGATACGTTTGTTTAAAGATTGATCTCTGAACCAAAAGACAATAGTTAGTCTTTATCAAGTGGCTAATCCCATATTACCATATTGGTTGTTAACTTTATTTATGTGATATCTGTTTTTAATATTTATATTAATGATTAATAATTACTATCTTATTGGTGATATATTTTTATAGATAATAATGAACATGATTAAAAGACTAAATTTAGGGAATGTAATGATGACTAAGCGCCTAACAATTAGTGATTAGTCCTTTTCTTTATGATAAATCTTGAGATTAGTTGTACCTAACCACCAATTCCAATGAATTGATTAAAGTAACCTTAGAATGGGGCACTTTTGACTATCTAAAAGTTCGAGTAACGTATTTGACTTGTGATCATGGTTTAAAAGATAAAAAAAAATAAATTGTAAATTGAATATAACAAGTTTTGTAAAAGTATGAATAGATGTGAGAGAATCATCTGTTGATAGTATGTCACTGTGTTGTTACTTTGGAGTATAATTTAAGATTCATTTGAAATAACCTCCTTTTTCAAATTTGGAAAGTTGAATGAGAAATAAATATTACTGGTAGATGTTACTGTCAAAAAGAACTTTTAGTAAGATATCGACTGGTCATATTATAATTGGGGAAAGGTTAGGTAAAGCATGCAATACTTATTTTATGTAAAGCAGAAGGATTATGTAAAATTCAGGGGTTATATAAAGTTCAGAAGGATTATATATGTTTATCAAATTCAAAAGTTTAATATGTAATTTTTGTAATTTTTTTAATGTGGCACTGTACGGATCATTTTCCAATTATAATTTGATGGTTTGGTGACTTTGGTTATTCTAGTGGAAAAAAATAGCCTTTAGGTATGATTTGATTGGTCATGAATGATATAGGATTGGAACTGTGGGACCATGATATTGTAATGCCAGATGAAAACTTTATAGAAAAATTGAACATATTTGTATTATTATTATCTTAAGATCGTTATAAAACTTGAACTAACAACTTATAAGTTAATGGATCATTTAGAACCCAGGCTAAACCCTTATTATTGTGGTATTCAATTTATATATTTGAATAAATTTGGGAATAATTATGAAGTAGGATTCCATATCAAAGTTACTGAATACTGATATGGTGCATTCATGTTCATTGAATTTATAGGGAGTTGTTGGGCATTTTCAACCATCGGATCAGTAGAAGCTGTAAACCAGATCGTGACGGGTGAACTCATCACACTATCAGAACAAGAGCTCGTGGATTGTGACCGATCTTACAACCAAGGCTGCAATGGAGGTGACATGGATTACGCTTTTGAATTCATTGTCAAGAATGGTGGTATTGATACAGACACTGACTATCCTTACACTGGCAAGGATGGAAAGTGCGACGCTACCAGGGTTCGTATTTTATCATATTTTCTTTTGTTCCACTATAACTTAAGAACTAATATTGATTTGCATTTGGTTATATTGACGATTTTATAATTTCTGATGTGTAGAAAAATGCAAAAGTTGTGTCAATTGATGGTTATGAAGATGTTCCTGTGAACGACGAGTATGCATTGCAGAATGCAGCTGCAAATCAGCCTATTACCGTTGCTATTGAAGCCAGTAGCAGAGATTTTCAGCTCTATGCTTCGGTAAATTTCTTAATCTTGTCTATTGTCATAACGTTTAAATTTCAGAAGAACTTTTTAGCAACAAAAAAATAAAAATGATCACGCTAGATATGCATTAGAAAAGATCAAGAAGACAAAATATATTCGATAATTGTTTTAAGTTACAATTACAATATAGTTTAGCTGATTTGGGTCGGAAGTATGACTGAACACAAGTTTTGTTTAACAATAGTAGAATGCAGAAATTTGATCCTGTTAAAGTTATTAAATTATTTGAATCTGTCGGGCCTAAATATCGTTGATATCTTGAATAACCCTCCAATCTTGTGATTCTGCTCAGGGTATCTTCAGCGGTTCATGTGGAACTGATTTGGACCATGGTGTAGTTGTGGTTGGGTATGGGACCGAAAATGGTAAGGATTACTGGATCGTCAGAAACTCGTGGGGTGCAGAATGGGGGGAAGAAGGATACATAAGAATGGAACGAAATATAAAAGATAAAAAAGGTAAATGTGGTATTGCAATGGAAGCATCTTACCCGCTCAAGAATGGTCTGAACCCACCTAACCCTGGTCCATCACCGCCAACTCCAGCCTCGCCAGAAAATGTTTGTGATGCATACTCCACTTGCCCTCAAAGTACCACCTGCTGTTGTATCTATAGCTACCATAACTCGTGCTTCGCATGGGGATGCTGCCCATTGGAAGGCGCCTCCTGCTGTGATGATCACTACAGTTGCTGCCCCCATGATTATCCCATTTGCAACACCCGTAGACGCACTTGCTCCCAGGTAAACCCTCTACTTTGACCGTTTACTGTTTGAAGACTTTAGGATAAAAACTTGGCAAAATGGTCGGGTCAAGATGGATAATTTCTCAAAATGGGTTCATGATGAAACGGGTCATCGTTTCTTTATGGGTCTTTCTAAAAGTTAATTAACTTGTCATAACCATATAATATATAATATATATATATATATATAACTTGTCAAATACATTTTTTTCATTATATCGGTCTAAGTTGTTAGAATTAAGACATAACCCATGTCAACCCAATTATAAGTAAACAGTTGAAACTTGCCTCATAATAGAATGTAGTTATATTTGATAACTTAGTGTATCAATATATAATTGAGGGTTTTCCATTTTGTGTAACAGAGCAAGCACAGCTCATTAGAGATTAATGCGCTAAAGCGTATTCTTGCTTCACCAACTAACGTAAAGAGGACCATTGCTTGAGAAGTCATTAGAGTGGCAACCGAGATATCAGAATGCAGGCAGTGATGCAGTTATAGGCTCACTGAAGAATTGATTACCTGCTTTGTATTACTGGCTTACTGAAATTTAGTAATTTATTTCGAGACAACTTGATTATTATCTGATGGTGTGCCGAGCTGCCAATCAGACTGATTTGTACATACTGCATTATTTCCTGTATTGAATCTGAGCTTGAACAAGCTAGTATGTTCATGGTTCCTTCTTTAACTCCTTTCATTTTAATAAATCTTTCTGTTTACAACAATCAGTTCTTGTTTTTCATTTTAGTATACATTTTAGCTATTGGGTAACTATATGTTTACTATTTTTTGTTTTAAAGCAAATGATAATTTTATCAACAAGCTGGAGCCCAAGATGAGCAATTGTAATGCTTGTCCAACTTTTTAAAATGAGACAATTCATGCAATATTAGGTAACTCCGTAACTCTTTGCGGCTAATTCAAAATTTCAAATGCAAAGATTTCTGTAAAAACGGTCTTAATAAACATTAAATAGAATCTTTATCCGTATGAAGAAATTTCACATGATTAAAGTTTCCAGCAATACAAACCAATGGCATTATATACGATTAAAAGTTTTCTTGAAGTACTGTGGCTTTAAACACAAACAACACCTCGAAACTTACTTGCAGATATCCCATAAAGATGCATTGATTTAGTAATACAAAACCCTGTAAAATTTTCTGCATTCCAATAAACATAGCACATGTTAGAGATTACTGAACATTCAAGTTTAAAAAATGGTACTTTAACTAAGTGAAGCAATCACCTTTGATTGTTTACTATACTTTTTACCCTTTGATTTCTCTAGTATACAATCAACTCCAAAACACCTACCGAATTTCTCAATATCCTGGACATCGATACAAACATTGTTGATCTCATCAAATATCCCCCTATACTACTCATCCTATGCTTGCCTCTTTTATTGCTGTCTACTTTCTTAGCTCCTATAACACATTTCTTAGGTATTCAGTAAAATGAAAAAATGGATTTTTAAAATTACAATGACATTGAATTGTATCTTCATTTCGAATTTTTGTACGGATACTACCTTTTTCGAGACCTGTGGTGTAAATACGAAATTTGTTTCAAAAACTTGTAAAACTAAGAAAAACGGCGTTGAAGACACTGGTCTTGCTTTTTCTTGAGAAAGTCGGTGTCTTCAACATCGGTCCTCCCTTACGTGTCACCACTTTTGGTTAGTTGGATGCGTTCTACAGAAGAGCGGCGTTACAGAGACCGGTCTTGTTTCAACTTTTACTAAAGCCGGTGTTTAAGACACCGACCTTCAACCCATCTCCGGCGACTAGATGTAGAAGATGAACAGTGTTGGGAAAAGGGAATAGTTGTTTTAAGAGAGAGAAAATTGGTTAGGGGGTAAGGAGTGGGAGAACGGGCTGGAGCAGGTTGGGCCCAAACCGCCGGGTACACCATTCCTTGTGCTAGCGGGCTAGGCTGGAGGGCTGGGAGGAGGTTTCACAAGCCGGCTCCCATAAAATTGAAAATGTGGAGGAGCGTGCAAAATTGGAACATTGGGGTGGGTCTGGTAAAAAAAAATAGCCGTTTTCAGCCTTTAATTAAAAAAAAAAAATTTATCCCCCTTTTACCTTTATTTAACCAATTCTTCTTCCATTTCAAACACAACAACAATATATTCAACAAAAACACATACACTTTAATAAAAATGTCTACTTCATCTTAATCCAACGAAATCATCCTTCCGCCTATGCTACCCGACTTATCAACGGGTAGTTCATTTTTTTTTCAAGACGCTTTAGCGGCGGTGGAAGAGTTAGAAGACTCGGGTTGCTCTAGTGACACGCGCACTTACATTGAATGACACCGGGAAAAAGCTTATGAAAAGCTAATGCGCGATTACTTCGCGGAACCGCCAAAGTTCAGCGAACGCTTCTTTCGTCATCGTTATCGCATGAGTAAAAAGGTTGTTTTTAAAGATTGTTGGTGACATTGAAGCTCAATACCCGTATTTTCAACAACAAACAGATGCAATGAATAGACAAGGTTTCTCGCTGATACAAAAATGCACGTCGGCAATCAAGCAACTCTCGACCGGTGAACCATCCGATAGCTTCGATGAGTATTTATGCATGGCCGATCGCACGTTGCGCGAATAACTTATCAACTTTTGTGATGCAGTCATTAATATATATGGGCGCGAGTTCTTACGTGGGCCGACGTCCCATGACGTAGCTTTGATCCAACAGGCGCATGAAGCGCACCATCACCTTCCCAGAATGCTCGGTAGTCTTGATTGTACGCATGTTGAATGGAGGAGTTGTCCTAGGCGTTTGAAAGGGCAATACACGCGTGGGGATCATAAAGTCCCTACGATCATGGTTGGGGCTGTCGCGTCACAAGATTTATGAATTTGGCATCCTTTTTTTGGTCCTCCCAGGTCAAACAACGATATAAATGTGTTGAATAAGTCACCGTTGTATGATTCGGTTCGAAATGGGACGAATCCAAACTCATCATTCATTCTTCGCGGTCGGTTGTACAAACGTGGCTATTTGCTAACTGGTGGTATTTATCCTAGGTGGTCTACATTTGTTAAAGCGTATCCACACCCTGTCGATCCAAAAGAAAAGAAGTTCAAAAAAGTACAAGAAGCGGCAAGAAAAGACATTGAAAGGGTTTTTGGTGTTCTTAAGGAAAAATGGAAGATATTGGAGCGCCTCATTCGTTATTTCGATTTAGACAAGATCGGCAAAGTCGTCGAAGCGTGTTGTATATTGCACAACATGATCATAAAGGATGACGGGAGGGCAATATCACCGGTTCATATAATGGACCAACCGACACCGATAGTATATGATCCTAGCGTTTTACCAGAGTTACATGATGAAAGCTTCCATCATCGTCTCTGTTATGATCTTACAGAGCATCTAGCGGGTCTAGATTTGGCATACCTCAATGACCCGGCTTTTCAACCAACACCGATTGAAGATTTAATTTAGTATTTTTTAGTATGTTATGTGTTTTAGTATTAAAAATAATGTTGAGGTGTTGTTTTTTTAGTTGTTTATGAATGTAGTATTGTGTTTTTATTTATAGTATATTATGTTTTAATAATAAAATGTTATGTTTTTTTATTTATTTAAAAAAGAAAAAAAAAAGTTGGGAGGGTTGAAAATTTCATGAAATGCCACTAAAATAAGTTGGGAGGGTTGAGTGGGTGGATTAAAAAGGTAAAATGAGGTGGATAAATATTATTAGATGATTTTGGGAGGGTTCATAAAATCCTTGTTACCCCTCCTAGTCCCCTTATTTTGTACGAGTATTATCCTAAAAATAAAGAAAAAATCAAGAATCAGTGAATCATGTGATATTGCATTTCCTTTCCTTTTTTAATTCATTAAATAAAAACTCTTTTTCCCAATACTGACTGCGTTATTAAATAAACGTATATTTTTTTAAGGCGCCTGATATCCCGACCAGACTTTTGGTAATTCAACCACACTATTTGCAGCGATTATCGCTGCAAATAGTGGTGTTTTGTCCATATCCAACTATTTGCAGCGATTACTGACAAGGGGCCCGCTATTACTTTGTCAGATTTGCCATTATACACAGGGGGCCCACACTATTTGCAACGGCTATCGCTGCAAATAGTAGTTGTGGTCGAGATACCAAAAAACAATGGTGAGGATACGGGCTACGTTTTTTTAATCGCTATAATATAAATACATTATTGAATCAATCACCAACTATTTTTTTTCTCTCTCAAATTCGTCTTCTTCCTGTAAACCAAGTCGCCGGAACTTTTCCAACCTATTAAAACTTGTTTACAAATTCTTAGCTACACACTACTCTACACTTTTTCAGCAAAAAGCATGTTTTTGAAACAAACAAAAATAGTCAGCCAAAAATAATGGAAGACATGTGTCAAGGTGACCGGCAAGATAAAGTAAGACCAGTGGCTCAACTTTTTTACAAACTTAACCGCTAAAGTTTTCGAGATGAGTCTAGATATAGTATTTTGTTGATTATCTAGCTTTTGTAATTGTACTTTGTAAATTTGATCACTAGCAATTTGCTAGTGGTTCGTTGTTATTGATATATATTTCTGTTGCCGTTGTAAAAAAAATAACCCCATCAAATTTATTGTAAAATAACACGAAATCTGAAAACAAAATGAATCAAAAAAATATCAAATTAAATGCAATCTTGTCCCTATTAACAAATTAAGATTTTACATCACTTTCTTGTGACCCAAATCCTAATTCCATAACCAACCCCGGGTTCAGATTAAACTCTCTAGGCTTCTCTTCTTGAGCCTGATCATCGACCCGACACCTCTTATCTCTAACAAATTCGCCAACCTCATCATTGTGAATCCGCATACAATCATTACTATAACAAGTTGACTTTTCTAAATGAGATTCAAAGGTGGAAGGCAAGAGAGGCGGAATGGGCCAAAATGGTAGCCCATTGGACCCTCCCCTCCCATTTTCTTGGCCATTGTAACCCGAACCAAAAAACCAACTCGGACCACCCTTTTGACGTTGTTCACTTTCTCCACATAGATTGTTGACCTTTGGCCCTATTAGTTGTTGAGCTTCATTAGATACAATGAGACTTCCACCATCAACTAGCCTTTTGTGTTTTAGTGGATTGTGCAGATTTTGTGCACTAGAGACTGGCCTTTGAATAGATAATAGCCCTGGAATGTTACGCAAATAGCTGAATCTCCTCTGAATGCTTATAACTAGATTAATATCTTCCAAAATCTGCATCCATATGTCATAAAATTCGGGTTATATTTTGTACATTTTGATGACAAAGTTTGTACTATTTGAATTAGGAACACCAACCTTGTCAAAAGAACCTAGTTGAATGAGGCCTTCTTTCACAGATATGATTGCAATTGTCTGGTACATACATGAGTTCATCAGAGCTTTTTAGAAGACAAATAATTATTACACCGCATAAATTATTTCTTTCTACTCCACAAAACATTAAAGGTTGTACATTGTGATTTATGAAATTCCCTTTGCTGCGTATAATGAT
Organism: Erigeron canadensis; assembly: GCF_010389155.1. Taxonomy (NCBI): domain Eukaryota; kingdom Viridiplantae; phylum Streptophyta; class Magnoliopsida; order Asterales; family Asteraceae; genus Erigeron; species Erigeron canadensis. The sequence goes on along the minus strand of NC_057767.1, from coordinate 7,701,990 downwards.
TTTCTTTTTTATAATTTTTCTACTTATGCAGAATTACATTAAAGGTTCAGTAATGATTATATATAGAGTTTTCTATGGCTCGGTTTGAAGCATTATATATCATCATATAAGGCTTTGGGCATAGCCATATTCGAGGTAACCCATTAAACCATAGGTTATGGGTTATGGTCTCTTGGTGAGCAAATTGTAGGTATACGTGGATTTATCATTTAGGTGTTCATATATGGCACTAAAGAAGGCCAAAACATGCACAAATTTAACTCATCATCTAAAAATTCAAGACTATAACTATTATTCCAACATATGAATGATCAATTTTGACGCAGATTAATTTTTTAAATCGAACATGAACAGCTGTATCTATATTAATATGGATTTGTTAATAGCTTAAGATTGTTGTACATGTCAGTTGATCATTAATCTTACGGGACGGTTACTTTCATTTACAACACTTTTACCTGCAGGCTAAGCATAGCCCTAAAGACTATCACTAAAGACTATCTAGCAAAATCCTGTTAATATTATGCTAATTATACTTCTGGAACTAATTTGTACCTTAATCCCAGAATTGAAATGAATATCCCAAGCTTTTGGTTGCTGTTAAAACATGATTAACAAAACAATCAAACTACATGAAATTTTAAGTACAAGAATATTCAAGACAAGTTTAGTGTTTGTTAGGTATTTGCTTACAGGATCAATGGATGCATTCCATGTAGAAGTATAGCTTGGATCGTTCTCAGCTGATTCATCGTTAAACACCCATTTGTGACTATTTTCAGCAGCTACCTTCCCTATCAATCTTTATCCGGAAAACTTCATTAGATACTCATCAAATCAAATATTGTTTCTATAACACAAGATCGAATTCCAGAGGGCATTAGGCCTAGCATTATTAGTGGTGGCCGGACAACCAAGAGGTTGCAGTTTTAAGTCCCATTAGAGACAAATGTATAGAAATCATGTGTGTTCTTAGTTCTTACCCTTCTCCATAATTGTAAACCTCATGAGACAGTTTGAAAAAGATGTCAGCTCCAAATCTTACACTACCCTTTAAGAATCCATCATTTGCAATTCGCTCACATTCAGCAAGATCACAAAACCCGTCTTCCCATATAAGAATCCTATGATCAAGAACCAAAATGGTCACATAAAGACTTGTTAAGGATTGGTTACAAGTGAAAAAGATTAAACCTTTACCAGTTTCGTTTGTTTCCTTTGGCTTGATCAAGAACACTTCCTTCAAAGTCCCACCTGCACACAACAAAAAAACATTCATTTGCTCAGTTAGAACTTCTTAAAGAATATGAAAAACAGAACTCTAATGAGATTTTGGTTTATCTAACTTGGGAGGAGGGTAAATTCTAGGCGTGATTCTCCAGAAAACCGCATAAACCCATTTGGTAGAGATGTTATCTGAAGATTCTGAGGAAGAACAAGTGCATAGACTCTTTAAAGTGTGTTGTATGAGACAAGTTAACATGGGAAGTCCTTCCATTATTTGTGTACTAAAACATACATGAAATGACTCAAGTAAATTTTGGATGATATATACTATGACAACGTTGCGGTAAGGAACTGAAAGGTTGTTGTCATTAATATCATATAATGTGAAACCCGAATGCTAGATTTTGGGAAAACACGAGGGGGTCCCCGTTGTCTTATTTCGGGGAAGATCAAGGTCCTCACAAGTTGAGGGAATACAACTGTGTTGGTGTGGTCAGCATAATAAAGATTAAAAGACGTTTTTGTGATGAGCATGCGTACTACAGATAAATTGGCACGTCCACTTGGTCTAAGTGGCCCTGGGCTACATATTGAGATTGATTTGGCTATGTTTAATCACTCTCGACATATGTTTAGATGTTCTTAGTCCCAAAGACATTTCTAAAAGCTTTAATATGTTGTCGCCGGTTTTGGGTCTCTTGGAAAACATATAAAAAAAAAGTTATGAATTGATAAAAGGAATAAAAGGAAGACATATCTTTCTATTAAGGAATAAGATATTGCTTATGTTTGACAGTTACTTTTGAATGCCAGCTCAAATGAAGAAATGGGGAAAGTGGTCGTCGGTTGTCCATATGAATCCTTACAACAGAGTCAACATTGATAAAAAAAAAAAAAAAAGTAGAAAGATTGTCGTTTCCTTTGACGTTCTGTACATGAATTTAATGATAAGATGTGTGTTCTTGATCATGTCAAAACAGGGTATTAGCAGTGATATGTCCCTAATTAAGTTGGTGTCATCGTTTTGCTCTCTATTAGCAGAGATAACCTCACTATTTTTTGTTAAACTCTGCAAAACGACTCTTTCAAGTTTAGTTACAAAAGGACTCCATTTATTGACTCTTTCAACATGTGGGTGGTGATTGACTATAAAAAGTCATGGTCCGACCTGATACCTTCAACTTACAGCTTATAAGCTATTACGGTGTGGGTATCTGTAGCCAGAAGCTTACAGCTTATAAGGGTCCTAAACTTCTATTCGTTTTCCAATTACATTTTACATTTTACGTAAGGGTACTCATTTTTAGAAAAACTTCAGAGAATCTTATATTAGATTCAAAACTTTTAAAAAATAAGAATAATGGAAATCAAATCACCCAAAAATAGGAAGGAGATAAGGTAACCTATGACAACTACAAATCCAAAAGGATGGAGTGATATAGGACACCTAACACTCTTGCCCATATGGGGTACCAATGGCATGGTCTCCCCACAACACCAATAATAACTATTGCTTTTTCTAGGAATACATACAATAAGACAATTATGTAATATCATTCTCCAATGACAATGGTGTCACTCCATTTCACTTAATATCCTGTTTACACTTCAATTCTCCTATCTTAATTTACTGGTCCCAAATTCCCGATTACCTCCCATCAAACCTCAGGTCCACAAATATGTGAAAATAAATAACCACCCTAGAAGGTGCATTATCCGGTTCAAACCAGTGAATCCATCCGGAAATGAACAAATATGCACCAGACCGACTGTCCATCTTTGCTTTTTGGTTCTCAGGTACCTCCTTTGGATAGAATTGGCAAAATGGATGGGTCAAACAGGTTGGATAATAAGTCAATACATACTAGATTGACCCAAGACACTTTTTGTTCTTTAAAAAAGATACATCAACGAAGTTATTGCTTGTTCAAATTGATCTAAATTTTCAGTGAATACATTTAAGAGTTATATTATATTTAAATACACAATTTGGGATACACTGAACATGCTTAACCCATTTGAACCGTTTTCTTTCCAGCTATATTTTTAAAACATAGCGCAAATTACTCGCTCTATGGAAAAGAATTATGTTGCAGCCTTTAGTTCTTTGCTGCTGCAACTACAAAAGCAAATGCCTTTTGTGTTGCAAACACAGATAAGAACGGAAAGATGGTTGGAGAGACCAAAATAACGTAATGTGTCCTTGAACGAAGAAATCGGTATCGAATTGATAGTAGTAATAAAATAGATCCAGATCGTTGATTGGTTACCAGAACTACAAAATATTACAAGAAATATTGCTACAACAAACAACATACTTTTCCATCATCTACGCGAATATTCCTAGTCTCTAAAGAGTAAAGAAGATCCTATGTTGCACTTTTTCTATGGGAAAGTTGATAATTTGAAAAGAATTTCTGCCAATCAATATTCAAGATAACACACCAAAGCTTCAAGGTCTGCCATTACCTGCATCATCAGCCACTGCTGCTTTCTTTCCGGTGTATTTCTGCAAAATAGATACACAAATCTTGATTACATAAAAGTTGCTTTAAAAGTTAAACCATAGTACATCATGTATTGAAAACTTGTAATTTGGGTATATCCGTATATATGATATTTAGGGGATTTGGGAAGGGGATATACGATATTTTCCCTTTTTAATATACAAATTAAAACAACTTTAAAAGAGAGATTTATAGTTACCCGTTTGCCAAAGGAGAAGGGAACATATCTATATTTAATCATGTGCATTATCTGCCTTTTCATTGTCGAAATAAATAATACTATCCAGTAAAACAATAGAATTGGCCAAAACACAGGCACGTCAAACATGCTGAAAAATGTGAGCGTAAAAGCGATACAGAAGGCTCTTGTAAGTGAATACCTGCAATGGAACAGAAGAAACAGATAAAACTTCTGTCACTACATGTTTGGAAATCATTCAATGCTAATCAAAATGAAACTGCAGTACTTCTAATAGATTTACAAATTTTATGGCATGAGCGTAAAGACGGTTGTGGACATAACAAGGATAAGCAACGTTGACTTCAATATTTTGGTCTAAAACAACTTGGATCCTTAGTAGACATTGTGTCAGCCTGTAGGTTGCAATTTTGAGTTGATACAAGTTATATTATCTCTATGGGGTCAAGCGGATAAGATAAAAAGAATAGCTTAAAGCCGTTCTAAAAAAAAAAGAATAGCTTAAAAGAAAACAAGTCTAATGAATTAACTAGTCAAACATCGCCCAAGTATATTTTCTATGCAGAAAACCTCATAGTTTGTTTTATTTGAATATACAACATTATTACTGAGTAAATATTAGAGTTGGAAGCATATTCGACACACTATTTAGTGTTTCCAGAAACCCTGTATGTACCCAAAAAAAAACATCCAAAGTGTCATAAAATCATTCTTGCCTCTCTTTCTTTTGTCGATATGAAATTTAGACAACCTTTTATCACAAAAACTCAAATAACTTATATCAACTGTTTTGACTTGTAACTCAATCAACTTTGCCATTTCTACCTCAGGGACTCAGCCTCATGAACGAAAAATGGGAGACACATACTAATAAGCTATGATTTTGGAGGCATACTAATCATACGAATGAAGTACAAAAGCAAATTCCATGTAATTACATGCTCTTTCAGTCTTTTGTTCTTACAGTTAACAGATTAACTTTGTAATTAGCTACCACAAAGCGGTTAACTTTTCTCCTGTTGATCACTCTAAGAAGGTGACAAGGAGATCTAAAATTTCTACTTAATCAGTTAATCTGGTTGTCAATTGTTAGCTTCTCAATATCATTAACATGATTGATGAACTATGGGTACATAACCAAAATTTGCTATCGATCTAACAAGAGATTTCTATAGTTGACAATAATCCAACTTGAAATACTTATGTTGCTTTAATAGGAGGCATGGATTTCCATATACTATCAAAAACACGAGAATAACTTCAGATTTCTTAAAACTAAACCATTTATTTAAGGTGTTTGGAATAGGTGTTTTATTTTGTTAAAAACAAAGAATTACACTCTACAGTGACCTATTATTTACACCAATTAGCCATAGCCTCTTGAGAAATTTCTTTAAATGTCTTTCTCATATCTCGAACTCGAGACCTCCAGCATATAAAGCTGGTGCTCAACCACTAAGCTATAATGGGAAATACAAACCACTAGGCTACAAGAAGATCTTTTAGCCATAGCCTCATGTCGACTGGTCACCCTGATACCGCTAAAACAAAGCCCTTTATTGGTTCTAAAACTTATTGCAAAAATTAACTAGTTTGGTGATACTAAAACTAACTTCACATTTCTCTCATACCATAACATTACTAGAGAAAATCAAGAAATCGCCACAAACTATCTTCCATCATTTCATTGCATACATACGATTGTCTTTCCCTAAATTTAAGGACCTTAACATACTTTAGAGTTTCACAATATCCAGATCACAAACCTACAAATCACAACATCTAACTCAATCTACATTTCTTAATAAAAATACATATATTCACTAAATTCGCGCGACAAAAAACTAAAAACCTCTTAGTCTTAGCTAATGGGTCACCTCAATGACTACACGCAACCCGAAAAACAATGCTACTAAAATTCAATCAACACCCACAAACATTTCAACTAAAATATACAAAAAATTATAATCAAATCAAAAACTAACCAAAACTTAAACTCGGGTAGACGACGAACAAAGGGGCGAAATTCTTGAGATCCAAGAGTAGGCAAAGAAGGGCCATCATCAGCAAGTTCAGGATTAGCCTGTGGAGACAAAAAAGCAAGAAACAGTTGCAAGATATATATACCCAATCCATATGTAACTATATAGAATCCTTGTACATAGTAAACACGAAGTGCATATATAAACAACAAAAATGCAAATCCGATCCAACGTTGGAGAACATGGGGTGTTGACTTATCAAGTAAGTGTTGGTATCGACGTGATATCGTGTGTGTGTAGGTAGATATTGGTGATGATTTGAGATCTGTGTCGGCCATTGTTGTGTTCATGTTTTTTTTCTTGTATTTTATGATGTTTTTGTGTGTAAGTTGGAAGTAGATTTGAGTTGGGAGATTTTATCAGAGTTTGGAATTTTGATTTAGATACAGTAAGTGAGTAATGGGCTAATGGCATTGGTGAGCTTTTATGTATCGTTGATTTCATTGGTTAATATAAAGTTTAGTTTGTTTGTAAACTAGATTATGTACTTAGCTCAAGTGGTTGAGCACCTATTTTATAATTGGGTTTAAGATTTGAGAAGGATATAGAAAGTCTTTCTATGAAGGTTTGGCTTAGGTATACTCAGGTTCAAGTCTGAGGAGGCAGGGTTTACCCCTATTGATCGTCATGCCTTCGGGTGGGTTAGTAGGGGGTTTTCCCCAATTGGGTATTTAAAATAGACATTTCTACTTCGAGAGAGCTCTCTAACGCGGACCCCGTTAAGATAACGTATGTTAGACCTCCCGCTGTCGAACATTCCCACTGAATTTGGGAACAGGAGTATTCGAGTAGTGCACATGCACGTGTGGAGAAGCAGGAATGGGAGGTGGTGGTGGATTATTGTTAGTATGGTCATTGGTTTGTTCAAATTCATTTATGGGTGGAGGTCCAACATTTAAAGGGTTTCCTTGTGTATTCGCTGGGTTGGCCATCGAGAGAATGCAGATCTAGGCAAGTATGTTAGCCTTCTGCTCTGATACCAAATGTAAAGTCCCTTACTCGATGGTTTAACCCACAAGTGTAGAATAACAAGTCAAGTAATCACTAGAGATGACTAGTATTAAAAGTCAAGTAAGCACTAGATTGGACTAGTATTATGATTAATATAAATGCAAGAATATATATAACGTAATACTTACTTAAGCAATATAAAGATAAGCAAATAAGTAAATGGTGAGACACAATGTAATTTTCAAGTGTATTTTATTTATTGATGTTAAATAAAATACAAGGTTGTTGCGGAACAAGATATTACAAATTAAGTATCTAAACAACCTATGAATTACAAGTGATCTAATCTTTGCTAAATAAACTCTTTGATCGAAATACTTAAAGTTGTGAAGTATAACTGTTTAGATCGAGAGTATTTGAGCAAAGGCACCAAATTGCAAAAGTATGTATTTTGGACGAGGAAGTGACTTGTTATTTATAGGCAAAAAGAATAAATATAATATTCTTTTTGCCGTACAAATATGGTTACATGCATTTAAGGAAATTACATTAATTCCTTAAAAACATTGATTAAAGTACAAGAATAAAGTCACATGACAGTGACTTGTCTTCTAATTAACCAACCACCTTTACATGCGAGTAAGGCTTTTAACAAAGGACTAATGGATTGTCCGGTTAAAGGCATGTAAAGGCATAAAGTCAATTCCTCGTAATCAGTGTTCAGACTTGTAAGGTCTAGAACACTGACAAGGACTCTAGTCAGGAGATCTGGTAAGTCTTTCAGTGAGCTCCGCTATTTATCGGACTTCTTTCTTCAGACTTCAGTGAGAATGTTCTTCAGTGGAAAGATCTTGATTGGAGTGAAGTCCAGTAAACCAATCTGGTGGAATCCAGATTTCTGTACAAGTAAATGGTTCACTGGTCTTCACATAATTTTTGTACAAATCTTCAGATGGCTCTAGTAGTTACGTCTGGAGTGAGTCCAGTAAATCTGGACCTAACATCTTCTCCTCTAAAACTTATAAATACATCGTATCTCCATGATAGGGAAGAAGAGGCTGGTGCAGAGTTAGAGGACGAGGATGCCATTTATTTAGATGTATTTAACTAAACCTCGTGGATTCTATTTGTAATGATTTTTTCTAACTCTAAATGGAATTGAAAAAATGGGATCGCTAACAAGTAATATTTGATATGAATATCATCATCGAATTTAGAGCTTATTATGAAGGGAATGAATATCAAGGTAATGTATGTAAGGAAGTCAAAGTAGTATAATTAATTTGGCTCTGACATTCAATCAAATACTTCATCTTTGCGTAGTAAACGACCGTCCTATTATTTTGATTGGAGGTTGATAAGGCCCCTGCTTATACAAGCGTTCAGGGGAGTCCTGGACTTGGAGGATGACCGACGCTATTGGCAGGGAGCGTCCGAAGCCAAGCGTCCCGCGAACCAGTCCTCCGGTGGACTCTTGAAGACGCACGAGGTGGGACCCAAACCAACGGAAACTTTTTTTTTTCTTTTCTAACGACTACTCTTTTTTTTTTCTATTTAAACACTCCACCTTATTCTCATTTCTAACACACAAACATTCTATCACATACCATTTCATTCATCAAACACCATCAAAATCATGTCTAATTCATCATCAAGTGACGATTTCAAATTTCTAAACTCAACCGTTACGCAAATGAACACCCTATTTAATCCAAAGATCACAAGCGCCATTTTTGATGTTTGTAACGAAGACGAAGCAGACGATGTCGAGTCAAGTTCACGGGTACCTCGAACCAGGAGGGTTTTATCACGAGATCATGTTTGGCACCTTCCTGAAAATTACCGTCAACGTTGATTTTTTTTTTATTATGTCTACTTTCGTAACTTATATTTTTAATTATTAGGATCGTAACTTTTTTATAAGTGTTGTAATGTTAGTTTAATAAGTGTTGTAATATTTTATTTAATAATAAAAGTATTTATTTGAATGGTGTTTTGTTAATTAAATAAATATAAAAGAAATGATGATGTGGCGAAGAAGTCCTGAAGAAGCTGTCTTATAAGCAGGGAGAGTCCTGGAGGGAGTCCTGGAGAGAGTCCTGCTGACGTGGCAGTCAGGATTTTCCAAAACTCCAGTCCTTATAAGGAGAGGCCCAAGTGGGGTAAGGGTGGTTGGAAGTCCACATCTATTGCTTATGGGATTTAATTATTAATGGTAATTTGTTAGCAGGCTACGATAAAGTCAAGTTGTTTTGTGGATTGTATTTTGTGGTAATTTGTATTCCCCGGTGCACACACTTTTCTTCATACGCATATTAGTGTGGCATTAGGGATGGGGTATCATGTTTGCCATTAAAGTTTAATTATAGGTTTGCTCACCAACTACAATAAGTGGCTATCAATCACTCTATAAAAACGCTGAGAAAGTAGATATGAAAATCTTAGTTCTGCACAACCCTCTATTAAGGTCATTTTTCTCTGTAGAGATCAAACTTCATCAATGTTCTCTTCTGAGTCAATTACCATATATATCATCTATAAATGATTATAATAATATATTATACTATATTATATATAATATATATATATATATATAGGGTAGAGATCTTCGAATTAGGTGTCTTAAGGAGAGAAGCTCTTATAGGCCAATCAGAACGCGACACGTTCAAAATGAAAAAAAATGCGCGGTGGCATTCTGGTCTGATCAGCTTGGGTCTGGGTCAGTTTGGGTTTTGATTAGCTTGGTAGGTCAGCTTGGTTGGATCAGCTTGGTCAGCTTGGGTTCTGGGTTAGCTTGGTTGGTCAGCATGGGTTCTGGGTCAACTTGGGTTCTGATCAGCTTGGTTGGTCAGCGTGATCAGTTTGGTCGGCTTGGGGTCTGGGTCAGATTGGGGTTAGGTTGGGTTAGCTTGGGGTTGGGTCAACTTGGGGTCAGGTAAGGTCAGCTTGGGGTCTGGGTCAGGTTGGGTCAGCTTGGTTAGCTTGGGTTGGGTCAGCTTGACACAATCTACAAAATGTAGATTATGGGTTTTGGGTCAGCTTGGTTAGCTTGGGTTCGGTCAGCTTGACCCAATCGACACATAATCTACACACAAATGTAGATTATGGGTTTTGGGTCAGCTTAGGGTTAGGTTGGGTCAGGTTGGGGTTGGGTTGGGTCAGCTTGGGGTCTGGGTCAGGTTGGGTCAGCTTGACACAATCTGCTGCACAAATGTAGATTAATCTACACAAATGTAGATTATGGGTTTTGGGTCAGCTTGGGGTTGCGTTGGGTCAGTTTGGGGTTAGGTTGGATCAGCTTGGGGTCTGGGTCAGGTTGGGTCAGCTTGGCTAGCTTGGGTTGGGTAAGGTTGACACAATCTACACATAATCTACACAAATGTAGATCCCAAGCTAACCCGAAACCCAGGCTGACCAACCAAGTTGACCCATAACTCAGGTTGACTAATCCAACCAACTGACCAAGCTGACCCAGACCCAAGCTGATCAGAACCCAGACTGACCAAGCTTGACAAAAGTTTGATTTATTTACAAAAATGCGACCGCGTTTTTTTTTTAAAGTCACATGTCACGTTCTGTTTGGTTTGTAAGACCTTTTCTCCCTTCTCTCCTTAAGACACCTTCTCATTTGATATCTCTCCTATATCTATATATCTAATAAAACAATAGTTATCCTAGCTTTTTAAAGTCATCCAACTCAACTTAAAGCTATCTCTAGATTTTGCCACATAAGATATTTCCTATGTGTCATTTTTATGAATTTTTCCCACACTACATTCCTTTTTTGTTACAATATCAATAAAATAAAATCACAACATATTATGAATAAAATAATCAATTTTTAATTTGTTTCCAAATAAATAATTGCTAGCACCTTTTTTCCAATATATAAGTTTGTTAATTACTAACATATAGAAGCGTCTATATCAATATGTGTTTTATACTAAATCAATATAACAAGTTTATTTCACAAAATTGTTGTTGCTAATTGTTTGTATGTATTCTAATATTTTGTTTGTCCCACTCATTTATGCAGTGGATTTGACTATTAAGAAAATTTTGAATATTTGATTTTTAAATATTTTCAATTATTTTATATAATTTTTTATCTAAGCGTTGCTTATTAGAGATTTTATTGATTCAATACTAAAAGTTTTGAAAATATAATTCAAGAGCCGCGCATCGTGCGGGGTAAAAATCCTTGTATATATCTATAACTCTTATAAAACAATAGTTAACCAAACATTTTAAAGCCCTCTTACAATCTAAAACTAATTTGAAAAATTGCCACATAAGATTTTATCCTATGTGTCAACTCCATATTTTTCTTTAAATAAACTATATATTTAGAAAACAAATGAACCTATATATGTTAAAATAAATAAATATATACATTGTAAGAATCTAAGATCTTCTCATTAGATAAAATGATAACTTCTCTTTAGTTTAAAAAATCACGTCTATACCTAATGATATTTCATTATCTTTTTTATTCAACATTTATATGAGGTTCCTTTCGTTTTTTTTATGGTAATTATATAAAAGTTTGCTCAGGCCGTTGGTTAGTTGGAACTCTCATCGCATTAATCATTAGTGGCAATAAATAAAGTTTATAAGCTTTTTTATCACCACTAAATTATATTCATCTTATATGAGTTAAGAGTTTTGTATAATATCATAACTTTCTGAAAGAGTTATGTTAATTCTTTCGTTCATATCACCATGAAAATTATGTACAATTTTTGGTTTAATTCTTTTATCTTTTTTTGAATTTTATGATAATGGTTAATATAATCTGTTTTTTCTTTTGTTTTTTAACAATACAATTTTTCATTGTGATGATGAGAAAAATATTATGATGGTAGACGAAGAGTTAGTTCAAAACAAGTGTATATAACAATTAGTTTAATGATTGGATAATGAATACGTTATAGTTAATTTAATTAAGTGAAACTAAATAGATTGTTTGTCCATATGTTTTTTTTTACGATCATTATTGATTCATTTCATTAACTCATTTGTTCACATATTAAGTGTTTCATTAAATGCTTTTTTAAGCAAGTTTAACTCAAATCTCACTTTATTGAGCACATTTTTTGTTAAAGCAGCCGCACATCGTGCGGGTAAAAAAAATCCTAATATATATATATATATCTATTACTCTAATAAAAGAGTAGTTATCCAAGCATTATAAGCCATCCTTTTTAATTTAAAGCTCTCTTTAAAAATTGACACATAAGATTTATCCTATGTGTAATTTTGATATTTTTTTTACAATTATATATATATAAATCCAATAAAAATAAAAACGTATACAAAATTAATTTATTGTTATTTTCCTTTTTATTTTTTTGGTAACTTGATACATGGAAACAATATCAAGATTTATTTATTGTTATTTTCTTTTTATTTTTTTTTATTTTGGTGATTCATTTTGTAGATTTTATATGGATTTACATAGATACAAATAGATTATTTTTGAGGAAGAATATAGTAAGGGTGTCAAGACATAATGTTCTCATTGCTTTCGATCATCATCTAATTTTATGTTCTCTTTAGTTTAGAATTATCATGCAATACATAAGATGTTTAAGTCTTGGCAATTGAGGATATGATCAACTTTGGAATGTATCAAAGCAAGGCATCATTTGTGTTTCTATGGAAGAAAAGTTTCACCTATCGGGTAATAAAAATTTCTAAAGAATTAATTTTCCGTTGAACAATAATAATTAATAATCGCATGTAAAAGACCTATATATATAAACATTAATCGGAAAGATGGATAGATATATTTGAAAATTAACATAGATAAAAAGGAATCTTAATAGGATTAGAAAATTAATAAGTATTACAAAATGTAATCAAATGAGAAGTCGTCAAATATATTTCTTTTTTCTTAAATCTCTGTGTATCATTTAATGATTCACAAATAAACTAATTATATATCACTCACAAATAAATATGTCAATTGATAGATTATATATCTAAATCTAAATCTACATTTAAATAATATCTATATTCATATTTATAATAACTAACCTATTAAGTCTTTCCAAACCTCACTTTAAATCCAAAGCAACAATAATTATTTAATTTTTATCTATCAAAAATTTAAAATTTAAATATACTTTCTTTGATCAGTCAAATATTATCTTAAATATATTTCAAATTTGCCAAATATTTCTCAACAAACATGATGGAGTACAATGTGAAATGATATATGCAAATAAGTTTCTACAATGGAAACCGAGATTTAATACAATGAAAGCGAATTAAGAGGTTGATTAATAATAAGAGTTGTTATTAACAATACCTTATAAATAATTATGTAAACTTATAAAAATTTGCGCATCGCGCGGGTTAAGTACCTAATATATATATATAATATATAATATATATCATGACTCATATAACTCGAGACATAAATTCAAGTGTTCGAGTCGAATGAGTAACGAGTCGATAATATGGATAATACATGTACCGTATTTATTTACATGTTAAGTAAAAAGAGACCCAAAATTAAATTAGGCCCATAAATTTCTAAATATATATAATAACCGGATTAAACGGACCCAAGTCACCCAACCCAACGAAACCCATTCGATTTTCACAATTGAAAAAAAAAAAATCAAAAAAATATGTATAAATAAATCTGACTAACCACACCGGAATTAAAATCCCACCGTGGGGAGCGAATTCCAAAAAAGAAAAAAATAAAAAAAATGGTGAAAATGGAAATCATGGGAATGGATTTCAGCTGTGTATTTGGATCGTTAAGTAACGGAAAATTCCCTGAAAAAGACTGTTTACTTCCCTTAATTTCTAAACTTTTAGGTTACGCCATCGTCGCTGCTTCTACCACCGTTAAACTCCCTCAGGTCAGCTTACTTCTTCTTCATAATTATATTAATTATTTCATTATATTAAATTAAATTATTAGTGCCCATTTAGGCTTTATATATATACGAGAGGAAGTACCCGCACGTTACAGTGGTGGGGTGATAGCTAGGTCCAGAGAATGTGATAGTCAAATGCCTACGGCCTCCGCCCTCCGCCCTCGGATTTAAAAATTCGTCGAAAGTATATTGAATGACATCTCTAGTGAAAGAGCATGAAATTTTAAGAACACCCATACAATTTTTATAATTTATCGACGTATGATTTTTGAGATATAAGATTTTGAATAAATTGGAGGAATAAATGATTTATGGAGGAGAGAGAAAAAAGATGATTGGTTGAGATTTGAGGAGAGAGAAAGGGTATTATGGTTATTTTAGATAAATATAGAATAGATGAGAGGGGTATTTTGGGGATGTACTTAAAATCAATATTGAAAATTTCAATTTAATGTTGAAAATCCGGAAGGAATCTGCTTTATAATATAGTATAGATATATAAATTGTCAAATCTTATAGTACCAAATTATTTGTAACTGTAATTGTATATATATATGTGATATGTTATAACTTGTAAATCGGGTTACTTTACCTGGGGAAGGTTGTGCCTTTAGCTATGATTTACGAGAGTATTCAGACAGTCGTTTACGGTTCCAAGATGTTTACCGGTTTGAACCCGAGTATCTTTTAAGAATTCTAGGATGCCTTACCACTAGGACGCCTTGGAGATGGTTATTTTTAATTTGTAATAGTTATATAAGTTATAACCGATATTTAGGATTAACGTAGCAAATATAGAATAAAAAATGGACACGGTTGATGCCAATGCTTGAAAATATAAGAACGACGGAGTGGATGTTAGGTCTTGTTATCAATGTAACGGCAATGTCAATATCAGATCGAGTTTCTTTTTTGTTTACGTTGAGTCACACTGAAAAGAAAATTTAAAATTAAACACACGAACAAAACGTGTGGAAGATTTGTGTATCACATGATCACTTCTGATACGCGTATTTCACAAGAAACCGAGCGGGTATCTGATGTTTCTTATTTTATAGCTGTATGCATAATTGAGCATTGGAGTGAAAGAAAGATAAGTGCTTGCCTAGCTGCCTTTTCTTTTAATCATTGATAAAATAAGAGACTAAATAGAAAGGGTTGGATATTTGGAATGACGATGGAGGACCGAAAGTTAGAAAAGATATGTAATAAACTTTGTATGAATTTTGATGACCGGGAAAAAAAAAAGACGGAGCTAAAGTGCTGGAATTATTACAACCTATGAGGAAGAAGGAGAGAGTTAATGAATTTTCATTGCCACTAAACTATTGAGGAATGCTCCTCATTTCACTACTTTGTAATGATTCATTCAGTAGTTTAATATACGCCATAACCATATTTAATGATTATCGTTATCATTCACTACTTTGTAATGATTATCGTTATCATTCAGTTGTTTAATATACCCCTTAGTGGGGTTAATAGGAAAGTTAGAAATCTGTTGCATAGCACATCCTGCAAGTACTTATCAATGTATATGTAATAAGTTCATATGTGGAATTGTGCAATAAATCAAATATTCTCAAGCTTCCAATTTTGTGACTTTCGGCTAGAGCTCTTAATATGTAGGTTGTAATAATTGTTAGTACATTCTTAATCACTTTAAGTTTAATAAATCAAATTGTTGTAATTTCTGATTACATGCTATTGCGGGTGTGTTTGGTTTGAGGGTATTGGAATGGAAGGGTGGAAATGAAAGAGATGGTTGGTGTTTGTTTGTTTAAGGGAGAGGGTTTCAGAGATTCTCTGAATCAAGGATTTCCAAACACACAAAAAGGGTTGAGTTTTATTAAACTTCACCCTAAAAAAAACCCATACCTATAGTGGTCTGTGATCCAAACGCAAAGCCTTCAAAGTTTATCGCTTAGATGAGGCTGCAGATTCCATAACGTTACTTGATTTATGCTTCTTTTGCAGATAATGAAAATCATTCAACATAAAAGTGTGAGAGGTCTTAGCGTTGTGGCCTTTGAGATGGAAGTAATTGGTTATACGATTGCTTTGGCCTATTGTCTTCACAATGGACTTCCATTTTCAGCTTATGGAGAGTTGGCCTTTCTACTGATCCAAGGTAAAAAAGAAGCATCAAAATACTACTTCATTTTGAAATTTCTGATTTTAGAAGAACCTAATTGCGTTAAAGTGTTTATATCATAATTGAAAGTTTTTATATATATATATATTTTTTTTGCCATTGCAGCTATAATATTGGTGGCAACTATCTATTATTTCTCTCAGCCTGTGGGTAACTCAACATGGATCCGTGCATTGCTGTATCCTACTTGGTTTGGGGTTATATTGTTTTGTTTCTAGTCCATTTCTTGTAAATACTAAATAGCTCTACTTATATTAAGTGGTTTCACGGCCAACTTCTATAAGTATATAAAACTGATTTCCTGAATGAGATAATTACAGATATTGTGGTCTAGCACCAACAATCTTAGCTGGCAAAGTTGACCCCTTTCTTTTTGAAGCCCTATATGCAAGTGAATTTTTATTTTCCTTTTCGGTATTCTTTTTACTATATAAGTGATATTTGCTAAACTCTATTGAAGATTTTGTTTGTTTCAGGCATCCCAGCATGCAATATTTTTCTTTGCCAGGGTCCCTCAAATTTGGAAAAATTTTAAAGTAAGTTACTGTTTCTTAACTATCATTTTCAGGCGGTTGTTAATGCAAATAAATGTATGTATGTATGGAGTTTAGTATCATCAATAGGGTTACAGGGTCAACTGTTTACATTACGTCTTTTTCAATTTGCTCTCCAGAAAAGACTTATTTTTTCTCCAAAAGTGTAGATTGGCGGGGACATCTTAATCTCGTGTGCCTTTTGGGCACCAACGAGAAGCCCCCACCAAGACTTGGTTCCGGGCATCAGCACGATGTCTCAGGCTCTCAGCGCCATGGACCAACGTGTGGGAACGGATTTGAACCCGTGACCCTTATGTCCTAAGTCCACATTGACAACTGAGCTTTTGCATCCCGTGACCCTTATCTCCAAAGTCCACGTCCACTTCGATTGTTATATTTGAAGTATCTGTACAAAATAGTTCCACTTAAACCCTTGAAAATTTTATATTATCACATTGGGATCACATAGAACAATGGGAGGGGTTGTTGCCTCCTTGGTTGACATCCGGTAATAATTTTGATGAAGGCTATGTGAAGGTTGCCATCTCTATCTCATAGTTTGATGGCACTTACACTGTGTTCTTGAGTTCTTATTTAGAAGAAAGAAAAGAAGAGGAGATAGGTGATTAGAAAAGAAGGGGCCTTCTTTCTTTCCTTCCAAATCACCCCAAAAGTGAGATGATTGATTTTATACTAAAAAAACTAAAATCTTTCATCCATTTCCTTTCATATCATTTCACTTCATTCCTTAAAAAAAACTCAAGAACACAAAAAGTTACAATATCTTTTAGTTTCTTTTCCTTTCCTTCTCAAATAAATCTCAAGAACATAGTGTTAGAGTGTCCAATGGCCTTTCCAATACACTAGTGAACATCCTATCTTTTAAAGTTATAAATAGAGTTGCTCACCAGATAGTTGCTCACCAGATAGTTTTGACTCTATTTAAACAAACTATGTATATTTATATGGGTTTAGAATCGGTCTTTAGCATTGAGAATGTCTAATGCTTTTAGTATTTCTTTTGGCGGGAAGGAGTTACATATCTGCTTTCAAAGCTAATACCCTGCCCGTTCTGGTTATTCTTTCATAATTGTATCTGTTTGTTTATTAACCTTTTTCTGCATATGGCACACTCCCAAATTACAACCTGTTGACTTTTAAACGCGTTTATTGTAAATACTCTTAGTTTCTTTTGAGATTTTTGTCTGCAAGTAAGTGTATAAGAGGGATGTAGAAGGCATTGTATCCAATTAAAATAATTCAATAAATGAAAGTGCTCAATTAAACTTCCAGCAATTTTGGAAAATTGTTCCTTATATCCTTTTATGCCCATAGGTTATAGTCTCTGTCGGGAGGGGGGTAAACTAGGATTCACAGAGTGCGATCGCAATTTCTTAAGCTTCATATTGAACCACAATAAGCTGTAATCTTTGTGTTGACTAAATGTCAGTATGAATATATCGATAAGATAAAATATATTCCAGAAATTAAGAAAATTTGCCATCCATATAAGAAATATATATATATATATATATATATCAAATGAGAAGGTACCTTAAGGAGAGAAGGGAGAGAAGGTTCCGTTCGTTTTTGATTTTTTTTAGTTAATTTTTTTCTTTTTTCACTTTTTTTCATTCTCTCTTTAATTAAATACTTTCATATAAAAAAATTTAAAAAATAATTTTTTTCTTTTTTCACTTTTTTTCATTCTCTCTTTAATTAAATACTTTAATATAAAAAAATTAAAAAAAAATTTTTTTTTTGATTTTTTTTAGTTAATTTTTTTATTTTTTCACTTTTTTTCATTCTCTCTTTAATTAAATACTTTCATATAAAAAAATTTTAAAAATATTTTTTTTTCAAAGGGCGTAGTCCGTAAGCTATAGGCGAAGCCTCTTGGTCTATGGCGAAGCCATGATGCTAAAGGCGAAGCCCGTTAAGTAGATCACCCCATCACCGATCACCCCCTATAACCTATCACCCTCTATGACCTATCACTCCCACCAGCTACCTCTATTAATATCCTTAAGGGCGAAGCCCGCACCGTAACCTTACATGTATAACTCACTAACTCGGGTTAGAATATTTTATTTTTTTAATTTTTTCAAATTTTTTTTATGGATTGGCTTACGTAAAAAAAGAATGAAAAAGGTAAAAAAAAAATGAAAACAAATCGAAAAAACAAGCTAAAAAAAAAACGGATCTTTTCTCTGGATCTCTACTATATATATATATATATATATATAGGAAAGATAATTCTAGTACATGTACTTTTTGTGGTACATGTGTAAGTTAACTTACTTCCTTCTTCCTTCCATCAAATCATAGCAAGGGCTTCGCCCGTACCGTAGCAAACCGTCACCATCTCTTGGATCGCCGCCCATCAAATTCATACGATTCCCATATGCGTCCTTGACGGTCAACTTAGAACGGATGAGGGCCTCTGGCCCGTACCGTATCCACCCGAAAACGAACCTGATTCTCGCCGGAAAGTTAACTTACACATGTGTAAGTCTCGCCGAAGATGGTCGCCGTCGCCGGAGGATCATGGTGGTGGTTGGAGATGATCATGGTGGTTGTGGTGGTGGTGGTCGGAGATGGAAGGAAGAAGAAGAGGAAAAACCTTGTACTTTTTGTACTTTTTTAAATGCTTGTACTATAAATAACCCACCCCTATATATATAGTACTTTTTGTACTATATATATATATATATCCGGATTTATTTAGCTCAGGATTTGTGGTTTCAGTTTCAGATTTAGGGTAGTGGAAGTTTGGACTAAATTTTCAAAATTGGCAAGTCACTGAAATTGCTGTGTACTTCTCTGGTTTAATTATAAGGTCAATTTGTATGAAGCTAAAATGTTTGTGTTACCCTAAATATCAAAAAGTAAAGAAAGTGTATAGTAACTTTATTTTTTACTTAGCTTTATATATCTTAAGTATCTGATGGAAAACATTGTCTAAATATCTTTCTAGTCCCAGTCAATTGGCAAAATGCTCAGTTAGACATTTCTGGTAAGAAAATGAGCATGCTTATTATAACTATTGTCACGTTACCTACCTCATCAACTTATTACCGGGTTTATGAAGGTCTTTGCGCTCTTTTGGACCTAGGGCGGGTTTTAGTAGGCGGTTTAGGAGGCCCACCGGTTTCCTTGTTCACCAAGCAACAAACCCCGGACTATTATCTATCTATCTACATATATATAATATCAAAGTCTATGCATTGTAATTTTTGTACTGAGCTTAATAGAAAACCCTAGTTGCAGCCATGGATTAGTTCACACACATCGTGTGAGATACCATGTAAATTCTCATGTTCTTTTATTTATCTTGTTATTACTTCCGCTGTGCAAACCTGTTAAACGCGAGATTTGGCTGAATATTATGCATAGATACGATCTTTATAGATGAATTCGTGGCCTCGTATTTTGATAAATGGGAATACACAGATACATGAAACTTTTGGATCTTTGATTTTAAATAGAAATTGGGCATAACGTCTATATTCATTTGTATAATAATACATAGTTAATAAGAGAAGATTTCTTAAACTTGTTAGCTCTCTTTTTCAAGGAGATCTCTTGTTATTTAACTGATGAAGTTCCAAACTAGGTTTCTGGGGAATAACAACCTTATGAATGAACACGTCGACGTTGTATAATATCTAGTCTTTGTGCATGTTTATAATGATTTATAACTCCATATCCATATCTATAATGTGAATTTCTGACTTTATGTGACGATTGTGTTGTATATGAGCAGAACAAAAGCACAGGGGAGCTTAGTTTTTTGACTTCATTTATGAATTCTGCTGGTTCTATAGGTGAGGTCTTTCTTATTAATACTCAAACCATTAAATAGTTATATGAGTTAGACGTTGTCTTATGCAGTTTGTGTGTTCTTTTGCAGTGAGAGTTTTTACCAGCCTTCAAGAAAAAGCTCCAACAAGTGGTACTCTTTTTTCTATCTACTTAAAACTAGATGTGGAAAACTGGGCAGGTAGGGTATAAGGTCACCACGGGTCTGGGTCAAAGCTGGTAATTGTTGGTACGGGTTGAAACGGTTTCTCGTGAACGAATATTGTGTCAAAATGTGATCTACAAAAGTTATTTTATTCAATTACTATATTTTTTTTAAAAGAGTTTTTCACTTGTTAAGCATTAAAAAACACTGGGTGCCCTTAAACCATTGAGTTGTTTTCTTTTCAGCAAATATTTTTTTCAATTTAAGCCTGTTATAATTAAATCATATCTTTCGTTTTCTTATGACAAGTAAAAGAGTTGAAAATCATCATCTTTAATTAATAAAAGTCTCTTTACCTGCTCAATGAACCCCTCTTCTATAGCTCAGCTGCCAAGTTTTTTCAGTTAGGGAACCGTGTCTCTCTAATCTGATATTCTTTATGTTGTTTTGAAGTTGTTATGGGTTCGGTTCTCGGAATATTGACAAATGGTGCAATTTTGAGCCAAATCATGATATACCAGAAGCCACAAGAGAAGCCAACAAAGAAAGGGAAGAAAGCAGAGTAGAAGACCATATGACCCTCTTAAAATCCCAGCATTCATTAGTTTCTTCATACAAAATCTATCTTTGATCTGATACAGCTCTTTATTTCCGGCATTTCTGAAAGTGTTCATTTTGTCAAGTAAATTGATATGGATCTAACAAGTATCTTGAAATGATAGCAGTTCACCCAGGTAGTCAAGTAGTTTTACATTTGTTGGTTGTATAAGGTGATTATAACATTGTCGATTGTTGTTTTATAGTGTTTTTTTCTTTGTTTGAGTTGAAATGCTAATTTTTATGCGTGTAATGTGAGTTATGAATTGTGTGGACTAGCTCACATGTTCAATTGATCATGGAGCAGATTGGTGCCGGTTACATGGGCACACAATTTCTTTGTTGGAGTTAATACTGGTACTTTGGTACTACCATAGAGGGTCAGGAGTCGGGACTAGCTTGTGCCTCAGAAAAGGATGATTCTAAGGTTGAGATTTTTTTGACCCCCTGGAACACACCCAAAGCTTGGTTTCGCCTGTGACAAACAACAAATTAGGTAAATCCAAATGCAGAAGATGCATCTGACCAGGAGAAATGCAAGAAAATAGCAAACAAAACAAGTTTCTAGATAGAATTTCCAACAATAATCTATCCACCAAAGTATAAATTGCAAGTTAATTAGATGCAACACACCAGCAAATTCACATTGTTGTCGTCCCTTTTAATGAACTTTCTGGCGACTTTGTGAGCTATCCTCAAAGTTTGACCACCTTGTCAACAATTTTCTTAGAGTCTTAACTGTAAGTCTGAACCTGAATTCGATTTCCATTCTATCTTTATGTTTAGAATTAACCATCTAATTCAGCCATCTACTCAAACAAGAAACAACATACGCATGAAATAAACACAAACCTGTAGGAAGATAAATAACACACGTCTTATCTATTTATTGCATACTAATACTAATAATACAATAAACAACATATAGGATAACTATTTTATTTAAAAAGATATCCAGAAAAGGAAAAATAAATAAATAACTTAAGAGAAACCCGACCAGCCAAGCCAATTAATCAAAGGCCAGTCAAGAAAGATTTTCCAATATTCACTTCAAAAGTTCATACAGTTTGTGGACTGGAAGTAATTGAAAGTGCATAGGGTTATACGGAGTAGTACAGTTAGTATTTAGCATATAGACCCGTTCCCTTTTTTTTTTTTTTTTTCATGCAGTATACTTAATAATTAGAAACTTAATGTTTTGATGTTCTTTTTCTTTTTATTTATTTAATAAACAAAAATAACCGCAATTATCTATTTTTTACTTAATACATACAAACATTATTTATACATTCAACCACTTAATACATTCAACACTTAATGATTAAAAAAAATGGGCCCTCTGAATATCGTAGTTTTGTTCTTTTCTATTCTTTTTTTTTTTTTCTTTACAAATGTGCGTTACATGTAAGAATTAAGATGTTTTAATCTAACAAAAATAGGAAAATTATGGACATGATCTAATGGAAGTTATGTTTTAAATTTTTTTGTCTGCTTACATAACATTTATCCTCCAACAAAGTAGAACATATGTTTTAAGGAAGTGATAAATGCACAATAGCTTTTAACCATTGTATATTTAATGCTATGTATTATGAAATATAATATGTATATTTATTGTATATAACTAAAAGATGATGTATATTTATCACTAGACACTACTCATGTTTTAAATAAAGTGGTAATCGTGAGTAATTTCTATTTGAAATGCGTGAAAGAGTGGCATCGTTTCATTTTCATTTATTATTTAAAATCTTGGAGGTATACATACCAATTTGTCCCTCACTTTTTTTGAATCAAAATATTAGATTTATAATAAAATTATATCCGTATGCTATTTTGTTAAAGACAACTCACATTATAATGCATTATTTGACCAATCTTTATATGTTAAACTTGTCCTCTTTTATTCTCTATTTGCAAAACGAAAATTTATAGCATAATTAATTACTAGTTTTGCTTACATTAACTCACGTCCTATGATGGCTTGAAAGGACAATGTAGATGTTTTGTATACGTGGTGCATGTATTCAAAATAGGATGTATCTATATATGCATGGTTGGTTGTAAAGCTTTGAAAGTATAATGTAAGACTTATTCCAACCTAATCAACAAAATAAACACTTTGCATTCTAATCTAAAACTAAATCTAATATAATAACCTATCTTCCAACCAATCACCACCATGGATCCTTATCACCTCACCTATATCAGAAGGTCTTGAATCTTGATTGAAGTTTAACATATTCTACATTTTAACGATTTTTATCTATTGCCTAGCTAGGATGGTTTTACCTAAGTCGGGTATATAATCGATAAAAGACAAAAAGGGAATTTAATGTTAAAAAAAAGGAATTAGCATTCCTAATTAATAGGTTGATGAGAAAAATGATTATTTTAATTATAATATTAACCTCAATATGTATATATACACTAATAGATAACTGAGTTGATCTCAATTAACCAATCATAATTATTGATTTTTAAAATTAAGTTATTAAACATCTAGCGGGAAAAGATAAATCATCCTAAAAGATAGTCTAATAATGCTCTTAAAACCATAATATTGTGACATGTAGATACCACTAAAAGAAGTTTTATGCTATTTAGTTAGGAAGATTAATCATTTTCCATAACTAAATTATCTATACTATATTATAAAGCAAAATAAGATTTCAATTTTCAACTTTCAATTTCAAGAATGTATAAATGTTGTTAATGCATGATGTACAGTACATCTAAACCACATTTTAAGTTTCAACATTTACTTACCCAAAATGTTTATCCTATTTCTTCTATATTTACTTATATATAATACCTTTTTTCTCTCATCAAATCTCAATCACTCATTTTTTTTTTCTCTCCTCTATAAAATATTTTATTCCTCTATATTCAAAATTTTTAATCTCAAAAACCGTACATCGATAATTTATAAAAGTTATATAGGTGTTCTTAAAATTTCATGTTCTTTCATAAGAGAGGTCATTCAATATACTTTTGACGATTTTTTAAATCCGATGACGGAACCCGTCAAGTAGATCATCTTATCACCGCCACCGCCATTACATCACAACCCTGTCATCATATTCATCACTGCCGCAACGTGCGGTTACCTTTCTCTCGTGTTATTAAAGAAAACTCTTTAATGATTAATTATATTAACAAATAAAAAAAAATCTCAAAAATTTATATTTTTTTTTTGTCTTCAATCATTAATTTACGTTTTTTTTTTTTTTTTTTTTTTTTTGCTTTTTAAACGAATAAATCTTGCTAGATACTTAATTCAGATATAATTAATATTTGCTTTAACTTTTAATGATTGAAGTTAACCTTTTAGCATTCCCAAATAAAACCAGATTATATCATTTTGTGAATTCATATGTTTTAATTTAAGCATTAATCATTAAAGATTGAATTTAACCTGGGTCAATGGCATGCAAATCCTTCCTGATTTTCTCAGCTAAACTCTAGTTACATTGTTTTTTCCATAATACCAAGCATATATTCATATGTATCATTTTTGACTCGTATTTCAATATAGAGGCCATCAAGTTTTGAAAGAAAAAAACTTATTATAAATATACTTACACAGAAAACTAATTGGGATAATGTTTGTTAGATATAAAATTTTGTGGTGTTTAATTGTAAAGTTTTAATATTGGAAAGGGTATTAGTGATAATAAGTTAATATGTATAAATACCTCTTACCATTCCATTTGTAATTGAAGCCTTTTATATAATAAAGTCTATTTCTATACAAATACCATTTTTTTCCTCAACATACACAAACACACATTATACACACTATATCTAAATACACCATATATCATCAATTAAGTTCAAATCTATTAATTACAATATTTAAGAAAAATGAAGAATATGTAACTGTTATACACATATAACTAGAGTATAGAATCCTTCATATTTTAATGTTTTAATCCATAAAAAACATATGGGCCAATCATTTATATACTAGACAATAAATATCAAAAAATTAATATGTGTTCTACACCTAAGATTAGGTGTCTAATAGCGACATACTCACTTTTTTCAAATATTAATTTGAAGTATTTACCAAACTTATCTATACTATATAATAAAGCAAATCACTTATTTTTCTCCTTAAACTTTTCATCTTTGAAAAATCAAAGATACCCCTATATTTTATTCACTAATTTAAACTTCTTTATCTAATATACCTATAATACCCTTAATTAATGAAATAATTTACAATATATATAGACCCTTCAATACATAAAATGACACAACCACCTTTAACATCAATTATTTTTACATTCACCATTATTACCGCTCCCACCGCCGTTCCACTGTCACCCCCGCTGCCACCCCCGCTGCCACCCCCACCACCGTCACCACTACCACTTCCGCCATCACTACCCCGCCGCCGCATTGCGGGGCATAAGTTTAGTACTTTACAAATTATGGAAAGGATAAAAACATATTGCCATTTACTATTCTTTATAGGGATAATTAATGTATTATTGGGTTTTTTTTTTTAACGACAAATTGTATTATTAATTTAGTATTAAGTTTTTTTTTTCTTTGAAAGACAAATTGTGAATGACAAATTTAGATCACTGATGAACCATTGTGATATCACCGTGCCATCAGGGTACTAATCGATCATATATATCTCCACTACTAAGCAATTATCAATACACTAATTAAGGAAAACAACTCAATAATATGAGAAAACACCATATGTAGGATTCGAACTTATGACCTGATGGTCTCTAGGTTTTATCACATCACCAAGATGTTACTAAGCTATTAAACCATCGACAATCAATGTATACTACAAATAAAATTGCATTTGTCCACACTTTTAGTTAGCGTTAACAAATTAAAATATTTGTCACGCTTTTATGTGTGTAAAAATGGATTTTAGTGTGTAGAAATTAATCCACACTTAAACTGTGGTATTCTAAAAGTTCACACTTTTTAATGTGGACTTTCATATTTAATTTGTCACACCACATTTATCACGCCACATATTTAGTTAGTATGGACAAATGTAGTGTTACAAATTAAATATGAAAATTCACACTAAAAAGTGTAAACTTTTAGAATACCACAATTTTAACCGTGGATTAATTTCTACACATTTTTAATTCTCCATATTTTTAAATACATAAAAGCGTGACAGATTTTTTAATTTATTCACGGTAACTAAAAGTATGAATAAATGCAAAATTATTTGTAGTGTATTATTGGTATGGTTTTTGACTATTTAGTGTTTTTGCCTTATGAGACCACACGAAGGTCTGTGATAAATCTTACTACTTAGGAAAATTTTCATTAATGCTAATGGATTGGTGACTCATTGGTAAGGATTTAGAATTTAGTACAAACCATCAGGATTAGAATTTCACTTGCTTACATCTTAACCTCCTCCATACACCGTCGAGGTATTGGGGCTCAAAACCAATGGAAGGCGGCACCGAGCAAGTTTCTTCTTCTTGGTAAATGAATTATTATGGGGGTTTTCGAGAGTCTTGAGTTTCATTTTAGTCATACGTGGTTTGAATTTCGCATACTGTTTAATTGAATGTCACGATGGTGTTCCGAATACTAACCGTCAACTATCAACTACTAACTTGTTAAAAAAAAAATAAAAAAATATGCGGTATTAATAAAATCATGATTCTAAACCAAGTGCATGGGTGAATTTGAGCCTCTGTTAACGCAATTAGGGGGTTTTTCCTCATAAGTCACTCTGCTGTAACGGGAATCCAAATAAGACCACTTTATCTACACCTAATAGCACACATCTTTATATAATGAGCTATAGAGTAGTGATTAAAAACACGCATTTCAAAAAATAGAAAATGTTTCAATATATTGTATAATACATTAAGTACGTAGACTTATTATATCGGAAAAGCCAAAAATAATAAAGGATTTAAAACTCTATGAAAACGTTAAGAAATATACTATATCGGTCAATGTTTTTGATATATGTAAATGTAAGCAGTTATTTCCTTCACAAAATTAACATAATTCTTTTTAATTTTTAAACGCCAACTTTAAAATAAAAGTAGTGAACCAATGTATACTGTTTTTTTTTTTTTTATAACATTGATAGAGACATAGAGTCAATAAGGTTAGTAGTCCAATAGTGAAATCTTCGACTTTAGAAGGATTCGTCTGTATTCAGTGTCATTTCTCATTTTTTATAAAGTAGATATTTACATAATTTAAAGTGTAATTTATATTTATATTTATATATATAACATTGGCCGTGCTTATGAATAATGAATCAGATTAGCAGGTAGTTGCGTAGTAGCCTGTCAACCTTCTTTTTTTTATTTTTAAATTCGTCTTTTTACTTTTTCTCATATAATTTTAATTCTTTTACTTTTGGCACGAAAGTTTTGTTTTCTTTAGTTTTTAAACTTTCATCTTTTTAACTTTTGCCACAAAAGTTTCAATCTTTTTACTTTTTATCACATAAATTTACTAAAGTTTCCGCAATATCTTTTACTTTTTGCCACATCAATTTTGTTTTTTTATTTTTAGCACGAAAGTTTTGTTTTATTTACACTTTATATTTTTATTTTTTTAACTTTTATCATGAAAGTTTCATTATCTTACTTTTTACCACATAACTTTTGTTTTTTTGCTTTTGTTAACTACACGAAACTTTTAACCATTTTACTTTTTGTCACAAAACTTTATTTCTTTTATGTTTGGCACGAAAATTTTGTTTTATTTAGTTTTTAAACTTTCATTTTTTTAACTTTTGCCATGAAAGTTCAATTTTTTTTTTTTTTACTTTTTATCACATAAATTTATTAAAGTTTTCGCCCTTTTACTTTGGCCACATCACTTTCGCTTCTTTTACTTTTTGCACGAAAATTTTGTTTTATTTACTTTTTATACTTTTATTTTTCTAATTTTGCCATGAATTAAAGTTTCGTTATCTTACTTTTCACCATATAACTTTTGTTTTTTTAATTTTCGTCAAGCTTTTTCCATTCCTGCTTAACTTATAACCTTTTTACTTTTTGTTGCATAACTTAATTTCTTTTACTTTTCGCACGAAAGTTTTGTTTTATTTAGTTTTTAAAATTTCATTTTTCTAATTTTCGTTAAGAAAGTTTCAATATCTTAATTTTGATAACATAAATGCCTTAATTACCATGAGTTGTAAATTTTACATGTCGTTATTTTTTCCGGGGCAACGGTCAAAGACTGTGGCATGACTGTGGTTTTTTTTTTTTTGTCTTCTTCTACTTTTATCGCGCATCCACAATTATTACAACCCACAACGTGAACGCTGAATCTTCTCGTTAAAATAGAAGAAACATCAATGAAAAAACAGATCCCAATATACAATGGCGAGACCCACAAAGGCACAAACATACCAAATAAGCAAAATGCTCAGTTATTTTATTTGGTTTTTATACGTCTTTAATTATTGGTAGATTACCTCTATAAAAGCTCCAATAAAAATAATCATAATGATCGAACCCTTCCCAAAATACTAGTTAGTACTCGGTATCGCTCACTGGTTGGAATACTGTATCATTGACAAAGTGAGCCATATTTAGTGGCCTAAAAACAACGATAGCTAGATTCACGTGTTTTCTTTTAACTTAAAATATATTTCGAGTCAGCACATATGATAGAGATCAAAGTAAATAGACACATGGGCTTCCTCTTTTGCATGCCAGCTAATTATATTATATCTTAGCAAAGCCATTTACTACAAAAATTCAATTTTAATACAAAGTAATCAATGTTAAAATAGGAAACCCCCCTATAAATACCCCCCATTCCGCCATCTTTTTCATTACACAAAATATCTAAGTAATTCTTAAAACTAGCAAAAAAACCTTCGAACGAAAATAATTTTCTTGTAAAACATACACACGAATATATAATAATTAGCTAGATTAGATAGAATGGCTTGGGCTATAGCAGTACATGGGGGTGCCGGAGTTGACCCTAATCTTCCGATGGAACGTCAAAAACAAGCGAAACAACTTCTCACCCGTTGCCTCAATCTTGGAATCGATGCTCTTCGTTCTTCCGCATCCGCCATTGATGTCGTTGAACTCGTTGTAAGTAATTATCATTGATTTCCATAATTTTTTATCTGTTAATTGTGGATTAATTTTGTGTGAATTCAATTTATAGTTGCCTTTGCCTTTGAAATAAAAAATATACTTATTGATCATATAATAAATTGCATTTCATTAAATGAATTTGTGGCCATTAATTAGTTTATTTAATTAATTATTACTCGTGGACTCTCTTGCTTACCGTAGACTCTCCTTATAACCCATAAAAAAAGGATAGTTAATTTGGAATAATGAATTAATGTAGATACGTGAACTGGAATCAGATCCACTGTTCAATTCTGGTCGTGGATCTGCATTGACCGAGAATGGAACAGTGGAAATGGAAGCAAGTATAATGGATGGTCCTGGTAGACGATGTGGTGCTGTTTCGGGACTTACAACCGTGAAGAATCCGATATCATTAGCTCGTCTAGTCATGGACAAGTCACCACATTCCTATCTTGCATTTTCTGGTGCCGAGAAATTCGCAAAACAAATGGTATATATATATTCCATTTTCGTTTATATTTCAATTAAACATATGCATTTTATGTTTGAACTTCTTTGGTAATTTTAGTTTTTGTTTGTCTATCACTTTATGAATATTTAAGATTTTTTTGTTTCATTAGTCTTCAATACGCGCACATGCATAATTAGCTATTTTGGTTTTAACCCAAAAGGACAACTTTAGCTTGGAATATTCGATGTTGTTACAAACTTTTCATTATCAATACTAATTTTTAAAACATATAAACAAAAATTTTTAATTAAACATATGCATTTTATGTTTAAACTTCTTTGGTGATTTATCACTTTATGAATATTTAAGATTCTTTTGTTTCATTTGTCTTCAATGCGCGCACATGCATTAGCTATTTTGGTTTAACCCAAAAGGACAACTTTAGCTTGGAATATTCGATGTTGTTACAAAATTTTCATTATCAATACTAATTTTTAAAACATATAATTTTTTTAAAAAAATTTTTTTGGATGACGACTGAATTTATAAATTTTGTTATCTTAAATTAAGGGTGTGGAAACTGTGGAGAATGACTACTTCATTACCAAAGACAATGTTGAAATGCTCAAGTTAGCAAAGGAGGCCAATTCGATTGTGGTAAGTGCATTATCATATATAATCAAATACAGTATTTATTTGTAAGTAGTTACTACTTAATATATATTTATATATAGATATAGATATAGACATTACAAATTTAATTATATAGATTCATTCCATACATATAATGCAAATTTTGATACAAATTATAATGTGGTTCAAAACGAACAGTTCGATTACAGGATCCCAAAAGTTGGCTACGAATCATGTGCAACGGAAATCCAAAGTCCAATACGAATGAACGGGCTTCCAATCAACCTCTACGCACCCGAGACAGTAGGGTGCGTAGTAGTGGATAGCCAAGGCCGTTGCGCAGCCGCAACCTCAACAGGCGGGCTACTAAATAAAAAAACAGGACGGATAGGCGACTCGCCACTTATAGGAGCCGGGACCTACGCATGTGATCTATGTGGAGTTTCGTGCACCGGTGAAGGGGAAGCTATAATACGTGGAACTCTTGCACGAGAAGTAGGCGCGGTTATGGAGTACAAAGGGTTGGGGTTGCAAGATGCGGTAGACTTTGTGATCGAAGAAAGGTTAGATGAAGGGAAAGCTGGGTTGATTGCGGTGTCGAAAACCGGTGAGGTGGCTTATGGGTTTAATTGTGTTGGGATGTTTAGAGGGTGTGCTACTGAGAATGGGTTCATGGAAGTTGGTATTTGGGATTGATACAAAATCACATTGTTTAGATGGTTTATTAATTCGTTGATTTCATGGGTGATAATATTGTGTGTATTTCAATGGCTGTTGTGAATTGAAATTTTTTAGTAACTTGATTCTCCTAAAATTTTACAACTAACAAAGTTATCGACTTATCGTATTTGGTACGTAATACGGTTTTATAAGTTTTGTAAAATTTTGTATTCGTAAATTTAATTAATTACTATGACAATGAAAGTGGAATATGCTAATTAAGAGAGTAGTTAATTGATGATATAAAGTAATGCATAATAAAGTAATAAAGTCGAATCAACCGTACAGTAGAATACTTAACAGAAAGATTCAATCAAAACAAAAGGAATAAATCATGGCGTAATATAGTTTTACAAGGCATTCCCCACATTGCTGGCCTTTCTTTGAAGCACGGATTCGTTTGGGTTGTTGGATGTAGGGCTGTAAACAGTTCGGTACGGTTTAGTTAGCTAGAAATTTCAAACCGTTTTTCGGGTTTTGGTTTAGTTCGGTTAGTTAG
Organism: Erigeron canadensis; assembly: GCF_010389155.1. NCBI lineage: Eukaryota > Viridiplantae > Streptophyta > Magnoliopsida > Asterales > Asteraceae > Erigeron > Erigeron canadensis. Next base: position 7,670,517 of record NC_057767.1, on the reverse strand, counting down.
AAATTTTGAACCGTTAAGTTCGGCTACCCGAAACTTGGTTATCCGAAAAAGTCGGTTAGTTTCGGTTTTATTTTCGGTTAACCATTTATTAAAGTTATGCTAATATAAAGTTTAAGTTTTAATTACAATAGTCAATTTACATTGCACTAATTAATTTTTTTATATATATAATAGTTATTTAACTACATTAATATTTTGTTTTATAAATAAATATACATTTTATCTAATTGTGAATTACTTTTTTCTAACGTTTTATTTATACAATGTAAGTTTCTATCTAAGAGTATCATGATTTACTACTTAAAATGTCTTTTATATGATATTACTAATGTTTTTGATAAATATCTTAAACAAAGTTAACAACTTTTCTTAAAAAGAATATATATATAAGAAAATTACTTATAATATTCAAAATTAATTATAGATTGTGAAAGAAAGTTAGTAAAATTGTTAATATCTTAGACAACAAATACAAAAATTTAGCTAAAGAGATATGTAAATGATGTATTTATGGAATACATATATGTGTAAATATACATATATATGATTATACGTAGGTATATATCAAAATTCGGTTCGGTTCGGTTAACCGCGGGTAATGAATATTGAAAACCGTAACCGAACCGTTACACTTCGGTTTTTATGTTTTCGGTTTTTTCGGGTTTCGGTTTTTTCCGGTTTCAGTTTTTTTGGTTTCGGATCACGCGGTTCGGACCGGTTTTTCGGTTTTCCGGTTCATTTCTTACACCCCTAGTTGGATGTGGTTCAATGTTTCAAATTACCCTTTCTTTTTCTTTCTTTCCTTTTTTCTTTTCTTAACTTTGCAAAAATATATCAAAAAGTATATCAAACACACTAGCAATTTGCTAGAGGTTTGAGAAACTATATATTACGCCAGGATTTATAATATAACCGAGTTTGAGAAACCCAACTTATACCTAAAACCCATAGACCTAGGTTAGGGAAACATGGTGTTTTGGTGTGCACGTACTTTATTAGTGCTGGATTCATCGAGGTGGACATGACTAGTTAAATTAATACCCCGATTTCAAAATCCCCATTTTTAGCAATATGCTATATGCATAAGATTATGAAGAGAAAGAGAAGGAGATGGACATGTTTGACTAGTCAACATCAAAAAATTCCAAAAATATCCAAGTCTTCATATTTGGATTATCATTAATTATAATTTTTTTTTTGTTAAGACCCTAACATACACTACTAGTTAATCAGCCCGACTTCAACTTGGACATTTTTAATAAAATTTTAAGCAATAAAAATCTAAAAAATTTTATATAACTTTTGTTATTGATATATTATAACTCGGCTTGAAGATATTAAATTGATTAACACAATAATTATATATATTAGCACCTATTGTATTAATAAAATATAAAAAGACATTTATGATATTATATAAAAAAGTATTTATTTTGTTTTCTACTAAAAGAATAAATTTGTAGACATCACAAATAAAATAAAGCATTTTGAAAATATTTAATGAGCTATTTATCTTTAAAATTTTATTAATTAGATATGACATCATTGTTGTTTTCTACTAAAAGAATAAATTTGTAGACATCACAAATAAAATAAAACATTTTGAAAATATTTAATGGGCTATTTATCTTTAAAATTTTATTAATTAGAATGACATCATAAATAAAATAGAAACATTTTGAAAAAATTTGTAGACATGTTACATCATTGTTGTTTCTAAAAATAGTTTAAAAAACAATCCTTCTTTATTATATATAAAAATCTTACACTATTGCTAGGGAGAAATATTTTTTAAATTATTCATTTAACTAGATAACAAGGTTAATTTAAGGGTAAATTATTCATTTGACTAAATAACGATGGCCATATAAAGGCCGTTAGTCACTTTGGATTATCATTTTCGTTATTTGAAGGTGAAAAGTATTTCGTTTGTACAAAAATCACGATACTTTTCAATATAATCATTTCGATGAAATCTTTATTAAACTGTTTCATTTTGCCTTATATTTTTGAAAAGGAGCTAAAGAGCACTACTTTTAATCATTGCGTAATAGTTCAGTGGTCACTAGCCGTCACTTTTCAGGGAAGGACTTGGGTTCAAGTCTTGTCAAAGACAAATTTGAGATAATCATGAGATAATTGTTAAGTGGTTGAGAATCACCTGAACAATAGACTTGTTGGGGGATTAGTGAGTATCAAATGGTACATGAAATAAGAGGTTTTCATTCAATTATATATATTTTTTTTATTTTTCAATTTTTAAGAAGGAGCAACTATCTCGTTATATATAGAGCCAACTGCCAAGTCCCCGCGGTAGTCCTGTATCGCCCTTTCCCTAGTCCAAAAGTTTCACTAAAACATATGGTACCACTTTTGCGCTTAACATCCCTTTGTTGTTAATGACTAACTTATCCTTTTGAGCTTAGATAATTCATCTTTAAAGTTAAATGAATAAGGATACTTTTGACAATTTATTTGTGGGCCAAAAACTATCACAAATGATTATATAGGTAATATTAAAGATTTTTTTGTATTCTTCTCATTGGATGGACCTATACACATGCATTAAAGATCTTTGCTTTGCTAACGACAAATACATATTTGTAAGATTCTTTCCAAGAATCCAGCCTTCAATTTGCTAGAATAAACAAAGAATATATGATTCCCTGATTAAAAATGAAGGATTTTACTATGGCTTTTATGTTGAAACAAGTATAAGTTTTAGTTTTATACATCAATGTTAATATTTATTTTCACAGAACGTTCATTTTTATTGTACCTTTATGTGTGGTGTATTTTCATCATTTACACCCTTTCGATGCTTATTAACCTAGTGACAGTTTAGATTATATTGGTCATTGCTCTGTTTGGCCTTTTTTTATATCAACTTTTTTCATTAATCAAAAATTATAAGAAAAGACAATTAGGGAACACAACATCATATAACAGATAAATAGATTATATCAAACAATAAACATGCACCTATTCTCCCATATAATTAATTAGACTCAACTTTGCCCGGTTTTCAACCCATAAAAGACCTCTAAGTCTCTAACTAGCTATGTTGTGTATTTCATTGGTGTCGTGAAATTTCTTAATAACTTGATTTTCTTTAATGTTTTACAACTAGCAAAGTTATATGGAAGTTCGTATTTGGTTATTGAGTTTTATTTGGGGGTGACCCGTACAACACTTGTTTTTAGTTATAAGAGAACGGTACCCGCGGTTGCGACGGTGGCGGTGATGTAATGGCGACGGCGGCGGTGATGGGCGGTAGCGGCGACGGTGGTGGCGAAGATTGGTGGTGGTGGTGGTGGCACCTGTGAATAGTGGAAGTTATTGATGTAACGTGACTATGATGTATGATAGAGCATGCATTATAATGTATATATTGTTGAAACTTAAAATCAATATTGAAAAATTAAGTTTAATGTTGAAAATCAAAATTGAATTTGCTTATAATACAGATATCGCTAAACTTACATAACATTATGATGCAAAACAACACCATAAAGAATGTTTTCTATCTTAGGCCTTTGTATAATTTTAAGAGTATATGTATGACAGTTCCCGTTCTTAAAACAAAAAAATGACATACAAGTTACATCACCCAATTTGTCATGGAAAATGATTTAATCAATATTACTCATATGCCTATAAAATCAACCTAATACTTTAAGAATTTAATACGTGGATTCTACTAATTTTTTTTCTTGATCTTATCCCTTAATACGCAAAATTATATGAAAGAAACATACTATAAATTAAGGACTTTAATATCCGAAACTCATTCTTTTGAGTATAAACAAGTATTTTAACTCGGGCGTTGCCTCGGGAGAAAAACAAAACTCTCATGACAAAAGTTAAAAAACATTAAGCTGAAAAATACAAAAGTTAAAAAACATTAAGCCGAAAAATAAAATTTTCGTGGCAAAAGTTAAGAATAAAAATCGTGGTCAAATATAAAGAGAATGAAACTTTGGTAATAAAATTTGGAAACCAAAAGTTAGGTGGTAAAAAGCAAATAGAAAAACTTTCGGAGCGAGAAAAAGTTTCCGTGACGCAAGTTAAAAAAGTAAAAGTTATGTGGTAAAAAAAAGAAATAAACTTTTGATGAGAAAAGCTTAAAACCAAAAGTTATGTGGCAAAAAGTAACTAAAGCAAAACTTTAGTGGCAAAAGTTAAAAAAATTAAACTTGAAAACAAACTCCGTTAAATACCTTTTTGTAAGTACCGTTAGTTAACCAAACAATACTTAACGGTCGTTAAGGGCGTTAGTTATTTTAGCTGTGCAATAAGTACTTGTAACTTAAGCATGTAGCGGTGTACTTTTAGCTACAGTACTCCCCTCACATGCCACCCTCACATGCCAAAGTTACATTTTAGTATATATATATAATAACTCATCCTTTTGGGCTTAAATTAATAACTTCGTGGGCCAAAAACTATCGCCATGATGGTTGTAGCCTTGTAGGTTTGAGACTATATCATATGTTGTATTTACGAATGCCTGTGTTTCATTGCGTGTATGTATTTGTCGATATATTTTATACTGTCACAGTAACTCATGTGGCATCTAATTACCAACTGATAAATTGAAATGAAAGAAGGATTTCGTAAAACAACTAACATTTTCTTATTTTGATTCACATATCTTGATCCTAAAATCCTCAATACAAAAAGATAATGTTAAGTTCTTAATATATAAATTGAAAAATGACACGTACGTGGCAAGTAACAGACCAAAAACCAACTTCATGATCGGAAAAAAAAAAGAAAAGGAGAAACAATTTATATGCGTCGTCTTACTTTGCAGACAATTAATGATTCAATATTATAATTTTGCTTGAAATATATTTGATGACATTTGATTTGTAATCAAACCATAAAATCATCAAAAAAGAATAAGTGCAAACATGTATCTCAGTTATGGTGAAGCTGACATATACCAACGATGAGAAAGGGGCAACAAACAAAAAAGAGAGAAACACTTTTATAACTCCGACAGATGTGGTGGTGAGCAAGACAAAATTCAAACACCCAAAAGATATAAATTTTATGCATCGAAAAAGTGGCCAACAATAGGTTGGCTACAACTCATGACAAAGAAGAGTGCAGAAAGCACAATCATCAACAAAACATTGATTCAAGGGAAAAATACAAAAAAAACTAACCTTTTTACCCAAAATTCCTAATAAAGGAACCTATTTTAGTTTCGTTTATTAAAAGGATTGCATTTCTAAAAATTTCTCAATAAAGGTAATATCGTTAGTTTTTAACGTCTCACATTCGTTAAATATTATGTCCACTTGCCATGTCATTAAAAAAGCTGATGTGGATATCTTACTAGATAAAATATATACCCTTAATTCTCTTTGATCACCACCTCAAACTACAAACAAATAATACACCCACAATACATCACTTCTCTATATATATATATCTCCCGTTGAAGAACCTGGCCACACCACTGTCGGTCGACCGACTGCCGGGAAAGTGCTGACCGCCACCACTCCATTACAATCTCCACCTTATTCCACTATACCATCTTTTGTCTCACTAGAAAGCAACAACCAACAATCCAACACCACAACCGCCACTTGTCGGCAGCCTTTTCCGCCTGCGACCCACCGCTACAGTGGCTCTCCTACGCCGTAACACTACCAACAACCGCCATCTTCTCGATCTCTCTCTCTAAAAACCTTAAAGAACAACCGCTCTTCCTCTTTCTCTCTTATTCGCGACGACCACCAGATCAGATCTATATATATGCACTTTTCCGGTGTTCAAGTGTCAACGGTGGTGGGTTTGGCACAACATTAGTCAAAGGTATCAAATATCAACGGAAAAATAATGAAGGGATTTACTGACGCCATCCACCACTGCCTTCCATCACCGGAACAACGAAAGGTTTCTACAACTGCTGTAACACCCCGCTAAAGCGGAATATACGGGGTACCCCAGATAAGCACAATTGCACACAGTACAAGTTCCAACACAGCCAATAACATTAGAAGAAAGAAACAGTACGATAGTTATTACAGAACATGGGATATACCCAGAATAGTCAAATCAAAAGACAGAACAAATGTCTTTAATACCAAGTCTGAACTGAACAAGCAAAGGGAAGGTCTTCACAGCTTCTGATCTTGAGTGCTCGAACAATCGCCAAATGAATGAGCTTAAAAGAGGAAGAATCCTATGCTAAAGATCTACTTAGTCTAGCCTGAAAATCATGTACGTTCAAAAAGGTCAACTACGAAAGTAGTTGGTGAGATTCACTCAAAGTACAAGTTAATATATATATTAATGATATGTAGAGTAAGAACAAGGTCATAAGATCTGTACGTTTAGCAAAAGTACTTTGTAATAGTAAGAACAGTACAAGAACAAATAATGAACTATGAACGTATTGTCACTGCTAACCCGATTGGCCAGAACTGAACTGTAATGTAAAGATATGCTCATATTATTCAAGTATGTCAAGTAAGATCTAGATCAGAACAAGAACAAGTAATATGCATCCTCCAGAACTGCGGAGAATGAGGGTGGCCTACCCTAAACAGCGCTGTCCATAATTACCTACGGTTCAATCCCTGAACTGTGGGATGTGAATTGATAGCAGTGAACAAGAACTGAACAAGTACAAATAAGAACTAGAACATGATAATGAACAAGTACAGTAGTATAAATGTATTTAAGGATCTTGCCCATTCAAGACTTAAATACTCTTTTAAACAGTTAAAAATCATATCATAAGTATCTCATAAGTTCATATAATAGTATGTAAAATAGTTCAAGAACGTATGTACAAGTACGAAATAGTTTTCATGCTTTTCAGTCCCCGATAAAAGAACTTGAACAAAATGTACGAAAGGGGGGATTAGTGAACTCACAGTGATCTGGTACAAGCACAGTTTATAAGCACATAGAACAAGCACAGAGATAAATAGGTTATATCTATCAAAATCCAGGCACGTCTTGATGGAAGCCTAAGTACATGTCATTGATCATATATAAGTACGCATATTAGTTCATGTGATTAATTGTTCACTGAAATGTCCTTGATGAACTGATGATTTGGCCCTTGATGATCTTTGAATGCTTTGACTCAAAAAGAGTTTGAATGAACTTTAAGTACTCGAACTGGACTCGATCTGAACGTCTTTGAACTCACACACATGTAATTATAATGTTACTTAGTTGAACGTGTCTTTAATAATGAACTTTAGCCTTAAGAACTTAATTTGATTGTTCATAGAACTTGTACTTTAATGATTACGATGAATCATGACTTTAATGTACTCGATTAGGGTTTGCACAATGTACATAGTTCTAGATCGTTTTAGGAACTAGCTCTTCTGTCAAAATGTAGCCTTGAATGTGATTAATCAAACGGTAATGAAGCTAAGGATTGATTTGGTGATCATTTTAAGTTTAAGTATAATAAGTTATAGGACAAGTTCGTGTTGCTTTCTGATTGCACAAAATCGTTCTAGGGTTTTGGCACAAGATCGTCTTAGCTTCAAGGTTCAAGATCGTCCAAGGCTTTTAGGTCAAGATCGTCCCATGGTACTTGGTTCAGGATCGTTTTAGATGACAAGCTCAAGATCGTTTTAGGTATCAAGCCCAAGATCGTTTCATGGTTACATGGTTCAAGGTCGTTTCATAGGCCTAAAAACAAGAACAAGATCATTTTGATTGAAGAACAAAGATTGAGCGAAACCGATCTTAGAAGATCAGTTACCCAGGAGTGTACCAACACAACATCACAACACAATTACCACACGAGATCAAACGAGCAAGCACGAAAGAACAAGAGGCTGCCCTAGGACGGTCTTGGCTTCAAGATCGTCCTATCAGGACCGTCCTAGCCTCAAAACGGGTTTGAACAAGCACAAGTACACAACGAATGTCTAGATCGATTTTCAGGACTTGTTGAGACATGGTACTAGTACATACATGCACAATAACACTAACCAATAACACTTTTAATGATTTTCAAGATCAAATATCACATGAACAAGTTGTGACTTCAAGAACAAGTTGTACCTTCATATTCAAAAATGGGTTTTGTAGATTAAAGCATGTTATGACCCAAATTTGTTCACACAAATGTTGTTAAACACATTTAGACACAAACCCATTAACTATTAACACGATTTTCATTCAAAAATTGGACCAAATCATCAAGAACATGAACTTGAAAAAGTACATTTTTAATTTGATCAAAAACTCATCAAGTGTTGTTGTTACCTGAGAAATGATTCAAGAAGTGTGTTTTGATTATCACAAGGATGCTAAAAGTACAAACGATTTCGATTAAAAGTATCAAAATCAAAAGATGCTCTTGTGTGTGTTTTATGGTGGCTGAGTGTGTGTTTTAGTGAGAGAGTGGTGAGATGGAGAAGATGAGGAGAATGGGGTCTCTCTCTCCAACTCTCTATTTATAGTTTTCCAATATTAAATGAACTTAATGAGTGCAAGGACTATTTGCGAACATTTTGAACTAGAACTTTTATGAACACGAACGTTTATGAATCGAACATTAATATTTCATCGTATTTTAATCATAAACTCGTCATATAACTCAAGATTTAAGATCAAATTGACCTTCATATAAGCACATATTTTGGTCTAAAGCACGTCAAAAACTTAAATATATTGAACTGTCTAGCCGTTCTAATGGCGAAAGTACGATTCAAAGAACTTATTTAGAACATTTCTAAGACGGTTGTTACAACTGCGGCCACCCACCACCAGTCGCAACATCCCCACCTCGTTGTCAGCTAGACTTGGTCAGACTTCTAGGCTTCGTATATTGATTTAATGTAATGTTATTTATGTGATTTGGAGTGGTGTCTTTGTGGTGATATTGTGATTATTGAATAATGAATCTAAACTAGCTATCAAATGAAAGCCAAGTTGTTAATTTATGATTGATAATCGAAAAAGTTGTAATTTTTTGAAGTTTTGGTTTGAATTAGATGGTATTAGGTTTAAGGTATTGTGAATTTTGTTGTGGTGGCTAGTCGGAAAGTGGTGCCAGTGGTGGTGAATAGCTTTCCGGTGATGCAATGCTATATAATATCATCATGTATATTTAAGGATATATAGATAACACATCAGACATTTATATTTTTTTTATATGTATATGTAAAGAAATGAATCACATGCTTGACCAATTGACTAGGCAATCCACGTGGACTTTTTAATGATGTGTTATGATGACATGACATTTAACAGTTGACTAACGATGAAAACTAACGATATTACCTTTATTGAGAAATTTGTAGAAATGCAATTCTTTTAATAGATGAAACCAAAATAGGTTTCCCTTATTAGGAATTTTGAGTAAATAGGTTACCTTTTTTTGTATTTTTCCCTTGATTCAATCAACAGTACAATAATACATACATTTTTTTTCTTCCAAAACGACACCTTTTCTTTCTCAAATATATGGTGATTGAGCAAGATAGTAATTATTATACCTGGTAACAAAACCTTAATCGATCAAGGATTCTCAATAAAAGAAAACCTAATCAATCAAAAATCCCCCTAAAAACACACTCTCATCAATCAAGAATTTTCAATTAAGAAAACCCTAGTCAATTAAGAACCGTCAATCAACAAAACACTAATCAATCAAGAACCCCCTTTTAATAGAACCTGGCCTAATTAATCAAGAATCCCCAATGAAACTCTTACATATCAATCACAATCTGAAAATCTTATCATGGAAATTAAAATTAAATGTATATTAAAATGTGAAATAAATAGACAATAAAGGTATGTTTACAAGAATGCATCACGAACACTTGGTGGAAGAATTGGATGAAAAATTAAGAAAATAAGTGTGGATTCTGAAAATGTAAACAGTTGGTGAAAAGTTATAATTCAAATGTAAAAAAAAAAAAAGAATTAAAATATAGAATAATGATTTAAAAAATGTAAAGAATATTATAGAGTTATGTTTGGAAGAACTAAATGAAAAGTTAAAAAAAAAAAATGTGTGGACGGCGGATGTAACATCCTGAACTTTTTAATTAACGGTTGACTTGAGTCGTTAAGTCAACACTATATGTCCGTTAAATCTCTAGGAGATTTAATGGTTAGATGTGTTTAATGTACTATATGTCTAAGGCTTTAATGCCTTAATGATTGATGTAATAATGTATTTAAGGTGTATTTATATGCCTATAGAGGTGCTTGAAGTGTTTAATGAGTTGTAAGTATTTCGGGAATACTATTCCCTATAGGTGTTTTGAGCTAAAAATGAGCCGTTTGGAAGCTTAGGGACTAGTGTTGACATATATGGAAACTAAAAAACGGGATTAGCGTTACTAATCAGATCATTAGCCCCAAAATCATATTTCACTCTTCTCCTTTGAACCCTAGAACTGCATCTCTCTCTTGAGCAATCCTAGTATGTTTCTGGCTATTTGGGGTGGATTTATGATTAATCGATGCACGTATTCAATCCGTTAATCATCCTCCAAGGTATAGATGGTAATCCTTGCTCATTTTCATCCTTATAATTCGTTCATACCTGGACCTATTGAATAATGGTTGATTGCAAACTTTTTGTGGTTAGATTTGACGATTTCGGGTCAATCGATGATTGTTATTGTAATCATTTAGTATCTAGAGATTTCCTACAGGTATGAAATCATTGTTAATGTCATTTTAATGTTCAAATATGACCAATATAGGGTTCATACCTGGTCTAGGTCATTAGATGATATATTGATGTAAAAAACGTGTGTTTTGATTGATTCGGTAACCTAAAATGGTTGTTATTGTATTGCAAATCAATTAGATGTTAAGGTTGGTTTTCATGGCATGAATAGTCTCAAAATGATGAATTTTAAGGGTTCAAAGTCGTTTATGGGATTTGGGATGGTTTGTCATTCGCTGGGAATCGTTTTGGAGTGAAAAACATGCAAAATAGTGAAATCCCGCAGGTGGTCCCAACGGGACCATATTGGTCGCGTCGCAATGGGTGTTCAGGGAAGACAAAGAAGGTGTTTTGGTCATGTGGTCCTGACGGGACCATATCTGGTCCCGATGGGATTGAGTGACAAAAAGGGGAAGTTGGAGTTTAGTTTAGCTCAGTCATGATGGGACCATAATGGACATGTTACAACTCGTGACCAACAATGTTTGGTTGTTGTTTAGCTCGTTAATGGTTGTTTTATGATTATAGGTAGTCGGGAATACTTGCTTTGCACGGTGACCTTAGTTATCGTTTGTGTGCGCTTCTCCGAGGTAAGATACACTACTTTGACACGCTGAGGGTTTAACAAAAACATAGTTTTCATATAATAACTTCCCTAAATGGTATCTTGTTTGCTTATGGGTATTCGGGATTATACGGGAGGTGATATGAGCTATGTGTATGCATATTGAAGCCTGAAATGCTACCCCAAAGATATGTGACTTTAGAATATGATATGAAATGCTTTGAGTTATTATGAAATACGTTATGTAATGAACTATATTGTGCAATGAAAGATGATATGTAATGATATGCTATGAGATGTTATGCAATGATATAAGATGTAACGATATATTATGAAATGATATGTAATGTTTTGAGATGAATTGAAATGTGATATATGTTGATGATATGTGAAATGTGCATGATTACATGGTTTGTTCATCCAGTTCACTAGATTTATTAAGTTGCCATGAGACGTGCACGTTTAAGGGCCCAAACGTAAAGATTTATATGTGATAGTTGTTTAGGTAGTATAAACACCTAAACCATATGAGATGTGAAATCGAGCTCGTAATTTAGATGTGAAAGTGTTGAGCTTAACCCGTACTTGCCCTTGCCCGGCGGGTGCGTAGATGTGTTTGCTTGGGTGGCTCCTTGCAACATGGTTTGAGATGTGAAGAGTAATACGAGAGGTCTGACCGTCTTGAACATACGAATTACTCCGGGATTGGTTTGCCATTCCTTAACGGCATTGATGTACAACCGTAAATTTTGTCCATTTAGTCGGGTGTGACTTATGCCACCCTTACGAGATGTTTATGTTATATGATATGCGTGACTTATGTCACAATTACAAAGATTTTTAGATGTTATATGTGAGATACGAAAGATGACTAGGTACATTTAGGATGACCCACCCTATATGAAAAATGTGTAATGCAAGATGAGATATGATATATGTGATGACTTGTGATGATATGTGCCTTAAAGATGAAATATGACTTTTCTATATTTTTTTTAAATGGACAAATGTTTTATAAACTATGTGTTATCTTACTTAGCTAATTTGTTAGCTAACACTTGCTCTTTTAAAATGTGTTGTGCCCTTAGGTTCAACATAGTGTGCAGATAGATGTGAGAAGATATGAGGCATGGGTAGATGATCTTGAAGTTGGTTGTAGTTTACCCATAGTGGTTGCTCGCATTAGACGTTCATTTATGTTAGATATTTATGATTTGTATTTACTATAATGTCGATTGTTTAATGTTGGGCAACTGATGGATTTTCATTTAGACTTGTTTGATGATATGACTAGTAACACCATTTAATGAATTAACAAAACAGATTTTGCTGGTTTGGACTTTTAAAGTTTAATTCCGCTTTCTTTGACGCCGTTAGGCAAAAAGTTTTGAAAATCCATATTTTTAAACAATGTGTATTACAGTGGAAGTGTAAGACCGCTCTCAACTAAGCGTCAAGAGAATGTCACGAGTGTGTCAGATTGTGATACTATTGGATGCTTGGTGTCACAAATGTGTCTTGAAACATGATTCAACTTGTAAGAGTTAGTATATATATATACACACACACATATTAGCAGTGTTTTCTTTTGTTGATAAAAAATTTTATAGGCTTTGAAATGGTTTGCCTTTGCTGGCTAAGAAATTTGACGGATTATCAAGAGATTTTAAGATATAGAAGGATAAAATACACATCAAAATAAAAGAAACAAAAAAGTAGATTTTTAAAGAGTAGGAGGAAGGAGGAGACTTGAACAAAATTATTATAAAAATAAAGATATAAAGTTGTTAGAAAATTTGTAAAGTTAAAATGATGTAGGTAAATATATTCACGTGGGTGAACGAGGTAAGGGTGAATCTATTATATATATATATAATTTGTTTCATTTCGGATTAGGTATATAGGGGGGGAGTGCTCACTCCCTACCCAATTTTACTCAATTTATCCTCTAAACAAAATCCTTTAACTCATAACTACTCAATTCTACCTAATTCTTACCCAAATTCTAGGCATAAGATACCCAATCCTACGTTTTTTTTTTCTTTTTCATTTTTTATTACATCAAAATATTAACTATATAAATATAAATGCTAACTTAAAACATTTCATTAAATAAAAATAAACATTACATTCGTAGTCGAACCCAAAGTGCACGCACATGAAGAATCCGTTTCCAAAAACCGTCGGCCTTTTGTTCATTGTCATATTTCTTACACTCCGAGATTTTAATCCATGCTTGAGCCAACGCCACCTCTTGTTCTTCCATCCATTGTTCACATGGCTTCCTCACGGCAAACTACTTTTTCTTCCCACGCGGATCGACTTGCATAAATTAACGGGAGGAGGAGGGGGACCCATGTTGTAGCCGTAAATTGGACTTGCGGGTTGTGGTGTATAGTATTGATTTTGTTGTGGTTGAGAATATTGATTCCTTGGTGTGGTGTATAGTATCGATTTGGTAGCGTTGTTGTTGTTGATGTTGAATTGGCGGACGATAACCTTGATTCGGCGTACGATAAGCTTGACTGGGTTTCTTTTGTTACCTCTAATTGGTTCCATTGGGTTGGGATTATTTTTTGTCTATAAAATGTATATAGATATATGTTTTTTGTTGTGTGTTTTGAATCTAAATGGTTGGATGTATATATAGAGTAAGTTGAAAAAAAGGGGGATAAATTATATATTTTTTTAAAAATCTATCAAACTAGCCGTTTTGAGGGGGAGACCCACTTGCCAACGTTCGAAATTTGCTACCCAACATTCGGCTTCACTACTCAATTTCCCTTACCCGAACACTAGCCGATTACCCGCGGCGGTGTATCCGATCAGGTTCGGTGAAATCGGGCCTTACCCGATGGGTACTCCCTTTCCCCATTGTTAGGTATTATATGGGGTAATAAATGTAAAGTTGAATAGTTAAAAGGGGAAAAAGAAAATGAAAGAAGTTAATAGGTGATGATAATGTGCAGGAAACAATAATGTTTAGGGGCATTGAAAATTAACCGAAACTACTAAACAAAAGTTTTCTTAACCAACTGCTACTAAATAAAGTATCAAAGATTCCTTACCAACTAATAAACAAATATTTTATGAAACTAGCATTGTACCCACGCAATGCAGCGGCGGTGACGACGATGGTGATTTAGTGGTGTCGGTGACGGGTGGTGATCGATGACATCGATAATTGGTGTCGAGTGGTCTAACCGTGTAAGTTAATACAATGGTGATAGTGATATTTTAGAAGATAAGGGTTTAAAGTGTAAATTAATTCATTAAGGGTAATTTTAGTAATATCTAATAATTCTTTCCTTAAGGGTTGTTTATTAAGGGCAATCTAGTAATTTTCCATCTAACTATTTTTTAACTCTTTCTTAAAATAAGGGGTGAATAATCATTATAAAGAAGCAGTAGATTAGCTAGGTTCATTACATAACTAAACATGATCAAAACCAAAATGTAATTTCATAAATGGTTATGTTGTATAGTAAAATCCAATAAACAAAAGTAAAAAATTGATAAGCACCCAAATTATTTATTGCATAACACAATCATTTATGCATAATTGGTTATATTTGGGTATCATTATCCCAAGTAATAAAAATTACTAAACAATATGTTGTATAATAAAAATCATTAGTGATGGTGGGCTAATCCGATGCTAACTCCTTTAAACATATTACTCAAAGGAAAGAAAAATATAACACTTTTATAAACAAAAGTTTATGTGGAACGGTATGCAAAAATACGTACATACTCGGCTACTTCTCACAATTGGAATCTTTTAAAAGGAAGTTAGAAAATATTTTCCTAAATTTCAAGGCACTTTTTAAGCATCGAAAAAGTAGAGTGTCATGTTTCATGCTATAACTAAAAACTAAAGTTCATGATCATTTATTATCAATTTTTTTAAAGTCATTTGAAGTTTAAATTTGAAATCATTATTAATAATATCTTATATTTATACTTTGACATTCACCATTTCGATAGCAACCACGTTTTTACATAAATGTACAAAACCAAGTTATAAGACCAAAATATACATATGACAAATATTCAAAAATTTTACCGGAAAAGTAAAATTAATGTCTTGTTCATATAGAGAAGGTTCTAATTAACACACTCAAAGGAAATTAAACAACATCTTAAATCATGTAAATCAAAATAGCCCTTAATTAATTTCCTTGCTTATTTTTCAGTACTAACATGTTTAGTAGAATCAACTGGAGCTTCATCAGCAGGATTAACATAATAATCACTTGCCGGATCTTGACTTTTAGGATCGATCACATGAACAACTTCCACGTTTTTCTTCACCGGCTTATCTTTCTCATCGTCTTGCCCAGCCGTCGATCTGTAATCCACAGCGTCGACCGTGATCTCTACAGCTCCTTCTTCGTTTACTCGTTCCGTACCCTACTTTCATAAATATAAACACCAAGATAAAGTTACTAACTAGTTAATTAATTAAAATTATGGTAATATAAATTTGGAGGAAATTTGTTGTATTGCAAATATATATATACCTTTGATGTGTTCATCTTTCTTCAAGTCTTCAACTATGGATGTCTTTATAATTTGAAAGAAACAATCAAACAATGTGTTTATATTTGTAGATATGTATGCCGGTTTTTATAGTGCTTTTGTGGATAAATATATATATATATGCATCATATAAGATAAAATCTTATTTATTTGTCTTTTTGGTGACACGTTTTAGACTAAGGTGGCTGACGGTGAATTTCTTTAAGCTTTAATGTGATATAGGTATCCTTTATCTTAAATTATACTCGTATTACTCTTTAATAAATCAATTTTTCAATTATAAAAAGAATAAAGTAAACGGGCCACCATATGTCGATAGCATAGCTTAGACCTTGGTCGACTTGTGGTCACGTGGCAATAAGACAACCACTTCACTATTTTACTATTTTATATTTTGTTTATTTTATGCGTCGACTGAAGATAAACAATTCGAATGATAAATGTTAGACTACTCTTGATTTTTAACCCACTTTTCTCAATCGTTTAATTATATGTCAAACAAATTCCCCAACCACGCCAAGTCACATACATATAAAAAAGTTGGCATTATATCTAAAAAAAATAATAATTTATTCTTTTAAAAAATTAGCCTAATAATCTTTTGAGATTTGTTAGCGACAGCCCATAGGGTTGTCAGTAAAAACTAATTTGGTGCATTAAAATTTGTACCCTGTTGTTAGGAAAATCAGGGGGCGATTTTTAATATATAATGTACAAGTTTTTAAGCATGTAATAAGTTGTTAATGACAACCCTATGGGCTGTCATTATTATTCTCCTAATCTTTTTAATAGTTTTAGATGGTGGTATGTAGATACCACTAATTTTCTTTTTTAATTAGCCTAATAATTTTTTTAATACCTTTAGATGGTGATATGTGAATAACACTAATTCTCTTTCTTAATATCATCTCCTGATTTTTCTACATACATGTCTTCATCTAAAAGTTAAAAGGATTTTTTGACTATTATATTAAGAGATTAATCATTTCCCGCTATTGAAAAAGAATAAAAAAGTAAATGATCTTCGTCTTTATATACACTAAAACACAACTGACCTAGCTTACAAACTAATTGATGTGTCATATTTTATACCATTTCTCACGTGATTTTAGGACCAATTATTCGTCATTTTGATAGTTTTATATCATACTTTCGATGCTTTGAAGGTGTGTTAAGTGTTTTCAGGTTGGAAATTGATTAGACGAATGAATTGGTCGATTTTGATGAGTTATGGAAGAAATGGGAGAAGAATTCGGGTGAAATCAAGCGAAAGACGAAGAAAACGAAATCTGGAAGTTGTAACTGCCGTTACTAGAGTAACGGCCGTTATAGAGGTGGTTTGTGGTTTCTCATGTAACTGGCAGTTAGTAATGTAACAGCCGTTAAAAATTAACTAGCGAGTAACGGCCGTTACTGGGGTAACACCCGTTAGTGATCTAGTACAAGGGTAACGGCAGTTAGCCCACTAACGGCCGTTGCACGCGTATTTTGTATAAAGGTTCAGTTAGGGTTCTGCACATGGGACGAATCTTTGGCATAATTTTTATAGTTTTCTCATAGTTTTAAAAGCTTGGGAGCAAACAAGTGGTTAGGGTTTCACATATTTTCAGCTTTGGATTGTAATCATTATTGCTACCGGATTATCTTCATTCATTTGGTATAATATGATTTCTTCTCTATTTGTTTGTTCTTGTGTTTTTAATATGAGTAGCTAAATCCTTAGCACCCGCTTGGGTAGTAAGCATGTCAAAGGGTCGAATTAATGTTGCTTGTGAATGTTGAACAAGGTTTGTATGTTTAATCGAAGATCCACATTTATTTGGATTTAAATATTGTTTTCAACTTTTATATTAATTGATTGATAAATGTAATTAGAAGTTCGGGAGAAATCTATGTCATTGTCAATTGATTTATGAAATGGTTAATCGATCTATAATTAACCTAAAATCGTTGGAGTTCGGGAGAAATCAACGATAAAGATTTTAAACAATTAAATTCATTTCGAGTGTGTAAACGCTTATGATAGAGGGATCTGATTAAGCGAATAAGCAGTTCGGGAGAAAGCTTTCAAAAGATTAAATCATAAAATCAACTCAGGTATTTAATGCTTAACTGTTTAGAGTAGAAATTATGTGCGGGAGCAATAATTATGTTTTGAGCAGTTAAAGTTTCAAGTATAACGGGAGTTCATCTTGTCTACATTTTGAGTTGTTCAACAAATGCAAGTAACATTTAGACCCGATGATTGGCATGTGAGCTGATCCAAGTAGGTGTTCCTTTTAAATTTGTGTTAAGATTCAACCAATCAAATACTCTTTTGCGATTAATCCTACGGGATTATTGACTTTCTTTACTAACTTTTGCAACGTGACAATTCGGTCACAAAACCCCCGTTTTAATCTAAATCATTTTATTGTAACAATTGCTTATCAAGTCCTTGTGTTCGACCTTGGTTTACCAAGTCAACTATATTGCATATGAACGGGTACACTGCCCGCAAGTGTGTAGTAGTCAGTAACTAGGTATTTCGTGTTCATAAATTTAAGACTAGAAAATAGACATCAAGTTTTTGGCGCCGCTGCCGGGGACTTAGTTTAAGTAGTTGTTCAGTTTTGTGATTCAATCCTTCCTTGCATTCATTTGTGAGGAAGTTATTTGTTTTTAATAGATAGATTTATTTTTGTTTTAGTTTTATTCTGTTAGTTTCTGGTGCAGTTAACGGTATTTCTTGTGGTGAGTGTGCAGGTGCTTTGTAGTTGATGAACACAAGAGCCTCTGGTAGACCTTTGCTTAGTCCTCAATCTAATCCAGGGAAAGCCAGACGACGCTTACTTAGATCAAACAACACGGAGCCCTCAAGCACTGAAAACATAGATTCAAACACCGAAAACCGTGATCATCCGGACGTAGATTTGGATCAATATTACTCAAAGAAAGGTTCAACGTCCGAGGTGCACTTAAGTCCTAAATTCTCCGAAGGTAGTGGGTTGTTCAAAACTGGTGATAGCTCAGAGGAAGAAGATAATCGGGATAAAACTCATCAACCGGAGTTAACCGAGATTCCTAGAGAAAATCTTCAAGCAACTCAACCAGTTAGAGCTGGGAGAATGGGTGATCAAGAACCGGTAAACCCCAATAACCGTCTTTACGGTGACCGTAGGAGAAATGTCCCCACCAATAGGGGCACTCCTATTCGCCTTCCAACCACCGGAGTAAACTTTTCGCTTAAAGGAAGTCATTTGAAAAGTGTGGAGGAAGAGAAGTTTGATGGGGTAACTAATAATGATCCGTATGGGCATTTAGAGAGGTTCGAGAAGATTTGTAGGTTTTATCACTATGGCGCGAACCAAGATAATAATGTGAAGCTTGAGCTTTTTCCACTTACTTTATGTGGAGGAGCTAAGGCATGGTTAAAGGAGCAACCAGATGATCTGTATTCAACTTGGGATGAGCTTCGTGTTAGGTTTATTGATGAGTTCTATTCTATAAGGACTCAGAGACAGTTGGAGAATAAGATCCGATCATTCACTCAAGATCTAGGGGAAGATGTAGTAGATGCCTGGAAACGATATAAGGAGATGATCAGGAATTGCCCAGGAAACAACCTTAACACAGAAGCAGTGGTTGAGATCTTCTATGATGGTTTGCTAAAGAGAACTCGAAGGGAATTAGCTGGGGCATTTGGAGGTAGTTTGAACAATGTGACTCCGGCTGAAGGGTACAAAATCTTAGATGATATGGCCAAGGAGTTCTCTGATCGCGATGAGCTTGTAAGCAAGAGAACTAGTGGTAAGACTGTGGCGAAGGTGGAGAGTGGTGAAGAATCGAGCTTGGTTGTTGAAGTCAAAGCCCTCACAAAGCAGATGAACGAGAGGTTTGACAACCAAGATGTGAGATTCAAAAGCATTGAAAGGGATGTTAAGGTGATTGCTGATGGGTGTGACTACTGTGGGGACATGCATTACTCGGAGGATTGCCCGGATAAACCGGCACAAGAAGTTAACTATGTCCAGAATCAGCAAGGGAACTTCAATCAGGGTACCGGTTATCAAAATCGGTCATCAGGTACTTCTTTTCCTTAATTCAATTTTAATGCTAATAATTCTGGTTTTAGTGGAAGCAGGTTTAGCAGGTTCAACAGTCAGCAGAATGCGAATGCTGAATTGAGAGATATCATGAAGGATTTGGTAGGTGCTCAGAAAGCTACCAATGAGAAGATGGCCTCTCAATGGGATGCTATGACTACTAGGTTGGATGGATTGGCAAATAAGCTTGAGCAAAGTTCGAAGAGTACTCAAGCAACGTTTCAGGATATCAAGGCTAAGCTTGAAAGGCTAGGAACATCAAATAGGCAGCCCGGTACATTACCGAGCAATACTCAGCAGAATCCTAAGCCTTAGCAAAATAGCCAAGGATCAGGAGCCAAGTATAGCCACCCGAACGCTAGAAACGACCAAGTCAACGCGATCACAACAAGAGCAGGTAACATTTATAATTCTGCAAACCCATTGCCTAATGAGGTTACTCCTCTTGTGCAGGTTGAAGCCGATGAAACCGTTGATGATGAGATTGAGATGGAATCGGAACCAGTCGTGAAGACACCGGCCGTTCCATCCAAGACTGCTGAGAAGACTCCTGTTGAGAAACCACCGGTTAAACCGTATCAGCCAAAGATACCTTTTCCTCAACGATTAAGGAAAGCAAAGATCAAGGAAAATTGTAAAAAGTTTGTTGATTTGATTCAAAATGTTAACATAACTGTTCCTTTAGTTGATCTTCTTGCAGGTATGCCAAATTATGCAAAGTTTCTCAAAGATCTTGTTTCGGATAGAAAGAAGTTAGAAGAGGCAAAGACAACTGTACTGAGTGCCGAGGTGTCAGCTATCATCAAGAATGAGATTCCTCCTAAGTTAGAAGACCCAGGGAGTTTTCTTATCTCTTGTGCTTTTGGTGCTGTATTGTATAAGGCGTTAGCCGATTTAGGGGCTAGCATAAATTTAATGCCTTATTCTGTGTACAAAAGATTGTCTTTAGGTGATTTGACCCCTACCTGCATGAGCATTAGGCTGGCGGATCGTTCATTCCAATATCCCATGGAGATAGCGGAAAATTTGCAAATTAGGGTAGGTCACATGATATTCCCGGTAGATTTTGTTGTTCTTGAAATGGAGGCGGATATTAATGTCCCTCTAATTCTTGGCCGACCATTCCTCATGACCGCGGATGCTATCATCCGTGTTAAAGCTAAGGAGATTTCCTTAGGGGTTGGCGATGACCGGGTTGTTTTTAATATTGATAGAGCTCTTAAGCATCCTTACTCATGTGATGAATCTTGTTTCAGGATTGATGTAGTCGAGGAGGAGATGTTTTGGAAAAGGAGCTCATGGATTTTTTGGACATGGAGGGAGATGAAGCATTTCTAGCTTGTAGTGAAGAAGAACAAGAAATGGTTGGTGAAATGGTGCAGGAGATCATGGCGTCGAGTGTTGATGAAACGGCACCGGAAGATGAAACATTTGAAGAAATCACCGTTAATGATAGAAGACGAGTGCTAACTTTGGTAGAGAATCCTCCTACCGATTTAGAACTCAAGCCACTTCCGGACCATCTAGAGTATGCTTATCTTGAAGGTACATCTTTCTTGCCCGTTGTCATTTCCTCCTCACTTTTGGAGGATGAAAAATCCAGACTTATGACCGTCCTAAAGGCCCATAAAAAGGCCTTTGCATGGAAAATTTCCGATATTCCGAGTATAAGTCCAGAATTTTGTAAGCACACCATAATTTTTATTGATGATTTTAAACCGGTTGTGCAAAGACAACGTAGATTGAACCCGAACATGAAAGACGTGGTAAAAAAGGAGATAATGAAATTACTTGATGCGGGAATCATATTCCCCATTTCGGATAGTTCATGGGTAAGTCCGGTGCATTGTGTACCGAAAAAGGGTGGGATGACCGTAGTTTTGAATGAAAAGAACGAATTGATTCCTACTAGAACTGTCACGGGGTGGAGGGTATGCATTGATTATCGGAAATTGAATGATGCAACCCGTAAAGATCACTTTCCCTTACCCTTTATTGATCAAATGCTCGAACGGTTAGCCGGAAACGAGTATTTTTGCTTTTTGGATGGGTTCTCCGGGTACTTCCAAATACCCATTGACCCCAAAGACCAAGAAAAGACCACGTTTACTTGTCCCTATGGCACTTATGCTTATAGGAGGATGCCATTTGGTCTTTGCAATGCTCCCGGAACTTTTCAAAGATGTATGATTGCCATTTTTCAAGACATGATCGAAACTTCCATGGAAGTTTTCATGGATGATTTTTCTGTTTTTGGTAGTTCGTTTGAGAGTTGTTTAGAGAGTCTTGATAAAATGCTTGAAAGATGTAAAAAGGCACATTTGGTTTTAAATTGGGAGAAATGTCATTTTATGGTAAAGGAAGGGATTGTGTTGGGACATAAAGTTTCTAAAGCAAGTCTAGAGGTTGATAAAGCAAAAATTGATGTTATCGCTAAATTACCTCCACCTACTAATGTCAAGTCAATTAGAAGCTTTTTGGGTCATGCCGGTTTTTATCGTAGGTTCATAAAAGATTTTTCAAAAATAACCCGACCAATGACCAAGTTGTTGGAAAAAGATGTCCCGTTTGTGTTTGATGATGATTGTCTTAACGCATTTAACTTGTTAAAGAAAGAGTTGATTAATGCACCAATTATGATTTCACCCGATTGGTCATTACCTTTTGAGTTAATGTGTGATGCTAGTGATTATGCCTTAGGGGCCGTTATAGGCCAAAGGGAGGATAAACATTTCCGTCCCATTTCTTATGCTAGCAAGACTTTGGATCCGGCCCAACAAAATTACACCGTGACTGAGAAAGAGTTGTTGGCCGTTGTGTATGCTTTTGACAAATTTCGTCCCTACTTGGTTTTGAATAAGACTACTGTTTACACCGACCATTCCGCATTGCGGTACTTGTTTTCCAAACAAGATGCCAAACCCCGTCTCATTCGTTGGGTTTTGCTTTTGCAAGAATTCGACATAGAGATCAAGGATAAAAAGGGGGCGGAAAATGTGGCGGCCGACCACTTGAGTAGGCTCGAAAACCCTCACCTTGAGGAGTTGCAAGAGCATGAGATTAATGATTATTTTCCTGATGAAGATTTGATGCAGGTACAAGGAGAAGAAGAGCCGTGGTTTGCAGACATTGCTAATTATCTTTGTGCTAACGTTCTTCCTGAAGAAATGACATCTCAACAAAAGAAGAAATTCTTTTCTGAGATTAAGCATTATTTTTGGGAGGAACCGTATTTGTTTAGAATGTGTGCAGATGGAATGATCAGGAGATGTGTTTCCAGTGCTGAAACCCGTGAGATTTTGGATGCATGCCACCATGGTCCTACCGGTGGTCATTATGGACCATCTGTGACGGGTAAGAAGGTATATGATGCAGGGTTCTATTGGCCCACCATTTTCAGGGAAGTAAAGACTTTGGTAGAAGTTTGTGATGCATGTCAACGTCAAGGTAATATCACTAAGAGAGACGAAATGCCTCAACAAATGATACAGGTATGTGAGGTTTTTGATGTATGGGGGATTGATTTTATGGGTCATTTTCCTCCGTCACATAAGTTTCTTTATATTTTGGTAGCCGTTGATTATGTGTCCAAGTGGGTCGAGGCTAAAGCTCTTCCGACTAATGATGCTAAAGTTGTAATTGAATTCTTGAAAAAGTTGTTTAGTTGTTTTGGTGTACCAAAGGCCTTAATTAGTGATCGCGGGTCCCATTTCGCGAATCACCAGCTTGCTAAGGTTTTAAAGAGGTATGGGGTCACCCATAGGTTCTCTACCTCTTATCACCCCCAAACGAGCGGCCAAGTGGAAAACACAAATGGATCTTTGAAAAGGATCCTTGAAAAGACTGTGCAGGATAACCCAAAGATTTGGGCCAAGAGGCTTGATGATGCCTTGTGGGCGTTTCGAACCGCCTACAAGACTCCAATTGGTACTACTTATTATAAGCTTCTTTATGGAAAAACTTTTCATCTCCCGATTGAGATTGAACACAAAGCCTATTGGGCTTTGCAAAATTGTAATATGGATCTAATCTTGGCTGGTGAGAAAAGGTTTTTGTAGTTGCACGAGTTGGATGAAATGAGGTTGCAAGCTTATGACAACTCCATGCTATACAAGGAGCGTACAAAAGCTTGGCATGATAAGAAGATCAAGAGGAAGGAATTTAAAGCCGGTGACAAGGTACTTTTATTTCAATCAAAGTACAAAATCAAAGCACCGAAGCTCAAGTCGAGATGGATTGGACCGTATGTGGTAAAAAGAAGTTATTCGTCCGGATATGTGGAGTTGTATGGCAATGATGAGAACTTTATTGTAAATGGACAACGCTTGAAGCATTATCATGAAGAAGATGAAGAAAATGCGGAGGTGTTCGAAATTGGCTTTTATGCCATGAACAAGTGAAAGTAAAAGGTGATCGAGTCAAGCTAAGGACTCGTTAATAAATTAAGCGCTTCTCGGGAGGAAACCCGAGTTTGTTTCATTTTATTTTTCATTTTTATCTTGTCATTTTCTTTTTCTAAAATCGAAAAACCCATAAAATTGAAAATTCCAAAAAAGCCAAAAAGATGTTGTTTAATTTCTCTAATTTCAATCATTTTTCAGTTTTTAATGTTTTTGTATCAAGAATTGCAGGTCCGAAGGTCGTCTCGGGCGTCGAGGTAAGTAATGTGCAAAGGTAAGTAGAAGTGCCGTTAGTAAGTTGTCACTTCAGGTCCTGTCGTCCGTTAAGTGTCAAATGTTCGTTAAATTTTGACTTTTTAGGACGCGTGTAACACCCGTTACCCCAGTAACGGCCGTTAGAGGGGGGGGGGGGGTTTGTGATTTCCCCTGTAACTGCCAGTTAGGATAGTAACGGCCGTTAGTTTCCTTTGCTTTTGTCACGCCCGTTAGCTGGATAACGACCGTTAGACCCCCTGTTGTCTTCTAACGCCCGTTACGATGGTAACGGCCGTTAGAAGGGTGTTTTCTGGTTTCCCCTGTAACGGCCAGTTAGGGCCCAAACGGCCGTTAGTCTCACTTTAATTTGTAACGCCCGTTAGCCGGTTAACGGCCGTTTTACGCCACGTTGTTTTGTAACGCCCGTTACCCCTATAACAGCCGTTACACGCGAATGGATAGGATAGATAGGGTCGTCCATTGTCAGGAATATATCATAAAAATCTAATATATCACACACACACACGATCAACAGAGAAAAAAAAAAGGGGGTTCTTTTCTTTGAGTCTTTTCCTTTTTTCTCACATTAATCTCCAATTTCCTTGTTCAATCTTCAAGTTCTTCAGGTATTATTCTTCAATCTTTCCTTTTAATTTTCCTTTATTTAACAAATTGAAGATAATTATTGTTCTTGAAGAGATTGTGTGTGCAGTGTTTATGTTTAATGGGTATGGTTATTTTATCAATGATATATTTGTTAGCCATAGTCATAAATTTTATGATTAAGATTATTGTTGAGGTTATTGTTTGTTCTTCCCCATGATTTTGTTTAAGTGTGGGGGAAGATTAAAGTTTGTTGAATTACGAATCATGGTTGATGTTTGTTAATAGTCACTTAAATTGATCTTGTCATAGTTAGAATTTAATTTTTCTTTAATTAGAGGATGAATTTTAATGTGATATTTTCTGTGATTATTTAACAAAGATTGAGAATTTGAAAGGATAATGATGATGGGATTATTTGTATGATAAATCACTTAAATTGATTTTGTCGAAATTAAGGTTTTGTTCTATTAATTAGAGAAAGATTTTAATTAGATGATTTCGGTGGTTTAATTCTTGGAATACGTTTTTTTGGACTTGAAAGTCATTACATGGTTTTGTAGCCTTATATATGTTTATGTTTGGTTTTGTAGATGGCTACCAAGAGACAGCGTGATATGCAGAGGGCTGCTGCTGCAGCTGAAGCTTCAGCTTCAAGAGCTCGACAACCGGAAGCTCGAGCCCCCGTCATCCGTACTCCCGATGAGGTACCCGCAAAGTACCGACCTAAGATTACTTTAGATGTGGTGAGGCGTAAGCCTATGATCGCTAATCGGAGGTTAGATTTTGATAACCTAGGGGAGTTAGGGATAAATGTTGAGGAATTGAACGGATTGTTGACACCCCCTTGGAGGGCCTTGTTCTCCATTAACACTAACATCTGGAGACATTTGTGCAATGAATTTTTTAGTTCGTTTAGATTGTATACGGACGAAGGTAGTTGTAAGAAAACGGTTATGACATTCCATCTAGGAGGTCAAATTCATTGTATGTCCTACCAAGAGTTTGGGGTCCATTTGGGTTTTATAGTGAAGATGATGTTCATAGGGTGGCTTTTACTAAAGGGATTGTTCAATGGCCTGCATCTATGACTGCAACTAGGTTTTGGGAGGAGGAAGATTTGAGTGACCAAGAATTCCATTATAATGTCAAACAATCTGCTGTTAGGAATCCGGTGTATAAGTTGCTCTTGAGAATGATAGCCGAGACCATTTCTAACAGACATAGTAGTTCAAATAATGCTACTAGTACCGATCTATTTTTCTTGTATTGCATGGTTCGGAAGGTCTCTTGTAACTTGGCTAGGGCCGTAGCTTTATATTTGTATGAAAAGGGACATGGTAAAGCTAAGGGTCATGTAGCCGGTGGTTTCCTTGTTTGTCATTTGGCAAGGCGGATGGGATTGGTCCAGAGTGATCAATTTGGTCTTTTACCGGGTTTTCAAGCTTATTGTCGCAGTGGGGTGCTTGATAGGGCGACAATGATTAGGATGGGCATGGTTATCCAGAATGAGGACTCGGGGGATGAAGGAGAGGATATGGATGCTGAGGATGATGAGGATGAGATGGATGAAGAGCAGGATACTGGTGTTGGTGCTTCTGTGCCTACTAGAGGTGCTACCTCTAGCTCACATGCTTTTGATTTTTCAGGTTTAGGGCAGCGTGTGGACGAGATTTTTCATGGGATTACTGGGATTAACGACCGGTTGGACCACCAGGATGATTGGTCGCATTTTGTTGGTAGTCAGGTTAACCGAATGGCGTATCAGCAGGAGTACTTCCAGCCATATATGCAAAGTTGGATTGCTTCCGGGTCTCCTCCACAGGTTCCTTCTGTGCCATTGCAGGTGCCTCCCCAGCAGTTCCCCCCTCAGCAGCCATTTATGCCACCGTTGATTTGTCCCATCAACCAGAATGCTTTTGATCACTACTATCCCCAGTACGGTCAGGCATCTCCATCTGATGCAGGTACTAGTAGTTCACAACCGCCTCCCTACAGTGGTGATAGGTACTCTGGCAATGCCTTTGATTTCTATGGTATATTTGGGGAGAGACGTGATGGTGACGGTGATGGCGCTCCTTCAGCTTTTCCTCCTCCTGAGTTTTGAGCATTGATGGTTTTGGTTATTATTCTTGAAACATTTTTACATTTTCAGTTTATCTTTTGATGTGTATTTAATTGTTTGTATCCACCTTAGTGAGGTGATGAGACTAGTTTCCTTCCCTTTCATGTTGGTTTGATTGAGTAGAATTCTACATTGCAGGGCTTATTTTTATGTATACGTTAACGTTTTATTGTGTGTTCGTGGTGATAGCACGTTAATTGTCATATGCATATGCTGGCAGTAAGTTCAGCGCTCATGTTTCTTGTTGGCATCATTCACGCATGGAACACCTTTCATACCCGGCAAGTTTTTTCTTATTCCTTATTTTTGCTTCTTAGTTCACTTTTCCCTATTTCCCTTAGATTGGCTTAGTTTATTGGACATTGAGGACATTGTCCAACTTAAGTGTGGGGGGGATGGTAAATAGGAAAAAGTCGGGTATTTTAGAAAGTCGGGTATTTTAGAGGAATTTTGAAACTTTTGCTTGCTTGTCCTTGTAGTTAATTGCTTTTGTCACCTAATTATACATTAAATTGAGCAATGTAACTACACCCTTGGCAAAAATTTTAATATGTGAAATGTGTTTTGACTGATTAACGTGGCATCCCTTCTGGATTAATAACATTATTAGCATGCTTATAGCACCAAAACACCAAAATTGTGAGATATTATTGATTCGTTGCTAGATATGATAGGTGTTACGGTTTTGGAACTTTTAGCCTTGTAAATTTGTCCCTCTCTTAGGCTTTTGGATTTATCCGGAAGTAAGGGTCTCTTTTAGAGCTCTGAACTATGATGTGCAAGTTTGAGGTTGATTTTCCATTTCCGAGTTATTTCATTTGCTATGAGTATGCCGGTGATTGCGTTGATTCTAGAACTTGTCCTTGTTGATCGTTCCGTTATTTTGCTATATGATGAAGAGGCAAATCTAGATTAATACCTTTATTCTTTGTTCATTCACCTTTTGTTTCGTAAAAATCTGTTATGTGCATGTTTTGTGATGTGCTTAGTAGCTAACTACACTGGTTAGTGAACCACCCGTTGGAAACCCGTATGTTGCACTCACTTTTAGTGCAAGAAACAATAGAAAACATTTTGTCACTAGCCTGTTCTTTGTTAAACCTACCGAAATAAAAACCTTTCTTCGCCATACCGATAGTCGAAATCCTGGTGGGTCATTGGTTGCCTTTGCTAGATTGGATGGTTTGGGTTTTGCCTTGTTATGTCGGGTCGGGATATTCTCATCATTTGGGGGTAGTTTGATTTCGTCATGGTTCTTGGATAAAGTCTAAATTGTTCATCTTAGCATATTTTGATATGATTTGTCACTATTTCTTAAATTATGTAAGAGAATACCAATTAGTCAAAGTAAAAGTAGCTCACAAAAAAAAATGAATAAAAAGAATAAAAGAGTTGAAAATATAAAAATAAAAAAAAAAAAGAAAAAATGAAAAATTTGAGCTTGGGTTGTCAGTTGGTATTTCTCCTTTTTGTCAAATCATTTTGTGAAAGTTGGTTCGTCATTATAACCAACAAAGTGTGCTGAAGTTTAATATATATATGGTTAGAGTGTTTGGAGTTGGCAAGTTTGTTTGAAGTTAACATTGGTTCGATTTGGTTGATATGTTGTTTGATGGAGAACTTTTTGGGATGTGGACCGTTTGTTTGGACTAGACTATTTGTGAAAATTTTGTTAAATGTTGTGTTAGTTCTTTGTTAACACCATTTGTTTACCCAAATTTCCATACCCTGTTTAATTACCCGGTTAAGCCTCATAAATGATACAACCCTTAAAGTCCTCTTCTGATAGACGTTATAGGGCGCATGCGCCTTGGCGACTCAGGAACGATCCTTGTACAAGCCTATGGTTAAAAGATTATTCATCACGACTTGGCATTGAGTGATTATTCAAATATTCAGACCCAAGAGTAAGTCAGTTGGAGTAGGATAGGCGATTTGTCACTTATTCGTTTCATTTGTGCTTAGTCGTGTTATTAAGGCTTGTGTATCGATCAAATATTGTCAAACATTCCGGTTTTCATTTAAGATTAAAACTGCATAACCATTTATTCTCATTCTTGATTGTGGTTGAGCTTCTTTTTGATTACTGAAATGTGGTTCCATGATGTGCCAGGGAGTTTTATGATTTTCAGTTTTGATTTGCTTGAGGACAAGCAAAGCTTAAGTGTGGGGGGATTTGATGTGTCATATTTTATACCATTTCCCACGTGATTTTAGAACCAATTATTCGTCATTTTGATAGTTTTCTATCCAACTTTCGATGCTTTGAAGGTGTGTTAAGTGTTTTCAGGTTGGAAATTGATTAGACGAATGAATTGGTCGATTTTGATGAGTTATGGAAGAAATGGGAGAAGGATTCGGGTGAAATCAAGCGAAAGACGAAGAAAACGAAATTTGGAAGTCGTAACTGCCGTTACTAGAGTAACGGCCGTTATAGAGGTGGTTTGTGGTTTCTCCTGTAACTGGCAGTTAGTAATGTAATGGCCGTTAGAAATTAACTAGCGAGTAACGGCCGTTACTGGGGTAACGCCCGTTAGTGATCTAGTACAAAGGTAACGACAGTTAGCCCACTAACAGCCGTTACACGCGTATTTTGTATAAAGGTTCAGTTAGGGTTCTGCACATGGGACGAATCTTTGGCATAATTTTTATAGTTTTCTCATAGTTTTGAAAGCTTGGGAGCAGACAAGTGGTTAGGGTTTCACATATTTTCAGCTTTGGATTGTAATCATTATTGCTACCGGATTATCTTCATTCATTTGGTAAAATATGATTTCTTCTCTATTTGTTTGTTCTTGTGTTTTTAATATGAGTAGCTAAATCCTTAGCACCCAGCTTGGGTAGTAAGCATGTCAAAGGGTCGAATTAATGTTGCTTGTGAATGTTGAACAAGGTTTGTATGTTTAATCGAAGATCCACATTTATTTGGATTTAAATATTGTTTTCAACTTTTATATTAATTGATTGATAAATGTAATTAGAAGTTCGGGAGAAATCTATGTCATTGTCAATTGATTTATGAAATGGTTAATCGATCTATAATTAACCTAAAATCGTTGGAGTTCGGGAGAAATCAACGATAAAGATTTTAAACAATTAAATTCATTTTGAGTGTGTAAACGCTTATGATAGAGGGATCTGATTAAGCGAATAAGCAGTTCGGGAGAAATCTTTCAAAAGATTAAATCATAAAATCAACTCAGGTATTTAATGCTTAACTGTTTAGAGTAGAAATTACGTGCGGGAGCAATAATTATGTTTTGAGCAGTTAAAGTTTCAAGTATAACGGGAGTTCATTTTGTCTACATTTTGAGTCGTTCAACAAATGCAAGTAACATTTAGACCCGATGATTGGCATGTGAGCTGATCCAAGTAGGTGTTCCTTTTAAATTTGTGTTAAGATTCAACCAATCAAATACTCTTTTGCGATTAATCCTACGGGATTATTGACTTTCTTCACTAACTTTTGCAACGTGACAATTCGGTCACAAAAATCCCCTTTTAATCTGAATCATTTTATTGTAACAATTGCTTATCAAGTCCTTGTGTTCGACCTCGGTTTACCAAGTCAACTATATTGCACACGAACGGGTACACTGTCCGCAAGTGTGTAGTAGTCAGTAACTAGGTATTTCGTGTTCATAAATTTAAGACTAGAAAATATACATCACTAATCATAACTTTTAATTTAATCAAATTAGAAATGGATAATATCATAATTAATTTAGTTATAAATTAAAAATCTTAATAATCATTATCCATATATATTAGTATATTATATATATATATATATAGATATATATTACTATTTGTAAAAAACAAATCTCATTAATTTACATGTTTTTGTTTTCCATCAATAATTTACACTTTTTACCTTCATTAAATATTTAATTTATAATTATTACAATTTGTATGTTCAATTTGAGAATTTTGTTTTAGATCTTCATCATTTAATTAATGAAAAAAATTTCAACATGTTTTTTCTAATTTTTTTTCTTTCATAAAAAATATATATATATTTGATTTACTAAAAGACAATTGCTCTAAAAACTTATTTGAACAATCACAACTTTCGATTTTTAAATTTGACTTTTGTTTTCAATTTTGACTTTAATTTATACTTTTGTTTTCAATTACAAATTTATACTTTTATATCCAATAGAATATTGGCTATTATATATATATTATATATACGTTCTATTATATATATAACATTAATTACTAAAAAGTAAATAAAATTTAATGTAGATATATTAAGATTTTAAAAGTAATTGTACTATTGTCATTTTTTAAAAGTTTTTTTAGTAATTTGTCATGACACATATACGAAATATAAATCATGTTAATATATAATTTTTATAAAAAACACATATAACATTTTTCATATTTTAATTGAAATATTTGGAATATGTTTCATCTAAAAATAAGATATTATTCTTAAAAGTATATAATAAAAATGTAATATCACCTTGTATAACAATAAATCAAACAAAATAATGACCTATTATAAGATTTTAATATTTAAATATTGCTGAGTATGTCACAATCTACAAATTTGATGGATATATTATGATTATCTAATATACAATATCGATATGCATGTCAGAGTAAAAACATATTTTTAAAAATCTTTCACTATAAAACCAAAATGTTATAAGATAGATCAATTTTTTATTACTAAAAATCGTAAACTAAAAATTAAATCTTAATAAACTAACATCTAATATTGATAAAATTGTATATACGAGTCTAAAATATAGTTTATATATGATATATCAAGTTATATATATTCATGTCATGATAATCCTACATATGCATAATCCTTTATGATAGGGTAATGATAAAAAATTTAAAAAAAATTGTTACATACAAAATCATCATTTTAAACAAATGTATATTATTATACATTAACATGTTTATACTTGTATATAGGTAATATAGATAAAAGTCGTTGTGAATGCATCATTATTATTTTCTAAAAATTTGAAATATGCTTAATTAATACGTCTAAAAGTAAATTGTGAGGAGTAGAAATATGACAAAAATTATAATAAAAATTAGAAAAGAGTTATCTCTATTAAAGGAATCAAGCCACTTTTTTTTTTTCATTTTTGGTTACAGCGTCAACTTCGTTAGTTTTTCTCCGTCAACTTGCCCACATTCGCTACTTTTTTTAATTTTCATCTTTCCTGTTATTCCATAATAAAATTGATAATCGGTCAAACTTCACGAATAAAAAGTGTAATTTACCTAAAAAAAATTTTTATATAAATATTTCATTCGTCCTATTTTAATGTTATATTTTGATTTTTTCTTAGTATTTGTACTTTTAACTTTGACCGTAAATTTTTGTAGCATTAACTTGTATCTGGAAAAGTTATTTGTCCACCATGAACAAACAATTCATGTAAAAGTGAAGTACAATTTGCCCTTCTGTATGAACTGAGCAACACCAAATGCCAAATCTTGAACTTGTCTCTCATAGAGTCACAGATGGTAGTCCAGCT
The DNA here is from genome assembly GCF_010389155.1 of Erigeron canadensis. Classification (NCBI taxonomy): domain Eukaryota; kingdom Viridiplantae; phylum Streptophyta; class Magnoliopsida; order Asterales; family Asteraceae; genus Erigeron; species Erigeron canadensis. The sequence goes on along the minus strand of NC_057767.1, from coordinate 7,637,757 downwards.
GTCCAGGCCTTTTGCAAGATATAATACACCAACAAAATTCTGCTCATACAATGACCCTTTGTAGCTAAATCCAGGGTTGTGGTTTGCAGAATGGTGACCTTGCGTCCCTGCACATACAAACATTTACTATTAGCAAAAATTGCACATGCCATGTGATTAGAACTGTAGCCATATATTGTGTGCTATTTTTAATTCCATAATATGAAGAGAACTTTTTACCCTGATATGGGTCTCACACCTCTTCTTTCAATACTAAGTTATATTCTCTTAAATAAAAAGATTAGCACACATTAAAATCTTAGAATACATGTTAGACAACTTTTGACCAGTTCAACCCATTTGACCAGTTTCAAGTTTGCTAAAGAGTTGGTTTAATCCCCGTCCCCTGTTCCAAAAAAACGGGTGCATATTGCTCAAAAGTTACCTTTTCAAGTTCTTCTTCAACAGCCTTGGCATTTTCATTTTTTTGCTCAAAAGCATCATCAAAGTTCATCTTTGGATCACTGGTCCTTATAACTTTGAAATTAAAATACATGTTGGTGTTTTCTAACAGCATATATAGATCGTGAAAGGGAAAAAGAAAAAGAAAAGAAATAATACAAAGGTTTTTACCATAAAAAACATAGGCCAAGCTGCCATCACTTTGGCCAGCACCCGCAACGACCACATATTGAACCCGTTCATTAGTTACCACATGTCTCTAAGAAATACAATGACTTTTTTGGAGACCAAGCTGCTATCGCTTTAGCGCACCCACAACAACACGATCATCCCGTTCATCAATGGCCACATGAGCATCGACTTTCTTGGAGACTAAGTTGTCATCGCTTTGACCAGCACCTCGTTCGTTAATGACCAGATGATCACCAACCTTTTTTGGAGACCAGGCTACCATGGCTTAAGCCAACACCCATAACGTCACATGATCACGCATCCTTCGTCCATTAATTACTGCATGATCGACTTCGTTTGACATCACGGTTCCATCGCTTTGTTTGTAACATGTATCACTATAGAATCGCCATTGTTCACTTCCAAGATAGGACCTTGGAAATGCCCAATACGTTTGATGGAATTGTGAGTTTCCCTAGCCACTAAACTTTTGTTGCTTGAACCTAATTAAAAGATAGTTAGCACATTGGCATTTTTTTTATATAATGTATCACAATATATAAAAATTAAAAAGAGACAAACGTTTTATCATAAAAATTATAGTTCTAACCTGTGTCTCATGGTTAATTAATAACCCACATGTAGTTCAGAAAATAAAAAACTTTCTATCAAACATTTTATCAAACACCTTTCATGCACTTCAAAAGAAGATTAAGCCAAACACCAAACTTATAATTTCAAACCTATGTATATCATGAAGTTTCAAAACTAACCACTATCATAAAACACAAACTCCAAAACAAAATATCAAGCAAGATAGATTATCAAAAACGTTGGATTAGCTACCGTATACATATCATGTATGTAAAAATTACAAGGTTTATATTGATTACCTCTTTTTTTCATCATTATAAAATAGAACTATGTGTCCATGAGTTCTCTTTAAACATAAAGGATCTCCTTATGCAAATCCATCGAGTGGCTAAACCGGTATAGAGGATAAAAAATCAGAGGCTCAAAAATCAGAGGCTAATATATTTAATGAAAATCAAATTTCTTGTATTTCAACATTGTTTCTCCAGACTTCTTTTTTATTTTCGAATTGAAAAAATAAATACACATAACATACCTTGAAATAAAAAATTGGAAGGGAAAAAGTCAGTGCCTTGAGATACACATAAGCAATTTGAGAGAACCGGAAGTGTTTGGTTCACATGTGCAAATGGATGGATGGTCGATTAGGTCATGATGAAAGGAATAGGATTTGAGTAAGAAAGGGAGGAAGAAAGGGTTTTTTGAACGGGTTGCGTGAAACAATTAGGGCTACAGGTCATCGTATTTTTATGAGTTTTTATTTAAACGGCTGAGATGAGTTTTTACAATGAATTTGAATGGCTAAGATTAGTTAATAATTATATTATTTTCTCTCAGCTCTGGAAGCCATAAATATATATAATATCTAGTAGGTCCACGGTATCCAGTCCGGATACCCGTGATCCGGCCTTTGCTGTTCTAAAAAAAAGTAGCAATATCTAGTAAAAAGGAAAGAATTATATATATAGCTAAGATATAGAGACAACTTTTGGAGAGAGACTAGAGAGTGTTCTGATGCCAAAATAAGTAGTAAATATCTAGTACAGAGAAAACCATAATATATTTAGAAAATAGAAGATACATAGATATATTGGTTATTATACAATAATTATGATGTATCCTACTTTATTTTCCTTCACAATCTCCCTAATTTTGGGCAAAAAAAATTACAAGCAAGAGTCTAGTATTAGATCTTTTGGGACCCTTTCCACTATTTCTCCTACAATAAACTTAAGAACACAAAAAAATTGATTTCCCTTTCAAATCTTTTCTTTTCCTTAAAGCAAAAAACTTGAGAACACGTTGTAAGAGTCTATTGTTTCACAATCTTTTGTTTTATCCCCATCAAAAGTGATTAATTAGGAACGAGTTGCATTTATAAACGCATATGCATTGATTTAAATTATAATATTCAAAACTAATCAGTCATCGGTATATTATTGGTAAGACCCTAAATCAAACTAAACTGATAAGCAACTCCTGCCTTCAGGGGTATGTCCTGTTGTTTACCCAGATTATCCTCGAGTTCAAATATTACTCTTCTAAATATAAAACTCATATAGAATACCAAATTTTCTTTGTTGTGTTTGATGGCAGCTCGTGGGGAAAACATTATCGTGTTTGGGATACCCTGGGTTTCATATATTTATCAAAGTTCGGGTTTACTAGTTTTGCAAATTATCTCGCTTACTCACTAGTTTTACAAATCTTTTGTAAAATTACGGTAAATTGTAATTCCTGAAGCTTGATTATATATGAACTTGTTTTGGAAATGAGTTTCAGGTTGTGTAGCATATTGTGATATGTATAATATGTATTAATATAACACATATAGAGTAGTAAATTTAACCGAAGGAAATGAATTTACAATAATGTGTCATATGTCATGGTTGTAATCACTTTTATTGATGAATAATAATTTGAGTTACTTGTAGTATTTTTCCAACTTATTTTTTATTTTGTTTATATAATTTACAATAAGCATGTTAATTCCCCAAATTCTTTACAAAAAGATAAATGACCTATGTTCATGAAAAGACTATACTTTATCGAGTCTTACAAGTAAAATGTACGAACATTTTATTCTGCAAACATGCACATCATGAGGCCTTTATATCAGATGTGTCTGATAGGCATCATAACTCCCTACATCGAAATTAGAATGTTTCAATTTTGATAGTTAAAAATAGCATGTATCAGATACGTCCAATTGATGATAACAACTTATCGTTGTCGTTGAGCCGATCAAAAATAAAACTAATTACCTATAACTAGTACGGGCAAGTAGAGTATCGTCTCCACAGGAAATCACGTGAAAGTATTAAACAAGTTACAAGAATTAATTAAACTAGACATGAAACTTAAAACCAATTGATTGATTAATTTGATTTAAAACTAAATTTGATTATAAACTTAACAAAATACTTCAATTAAATAAAAGGGATCATTCTCATGCTTCAAATTATGCTTTCTTATATGTAACCTAAGTTATATTCGTTGGAAACCACATAGACATGATTCATTATAATGTTTGGATTGAATGAACTTAAGAACTAAAGTAATCGGTTGTGATGATTCATGATAATGAAAACCGGGGAATTGACACAACTAGATATTCAATTCATTAAAGTAAAAATTACAAGTTCATAAGAGATTCTTTCAATAATCCATGATAAACAATAATTTGAAATCAAAAGATAGATGAATTTCATTCAAAGTCATAAACAAGTAATCATTCATTCAAATCCAAACAACATTAGATGCAAAACATAATTAAGAATTAAACATCTAATCCAACATGAATATGAGAAAGGTTGAACATAAAAGTCTTACATAATTGTTCACATGAGAATGATCAATAGAAACCCTAGCCTATAATCTTCATCATTGATTCTTCAATTAAGGCTTGAATCTCCATGGAAATATGATATGATGATGAAATTGGGGTGTTTAGAGGGTTAGAAACTGATTCTTGTGTATGAAAATATGAGTGGTCACCTCCCAAAGTCGTGTGTAAGCATGATATAAACTGAATAATAATTAATTCCACAAAATTCGGAATTCTTGTACAGCTATGGCCGTCCCAGACTGTCACCTGGGTGTCTCATACTGTGCCCCAGAAATGGCAATTTTCCAGATTTTTGCTTTAAACTTTCTTCACTTGATTCTCAACTTTGTTTGACTTGTTTATGCTCCATTTAACTTCAAATTGTCACAAATGACCTGAAATACTCAAACAAACATAAACACGCCCTAATCGTCTATTAATCTTCACAAAACTTGTTATTTTCATATCTTAAGATTAGACTAATCAGACGTTTATCAACAACATCATACACTAAAGAGAACTATCAAAATATAGTAATATTTGAGACTCATCACCACCTGGTCAGGATTCCATAAGCATAAGGCTTCTACCAACCGTTGAACTCACAGACTTTTAGTTAATGTGAGAGAAAATCGATAGCTATAATTCTTAGATATATAGGGGAAAGATAATTATAGTACAAACATTTTTAAAACTACAAAAAGTGCAAGGTTTTTCCTCCTTCTTTTTCCTTGTTCCTTCCATCTCTGACCACCACCACCATGATCATCTCCGACCACCACCATGATCCTCCAGTGATGGCGACCATCTCCGACGAGACTTACACATGTGTAAGTAACTTTTTTAGCATTTTAGGGTTTAAAATTTCTAGGTTTTTTCCTTCACGAGACAACCACCACCACCATCTCCAACCACCCTAGCCACGACACCGGCAGCAAGGGCTTCGCCCATACCGTAGCAAACCGTCACCATCTCTTGGATCGCCGCCCATCAAATCCATACGATTCCTATATGCGTCCCTTGACGGTCAGCTTAGAACAGATGAGTGCCTCTAGCCCGTACCGTATCCACCCAAAAACGAATCTGTGTAAGTCTCGCCGGAGATGATCACCGTCGCCGGAGGATCATGGTGGTGGTCGGACATGATCATGGTGGTGGTGGTGGTGGTCGGAGATTGAGGGAAGAAGGAAGAAGAAGGAGGAAAAACCTTGTACTTTTTGTACTCTTTTAAATGTTTGTACTATAAATAATCCACCCCAATATATATATATATATATAGGGTAAAGTTATTTTGAGAACCCTTTTGTTTTGCGAGAACCTTTGAGAAATTTTCAAATCAAGCCCAACTGATGATTGTTCTTTACATGAAAATTGTTTTTTGATTGTTTTCTGATTAATTTATGTGTAATTTTGAAGTTTATAATTGTGTGGAGCATGGATTATCATCCGTTATACAATTATGTGGAGATTTGGATTTTTGATCACATGTGTACGAATATTGCTATGATCACATGTATGCAAGTCGATCACATGTAACCATAGCAATATTCGTGCACATGTGATCAAGAATCCAAATCTCAACATAATTGTATAACGGATGATAATCCATGCCTCCACACAATTATAAACTTCAAAATTGCACATAAGTTATTCAGAAAACAATCAAAAAACAATTTTCATGTAAAGAATAATCATCGGTTGGGCTTGATTTAAAAGTTCTCAAAGGTTCTCGCAAAAAAAAAGAGTTCTCAAAATAACTTTTCTCTCTCTATATATATATATATGAGTTATGAGATCAACTCCACATTGTTCACTAGATCGAGATCGAGGTATACAATTTGGTTCAAGCTAGCTCGATCAGCAACAACTAGCTTGAGAAGAAGAAGAAACATGGATGTGTTGATCAACCGCTTAACAATATGGATACTCATCACTTCCGCTCTTGTCGCCTCTACCACTAATCAAGAACGAGAGGTAATTTCTAGCTAGTTAAACGGTCTCTACTTTATGTTATTTGGTCTTTGTAGGAATTTTAAAAGCATTAATGAGTGGATACATAGCTAGATGAAATAAAGATAAATATCATAAATAAGAACTGAATTTAGGTTGCATGAAACGAAAAATGAAAGAAGGAAAAGATGATTTTAGGTTGCATGTAAATTAATTAGTTGTTCAACATCACTATTAAAGGTATATCTTCTAATTTGTTTATTCTAAATTGTAAATTAGTTAGTTGTTCAACATCACTATTAAAGGTATATCTTCTAATTTGTTTATTCTAATTTTTTTTAGGGTTCATAGTTTATGAAAATTGGGATTTTTCGAATAGATATGAAAATTGTGGTGTTTCGGTCAAAAATGACCTAAGATAATTTTAGAAAAGGATTTTAGACAACCTAAGAACCAAAGATTTGTAAGTGGGGTTTGGTGTTCAAGGATCTTCAATAAAAATGGAAAGTTTTCTTAACAAAAATAACTAAACTATGAGTTTAGATTTAAAAAGAATTTTAAGAAGATCTTTGAGATAAAAATACTTTGAGTAATTAAGAAAATGGTTGAAGATAATGTAAAGTAATGCAAATTAATACTAAAATCTTAAATGAATGCGATAAAGAACAAAGACACCAGAAGTTTGTTGACGAGGAAAAACCCTTGATCAAATTAAGTGATTTTAGGTAAAAAAAACCTAGGAGGATTCAATCGATCCTTCCTTAGTTCTTTTATTATTTTGGTTGATTACAATACAATGGAAGTAAGAGTGATTTGATCGAGCTAATGAACGAAAAAGAAAGTAAGAATGCAGTGAATGAGTATGTGTGAGTACAGGTGTGTGAACAGATTGCCTAATCTCGATCAATCACTCGTTATATATAATGTAGAATGCTAACTAACTATCCGAAATATCTGGATCTTCCGTGTGAAATTATTTATCAAAGTCCGGGTTTACTAGTTTTGCAAATTATCTCGCTGACTCACTAGTTTTACAAATCTTTTGTAAAATTACGGTGAATTGTAATTCCTGAAGCTTGATTATATATGAACTTGTTTTGGAATTGAGTTTCAGGTTGTGTAGCATATTGTGATATGTATAATATGTATTAATATAACACATATAGAGTAGTAAATTTAACCGAAGGAAATGAATTTACAATAATGTGTCATATGTCATGGTTGTAATCACTTTTATTGATGAATAATAATTTGAGTTACTTGTAGTATTTTTCCAACTTATTTTTTATTTTGTTTATATAATTTACAATAAGCATGTTAATTCCCCAAATTCTTACAAAAAGATAAATGACCTATGTTCATGAAAAGACTATACTTTATCGAGTCTTACAAGTAAAATGTACGAACATTTTATTCTGCAAACATGCACATCACGAGGCCCCTATATCAGATGTGTCCGCTAGGCATCATAACTCCCTACATCGAAACTAGAATGTTTCATTTTTGATAGTTAAAAATAGCATGTATCAGATACGTCCAATTGATGTTAAACAACATCATACACTCAAGAGAACTAACGAAATACAGTAACATTTGAGACTCATCACCAGCTAGTCAGGATTTCATAAGCATAAAGCTTCTACCAACCGTTGAATTCACAGACTTTTAGTTAATGTGAGAGAAGATCGGTAGCTATAATTCTTAGATATATAGGGGAAAGATAATTATAGTACAAACAATTTAAAAACTATAAAAAGTACAAGGTTTTTTCTCCTTCTTTTTTCTTCTTCCTTCCATCTCCGACCACCACCACCACCACCATGATCATCTCCGACCACCACCATGATCCTCCGGCGACGGTGACCATCTCCGGCGAGAACCGTAGCAAACCGTCACCATCTCTTGGATCGCCGCCCATCAAATCCATACGATTCCTATATGCGTCCCTTGACGATCAGCTTAGAACAGATGAGGGCCTCTGGCCTGTACTGTATCCACCCGTAAACGAATCTGTGTAAGTATCGCCGGAGATAATCACCGTCGCCGGAGGATCATGGTTGTGGTCGGACATGATCATGGTCGTGGTGGTGGTGGTGGTCGGACATGGAAGGAAGAAAAAAGAAGAAGGAAGAAAAACCTTGTACTTTTTGTACCTTTTTAAATGCTTGTATTATAAATAACCCACCTATATATATATATATCTGTGTGAGTTATGAGATCAACTCCACATTGTTCACCAGATCGAGATCGAGGTATACAATTTGGTTTAAGCTATCTCGATCAGCAACAACTAGCTTGAGTGGAAAAAGAAACATGGATATGTTGATCAACCGCTTAACAATATGGATACTCATCACTTCCACTCATGTCGCCTCTACCACTAATCAAGAACGAGTGGTAATTTCTAGCTAGTTAATCGGTCTTTACTTTCTGTTATTTGGTCTTTGTAGGAAATTTAAAAGCATTAATGAGTGGATACATAGCTAGATGAAATAAAGATAAATATCATAGTTAAGAACTGAATTTAGGTTGCATGAAATGAAAAATGAAAGAAGGAGAAGATGATTTTAGGTTGCATGTAAATTAATTAGTTGTTCAACATCACTATTAAAGGTATATCTTCTAATTTGTTTATTCTAAATTTTTTTAGGGTTCATAGTTTATGAAAATTGGGATTTTTAGAATAGATATGAAAATTGTGGTGTTTCGGTCAAAAATGACCTACGATAATTTTAGAAAAGGATTTTAGACAACCTAAGAACCAAAGATTTGTAAGTGGGGTTTGGTGTTCAAGGATCTTCAATAAAAATGGAAAGTTTTCTTAACAAAAATAACTAAACTATGAGTTTAGATTTAAAAAGAATTTTAAGAAGATCTTTGAGATAGAAATACTTTGAGTAATTAAGAAAATGGTTGAAGATAATGTAAAGTAATGCAAATTAATACTAAAATCTTAAATGAATGCGATAAAGAAGAAAGACACCAGAAGTTTGTTGACGAGGAAAAACTCTTGATCCAATTAAGTGATCTTAGGTAAAAAAAAACCTAGGAGGATGCAATCGATCCTTCCTTAGTTCTTTTATATTTTGGTTGATTACAATACAATGGAAGTAAGAGTGATTTGATCGAGCAAATGAACAAAAAAGAAAGTAAGAATGCAGTGAATGAGTGTGTGTGTGTGTGTATGTGTGTGTGTGTGTGAGTACAGGTGTGTGAACAGATTGCCTAATTTCGATCAATCACTCGTTATTTATAATGTAGATTGCTAACTAACTATCCGAAATATCTGGGATCTTCCGTGTGAAACTATTCAACGTGTTGAAGTTGAAAAATGGACGATGAGTATTCCTTGACACGTTTATTCTTCAAGTCCGTTGCGATTTTCTTGGGATTATTTGTTTACTTCTTCGCTAAATGAGCTGAATGAATCTAGACATTTATTTTTGACCGTTGGCTATATTCTGAATATCCTGGATCTTGATGTTAAATTCAGGATCCTGTAAAGTACAAAAAATATTATCGTGTACAATACAAACTTATGTTAGAAATATCTTTGGTCAGGATCATAGTTATAGAAAATCCGACCCCAAACATGTGGTACCGGGGCTAGGGTTCTCCCCATTACCCTTTTCTAATTAGAAAATTGAATTACAATCTTAGAATATCTTCGTATATTATTGGTAGTTGTTTCGGTCAAAATTTACTTAAGATAATTTTATAAAGGATTTTAGACAACTCAAGAATCGAAGATTTGTAAGTGGGGTTTGGTGTTCAAGGATCTTCAATAAAAAGGAAAGTTTTCTTAAATATAACAATAAAAACTAAGAGTTTTGACTAAAAAGTATTTTAAGAAGATCTTCGAGATTGAAATACTTTGAGTAATTAAGAAAACTGTTGAAGATGGAGCAAATAAATATAAATTGACAATAAAATCTTAAAGTAAAGCTATAAAGAATAATGACACCAGAATTTTGTTGACGAGGAAAAACCCTTGATCCAGTTAAGTGATCTTAGGTAAAAAAAACCTCGGGAGGATGCAATCGACCCTTCCTTAGTTCTTTTATTATTTGTGTTATTACAATACAATATGGGTGAGAATGATTTCATCGAGCTAATAAACAAAAATGAGAATAAGTATGCAGTGAAAGAGTGTGTGTATGTGTGTGAATACAAGTGTGTGAGCAGTTACCCTAATCTCGATCAATCACCTCTTATTTATAATGTAAATTCCTAACTAATTATCTAAAATATCCGGGATCTTCCGCATTGATAATATTCAACGTGTTGAAGTTGAAAAATAGACGTTGAGTCCTCCTAGACACGTTTATTCTTCGAGTTTGTTGCGATTATCTTGGGATTGTACGTTGATTTTCTTGCTCAATAAGTTGAATGAATGTAGACACATTATTGACCGTTGGCTGATTCTTGAATCATGATCCTTAGCTCAAGATCCTGCAAAACATAAAATATATCATTGTGTACAAGAAAACTTATATTAGCATCTTCTTTATTCAGGATCATAGTTATAGAAAATCTGACCCCAAACAGTAGTCATCATATATAAAAAGAAGAAGAAATTAATAATCATTTACATGCATGTTATAGAAACTTGATTAGTGATTGAAATGAGATGAGTTTTGATGAGATGAGTTTTGGTATAATAATCCTATACTACTTGATGGTAAAATCATGTTGGAAACAACCCCAAGTATGTATATTAAGTTGAGGTTAATAAGTGAAAGTGATAAAATATGGTTTGAGTTGATTTATCAAGGATTTGTTAAAATTCAGAATTTGGATCAGCAACTTTCATGGAAAATATGACATTTTAAAATGTTCATATCTTTCAAACTGTAAATTCGTAGGAGACGTGTAAGCTATCATTTGAAAGGTATACAAGTATAGTTTCATATGTAATTGGTTTCAGGTCCTAGTTCAAGTTTTAAGCAAGTCAAATATGCACAGATGGTCAAATATGATAATGGTGATTTTGCCTTGAAAGTGAGTTTGGTCATTTGATAATGATATAAGAGATTCATGTTTTGTAAATCAAACTAAGAACAATGCGAGACTATAAAAGATAGGTTTGGTGCTAAAATGCTATTGATTGTGGCTAAGTGGCCTAGTATGTGATTGATGATCTTCTATGTACTTGTGATTAATTGCTAGGTTGAAAGCATATATATTGTGTTCTTGTGGTCTTCTTGATTGTTGTGGTCACGAAGGAAGTGAGTTTTCGTGCACACTTTTATATATGTGTCGGGTCGATTACCACATTATGGTGGATTATGTGTGTGGTAATTGATTTGGCGTTGAGCTTAACTAGTGGCCGTCGTTGATTACGGGCTTATGTAATGGTCATAGCCCATGTGGGGCACTTGAGATATAGCCTAAGCAGGGGCATTGATATCGTTTATTTGAGATTGTAATTGATGTACAAAATCGAGTTATAAAATTTATAAACAAGTAATACCGATTTTACTAACTAATGCACACCTTTGGGCAGTGGACCCGTTCGTGTATAACATAACTAAATGGTAAGACCAGGTCGAACACACGGACTGATTAAGAGCATGTGACTTTAATGTAATTTAGAAAAGCTTTCGATTTTAAGGACTCTCGTCACCTTGGATTTTAAGAAGAAGTTATCAAAGATTAAAGTTAGCAATTCTGAAGAATCCAACTGAAAAGAAGATTTTGTTGTAATCAAAATTAATTAAAAGGTCATCTACCTAGAATCCGTTCCACAACTAGTTCCAGTTGCACATAAACTAAGCTCAAATTCATAAACAATAATCAGGACTCAAATAAATCACTAGACTTGGTCATGTGAGTACCACCCTATCCGCTAACAAATTCATATTCTTTACTTAAATCCCCTAATTAACTAGTTCCGTTGCAAGCGTGAGTACCACCATATCTACTTTACAATTTTCCTAGTCAACTAGTTTGTTTGATTATTTAAAGAACATTTATGTCTACCGAATTACCAATCCGTTAACACGTTTAATCCTATTACTATTGAATTATTCTTTACCAGTCCATGACATAAAGATGACTATCTAAACCTTAGACAATCAAAATCATGTAGACACACAAATAATACCATTAAAAGCATGCATACATAACCCAACAATTCAACAATAAATAGCAAAGATTAAATATATTATGATCACGACACAACATTAAGTGAATTCAACTTTACTAAAAATCATGCAATCGTCACATATTGTTTCACTTCATCTAAGTAGATCATAAAAGATTTAGTTATTCATGACAAGATAAATTAAACTAACAATTATCAAATAAATAAAATTCATAATAATAATTGTATAGTAATAAAGTCTTACAATAATCAAGTAAATCAACTAATAATAATAATAATAATAGTAAAAGAGTTATTCATGCTTCGTGGAAGTGTTGTTGCTACTCTACGAACAAAAAAAAAATCTAAGCACCTCACAATAAGAAGTTCGACTTTTGTGGCTACAAAACCCCTTAGAGGGTACCCAATGGTACTCGTTCGCCTCTCGTTCGACATCCTCGGACGAGTCCACACCGTTGGGTGGGACTCGTCCCTGGTTCGTTTGGAGGTCTCGTCCGAGTAGCTCGTTCATGCAAAGACGAATGCGGTTGGTTGTTTGTTTGTTTTTTTTTAATTGCAACGGCTACTTTTTTTAAGAAGAAGACAAAAAATTTGAAGTTTCAAAAGTTGGTAAAACAGGTCCCTCTAACGGCCTTTTTGCCCACCTGCAGTTCAAAAAGTTAACACTTTTAGTCCTTTAACGGCTAGTTTTTGAAAAAGCCTATATATACACCTACATAAACACTAGAACACACCACACTTGCATTATTCAGATATATTTACACATACAAAACCATTTTTAGCACAAATCATGTCGAACTTCAACAACCAAAAAGCCGACGACTTCTAAAACAACGCCGTGAACGATTTTAATCAATCGTACACTAACCATCCATCACAAATACCGTTCATCCCACAACCAAATGACCCCCGTTATGCTCAATTCATGGCAGCTTATTATGCTTCACTTGCCGCTGCACAACCCCCTAATTTCTACCATGGGGGGCCATCGTCAACAGCAACATTTAAACAACCTGATCAATACTCCTTTCCCACACCACCATATAACCCTAAACCCGAATCTGCTCCCACGCCCGAATCTGTTCCCACCCCTAATCCATTCCTGAAACACAACCAAAGAAGGGTCGGGTCAAAACCATGTCGAAACACACCAAGAAAAGCAAACAACCAAGAGAACCTGCTGCAAACTCGTCAAATTGGAGCGATCTTGAGATGATAGTTCTCACTGAGTGTTGGATCAATGCTATAGAAGATCCAATAGTCAGCAAAGACCAATCTGTTGATTCTTTTTGGGGGAAAATCATAGAGAAGTACAATGCAAGATTCCCCAACAACCCAAAAAATCACAATCCGATTAGTGGCAAGTGGAGAAAGATCAAGACAAATGTGTCAAAGTTCAATGCAATTTGGAAAGGCTATGATGGTCATCGGTGCAGTGGTGAGAACGATGCCCAAGTAATGGAGGAAGCGCGTTCAGAGTACTTTACTCAAACCAAAACTCAGTTTATCATGTACGAGTGTTGGTTGCTTGTGAAAGATAAGCCAAAGTTCTTTGCTCCATCCGGTCATGATGTTCTGGGGCGAAGTCTGCATAAAAGGAAAAACGTTCTTAATGTTGTTGATAGTGAAGATGAGGAGGAGGAAGGGTCCCAATTCGAGCCAGTGGACCTTGGTGATAATGACCTTTTCGGTCCGGATACGTATACGCGCCCCTTACTAAGTCAAAGACTTCACGAACATCTGCTTCTTCCGATGTGGGGTCTGCTCGTTCTTCACCTGCCGACCTAGCCGCCCGACTCGACCGACTTAGGTGTAAAAAAGAGGCGGTGTTGGATGAACAACAACTATCTTTGGCTGCCATTCGTAAGGAAGAAAGGAAGCGCACCATGTATTCGGCTCTTTCGTTCATGGACAAAACATATTGTGATGATGAGGAGAAGAATTACATCAAGGAAGCCAAGAAGAAACTCATGGCGGAGTACAAATACTTCCTATTCGGTCCCAATTAGTTTAGGTTTAGTTTAGTTTAAAAAAATAAAAATGTCGTTGTGTGTGTGTGTGTGTTTTTTTTTTTTTTTTCAGTTTTAGGTTGTGTGATTTATTTTATTGTAATTTGTTTTTCATTTTAATGTTCTAAATGTATTTGTATATTTATTTTTAATGAACTTGTGTGTTTTGTTAACAATTTGTGTTAATGGATTAAAAATGTATTTTATTTATAGTTTAGAGGGTTAAAAGTGTAAAGTTTGGATAAATGGGTATAATTAAATAATTGGTGTATCCAAGACTAGTTCTTGAGGGATGAGTCCATTGGATGCATTTTGGGGAATTAGTCCTTTAATTGTTTTTTTGTTGATGTGACACAGACTAGTATTTGGAGATGAGTGGTCACCATTGGGTACCCTCTTAATTGCCGACCTCCTGCCTTCGTACGAATTCTAATACCCTTTTAACATTTTATTCGAAAGATAGTTAGATAAAATAGATAGATCGATGTTATGACTCCACCGAAATTAAGTATATAGAGTATAATGGTTTGAGTTTCCTTATTAAAAAAACTCGATTCCCACTAGCCGACATTCACCTCTTTTCTCGGTATTAATAATTGATTTGGGCCTAATGTCGAAGTTTTCAAATATCATAGCCCATATTTCCCCATGGTAATTAGTTTTGAAGCCCATTTACTAGACAAAATCGATATGGACTTTGAGGCTGCCAACTACACAAAACAAAACAATCACAAGTCTTTCTTTATCTCTTTGTTGTCCACGTAAAACATTTCTGGTCCATCACACATGATAATTGCCTTTTGCTCTTGAAGCGCAATTCGTGATAAACTTTCACAGGTTGGCCACGACATAATTTCATTGTAATGATGTAGTAGACTTCCAAACGAGCTTGTATCTTCATTGTCTTCAAAAATAATCTTTTATTCAAACATAATTTCATCATCTTTTGTCTTATAGACCTATAATCAAATAATTAACATATTAAGTATAAAAGTTTATAAAAATGATAATTATACAAACATAAAATAAATAAAAGAAATGATATCACATAAAATAAATATGTATAAAATATGTGATATCAGTAATCATTTGTTTATATGAATCAATGTAATGCGTTGGCACAAAGGTAAGTATTATAGATATGGCACGACGGTGTCATAAGTTATATGCAATAAACTTTGTGCATTGCTCTACTTCGCATGTATAAACGTATGCAAGATTATTCACTAAGTTTTGCTTACCTTTTAGTTGTTTACTCTTTTTATAGGTTGTCCTCGTGATGTAAGTGCTTTGAAGATTTGAGTTGAATGCATTGGATCCTCTTGATCTTGGCTCATGATGCAATTTTGGTAAAGTTATTGTTATGCCAAGTGTTGGATTCAAGGAGTTTGGTTATTTATAATGAGTCATTTTATAATAGTAATTTAATGATTATTATCAAATTTATTTTGAAAACTCATTATCCGTAACAGGTTTTTGATGTAAATTTTACGAAAAGATCATGCCGAAATTTCTAACTTTTGCGTGTTGCACTTATAACGAGTTTTGGTAAATGTATTTGTCAAAATTTATAATTGAATTTTCTATTTGAGCAAGTTCTTCGATATATATATATATATATATATAAATCTTAGAAAATGGTCGAGTCGAGTTTGGTCCTTTTAATAGTAGAGATCAAGCAATTTATATATATAGTTATTGTTTGTTATCGATATTACTTCGTATTTGACTAATGATAGAATATGAGAAAAGCATTCGGTCAAGTTCTAAGATTTACAGGGGTGGGTTACTTTAGGATTAATCTTAATTTAGGACCAAATCTCAATTATTCATTTTTATCTCTTTCCTTAAATCTTAAATTCTGTTTTTTGAAATCCGGCGACGTCAACGACATCTCTGGTGATATTTCCGAAGAAATCAGTTTCGTTTTCTGGTGGATACGGTGTGTGTTGCCCTCATCCGTTCTAAAGGGGTTGTCGCCGAACGCATATGAGAATCGTATGGATTTGATAGGCGGCAATCCAAGAGATGGTGGCGGTTTGATACGATACGGGCGTAACCCTTGTTGCTGGCGCCGGCGCCGTGGCTGGGGTGGTCGTAGATGATGGTGGTGGCTGTCTCGTCGGAGAAGAAGAAAGGATGAGGAAGTGGTGGTGGCCGGAGATGATGGTAGTGGTTGGAGATGAAGGTGGTGGCTGAAGAAGAAGGGGGAGGGAGAAGAGAGGGTGAAAAAAAAAAAGAGTAATTGAGATTTAAGGAGAGAGAAAAATAATTGATTGAGATTTGATATTAATGGTCCTAAACTAAAATTGGTCCAAAAATAATTTTCTCAAAGATTTACATACCTTAGCTTTCTACCTGCATGTGATATACAGCATGGATTATCTTCTATAAAACAAATAAATTTCTCTTAAAATATGAAACAATAAGTAAGTAATTAAGGAAGTAACTGCTCAGTGCCGCTTTCTGCGGGTTTTGAGCCCCAATACCTCGACGGTGTATGGGGGAGGTTAAGACGTAGACAGACCTTACCTCTACCTAAGTAGAGAGGCTGCTTCCAGTTTCTACCTAAATGGTAGAAAAGACCTTCCAACCTTTGCATTGGATGAGGATCGAACCCATGACCTCTGGCTTTTTATGCATTTTATGAAACAATGAAATTCGAAATGACAAGTTATGCATTTTATTAGTGGTCCAATCTAATAATACAAGTAAGAATAAAGTTGCTAAAAATGTTAATTTGATATTTTCGATGGACGCGCGCTTAATGTAGAAAATATAGATAGTTTTGCAAACTGGCAAAAAATAAAGATGGTAACTAATAGTAGTATTAATCTAACGGACCATATTCATCAATGCATGACCATAATACGAAATATATATATTCTATATATCATTGACAATGTTTTGCCACTTAAACTAGCTAATGCTATAATTAACCTTCTTATGTGTTGCTAAAAACAGCGGCTTAATTCCAAGGGATTTTATAATGGAGGTTTTTCATGATATCTACACGAAGAAGATGGAACAACAAGCAGGCCGGTGTGGCGGTGGCCAAGAGGCCATGCGGAAGGCCACGTAAGCAACAACATGGAATGTCGATCAGCAACATGGATCTGTTGATCAACCATATAAAATTATGGATACTCATCAATTCGGCTCTCGTCGCCTCCACCACTAATCAAGAGCGGGAGGTAATTCCTAGCTAGATGGTATCTACTATAGTTTCTGTTATATATTTGGTCTTTGTAGGAACTGATATATGCATCTAATTAAGTTGATATGTATATATATGGCGTACTATCAACCATTGCTAAGTTTTTTAACTTTTATATGTTCAGCTTTACATAGCATATATGGGATCTCTCCCTGAAGGTGAATACTCACCTTCATTACATCACTCTCGGCTTATAAAACAAGTCGTGGATCCGAGGTATATCTTTGATTTAGTCCTTAATTTTGATTTCAAACTATGTACTTAATAGTTAATTGACTGATCATCGATATCTTAAAAAATAAATATATAGTTATGCAAACAAATCCATTATAAGGAGCTATACAAAGAACATCAATGGATTTGCTGCATACCTCACAGCAGAAGAACGAGAAAAGCTGAACGGTAAGTCCTTACCTTGTCTTGACTTTGAGTTTCGGGATGTGTAGCATTTTGTGATCGATTAGTTCTTCTTTTTCCTAATAGAATACATACAAAGTACGAATAGTAAATTTAGCTGAAGGTTTCGAATTTACTATATATAAGCCAGGTGTAGAACTCACTCCCAAAAACTCAATTCCAAAAACTCAAAGGAGGGGACACTTACCAATCCCATACTTGGTCGATGTGGGATCGTAACAAAAGATTATTAGAACATTTTATTTTGCAAACAAAGCAGGTCACAAGGAACCTGTCCCAAATATATCAAATTCGTCACAAACTGGTTGAAGTAAGCATTTTTACGTCATGTCCGATAATAGGCATCATAACTCCCTACATCAAAGTTAACATGTTTCATTTTTCATAGCTATGGATCCATGTAATGACCCGTTAGATATTACCAATCAAAAACTTAGTAGAGCAAATACATAAATGTAATGACCCGTTGAATTTGCTTCTGAATTTGTAAAGCCATGCATCAGTCCAAAGAAACCAAAAATAGAGTAAACTAAGACTATAACATACTAAAGACAACAAATGCAGCCAGAATGATAGAAATCGTAGCAACCATAAGTAAGATTCATACTATAGTAATTCACAATCAAGATACAAAGCTCAATAGTGACACAGTATTTCGTTTATTGAACATATACTAGCTCTGCCATTATTTTAGCTTACACAGGTAGGGCTACTATTTCAGTGGCCAAATCCTCTCTGCTTGTAATTATTGAGTGGACATTTTTCATACCTAAAATAACATACTATCCTTTGACTTGATTACCTTCGAGTGCGTGTCCAGCTGATGTTTTGGAAGTAATCAATTGTATGTTTGAAATTCCAACAGGTTTTGATGAGGTCATCTCGGTGTTTCCCAATCAAAAGGTCCGACCTCAAACAACAAGGTCATGGGACTTCATGGGACTTCCAAGAAAGACCGAAAGACGCCCTTCAGTTGAGAGTGATATAATTATTGGAGTAATTGATCACGGAATCTGGCCAGAGTCTGAGAGCTTTAGCGATGAAGGTTTTGGCCCAATTCCAAAAAAGTGGAGAGGAGAATGTGCAGGTGGCTATAATTTCTCCTGTAACAAGTAAGTCCAACCGTTTAACTTAATTGTCAAAGAAGGCGTTGGCACTATTATGTTGATGAAGATACATATATCTAGTCTTCATCCTTTCTCTGGTCAAAAGAACCATAAATTTGTTACTAGCTATTACGTTAATCAAAATAACTAGTCGGAGTCTTGAATCCTTGCTTGTTCAGAATTCTAGACTCTAGTATATGAGTTAGCCATTATGTTCCAAATTTGAGGAAAAGTTTAAACTTAATTATAGATTGATGTTGGACTTCAAAAAAGTTACATATAATCCACGTCCTCATCATGGTAGCTAACCACGAGGCAATGGCCCCATCATTTTACTGTGATGCCCAACTCATAGGTTGCTTTATTTTTAGTTCTAGGGAGTTAGCACTAATTTCTTATATTGTGTTTCATATTATCTTGACTAATAATGAGTCTTCACCATTTCACTTTGTTCATACTGTGATATATGGAGTAGTATGCTGTTCTGTAGTTTAAGCATCACAAAGACTTTCATTCAAGTTGACTCGACTAATCAGGCCTTTTTACATCATATTTATTTTCATTAAACAGAACATCCTTATAATCAACAGCTTAATTAGGCACGCTCTATCATCATCTAATCCCAAAAGTTCGTAACTTTTTACTCTCTTTAGATAATTCGTAAATATATATACTTTTGGTTTCTTGGCTCAAGCTCTGTAAGTTTGAATGTGCATATGCAATGGAACCTGCAAATACTTTGAGATGGTTGTAGTCTGCTTGATCACTAGTCCAAACTTCCCTATTGGTGTTTTAAACCTTATTTCTGATTAAGGGGGTCGGTCTACATAATACAGAAAAGTTAGTGTAGCTTCAGCCCATCATTCTTTGTCTTGATCACATAATCAAAGTACACTCTTCTTGATTAGTCATCGAACGTCAACATGAAGTACCTTGCTCCACCCTTGCAGAGTTTCAGGCCCCTGCGAATCAGAATGTACATAGCTCACTATACCTTCCGTTTTGTGTTTTCCTTGATAAATTTAGCTATATGATTCTTACCAAATTTAGCTATATGATTCTTACCATACACATAGTTGTTAATAAATCTAGAGGTGTATTGCTTTAAGTTCCCAAAAAACTGTGTGTCAAACTACAATGCCACAGTTTAGCAGGACTCAAATCATGTTGAACAACTATCATTCAAAAGACTCTTACTATGGGTCATATGTAGAATTTGTCCGATTCAAACAATTATGATCAATATAGTATTTTAAGTGTTGACACAACCAACACTTTTGATCATCTTTACCTTTTTATGAAGAACCCTTCACCAGAGTCATCTATATGTTTACTGCCACAAGAAATTACTTCTTTGATAGGCTTTCCTTCCATACATTAGAGTCTCAACCTTGAGTTTTAAGAAATTATGTCAAAAAGGTGAGGGGACTAGCTGTTCAAAAAAAAAAAGGTGAGGGGACTATCTTCATAATCCGAAACCACAACAAAATACCCAAACGGTCTGACATATAATCTGTGATCTTCAATACTTATTCCCGGGTCAATTATAGTACCTGAACTCGGTCACCAAAGCTAAGGTTGTTGGCACTATCAAGTTTCTCCATTAATATCTGACTTTGTCTAGATTGAGCAATGACTCATCCGTGCAATAAGACATGATCAATGCTCCCATTAAACCCACCATTAGCCAAAGTCAGTTTTTACATTAAACATCTCCATATTGAATCACGTTGAACCATTGTAATTGATTAGGCTCTGATATTACTTGTTGAATGTGATCTCAACAACAGGTTCTCATTAAATGAGTCAAATCAATTTACAAATATGATAACTACCTATAGATTTATACTAGTTTATAAACTAAAACAGTCTCTAATGCCGTCCATCCGTAGGAAAATTATCGGTGCTCGTTCTTATGTGCTTGGCTTTGACAACACGGGACTTTCTGCTAGAGATGATAATGGACACGGTACTCACGTTGCATCCATTGCAGCCGGCAATGAAGTGAATGCAAACTTTTACGGTTTGGCACAAGGAATTGCTAGGGGAGGCGTTCCTTCCGCAAGAATTGCAGTTTATAAAGTTTGCAGATTCTTTTGCATGGACATTGATATAATGTCAGCTTTCCAAGATGCGATAGCTGACGGAGTTGACATTATATCTATTTCACTGGGAGGACCTAATCCAAGGGAGCTGATCTCTGATCCTATTGGAATTGGCGCTTTTCACGCAATGGAGAAAGATATACTCACAGTCCATTGTGCCGGGAATTCTGGTCCTACCATACACACTGTTTTAGATTATGTGCCGTGGATCTTTACTGTTGGAGCAAGCTACACTGATAGAAGAATTGTTGATAAAATTCTTCTTGGGGACGGTACGATTCTAGTGGTGAGTATACTGTTACGCACAATGTCGTATTTACTGCTAAGCATTATAGTTAATGGATCTAACAAAATGTTGTAGGGTGATTCTGTTAATGCCTTTCCATCAAGTGCTGCAGAAGTGCCTCTTGTTTATGGCAAAGAAGTGACCCGCACGTGTTCTGAAACAGAAGCAATGTCAGTAGTCTGGCTATTTATCTATACCTTAATAAGAAGTAAAACATATACATACAAAAGAATAATACAACTTTGTTATGTTACAGGCGTTGTTCTCCATCTTGCTTAGACAGTTCCATGGTCAAACAAAAGGTGGTTCTGTGTGATTCAAATGTCTTCGAGACGGTAGAAGATCCCCAAGCATTGGGTTATATCATACCAAACAAAGAAAATACATCTGATGTCGTGCCATCACGTGCTATAGTGTTAGGAACTAATGACATTAACTTTGTCAAAACCTACAAAAAATCCGCAAGGTATGATGTCTTTTTAGTAAACTTTTCGTTGTAGTAGTATGAGGTTATGTTTATTTCTAAATTTACCAGCCTAACGATTACCTATTTTTAAAACAGAGAGCCTGTGGTAAGATTTTTCAAAAGTGAAGAGATTCACAATCCAGCAGCTCTTCTCATTGCTCCATTTTCGTCGCGGGGACCGACCAAGTCAATACCAGATATTGTAAAGGTATGTGTGATTATTATTACTTTAAATATTTGTGAGTAATCGTTGTGATGATATAAGAAACTGAATTATTTTTCTTTAGCTTCAACTATTGTTTTTGGTGAAAGGGGAACGTATTAATCAACCAAAGGATACACTGTCAACTCTGTTTCTGTTGTCTCAATGCCAACAGTGCTAAATTGTTCTCATTTTATAAACCACTTGGAATGATCACTTTCAAATTTATGTATTAAACACTGGAAAAATGATACCCTGGATAGATCATTTCACAATTGCTCATCTGTAGCAATCTTTTCTATTGGTTCACGAGATTGATAAATGTGTTGTGTTATGGTAGCCTGATGTAACAGCACCCGGAGTGGAAATTCTAGCCGCTTTTTCACCATTTGGTCCCCCCTCTGGAATGCCTTACGACACCAGGCGTGTGAAGTACACTATACTGTCAGGGACGTCAATGGCTTGCCCACACGTTACTGCAGTTGCAGCTTTCGTCAAGTCGTTTCACCCCAATTGGTCTCCATCTGCACTTAAATCTGCTTTAATGACTACAGGTAATACATCATTCTCCCAGTTTCGTACATGACATAGGAGAATAGAGTACTTAACTTATATGGAGCAATATATATTCCATAAGTAGATACATCACATATCTAAATCATATCAAACTTATCATTCTAAGTTTCGCATATAACAAATTTGAAGATAAATAGATATGCCATGTCATTGCTTCTTATTTAATTGTGTGACAGCCATGGAAATGAATGCTGCCCTGAGCACGGATGCTGAATTCGCATACGGTTCTGGCCATATTAATCCTGTGAAGGCTACGGATCCCGGTCTTGTGTATGAGACATCTCCTGATGACTACCGCAAGATATGGTGCCATATGCCAAACACTAATTGTCCAGTCAACCTAACCCATAAAGAACTGAACTACCCCTCCATGGCAGTTCAAGTTGAGACGAAATCTGCATTCGTGGTTACTTTCCCAAGAACGGTTACAAATGTCGGTCCAGCTCAATCAACATACACTGTATCCGTAACAGGAAGCCATGGGTTAGAAATCATTGTGGAGCCCAACACTCTACAATTCACCACGTTATATCAAAAGATATCATTTAGTGTGACTGTTAGAGGAAGAATAATTTCACCTCTAACAGTAAAGAGTATGTCGTTGTTATGGACAGATTCAATTCACCATGTTCGCAGTCCTGTCGTGGTATATACGACGAAAGCCACCTCTGTGGGAGGAGCACCTCCAACACCACCAAGGATTTGCGCCATTAGTGTAATTCTTTTGGTGATGGTTCTCTTGTACTGAAAATACTTGAGTGATTATTATAACCCTGTATATTTGTACTATATGAACTCATTGTGTGAAGGAATCACCTTTTTGGTTTAACAGGTACTCGATAAAGAATTCGATACCCGAATCCGGTTTGACTTGGGAATCCCCGAGTTGACTGGAAATGGGGACGGATATGGAAATGTAATTTCATTCCCCGATGGTGATGGGACGGGGACGGGAAACCATAAATCTCCGATACCCATACCCGAACCCAAAAAAATTATATATATTTAGTATAATTACATTAATTTTTTTTATTTGTTAGACTCACTCTAAGTTTAAAATTACTTTATTCAAAACTAAAATTATATTACACATTATATATTATATATATTGCCAATGGGTTAAAAACCTCATTGGCATTTCGAAGTCCTGCAATGATGCTTGGATTCTGGGAGACCAAGGTTCGAGTCTGAACAGGTGAGGTTTTACCTCCAATTTAATTTCGTGCCTTCTGTAGCGGTTAAATTGGTGAGTTTTTCCTCCCATGTGGTCCCTGATTTCGTGGATCGGTCGCTAATGACTACTTGCCCATATGGATGTAACGGCTAGTCGTCCCGTGACACGAACTTTCAAAAAAAATAATATAATTATATTCATATTTTATCAAGGAAAAAGCTGAACTATACGATCTCTTAACTATTTTGAACTTTTATTAATTTATGTTTTTTCAATAAAGAAATCCTCGATCACCCGATGGGATCCCGATACCGACGGGGACACGTATGGGATGTAATCTAATTCTCTGCCGGAGATGGAGATTGCAAATGAGAATTGAGAATGGGGATGGGGACTGAGATCCCTGATGATACACTCCCCATTGCCATCCCTGACAACCCTATTTTCTGCTCAACCATTTGTACGTATTTTTTTTGGTTTCCTATTATGTCCTTTTATATATATCTATATATATAATAAAAAAAACTGACCTAATAACTTATTAATCAATATCAAAGCTTTGACTTTAACAAATTAGATCTTTCTTATGTTATAACTCATATTTAAAAATAAATACTATGGACTCACACAAAAATTATTATATATTTTTGTAGAAAAATTTCTCATTAGTTTACACTTTTTTATTTTTCGTTAATAATTACATTTTTTACCCTCACTAAATTATTATTTTATATTTGAGAAATAATATATATAATTTTGTAGCAAAATTCTTATTAATTTACACCTTTTTGTTTTCCATCAATAGTTTATACTTTTTATCTTTACTAAATTATTAATTTATACTTGAGAAATTATTTCATTTTGTAGTCATCAGTTTGAGAAATTTTTTTAATTTTTCATCATTCTAACTAATTATAAAATTTTCTAACATATTTATGATTTTTTCCCATAAAATGCTAAAACTCTAGGTTCACATGTTATTTTAAATATTTTAATACATTTATTTAATCTTATCATATGTATATACGATATTAAAATCTAATAAGTTAAATATTTAAAATCTCTTAATTCGATCATTAATCTCATATATTATTTTTAATCATAACGAGCATGGTACTCGTACAATGCTAGTGGTGATGTAAATAATTGATATAAAGGTATTTGATTCAAAGACGTAGTAGAGATTTTTAATTTATAATACGAGAGAAAGTACTCGCACGTTGCTGCGGTGAGATAGTGAGAGTGATAGGTCATAGAAGGTAATAGGTCATAGAGTGTGATACTTTTTTTTTGTTAATAACAATATCATTATATTTACTAATTACATTATTATGAAAACTTAATACATTATCTTACGTATTATACGGGAAAATAATCTAGTTTTATATATAATAATAATTAACTATTTGCAAAATTGGTTAATATTTACATATTATTTATGTGTCGGGAGATATATATATATATACTAGTCCTAATACCCGTACGATGTACGATAACTATATAAATTGTATCATAAAAGAAATTCGAATATGCTACATACATGATTTGTGAATATGAAATAAATTGTAACTAAAGTAAATGATCGAAACTAAATTATAATAAACAGTAATGATAAATATAATATATGTTTAGTTATAATTTATGTTTTAGTTTATTGGTAGATTGGTTTGATACAAATTTACATGATATATTATTTAATAATACTAATACCCGAGTACGAAATTGATTATATTTATACGATTATTTCTCTTATATAAAAGAATTAAGTATAAAACTTTAAACACATGCATATACATTAAACAAAATTTTATCATTCGATATATATGGTTTTTTTTATCTACTTATTTGAATTTCATAAATATAACTTAGTGTTTCATATCTATATATCTATATAATTCTCTATCTCAATTTGATGATGTGACATATCTCAGAGCTCGTCACATCATTTTTTTCCTACGTGGCGATCTCACGTTGTTAGTCTCTTAAACGTTGACACGTAAGCTAGCACCTATAGGTACTTGACAAATCATCATCATAGCTTTTATTAATTATGAATAAATAGCATATTAAACAGTCATAAGCATGATTAGAACCCACAACCTCAAGTTTTTTATGTGAAACATAAACCACTTGATCTAATGAGATTTTTGTTTATATTTTGAAAAACATGATAGATATTCGGTCTAAAATCCCACAAAAAATTATTAAAAAAATTATTTATATAATTAGATGACACTTAACATATATATAAAAGAGATATATGGTAATAGTTTCTTACATAAAATATATATTAATGACATATCCCAAATTTATAAAAAAGTTTCCATATTTTAAAGATCTTTTTAATTCTTATTAAAAAGTAATAATGATTCTTAATTTTTTTTTAATATAATATCTTTTGAGATGTAAATTTTTTTAATTTATATTTAATTTTTATTTTCCAACATAATATATTGCAAAAGTATAAACTTTAGATTACTTGGAACATAAAAAATGTTGTCTTAATTTAAGTTGAATTTATGTTTTTATATACTCTATGTTTAATTCTTTGAAGGTAGACATAATACGTAAGGAGGCAAGGTGGTGATCGACCGGTGACCAGTTGGAACACCATCCGCCCTGTAGGTACCAAAGGGTGATGGTGTGTAAATCTGGTTTTTTTTTCTCACCCTCTCACCTTTTTAGTTTTATCTTTTTCTTTGTTTTTTATCGCTCTCAACCTCACTCAGTATGTATATTATGTAGGTTAATAAGAAAAGAGAGTAAATACGTACAAAAATATAGAAAACAAAGGTGAAACTTATTTCTTATTCAATGACTGAATAAGCCTTAAATAGGCAAAACTACATCTCATGTGATCCTAAAAATAAGGAAATACAATACCAACTTTACCTAAGGAATCAGTCATGGGTATGACCCATAATGTCCATATTCTCAATGGCATATAATTCGGTCAATCCCATGACTTTATACCATTTATTTGAAGCAACACTAAAATCAACTCAAATACTAACTTAAATAAAACCAACTCAAACTAGATAATATGACTGAGTCAAGATTAATTCCTACATAGACGGTGAGAGAATGGTGAAATATTCATTGCTTGTGGAAGGGGTGATGGATGATGAAAAAAAGTGAAGATTTATCTTGAGATTTATAATTTTTCCTTTAATAATGTTTATTACTTTGTCATTTGATATTTTACTTCATTACATAAAAAAATATCTTCGTTTTTCGATGACAGTTTTTTTTATATTGAACATTTGTTAAACTATTTAATAGAAATTTATGTTATCTCGTGCAACGCACGGGGCTAAACCTAGTTATTATTATAATTACTATGAACATAATTAGAAAATTGCTAGTTAAAATATTATTAAAATTATAAATTAAAATATAACACATATATATGTAATCAAAAATATATATATGTGTTACTTGTTAATGTACGGCAATTGGGTTGAACAGAATGTCGATTAGAAAACCAAAGTGTGGTGTGCTGCAAACTCCCAATGATGGAAAGCTTATATTAACAATAGACTAATTAACACTTCTATACTGATTCAGAATAATAATTAATTGTAACTTGGAGGATAGAGATTGTAATTGATGTTTACACGTACTTGTTAATTTGTTAAATACATAGTAATTTTATTTTATACTAGCTAATCAACCTGGGTTCAACCCAGACATTTTAACTAAAATTTAAAAGCAAAAAAAATCTTAAAAAATGTATATAATTTTTGTTATTGATATATCATAACTCGGCTTGGAAATATTAAATTGATTAACACAATAATTTATAAATATTAGTACCTCACTATAAAAGCGTGGACAAATGAGGTGTTACAAAATAATTATCAAAGTTCATACTAAAAAGTGTGAACTTTTAGTTCTACACACTTTTTTGTATGGAGAAATTTATACACACTTTTATTTCTATATATTTTTACACACTAAAAAACATGACAAAATTTTTAATTTGTTCACACTCGTTAAAAGTGTGAACAAATGCAGTATTGTTTGTAGTGTCTATTGCATTAACAAAACATAAAAAGACATTTCATGATATTATATTAAAAAGAATTTACTTTGTTTCTAATAAAAGAATAAATTTGTAGACATCATAATAAAATAAAACATTTTGAAAATATTTAATGGGCTATTTACTCTTTTATGTGAAAAAATTTATACACACTTTTATTTCTATATATTTTTACACACAAAAAAGCGTGACAAAATTTTTAATTTGTTCATACTCATTAAAAGTGTGAACAAATGCAGTATTGTTTGTAGTGCATATTGCATTAACAAAACATAAAAAAGACATTTCATGATATTATATTAAAAAGAATTTACTTTGTTTCTAATAAAAGAATAAATTTGTAGACATCATAAATAAAATAAAACATTTTGAAAATATTTAATGGGCTATTTATCTATAAAAAGATTACTAACTAAATATGACATCATAAATAGAATAAAAAATATTTTGAAAAAATTTATTGACATGACACATTATAATTGTTTCTAAAAATAGTTTAAAAAACAATCTTTCTTTATTATATATATAATATAAAGATTAATACATATCTTTAACAATTTAATTAGGTATCTATAATTATTTTAGGTATATAAAAATTAGACCTGTATATTTACTCTAATAAGTTAAGAGGAACACGTGTCGTTTAGATATTGTAACACGTGTCAATTAAAGGATGCTTGAATCATGTTTTAGTTTATTGGTAGATATGAGAGCAGTGAGTATGGGGTTGTTCCCCATCTAAGCTTAGATAGGGAACTCCTCACATTTGGTTTTTATAATCATATGTTTTTATTTAAAATTCAAACAAATATTAAAATACTTGTATATGAGGAGTTCCCCATCTAAGCTTAGATGGAGAACAACCTCATATTCACTTTTCCTATATATATATATATATATATATATATATGAAAGTTGAGTTATATGAACCAAACTTGATGAATTTATTATGGTGAATTAATACTAGTTCATTGTGTTTGTATAATACTAGTACTAATAATTGAATGTAAATTGAAACATAATTGATTTATTTAAAATTAATTCTATAAAATGTAAAAATAAATAATAAAGATTTTAGCATTAACTATATTGTTGTGAAATTGTAAAAAATGGTATACATGTAAATCGCTTAGGGTTGTATGTTAAATGTATTACCGACCTTGCCTGATGTACAAAATATAAATCAATGGAGGAACAAATCATTTATCCATCCATATCTTAGTAAAGTCAAATCCCCTCCTTCCCTTTGCATAGATAATGTAGATAAATGAAATCAATTAAATAAGAAATAATCATCTCTATCGTATTCGTCTATCCATTATATTTGATTTGAAATCCAATTTACACGTACTTAAAATCTTTAAATAAGGAAACATAAGTAGATAATAAGGAAACATGGTCTTATTATTATTGTCAAACATTGGCCTAATATTTAATTTATAATTTAATTTATTTGATCAATGACACTTGTCGTTCTAAGACATATCGATCACCTGTCTTTAAATAGAGGCTACAATCCTGTTTTAGTTTATTAGTAGATAATGTTTCATGAAAAAGATTTATGATATAGACTTTAGGCTGCCTGAATGAAGTCCATTATACATATATATATATATATATATACAATCTATATATGCTATCTCTTTTACTATATGTTTTGTTATTAATTATGTTATCCATGGTTATTACCTTTATTGTTATCCCTTATTATTTTACTACCAATTTCAATATATATATATATATATATATCAAAAACAACTATTCATGTGCATATTATGACCAGTATTGTTGCATTGAGAACAATGGATGGATGGAAAAATTGTGTAGATAAGCATTGTTAGATTGTTTTCACATCCGGTAAAAAGGCACTATCGATCGATCTGGCCAAATTGATGGTCACGGCTCGCTTCCTTGGGAAAAATGTTAACTAATATCCATTCGAAATTCGTTTCAATATTAAGGGGTGTTTGTGATTGAGTTTTGAGCTGATTATTTAATTATTGCGTTTGTATAACGCAATAATCAAAAAATTTGTTTGGCAAAATAAGTGATTATCTGCGTTTTATTAGAGAGAAAATGTAGTTTTGAAAAAGCAGACAATTTTTCAAAACGCAACTTTTAAACGCATAATCTATCTTGAAAACGCAAACACAAACACCCCTAAATGTACTGCATAATAACATTAAATTTTATGTTGCGACGCACAACATAATGATATTAATCTTGATCACTGGTTCTTATATACAAGAACTTTGTACATATTAGATAGGCTCCATATGACAATGGTCAATGGAATGCACAAGAGTATTATCTACATGTTATGTATATCGTATTAATGAAATTCAAGTTTAATTATGAATTTCTATCTAACTAGCTTAAATCACCTTATTTCATAGGCCATTAGTTTTAATACTTGAGTTGTTTGTTGCATAAGTATTTAATATCTGGTATTTGGCCTTTGATTTAGATGATGTGTAATTTAGTTGACGGCCAACAAATTGTGACGGCTATAAAGACACCATGAGCTTAGATGCTATTTTGTTTGATCCACACGTACAAAGTGTAAGAAAAAGTTGACTGCCGGTCAATTGCCTTCGAAGCTAGCTTAGTAAACTTATAATACTTTCGGAGCTTTTGTTGGAGAGACATTTGTCGTGTGGAACTGTTCCTTTTGACGATGCTTTGGATTTTCTTTCCAACTCAAAGAATCTCTTGTTGGAACTACGTTAGTGTGACCGTCACTGATCATGTATCATTCTTGATATGATAATTGACGATAATGAAATCCCTATGTCTAGGTAAATATATGATTAGCGTATTTACTCTTAGAGACGTAGAATAAGGTTTCCCATTAGGTGATTGTAAATAAGAGGACTAATGGTATACACATTAAACACCACAGGGGTTGAATGTGTAATTACTAAAGGGTGGTAAGTGTAATTACTCTCATTATAAATAGAGGGTAATTAACCCTAAGTTAAGGTTAATCACACACACAAAATCCCACACAAATTCGTGTGTTTACTCCTCTCAAATTCGTGCATAACATCACAGCCGAATTACCCATCTCATCCTAACTCAATCACCTTGTTTTGGGAACCCGAAATCAATGGCAAACATGTTTAATGCCTTTACAGGTTCCACAGGATCATTTGGTGAGTATTTTTCCTTGAATCAAACCATGTTTATTCCAACATGTGGTATCAGAGCCGCGTTACGAAGTCCTGTTATGTTTTTGGTTCGTTTCGAGGGTTTTACGCGAACTTAGAAGCTGCAGAATGAAGAAACTCGTGCTGACGTCATCACGAATTCGTGCTGACGTCATCACGAACTCAAAACTACTTCGTGCTGACGTCATCACAGTTTTTGCACCACCTTCGCGCTCATGTCTTCGCACGAAGTCAGCTATCTTCAGACGAAGTCAGCTATCTTCAGACGAACTCATTACTACTTCGTGCTGACGTCATTAGACGAACCAGATTGTCTTCACGCTGACGTCATCACGAACTTTGTGTAGACTTATGACTTCTTCGTGCTGACGTCATCACAAGAACATCGTGTTGACTTATGTTACCTTCGTGCTTACATCATCACGAACTTATGGTCTACTTCGTGCTTACTTATTCACGAGTTATAACTTAAGTTCGTATTAAACTAAAGATGATTTTAGCTGATGAATGAACTCGTGCTTACTAATTTTACCTTATAATTTTGTGGCTAAATTTGTCTCTTATTTTTTGAAAATTATTTTTTCTGAGACATTTTTTCCATTACTTATTCACAAGTATAATGGTCTTTGTCTCATTACTTTTAGGAACATTACTTTAGCCTCTTACGTATTTAGGCATTACGTTAGTTCCATTACTTTTAGAAACATTACTCAATAAGCCTTGGATATCTAATTATGTTATTATAAGGAACATTATTATT
This sequence comes from Erigeron canadensis, assembly GCF_010389155.1. Lineage (NCBI taxonomy): Eukaryota > Viridiplantae > Streptophyta > Magnoliopsida > Asterales > Asteraceae > Erigeron > Erigeron canadensis. Next base: position 7,606,135 of record NC_057767.1, on the reverse strand, counting down.
AGCCCTTAGTTAAGTTTAGGCATTACTTTAGTTCCATTAGTTTTATAGATATTGCTTAGTCTGCTTTAGATAGCTAATTATGTCACTATAATCTAATTGCCCTTAGTTTTTGGCATTACTTTATTAATCTTCTATTACTTGTATCCTAAATCTATATCCTCCTTATTTCCACTGTAGCACCTACTCTTGGCATTCAGCCACTTACCGGTGCAAACTACACTGCTTGACCTTGACTATGCCATTCGTAATGATGAACCCGATGCTATTACTGCGAACTCTACTGCAGAACAGAATGCAACATTTGAGAAGTGGGACAAGGCAAATCGGTTATCACTTATGACGGTCAAAAACTCTATTCCCCTTGGTCTTCGAGGAGCTATCCCTGAGTCTGACAAAGTCAGAGATTACCTCAAATCTGTTGAGGATTACTTCAAGGGATCGTCTAAAGCGCATGCAAGCAGTTTAATGCTAAAGATGCTTACTCTGAAATATGATGAAAGTAGTTGTGTCCGTGAACACATAATGAAAATGAGTGACATGGCGAACAAGCTTAAGACTCTCGAAATGGAAGTCTCTAATAATTTTATTGTGCATTTCATAATGACATCATTGCCTGCTCAATTTGATGCCTTCAAAATTAACTATAATGCTTAGAAAGATAAATGGAAGATGAGTGAACTGATTGCAATGTGTCAACAAGAAGAGGATCGCCTTAAGCTCGAGAAACCTGAAGCTGTTCACCTTACTACCACTGCTAATTCTAAGAAGAGGAAGGGTAACAACAATAACAAGACTGGAAAGAAAGCTTCAAAGATCAGTCCTGGTGCAGTTGCCTCTAGCTCTAATGTCTTGAACATCAAATGTAAGTTCTGTCGTACTCAAGGGCATGTTCAGAAAGATTGCCCTAAGTTCAAGGAATGGCTAGCTAAGAAAGGTAACGTACTTTATGTAATATTTGATTCTTTTACTACTGATGTTCCTGTTAATACATGGTGGGGTGACTCTGGTTCTATGGTTCATGTGACTAACTCAATGCAGGGATTCCATACAATCCAGAAGCTACCAAAGGGCCAAAGAAAACTTAGAGTTGGAAGTGGTGATTTTTTAGATGTCGAAGCCATGGGAACTTATATTTTACATATGAGCACTAGAAAATGTATTAGACTAGTAGATACCTTATATGTACCGAGAATTACTCGGAATCTCGTATCTATTTCTAGACTAGACATTGAAGGTTTTGTAATAATTCATGGTTTCGGCAAGATTACTATTACTCTTAATAATGAATTGCTTGGTCGTGGTTTCTTGGATGGATTGCTGTATAAGTTAGAACTAGATCATAATTTCTCACAATCTTTGTTATCTTTTAATGTTGATGATATAACTAAAACAAGGACAAAATCACTTAAGCAACAAGAGAATTCCTCCATGTTGTGGCATAAAAGTCTTGGTCACATCTCACGAGATCGCATGACACGACTCGTAAAGGATGGAATCTTACCATCTCTTGACTTCAGTGACTTTGAAACATGTATTCAATGTCTCAAAGGCAAAATGGCTAAAGGGAATAAGAAAGGAGCCACCAGAAGTTCCAACTTGTTGGAAATAATTCATACTGATATAAATGGCCCCTATCCCGCTTCCATTACAGGACATACTTCATTTATTACATTTATTGATGATTATTCACGTTATATGCACCTTTATTTGATTAAGGAAAAGTCTGAATCCTTGCAAACTTTTATTGATTTTAAAACTTTGGTTGAAAACGAACTTGAACGTAAAATAAAAGTTGTAAGATCAGATAGAGGAGGTGAGTATTATGGTAGACATACTGACGTTGGTCAAGCCGCTGGTCCTTTCCATGACTTTTGTAAGGATCATGGCATAATTAACTAATACACCATACCTGGTTCTCCTCAACAAAATGGTGTTGCTGAAAGAAGAAATAGAACCCTAATGGACATGGTGAGAAGTATGCTTGCTAACACTAACTTACCTACTTTCCTTTGGACTGAGGCCTTAAAAACAGCCGTTCATATACTCAATAGAGTTCCTTTTAAAACTGTCCCTAAAACTCCTCATGAGATATGGAGAGGGAAGAAACCGAGTCTTAGATATATGAGGGTATGGGGCTGTCCTGCCGAAGCTAAATTCTATAACCCCAACTTAAAGAAACTTGATCCTAAGACTATTACATGTTTCTTTGTCGGTTATCCGGATAACTCAAAAGGTTATCGGTTTTACAGTCCTTCCCACACTACTCGCATCAGTGATACACAGCATGCCACATTCCTAGAGAACTCAGAGATCAGTGGGAGCACGACAAATCACAACTTTGATTTGCAAGAAGTACAAGAAGCGGGGGGAAATGATTTGTCGGTTATTATTACTCCCCCGATAACTCCTCTTGTACAGAACGCTGCTCCGAATGTCACTGATCCAACTCCTCCTAATGTTAATCATGAGACCACTAATGTTGAAGGATCTTCCGAAAATCCTGAAAATCAACTTAGGAGATCATCGAGGTCACGTAGGGCCACTAATTTTGATGACTTCATTACTTATCTCACTGAAGTTGAGGATGTTGGAAAGCTTATTGATCCTACCTCATATAAAGAAGCCATTAATAGTGATCAGGCCACTCAGTGGAATGAAGCCATGATTGAAGAGCTTAATTCCATGCAGCATAATGACGTTTGGGAATTGGTTGAACTTCCTAAAGGATCCAAAACTGTTGGTTGCAAATGGGTCTTCAAAACCAAATTAGACCCGAAAGGAAACGTCGAACGCTATAAGGCCAGATTGGTTGCGAAAGGCTATACTCAGAAGGCTGGAGTCGATTATCAAGAGACCTTTTCTCCCGTGTCTCGTAAAGACTCTTTAAGGATCGTTATGGCACTAGTAGCTCACTTTGATCTTGAGTTACATCAGATGAATGTCAAAACAGCTTTCTTAAATGGAGACTTGGAAGAAGACGTATACATGTGGCAACCTGAAGGATTCATTCCAAAAGGTAAAGAGCACATGGTCTGCAAGTTAAAGAAATCCATATATGGGTTGAAGCAAGCATCGAGACAGTGGTACCTTAAGTTTGATGAAGTTATTAAAGAACAAGACTTCATAAAGAATCAAGTGGATCAATGCACCTATCTCAAGATCAGTGGGAGTAACTTTATAATCCTTGTTTTGTATGTAGACAATATTCTACTAGCAAGTAATAACTTGGATATGTTGCATGAGTTGAAGCGGATGCTTTCGCAGAAATTCGACATGAAAGATCTCGGTGATGCCTCTTATGTTATAGGTATCGAAATACATTGGGATAGGCATAATGGTATTTTAGGTCTTTCTCAAAGGGCCTATATTGAGCGGATTTTAGAACGCTATAACATGCAACATTGCGCACCCACTGTAGCTCCAGTAGTTAAAGGAGATGTATTTGGTACTTTCCAAAGTCCGAGCACTGAGATTGAAAAGGAGCAAATGAGGATGATACCTTACTCATCAGTAGTTGGGAGCATTATGTATGCTCAGGTCTGTACTCGTCCAGATATCGCTTATATTGCCGGTATGCTAGGGCGTTACTTATCTAATCCTGGATTAGCACACTGGAAAGCAGCTAAGAAAGTACTACGATATCTGCAAGGGACCAAAGACTACAAACTAACGTATAAAAGAAGTGACAATCTAGAAGTAGTAGGCTATTCCAATTCCGACTTTGCCAAAAGCAAGGAAGATAAGAAATCTAGTTTTGGGTATATTTTCATGTTAGCTGGCGGACCTATCTCTTGGCGGAGTCATAAGCAGAAACTGACTGCAACGTCCACCATGATGGCTGAATACATTGCCGTTTATAATGCTACTTGCCATGGGATGTTAATTAGGAATTTGGTCAGTGGACTCAAAGTCGTCAACTCCATTTCTAGACCATTGAAGCTTTACTGTGATAACTCAGCTGCCGTAACTTTCTCGAACAGTAACAGTTCAACTGGCGCTGGGCTGTATCTCGATACAAAGTATCTGTTTGTACGCGAACGGGTCGAGAAAAATGTTCTTTGTATTGAGTACATAAGTACAAATGACATGCTAGCGGATCCGATGACCAAAGGTCTTCCTCCTAATGTCTTCATAGGACACGTGTTGAAGATGGGGCTTACTAAAGACTTAGTTTAATTTAATAGCATATTGTACTTATTTGGTCATTAGTATTATTATTTAAAAATTTTCCTCCTTATTCAGATTTTGTTTGTCTATTAATTACACTTTGAGTACTCATATTGGTGTATTGACATTATTGTGACAAAATTTGTCTTAGTCAATTGATCATTGTTTATTAGTTTTAAATTTGAGTCATAGTTTGACTAGTGGGGGTCCTGAGATGATGTTCTTCTCTACGACTGTACTTATTGGCTATTGTAACAACCCTCAATTTCCAATTAGGACTATTTACTTATACTTATCTAGGTATCGATCCGTAGAGGTTTATTAAGAGAAATGCCTTAGAAATACCATAGATGACTAGCTATCTTAGAAATGCCATAAACAATAACTATAATCATTCAAAACAACCTCAAGCTATCAATTAATTCCAATTGAACTTGATGAAATGCCAACGAACCAAAAAGTTTCATTCGAGAAGTTAAGTTGCAAAAATATTTGTACAAGACTCACAAGTTGTGATAACAATCAGGAAATCCTTATAGATGTCCAACCATTTAAACATCAAGAGAATCTAAGTATATGCAAACACATATATATATATGATGACCATCTAAAAATATATTTATAAGCTAATATGCATTTAAAAGTGTTGAATAATAATAAGTATATATATATATATATCTTATATAAAATGCAAGTTTATAAACAAAGAGTCAATTAACAAATTAAAACACAAATATATATGAACACATACACATATATACGGCCATATATATATACATATTCATACAATCACACAAGTCTTTTAAAAGCCTACTAACTAGTAATTTAAATTAACCATACATGCACCCATACATACATAATGTACCTAGACATGAAATAACTAACAAAAACAAATTTCCTTCTCAAAATTTAAGCTAAAATTCGGCCTCCCCCCTTCCCAAAACACCTTACCCAATCAAAAATCAACCACTCTTTCATTTATTACACTTCCAATACACTACTTCACACAATACTCAACCTACACACTCTTACACTCCCCAAAACACACACGACATTATTCCCTCCCACAAACACCTTCTCTCTCTCATTTCCTCTTAATTTTTCTGCATTTTCTTCTCCCTTTCTTCTCTTCATTTCGGCTCAAACAACAAAGAAAAAGACAAGACAAAATCAAATCCAAACAATAACAATAATAAGGGTTTATGCTAGAATATATAAGGGTTGATTCAAGCAAGGATTAAGGGTGGTTTTAAGCTTGGAATAAGGGTTATTAGGAACACAGAGGCCACGAAATTTCTGCCCAAAAATCATCTCCAAAACCGAGTTCATCAAGGGGATAGTCTTGGCTTTGAAATGTGATTGAGAAACGTGACGGATGTATGATGGAGCGATTGATGGGAAGTACCCATTTTGGATAAGTGAATATAATATGCGGCATATCAAGGTGAGTCATAGCCCTCTTTCAAACTCTTTTATGTGTTTTACTTTCGGGGTGAAAAGCATGATAAATAAAATTGTTTTATGAAATGATATTTGAAAGAATGATTATGATATGGAAATTATATTGTATGTTCAATTTGTTATATATTATATGATGAGATTGAGTACTGTCAAACTGTTTCACCTCGGTACACTACTATTAACTCTTCGAGAGACCTGTAGTTTGAGAGTTGCGCAACTAGGACTTGTCCCCTCACCCAACGCGTAACGGTGGGATGTTTGGTTTGCCTTTGTGACGACCATCATTCCCAGTCCGACCACGCGGTGCTCTAACTACTATATCAGTGGTCAATCATATACCACGCCCCCTTCTATTACTTTATTGGTCGTCTCCATGGCACGACCCCTTTGTTATTATTATTGCACGTGATTAACGGCATGTGTTTTTTTATTATTTTGGACATAATCGGTCTTAGTAGTGGCTCAAGCATTTACTCATCAAAATTATGTAAATTATGCCTTTGTGGCTAAACAAAATTGATATTGAATTATGCCCTTGTGGCTAAGTGAAATTGATATTAATATTGTTGATAATTGGAAATTGTTTGAACATACGGATTAGGTATCGTCCCTCATATGATATCTTGAAAGACGTTGAAATTGGTGATATTGAAACGATTTTGGTAACCGAATGATTTTGGTATGGTATACGATTAATCGATTCATATACTTTTTCTCTCATGATGATTTGACAAATGAGAACCTGAAATTTTATTATGGATTTTTCCAAGTCTTGATATGACATTGTGGTATTTGGGAAAAACTCGATAATATGATATGAGAATTTTTTGTCGGTCATATGGTTTGGGTATTTCGAAATGTAATAGTAATCGGTTTTCTAAGTATTAAAACGGTGATGTACCAAGATTTATATAAAAACCTATGCACTCACCAACTACGTTTTCGTAGTTGACACTTTTTCTTCATGCTTTTCAGAAATTAGCATAAGCTTTGAGGATTTATATGCATCATGATTGTTTGCATTGCACTTTAGAGTCGAATATCAAACCTTGTGAAAGGCAATGGAATCCGCCTCAATCATTGTAGTATACTATTCATGTGCTTGATATTTGTTTCGTGAACTTAATATTCAAGTATGGTGGACGCATTTGTACTTGGAATTGGTTCACATGCTTGTACATTTATAAATTCCTTTTTATCAAATAAAGCTATGGTGAATGTTATTTATAATCATTTGTTTTGAATACTCGACTTTCTGTACATTTCATTGTTCCGCCTTAGTTGGGGTGTTACAGCTATGATTTCGGTTTAAAACAAAATGAGTATTATTCCAGAACTTATTTAAATACTCATAGATAAATGATCGCTCGGTCAAGTGGGAGAATGTTGGAACCACGTTAGTGTGACCGTCACTGATCATGTATCATTCCTGATATGATAATTGACGATAATGAAATCCCTATGTCTAGGTAAATATATGATTAGCGTATTTACTCTTAGAGGCGTAGAATAGGGTTTCTCATTAGGTGATTGTAAATAAGAGGACTAATGGTATACGCATTAAACACCACAGGGGTTGAATGTGTAATTACTAAAGGGTGGTAAGTGTAATTACTCTCATTATAAATAAAGGGTAATTAACCCTAAGTTAAGGTTAATCACACACACAAAATCCCACACAAATTCGTGTGTTTACTCCTCTCAAATTCGTGCATAACATCACAGCCGAATTACCCATCTCATCCTAACTCAATCACCTTGTTTTGGGAACCCGAAATCAATGGCAAACATGTTTAATGCCTTTACAGGTTACACAAGATCATCTGGTGAGTATTTTTCCTTGAATCAAACCATGTTTATTCCAACATCTCTATCTCTATCTCTATACTAAATAAAAGACAGTTGTCTTTTAAAAGTAGTTTTAGAAAAATTATGATGTGGCAAGTCTACATTTTTACTTAAAAACTCTTTATTTTAATTATGATGTCATAAATATATTTAATTAAAAATAGTTCACTAGATACTTATTTAAAGTTACTAATTTTTTATTATAAACAAATTTTTTTTTATAATTATTATGTTATTCAATTCATTATCTTCATATCAATTTATAATTAATAACAAAAATTACATTTTATAGTTTTATATTTTAATTAAAAGGCCCGGGTTAAACCTGGGTAAATTTGCTAGCGTAACTATGTAAGTAGATAATTACATGCATATTTTATAATTTTATATTTTAATTAAAACGCCCGGGTTGAACTCGGGTAAATTTGCTAGTGTAACTATGTAAGTAGATTGATATTGGTATGATAAACATCTAAGAATGACTTAAAAATCATACATGTTAATACAAAGTCAATTAACTTCAAAAAACTATAAAAACTCATATTCATAAGCCTTTTATACTAATAAAATCATCACTATAAAAAATAAAGATACCATCATTATTTACAGCCGAATTAAAAGTTCAACTAAAACCTATCACCATAAACCCTTGATACTAAATAAAACCACCATTAATAGTGAACATTTCACTATTATTGACATATAGTATACATATACATGTTATAGCCTTCCTTTTTTATTTTCATTTTATACATGTTATAATTTTCATCTTATACAACCTCTTTCTATTACGCATCATTCTTATGTCACACGCTAACAACCAACATAATTCTTTCTAAATGCGTCTACTACGCGAAATCATATAATTTCTCTTAAGCCCTCGTTTATTTTATATCTTTAAAATAAATTTGGATCCCCGATTTTTAGTTACATAAAAGTTTTATTATATTGTTTGGATTCTCCATAACCCACCACGATTGAAGAAAACTGATAATAATTTTGGTTTTGTAATTGTTGACCCGATCCGAACTCAATGACCTGCATATCATATAATGGTTATTTTTATAATCGGTTTAGTATTTTTGTTCTCGCATCAATAAGAAAAATCAAAAACAAACTCAAACACAACAAGATACATACAACTAGATGATATATTTGAATGGGGAACCTTTATTTCGTAACAATTACATAAATGAGCTAGTTAGACATTATGCCACATATAGGGTCAAAATCGATTTCACACTTTTGTTTAACATTATAAAAAGTATGAAACCATTTTTCGTAAGAGCAAAAACAATCTTTACGTTGTTTTAACTTATTACAACATGTCAAGGATACCGGTTCGCCAGCCAAAGCTTTCTCACAATCAGGTATTAGATCATGAGGATCGCAATTGATTGCTGGTGGTAGTCCTTGAGGAGATATTGGTACTTTAGAATATGATATACCTATTAGCATTGTTACCATGAACATCACAACAAAAGAACCAATAAACTTCATGTAAAATCAAAATGTAAGAGATGATAAGTATTATTATTATTATTATAGCTAGGTCTAGATGGAACTTAGTGAAAACCTACCTAACTATATTTATAGATGCATAAACATTAAATGGGGATATTAACTTTTACAAAATTAAATGGAGATTTGATTTTGATACGTTTTTATTATTGTTTGTTTAAAGAAAGAAAGAATAACTACATACAAGTAAAGGTGTTCATCGGTTCGGTTTTCGGTTATTCGGTCTATTTGGTTCGGGTTTTTCGATTTTTTTATTTTTATTTTTTAAAAGCAAAACCGAACCAAAACCTAATTCAAAATTAAAAAACCAAATCAAAAACCAAATTAGAATTCAGTTCGGTTTAAGTTTAAAATCGAAAAAACCAAATATGAAAAATACAATTTTACCATTTTTTTTTTGTCTAACTTGTGTTCAATCAAAATAGGTTTATAATTTCAATTGTCACCAAAGTAGTAATTTAGACTTCAAACACAATATGGATAAATAAGTAAACATAACTGAAACTGCTAAACTGTTGTTTGTTATCATTATTAAAAAAAATTTCATCGAGTTCTTCATTGTTTGTCAATTGAATTTTTCTAATTTTAAGAAAAAGTTGACATAATAGACAAATAGACATAAAAAATAAAAAGTACATCAATAACTATCCATACAAAAATATATATGCATTAAATATTTTTAAGGAAAAATTACACTTTTGGTCCCTAAACTTGACACGTTTTTCACTTTTAGTCACTAAACTTCAAAGACTGCAAATTCTACACTGAACTTGTCACTTTTTTTCACTTTTAGTCACTGCGTTAACTTTGTTAGTTTTTCCCCGTTAACTTGCCCAGATTCGTTAATTTTCATTCACTTTTCATCCTTCCCATTATTGCATAACTAAAATCGATAATCGGTCCAACTTCAGGTTTTAGATATTGTTTTGGGCGATTAGTGATAATACATATTCATTTATTATGTTTTGAAACAAATTTTTTATGTTTACAGTTACTATCTATTTGTTATACAGTAGTTTGATTAAATGAAATGATTGTTTTTTTAAACTACGATGAAATAGTTGTTATTGAAAAATTTTTATTTATAAAGATAGATTTATTTAGTGACTATGTTTGAATTTCGAGTCTTCTTATGTCTACTTTAACCGTAATTTTTTTTTGTGTTATATAAACTTATATAGTTTTTCTTAATTCATTTTATTAACTATTAATAAACGAAAATAAAAATAAGATATTTAATGTTTATCTGAAGTAAAGTGTTGTAGGTTTTTTTTTATGATAATCTATAACGCCTTATGATTTAACCATAAATATTTGTGTCTATATTATATAAATTTGTTATAAAACATATAATAATGAACTAATTTTTAAATATATTTTTCATTGATAAAATTTACACCAACTACTATAAGTTATAAATAAAAATGTTTAGAGTCAAAGTTAAAAGTAAAAATATTAAGAAAAAATCAAAATAATAACATTTAAAATTGGATGAATGAGGTATATATAAAAAAAAAAGTAGGTAAATTACACTTTTCATCACTGAAGTTTGTCGATTATCGATTTTAGTTATAGAATAATTGGAAAGACGAAAAGTGAAAAAAAAACTAACGAATCTGTGCAACTTAACGGAGCAAAACTAACGAAACTGGGCGCAGTGACCAAAAGTGAAAAAAAGTAACAAGTTTAGTGTATAATTTGCAAATTTTGAAGTTTAGTGACTATAAGTTATTCGGTTTTTTCGGTTTAGTGTATACAAGTTTAGTGTATTAACCAAATTCATTATCATATAACCATAAGCAAACCAAAAACCACATATTTAATTCGGTTTTGGTTACAAACCAAACCCAAAACCAAATTAAAAAACGGTTTAGTTTTTTTCGGTTTTTTAAACGGTTTGGTTTACAGTTTAACCGGGTAAAAACCAAACCGCGAACACCCCTACATACAAGTTACAAAATATTTTTTACTTGAAGATAATTCATTATGCATGCTCAGCTCCACTTTCGATCACTCTTTAATTAGTCTCTCAACTATTACGAACTCCCGTCCATAATTTGTAACTGACGTTTAAAATTAACTAATATAGTTCTTCAAGTATTTTATACTATACTTTGACGGGTACCTGCGCAATACTGTGCGATGACGGCAGTGACGATGACAGCGGTGGTGGAAGTAATAATATGATTACTAATGTAAAAGTGATTGATATAAAAAAGGTTAGTGTAGTTATTTACTTATTTTAAGGGTTGAAGCACATATGTTGTAAATAATTTCATTTAAAAAATATTATGTGATATTTAAATCAGTAAATAAAAGAGATGGTAGTTTGAGTAAATAGGGTTGAAAAATATTTTTGGGGTATATTTAAGGATTTTAAAGGCTGAAAAGTTAAAAAAGAGAAGAAGTGGTTTGTTCCGTAAAGAAGTAAATACTTATACCATTTTAAATTTCTCATGACATTTACAAGATAGAAAAATTCGCTTATTGTGGGACGAATGAGTCGTGAATCCTTTGGTAGATTATTGAGATCGGGTCTTCAGGTCTTTTTCAGTGTGTCCTTTGTGATTTCCTTAGAACTTATATTAGATTGCACCAAAAATACTAGGAAGCGTAAACTGGTGGCTCAACCTTCGTGGATGAGGTCTTTTCTTATGTCTCGGTTTAGTTGTAATTGGCATAAGATTTGTTTCAACTTTTTTACTTGCAGTTAAAATTCTAAAATGAGTGTAGATTCTGTAAAGTTTTATATATCTAGATTTTATATTTTGTATATTGATCACTAGTATATTGTTATGTGATCATTAATATAATTCAGTTATTGTCGTTCAAAAGATAAAAGAAAATTAAACTATATAATATGTGTCAAAATAATTTTTTTTTAGAAATAAATTTAAGTATAAAAATATATAAAAAGGGCACAATCCATGTAAAGATGCCACTTATCTACATATTTAATAGTATTGGACCATGTATTTGTTCAATGATGGTTGGCAAGTTTATGCAAATTTGTAGATTCGGGTTAAGAATCAAAGTTATGATGGCAATACAAATAAAGATAGAGTCCGTGTCTTTACGTTACATTCTAACTTGAACATTTTAAAACAACGTACGTATGTGAAGCTTTGCAATTGGTTATGGGCACAACACATGTTTTATTGGATAGTAAGTAACTAAGTAAGTAAGTAACTCCCAATGTTGTGTTCTACGGGTTTTGGGTTTTAATACCGTTTTCGACGGTGTATGGGGGAGGTTGATATGTAGACAGCTTTACCCCTACCAAAGGTAGAGAGGCTGCTTCCAGGTTCTACCATAGGTAGAAAAGGACCTCCAGCCTTCCTGGACACGAGGATCGAACCCATGACCTTCCAGAGGTATGAGCTCCAACCACTGATCCAACCCAGTTGGTTACATGTTTTATTGGATGGATAGGCTTAATGCTTGCAACTTTTGTTTAGGTTCTTTAATTTTAAAGAAGATGAAATTACGAAAAAATCTCTTGTAAGCTTTTGTTTAAATTTGCCTCATCCCACTAGCTTAAATTACGAAGTAGTAGTTGCTAGCTAGGGTATTAGTACATGAGAATAGTACCCCCTCCTAGAACTCCCTCAATCTACAAAAACATTAGTAATTTTTATTTAATTATGGACTTATGGGTCTCACTAAATAGTAAATACAGCCTAAAACCTGTAGTTAAAGTACATAAAGCATGTATTTTAATTTAAATTAGAAATAAACAAAAGTTAAGGAAATCGTATTTGAATGAAGAAAACGTATTTTTTTTTAAAATTTTTTTTCTGAATCCTCCTGCCATAATTTTGGTTGAACCATATATTGAAACATAAATGATCGAATGAAACATACAAAATACAAAATCATAGCTAGATAATGTAATTCTTATATGTATAAAAACAAAATAATTCCTTTCTTTTACTGTTTATATCGCACAATACATACGTTCAATCCGTACATCTTACGGGCATTAGCAATTTAGCACTAGTTTAATATATTTAAACCGCTTATTATGAGAAAACTTCTGGCATCTTTCGATCATATTGATGAAATTTTTTTCAAAACGGGCGTATTTCAAGGGTGTTTTGTCAAACAAGTTTTGGAAAAAAAAAATTTATCAAACAAGTCAAACCGGTATTTCAAATACCGGATTCAAATTTCCCGGTCAAATCCGGTATTTGAAATACCGGTTTCAAAAAGGGAATTTGAATCCGGTATTTGAAATACCGGACTCAAGAAATGATGTGACAAGAGAGAGAGAGAGTGGGACAGTGGTGGTACTGGTCGCACAGTGATGACGAGCAGACAGACGTGCAGGCAGGCAGATAGTGACAGAGCATAGTACATCCATTCCGGTTTTTACAATACCGGTTTCACCTCGAGTCCGGTTTTTCCAATACCGGTTTCAACCTAACCCTAACACGTGTCGATGCCTGGTGATACCCTAGTTGATGTAATGTGACATTGGTTCAGAGCTGCAGGAAGATGGCAGTAGGAACAATCTATGAATCCGGTAATTCCAAAACCGGTTTGAAGTTGAGACAAAAAAAGCCCATGCAACGTAGCAGACTATGTATTGTATATATACATGCATATTTTGCTCATAGATGATCACGCAAAAACATATATTTTTCATAAACAAGCAACAAGCAACAAACAATTTATCAAAGCAGTATTTTCATAAACAAAAAATGGCCTCTATCAATGTTAGTTGTGTTCCCAGAAACCCAGAGTTGTTGTGGCTACAAGCTGCAGATGAACATCGGTCATACAACATCTCCCATGACCGTGCCCTCACAGAAGAGCCACGTTGCAGAAGAGGTAATGGAGGGCTTAACAGACTACTACAAGATGGTGTGGCCGACGAGGTTGTACGTTATATCAGGAGTGCTGGGTTTTACGAACTCTTCCAGGCATATACATGCCAACTTGATCATTCTTTACGACCTGCAAAATGTTTGTTGACTGCTAATGTTTACTGATGAAGAAGAAGCCATTACATACTATATATATACAACAAAAATCTAATTAAGTTAACCTAGCATATTAAGGTTTCACCACGACATGACACGTATTAGGGTTTCATCGAAACCAGTTTTTCAAATACCGGTTTCGAGAAACGTGATGACAACCACTGTACCACCAGTACAACCACTGTACGACCAGTACCACGATTGTACCCCTCTGTCTCTGCCTGCCTGCACGTCTGTCTGTCTGATCTGTGCTCTGTGCTCTGTTGTCCCACTCTCTCTCTCTTGTCACATCAAATCTTGAGTCCGGTATTTGAAATACCGGATTCAATATCCCCTTTTTGAAATCGGTATTTCAAATACTGGATTTGACCGCGAATTTTGAATCCGGTATTTGAAATACCGGTTTGACTTGTTTGATAAAAATTTTTTTTCCAAAACTTGTTTGACAAAACACCCTAGAAATACGCCCGTTTCGAAAAAATTTTCTCATATTGATAGACTTTCCATATTGTACACGTGACCTTTTTATTTATTTATCTATACTAAATTATAAAGCAAAAAATCTATGTCTAAATTTAAGTTTCAACATTTCCTTCTCTAAAATGTCTCCCTATATATTATATATCTACTTAAAATAACTATATTACCCTTTCTCTCTCCTACATAAATCATTTATTCCCCCAATTCATTCAAAATCTTTGATCTCAAAAACCGTACATTGATAAATCATAAGAATTATATAGGTGTTTTTAAAATTTCATGCTCTTTCATTAGAGATGTCATTCGATATACTTTCGACAAATTTTTAAATCTAAGGGCGGAGCCCATACGGCTAAGACATTTAATTTAGCTATCACACTCTATGACCTATCACCTTCTATGATTTATCATCTTATATGACCTATCACCTCATTATTTCACCGCCGCAACACGCTGGTACTTGATCTCGTGTATACTTAAGGCCTTTAGATTTCTCCTCTACTAGACTGGAACAAAATCTATATAAAAACAAGAAATTGACACCCGTCTTTACCCTCAAAAACCCACCCTACGCATATTCATTCATTCATTCGAATCCCCCCCAAATTAAATAATGTCGGAATACAAACAAGAGATGACACCATCAACCACGATCGTGTGTTACATGAATATATACCAATAGAAGTTGAGTCGGAAATCTTGAAGAGGCTTCCGTTAAAGCCATTACTCCAATATAAACGTATTGATCATAAGATGAAAACGAAAGATATGCCTGGTATTAGCCTCCCTTGGAGAGTTCGAGTTTTTACTTTGAGCACTGGCCGGGACTTGGAGCATTCTTTCTACTAATCTGCCCCGCGAATCAATTAGACTTAGAGGGTCTCAGGTTGCTGTCGACAAAACAACAAGAACGATACAACGCCAACCTTGCAATTTATGATCCGAAATCAGAGGCGATTGATAATGATAGTCATCATGGATACGATTATACCTTCTTTATGTGTTCTTATTATATGGAATCATTGCTCTTGCTCGATCAGTTAGATGGTTATATATATTCGATTAGTATCTAATCACATATAGATGGTCGCTTTAAAAGATGTGGGTGGATCTACCGAGTGATGTAGTACGCCAGGGAGGGACCGCTTGTCATTAGTATCTAATCACATGATTATGCTTTGTATCTAGTTTTCTAGTCTGTGTGCGGGAACAATTAATTTTAGTTTCGTTTTATATAGTATTCTGATTTGATTATGCTTTCAGTTGTTTCTCAAACCAATTTAAGTTTTGAATTATTATAATTTCATGACACATCTTCTACGTCAGTTCTTCTGATATCGAACTCCCTGGATCAGCTTTTGGATTTAACCGTACAGCTGTCTGTGGCAATATTGTTGACATATAGGGCCCTTGTTGGACTGGAGGTCTATTGGTTCGCGCCAACCTTGCTGCTACAATGGATGCTGATGGTCCAATGCCTGAACAAATATATATGGCACTATACTGTCTATACATATACATACATTTTATGAACTATATATGGATGATAATAGTCACAATTATCATTTTTTTTTTCTAACAAATGTTTCACAAATTTTGGCTTTGTGTAAGTATAAATTCCTTGCAAAATATTTACAATTAAATATTTAACAAATGGGGAGGTATCATAAATCTCTCAATTACAAATCAGTAACAATGATATATGTGCAAAGCCTAAAAATCCAGCCAACAAATTCATCAGAGAGTTTTGAGATGTTATCGAAGCGGTACTCACGATGGAAGAAGGTTGGGTCTGAAGGAAGCCATTGGCTAGCATTTTCCCTAGAGAGACCTGAGATGGTGTGGTCAGGTGCAACCCATCTGTTTCAAGGACCAGACCCTTGGCATCAATGGTCCGTAAGTTCACTAGATCCATTCCCAATTGGGATTCTCTCACCATCTCTATGTATGGTCCTTCTCCAGATGCTAGTGCTACCTGTATCAACAAGCCAATTTGTTTGAAACCATCACTATGACCTTATAGCAACGAAGCATTTCTTAAAATTTGTTCGATACTGGGTTTAGTTCATCGAAAACAGGTATATCAATATAGCAATCTTAATTATCACGATAAATTTAACTTTTTTGTTATAATTTTAGTTACTAAATGAACAATTTATGATGTTTATGCATCTTCAAATAAACTTCACCCCTGGCGCCTTTTGATCAGATCGAGAGAAACTCGATTTCTGTCTCTAACTACTTTATGTTCATTTTACGTGTTTGACAGCTCTTCAGGTGAGCTGCACATGCGTGACCCTCATTCCGAGCAGAAGGGGGTTAGGGTATGACAAGTTTGTGAGCCTAGAAGCCAGAATGATTTGATTTGACCTATTTGCATTGACCATTTTTATGTCATTACTCATTCATGTTAATTATATGTTATAACTCAATCTAGCTATTTACATGCAA
This sequence comes from Erigeron canadensis, assembly GCF_010389155.1. NCBI lineage: Eukaryota > Viridiplantae > Streptophyta > Magnoliopsida > Asterales > Asteraceae > Erigeron > Erigeron canadensis. The sequence continues at coordinate 7,589,222 of NC_057767.1, read as the reverse complement.
ACGGGTCGGAACTAATAACCTGGATAATGGGTAGCACAGGCAAAAGGAGATCAGCACGCAGATGAAGAAAGAAACTCTGCAGCCTAGTTTTATACGATTCGGCATCTTCTCGGGTAACAGTATCACTCTCCCCTTGATACCACAACAACCCGCGAATGGTACCTCCACCCTCTAAGGCTGCCTCAGCCCGCCTTAACAACTGCTTGTAGAGCACCCCACCACGAGCCCATTCACTAATATTAGTCCCTCCAACAGCACAAGGAACCAAACCAACCACCCCAATGGTCGAATCCTTTTGTAACAAAGAACTCGCAAATGCCATTCCAGGCCCAATCCCACATATATTTTTACTGTCAATATCTCGGTGTAGAGGCTCAGTGGCCAGTTGCCAGTTTAGGTCAGCACTGAGACGTAGGATGGCGAGGTTGGGGTATGATTCAGGTGGGATGTAGTTGTCCCATGTGTTGTTCACGACACCACCTCTTCCCGACATGTTGCTCTGGCCGGCCAAGAGGAAAATGCTCTTGCCTGCTGCTGCATTAGCTACGGTTACGGTGATAGAGATGAATAGAGTAATGTAGGATAGATACAAAGGAAGCATATCTAATTCCCTGGTTGTAGGTGTGTGGGGTACTATAGTTGTGTCTTTTTGTTGTGCTCTTTTCTTAAAGAAATGAATGAAGCATAAAGGATGGAAATATATAATTTGATTACCCAACTTTAAAGCAAAGATTATTCCCTCAATTAACTTGTAGCAAAGCTTGTATGTTGTTGCCATCTTCTCCTTGTATGTTAAGAAGAGTTCTTTGACCACCTTTACAAATAGATTTATTTTATAGAGTTAAAATAAAGGTTGGAACTCTCTAAATGTATTTAACCCAAATGATTTAGTAAAATTAGCCCATACATTTTGTATTAGAAAAGCCCGCTTCCATTTTTTGGTTTTAATGATCAACTGGTTGTTTCCAATTTGATTTGGTGATGCTAAAAAAGTTAGCTTCAGTTAAATATTATAGCTCTTTAAAAACAGGATAATCTAACTATTTTACTAATGTTAATGCAGTAGAAAACAATATTTGATGACAATGAATGACGAGTTCATGAGTTAAAGTTTGTATCATATATTTAAAAAATGTATATAACGGTATTGTTAATGAAAATTTTATGGAATATATTAAAGCTAGGTTTAAAATCTTGGAGGTATATGTTATGATGGTGACTCTTTAATCGTATTAAAAACATTCTGGTTTACGTTTGATTATGATGACCCGACCCATTCATTTATGAAACTCAAGTTCTCAACCAAATAATTGAACCTATTTCAAGGACACTCCCGAGTTTGAATCTTAGATCCGCTACTGATCTTGATAGATTTTAAAACTATTATATTCAAAACCCAGTTTTGGAATGGTCAGTTGGGCCCAAATGTTCGATAGATCATGGAATCAGGGTTTCTTGTTCTAATTCTGTTGCTATATGATTTGGAGGCATACATGGTTATGCTTTACTCCAAACATAAGTTATCCTTTTATGAATGGAGTGAATGAGAAGTCTGTAACTTGAAATGAAACACCAAAAATGACCAAATAAGTATGACACCATCAATCTTAAAGATATAATTTCTTTGTATAGGCTGATTTTTAGTATATTTGAAGATATTTGTTGATAATGATGATGATGATATAGACTTAAAATTTAATTTATTTTGAACAGACTTGTATTAAATAATTGCATTTAACAACTTGTTCACAATCTCATTTCATCAATGTTACTTGTAGAAACATTATCTGTATAAATATGTTGTTTTTTAAAAACTTGTCCAGTATCAACATATATTGTGATCCTTTTGTCTGACAACCCAATGAAACATGACAAACTGTATCAGAAAAGTTAATATTTTTACTTATCAAAAATCAGTATCGGTCATGACTGGTGATTAGGAGTCGTAATTCTTAACATTATTGGAAAATGATAACCTGATATAAACAGATTAGAGTTCAGGCTTAGTAAATGGTTCAACGTTTCTGAGTCCAGTGCTCAACTTTACCCCCTGTGAATTTACAATCTAGACATCAAAATATAACCTCAATTACCAACAATTTTTTTCAAAAAACATATTTCCCCTGTTTTCATTTAACAGTTTATAGTTTAACCTCTTTGGATTTTTATAAACTTTTAGATGACCCAGGTTATTCATTACATATAAGAAACTACATCTTTTGCAACTTTATGAAGCACTGACGACGGTCAAGTTTCTATTTCCAGTGTGTATGAAAGCAGTTAAGCTAACATTCGCACTTGCAGTCTTGCAGATGACACCAATATTGTCATAATGATATTGAAAAATCATCAAAGTTTTTTAGTAATGCGTTCTGGCCGGAATCCATCCTGCTAAGGCAATTTTTTTGTCGTTTCATTCAAACTATTTCACAAAGTCTCAGTGATCGACTTGTTAATCATCCCTGATCTATGTTAGCTAAAAAGATTAGCAAGCTTAGGCATGTCCTCATTGTGTAATAAAATGACCCAGATACCATTCTTGTTAGAATATGATCACGTAAAATGAACGTATGTTCGGAAAGTATTTAAGCCTACGGGGTCACACCTTAACGTGACTGTAACTATAAATTAATTAATATATTAAATGTAATTTATTAATTAATTTGATCACGAAAAACTAACAGGAGGTCCGTTAAAAGAGTTAAAAGTTAACAGTACTTAATTAACAGACTTAACGGAGAAGAGTTGAAATTAGGAAACAATTAGGAAACCCTCTAGATTGTTCTAGAGGGGGGGCCGGTCGTCCAAGGGTTTCACAAACCCTAAACTTGGTCATCAAGTTTCCTAAGTCTATAAATAGAGGCCTAATCTAATTGTTTTCAACACACAATTCATTAAGTTTTCGAAAACCCTAAAAATCTCTTCTTCTCTCTCTCTCTTTGGTTCGATCGACTACATCAAGAAAAAAGGGTTTTTGGTTTTTGTTTGGGTTGAAATTTAGAGCTAGGAACAAAGGGTTGTTCGGTTCGTGATTAAGTACTAGCATACATACATTCCAATGTTATTTGTGCAATCGTAGAGAGGTTTAATTCAAACCTTATCATAAAAGTTTCTTGCTTTATTCTCTCCAATTTAAAGTACACATTTTCTATTTTGGTTAATTAATTAAACTCCATAGATCTTGTCTTTCGCTGCGTGCTTTGTGATTTTGTGATTTGATTTGATAATAGTTATATAACCCAACAATTCTGCCTTCTCTGAATTGAATCAGTTGTAAAATGTTATTACAGGAATAAATCCCTTTGGCAAAGGTTGATACTTCTGCTATTAGATAAAGTATGAATTTTAACTTATAAAACTATAATTTGAAATAAAGTTGTCTATGTTCATATTCTGTAAAATATTATTACTTTCTTATCAGAAACAAGTTTAGATTGGATTATGACTTGCGATGGCCAATTCGCATGAAGGCATTTGTCAACATTTTTCCAAGAGACACTTGAGCTGGTGTAGTGAGGTGCAAGTTTTCTGGTTGTTGCATACTTAGCCCCATTGCATCAACGGTCCTTAAGTTCACAAGCTTTAGTCCTAGTTGAGCCTCCCTCACCATGTTTGTGTAAGGTCCGGATATAGATGCCAAAGCTACCTGCAATTAGATATGTTTAACTTATAAACCTTAATTATCCATAAATATATTTTTGTACAGATGTGACACCAGAGGATGGTGAGACTTTGACTCGCAAGTAGGCCTAATTGAGGTACCTTTTCAAACCCTTTCCAAGGCCACCCTTAACATGGTAACCTAGTGAGGACCCAACGTCCCAACCTAAAATCTATTACTAATGACATAAGGACGTCTAAGCACTAGGCTACTCTGGTGGTAGTTTTTCTTTTATAAACGGCAATCTATCCGACTCCTACTCATAAACTAACTCAAAAACTAGCATATTAATTTTTTTATTATATTTTACAAAATAAGCATGTGATTTTTGTTTTTGATTCTTAATACATCAAAAATTTTAACATGTGAGAAGTTTTATCCAATTTGCATACTTTAACAACACTATATCTACTTTCCTCTTTCTAAAATGAAGTGTTTCGACAAATGTTAAACCAACACCAATACATTAACAATAATGGATCTAGTATATAAACAAAACCAAGGGCGAGGCAATAAGTACAAACTGGACTAGTATATTATTGTTGACGAGCATTGTGGATACAATGTAGAGATTCCCTCAAGTTACCCTAACATGTCATGTTAGAGATGATTAGTCAAGTTAGGGTAATTTTGACCCTTAAATAAAGGACTAAGATTCAAAGTCACGTTCAATTAAGGGTCAAGATTCAAGTTGGGGGAAATAGCTAGGGAATCCTCTCCCGTGAAACAAATGATGGTCGGTGTGACTTATTACACTACACATTTTATTTTATTGATGATTACAGTAATAACCCATCGTCATAATCTAAGAAACATTTTTAATAGTGAAATATAGAAAGTTCCTAATTGGTTAATCAATTTTTATTCTAATCTACTCGTACTAATTAATTATATCAACAATAAAGATAAATACTAAATTGCTCAAACAACTAATCAAACATGAATGGGAAAATAATATTTGAAATCAAAACAATGTGGTCACTATTAAATTTACCTGAACTATAGGAAGCAGGGGCAAATGTAAATCAGCCCGAACATCCAAGAAAAACCGATGCAATCTACTCTTGTATGCCTGTGCATCTTCAATATTTAACGTATCACTTTCCCCTTGATACCACAACAACCCACGGATGATCCCTCCTTCGTTTACTGCAGCTTTCGTTCGTCGAATCATCTGTTTATAAAGCTCCCCACCGCGAACCCATTCACTAATATTAGTCCCTCCAATTGCACAAGGAACCAACGCCACCACCCCAATGCTTGGATCTTTTCTTAAGAGTGAATTTGCAAATGACATTCCTGGACCAACACCGCATACTTTTGCAGTGTCGATGTCTTTGTGTAGTGGCTCTGCAGCCACTACCCAGGTTAGTTTGGAACTTAGACGTAGGATGGTGGGGTTTGAAGAAGCTTGACGTGGGATGTAACCATCCCACGTCAAGTTTACTACCCCGCCCCGGCCAGACATATTGCTCTGGCCGGCTAAGATGAAAATACTCTTGGTTGGCGTTGCATCCGCTAGATGTAAAGCTGAGGAGAGTACTAGGTAGGTGTAAATTAAAGGGAGCATTTTTTTATATCCTTGATGATGAGTATTGGTGATCTCATTTTGCATCTTTCTTGAAGTAATTGAATTCCCAACTAAAGTATTTATTTGTGGAAAAGGTTGATGAACTGATGAAGTGGAGCGGTTGACTTTTTCGAGTAATAAAGTATGTTTTAAACATTTTCCTTGTTTAAATTAGTATTATTTTTCCGCTCATGCCTTACTAGTGGTGTTTTTTTTAAGGGTGAAATTGTACTTTTATGTGTACTGTATCAAAATATAAAATATTGATAGTTTTCGACTGACAAGTGACAACTCATCGTCTCATTGTACATTCAACATTTTATATCTTGCAATAATTATGTCAGTTTATTTACTATTTTTGCTGCATTTCTACAAAGTGCAAGCACTTTCGTTGACGCATTTTTACTTAGACAATAAACATGCTTCAAATTTCTTTTCTTTTCAAATTTTTTTCACTTGTCAAGGGTTATTTTGGAATACTAAGTCATTTGTAATTTATTATTTTAACAGTCTAAAATCACACTTTCAATAACCATCTCCAAGATATGCTTAAGGCGGAATTCAAAGTTTAAAGACCACGTACGATAAAAGAAACAAAACTTCTTGATATTAGACCAACTTTGTAATGGTATATAAAAATGCTTCAAATGTATTCATTATTATTGAATGCAAGGGCTATAAAACATGAAAAATGATAGAGAAACCTAAATATATACGAGCATGGTACCCGCGCAATGCGGCAGCGATGACATTAGTTGCGATGTGGTGGCGTCGACAGATGGTGGTGGCGTTGGTGTCAAGTGGTGTAGGTAATTGATACAAATATATTTGATTTTTAGGGATAGTGAACATCTTTTAAAAAATTATGAAATAATTGTGTAAGTTAATTAATTAAAGGTAAAATTGTAATTTCGCATGTCCTAAAATTGTAAACTTTTCAATATAGGACTATAATATTTATGTAGTAGTATAGATATTAGGTCTTTTTGTTTAGACCTAATATATATATTTAGGTCATGGGATTATTTTGAATACATAGTGCCCCGTCATGAGATTATTTAAAACTCACGATATACAGATTGATGATATATATCAAAACCACTATAACCTAATGATAAAAGACACATAATAAATAACAGTATTAAAACATAAGGTAAATCATATTTTTGACATTAAATGAGAGTTGCTTTTGAAGTTTTCAAATTGATCAAATTCTCGAAAGATAGAACATCTGTCACATGCTCTTATTTGTTAATTTGTTAATGAATAGTTGGCTGCTTTAAACTAAATGATATTAGGCTAGTGACGATGTTGTTTGTAATAGATGGTTTATGAGTTTAAGTTATAATTTATGATTGTAATAATTTACACTTGATGGTATTTAATTGGATTTGAATTTGAAGGTTGCACACTGGGGGCTGGACTCGTGAGAGAGTCCTTAACTGGGCCTGGAAAAAAACAGTATCCAGTCCGATGGCAGTAAACCAAAGCCTGACTATGTAAATCGTAATCACTTAACACATGCATTGACTTTAGATTTTAGTTGAAGTAATTATAAAAATCGTCCATTAAAAATTACATATTTCATTTTTACTTTTTAAAATTATGTTTTGGTCCCTTGATTTTGAGGCCTTATCAATAACTTCGGTCTAAAAATCTTAGAGTTTTGTTTTTTTTAACAGCAGTGGTGATTGGACTCAGCGGAATCACTACAAAAAAAATTCATTTGTTCACACTTGGTTATAAAAAATGTGAAAAAATTGTATGAATTTAATCACATATAAAAATGTGTAGAAAAAAGTTACATTTAAAAGTGTGAATAAATTTCAAAAATTATAATTTTTTCACACCTGTAAATGTGTAAACAAAATGTTAACACTTAAAAGTATGAACAATTGTCAAATATTTTCACACGTGAAAGTGTGAAAGTCAATTTGTAACACATGATTTCTTCACACCCTCCATGTGTGAAGAAAATAAGTGTTACAAGTTAACTCTCACACTCTTAAGTGTGAACAATTGATATATTTTTACACACATGAAAGTGCGAACTTTCTTTTCCAGTGTAAATATTGTATTTTTTAAAATTTCTTCACACTGTGAAATGTAAACTATTTCTACACACTTTTATATGTGATAAAACTAATAAAATTTTTCACACCATTTAAAAGTATAAAAAAACAAGTGTGAGGAAATGACATATTTGTTGTAGTGCATGCATCTTCATCATCCGGTAGAGATCGACCACATCACCAGCACAATCAATCCGAGGGCATGACTGGCGGTGGAAGTCCCACTAGCGTTCTGGAGGAAACTAGCTAAATGCTAGAGAAAACTCTCATGCTCCACCTCATTGACAAAGACTTCCCAATATGCCTTTCAAAGGTTTTGAACCCTTTTGAACCCGTGACCAACAATTAGCTGAAAGACATAAAGGGCATTAAATGTCCAGTTGAGCTAAAAATATTGAGTTGTTAACCAAAAGTGTTGACTATTTGTCTAAAACTATTGACTTCGGGTTGAGTTTTTAACCAAAAGCCCGGATCGTTTGGTCTTCGGTTGGGTCGGTCCAGGTTCGAGCGGGTCTAAGTCGGGCTTCGGGTTTCTGGTCCAAATTCTCATGCCTAAGTGGTGTTAAATTGATGTAAAAGGTTAATAGAGATATTTTAAAAAATAAATGATTAATAGAGTGATTTAATCATTAATGTTAAGAGGTAGTGTAATTTAATTGGCCAACACCCGAAGTTGGCCGATTATCACTTTTAATCATGGATTTAATGAGAAGGGCAAACACTAAAAAAAGTAACTGACATTGACAAGTTAATGAAAAAAATTAAGTTAGATGCGGAGACCATAAATGAAGAAAATGTTTTTTTGGATATTTTAGATGTTCTTTGTTATTTTGTGAGATTTGTTATTAAAAGTGCAAAAATATCAATTTCAGAAACTAGATGTGTATATATTACTCTTTTCGTCTCATATCAAGTGTTTAGTCGTAAATTTTTTTTTATATATATTGTATAATATTTCATATAAAATATATAGACGGATTGAGTTTTAAATATATTTTTCATTGTTATAAATTTAATTAACTACTATAAAATACAAACTATGAATAAACTATCTTAGAAAGAAGAAAAATTTGGTTTGGTTATCAAACCAAATTAAATCATTTATTGAATTTGAATATTAAATTATATTTTTACTTCAAACAAAATTTGAAAACTCATAATACGACTAATATTTACTCCTTTATAAAACATTAGAGTTTTTTACCCGCACGATGTGCAGCTATTTTAAATTGATCTTCAATAAAGTGAGTTTTCGAGTTTAACTTATTGAAAAAAATTACTTCAATTATTTAACAAAATTTCTAGACATTTAAAATCTGTTTAAGTTATATAGAGAAGCATGAAAAAATTAAGATACTTAAAAATGTTGAAAGCAACGTAACGTGAGCTATCTCTGCCTAGTTTCATACCTTAAAACGTTAACACTATGTTCTTGAGTTTTTTTTATGGGATGAAAAGAAAAGAAAACAAAGGATTATAAAATAAATTGTGTTTTTGAGTTTAATATAGGGATGGAAACGAAATGAAAGGATAAAAAGTGAGATGATTTTCTAGTTAATTTTGTAGAAAAATTGTTTTACTAATAAACATCACACGACTATTTCATAAAAAAAAATGGAAACAATAAAAATTAAAATGATTAAGCATGATAACATTCGATATATAAAACAAAAGTAGGTAGGAATGTGAAGGAAGGATCATATATATATACGTCAAATAAAATAAAGGATGATAAGGAAATTGTTGAACCTAGAGGAAGGTCGGGGGTATAGTGAGTTTATGGGATCCAGGGATTTTCAAAAAAGTAGGGAGTATTAAGGATGATAATTTTGTAATGATCAAAGGTAGGATGAAAGAGTGTGATGAAGATATGTTTGTGATGAATGTGTATGCGCCTCAAAAAGTTAAAGAAAAGAAAGAACTATGGGAGAAGATTATGAACCTAAAGGCTCACAAGCGGGGAATGTGGTTCATTGTAGGAGATTTCAACGTAGTGAGATGTCCAGAAGAAAGGAGAGGGTCGAGGTTTAATCATATAAGTGCTCGTGATTTTAACTCATTCATTTACACCGCGGATTTACATGAGTTTACAATGAAAGGGAGTTATTTTACATGGATGAGTTAAGCTGAGTAAGATCGACCGATTGTTAGTAGGGAGAGAAGTCATGGATGCATGACCAGCGGCTTACTTCAGGGCACTTCCAAGGAAATTTTCTGATCATAGTCCTATTTTGTTGTCGATTAAGGATGTCAATTTTGGTCCTAAACCCTTTAGGATATTCAGTTCATGGATGGATAGAGAAGGATTTGATGATGTTATTAAGGAAGCTATAGATTCGTTTGTTTTTCATGGACCCTCTGATATAAAACTCATGGTTCTGTTTCGACATATTCGGTCCAAAGTGAAAATATGGAGGGATAAGGTCTTGGAAGAGGAAGGGGGAGAAATGGAAAATTGTATTCATGAGATGGAAGGGTTGGACGGGTTACTGGAAGGTAGAGATCTGTCGGAAGAAGAGGAATGGACGAGGCTTGAATGTAAAAAAAGAATTGAGGAACTGGAATCACTAAAAGCTAAAGACATTAGGCAAAGATCGAGATGCAGGTAGGCATTGGATGGAGATGAGAACACCAAGTTTTTTCATGGTCTTATCAATAATAGGAAGGCAAGCAATACAATACAGGGTCTGATGGTGGACGACAAGTGGGAGTTGAATCCCAAAAGGGTTAAAAAGCTGGTTCATGACTTTTTTAAGCAGAAATTTCATGAGACATGGAAAGAAAGGCCATAGTTGCAATGTTCCTTTGAATCAAGGCTCACTGAAGAGGAAGCAGAGAAGTTGGTTGCTAGATTCACTGTTGAAGAAATAAAAAGGGCCATTTTCGAGTGTGGTGACGACCGGGCTCCTGGGCCTGATGGGCTGAATTTTAGGTTTATTAAAAAATATTGGGATTTGTTGGCGGAATTTTTTGTGGCAGTGTTTCATCTTTTTTTCGAACAGGGGATTATCAATAGGGGTTGTGGGTCGTCCTTTATTCCTCTTATTCCTAAGGTCAAGAACCCTGGGAATCTAAACGACTATAGGCCAATCACGTTAGTTGGTGTTATTAGCAAAACTATATCAAAAGTATTGGCAAACAGACTTAAGACGGTTCTGGGTCGTCTTGTATCCACGAATCAAACTGCCTTCTTGAAGGACCGACTTATTTTAGATGGGACCCTCATCTTGAATGAAATAATAGCATGGGAAAAAAAGAAGCAACAGAAGATGTTTATGTGCAAGATAGATTATGAGAAGGCTTATGACAATGTGAATTGGGTTTTCATGGATCGAGTGATGAAGCAAATGGGTTTTCCGGATCGATGGTGTACATGGATTTCAGGGATTCTAAAATCGGCAAGGGCGTCTGTTCTTGTTAATGGCTCACCAACGTTCGAATTTAATTGCTCTAAAGGAATGCGTCAAGGTGATCCTCTTTCTCCCTTTCTTTTTATTATTGCTATGGAGGCTTTTTCAAGTATGATTAGGCAGGCGAGTATCTTCGGTACTTTTAAGGGTGTGTCGCTACCTAATGAAGGACCGGTCTTGTCACATATGCTATATGCGGATGATTGTATTATTATGGGGGAGTGGTCGGACAGGAACATTAAGAATGTGGCCAGGTTATTAAGAAGTTTTTACATATGCTGGGGTTTAAAAATAAATATGGGAAAACCTAGTCTTTTCGGTATTGGGGTGGAGCATAGTAAGATTGTGGAGATGGCGAATTTTGTCCAATGTAAGGTCGGCAATTTACCTTTTAGTCATCTAGTGATTCTAGTTGGTGTGAATATGAACCGAGTGGCCAATTGGGACTTTATATTTGATATTTTCGAGTCGAGACTTGCTAATTGGAAAGGGGCGTGTTTATCTATGGGAGGTAGATTGGTACTCATTAAAGCGGTCTTGGGGAGCTTACCTAATTACTATCTTTCGATCTTTAAGGTTCCTTGTAAGGTGATCGAGGGACTTGAGTCCATCATCAGGAATTTTTTATGGGGAGGAACGGGTAATGCAAAAAAGATCCATTGGGTGTCCTGGGATCGAGTCGCATCACCTATGTCGATAGGGGGTTTAGGACTATCTAAGTTGAAGGGTGTCAACACTGCATTATTATCCAAATGGATTTGGCGATTCCAAACTGATCATAAAGGAATTTGGAGGAAGGTTATAAATTCCTTACATGACGATAGAAGAAGCTGGAACAGTGTCCCGGTGAACAAGTCATACGCCAGTAACTGGAAGAGGGTGGTTTGTGCGGTGGAAAGGATAAAAATCGGGAATATTGGGATAGGACAGTTGATAAAAGGAGAAGTAGGGGATGGAAAAGAAGTGAGGTTTTGGCTAGATCCATGCGTGATTCATAAACCACGTGAAGATGAGTTCGGGGAAATTTTCAAGCTGGATAAGAACAAGAGATGCAGAGTATATGAAAGGTATGACAATAGTAGGCATTGTTTTGACCGTTGGGAGTGAAAAAAGAGACCAGGGTCTCATCTTGAGACAAATGAGATAGAGAATTTAGGTAGATTGCTAGAGGGGGCGACTTTAAAGACGGAAAGTGACAAGTGGGTGTGGCTGGGAGGATCTAATAAGGTTTTCTCGGTCAAGGAAACTAGAAAGTTTTTAAATAGCAGCTCGAACCACAGTAACGCTTTTGTTTATGAGTGGTCGAAGTGGGTACCAAAGAAATGTAATTTGTTCATGTGGAGGGCGATCAATAGACCGAATTCCTCATTGCTCATTTGGGAACTACATGTGTGGATTATGCAGCTGCGAAGAAGAAACAATTGAGCACCTTCTTTGCGGGTGTTTAGTGGCAAATCAGGTTTGGCAAAAGATCTCTAGTTGGTGTGTGGGTAAACCTTTAATTCTGTTTTCGATCAAGGATATTGTGGAAGTTCATCGCCATTTGGGGTTGGGAAGAAAGGAAGCTGAGGTTGTTAAAGGAATTATGATCATCACGTCTTGGAGCATTTGGAAGACGAGAAACAGAGCAAGGTTCGACAATGCTTAAGTGTGCGTGGAAAAGATTATTCAGGAGACAATGTCCCTTGGATTTCTCTGGTACAAAAGCAGGAAGAAGAGTAATGGTATTGTGTGAGAAGATTGGCGCAAATTTGTTATATAACACTTGTATATTTTTTTTATTGTATAGTATGTGTAATTTGCTCCTTGCAAAGTCTGCAGGAGTTGTTGATGATATATAAAATTTTACTTTTCAAAAAATCTATACCATTTAATTTTATATTAATTATTTTTCTTTCTATTTTAATGTTAATACAAATCTATATTAATATCTATTAAATTTGAAGTTGGAACTAAATTAACTATGGATTATTTAAGAGAAATGCTAAATACAGTCTTCGTGCATAAAAAAAAATTGCACCTTTTATATTAAAAGTCAGCCCCCTGATTTTCATGGTATATGTACAAATAGTTTATGCACCTTAAACACAGCCCTAAGGGCTGTATATAGCAAACCCCATAATTTTAATGCTGTGAACAATTTCTGATTAGAACGAGTTATTACATATTCCACTCAACAACCCGCTCCTTTTATTTTAACTTCAACATTACGGGTGACATTATTTAGTTTTCAATGCGTCTAAACTACGAATCGACAAGACAATCAGTTTAACCTCTACTATAGTTTTTGAAATATTGACGCATTGTCAGTGACTTATTTAAAATAGTATTTTACGAAACTTTTAATACTTTACATTTTACATTTTTTTACTTTTAAAATAATACATTTTTTTAATGTATGTTTATTGTTATGCATTACCGACCTTATACGTATTGCTAATTTCACATATTGTTAATTTCACTCGCTACATATATACAAGGAAAACCATAGAATATGGTGACTGACCGGTGGTGGCTGCTGTCGCACAAAGCCATTCATTTTCCCGGCAACATACCTTGTCTAGCAGTGGCGGCCGGATATTTTAGGGCGGGCGGGGTAGGCTTGGATACACCCAATAATAGATCTGGAGAAGGTAATGGTTTCCCTCTTCATGTTTTTCATTTATTTTTATGTTTTTAAATTATATTAGTAGTATGGTGTATGTATAGATGGAAAGGTATATAGATGTATGTATAAATATATTCAGATGTGAGATGTAGCCATGTAGGAAAAAGAAAAAGTTAGCTGAGAACACTCGTCTAAAAAACATCAAAAGAGTAATTCTCAACCACACATTGTTTGTTCTTCCCTTCTCTTGTTTCATTTACACAAATATAAGTGACACGGTAACATTTCATAAGTAGTATTGATCATTTTTATTTATGTATAAAGTATAAACCAATGCATTTGATTTGAATAATATTGTTTTACATGTGTAAGAACCTTACACATGTGTAAGAATATAAATTGTATAGTTCTCACAATATAAATAAAAAGACATGTAAAAGTAAACAAAAAGAGCCAATGTTTACGAAAATGTCACCACGTCATTTAGACATGTGTAAATGAAACGGGATAAAGGGAAGGAAAATGTGTCGTTGAGAATTGTTCTTTTCGTCTTTTTGAAATGGGTGATCTCAAACTAAATCACCCCTTCGGATATATGTATATAGTTTATAATGAAGGGACGATATTGCCCATCACGTGTATATTCACATGACCCAACTAATGGTGAAAAAAATTGACAAACATCATTTTTTGGACTAAAAGTGCAATCAAAAGTTGAAGTTGAACAACAGTTTCAACAGTAAGTCAGTAAATGAATTTGGACTACGCTCGCAAATTGGGTAATACCACATGGAACAAAAATGAAATATACTCATGATTTTATTATAGTTTTATTCTCATCTTACTATTAGACAAATAGTTTCACAACTTATTTGTCTTGCAAAATACTATGTATACGAAACATTAATTTCTTATTATATATAGGTATTTACTTTTGGGTTTTGTTAATAATAGTTTTATGGGTTGTCACTAACACATGCATAAAATGATGTATTTTTTTATCATACAATTTAAGGATATATCAAAGTTATAATTTTTTTTATTCATGTTATATCTTTGTACCACTTTTTACTTAACAGGGATGATGACATGATGTGGATAAATTAAATTTTAGTATATAAGATTGAAGGACATGTCGCTGAGGTGCTCGATTTGCTTATACAAATTGGATTGACCATTGAAGATGGCCAGTAACAGGATACCTCAACCATGTTGCAGGCGTACGATAATCGAATCCGTGTCTTTGTATTTGGTCAAGACGGCACATGACAGGCCAGGCTTAGTAAGGTAACTGGTACCCACTTGATTTATATAATTGAATTTAGTAACTCTTATAAATTAATAAAAGAATGTTGGTGTCCCACCCAACCACCCAAGAAATTTCATTTGTTTGAACAATTCTTGTACATTAACGTCTTATCAGACAAGTAGAAAGGGAGGTGTGTTTCTTATTTAAAGAAGGGAAATTGTTTCGTTCTTGACAATATATTATATAACAAAAACAAATCAACTGTAGCTGTATAAACACGCGGATAGATGATAGAAATTACAACAATGGGAGCTCTCATTGTTACGGCGGTGGGTATTGTACTTGCAACTATATTACTAGTAATAACAGCTACCAAGGTGTTTTCACGCAGTCACTCAAAAGCTAGTACTATTATTCCAGACAAATCATCATCAATAATAACAACATCATCTTCATCTTCTCGGTCGTGGAAATATGATGTGTTTCTTAGTTTTAGAGGTGAAGATACACGCAAGACTTTTGTAGACCATCTCTACTTTGCTCTCGAACAACATGGCATCCTTACATACAAGGATGATGTGACACTTGATCGGGGTGACACCATCGGTCCATCACTCTTGAAGGCGATTGAAGAATCGGAGATTGCTCTCGTTATATTTTCTGAACATTTTGCTGATTCTTCTTGGTGTTTGGATGAGCTTTCATGTATTATGAAATGCCACCAAGAAAAAAGAGGCCAAATTGTTATGCCTATATTTTATAATGTGGATCCCTCTGATGTGAGTGACCAGATAAGTCAATTTGGTAAAGCATTTGCCAAACACAAAAACAACAACAACAAAGTTGTATCATGGAAAAAAGCACTCGTTGATGCAAGTAACATGGCTGGTTGGGAACCCAAGCACGTTGCCAATGGGTAATTTTTTAATTTCTTCATATATATATAACGGTCGGCTGTTAACCGATTGGTCGTAGTTTCGAATCCTCTTTTGGGGGTTTACAAGTCTTCATAGATTCAGATGGCATCGTCACACCCATATTTCGACCGGAAGAATCTAACAGAGACAAAGTGAGTGTAAGGTTGTCACACACCCAACTTGGGTGAAAATCCCATCACATACAAGTTTTCAAATATTTTTTGTATAACTAATAGATTATTGGGCCTCATAATTTTTATGAAATAAATAATTTAGATGTGAGAGGTTTTCACCCAAGTTGGTTGTGAGACAATTATCCATATATGTTTGCCTATATAGTATCAGTATATGTTATTGTACTAATTATCCATTTATATGTTTCCGATGTGTAGGCATGAAGCAAAATGTATCCAAGAGATTGTTAGTTCCATTTTGAAAAAAATGTCATCCTTTAAGTCAAATGATGACAATGAAAACCTCGTTGGAATAGGAAGTAGGTTGCAAGAGTTGAAATCCCATATAAGAATTGGGTCAGGTGGTGTGCATATGGTTGGGATATGGGGGGTTGGGGGTGGTGGTAAGACCACTCTTGCTACTACTCTGTACATGGAAATGAAAATCTCTGGTCATTTTGATGGCTTTTGTTTTGTTGAAAACATCCGAGAGGAATCAACACAACCAAATGGTTTAAAAAGTCTACAACAGAAAATTTTATCAGATGTTTTTGACAAAGAAATCAAAGTGGAGAGTGTTGGTATAGGAAAACACAAGATTAAAGATATGTTATGTCGTAGGAAAGTGTTGATTGTTCTTGATGATGTCCATCATCATGATCAACTAAAGGCTTTAGCCGGATCTTGTGAATGGTTTGGTGATGGGAGCCGGATAATAATTACAACTAGGGATGAACATTTGCTAAAAACTCACAGGGTAAAAGATATCTCTCCTATCAGTTTACTAGCAAGTGAGGAGGCTATTCGTCTCTTTAACAAACATGCATATGATGAAGATAATCCCGTACCTGATTGTGAGATGCTTTCACAACAAATTATTTCTTATGCTGGTGGGCTCCCCTTAGCCCTCATTGTTTTGGGTTCTTTCCTGTATGACAAAAGCCATGAAGAGTGGCTTGATGCATTGGGTAGACTAAAAAATAATCCAAAAATGGATATTTTGAAAACGCTCAAAATAAGCTATAATGGGCTTAAAGATTTGGAAAAAAAAGTCGTTCTTGGAGATTGCATGTTTCTACAAGCGAAGTAATTCAAATATGGCTATAGCAATACTTGATGCTTGTGGATTTCACCCTGTTATAGGGGTAATGGTGTTAAAACAAAAGGCCCTCATAACTGTTTCCCCGAGTGGTGCTTTTGATATGCATGATCTGGTTCAAGAAATGGGACACTACATTGTTAGAGGAGAGCATCCAAACCATCCTGAAAAACATAGCAGGGTTTGGCGATCGACAAGAAGATTTTGAAGACATATGTTCAAGGAATGCAACTATGGTAACTTTTACACACTCTATTCACAATGAATTATACAAACACATACACACACATACACAGATACGGATTAGATACTCAAGTTAATCTTTACATGTTTTTTCCCCTTTATTGCAGAAAAATGATAAGATTGAAGCAATAGAATGTTTTGTTGATAGTTTCTCATCCAGTTTCATAACGCTTCTTAATTTCAAACATGAAGAACCTGAGATTCCTTAAAGTGAAACTCAGAACTATGTTGCCGGAAAATGATGAATGGGAACGGGATTTTGCAAGTCTATTACCTGAAAGTTTTTGGTAAAAACCCTAAATAAGAAGATGAATATCCAGAAACTTACCAGAACAATGAACAAAGTAATCAATCGGCTGTAGTATTATTATTAAAAGTATGAAAAATAGAGATTAAAGTCTCTAAATCTATTACATAAACTGGAAAATATATCGAAATTATATCATCAGAATGATGATATATATATGAATGAATATATATAAAACGAATGTATAAACTAAAATTAGGGTTGTTGATCTTGATCCTAAACCAGATCATGTGATACTATATATAGCCTTCAAACTTTCGTCTTTCACCCCTTGTCTTCTCTTCTTGGCAACTTCAGTCCAAACTTCATTCTTGAAACTTTTAAGCAGTTTACACAAAGCACCCTTATAGTTTTATCCTGCAAAAATGCTTAACCCAGAAATAAGCCAAGTAACAACTAATAAGCTAATTACCATAAAATAAGCTAAATTGATCTTGTTTCTCAACAGTTTTCAACTAAAAAAGCTTGTTGTTTTAAAAGTTGTATTCGGCTTCCCAAACGAAACTTGGAAAGGTTACGAGGTAGCTACTTCAATTGTTCTTTTGATTAACATATAGTAGTTCATGTATCCTGAGTGCCTTATTTACACCTAAAGTGTTTCATAGGTAGACGTATATTAGTACAACCCCGTTACAAGCTATATATATATATATATATACAATGAGTGCAAAAACTTGTCTGTTTAATCACTAGGCCTGAGTTGATGTATCCACATTAAATATATATATTTATAAGATTTATGTAACACATTATAAAATCATAGTTTATCGTACGTTATTTCTGGTTTTTATTAACATTTTGGGTAAATTTGACCTGTCTATGCACCAGTATCTACCAAGTTTGAAAGAGCTCCAACTCTTTTATACAAAGGCACTATTCAATACTACAAGTTATATTGGTGGACTCCAATCTATTCAGACTGTGATAGGCAATGACCCTGAAAGATTCACAGAGATTCAACAAGCATTTGGAAATCCTGTAAGTCTTGATCAGGCTAGAAATGTTTCGAGCATTCTTCGGACTGGAAACCTGCAGACTTTTCCAGTTAAGCGTAAGCCGGGGTCACCAGCGCTTGCAAAATTTCTCGCGAGAAAATGATGAGTGGGGATTACTGTTAGAATATGATCACGTAAAATGAACGTATGTCCGAAAAATATTTAAGCCTACGGGGTCACACCTCAACGTGAATGTAACTATAAATTAATTAATATACTAAATGTAATTTATTAATTAATTTGATCACGAAAAACTAACGGAGGTCCGTTAAAACAGTTAATAGTTAACGGTACTTAACTAACGAACTTAACGAAGAAGAGTTGGAATTAGGAAACCCCTCTAGAATGTTCTAGGGGGGGGGGGACGGTCGAACTAAGGGTTTCAAAACCCTAAACTTGGTCATCAAGTTTCCTAAACACTATATATAGAGACCTAACCTAATTGTTTTCTACACACAATTCATTAGGTTTTTCTAAAACCCTAAAAATCTCTTCTTCTCTCTTCTTCTTCTTTGGTTCGATCGACTACAACAAGAAAAGGGTTCGGGGTTTTTGTTTGGGTCGAATTCAAGAGCTAGGAACAAAGGGTTGTTCGGATCGTGATCAAGTACTAGCATACATACATTCCAACGTTGTGTGTACAATCGTAGAGAGGTTTAATTCAAATCTTATTATAAAGGTTTCTTGCTTTATTCTCTCCAATTTAAGGTACACGTTTTCTATCTTAGTTAATTAATTAAACTACATAGATATTGTCTTCCGTTGCATGCTTTGTGATTTGATTTGATTTGATAATAGCTATATAACCCAACAGTGGTATCAAAGCCAAGTTTGTATGTTTTTTGATTACCAATAAATCAAAACTTGAAGGGGGGTTAGGGTTCTTGATTTTATAAATTTCGAATATATATATATATAGTTAAATTGATTTTGTAATTTAATTACATTATTTAAATTAGAAAAAGGTTTTATTTAATATATATATATATATGGTTCGAAAATTTTTCCAGAAAAATAAAAAAAAATGTTTTTTAGGGTTTCTAATCCAAGTTTTGATTAATTGCATGTTTATGTGATAAATTGCATATGTTTATATGTGTACCTTTATTTTTAATGGTTAAAAAGAAGTAAAAATCATGAATTTTTCATGCAAATCATTCATGATTCTTACTTAGATATATTGATATGGAATCTTGATCATTAGGGTTAATTATACTAGATAATTGGATAATTAATTGTGTGAATATGTGAATTTTTCGTGTAAATTTTCTGTTTTGTGAAAGTTTACTAAAAAATTCATATCTTTTAATCCGTAATGAGTTAGAGGTCGTGCTTGGAACTGTAGATGCCCAACACATTGGGCTAAAACTTTGTCGTTCTGGTCGAAATCTGAATCGAACCAGAAATAGGTCTAAACAGGTCGTGAAGTTACTGGAATTTCCAGTGAGCAACTATGTGGTTATATGATACTTAATTGTTTTGTATGTGTTTAAGGCTTACACAATCAAGGCGACTTGATGTATGTGGTCCTCTTCTTTGAAGGGGGAGCCGATTTAGACATAATTAAACCATAGTGACATGTTTAGGTGGCCTACCATAACTCGTTGCATGCTAAATAATTAATAGTTTATGATTTTGCAAATTTATTGTGATATAAATTGTGATGTAAAAGTGTTTTTGAGAAAATATAAACTTGACTAAGCAATATCGAAATAGAGATTTTTTAATAAAATTGGAGTCTTACAACCTTGAGATACACTGACTCACCCATTTGAACAAACTCTAAGAGAGGTATAAGTCAGATGAGCTAGCCTTCTAAAAGGGCGGGTTTTTAATTGCGTTCATCGCAAACCTTTGCCTTTGCGCTTCTTTGTGCGTTCAAATGGAGCTACCGAGCTCTCTTGTGTTGTTAAGACTATACAAATGATTTTATTAAATATTATGTTTAGAAGATATGCTTGAATCTTCGAAACATTACTTTTTGATCACATATCATATTGAATGACCCAATAAGCTTAAGTCATTTGTCATCCAATTTGTCAAGGACACATGGGGTTGTTGTTTTACTCACTGGTACACAGTGGTGAAAGACCGATTGCATGGCGAAACCCATTCACTGGTACACAGTGGTGGTCAATTTTGCACGTTCGTAGTTGGACGACTTAAAGCGAGTTAAGCGGTGAGACCTTGACCCGTGGCAAAAGATGGGACAAAACATGACTACAAAAGATCACTTGATGAATCGAGTGTCTTACGTAGGTCCCATACTTTCTAGGAATTGCACTTGTAATGCAATTATTGCTCGTCACTTACCTTTTGAGTGTAATCATTTCTAGCAGATCAACTGATGAAATGGTTGTATGTCAATTGGATCCTAGCCTTAATGAAATTAATTGTTTATTCTATAAACATTGGGTAATTATTTTCTTAAGGACTTATTATCGAAAATACTGATTTTTGAACTTAATCTGTTTTGTAGATGGCAATGAATCCCTCCACAAACACCAATACTTTTCGGCAAAAGTTTGAAAGAAAAATTCTTTCTGGACAAAACTCAAATGATCTCATTCATAGACCGAGAATGGTTCTAAATAACTATGAAGTCCTTGATGAGGAAAGATCAGTTGTTCCAAGAATTGGTGCTGCAATTAATGAGTTGAGTGCAACCGATACCGCGTTTGGAAGGCAATATTTGTATGAATTGCATAAAGCAGTTTTTAGCCTACAACACGAGCAAGGAACACCGGTTGGACCTCATATACTTAAATTGAAAATGTATTTTGAGGAATTGGAAAAGCTGAATAATGGTTATGCTCCTCTGATTATGATTGGAATAATTCTCAAGTCACTTTCTAAGGATTTTGAGAATTTTGTGAGCAACTATCATTTGCATGGCACTGGTAATCCCGTTACTGAACTCCATGCTATGATAATTGAGTATGAAAAACAACTTCCAAAGAAATTTCCAACACCCCAAGTTCTTGCAAACAAAGGGGGAAAAGTCCAGAAAAGAAAACAACCAATCGCCAAGGGCAATGAAATGCCTCTAACGAAAATGGGTACAACGGCTAAAGACCAGAGCTGTCATCATTGTAATGAAGTCGGGCAATGGAAGAGGAACTGTCCTAAGTATCTTGACGAGTTGAATGTGAAGAAGAAGAATACTAGCGGCGCTAGTACTTCAGGTATCTTCACCATTGAATTATTTTCCTTAACTAAGCGTAAATCATGGGTTTATGACAATGGCTGTGGAACTCATATCTGTAATGAATTACAGGGGCTTAGGAAAAGGAGGAAACTGAAGCCCGGAGCTTTGCAGTTGATCGTGGGCAATGGTCTACCAGCAGCTGTTGAAGCAATTGGAGAATTTCATTGAGTTCTTCCTTCCGATTTAATCATTGTTTTAGACAATTGTCATTATGCACCTTCTATTACTAGAGGTGTTATTTCAGTTTCTTTGTTGAAAGACAACGGATTCATTAATGTTTTTAATGATATTGGTATTTCAGTTTCTAAAAATAATGTTCATTATTTTGATGCTATTGCTTATGATGGTATTTATGAAATTGATATGCGTGATTGTGTTTCAAATAATTCAATGTATAATGTTAGCAAAAGAGCCAAGACTGACTTGGACTCTACTTATCTTTGGCATTGTCGTCTTGCACACATTGGCAAAAATCGCATTGAGAGACTTCAACGTGAAGGGATCTTAAAATTAAATGATGAATCATTTGATAAATGCGAGTCATGTGTTTCCGGCAAGATGACACGAAAACCCTTTAAGCATTCGCCAGAAAGGGCTAAAGATCTTCTTGGACTCATTCATACCAATGTTTGTGGCCCATTTAGACATGTGTCAAGGAAAGGAGCTAGCTACTTCATAACTTTTACAAATGATTTCAGTCGTTATGGTTATGTTTACTTGCTTAAACATAAACATGAAGTCTTTGAAACATTCAAAGAGTTTAAAAATGAAGTAGAAAATCAACTCGGTAAAACCATCAAGATTCTTCGTTCGGATCGCGGTAGTGAATACTTAAACCAAGAGTTTAAGGATTATCTTAAAGCATGTGGAATTGTCCAACAGCCTTACTCCTCCATATACTCCTCAGCATAATGGAGTATCTGAAAGGAGAAATCGAACCTTGCTAGACATGGTAAGATCAATGATGACCCGTACAACTCTCCCATTTTCGTTTTGGGATTATGCTCTAGAGACTGTTGTACGCATTCTCAATATGGTTCCAACCAAGAAGGTTGACAAGACACCGTACGAATTATGGCATGGTGATGTCCCTAATTTGTCTTACTTAAGAGTTTGGGGATGTGAGGCACTTGTGAAGCGCGATACGCCTGACAAACTTGAACCCAGAACTACTAAGTGCATCTTTGTCGGATACCCTAAGGAAACGATGGGTTACGACTTCTATGATCCCGCCAAAAACACTGTTTGTGTTGCTCGATATGCTAAATTCTTTGAAAAGAAATTAGTTCAAGAGAACAGTGGGAGGGTTGTAGAACTTGATGAGACTCAAGAGGAAGATGTGTCACCTTCTGAAGATACTAGCAATCATCAACTTGGGGGGGAATGTTCAAAGTGATGAACCTCAAGTCGATGATAATGAAGCGATTCCACTTCGTAGGTCCGAAAGGACAAGACGTCCTACCGAAAGACCATGTCTAATGGTAGAAGAAGACATTGTTGGAGATCTCGATGAGCCTCCGAATTTCAAAGCTGCATTATCAAATCCGGAATCTGACAAATGGCTTGAAGCTACGAAGGTGGAAATGAAATCCATGAAAGACAATCAAGTCTGGAGCTTGGTTGATCTTCCATAAAATGCTCAAACTGTTAGGTGTAAGTGGATCTTCAAATAGAAGACGGACATGGATGGAAATGTACACACCTATAAAGCTCATCTCGTGGCAAAAGGTTATACTCAACGTTTCGGTGTTGATTATGATGAAACCTTTTCTCCAGTCGCGGACATTAGAGCTATTAGGATACTCTTAGCCATAGCAGCGTACTATGACTTTGAGATATGGCAAATGGATGTTAAGACTGCCTTCTTAAATGGTTACTTGGATGAAGAAGTCTATATGGATCAACCAGAAGGTTTTATTGATCCAAAACATCCCAACAAAGTATACAAGCTTCAAAGGTCCATTTATGGACTAAAGCAAGCATCAAGAAGTTGGAATAAACGGTTTGATGAAGAAATCAAAAAGTTTGGTTTTGTTCAAAATCCCGATGAGCCATGTGTATATCGCAAAGCTAGTGGGAGTAATGTTGCTTTCCTTGTCTTATATGTCGATAACATATTAATCATAGGAAAACACATTCCAATGTTGCAAGATGTTAAATCTCATCTTGGAAAGTGTTTTGCCATGAAAGATTTAGGAGAAGCGGCATTTATTCTTGGAATCAAGATCAACCGAGATAGATCAAGGCGATTAATTGGACTAAGTCAAAGTGCTTATATTGATAAGATCTTGAAGCGATTCAAGATGGAGAATTCTAAGCGTGGGTCTATACCTATGCAAGAAGGACTTAGTTTATCTGTCAAACAAGATCCTACTACGCTTAGTGAGGTGGAGCGTATGAGTAGAATTCCTTATGCTTCGGCTGTGGGATCTATTATGTATGCTGTTAGATGCACTAGACCCGATGTGGCGTTCACGCAAAACATCGTTAGCCGATATCAACAGAATCCTGGTGAAAGCCATTGGATTGCTGTTAAAAATATTTTGAAGTACCTACGAGCTACTAAAGATATATTTTTGGTGTATGGAGGAAATCCAGACTTAGAGCTCAAAGTGACCGGATACTGTGATGCTGGATTTCAAACTGATAAAGATGACACGAAGTCTCAATCAGGATTCGTCTTCGTTCTAAACGGAGGAGCTGTGGACTGGAAAAGCAAGAAGCAAACCACAGTTGCCATGTCTGCAACAGAGTCTGAGTACATTGCCGCCTCAGAAGCCGCAATGGAAGCAGTCTGGATAAGGAAGTTCATTAGCGGGCTAAACGTGATCCCCTCAAATGACTTACCCACTGATTTGTACTATGATAATACTGGTGCATTAATCATTGCCAACGAACCCGGAGTTCAGAAAGGTGTCAGACATTATGCTAGACGATATCACTATGTTCGTGAGCAGATCAAACTAGGGGAAATCAAATTACTCAAAGTTCACACAGATTTTAACTTAGCTGATCCTTTCACAAAAGTTTTGTCTAGGCCCAAGCTTGAAAGGCATGCCGAGGGCATAGGACTTAAATTAGCTAATTATTTTATGTAAATCTATTGTTCGGTATTTGGATAAGGGATGTTAAACAATTTACATTTTCCATAATAAAATAAAGTACTTGATATGTTTGATTTCATTCAATATTAAATTGTGTCCTATATTTGTATGTTTAATCCTTGAATATTTTATTTAATATTTTTTATATATTATTAAATATTCTAAATTGTCCATTGTCGATTAATTATATGAGAATATAATTAAACTAAGACAAATGTGAGTGATTGGTTATATTCTTGGAATATGTAATGGATGGTTCCCACCAAACTCATATGGTATCCATAGTTGATGCATATCGGACTACCCCACTAACGAATTATCACTTTATGGATCGTCGTCATTAAGTGAAATTCGTAAATGGTTAGTTTTATTGATCCTTTGACTTGAGATGCAAGTAGGTTAGCATGTATGAATCGCACTTACTAGATGTAGTTCTAACTCACCTGAATAAGTGGGTACATAAAGGGTTATTTTCAGAAAGTGTCGTGAAGTATGATGGCTGACACGTGTAGTCAATACAGGATTTGTTCCTTCAATATAAAAGTTGAAGCATGATACCATTGGCTCCCTCATTTGACTGATTAAGATGTTTGCATGGTCGTGCCCAAATAAATCCAGATGGTTCTCGATTATATTTGGTAATCATTAATTAGTTATTGAATGAGAAACATCGTTTAAATATGAAATGACCTTGATCCATATTCATATTTAACAAAGGTATCTGAACAAAGGGATAATAAATGCCTTAACCGTTTAAACTATGCTTCAATATTTTCGGGAGCATTGGCGTGTTGCTAGACGCTAACCAATGTTATTACCTTCATTCATTACGAGCTCAAGTGGGAGCTGTTAGAATATGATCACGTAAAATGAACGTATGTCCGAAAAGTATTTAAGCCTACGGGGTCACACCTCAACGTGAATGTAACTATAAATTAATTAATATATTAAATGTAATTTATTAATTAATTTGATCACGAAAAACTAACGGAGGTCTGTTAAAAGAGTTAAATAGTTAACGGTACTTAACTAACGAACTTAACGAAGAAGAGTTGGAATTAGGAAACCCCTCTAGAATGTTCTAGGGGGGGGACGGTCGAACTAAGGGTTTCAAAACCCTAAACTTGGTCATCAAGTTTCCTAAACACTATATATAGAGACCTAACCTAATTATTTTCTACACACAATTCATTAGGTTTTTCTAAAACCCTAAAAATCTCTTCTTCTCTCTTCTTCTTCTTTGGTTCGATCGACTACAACAAGAAAAAGGGTTTCGGGGTTTTTGTTTGGGTCGAATTCAAGAGCTAGGAACAAAGGGTTGTTCGGTTCGTGATCAAGTACTAGCATATATACATTTCAACGTTGTGTATGCAATCGTAGAGAGATTTAATTCAAACCTTATTATAAAGGTTTCTTGCTTTATTCTCTCCAATTTAAGGTACACGTTTTCTATCTTGGTTAATTAATTAAACTACATAGATCTTGTCTTCCGTTACGTGCTTTGTAATTTGATTTGATAATAGTTATATAACCTAACAATTACAACGTTTGATAACTTCATATTTCATATGTATAATATAATCAATTAATAATAAAAAGTGAAATAAACGATTTTCCTTTGTTTGTAGCATTAAGTGTAGGCCACAATCTCAATAAGAAAAGAAAACTCAGTTATATACGAGTATAAATTGTAATCTCATTAAAGGCGAGGCCAATGAACAGTGTTACGTGTCACGTGGCGTTGTTCTATTGGTCCACCTGTAACTGCGTTTTTTTCAGATTTTGCCATATCGGATTCTGTTAAGGTTATTTTTTGTTCGGTTTTTTCTTGGTTTCCTACATAGTTTTTTTGCTTTTGTGTTTTCTTTCTATTGGTCCACCTATACCCCGCGTTTTTTCGGATTTTGCCATATCGGATCCGTTAAGGTTATTTTTTTTCGGTTTTTTTTGGTTTATTACATAGTTTTTTTTGCTTTTGTGTTTTCTTTCTATTGGTTCATCGTATACCCCACATCACTATTTAGATTTTGCCATTTTGGATCCCGTTTGGAGTTTTTTCTTGGTGTTCATCGTAGTTTTTTGGCTTTTATGTTCTCAAATAATATATTGAAAACTTTTACTCAACATTTTATTTTTCCTTTGTTATTTCTATTTTCTTTAAGGTTATTTATCTTTCGGTTTTTCTTGGTTTTTTGATACCTTTTTTTTTGCTTATATGATCTCTTTTATTGGTTCATCATATACCCCACATCACTATTTAGATTCTCACATTACGGATCTCGTTTGGAGTTTTTTCTTTCGGTTTTTTTTGGCATGGTTATCAATAGTAACCATGCTTATTAAAACTTGACACGTGGCACCGATTATAAAGTGACACATCGCACGTTTCTTATAGTTTGGATTTTGTCACATTGCTTTCTGTTCGGATTTTGTCACGTCTTTTTCTTTTTTAGTTTTGTTTTTCCTTTTCGGATTTTTTATTACGGGTTACTTATTTTGTTATTTTCACACTTTTTATTTGTCATTCAACCTTATTGTGATACACCCCGTACCACTACTTGCATTTTGCTATATCGCATCCACTTGATATCTGAATTAATATATTGATATTTTTGTCATATCACATCCCGTTCAGGTTTCTACTACGGGTTACGTTTTGGTTTATTGCATACTTTTAAACAAACATATTAATGACAAAATTATTTCTAATTAAGCTGTCAAAAATTCACGGCATATATACTAAAATAACAAACCGTTTCAACAAAGGAATTGAGATCCCGTAATGCGGGTCCAAAATTTTCTAGTTAGTACTACCTTCAATATGTATAAATAGGTAGTTTGTATTCAGTTGTAAGTCAGTGACAATGTAAACGTATTTGTTTGTTTGTAATAGGATCAAAATCTTATGTTAATTCGATCTTGTTGACACAGGGCGATTTCGATTCTCTACAGATTTATTCAGTGAATATCTCTACATGAGTACATGACATGAATATAGAGGTATTAGGTATAATTAAGAACTTTACTAATTATAACTACAAGCTTTGATCTTTTATTTCGATTTTACATAGTCAATGCATCATGTTTTAAGCTTTGATCTTTTGATTCAAATCAGGGACGGTTGTTGGAAGGTGAGCTTCCAGCTCAAATTAAGCTTAATATTGGATCTGTAGAATGGGCGATTTCGTCACAATTACATATAAACGGGCCGGGTCATTCATGTTATGCTTACTACTTATTTACAAGATAATAGGTCAAATGAAAAATCTGCTTGAAGGAAACGTACGTCTCAAAAATGTCTATCTGTCACCAACACCTGTTTCATTTTTTCACAAAGTTAGATTACTATTATTGTAATCATAATGATTTTTTATTTTCATCTTATTTGGCGCACTTGAGTTTTCAGCAGTTGGAGATTAAAAAAAAAATTTTTTTTTGCAGGTATTATATATATACACAGCATATATATATATATATATATATATGTTCATGTATATCATGTAGAAGAAGACTAAAAGAAAGTGAGTGGTGGTGATGGCTGTTCATAAAATTATTAATATATATCTTTCACTTAGCCCCTGGACTTTTATCTCTTTAGAAAATTATTATTTTAGTTTGAAAGTTTAAATATAAACACTAATCTGTAGTATAAAATATTAGTTTAATGTTATATTTTTAATGAAATGTAAAGTTTGTGGTTTAATTTAAAAAAGGAAAGAAAATAAATAAATTTGGAAGGGTTGAAAATTTATGGAACATCAGTACTAAATAGATGATTCATGACTTATGAGTTTTAGTAAGCCCAATTAAGGTCGAAAATACGTAGATACGTAATGCAGTTTTAACACATTTATGAAAATAATTAATGATACAATAGTTTTCTATTTTTACAACTTTATTACAGTATCAAATAGTCAACTCTATCATAGTGAAGGAGAAGACAAAGCTTTTTCTTTTTTGTACATATGTTCACATATACACAAAATCCTATTTGTATCACAAGAACTAAATTTCCTTTCATTAAATATTGCCATTAATACTCATTATAATTTTGGGTTCATATATGTGACGAGATCAACTATATGCAAGGAGCAACTAGCTAATTGCCTTGATCTTAAGGTTTGCTTCTCTTATTTACCATGCTCTAGTGTCACTCGACATGTCTAAAGATTTCAGGAACTATCTTTCGAACTATTATGAGTTCGATCTTAATTACATAAAATTTATTTATGTCCGTGCATTTTAATTATGCAATACATACAATTGCGCACATTAGATTGAAACAAGTGATCAGGTCATTTGGTTTATGACTTCTTTCATTTACTTATATCTTGTTATTATAACAGGCATGATCACACATTAAATGGTTTATTGGCATCATGTGGACGGGAGTAAGATATCCAAAGATAACTCAAGCAGAATACCATGAGTTTCACTCGGTGGATAGGGAACTATATGCAACACTCGTATATGATCTTTGGCGCGATCCCATTGAAGCGATACAAATGATGGCCATTTGGATATGGTTAGAAAGGGTGATCATGGATTCACCTGCCCTGACTCGGATGATTCTAACTAATTTCTCTTCTCAATGGATTGATCAAATCGGAGATGAAGCATTATTATGTTGGGACAACCTAGGTCTTTTATTTTCTTCTTCATCCATGGATTTCCCTTTGACAAATAAACTACTTAAGAAAGAAATGCCTATCGAGTTCTTTTGCAAAAATCGTGAGGCTTCCATTGTTGGTATCAATGAAGTGATAACTAATGTTTGTGCTACTTGCCTTAAGGACATATGGGATGGAGCCATAGCAAGAAATGCCTACATGGAGTTTCTTCAATGTATGACTAACCATGAGACGATGGTTGTACCGCGAAAGACCAAAATAATCCAACCGGATGAAAGGACTTTATTCGTGACCTTTTCAAGAGGATACCCGGTCTTAGAGTGGGAAGTAAGGGAGTTCTTGACTCAAATTTTTGGCGAATGCATTGAGGCATTTTACATGCAAGAAGTACCTAAAGGTGAACATGCTTTATTTGCAAAGATTGTGCTCTATCATACTTCCTACATTCATGCGATTCTTTGTGATGGAACAACGGCAAAGTTTACCATCAATGGTAAACCTTTGTGGATGCGAAAGTTCATTCCCAAACGTCAACGACGATGACTTTTCGCATCAAATATAAATGATTAACTACTTAAATATTGAATGGCTGAATGTGAAGTGTAATTCCCATTGTGGCCAACCTAACTAAGAAACCTATTTGTGTTTAATTAAGAAGGTGTTTGTGATTGTGTTTTGAGTTGATTATCTCATTATTGTATTTCCATAACGCAAAATAAGTGATTAATTAACAGCGTTTTGTTAGAGAGAAAAAGGTTTTTGAAAAGCAGGTAGCGACATGCTTTTTCAAAACGCATTTTTTAAACGCATAATTTATTTTAAACACATGCAGTTTGAAGCTAAATAGATTTTTCTTTTAAGTTTTTTGGGTTCTAAACTAAACAAAATGTTTCTCTACAATTCATGAAGAATTGTGCGGATTAAGTATTATCGAATAATAAAAATTGCATAGGTACAAGTTGAAGAAGGGAACATTATTCTTTCTTTAAAATATGGTAGATATATTTGTCGAGGTTAATTTACCAAAGGAACCTTTTTTTCCGTTTTAGGTATGAAAAGGAGTTAGGGAACTAGCTTTGCCGAGAAATTAAAAACGTTCTCCAATCAATAAAACTCTACCGAGAAACATTTATCGGTAAACTTTGCCAAGAAAAGTTCTAGACTGTGACTGCCAAAAAGCCACCCCTCAAAGTTGCCGGGATTCCTGGTTTTTTAACGAGAAAGCTTTGAATTCCAACAATAGTTATTTGCAAGCTTAAAAACATCAACTTGACCAACTGAAACCCAATATTAACATAATTCCAACAGTAGTATTTGTCTATATCACATTCTGCATAAAACTAACCTAAAATCAAACAAAAACATTCATGATATCTAAATCAATCAGTATCAAAATAATTCTATAACCGAACCAAAAACTATAAATTTTAGCTCAAAAGCCCATCAATCTATCATAACAGCGCTAACCGTAGATTTATTCAATTGTCTCATTGGCACCGATACCAATTGTTGAAGCATAAACTTGAGTAATTGATCGATGAATTAAGTATTTATTAGTTTGGTTTTTATTGACAAAACTAGAATTGAAAAAGTGGGAGAGAAATGAGAAGTGTTATATTTACAAAGTTACAATTACAATATATTTGGGAGGTATTCTACACAATACTTGAAGATAAAAAAATCAGTTAAGTATTTGAAATTATGTAACTTGTATTTTTATTTTCTATTATGCGGGGAAAATTTGTATGTAATTAACCTCCAAAATAAGGAAATCGTATAAACAACTAGTTGAATGATGATGTGGGTCCCTTTATTGTGTCAGGTCTCAGATATTAAATAGTGTCACATTAACATCTAGTCTGCTTACAAGATTTATTCAATCTTACAGGTTAATTATATACAATAAAATGGATTAAAGTTTTTCTTACACAATAAAATGAAACACATACAAGTTACATACATCTCCACCTTAAAAAAATACATGTTTTTCTTTTTTAACTAATTCCCACTATTTATATTTTCAAAGAACGTCCAGCTTCATATAGTTGCATACTATACGCACACAAAGAAAATAACAATCTTTTAAAAAAAGCTTTCATAAATTTTAATAAATAGTTGCACATCGTGATTCATCATCGTCATTATATAAAAGACATTATCACTCAAAAGAAAATAATTACTACATCGAATAAATATACGACTACATTGAATGTAGTAAATTAATTACATAATATACAAATATTTTTATCCTTACTCCTATATAATAAAAAGAGCCCTTTTTTCTTAAATCTCAAATTACAACTTTGAACTATTTAAATTATCCTTCTTTTTTATTCACTAATTTAAATATCTCTATCTAATATACTTATAATACTTTTAAATCTTAACCACTCATTTTTTTTCTCTCTTCCATAAACCATTTTATTTTCTCTAATTCATTTAAAATCTTTTATCTCAAAAACCGGATATCGATTAATTATAAAAATTATAAACGTGTTCTTAAAATTTCATGCTATTTTATTAGGTCGATATACTTTCAACGAATTTTTAAATCCGCGGGTGGAGACTGTACGGCTAAGACATTTTGCTATCACACTCGATGACTTATCACCTCCTACGACCTATCACTCCCACCATCTCACCGCTGCATTGCGCGAGCACTATGCTCATAAACAACCACAAAGAAGTGAAAGAACATGTATTTAACCTTATTAATTAGATAGATAATTTATACCAAATTAGCAATCAACCTTTTCTTCAAGCTTAAATCTATTGACTTAATATATATAGTGTTCTTGTACATATATATGTGTCTCATGTATACAAGTGTTTATATTTAGTTTCTAATATTTGTAGTGCACTCAAGTTTTAAACTCTGATGTCTAGAAAAATATATAATTAAAAACATATAACATAAGTACATACAGAAACATCATCATACAAGGACTTTAGATAATGTAATGTATAGTGAAGTCTCATAAAGTCTGGATATGAGAATTATGTAATTTGGTATTTTAATCTTAACTAGTTTTCAAACAACCCACCAATTCTAGTTCATCACACTAAACTTACTTATTGTTAACGTAATTTCAAACCCAGAACATCCCAAATTGTGAATAAATGCATAACCAACTGATCTAATAACAATTTTATTAAGATTTCGACAGTTTTAATATTTAACTTAACTGAATGTGGGTACTGTTCACATTCAATTAATTAACATATTAAAGAAAGTAATGAGTATTTTTTTTTAGAACTATATTTAATATAACTTTTAAAATTATATATATATATATATATATATATAGGGTAGAGATTCAGAAAGAAGGTTTTTAAAAAGAGAAGGGAGAGAATGTCCTTTTTTTATTTTATTTTTAACTTGTTTTTTTTTAATTTTTTTATTTTTTCACTTTTTTCATTCTTTTTTAATTAACTCAATCCATAAAAAAGTTTTAAAAAAATTTAAAAAAAAAAATAATTTCCAACCCGAGTTAGTGAGTTATACATGTAAGGTTACGGTACGGGCTTCGCCCTTAAGGATATTAATAAAGGGTAGCTGGTGGGAGTGATAGGTCATTGAGGGTGATAGGTCATTGGGGGTGATCGGTGATGGGGTGATCAACTTTACGGGCTTCGCCCTTAGCTATCATGGTTCCGCCATAGTCTGAGAGGCTTCGCTTATAACTTACAGGCTACGCCCTTTGAAAAAAAAATATTTTTTAAAAAATTTTTATATGAAATTGGTTAACTAAAGTGGGAATGAAAAAAGTGAAAAACGGGAAAAAAGTTCAAAAAAGAAGCTAAAAAAACGAATCTTCTCTCCCTTTTCTCCTTAAAGTACCTTCTCATTTGATCTTTATCCTATATATATAGATATGTTTGTTTTACATTATTGAATTAATCCTTATTAAAGGTTTTAAATCTTGTAATAGATTTCATTTTATATTTATCTTTATGTATTTATGTGTATATTATATTCAATTTCTTTTTTAATCTGATTTAATTATGTCTTCAATTATATATTTCCAATGAATTCTTAACATAAAGATTGTTGATATCATTCGTAAATTTTTCTTACTTTACAAAAATTCTTAACTTAACTTGTATAGTTATATAAAAGATTAAAATGATTTATAAACTTTTCTTTCTATAAAATTGAAAGATTTTGAAATATAATTAAGCGAAGGTACGGAGAAACAAGGAAAGTGGAGGTGGTTGGGAAGTTTGGAAGGTGGGGGCGTAAGTTTTTATTTGGGGCAGGTACGTACAGCCTTTTAAAATATTCAGTGGACACGTGCGGGGAAGCACGTGTAGGTGGTGACAAAGGCCGTTAGCGTGTGGGGTACATTTTACAGCCTGTATTCTACTCATATATCCTCCATCCTGTACAATCTTTTCTCCTATTGTCATTTCACTAAAATTAAAATTGTAATAGTTATAATTTTAACAAACTACTGAGTATTATATTAGAAAAATATTAACTACAACTTAAAATGTCAAGGTAAAAACATTATATCTTTCATAGTAAAATGGAAAAAATTATATATACCATTAGTTTTTGATGATACACCACTAAATATACTTAAAATACTATTTTCGAAACTTAACAATAAGAATTACCTTTTAATGGGTTTTTTCTTAACGGTATGTCAGTTGATTAATAGTTTAAACCCTTAGGTCGCGTTTGTTTCACAGAATTTGATGGAATCTTATGTAATTGGAATTGAATTCCATTCCTTAGTGCGTTTGGTTGTTCAAAGAAGGAGGAATCTCATTCCGTATGAATGTAAACATTCCATCATTTGATGGAATCTCCATTCCATGGGGATTTCCGTTACTTGAATTCTCAAAAATCAAAAACATTCCGTCAAATTCCATTCCTTCAGATTCTAATTCCTTCGAAAGATTTCATTCATTCCAAAAACATTATGTGAACCAAACGCGCCCTTAGACTATCTCCAATGGGTATGTTTTTGGGCGGCCTTAGGTGCCCTTGGATATCCTTTACGGTTGAAGCTTGTCCAAAACTAAAGATTTTTTTATGTATGCCCTTACCCAAGGGCATGCCCTTAGGTGCCTTTACTTTTTTTTTTTTATGTGGAGTTAAATGATATGTAAGGATATGTAAGGATGTTTGTATGGTTGGAGATAAAATTATAGGATTTTAAGGATTTATAAGGATGTGTAAGGATTTATAAAGATATGATGTGGCAACTCAAGGAGATAGCCTTAAAGTGATATCCAACTGAATAGTATGTTACAAGCTGAAATCATTATTATTACAATTCATTTACACGATTAATGAAAATACACACAAAAAATTATTACAATTCTTCATGCTTAGTCGTGTTTTGAAATCATACTATTTTACTATGTCACTGAAAAATTTAGCACCAGCATTCATGGTTTAAAAGTTAGTACGATAATTTGTTTTTAAAAAGACACCAACAAATAAATTATTCCTCATGTGTTAGATGAGTATAACATTGCTAAGGGTCTCTCGACACATTTGACTAGATTCGAACCTGAGACCCCCTCAGGTTGAAACCACATTATAAAAAACCACGTAACCACCAGGCTAACACCCCAAAGGTTGACTACATCAAACATATTGATAATTTGATATGGTTGTTGAAATTACCATAGCAAAGAGAATAGCATCATAAATTATTATAAAAAAAGAGATATTATGGTCGACCCCTCTGTCCAATAGATCAAGTTGGACTCGATCGACCTGAAAAAATTAGGTCAGTCGATTGGTTGGCAAATCAAGCAACCCTATCATGTTAATATATTTTTTGAATTGATTTCAAGTTGGATCGAGTATCTAACAACCTTAAAGTTATATTTGAATTAGAATATTATAAATATGCAAAAATTAAATTAATTTTAGTAAATATGCATTTTGCTATATATGTCGTTAGGGATATAATATCTTATTTTAATCTTAATCTTAATATATACTATAAGACAGTTGAATTAATGACTTATTAACCAATCAAATTGCTCAATTTTATCAAATTGACTCTCGCTTATGTCATCATTTAGATTGACTATAAATTAAAAATCCTAATAATCATTATCCAAATATATTATTATATTGGTATTTATATTAATTTGTAGAAAAAGTCTCATTAACTTACACTTTTTTGTTTTCCATCAATAATTTACACTTTTTAACCCTAAATACTTAATGTATATTTATATTTAGCCATCAATTTGAGAATTTTTTTCCTTAAATTTTTTAAAAAGCGTTACAAAAAGTATTTATATTTAATTTTTTTAAGTTACAATTGTCACTCAAATCAAAAGTCCTAATTGTTATCAAACAATATGAAAACAATCCTAATTGTTATCTAATTATCATAGGAGTGTGATTGAAAATAAACATATTCATGTTATGGGTCGTGTCATGATCAAATACATATACTTAAATGTCAAGTACAGGATCACAAGTATGTTTATATTTTAATTCTTAATAATCTTTCATGATAATATCACATTATGAGTACAATTGATTTCAAAAAATTATATAACAGAGAAATTATTGTAGCATGTGCCTTATGGATTGACAACGACAAACAATCCCATCAATATGTATCAGCTAATAATGACAGTGACGAACATGTGGTTATTGTACTACAACTTGCAAAGTATAACACTTAGAACCGTATATTTTCAAAATTATAAGTTTTATGAATTAAATGTATGAAGATCTAATTTTGATAATATCGTAAACCCCGTGTCCAGTGTCGGACACAGGTCTAAAATCTAGTATTCTATCATATGATATGATATTTCAATAATTTTATAACTAGCACGGTACCTGCGCAATGCGGCGATGGTAGCTCAAACAACGGTCTGGTGGTTCGGCGACAGGTGGTGCTAGTGGCGAGTGGTGACGGTACCGTTAGCGAGTGGTGGTGAACCTGTGATAATTGAGTTAAAAATAATTGATCTAAAGTATGGTGGATAAATTATTAGAAGATAATGGAATAATAAAGTAAATTAATTCATTAATGGTAGTTTAGTCAATTTGCATGTTCTATTTTTGTAAACTTTCAACATGAGGTATAATTTTTATATAGTAGCAAGTATACATATAAACTTTTTATGCACAATATATATTTTGATAAGATATTATTTGTATATTACCATGTAAACAAAAATATCTATATAATTATTAAAACAATAGTTAACCTAGCCTTTTAAAGGTCTCTTCAAATTTAAAGTTATTTTTAAAATTTGCCACATAGGTGTTTATCCTATGTGGCATCTCTATAATTTTTGACAATATTTATCTCTATTTTATATATGTCTTTTACAAAATATAAAAGCAAAGAAAAAAAATCATAAACTGTATAAACTTAAAATATACTTTTAAAACTGAAAAATATTTAGTTTTCAGAATAGTTATATTCAATCCTACATATTATAAACTCTAACTATGTCACATTTATCATTTGATATATTAATTTAGTTTTCTTTTTTATTTTTTTTTTTTGGTGATCATGTAAAAACAATTTTCTTTTTTATTTAATATAAGGTTTTTTTTTTAAAAAAAATTTTATAAACATGGAGGACTTTTCTCTTTTAGGTCGAAGGAAATGTTCATCAACTTAGTTGGTAAAAACCTCCATAATGCCCAATGAACATTTTGAAAATATTCAAGTGTAAACATCAATTGTTTTCATATTTATCTTTAATAACATTTTGATAGTGATATATCATACACATCTTTAACATTATTTTATTTATATTCACATGCTTATGAAATTAATAAGAACAATCACATTGAACTAATTAAACAAAATATTTGTTATTGTGTATGTCTACATCAAAACATTTAAATCAACACTAATTAAACAATAACTTATAATAATACGCGCATCGCTCGGGGTAAAATATCTAATTTAAAAATAAATAAAGAAACAAGCAATCCAGGCTGGGAAACAGAAAGTCCATGCTATACCTCCCCCCTATGCCGTACGGTCCATATTTTCCTCTCCCCACATTAACTTCCAAAACGGTCGGTGATTTGAATTCCTTTTTATCTTTATTTTCAAAAAAATATCCCAAAAACACAATATTACGAATAAATAAATTCTATATCATGTTTATAATATTTATAAAAAAAAATATATCATATATTATTCGCAAAATAATATTATGAATTCCAAATTGGTCTTATGCATTTTCCTTAAAAAAAACATTATATATTATTTAATTTAGTAAAAGCTCAGTTATTTTGACGTTATATTTATTTAATTATAGTCTTTGATTCTGTTATCATGCAGGTCTACGTCCATCACGCAATAAAAAATCGACACGTGTTTCTTGCCAGTTGTAATATCATAACTGCCTTTCCGTTAATCTTTATCTTGAGGCTTTTTTTCCATTCATATATAAAGACCCTATTCTCCACATATTTTTAAATTTCACAAATTTGAAAAAACTATGGATCCAGTCAAAGGTCCATGGAGCTCCGAAGAAGACGAACTTCTGAAAATTTTAGTTCAGAAACATGGTGCAAGAAACTGGTCTCTAATAAGCAAATCTGTTCCGGGTCGGTCAGGGAAATCGTGCCGGTTGCGTTGGTGCAACCAGCTGTCTCCACAAGTGGAGCACCGCGCGTTTACGCCTGAGGAAGATGAGATGATCCTCAAGGCGCACGCGCGGTTTGGGAACAAGTGGGCGACCATCGCCCGCTTGTTGAATGGGAGGACAGATAACGCGATAAAAAATCATTGGAATTCTACGCTTAAGCGCAAGTGTTCGTCAATGGGTAGTGATGATTTTGGGTTTCTCGATGGTCAAGATTTGGTTAGTTATCAGCCCCCTCTGAAACGGTCTGCTAGCCTCGGACCGGATGTTAGCAATATTCAGTCCAGCATCCGGTCCGAGGTAGGGTTATTTTTTAATAATAACTCTAATAGTCCTACCACATCAGAGCTGACTGAATATTCCAATATTACTAATAATAATAATCGAGCTGAACCGGTTACCAAACCGGTCCAGGACGATGTACCAGATGATATGTTGGCTTTAACTTTGTCATTACCCGGATCTGCAGCAAAAGAAAAGTTGCCAGTGCCCGAGAAGGCTCCACCGGCACAGATGCAAGCAACTGCGCCGGTGGTGCAAACGGGTGATACGAATTATTCTTATAATTCGAAACTACTCGAGATAATGCAGGAGATGGTTAAAACGGAAGTGAGGCATTATATGTCAGGGATGGAGAAAAATGGACAGTGGTTGCAAACTGAAGCTGCCATAAGGAATGCTGTGTTTAATAATATGGGGATGAACAAAATTGGATAGTAGTATTAGTTTTGATGAAAAAAAAAAAATTTTTTTTAGCTAGTCAATGCTTATTATTGGTTATGAGGTTGAATTAAGGTACTTGAAAAGTTGGGGGTAGTTCAGATTTAATTTTTTTTATAAACCATTGTCTTGTATAGAGATATGATGAAGTCAATTTCATGAGTAGAGAATTCTTTTGGACATGGTTTATTTTCGTTATTAACTCTGTAGTTTTTCAATTTAATTAGTGTTATGTTACTCTTTAATCTTTATATGCCTTAAAATCTCGTAATTAATTAGTATTGGTTTCTAAATAGTTTCTAATGAAGACTTGAAACTGTAATGGATGTTTTGTTTTGATTACGTGCTTGATGAGAAAGAGTATTTGGAGTTATGTGATTTTTTTATTATTACTTTTTTTGTTTTCATATGTTTTGAGTTTAATGTCTTCTTTTGAAGTTATCTTGGACATGGATTGAGGAGAGAACTTTGAGAGTAGTTTGACATCTGCAACTTTGAGAGTTTGAGGAGTATTGAGAGGTTTATAGGATTAAACGATATCTTATCTTTAATCACTTTTATAAAGAAAGATATGCTCTTTTAAACTAAATAATGATAAGATTTTGGAACACTTTTAAACATTGAATCCTAGAAGAGGAGATTTATGAGTAAAAGGCATGTAAGTACACTATGTATTTAACTACTTGTTTATTTTAGTGTACTTGTTTATTTCTGAAAAAATATTAAAGCATTGCATACCCTGGTATATATCTTTCTGGATCGTCAAGTAAAAAAAGCCTCAGATTATTATATATGATTTGTTAAAACCAAAAGTTTGTTTAGCCATATAACAAGCTGCCAAGCATCACCATTTACACATAAGCACTAAACTCTAGAGTCTAGAGGTGCTTACGCCTGAGGTGCAAAGGCTCGAACGGTAGGGTCTATTAAGTGTTAAGTTGAGGGACATCCGTACTGACCCGGGGCACAAAGGCATTGCGCCTTGCATACGAGTGACTAGATTAAGTGTGCCTTGTGAGTTTGGTCCTGTTGACAGAAATATTCGTTCTTATAAAATGGGCCAGTGAATGTTGTTTGAAAAACCCAACTAAGCTTTTGGAAGTCTGAAGTCTCATATTTCATCAGGCTGAATGGCTGACATTGTAATTACATCAGATAACTAGCTATTGGGTCTAAGTTTTAGAAAGAAAAAAAAGTCATCTTTATATCTGCATAATCTATTTTGATTTACATATTCCAAGTATGATGTGCCTTGTGTTCATGAGGCTCACACCTGCCTCTGGCATCTAGGACCCAAGGACCCATTTCTGGCGTAGTGTGCGTTAAGCTTTCAACAACTAATATCAACCCCCAAAGATAGGGTTAATGACTTAATGCCATTTTATATTACAAGAATACAAGCATACTACCTATTTTTGCCACTTTTATTATACAGTACTTCTTAGTGATCTGAATGACCAAATGAAACACGCTGCTACTAAACGTGGCGAAAAACTACGCTCGTTTGGAGTGGTTGTAACCATAATATGTACATATGCCATCACCATAAAAGAGCATATAAACTCAAAATTTACCATCACCACCATGGAGGAGCATATCAACAACCTGACTCATGGTGGGTCTTGCATCCTTATTTTCTTCTGCACATTGCAAAGCCACTTTGATGAAAATCGCCATTTGAATCCTATCATAATCTCCCTTTACATTAGAATCCACAACCTCTTCTATCCATATGTTCTTTCCGCCATATCCATCACCTGCAGCTGCAGCAACCTTCTCTCGGACCCATTGAACCATCGTTTTCTCGTATGCAACTCCACCTTGTGGGCTTCTTCCTGTTATCATTTCCAACATCACCACTCCGTAGCTATAAACATCTACTTTTGATGTTATCGGTAGTCCAACAAAAAACCATTCTGGAGCCATGTATCCTCTTGTCCCTCTTGCTTTTGTGAATTCCGAGTTACCTATTCCATCTCTATCCAAAAACTTAGACAACCCAAAATCCGCAACTTTTGGCAAGTAATCACGATCTAACAAAATATTATGAGGCTTTACATCACAATGCAAAACCCATTCCAAACACTCTTCATGTAAATAAGCCAGTCCTTTTGCTGTCCCAACGGCAACATCAAATCTTTTCTTCCAATCAAGATTATTCAACTGTAGATTATCAGCCAATGATCCATTCTCCATGTACTCGTAAACCAATATCCTGTGTTTCCCTTCAGCACTATACCCCCATATATCGATCAAATTCATGTGATTAAGCTTCCCCAATGTACTCACTTCTGCTAAGAACTCTGCTTCCCCATGATTGCTATTAGCTTCTTTGAGACGTTTTATGGCTGCAACTCGGTTATCTGAGAGAATTCCTTTGTACACAACTGCACCACCTCCTCTTCCTATCTCTGTCTTGAAATTTTCAGATGCCTTTTTCAAATCTGAAAAGCTGAAACGCTCGAATCCTGTTGCAGCTTGTAGGTAACCTTGGGATTTCGGGATAGCTATCCTGGTTTTGTAGAAGAAATAGATTATGCAAATGACCTCCAATGCACCAAGCACATAAGTGAACAATAGCAGGAACTTAATTGACCCTTTTTCATTCTTCTTATCGTATATGCGTTCAAGTTGTACCATTCTAGGACTCCCAGAACAGTTCAGTTCATGTTTTCGAATAACTTTATTTGTATTAGAAGAAAGGGTACTCTTAGGAACTCTTAGATACAAAGTACCATTAAAACTAGCAGACCCGAATCCATTCAGCAACACAAACTTTGTATAACAAAGAAAAATTCCTTGATTCTTATTAAACCTGTACTGAAACCCTTTGCAATCGCACATATTCTTGCACTCTTGCTTGCATACATCTAACGTTACGTTAGGCAAATATTTTGAGTCATACCCATAGAAATCAAAATGAGTGAGTTTTAGAAAATCATCCTCATCTTCACCATTACCACATAAACTTGACTCGAAATCTGGTTCACACCCATAAGACCAATCGGTTACGTTGACCATTTTATGATATGGTAAGCATGTACATTTCTTACCATAATTCGGGTCGTTGGAACAAGTACTGTTTTCTCCACAACTTCCATGAATCAAGCACGTTTGTGAGATAGCTTGCCAAGTAACTTTCCAAATACTTTTATCCTTATCAAGACTATACACTCGTACGTTACCATCCAGATCCATGGTCAACCTTCTCATGGATAAAGCTCCATCATCTGAAGCATTAAAAAACAAATGATCACTCGAGTTAAATCGGCCTAACGAGTCAATAAATGCAGTCCTTTCACCTCCCCAAGTGCTCCTACCAGCATCCCAAGCTCGGAGCTCAGGATTTGGCCAATATATGCCTGTAACTTTAGGATTGCTATAAACAAGCCGAAGAACGTTATCATTATCAAAGATAAGTTTATAAAAGCCCGAAGTATAGTTAGTTCGGCTTCTTGAAGAAACAAGCGTAGCATCTTTAGTTAGTGGTTGATTTGGAAGAAGTGTATCTGTTGGTGATACAAAACTTTGCCATAAAACTTGTTCATCTTTACTTTGAAGGTAAAGATTACCCGAGTTATTTAGCTTTAACTCTGCAAACCCTGTTGTATCTCGTGTTCGTGTGGTCCAAATGGGCAAGTCTTGATCAGCATCATGTAAAGCAAGATTACCCGTCTTTGATAGTAAAAGTTTTGAACGTTTTCCATTGACGGGTATGTCACGGTTAGCCATCCAAACCACGGTTTGTTCACCATTAGACAACGGTTTAGTGAACCATATCGAGAAACAAAAAGCGTTGTCACCAACGTTGTAAAACCCGGCGGTGAAAACGCCATCTGGTGAGATCAAGAAGTTGTTTTTCTGGTCTACATAGAGGGATGAGTCTAGTTTTAAGGCATTGGGTGGTGAAGATGATGATACTAATAGTGTAAGATGAAATATTAGTGTAAAAAGCACAAGAAGGTGAAGCATAAGATTCATTTTGATTGAATGTAAAATTACAATATATGAATTAATATATGAATTATATGTTATGTTATTTATAAAAGTGAAAAAATTTCAGGTGATGAAATTTGCAAGGGACCACTACTATTAATGGACAAGATAGTAAGCTATATCATTATAATTAAGAGAAATAAAATAAAAAATTAGGTAATCAACTAGCACTAAATAAATTTGGACTTTGATGAGGTGATTTCTAAGAAATTGGACATGAAGAGAATATATCCAAAAGTTTTACTATTACTTAAATAAGTCAATGAAAATCATAAAAGAAGCAAATGTGAAAGAAATCAACGATGTGAAATCCTCATTGATATTAGATGTATTTTGTTGAAAGTCATAATTCAGTAACACCATAAGTATGATTACAATACAATGAATTTAATCAGGAATAGTAGTCAAACAAGTTCATTTTAATTCAAGAGTAAATGTCGCAAATAATGTCCCTAAACTCATCGTCTCTTGGTTTATTTTCTATTAGATGGCTTCCGTTAAGTCTCTACGTGCATCTCACATAAGAATATTTATCACGAAAAACCCTTATGGTTTGTCAATTTAATAGAACCTTGTGCTAACTAAAAAGATTTTAGTACATTTTCCTTGTGAATCTTTATGAATAGACCAAAGTATTTTTCTTTTAAATCTTTATAAATCATAAATAGACAAAAACATTACTTATATGGTATAATTTGTAAAACAACAATGATATATATGACTAAAACTCATTGGTTTAAGCATGTTTAAACCATTAATATCAAGACATATGATACTATGATAGTGTGTTGAAGGTGAAAATAAGTCAAACCACGAGTCTTTCACTCAGTACGCCACCATCCAATAACTAATTGTGACCCTTCTAATAAAAAAGTAAAAACGACAATCAAAAGTGGGAACTTGACCAATCAAATGGATGGCTGCTTAAAATATCTAACATGACTATGACTATTTTGGAATAATGACATGTAATAAAAACAAAAACAAAACTGCCTTCCATGAAATATTCAAAGTTGCTATCAAGGTGTTTATCCGTTTCTTGTTTACTTTTATGCCAGTAATATTAAAACATTTGATTTAATAAAGATACAAGTTTTACACAATTCAATATCGAAAAACTAAAAATGTAGGGTTGGCCGTTTGTATCTTCTTCGTGTTTTGCATGTTGAAAAACTTACTTTTAATCCCAACTCATTTAGTTACTCGTATCCAAAAATTAAAATCATTTGCTAAACCATGTATGAGTCTATTGTGTTAGACTGATTTAAAACTAAACTAAAATGAAATTAAATACAAACTACAAAAAATTAAACGTGTTATTTTATCAACTATTTATGAAATAAACCCGTTTAGCCTCGGTATACCCATTTATTTCTGTGCTAATTCTATTCAGAAGATCATTATGCATAGTCAAGCACATCACCATATTGATGGTCAAAAAGAGCTTTTATCTAAGGGAAATGATATTCCTACAAACACATTTTACTTATCTGCAACAATACCTGCATCATGCAGTTGTATTCTGTGCATAAAAATTTGTGTATTTGTTGTAGATGGCTAAATTCTGTTGTAGAAATATCACTTCCCTTACTAAAAGTCGACACTAATTTATCATACTACCAACAAAATATGCATGGTTGCATTACTAGATCACAACAGAGTTATTAGAGCTAACAACAAAACGCTGAAACTCCACCATACCATAGCAAAAAGTTAGTTAGTGAAATCAAGTTCTAATTTAGATTGACCTGTA
This sequence comes from Erigeron canadensis, assembly GCF_010389155.1. NCBI lineage: Eukaryota > Viridiplantae > Streptophyta > Magnoliopsida > Asterales > Asteraceae > Erigeron > Erigeron canadensis. The sequence goes on along the minus strand of NC_057767.1, from coordinate 7,544,902 downwards.
TTGAGAACTCGACGCATAATAAAACTACGATTTCAACTCACTTGTAATTGAACTTCGCATGGTTGATGGTTGGTCTTGCATATTTTCCTGGCTTGTCACAATCACCTACAGACTACAGTAGCTCTCCTTGCCAAAACCCTTCACTATGCATACAACAAAATGCAACCCATGGACCTCAGGAAGAGTAATTGTCTAGCATGGAGATTAAGTTACTATGTACATCTTTTTTAGCACAATCATGTCATTACTCAATTGTGCAAGAACCATCTGGTGTTTCATAGGCAGGTTGAAAGAATGGGCTTTCATTCTTCAGCAGGAACCTGTGATATTTGATAATTAGAATGTTTTGTTAAAAAAATATTATTTTGGTTTAAATTAGACATACAAAAAGCTAGAACTTAGTATAAGCTTTTGATAATGAGACGAACCCTAGATAGAAGAGTACAACCAATGAGAATGGTCGCAATTTCAACAACTTTAGCTAGGAATAGGTCGACTTGGGTCATGTTTTGTCTCTGATAGACCAAGGCAAAAAAAGTTTAGTATCATGTTTATTCAAAAAATTAGACTATTGTAACCAACTAACCATATTGATTGTGTGATCAAAAAAATATATAACTTCTTTCAAAATGGATAAACTTTAACTCAACGAACATGACCCACCCATCTTGCCACCTCTATAAAGGCATGACTTTGGACTACAAACTTATTAATACATTGTTGGAAAAGGGGGAGTCATACTTGAGAAAGTCTTGTAACCTGTGCTGCAGCTTTGTCAGTATCTCCTTTTCAATGTTAGCATGATGAAGTATCTCCGGCAATTTGACTGCAATGAATGAAATCATTTAAATTCCGGAGGAAAAAAGTATAGAAAAATTAAGTTTCCAATACATTATACAGTTCCGAGGACCGTGTAGATAGTGTTGACTACAAAATCATAATGTGACGTTTTGGGAAAGGAATTAACTGGTGAAATATGTTCAAAAAACAAAATAAACTGAAAAGCAAGAGATAGAGAAGTAATGTGCTGAAATACCATGTCAAATGCAGAATTCTCGGTAGCATGATACTTTGAAAGCAATAGTAAAAGTTTCAACAATCTTGCCTCAAAGGCTCAAACAGTGGTAAAAGGTCATATCATGAATGAAAATTTCATAAATCAACAAGCATTAGAGAGATGATTTATGAACAGCTATAATCACATAAAGAGGCAAACTTAATACATAAGGGGTGCAATTGTCTAAGTATTTCTCAAAAACATCATGTATTATCAGCGATAGCTACAGTCTACAGATATATATTACCCTCAGCTAAACCTGAATTACAAGCCTACCATTATTTGCCCATATATAGAGTAGACAATATAGAATGATTTATGGATGAACAGGTCAACTTTGCTACTAACAGCTATCAGGTTAAAATGGATAAAGCAGTTAACTTTAAAAATTTAGCTAAAAGATGAGTCAAGTGTCTCTGGCAGCGTATTCATGATGCAAAAAGCCTCCTTGATCATTTCAGTTTGATTAATAGACTACTTCCGTCATCATGAAGTTTTTTAACCGTAACTAATTATTTAAATAAAATTCAAATAAATAAAAGACTAAAAAGGTTGTTCATGGGTGTCCTGCACAATCTATTGACCAACCCACAGATTGTTCAACCTTCACTGCAATGACATGTTTTTGAAAAGGCTCACAAATGTTGGAAGTTGGAAAAACAAACTATGCCTCTGAAAGTTGATGCTTTCTTATGAATTTAGCTGTTGTTAACTGTTAAGTAAAGACAACAACCTAAACAGTTAAAGTAGAGTAATAAGAACCAACCAGAGAGAATATAAACTACTTTCTACCCGAGCATGGTACTCTAGCAAGTTCCAAATTCATCTTATTTTTAAATGCGTAAAGACACATTAATTTTTTGATCGGGGAAGATACTGAATCTTTTCAAATTTTCCTTCGAGAATGAAATATATTAGTTTGGAATAAATGCATATGTTTTAAAAATTACATACACCTATTTTATTTTTTATTTTAAAACGAAAATTGTTCAAATGAACGAATGCTTAACCTCATAACCAAATGAAAAAAGCAGAACTTTCAGTTTTGGTTTAGGTTGAACGAAATAGTGAACCGATTAACTTGGCTAGCCAATTACCGGTTAACTGTCTATTAACAGTTTAACACCCCTACCAACAGGTTTGCCCCATTTCCATTTTGCTATCCTACTATATTTGCCTCGCTCATGATAAAACATAACATGAAACAATCCATTCGTAAGTTAATGGATCAAGATATCCGACCTCTAGTTTTACAAAAAGCAGTGTATTACACAACTTAATTAAGAAATAAAAAGGAAATAAAAATGGGCCCACTAAAAAAGATCTAAAGAGACAAGGGAATAACCTAACCTAAAAAGATGATTCATGAGAATAGTTGAAAGAGAACCAAACAGAGAGAAAACAAACACATTTTCTAACTGGTCGTTGGTGTAAATCTTTACTAACGGTGGCAAATGGCCAGGGTAACTAACTGATTCAGGTCAGAACAAGTGATTTTGGGAAAAGTCAGATTACCCAAAACACTTTGGTCCAGATATTCCAAGTTCATGCAGTAGGATATACAAAAATGTTATTATGTAAATCATACTCAATTTTTTTTATAATTAGAAATGATTTAGCGGGTTTTATCTGCTGAGAACCCATTTTGACAGTTTTGACTTGGGTATGACACAATTGCTATTTTGCTAACATCTTTTATTTGAACAATTAAATATAAAAAGTAACCTGAAATGACCCATTCATAAGTAAATGGATCAGACCTCTAGATTTGGTGAAAAGCATTATATCTCTCAATTTTAAGAAATCTAAAAATAAACAGCAAATAAAACCATGCGTAACAAAAAGACTTAAAGAAGATAACCTAACCTAAGAGGATGATTCATTGAAATAGGTGAAAGAGAACCAACCAGATAGGGTAAGTGGTTTAGTGTAGGTCAAGATGAGTGACTTTTGTATGAGTCTGTTTGTTCGGATTTCTGAAATACTTTCTGTCCAAACTTTTAATTTAGTTTGGTAATGATGTATAAAATTATCATATTATTCCACTAATTCTCAAATTTTCGCCTAGCATTCAATTTGCAGGTTTTATTTATAGAACATGTATTTTGATAGACTTTAGACCACCACATTTGATCTGTTTTAAAGTTTGCCAGCATTCTGACCCGTTAGATTTAACAATTAAGCAGAAGCCCATCCATATGTAAGTAAATGGATTGGGATCACCATTAACCACCTCTAATTTTAACAAAAAGCAGTATGTTAATTGTTAACTTGATGATAACTAACAGCATATAAAATCAGGCATACCAAAAAGACGTAAGAGATGTTCAGCTCCATAAATTTTTGAAGGAGAAACTTCGTTTGCAGTTGCTTCTTCATGCTGTTGGCGTTCACCTTTATAGAGAAGCATTGCAGGCAACGCTTGGTCAAAATAACAACGTATACCACTTAGAATTTCTCCAGCCAAATCAGAAGCCCTTCATCCACAATAAAATGTTTATGTATAGAACACAATGCAGATACAGATAGAAAGAGAGAAATTCAAATAAGGCTAAAACATTAATAAAATGTAAACGCTAATATGAACTTGCAGATAATATGTGCATGCATGTGGTTAAAAGAAAGGAGACCTGTCATCCTTATTTGACTGCTGTTCCAGATAGAGCTTTAATATGTCATCGATATTTGGAGAACATGGAAGTTTTACAAGCTGCAAGATAGAGTTAAGAAAATTGTAAATACAGATATAAAAATTATTTGGCTTCTGAAATCTACCTTTAATTGAAGAAATAATAAAAAATAATATTGGAAGTTCAGTCATTTGACACCTTGCCCATATGCGTTATGTATTCCCAATGATTGACCAGATGCTTTTTCAAAGTGGGTGGAATCTGGAGATCAATGAGCTTTCCATAAGATGCAGTGCCCTTGCATATAAGGGGTAAAGTTAGTCTAACAATTCGAAAATAAGAAACAAAATAATAAAACCATAAAGCATAAATAAAGATCAGATAGAGATGGCCCAATGATTTGACAAATGTGATGCATACAACACATATCATATATGGCCATTTAACAGAAAGCACTAATTTAATGATGCTTGGTGCAAACCCTTGCTATTTTCATTGTTATATTTCTTATGCACCGTAACATAACATGGAACTAGCATAAATTCATTTTAATTTTAAAAAAAAAATGATGCATATTAAACCATGTTGAAAAAAGCACTAAAATTAATTATTATAACCAAAAAATACTAATAATAATACCTTTGTCATCCTTTTTCTCTTCCTTCCTCTTGTCTCTGCAATATGTTAAAAAGAGGGAAATCCAAGTTTAACAAAGGCTAACCATACATAGCTCAATTAGTTCTTAACACAGGACACCATTTACTAGAATAGCATGAATAATAAAACCAAACAAACACAACTCGTTGGTCAATGCGGCTAATGTCATAATAAAAGTTGCGGAAAGGTAATCTTCAGTTGAGTTGATAGAATAAACATTCTAACCATTGGGATTTTTCCGCTTCAAATGCAATGCACGTCCAGACTTTGTGACGTCCAGTGGATGTTCTTTCTCCAGTGCTTTCTGTTTTAGCAGATTCCCTTTGGGATTTTTCAGCTTCAAATGCAATGCACGTCCAGACTTTGTGACTTCCAGTGGATGTTCTTTCTCCAGTGCAATCTGTTTTAGCACATTCTCTTGGTTGTACTTCATGAGATGATCCATCCCTACCCACTCATCATATCTATCAAATCGAAAGATTAAACAAGTGAATGGTAATCAATGAAGAAACAAAAACGTATATTTTATTTGAAAGAACACAACAGATGTGCTCACTTTTTCTTCCAACCCTGCAAAAAAAATATATATATAAGAGAGTTGTGGTTTATAACCTTTTTGCAACTGAAAAGGACTTGAATAACTTCTTTGATTAAAAAAACTTACAATATAATGAACCAAATAACATGTCCCTCCAGAATCAACGTCTAGCACCTGTTAGATTAGAAAGCCCCCCATAAGATGCTGTCGATAAATTATAATATAATGCATTATGTGGAACATAAAAAAATAATAATAGAGGGGCTAAGATATTGTATGCAACTAAACCCTAACTAGTCCTATCTTGTGTTAAAATAGACCATAGGAAATAATCTTAGATCGACAAACAAATAAAGCAAAGAACAAACTGTTTAGCACCATCTTCAAATACGGATGGAAATTGCTTTTTGAACTACTGTCCGGCCAAACCATATGTCCTGTTCAGCCAGTTGTCAGTTTGTCACACTAAATTTATATCAAGTGGACCAAAAGACCATGTATCTAGCTAACCTTTCTCCCATCATCCCAAAGTAAATTCATTATTAACGAGCTACATAGTTTACTGGAAGTGTTTTATTATTGGTCAACCATCTACAATAGCTCTCATGATTAATGACAATATATAGTTTTCTTATGGACCAAAGTATTGGATAACATCAAGGAAAACAAGAAACTGTTGCACAGAATCTGGGGAAATTCCAGAAATTTTAGCATTCATATTAAGACCGAGGGTATTGTACAACTATAAAATTCCAGCAAAGATAACAGTATAACAAGCCTAACAGTTCTCCTTTGTACAACAAAAAGTACAGCCTTTACAGCCCCTCTTTTACTACTCTGAACAATCCAGATTTGGTCCTAAAATGCAAAACTTATCAATAATAATTCCTTAGAGCCCAAGTCCTCTACGTTGATAACATCTAATAGTAAATTAACACTGTAAAGTCAAACATAAGGACATTATATCAGGCTATCATGATATCCAATACTGGCACTCACAAACCTATATGGGGTCAGTGTTAATGGCCAAATTAAATGTCGAGTCAAATACGTATGCTAAACTTAACATTTGGTTTGGTATCTAAATAGTTCAACCACCAACCATACAACTTCCAATACAGATAACTTTGCTCCATGACCGAGTGAAATGTTTAGTTCAGAGATAAGCTTACAGTTTGCTTCGGCAACACAATTTCAGCCAGTACACTGATATACGTCCACAACTTCTGATATCCTTTTGGTACCAAACTTTCATCATACATATCCAATCCAGGGGTGGGAGTTGAACGCACAAGAATATGCAGATAATAGGGTAATGGTAGAAGCCTCACCCTCCGGAAAAATCAAAATCAGCCATTACTTTTTTCTCCTACAACTTTCATCTTTCTCTTCCTTTGGTCTTATACGTCCATCCAAAACTCCTCTTCTTGAAAAAGCGTCATCTCTTTGCCTTTTCTTTTTCCTTTTTAGTATAACACTCAAGCAATGTGGATCTAGAGAGTTCAAATTCTGCCTCCAAATCAGTACTTTGTCAAATGAAATCCTAAACACATTGGAAGTTACATACCAAAAGTAGTTTGTATATACCAGTTGTTATTAGGTATGTTGCAGTCATCACATCTTTCAAAATCGAAAAGTAGAGTTCTGTATGTTGTTCATATGATTTGAGCCACCACGTTTTCAGCAATGGAAGTAGCCAACATCATTACACCACATGGTTGCCATGCTTTTTCAATTTTGCGGATATGATATATAGGTTGCATAAACATTAAAGATATATCTGCATCAAAAAACTTTCACCTAAAATCCAAAATATTCCACCCGACTCACCTAAATTCCAAAATATTCAACCCGAATCACCTAAAATCTAACATATTCCACCCGACTCACCTAAAGTCCAAAAACATCCACCCAACTCACCTAAAGTCGAAAAAAAATCCACCCGACTCGCCTAAAGTCGAAAATATTCCACCCAAGTCCCAACTCACCTAAACTCATCACTCTAGCTGTAAACTCATCTTGTAACCTCTGTTCAAGGCCGTCTCTACGGTTTTGAAGCCTTAGAAGTTAGTACATACTAGAATTGAGTGCTAAGTACATAAAACTTATAAAACTTGGATGACTTAAAAAGTTTATTGAGTTAGAGCTTACATAAAATTGGTATGGTAGTCATCAAACGGCTCGTCACGAGCGTTGTCATAAGGTTGTCGTGGGAGGAAGCCGTTGGCACGCCCTTGTCACGAGGACACATCGTGAGCATGCGTCACCATGGAAAAGAGGAGAGGACAAAGAGGGTGGGGCCCACGGACCGTTTGAACCATTAATAAAATGTTTTTGTATATCATCGGTTGCCATATAAATTTTTTTTTAACCATTTTACCATTATTAATACATATCCAAATACTCGTTTTTTTAACCATTACACGTACTCGCACCTTTCACCAAGTTTATACAATTTCCTCGAATCTTAATACACATTTTACTACACCGTCTATAAGAAACAACCATCCCGACCACCAGCTAGCGATATGTGACAAAGCTTACTATCACCCGCTAATTCCTCATCCTACCCGAGGACAAGCATCCCGTCGCCAAGCAATATGGCGTCGCCAAGCGGTTTTGTGTCTTTCTCAGGCGTCAATCCATTTTCATAATCATATTATGGTTAAACCTATTTTCAATCCGTCCCGCCACAATTCTATGCTCCACATTCAACAGATTAGTTCCCGAAAAAAGTACGAAAAAAAAAGAACAAATAATACATGCATTCAAGAATATCGAAAAACTAAGCAGCACTTGCCTCTGGAGACAGAGCTCATGGGTTCGATCCTCATCCCATGCAAAGGTTGGAGGGCCTTTTCTACCATTTAGGTAGAAACTGGAAGCAGCCTCTCTACTTAGGTAGAGGTAAGGTCTGCCTACATCTTAACCTCCCCATACACCGTCAAGGTATTGGGGCTCAAAACCCACTTATTCAAGAATTGACACGGGCAAAGGAAATGATACATGCATTCAACAATTCCTGACTGTTTGCCTAAAAATGAAAAAAAATTCAAAAAAATTCAAAAAAATATCAACAACTAACTGGTGGGCAAACTTGCAATTCTGTTGGAAAAGTTATTGTAATGTTTTACGAGTAACTTATTTTTAATAAAAAAAAAATTAGTAACTTATTTTTAATAATACACACAATAAACAAATGCATTGTCGAAAGAACGAAAACTAAACCTTAGCGTCATAAATAAGACGACAATGATAAGCCAAAACTTTTTCTCCTTTACTATAAGGAACGACATCGTTTTTACTTCCTGTCTCCTTAGCATTGTCATCGTTGTCGGAAGCTGTGACAGATGAGTTATTGTCGTCGTATGTTATAGCAACGTTTGGGATCAGCATTTTGTGGTTTTAGTTACTGTTTTTTTAGTTAGTTAGGGAAGTGATTGGTGGTGGTGGGTCGGTGGGAGGGTCTTTGATCGGAAACGCGAAAACCCAAATGAGATGCTTTTTAAAGTTTTTAACTTTTTATATATATGGAGTTTTTGGGCTTGTTAAGGTTGATGAGAATTTGTGGTGGGCTATGTAATTAACAAAAGTAGTGGGCCGAAAACCCATAAAAAAAAACCCAAGATCGAACCTGGTCAATCTCGGGTTTGACCAGAACCAATTCGGGTTTTAGAAAACCCAAGGGTTTGAAACCGCTTTGGTTTTTAGGTTTTTGAATCGGGTTGAATCAGGTTGGGTTCGGTTTTTGCATGTTTGGCCCAAGACCGGGTTCAAACCAATTTGGGTTGGATCAAACTTAATTTTCATCTCGTTGACCAAAATTGGTTTGGGTTGGATCAAACTCGTTTTTGGTCAGCTTGACCAAAAACCAGTTCAGTTCGGGTTGGATTGAACACGATTTTTGCCCATCTTTAATTATACGTTTGTAAGTTTTTACTATATGAATCATCTTTCACGAAATGTGGAAAATGTAAAATTTAAAGAGTTTTTTTTTTACCGGAAGATAAATAAGTTGTTTCTAAACAAACCTCTTATCATTTTATAAAGGAGTAAAAATCAAACATTTGACTTTTATACCCAAAAGCATGAAATTTTCCTCTTAATTCAAATCAAGAAAATTTACAAATTCTATTTTCTATATGGGGGTATTATTTGACTTTCAAAGGAAGGTTATAAACATGTTGTAGATTGTTATAGTTAAATGATGACAAATTTGTTATGTGAAATTTTTTCAAAGATAAGAAAACTTCACTTTTTTTAAAATTTAAGTCTGAGTTTGATTTTACTAGCGTTGTACCCGCGCGATGCAGCGGGGAATAAGAAAAAAATGTCGGTGGTTTGATGGTGGTTTTTGGGGCGGTGGTGGATGGTGTTTATGAGGGGATAACGTACATAGAAGGTGGATTGCGGCGGTGGATGGTGGTATTTGGGGCGGTGGTGGATGGTGTTTATGGGGGGAGAAAATCAGAGAAGGGGGAGGGAGAGAAAATCGGAAATCGGATGAACGTATGTGTGTGTAATGAGCGTGATGGAGAAAAAATAGGGTAGTGTAAATTAGGAGGGCATAAAAGACATTTTAAAGGTAGAGGTGTTAAAAGGGGGTGGGGTAGTTTGCTTATTAAGGGAGTATAGATTTGAAAATCAAAAATGTGTTATAAAAATACGTTAGTGTTTTTTAAACAAAAAAATTGTGTTATGATTGGCCAAGTTGGTTCCACTTTTTTTTTACCTTTTATTTTCTTTTAAATGTAGGCTTTGTAATGGAACGATCATTATTTTTTATCAGGAAAAGACACTATAATAGAATAATGCTTTCAATTTGTCAGGAAGCCACTAATTCAATTTTGATAGTTTAATTGTGTGAAGTTTTCGGCTAAATAATCCTTTAAATTTGTATGTTAATATAGTTTTTCTCATTTGATTTTATTTGAAAATCAAAAATGTGTTATAAAAATACGTTAGTGTTTTTTAAACAAAAAAATTGTGTTATGATTGGCCAAGTTGGTTCCACTTTTTTTTTACCTTTTATTTTCTTTTAAATGTAGGCTTTGTAATGGAACGATCATTATTTTTTATCAAGAAAAGACACTATAATAGAATAATGCTTTCAATTTGTCAGGAAGCCACTAATTCAATTTTGATAGTTTAATTGTGTGAAGTTTTCGGCTAAATAATCCTTTAAATTTGTATGTTAATATAGTTTTTCTCAAAATATAATATTATGTTGAAATTTATAAATAATTTTTCATTTAGTTAAATAAGTCATAGTTTAAAATTGAGTTTTAAATATTATTCAAATTAAAATAATAGGTTCTCAAACAATAAAAGATGGATTTTTCAAGAAGGAATTTGTTAATGACAGCCCTTAGGTTTGTTAGTAAAAACTAATTGGGTGCATTAAAATTTGTACCTTGCTGTTAGGAAAATCAGGGGGCGGTTTTTAATATATAATGTACAAGTTTTTAAGCATGTAATAAGTTGTTAATGACAACTCTTAGGGCTGTCATTATCATTTTCCTTTTAAGAAACAAAGTCGACATATGATTGCTAGTTGCTACAGTAAACATGTAAATTCAATTAAATAAGTTAATTATTACTCTAATTAAAATTAATAATCAATGAATTTCAAGCTTAAAAAGTCAAAGCTTTCTAACAAATCTTAACTTATAAGATTATACGATTTGAATCGTTAAACTTTAGTTATATAGTTGTATTGTTGTACCAGCATATTCCTTAAAGGACATATATATACATATAGTTAAATAAATAATAGCAAATCGACTAAAACTATAAATCAAAAAGTAGAAGGGTCGAAATTGAACTTCTATAAATTAACAAGGCAAATATTAAAAATGGTGATAAATAATGGTGAACTCATCTTCTTGACTTATCTTCTTCAACATAAGATCTAAAACTTACTCCATTGGAATAAACTTAGCAGCTTTTTTTTCATGTTCTTCAAATTTAGCTACAAACAAATCAAACCCCGTCTATCTAAAAGAGTTTGTAAGGTAGGTCCTTGTTCAAATTGAAGGTAGTTCCCTTGTAAAATTCTTACAAATTTTTAGAAGGTTATATAAATGTTAGGTAGGTCTTAAGACCTACCTTTATACATGCTGGATCCGCCCTTCCCATTACCCTACCCACCACCTCCCATTTCACCCCACTAACTTGACATTGAAACCAATACCACTTACATGGCTCTTTATTCACTTTCAACAAGATTTTATTTCTTTGCTTTTAATTCTTGCATTACCTAGCAACCTTTATTCTTCACCTTATTTATATACCAAGTTACCAACACGAGTGGAATTTTCACACTAAAAGGATATCAATGTGAAATTACATCATATCATCGAAGTTTCACGTGGATGATACAAAAATCTCCTTAATTTCTTTTCCTTTCTTGCATTTTTTTAACTCGAGAATAAGCTTTAGTTTTTCATTTTCTTGTCGTTTTATTTCTTTTATATTCCTTTCTAATCTTTTCCTTGTATTAGTAACTTTAGTTCTCACTAATCCATGAGTATTATTTGCAATCTTAAAATGTGGGTCTATGTGCATATTCTTGACCGTAAAATATAACTTCATATACTCATTGACTTCAAACACTACATCATACATGTGTTTATTTCTATATTAGTGAAGATATGTATATTTATTTAGTGAAAAAAACTAATCTAAAGGTGCAAAAGAAAAAAAAAATTAAACTTTGTCTGTTTCCACGTGACTGTTAATCAACACCACACTATTAAACAACATCATTACGTTTATTTTATTCACAAAATCGCCAAGAGACAAACTGTCAACAAAAAAAATTCAAAATTCAAACTACAACAAAAAAAATTAAGGGGAAAATTCAAATTATGTATGTGATATATAGAAGATATAAAAAATAAGGTAATATAGTCTTTTTAAGTTCTTAATTACTTAAAGATAGAAGCCTAATTTGTTTTATAAGGGATTTTATAGATAAAAGGAAAAAACAAAAAAAGAAATTGACATACTTATAATCATTACTTTCCTTATGGACCAAATATAGTATGTTATATAATTATATTTGCTAAATATATTAACTTTTTGATGAATTCGTCTATTACCTCATGTTGATTGGTAAATTAAATATTAGATATTGAATATAAAATGTGATTGTCATTCTTTAGTCTTACTTGTGTGTATTGTGTACATTTTTTTAAAAATTGAAGATCACCTAGATCTTTAAATATTTGTAATTATCATTCTTTAGTCATATTTTTATTGTATAATTTCTAAAATAAAAGATCACATGATCTCTAAATTGATATGGTTGTCATTCCTTACTATTTTTTGAGTAATTTTTTGAAAACTAAGAACCACGTGATCTCTAAATTAAGGCGTATACACTCTAAATTAACGGCATGCAATCAATTAGTTTTTTATTTATGGATGCAATCCATTATTTGATATAGAAAGTGCATGGAATTAGTTTTTCAATCACTTACTAGTATTTAGTATCTAAAAAATAATAAAAATGATAATAAAATATCTAACGAGTTTTAATAGCCCATTGTTAGTATAAGATTTTGTTAATACTGACATTATCTTTAAATATATGAACATTTTTCCCCCTAAGTTAACTAGTAAAAAAAAACTTGTTATCACCATATCTGTGACATCCGTCATCAAAACTGGTAATTTATTATAGTCTCTAACTTACATTCCAAATTTATTGACTAATCAATATGCCTATATAGTATAACAAGCATAGAAATGTGGTGATCATTTCCAAAATGGGATTTCTATTACTTGGATTTCAATAGTTTAAGATTGAGATATTTGATCTTCCTAAACGTAGATGACTATAACTATCCCCGTAATTTTTAGACTTGTAGTTGTTAGTCATATTTATTTCTAAATATTGATAAATTACTATATGCTATTTAGTGGTAAATAAAAATCAATAGTTATCAAAACAATTTATAATCAATACAAGTAGTAGGATAATAATAATAATAATAATAATATAATAATAATAATAATAATAATAATAATAATAATAATAATAAGAATAAGATTATACAAAAAAAAAAAAAGTGGAAGTATAGCATTTAAGTGGGGGAGGGGGAACGGCCAAAAAAAAAAAAAAGGAAAGAAAAGAAAAAAAAATTGTATTTCTATTAGAACTCTTTTTAAATTATATATTAATATATCATAATTATATTCAAATTCTAAAACACTTATCCTTATAATAAATATAAGTAAATACCTAAACAAAAAAATAAAACTATTTTTTTCTCCTTCTTTTCCTTCTTGTCGTCGACCCAAAGAAAAAAAAGAGGGAAAACCCTCACAAGATCAAAGCTATTCTAATCATCATTGTCAAGCAAATTATCGGTAAGATTAATTAATATCTCTTATGAACTCTTTATTTAAATTATAATTAATAATAAAATTTTAAAGATTATATATATATTTTAAGGTATCTAAGGAGGAAATCATCAATCTTGGGATAAATCACTTGTCTTCTCTTTTTATATATATATATATATATATATATAAGCATATTTTTTTTAATTTATTAATCTTTATTTATAAGTAACCTATTTGATGAATATATATTATGACAAATTTATAATAATGAATGAAAGATTTTTTAGGGTTAAATCAAAAGCTTGAAGTATAAATCATATTCATGTTAAAAGTTTAAGTATTTAATGTAGCATAATAATTAATGTAATTAAAGAAATCCAATTATGAAGGCATTGAAATCATAATAACATATTTAAATAGGTGCTGGAAAGATTTGAAAGTTTATATATGAATATTAGTTGTAATAGTCTTTAAAACAGTAAGTTTGGGTTATTTCAGAATCTGGACAGATTCGGGTTGTTAACTTTGAAAGGTCGTATCTTGGTCATGGAAGATGGTTAAGTCAAGTTTTTGGTGTCTAAAATTAAGTTCAGGAAGTCTAATTTCTGTTGGAAGTGGTTTCGTGTCAAAATATGAAGTTTAAGGTTGTCAAACGAATTTTATAACAAAACTGCGCAAAGCTGAGTTTTTCGAACAGATTTAGGTCGACTTCAAATAGTCATATCTTGATCGATTTTATGAACTGGGAGATTATTTTTTTTCCAGAAATATTTTTAAGATGTTAAGAGTGTACAGTAAAAATTTAGATTTTTTTTAAGCTTCGAAGGCCCTCAACTTTTATAAAACTTTTCTGTGCGCAAACAGTGAATTTTCTGACTAGTCTGTGATTATGGAATTTTTAAAAATAGTTAATGTTCGAAATAAATTAAGTAAAAATTCATGTAAGTTTATAACACTCTAAGGTTACAGTAGTTAAGATTTGAAAACTTGAATTGTTCATTTCATCCTAATAAAAAATAGATAAAGTTACCAAAAATTTCAGTGAATAAGAGCTTGTAGAATTCAATCATAAATCATTAAAACAAATACGTTATATTAAGTTATGTGACTTGTAACTTAATAATATATGACAAATCAGTTGTGAATATTTTGAAAGTTGCCATATATATATATATATATATATTATCAAATACAGGTTACAATGGACGGTTCTTGACCATGTCCATAATTGTAACTTGTTCATATATATGTTGTGTAGATTCTAGCGACCTTGTTGGACTTTGCATAACTACTTGCTTGTTGAGGTGAGTTTCGTGGCCCCTTTTTATATTATTTCTTTGGGAGAAAATAATGCTCAAAACATTTTTATTTCTTTACTAGTTGTGCGAAAACTAGTTTGCTTTATTGGACATATACGTGTGCTTATGAAATGTGTATGTTAGCTTGTTTGCGTTGACTTCATGATGCAATAGATGTCTGTCGATATCTATTGAAGACAATTTATGGCAATGGATAACAATGATAACAAATAACCAACTTTATACTCCAACTGGTAGTTTATTGGTATAACAATGTGTGATTGAGTTATTGACAAGTGATGTGATTGAGTTGTTGGCAAGCAGTGGTGAGTTTATGTTGTTAGATAACTATGATGGCAATGATCAGTATTTGGTATGCATACATGCTACTACATGTTTATATTTACACTATTGTCCAAACCTCATTTATTATGCACAGCAAATTCATTTGTATCCCTATAAACCTACGAACTCACCAACATTATGTTGTCATTTTCGAGCATTCATTTTCAGGTAATAATAATGGTTAAGGAGACTGAGCATATGGGTTTTAGGAAGACCAATAAAGGGATCCTTCATGGACTCCTAGTTTGCATTTGAACATTGAACGTTATTTGTTGTTTGCTACATTTCATTTGCTATTTGAGGCGTGTTACCTAGACTTATCCCGCTTGTGGGAATCACAATTATTTAGATTTCATTTAGTATAGCTCTATTATAAAGTCTATGTGCTATTGCTATATCTTTTCATCATATCCTACGATTCCGCCTAAGGTGGGATGTGACAATATCGTGCGTCAGTAATCTTATAGAGGCTTTGAAAAAAACCCATATTACCCTATCTTTGAGCATTAAATTAATAAATGACGCATTATATTTCAGTAAATCCAAATAGAATTTACCGAGTTATAAAGATATCTGAACAAAAAAAAAGACTAGTGGTTATTCTTTAAAGACCAAATCCATGAATAACATCGAATATCTTCAAATTATTTCACATTAACATGGAAAGAAAATTTTAAATGAATTTAAAGGCTTTATCCTGTGGGTCATATTATAATATAAATTATATTGAATCATACATGGTGCACAATAAATGATTTCGATAAGGATATATATCATACATAGAATAACCGTTTAGATAATCGTGGTAACATAATCGTCATACATATTCTACCTTACAATTGGTCTCTAACGGAGAACCAAATTTATCCTAATTTTAAAATTATTGGTTGCGTAGTATATATATCAATACTATCATATTGCACCAAAAGTATGATTGGGCATTTATAAATTGATCGAGTTTTTTCCCCCATCAATTATTAATTATTTATAACCATCAACTAATGACATATTTACAACACTTTATGCTGATTCTCAACTTGATGAGAAAGTATTTCAATCTTAGGGGGGGGGGGGGGAGAAAAATATACGAAGACTGTAACATAATAATAACTTAACAATGCATCATTAATGTCAAATTGATATGAATATGAAGTCCAAAAGATTATAAATTTACAAATAATATCAAATGAATTACAATATGCATTCATAGTGAGAAAGTCACATATACCAACATCAAATGGACCTGATTTAATTAAAAATAATCCTAAAGGACTATATAAAGAAAACATGGGAGACCAATTGACTCCAAAATAAAACCTACGAAATTGAAAAAGAGCAATATAACATAGTTGATGGAAATTTTACCAACATAATGAAACCTCAATAGAGGTAAATATCAAACAAGAGACATAAAATATACCATAGAAAAATTGTTAACAAGAAAAAGAAAATTTAAAAAAGTACTAAAAGGAAAACATGGGGGCAAAATGACTTGTGTTAAAATCCAAAAGAAAAAAAAACAAAAACAAAATTGGAAGGAGTAAAATATAAATTCTAAAATCACTTATAAGAAAAAAACAATGATCTCTCCCTTATAAAGCAAATCTCAAACCATCTACTTCAAAGGCTATTGAGTTTAACTATTCGCAAACTTAATATATATTTTGTTCGATTTAATTACTGTTCACACCCAATTCTAATAATATAAGATATAATAGTAATTGTAAGAATCATTTAAGTGGAAACTTGTGATTACTTACGCTTTAAAAAAAAAAACTTGTTGTTGACACCTTTGTTAGGTGGTTGGAAAGGAATTAAAAAAAAATTTGATTTAGATACATATTTGTTAATTTCATACTAGTGGAAAAATGATTAATAACATGTTACTGTGGTGTTTTAACTTTAAAATTAGAAGTGTCCTCTACTATTAACCATAGGTAATAGGTAATTCAAATGAAAACTCATGATTACCTTAAATTAGATATATTACAATTTACAACAGACTTATTGTTGACTTATTTGTTTGTCACGTAAATACGAAAAAAGAAGAGAAATTTGATTTGGATACATACTTGTTAATTTCATGTTAGTGAAAAAATGATTCATAGCATGCTAATGTGGTGTTTTAACCTCAAAATTAGAAGTGTTGTCCACAATTACACCGACATATTTATATTTACTCTCAAGAATTATAAGAAGAAAATAAGAGAAAACAAAAGGTAATCTTTTTTTTTAAATGTTAAAAAAATAGTTGAAAATAAAATTTGATCAAAAATTAAAAAATACAATGACAAACGAATATTTACAAACAAAGTTTACAAGTTGTTCATTCGATCTCCTTTTTTGATTGTTCTACATGAGTTTGAAAACATGTGTTTATCATTATAGACTCTCTCTCTCCCCCCCCCCCTCTCTCTCTCTATATATATATATGAAATAATAGCGGATGGTAGTTTTCGTCGACGTGTTTTTGTGTTTCTAGATGTTGATTGATATTTATTTTAAAAAATTTATGAGAACAAGAAGAATTAGAATTTGATTTTGATCAATATGGTATAAAAAAAGCAAGACATAACTTTTTGGTTTGTATAGATATGAATTAAAAAAAATAAAAAGTACATATATGAAAGACAATTATGTTCTATATTTAACTTACCAATGTTTTTCAACATTTATAAGTTTAAAAAGTTAAGGTTCTCCCCTAATATGTTGTCATACCTTTGAGTGGACTATTAAGAAGTTTTTTCTTCTATTAAGTATTGAGTGAGGTGCTCTCCAACGTGAATTGAGTAAAATAAAATAGTCTAGACCTTATTCGTTTCACACTTTTTTTTAAAAAAGGACAGTTTTACCAAAAGAGTAGTTTATGAAACTATGTGGATAAAACCAGTAATTTCATGCTCATAATATGGACTAAAATTGTAATATAATCTTAATTTTTCTTTTTTGAAAAGCAGCCCTCAAAAAAGGTATAATAATAATCAGTCTGTTTTTGAACATCGATCAGAACCCTTTTTCTTTTTGGCTAGTTCAATTTCGATACCAAAGAAAAAAAAAGATGCAGATATTCGTGAAAACCCTAACTGGAAAAACAATCACTCTTGAAGTTGAAAGTAGCGATACTTTTGACAATGTTAAAGCCAAGATCCAGGTCCCCTTTTTTTTTTATCAAATCACTTTTTAATTCACTCATCTATCTTATTTAATTATGATACTTTATGTTTTGTATATATACATATATGTTATATTTAGTATTATGGGGTAGTTAGGATATTGCCTGTTTTTTAAGCATATGTTTTTTTAACAAGGTAATCAATAACAACATTATATCAGAATATCTTGTAAAATAACTAGGAATAAGCACTTAAATAAGCATTAGTCGGTTGCTTCGTCGGATTATGTTGCTAAAGCGACGCCATTGGCACCAGTATGTCGGTGTTGCTACGGTTTAATCCACTGTTAGTTTTTTTGTTTTTGTTTTTTTAATACAAATTAATAGACTGTTAGATAATAGTAAAAAGGTAAAGTGATGAGAGGTGTTTTGTTGACAAGAGTGCGTTAGTTTAGAATTGCTTACGTGACATTGATGTGGCAAAACTTACGAGCAACTGATCTCGTCACCATTAGGATGAGTCTCAGTGTCGCATCAAATTAGTTATATTGGCTAATTATATACATTGGTTTTTAGGGAGGTTCCTTGTTCGCCATTTACACTAAATTAACGAAGATTGGTCTTATTGATCATACATTGAATTTTTCGTAGTTTCAAGATAAGATTTTTTTCGATTCATTGTTCTATAATTTTGTTTTTTTTTTGTCATGAATATCATTTAAAGTGTCGTGACGATTAAATTTATATAGGCGACAATAGATTTTGCTAACCTTTTATAATTGGATTTAAAGGACAAAGAAGGCATTCCTCCGGACCAGCAGAGATTGATTTTTGCTGGGAAACAGTTGGAGGATGGTCGAACTCTTGCAGACTACAACATCCAGAAGGAGTCAACACTTCATCTGGTTCTTAGGCTTAGGGGAGGAACTATGATCAAGGTCAAGACTCTAACTGGGAAAGAAATTGAAATTGATATCGAACCAACCGATACTATTGATCGCATCAAGGAAAGAGTTGAAGAGAAGGAAGGAATTCCTCCTGTACAACAAAGGTTTGCCCCTTTCTTGAACTGATACTAAATATATGGTGTTAACAAAATATCTAAAACTTATGAAAACATAGTTTGTGCTTATCTGTAGCAAAATATACTCTGTGCTTAAAAGGTATCAAACTGTCTAGCTGTATCGTAAGCTATGCAGAATGTGCTGTTTGATTATTAAGTTTAGTTACTAAGTTTGTTAGTGTCGTAGGTTCTGAGTGGTAGGGTAATTTGATCTTGCAGGATATAAATGTGTGATATGTACATGTACACACATTTTAAATTTGAACCACCAATTTTTTGCTGTTACGATGAAAATAATTTAGTAAAAGAGTGAAGTACAAAACAAAAACGGGACTTGCCTTTTCACAGACGGAGACATGCTTCCATTCCCAAGACAAGTTTTGTTCATCTTTTGATCTTTTCTAGCAATTTTGGACAAACTTTTAAAACTTCACATATGAAATTTAACAAATCGAGTTATTGTTGACATCGTTGGATTAGATACAGTGATACACTTCACATACCGTTTTCACTCACATCTTTTTCAACTTGTAATATTTCTTTGATGTACTTGAGTTTTTAATTAAAATGGTTCTGACTTTTACAAAAGTCAATACTATATGCTTTAGTTTAGATCTCTTCTAGTGGATCTGTTTTGGATAATTGTTTTTTCTATAGCAAGGTCTGTGGCTGGATTACTTCTAACACATACTCTAACTACCAAATATTCAGTATACAACAGTTATGCCTTAAATTTATGATAATAAGCCTTTTGAATTGCTGAACTCGCTTACATTTTATTACACGTGTCATGGATCCAAATTTGATCATATTCATGTAAGTAGTTTAATTTTGTCCCCATGTTTCATGTACCCTTTCAAAAATATATATGATATGAGATGCATGGAAGTTGGTATCTCAAACATGGGAAACTTAATGAGTTAATGGACTTATTTTCATGAAAAGAATCACATATAAACATATTAGAACTTGGAAGTATCAAACTCGATAGTACATATATAGATATATAGATTTAAAACTACAAATAATTGACATGTAGTAGAGCAAATTGAGGATTTTGAATTTAAAGTGCTTGATTAATATAGAACTGGGTATAACCACTGCATGTATACATTTGTGGAAACCTAAAAAATTATGTTAGAAGTGTTTTGGTCCAAATTTTGCGTCAAAAAAACATGTTTGTACACAGAACATACTATTTAGGTGAAGTATAAACTAAAGCAAGATGTCGCTAATTTTCATGGTTTATAATATTGTGTTTGTAAATTTCATCATAGTGTTTTTAAGCAAAAATTTAAGGTGGACATTTAACACAATTTCAATTTGGTTTTAAATTCGCCATATATACCCTTACTAGTCCTAATACCTGTACAATGTACGGTACCTATATAGATTGTATTATAAAGAAATTCGAATATGTCACATACATGATTCGTTGTGATTAAAGTAAACCGATAATCGAAACTAAATTATAATAAACAATAATAATAAATAAAATAAATGTTTAGTTAGAGTTTTAGATTTACCTTAAATTTTTACAATCACATCAAAATCAGAACTTGTAAATATAGTTGATGACGACAAATAACCTTGTGATTTCGGATCGTAAACTCAAATTTTTGAACTCTTCATGCTAATGCTGTAACTTATTATAAGTAATATAAGTAATAGGAGTTGGAGAATTGAGAAATAAAAAGAGACAATTTTATTAATGAGAAAACGATCAATCAAATAAGGTTATAATGTGTTTTGAATCTATAAGCAAAGAGTTAGAGTTTAGTTCTAAGTCTAGTAAGGAAATTGAATTTATATACAATTAAAAAAAGAGAGAAATAACATTATTAGCCAAATTTCATTGCGATTATACCAAATTAGCCAAGTTTTTTTGGATTTTCACAAAATAGCCAACAAAATCGCAATAAACTGACAAAATCGCAATGAGATCTTCAAAATCGCAACGAGAACATCAAAATCGCAATAAGATTAACGGAATCGCAATGAGATTATGAAGAATCGCAACGAGAACCTGAGAATCGCAATGCGATTCTTCTGCAGAATCTCTATGAGATCCTACAGAATCTCTATGAGATTCTTTTGCAGAATCTCTACGAGATTATCAGAATCTCATAAAGATTATCAGAATCGCATTGCGATTCTCAGAATCTTGTTGCGATTCTGCAGAATCTCGTTGCGATTTTGAAGATCTCATTGCGATTTTGTCAGTTTATTGCGATTTTGTTGGTTATTTTGTGAAAATCCAAAAAAACTTGGCTAACTTGGTATAATTGCAATGAAATTTGGTTAATGACGTGATTTTCTCTTAAAAAAACTAATTTAATAAAATAAATAAATTAAAAGGACACATGCCGATCAAGAATTATGTCACGTGTCGTTTCAAGAATATTTCAATCCTGTTTTTGTTTATTGGTAGATATATATAAGTATATAGGTATATTTTGAATTATTAGTTTATCATACGCATGAATAGATATAGAATAGAAATAATATATATGTGATCTATTAATATTAATTTTAGTTATAAATAACTCAAGTAAGGTATTAACGATACAAAATATTCACAAAAAATTATTACTAAAAAATTTATTTATCATCATATATAATATAACAAATTTGATTAGTATTAGGAAACTATAAATTAGAATATAGATTAAAAGGGACACATGTTGCTTAAATATTACGCCATGTGTCGATTAAAGGATATACAACCCTGTTTTAGTTTATTGGTAGATGGGATTTATTTAATACTGTTTTCGTTGATACTTTTGAATCATATCCTTTTTTGAATCTTGTTATTCATTATATCTTCTTCTAACTCTTTGACAGTTTGACCTTTTCCACATGTCAAGCTTTAGCTCAGTTTTTACTTCTCTAACCTCAGTTGGTTCTACTCTTTTAACTCTACTTACAGAATCCCTCTCAATAATGTCTTTACCAAGATGATAGTTGGTTTTGCTGACACAATCCCTAGCTAACTCCACTTAACATCGTTTCATATTCAAGTCTTTATGGTTGAGGAAATATTGTAAGCTCTTATGATATGTACAGACCATACAAGCTGTTTTATATAAGTAATGCCTTCACATGTTTAGTTTCACATGTTTAGTGTGAATATTTTCGCAGCTACTACAAGGGAATGTGCCACTTTTAAGAGAGAAGTATTGTGTTTTAGACTTGTGTATTACTTAATTACCCCACCTTGGAGACTATTTAGGTCATAGTTGTTGGATCGTCACTCAAAATCCCTAACTTTTTATTCAATATTTTACATTTAAAACTATATATTATATACATTTAGTATAATTTTTGCATCTACTTACGTATCCGTCACATGTATATAAAGCATAATTATTTAATAAAATGCATAGCCAATGTATATACATAGATACTGATGAAACTATGACAATTGTTGGTTCATTTTACTTCTTTTGATTTGAATGAGTTTGCTACCCGCCTTGACTCGAACTGAGTAACACCTCATCTAACAAATTTGGATAAGAGTTGGGAGCAACTATGAGTAACCTACAGAGTTGCTACATTTTTGGTTTGACTTGACTCGATTCGTGACTTGTAAGAGTCTAACAACTATGAATTTGGCAATTATATATCATGCATTACTACGACGTGGAACCCTTTTTAGTTCCAAACTTACACTACTCTCATATGCTTGCGCACTAATTGCCGGATTGTAGAACCTCTTAATTTTAATGGTTACTACTTTTCTCTTTGTTAGTATCATTACATATCTCTAAAAAGTTGTCGATATAAGATACACAACTGTGGACTTAATTAAAAGTATTACAATTCAAAGCAGAGGTCGACACTTTTTTGTCCAATTTTCCTGTTATACATATTTTCTCATACCAAAAATAAAAAAGCGATTTGCTTGTGATGGTGCAGAAGTTGCAAGATGGAAGGTTATAATGGGTTGCCGGGTTGGGTGGGGTAACAGGACACAGCACCTGGTTAAAGCAGATCATTTCCTACTATGAGTCCAAATGTATTCTTTTGTCCTTTTTAGTTTTTAATACTTAATGGTTAGTTAATGCTTTTAATCATGGCAGCAAAAACAATATAATTCTAATAGTAATCTAGATTTATAAGAATGGCTATTTAGAGGAGGTTGCATGAATTGAAATTTGACATTGGGCGGTGTTCAACTTGCTTGCTCGACCCATTTCCCCGTTCCTCTTTGAGCATTTTCTTACCTATTTCGGATCAAAGTGCAATCCGATAAATGGATCAAATATGACACCTCTAATCATAAGGAATTTTCTCATGTATATTGTATCTCTGAATTCATATAGCACTACTAATTTCGTTACCAGATATGCGACCAAGGTTTCAACTTGATTTTTATGAGATTGTGCTACTACTACATGAACATTTGGTTACCTTACAAAGTTTTGAGGCTTGCAATTATCCAAAATTATCGTTTTTTCATTTGGCAACTTTCATATAATAACCCAAATAATTTATTGTAGGCTCATTTATGCTGGAAAGCAGCTTGCAGATGATAAGACGGCAAAAGACTATAATATTGAAGGGGGTTCAGTACTTCATCTTGTTCTTGCTCTAAGGGGTGGTAACCTTTAAAATTATACATTTGAAGATGAAATGCGAGTGTAGTTAAGGTTGCAAGTGAACTTTGTATATGGCTGCCTTAGTGGTATTTGAGTTTAATTTTACTTATCTGCAGATTAATCTGATGAGATGTTGCATCAATATGCGCTTAATGTTACTTCAAATGAACTTGTGTTAATTTTCTATGGAAATTGGTTATTAATTTTTGGCGCATTAGATAATTGGCATTGGATTATGATACTTGTTTGCCCAGGTCCCCTAATCGCCTCGTGTTCACTAGGGTCTAATCTTTTAATTTGGTTTTATAATGTCCTGAGTTGGCTCATATGATATACAGAGTACATGATTAGAGCTTCTAAAAATATTTTACGTCAACCACCTGTTAAAGAGGTTGAGCTCATGTTATATCAGTCACCAAGACTCCTTGTCCCTAGATATCAGTATCTGTTTTAGGCTATTGTAGACCGGTAAATACCACCTTAGAGAAGTTGATGTACACAACGAAAGAAATAATGGGGAGATCGCTTGTCTATTTTTTTAATTCCGATTTGTACTTGAATTAATGATTTTGAATTTTTGATGATGAGGATGGTTTTGCTTGCCAAGTCAATTGTTAGCAAACAAGCCTGGTGCTGCTTGTGAAGGCTTAAATTTGAACAATGGGTACAAAAGTCAAATGTTTATCTTGCCTGCATTGAAACTACTCTTTTATGCTGGATAAACGGTGTTGTCATTTCCTCTCAATATATGAGTTTTTTTAAGCAAAATATTCAAAGTTGTTATAAATTATTTTTTTCTCAAATGATAATTGAACTCAACAAGGCTTGAACTCTGTCGTGGGCTTGAATGGCACTCCTTTAGAAGAAGAGCGTGACCTGAACCAAGCATGACGATCGACTGAGATGCTTTTTCGTTCAATGTTTGATTCAAAGTTTTATGATTCTGATAATAAAAGAAGTTTCAAACCTTTCATTTGGGTAACGAGTGATTTTATTGTAAGTCAAGGTAAGCCTTTGTGAGGTGATAATGGTACTCACGTTTTGAATTTGTGTCAACTAAGACATGAGGTTTCATTTCACCATTTGTCCAAGATGTGGTTTGTCTTCAACCTTTACCTTATATCTGTATGGTTAGTAATATTTAAATCTTTGTTACATATCGAAATTATAAAATTGAAAAAATATATATGTATATATATATATTTTTTTTAGTATATTATGTATTACTTAGTTACTTACCTATTACTTTTAGGTAGCTAAACAAAATGTAGGTGGTGAATGTTCTTGGAATTATATTATATCAAACCTAACATTTTTGCTAGGAACTTAATTGTCGTTTCATTTTTGTAGTTTTACGATTTTTCATTCATTTTTGTATTTTTATGATAATGAGGGTCGACATTATGGTACTCGGAAATTATTGCTGTCCACTTGTCCGAACACAAAAACTACAAATGAACTTGGAATATTTGTACAAATTCCAAAATATTCATAGAAAGGATTATTTTTAGTAAAATAACAATAAAATTTACATGAATTTTCAGATCCATAAATCAAATATAAGATTGATTCGACATAGAAAGCAGTTTTCGATTTCTATTTATCATAAAAATCAGCTTTCAATTTTACAAACCCCATATCAAATATAAAAATATTCGATATAAGAAGTCACTCAGATGTTAAAAATAAAAATAAACCAAATATTTGTTGTCTAGTAACATTTATGTTGAAAACATCACAAAGTAATAAGATATATTTGTACCATAATAAAGGATGTCATTGGTTCCAAGAGATCGATTAGAGCAATCGGATTCAACGGCATGCGAGATCTCGGACCCCTTTCATTCTGATTTGGGTTTTTTCGACGGTGTTTGCCGGTGACCCCTTTTTGTGGTTGCTTAATGTTTGTCAGGGATGTGCACGGTTCGGGCCGGGTTACGGGTTTCTTTCATAATTTCTTGATTTTTGGTTTCACCCAACCCGTCCAACTTGTAACTCGTGAATGTATTAAAAACGTGACCGGTGACCCGGTCCGTTAGTGTTTCGGGTGGATCGATTCGGGCCGGTTCCAGGTCGGGTCATGGGTTTCGGCCCAAATGCTCATCTCTATTGTCAGCAACCCTTTTTTGTGGTTGCTTACTATATGCCCAAGGCTTCTACTTGTACTTGTTGGCTGGAAACTTAATTTTTTTTACTTTTAAAAATGGTTTTTGACAACTTTTATTAAGTTTTGATTTTGCAAGATTTGACATGGTATTGGTTGTCATCATGTCAACTTAAGATCGATGAGTGTGAGACTTCCCTTAATAAAGATATATGCAAAATTACAAATTTTTAAATTAAATTTATAAGTTTTTTTTTTAAAACTATTATCCTAACTACCATCAAAAAAATTTTAGAAGTATATATCAGCAGGAGGAGTAAAAATAACAAAAAGTTAACATACATTACTCCAATACACAAAACAAAAAGTTTAAAGCAAAAAGTTATTTATTTATTAAAAATGTACTTGGTGACGGTAACGTGTTCAAAGCTAATGCCAGTAGTCCACACAAACAAATTACTGAATGACAATTACTTGATAATAAAAGAAGAGACACAATGTTTGAAAAAACATTATCATTCACAGCTTTAGCCTTTCCTTTAGTACAAAACAAAGCAGCTATCAATACGACAAATTAGCAGCGGAGGATTACATACACCCACTCCCTTTCTGTGTTTTTTCTTCTACCTTTTCATCTAGATAAACTAAAATAGTTAATTATCACATCTAATATAATAATATTTACTTTAACCGCATGTTAAATAAAAACAAGACGACATCAATTATACAATTATTTGGACTTCAAATATGCCATTTTCTGTGTTGAGACCGGAACTTACAACTTATAAGTTGTACATTTGTTGAATAACCATATAAATCATACTTATTTGAATATAGATCAAACTACTTTTTCATGAATAACGTACAATTCATATTTTTTTAATAGAGCTTGTTAAATACAGATTTAGGGGTTGTGTACTTGTGTTTAAAGTGATAAAATAATTACACACTTACCATAAAATAGGACTGTATTTAGGTTTTTTTGATGATAGTATATGTATAAATTGTCTTTTAGGACTTTTGATTTTCATGGTTTAAATGATTTTATCATTTTTTTTTCTTTTAATGATATTTGATAGTATTAATGGTTTCTGTCACATTAATTTTTTTGATTTAAAATGATCACAAGCAAATCTAAGATGCAGTAGTATATAACTGGTTTATAAAGTTTGAAAAAACCTCATCTATACTTATACTATATTATAAAACAAACTATCTCTCCCATCTTTTGAACTTTTTACCTTTGAAATACTCAAAATACCTTTAAATTCAGTACATTCTTTGCTCACACACTAAATCTACCCAAAATGTCCTTAAAATATTTTCCAACCATATTTATCCAAACTATCTCTATTTTATTCATTAATTTAAATATTTCTACCTAATATCTCTAAATAACTCTTAATAAAATTATATAAAAAAAATACATCCGTTAACCATATAATAGGTACACTAACTATTACATAAATTACTTTTATATTAATAACCACATTGTTACCACCACCCATTGCCGCCATCGGTGCTACATCGCGGGTACCCATTTAGTACACAACACAAACAAATCTAAGATAGTATATAAATTTGGTAAATAAATTATCAATGAAACGTTTTTGATACTATTAAATAAGTGTTCTTGATTCTTTTCAAAGCAAGCTGCTACAATCAATGGTATTCTTTTAAGGCAACCCTCTAAATAAAGATATCCAGTATTCTATCACTTTCAAAAAAAAAAATTTCATTAACCAAAAACAAAGTATACCTGACTAAAAAAAAAAAAAAAAACTAATTTGAACAATTAAAATACAATAAAATTTACAATTTCATTAGAATACAAATAAACGATAATGTCTTTGTTTTGTCTTTATAGTATAGTGGAAACACTTTAATCTAATTTGCTTTCATACATAATGCCAACATAGAATACGACATATCTCCTCTCCTACTTTTTTCTCATTTTCACACTTGTCCTCTTTCTTCCCACAACAAGACAACCCCCCTAACTCCGCCGTGAGACCCGCCGGAACACCCGCCGGACCAAACATAAATTCACTCTTCACCACCGCCAAAAAAACTAACATCACTGTATCTTACTACAATAATTACCAAGAAAATATAAATAATTGCGACAAGATATCTGGTAAAAGTGTATAAAAGAAATAATACGAATAATTAAATAACCAAAAATTGATAACTTTTTAATTAGATTATAATGCATCTCATTTCCAATACTAGAACATGGTAGCACAACCATACCGAGCACAAGGAGCTTCCGAATACATTCAAAGACTTTTAGAATAATAAAACAAGGTGATTTGTACACGACAAAAAATGATTTGTAAACAACCAACATTTGTTATTCGATACCTTTACCTTGGCTTTTAAAAAACAAAGGTAAAGTCGTTTTGAATAACAAATGTTTGTATAAATCACTTTTGGTCGTGTACAAAACACGACTTAAAACTAAAACAAACGAATTAATTAGAAAATTGCAATATGATTCCGACCAATTTCATCATTTGTTCCGATTTAATTTCTCAAAGTAACGAATTGATAAAAGAGATAAAGAAAGCTGGATCTCATCTTTCCCCCAACGAGTTTTAACCGAACTGGCCGTGTTAGCCTTAACAACCGCACGAGGGGTTGAAGGCAAACACGGCCAGGCCGAAGTCGATGTTGCAGCAACAACGGTTGAAGACGAGGATGTTGTCCCTTTGGAAATCAAAGGTTTAGACAATGGCAATAGATATTTAGAATGTAAACATCGAAACCCGCCAAGTGCAAGGACCACCAAACGTAGTTGGTTAATTCCACATCCGAGATTCAAGGAATGTTGTGTACAGATCATCTCCCACAGCCGCTCGTCTTGAGCCGTCTGATGCCACTGACGGCTCACGCAAGCGGCTGTACCTAATGTTTTTGCATCTACATGTTTCAAAACCTCGTACAAGAGGTTTTCATCCGTCAGAACAGCTGTCAGTCCAGCTGTTTCTGTTGTGACGGATGAACAAGAATGATTATTCTTGTCATGAAAGGACTTGAGTTTTTTGATCATTGGTTTTTGGTTGTGAAAATGAATAGGGGATAATGATCTTTTCATTATTTTTGGTTGTGAATGAATAAATGAATGAATGAAGAGCAAAATCCGAGGGTTTATAAAAAGATGTACAAGGTTAACGAAGAAGACAATATAGAGAAATGAATGCACTTTGGTTGTTTCAACCAAACTTACTATTATGTCCTTTCTCTCTATTTCTTTTGTTGTTTTCTATACATTTGTTTGTTTCTGCCATATGTCAAATTAAGCTTCGGTGGACAAACAATTATACTTTTTCTCCCTTTTTTGTAAATATAAAACAAAACACATTGTGCAAAAGTTATTCTGTAAATATAAAACAAAACACATTGTACAAAAGTTATTCTAGTTAACTTTTTTATGTGTTTAGCATGCTTGAAGTTGTTTTACTACTTGTACTATTCACGAGGTTAATATTTTGTGAGTCATAAATAAAGGTAGGTTAACTTTTGATAAATCTAGGCTGTTGAGCTAAATATTGTGATTAAAACTTTATAGTTGTTAATAAAATAAATTAAATAAGTAGTCGAGATTAAAAATTATGCGTATTTGAAAGATGTGTGTTAATGTTCAAAAAAAGAAAGATGTGTGTTGTTGAATAAAAAAGTTGTATGTTCGTTTGTTTTGAATGTACATTAGCTTTAGAAATTTTTTAAAACTAAAATATATAAATATGAATATATATATATATATATATATATTTTAAAGATGTTGATCATTTGCTCACAACAGATGATTTAGCTTACGTTGTCTTAACTGGGTCTGCACTAGAGAGTCCCCTCACCCTCAATACCTAGTAGGAGGAGAAACCCCCAACTAAACCGCCCGAAGACACGACATTTGACTGGGATAAAACCATGCCTTCTCTAAAGTACAATAATTATGATTATTTGAACAATTGTTATTTTGATCAAAATGTATATGTATCACATGAGACTTAAAAAAAAAGTATAGATTTTTACTCTTACAATCAGTTTAACAATATATTTTCAGTCTTCTAATCATTTTCAATAACATAATAGCGATTTTTATCTACTAATTAATAAAAAGAAAAATCCAAATACTTGAGTAGAAATATGTAGAAGCACTAAAGAAGACATGTTAGTTACTCTTCGTAAACTTGTCATTATCTATTTCTAAGTTAAATAGAAATCTATCGAGTCTATACACTTGGATTTATATGTTTGTTTATGAGAAAAGTAAAACATGATGTATGTATACTCTTTATTAAAAATTATCAACTCTGGTTGAAAGTTTACATAATTTGAGATATGCAATTTCACTTTTTTGCCCTTGGTCATCTCCTTACTCTAATAATTTGAATCTCTCATCTCCCAATAAAAATTACCCATTAATGATATATTACATTATTAGTTTTTACTTTTTTAAAATATCTTAATTAACTTTTTACATCAATTATTTACACCACTTGACGTTGCCTTTACCACCAAAAGTCGTCCCCCCACCACACCGTCGCCGCCCGAACACCGCCACATAGCGCGGGTACCGTGCTAGTCTACCTTAGGTAAAACATATTTATTTTCGAGGGATTATGTAAAATGAGGGGATGGTATTAGAGCTACAATGGAAGTGACTATATTTTGAGGTTCTGTAATTACCTTGTTTCTTTTTTCTTTTTTTTTCTTTTAATGTTAAGATGATATCGCAAATACATGATTCATTGATCCCCAATAAAATCAATATCCGAGTAGTACGTGATAAAAAGAAAATGATATAAAATAGACGACATGAGAGGATACATAGAGTATAGGTTGCCCTTAAATGTTTAATAGACATGTGTAAATTCGAAATTCTGTAAAGCTATCCGTAAAGGAAAGATTAGAGTACAAACACGTAGTATAAACTGTTACATATTTTTGTAACATTGAATGATATAATAATGACTACAATGTATAAACGACTATGTACAAATTCGAAATGCTGTAAAGCTATATATAAAACCCGGAAAAGGAAAGATTGATGTGCAAACACGTTGTATAAACTGTTACTTATCTTGTAACATTAAATGATATCATAATTATCATTTAATATACCTCCTAATATTGAACTTTGAACAAAAAAAATGCAATTTCACGAGTTAATAAGGCCAACAAACATATTTACGATTACCTCCCTCGTTAAACAAATTGTGTACCCTTAATATAATAATGAATTTAAAAAATGAAAGTTCTTGAGTTAATATGGTCGATAAATTAATTAAGTGTACGTTTTACCTCCCGCCACGTTAGACCAACTGAATACATCTTGTGTACGTTAAATCTCTTACAACATTTACATATATTATTCCTTTATAATTATCAAGAAAATATATTTTTGGACTTACAACACCAAAGACAAAAGCTTACGTCTAGCATTTTGTTTATATTGCAAGCCTAGAAGTTACCTCAAATTCAAGAAGTGGGTATATCGTGGTTAAGACTTCAGCTTATTTCATTCAGTCATAGAAGTCTTCTCTTTTATTTGGACGTTTTGGTTTAGGTCTATTGAAAGAACTTTATCTAAGAATGAGACATGTAGTTTTTGTTCATAATTTTCAAAATATGATAGTAATATGATGACAAATTATTAATATGTTAATTTTATTATGGATAATCTTTGAACCCCTCTTTTTTCTAGTTTCGTGACATGTGGAGTTCCCTTTTCAATGGGGGTTCTCCTTCGAGTGAGGGGTTCCCAATAACTCCTAATTATATAAGTTAAAAAAAAAAAAACAAAAATGACTAGTGAAGAAATGAAGAAGCAAGTGGGGTCAAAGGAAATGGAAAAGCAAGTGGGCGTTTAAAATCGAATGGGAAGAAGGTTATTTTATTTTATTTTACTTTTTGCAAGGAATACCCCTGAGAGCAATGTAGCAGGCGTTCTCCAGATGTTCCATGGCGTTCTTGACGTTTTTTAGGCGTGCCTCGAGGAAGGAACACTTCGTTCCGTTTGGCCTAGGTTATAAATGATTAATAGATACTTTATTATGTATTATGAATTTCATAAAGTAGTTAATTTATTGAAGTATACATGTTTCTATGTGAGTTTTATATGTAAAAAATATTTGATGATAAAATGAGTTAATAAAATATATAAGAGAACTTTTGATTAATATCTAAAATGTATGAATATATGAATACGTTAATGAAATCTTCATAGTGTTATAGATAAAAGGAGGAATGACTGAAAAGGAGATAAGACTATGAAACATTTCTTTGTATCTAATGACAAATTTGACTTGATATGATAGACTTGTCAAGAGTTGAATTTCCTTTTTTTTCATTATAAAGAAATAGATTCATATGTACCGCTATGTCTGTATTTGCGTGATCAAAGTTTGAACAAAGAAAAAATAGGTTTATCTAATCTAATAAGTACAAATAATAATTAATAAAATAAAGGTAAGGTAAGACTACGATCCACTCATCCACTGAATCATCATGCAATCGAAATCATGACGAAACACCAAGTATGACTATGATTAAGTAACAAAAACTTGAAGGAAAAATATACTAACTAATCAAAGACACTTAGCTATAAAATCCAAATAGAATAACATTGTAACAACTCTATTACACCAACCACTAATTGTGGAAAGTGGCCATTGGTCATAATGCAAAAGATGAGAAAACTAATAATGATATTGTATTAAACTATTAATATAGTTGATTTTCTCTATACTGGTAACGTATTGAATACAATGTCACAGAATAGCAGTATAAGATTTTGGACTTAAGTTTATCCCCTACATTACATTATGGATAGACAATTGATTAGAGCCCGGTTGAATTGTCATTTATCAAACTTTTAACGCAAATGTACGTTATTGAACTTATATTGTACAATTTTATATTTGTATTAAGAAATGAACAAACAATATTATAACAAAGTATGATTAATTTTTTACGATTAAATTTAAATGCGGTTTGTAGCGGTGTAATATTAGAAACGAGATTTTCAACTTTTAATTTTAAGGGAATTGAGCATATATTAATGTATGTAAGAATGGAGTATCATTTATAACATGAACACGATTTAGTGTTCAAAAGGTTGGAAAGGCGTAAAAGAAAAGTCAAATTCTAAAGTTTCACTCAATTGATTTAAAATGCAAACTGATGTCGGATGTAAGGATAGAATTCCACACTGACGCCACCGCCACTGTCGCCGTTCTCGCCACACGCCAACATTCGTTGCTGCCACTGACGCATTACAAGGTGTTTGACCACCCTTTTTAATGTATTTTTTCTCCATATGCTATGTTTACAAACAAATATTTACTAATTGATCTGGCAAATGTTTTACAAATCTTTTAATTATAAAATTTATGTAAATGTAAAGTGTATTATTATAGTTTTGTTAAAAGAGGTTAAGAGGATAATATATGCTTTTAAGACTAGCCCTTCAAAGCATAATATTAGTTCGTTATAACATAATGGTAGATTGGTAGCCCATATATAAATCAACTGGCCCAATAGTTAAGATAATTTGCAATGTTAGCCCAATTTTAATCTAAAGGTAACCCATATATATGTTGAATGGGTAATGGGTTAAAGTGTAACCTATTTGTTTGATTAAATTGGTTATATGTGTATAATTTTCTTTATAGTCATGCTGTAAGTTTTTTAAATTCGTTCGTTCACAATTTTCATATCATAAAATGTACGAGTAAGATTTTTGTATGATAAAACGTTCATCATGTTTGGTATATGATCAATTGAAACCATATCGCTTAAATTATCGTTGCACATTCTAGCCTTCAACCGACTTGAGAGCTTTGACCCATTTACTGCTCTGATGATTTTACTTCGTCCCAAATATTATTATTTTTTTGTAGATGAAAGGTTAATTTACTAGTAATTATTTGGCTATGAGATAGATAAGTCTACTTGGTAGAGACTTTTGCCAGCTAAAAGCCCAAAACACTTAATTCTTTGCCAATATGGGACCCAACCCACTTGGTAGAGGTTTTTGCCTCATGGGGTGTAAGTCTAGTGATCAATCCTCGGCACAAGCGTATCTAGGAGTAATGTTGGTTTGGTAAGAGTTTTGTTGTTCCAAAACGCACTTACTTCTCTCCCAATACGGTCAGCCCACCTGGTAGAGGCTTTTGCCTCTTGAGTAGTGATGTGCACGGGTCGAAACCCGACCCAACCCACGAGAGAATGAAAACGTGACCCGTGACCAGCCCGTGAAGGTTCGGGTCGGGTCACGGGTTCCTTCACAATTTTTCGGTGTTTGCCTTCACCCAACCTGTCCAACCCGCGATCCGCGAATGCACTTAAAACGTGACCCGTGACACGGCCAGTTAGGGCTTCGGGCGGGTCGGTTCTGGGTCGAGCGCGGGTCAGTGGGTCTTTTGCTCATCTATACTCTTGAGGGGCAAGTGCAGAGATCAATCCTTGGCACAAGCGTATTTAGGAGTAATGTAGGTGTGGTAAGAGTTTTGTTGTTAAAAAACGCACTTACTTCTCTACAAGTTTCTTATACACATTTGTTTATCTATACTTCTATACTATAGAACGAATTGCATTTTTGGTCCCTGTGTTATTACATCTTTTGCAAGTTTGATATAAACATGTGTAAAGTCGCAAAACGCATCCCTGTTATATCATACCTGTTGCAATTTTGGTCCAAAACTAACGTTCCGTCTATTTTTACCGTTAAAGACATCATGTGTCTCTCACGTGAGGGGCAATATTATCTTTATACACAAAAGGACCATTCTTGCTAAAACTTTATTTTGTTTTTTTATTTTAGAAAATTAACTAAAAAAGTTACCTAAGAAATGAGAAATCATATCGATTCTGCTTTCAATGTTTGACCAGATATTTCATCATCATCTTTATACTACCATCCAAATTCTCCTTTTAACTTTGGATCATATCCAAGCATTATCTTCTTCCTAACAGGGCCACTACCACCTCTCTTCCAAAACGAGTACCACCACAATCACTCCTCTTACCATCATTGATGCAGATATATACACACATACACACACACATATATACACATAATAAATTAATAATCACTTAGAATAAATAAAAATAATAATCACTTTATAAAAACACTAAATTTCCAATACAGATGGAGATATATACACATACAATTAGAGTTTTGAATCGGAGATGTGCTCACAAAAAAAGAAAATGCCTCGATTTGGGTCTGATTTTGAATTTGGTGTGCATGTATATATACACTTGTAGATCTGCCCAAACACAAAGGCTTCCATCTACTTCGATCACCATCACCACCGTCGGCTGCCACACGATTCACCACCACAACCAACACTATCCCCACTTACACATGTCGGCTGAATATATATATATATCGATTGATATTTTGTATCTGTCAATCGTAAGTTCGTAACTATGTCTAGGGTTTTGGTTTTAATCAATCAATTATTCGTCGTTTCTTTCTTGGTTTTGGTTTTATCGATTAATCATAACTTCTGCTAGCTATCGTCGTAACAAAGATGACCGCCAATCTTTAGATTCAGCCATCCAACAACTCGTTCATCTTGGTATGCAAAGGTAACAACTTTCTTTCTTTAATTACATTTTTCTACATATATATACAACACCCATGTATCCATCCATCTATCTACCTTTTTCATAGATCTACTGTTGATTCTCAATGTTTATCCATTTGGATTCTCAATGTGTTTATTAATTGTTTCTTTGATCATAATTACTTGTGCTTTGCTTTGATTATTCAATTGTTTCGTTTGGTGATTATTATTTTTCTTTTTTTCAGATTGGTCCTATGAGTAATAAATGGACGAAACTACCCCCATGTGACAAGCACATGGGGGCATTAACTGCTGATTCTAACAGTACGTTACATTTGGACCAAAATTGTAACAAGTGTGATATGACAGGGATGCGTTTCGCGACTTTGTACATGTTTGTATCAAACTTGCAAAAAGTGTGATAACACAGGGACCAAAAATGCAATTCATTCTATACTATATTATAAAAAAATAAGCCCTATGTTGAAAGTTACATGGGGGGAAATGTCTAAAATACCCTCAATGATATATTACATTATTAGTCCTTAATCTTTTAGAATTTCTCAATTAACTTTTTACATCAATTACTTTTACATCAATTATTTATACCACTCGACGTCGCCTCTACCACCAACAGTCGTCCCCCACCAACACCGTCGCCGCTACGAACACCACCGCATAGTACGGGTATCGTGCTAGTATTCGTCTCATTAATATATGGTGATGACCTTCCATATATGTAACTATGTAACACTCACACGTGTTTAGAAACATGAGCTAACAAAACTGCACCTTTCGTAGCAACTAGGATTCATATTAAGTGGCTTGGTTGATTTTAGAGGAGGAGTTACCGTGGTGCCTAATTTTTGCCTATGACATAGCGCTTATTTCGAGATCGACGGTAGAGTTAAACCTTAGGCTAGAGATATGGAGAAGAGCCCTGGAAGACAATGGCTTGTGCGTGAGCCGAGAGAAGACAGAATATCTGTGATGTGACTTCGATAGGCATGAGATAAGACGTGTTGGGGATGAGGATATTCGCATTGGAGAACGAATATTGTGCCCAAAGGAATCTTTTAGATACCTAGGATCGGTGATACACAAATCAGGGGAGATAGACGTAGACGTGACACATCGGATACAAGTCGGGTGGATGAAGTGGAGAGCGGCTACAAGAGTCATGTGTGACAAGAGGATCCCACTAAAACTGAAAGGCAAGTTCTACAGAGTTGCTATTAGACCGGCTATGTTATACGGTTCGGAATGCTGACCGATGAAGAAAACCCATGCATCACAGGTGGAGGTCGCGGAGATGACGATGCTAAGGTGGACTTGCGGGAAGACCCTATCAGACAGGATCCCTACAGGTGTTTTTAGAGCCGAACTGGAAGTAGGGACCAAGCTAAGAGAAGGACGTTTGAGATGGTTTGGCCATGTTAGGAGAAAAGACCAAACTGCACCACTAAGGAGGGCAGAATCTATTCACGTTGATGGCATACGTAGAAAGGGAAGGCCAAAGATGAGATGGGAGGAGCGAATAACGAAGGACTTAAAAGAGCTTGGCTTGCGGGCAGACTTGGCGTTAGATAGGACTGCCTGGAGAACTGGGATTAAAGTAGAGGATTGGGTTATGGTAGGTTTTCTGTGTGCCTAGGATAGAGTGTTGGACACCTTTTCAAATATTTCCGCCCAAGGATGTTAGTGTGGGTTGGTCAAGAGTATGGGGCTTAATGATGGCTACTCGAAGCTACAAAGGGCTTGGATTCGATAAGAGAAGAGGGATGTTGACGAAGGTGGAAGGACGGAATCCCGAACGCCGAAGGATGTGGACCTATGAGTGAGAGGCATATGGGAATAGGTTATGTAGACTTTTTATTTTAGACTTTGGTTCTCTGTGACCTCTGTAGTGGTTGTGCCTTGAGTCTCAATAGGCCTAAACCGTGGGGGGAGGTTACTCTAGCGTCTGTTACCCCCAAAATGTCTGTCGGAAGGACATGACCAGTGAGAGTTTATAGGACTAGGTGAGTAGGTTTAGTTTAGGTTTTTGGAGAGTTTTGTGAGAGGACTAAGAGTAGTTTAGCTAGGCGGACTAAGAGTAGTTTCTATATTTTTATGTGGTTTAATATGTTCAATATGGTTGCTATTATATATGTATTGACGAATTTAGGCTAAGGTATTGGCAGGTCGCATATTTGCTACTCTTCCCTACTCTCAACGTAGCTGGACAAATCAGACAGGTATATCTTCTTATAATGTTCGCAGCTGACAGGTATAGTATCTAAACACTTCTCGATTTGTCGTATTTTACTTCTTGGTGGCCGGAGGTCCTTTTGGAAGCAGTCTCTCTACCTCTGGGTAGAGGTAAGACTGTCTACAGCTCACCTCCCCCATACCCCGCGCAAGGATTGGGTACTGTTGTTGTTGTTATTGGCTTGGTTGATTTTAAAGATTTAAAATATACATTACTTATCATTGTCTCTTGCAGTAGTGCCACAACATCGACTTATCTGTACCTGTCCTGGTTAGGCTATCTCCAACCACAGCTTGCTACCAGTGTGCATTTGCATATCCAGTTTGTTAGTCAATATGTTGGCTCCAATTAGCCTATAGACATTTCGAAAGGAAATTGAGTTGTGGGCGAGTTTGAGTTTTTTTTTTTCCTTTTTAAGGCATCTACGTGTATATGGATAATGTTTTTTAATTTTGTATGGATGATGATGTGGCATAAGCGAACTGAGTTTCAGTACGTTGGGTTGAAGGCAAAATGAGTTAGCATGTTAGTTCAGTATGATGAAACAGTTTGCTAACATGTTGTTAAGGTGGCAGGTATGCGTATATGCCCTTTTAGATGGCCTTATGGCTGCCATTGTGTTGCTCTTTTGCCACTGGTACTGCGGGTAATGCGGGAACCAAAACGTTTTCCAATATATTATCAGTATTGTTTATCGTTTTTTAAGAGCGCGCATCTACAATATTGATCAGTTGAGCCGACAACTTTAATTGTCCGATAAAATACCATATCAGATCAAACCATTGTCCCTTTTAGTATGTATAGCTATATATTGCGTTATTCACTTTTAGAAGGGTTGTAATCAATCAAATGCGTAATATTCATGTATGAAGGTTCTAAACTTCCAATCCAAACATAAATTCATAAATCTTACACTTAATTATCTCTATTTCATTGTCATGTCTCATTTGTGATGCTTTTTTTTTTTTCTTAATAAATATAACCGGTACTTAGCATCAATATTTACAAAGATTGTGCTGGTATATCAAACCTAGAGAAGTAATATTTATCGTTAAATGCGTTTAAGTAGCTTAAATGTATTTGATGTAGCATATGTAAGCTATTAGCTTAGCCTATTAAACTTATTTCATTTATATGTTTTTACTAAATCATGTCATAAAAGTTTTCATGACATAATTTTATGGTTTTGCAGACAAATATATATGTATGCAGATAATTAAAATCATAAAATAACTCCATATCTCTATATGCTCCAGAATGAAATTTTTTTTCTCTTTCTCAATTATATATCAATGTAAAAAGTGTGTGGATGGATAAAGAGTAATTTTGAGAGCATTCAAGATATTTCATTCGGGAGCATGTTGTATAAGTATGATTTTATCTGCACAACCATAAAATCATGTCATGAAAACTTTTTACTTTATTATCATATGTTTATGTTTATGATCCATGCATGTATCGGTCCAACTACCCATCAATGTATTAATAGACAATTTTTTTCACACATATATAATCAAAAAGATGCAATATATTGATGAATACTTTGAAAGTATACAACAAACAGAAATTCAAAAACACAACATAAAAGCACGCACGTTTAAAACTTAAAAAACAGACATTCAAAGACCTTTTTTCCGTAGATCAATAATGCAGTTCATTTTTGGATGAACTGACGACTTCTTTTAAGATCGCCTTGATGAACGGTATAGATCTCTTAGAGTTTGGGCTGATGAACTGGCTACATAGCCTACATTGATTATAACTCGGGATGATTTTGTCTTGAGTACCTCTATAACAGATTGCGCCGTATCATTTCTGGATGTTCCTTGAGGTTGCGGCTGAACGATAACCTTAACGTCAACATTAACATTATTACTAGGCCGATGTTGCTGTCCGTTCGATTCCGAATTACCGGAAGAACCAGCTGTTACCAAGTTCTTCAATCCATCACAGATTACTCTCTGCCAATCAACCATATTTTTGATACAAAGGAATGAAGGATGAAATCGAAGAGGTTTTCTTGTGGAGTGTTAATTTTAGCACATTCATTAGATGTATACATGTACACATATATATATAAATAGACCCCAAGCAAATTCGATTGTCAACGTCAATGGGGTCAAATTAATGTTAATTATCTCCTTTCCTTGCAAGATATACCCTTTGTGTTTACTTTTATATACGAGCATGGTATCCGCATAATGCGACGATGGTGTTGGGGAAGACGGTCTAGTGATGTCGGTGATGGTATTAATGGTGGTGGTGGTGGTGGTGGTGGCGGTGGTGTCAAGTAATTGTGATAGTGAAAATTTTTATAAGATAATAAGCTTAAAGTGTTAATTATCTATACTATCTTATAATA
This sequence comes from Erigeron canadensis, assembly GCF_010389155.1. Classification (NCBI taxonomy): domain Eukaryota; kingdom Viridiplantae; phylum Streptophyta; class Magnoliopsida; order Asterales; family Asteraceae; genus Erigeron; species Erigeron canadensis. Next base: position 7,504,951 of record NC_057767.1, on the reverse strand, counting down.
ATTATCACTTTCTCTTTCATAAAAGTGTTGGATGCAAAATTACCACTTTACCCTTGATTAATTAATTTACATAATCAATCATTTATCTTTTAAAATATCTCCACTATATCTTTACATCAATTACTTACACCCACCACCAACAATAGTTCGTCACTACCACGACCGCCGTCACCACCACCAGTCGTCGTCATGACCAAACCACCGCGGCATCGCGCGGGTACAATGCTAGTTAAAAATAAAGGTTTAGAGTGTAAATTAATTCATTAAAAACAAATTTGGTATTTTATAAAAACTCTTTCCATAGTGGGTGTTTATTAAGGAAAATTTAGTACTTTTGTATATAATTATTTTTTAAAATGAAAGGTATGATAATCTTTATAAAGAAATATAAATAACTGAAAGACATAAAAATATACAATGATTAAATAATATTAAAGGTATACTTCATATCTTAACTAACATTACGAGAATATTGACATTTAACAAAGACATCATGTTCCCACTAAAACTTGTTAAAAGACAAAAAAAAAAAAAATGGGCTAGTTGATTTTCAAGTTTGATCAGACATTTAACCAGGATTGTGTCCTAATAGTATAATTTTTAATATTTTAATGTTGTTGGACTCAAAATTAAAACAGATATAAAAAAATAATAAATAATAAATATGTTCCAAAATTTTCAATCCTCAATCAAATATGGGGAAAACAAAATACTCATGTATCCTTTACAGAGGACATTGTACTTGTTATTAGTAATTTTTATTTTTTTTTCCTTAACGAAATTCATTTTAGTATATACGTGTTTTTAATTCCTCCCAAAATTAAAAATCTGGGTCACCTATTGTGAGGACATTATGCTTGCTACAGATATTCTAACTATTAAATTTGCTGAAAGTCATTTTTCTTGTAGCGTAACACTGCACGTGACATCCAATTTACAATTTAAATGCTTAAGTTTAATCAAAAGTAACACATTTATCAGCATCAAAGACTTAGTGATAGATGGATACAGAGGGTCAATCAAATAAAAACACCCCTAAAATGAGAATACGGTGAGAACACTTAACAACTTTATTTTGATGCATTAAAAGTCCATTAACTACCATAGTGTATAACTAATTCACTATTTAAGTGTTTAACAACACATTGATCTGTCAAAATCAAGATAAACCATGTTTGTTATTTTGTGCATCCATCTTGGATGCAATTCATCCAAATGGATGCACAAAACAACAATCGTGATTTTTTTGATAAATGTGTTGTTAAACACTTAAATAATGATAATTAGTTTTACATTATGTTAGTTTTATGGACTTTTAATGCATCACTTTGATGTTTTTAGGTGTTTTTATCGTGTTTACATTTTAAGGGTATTCTCACCAGAACCCGATGAATACATATACAAACTTTGTGTACATAGCTTATATATAAACATAACACTCTAGTGAGAACACCCTTAAAATAAGAACACGGTAAAAACACTTGAAAACATTATTTTGATGCATTAAAAGTCCATAAAACTAACATAGTATATAAACACTTAAATTAATGTGTTGTTAAACACTTAAATTATGTAATTAGTTACGCACTATGTTAATTTTATGGACTTTTAAATGCATCAAAAGTAGTTTTTAAGTGTTCTTGCCGTGTTCTTACTTTAAGACTGTTATTATTTGATTATCGCCTATATATATATATATACTCCTATATAAAGATTATGCACCCCCCTCAAAATAGAAATAGTTACTCATATGTCACATACGAAATTACTAAATTGTCCCTTAATAAAAACCCACTATGGAAAGAGTTTTATAAATCACCAACTTTGCCCTTAATGAATTAATTTACACCATAAACCCTTATTTTAATACTTAACACTTTAAGCCTTTATCTTCTAAAACTTTTCACTATCACAATTACATCAATCTACACCACTTGACACCGCCACCACTACCAACAGTACAATCACCGCCACTACTAGACCGTCTTCTACACCACCGCCGCCGCATTGCACGGGTACCATGCTCGTATATATATATATGTGTGTGTGTGTGTGTGTGTGTGTGTGTGTGTGGGAAAGTGAGTATGGGGTTGTCCCCCATCTAAGCTTAGATGGAGAACCCCTTACATTTGATTTTATAACCATGAAAATCATGGGGGATCATGTATTTATTTTAAATTCAAACAAATAATAATATATTTGTATGTGAGGGGGTTCTCATCTAAGCTTAGATGAGGAACAACCCATACTCACTTTTCTCATATATATATATATATTGTGAAAAATTATTTTGAGAATCTTTTATTTGGCAAGAACTTTTACGAACCTTTTTAATATAATCTTATTCATCTAATGATTCGATCAATTGTTAATATTGATAATGGCAGTTTGGTAATTAAATTGAAAGGAATTTAATATATACCAATATATATATATAACAAGGTGCTAAATTCTTTTATGGAGAAACAAGGACCGTTAGATAAGTTCAAACTTTTGATTACAACCCTTAGATACTAGATTAAACTCGTATGTTGTGCGGGATAATTGAGAACATAAATATAAAAATAATAATTGATAGTTACATTATTATTCATAGTTATGGTAATATAAAGTCCTATCAGATTACGACTGATAAAATAAAATAAAATTATAGTTTATGAATATATTATATACGCCAAGTATAAAAGCAAGACTAATGAAACATAAATATTTAAATCATAAAAGTCTTTCTCATGATATATAATTATTAAATATAATATAATAAATACTTTTAAAAAAATAAACATAATATAATAAACAATCTTATTTGATAAAAGATAATTATCATTGAATTAATTAAAAAAAAAGTAGTATAATGTATATAATCTTTGTACTTATATACAAAATGGAAAATTAAATATTAATGATTAGGATTATGATCAAAATTGATGATAAAGATTGTACATGGCAACATAGATATAACAATTTAAATTGAAAATATGGCACCTCATTAAAAATCTAATGTGACAAAAAAAAAAAACTAAAAATGTCACCTATGAAATTATCATCTCTTAGTTACATAGAGAGATTGAATACATGATATATAATTATAAAAACATAATGAGTTTGAATTTTTCATTACAAGCCTTAAATTTTTTATATAGTAGATAAAGTGTTTTCTTTATATTTACTTTTATATCGTCATTATACAAATATATAACAACCATATTATAGAAAACAGCTACACTAAAGAGCAATTTTGAATATTACTACATTCACCAGTATTTATATATCTTACTAGCCATTTTTGATGCAAATAAAACTTTAAATAACAATACAATTGTATTTTAACATGTTTTATCTATAATTAATAAATATGTTATTCTTAAAACTTATTGTGTTTATTTCGCGTATTTATATTGTCTCGTGTAATATACAGAAAATATAATTTTACTTTTATATATACAAAAATACGATTTTCTTAAATAATTATTAACCAATTGAAATATTTCATTTCATTTAATTAACATTTGCTTATGTTGTTGATCCTATCAAATTGAAAAACTTATTACTTGACACTTTTTAATAAGTTATTAATTATATGTTTTTCCTAATAAATCTAGAAGTTGAAATTTAGGGTCTCTTATAAAATTATATTATGAACTTTCAAATCTTAATTATTGTATTATAATTTGCTTTTACATAAGATATGTTAATTAAAGTAAATATTAAAAGTTTAAGATTTTAATTTCCTAAATATTTTAGTTTTTAAATTTGTTACATAAATCCAATATTTGTTTCAAATATTATTAATATTAATAATAAAATTCAACCATGATTTTAAAAAAATATTTTGAAAATTTCTAAAAATTTAACTATAAATACATAATCCGAAACCTCAATATATTGATGTGAAACTAATTTTAAAAATTTCAAAAGGTTAACTATAAACACAAAAAGTAAACTTTCAAAAGGTGAGCTACTGGCAAGGTCTTAAACCTTAAGGAAATCTATCAGGGTATAAATCACACTTTTGAAGTTTGTATGAGTGGATAATTAAGAGGGTTTTCAATAATACTGAGTTTCATCTCAGACATGCGTGGTTCAAATGCTAACTACTTTTGTTTTGTTAAATTTTCTTTATATGTATATTTATATAAACATTAAACTACGTGAAAATTGTAAAAAATGACTAATATAGTTACACTAATTAAAGAGAAGTCAAATCCATATAGAGCTCTTATTTATATTCCGCTAAACAAATCTGTTTATATTGAATTTCAAACTATCACTTGACACAATAATTTGAAGTGTTACTAATTGTTTATAGAAACATAAAATCATGAAATTTTATGTTTTTTTTTTCTATATAAAGACATACATTAACAAGAAGATACTAATTAATTTACAACTTTGGCACCATGATACTAATTAATCTATTTTCAACATCTTTATATATGGTTGTCAATATATGATATTGTGAAACGATAACTTGTCACTAATTACATATGTTATCTTGCATATTACGCGGGACAATAATCTAGTTTTAAAATACAAAAAGGTTGTTTAATTTAGTCAATTGGATTAAAAAATTTTTAAACGGTTTCTCGCTCTAATAAAATCCCACACCACAAAATCTCATTTCACCACAAACAAATAGAAGAAATTATTATCAAAGTGCAGATAACAAACAATTTCCTATCAATTTATAAAGACCCCTAGCCGCTCGTGTAGAAAAAATAGAAGTCGATCGGCAATCTTTATGATGTTAAACATTTCAATATGACAATATGTCCTTGTAAAAGAGATGGAGGGATGCATTTTTTAGTTGGAAATAAATTATGACATATAAACACACGTATACAATTATGATCATATGAGAATGAAAATAAATTAGTTGGATCACAATAATGACTATATGTGAATGACCTTAAATTAGTTGAGATTTTCATATGTGTATAAACAACCAAATTGGTGATCACAATTATGTAAATATGTGAATGAAATTAAATTACTTGATTATTACATATGCACAACCATATTAGTGATTACATATTCATGGTCAGCCATAATATTAGTGATAACAACCATTTTTTTATTTTCAATTAATTATTATTGCTATACAGAAAAATACAATATTACCTTTGTAATTAATTCTGGAAAAAAGGTTTTTAAAGTTTATCGTTCTTTTAAGGGTTGCTAGAATAATTTTTCTCATATATATATATATATATATATATAAATGAGAAACCCTAATTTCAAAATGGAGAAACTTGGACCTTAGATGAAACTCAACTTTTAATTATAACCATTAGATCAAAATGTTAATGTTATATACCTTTTTTTAATTTAATTTTATTATAATAAATTTAAGGGGTTTGCTAAATACAGCCCTTAGGGCTGTGTTTAAGGTGAATAGATTGTTTGAACATTTACCATAAAAATCAGGGGACGAGCTTTTAATATTGAAGGTACAAGTTTTTTTATACACGTTAAATACAGCCCTAAATTTAAATATGGTTATCATTTATGAAAAGTAACTTCCTATATTCTATAATTATAGAAAGTAATTAATTTAATGATATAATTATGAAAACTAATTCCAACTTTTATATTAATGATTAATTCTCTTAACAAAATAGCCTAAAAATCCTCCTAACTATTGAATAATGACATGTGAAAAAATCAGGAGGTAAAATTATGAAAGAGAATTAGTAGATACCAATTGTCACCTTATTGGATTGTTAGGAGAATTTTTAGGCTATTTTGTTAGAAGGATTAATCGTTTTCCTATTTTTAAAAATCTCTTTCTTGATTTTTTTTCGTTTTTATCAAATTATGGTTTTATGTATGTTTTATCGTTAATATCTTATAATATTTAAATAGAAGATATTTCTGATCTGTAAATGATGTCTAGAACAATCAAAGTATAAAAAAGAATTATAAAAATAACAACATCACCATTTTTTAACATATTTTATTCAATCTATGTTCCTATTTTTTTTGTATCTGCATCATGTATTCTTTTTTACATTTAATTTAACTCATTTATTTATATGTAAATAAATATAACATTATTGTCTTTCAATACTTTTTATTTATAATTTGTTAATGTAAGATATCATGAAACATTAGTATTTTATTAGTTATATATATATATACTACGTCTTTTACCCGCACGATGTGCGGCTATTTAAAATAACCTACGTAAAAAGAATAAAAATAACATGAACTAATATATAATAATACATTAAAGCATATAAATTTTTTGAGAAATATAATGATGTATAAAACTCATAAAAATTAACAACCCAATTACTTTTTATATTAAAAGTCGAAAAGAATTTGAAAATGAATCAAAAACCAACTTTAAAAAAAATATGACAATGGTGTGATGTGTCAATACAATTATGTAATCTATATAAAATTAATGTTGGTTTTTAGGAAACAAAATCAATTTTATTAATTTCATAATTTTATTTTTTACATACCAATATATATTTAATATTTTTCATTGCATAAATAAATAAATATTGTGGAAATTTATAGAGATGACACATAGAATAAAATCCTATGTGGCAAATTTTAAAAATAGTTTTAAATTAAAGAGAGTTTTAAAAAGCTAGGATTCTTACTGTTTTAATATTTATATAGATATATATTAATATTAATATATATATATATATATATATATTAATATGTATGTTTATCCGCGTATTAAGTGGAATATAATCTAGGAAATGATAAATAATCTGTGTTTTTCTTTTGAAGTAAATAAAATAACTGATGAACACTTTGAAAGCTAAAAATTTCAATGGTATTTATACGGAAAGTTTTAAATAAAGCAAATGTTCTTGTAAGACGAGAGTTTAAATATACAAATATAACCCCTTCAACACTGAATTCCAACTTGGAAGGTTGAAATCTTCAAATGTATTTTTTACTTTTCTTCCGAATATGTCAAATTAATCTATTTTTTACTTTTCTTTTTGGAACGGCATATGACAAATTAGATTGACTAAAAATCATTCTACTATATTTTACTCCCAAGTCCAAATAACAAACCAAAACACTCACCAATTTCCGGTATCTTTGAAATAACTCAACGACCATTTCAAAGCTTGTTATCACAAATCTTCCGTGTCATTATAATTACATTACGTTTGATCCTTGTGTTGTTTTTGTGATCATGTTCGTCTTTACGGTCACGTATTTTTCCAACTTCGTCCCTGGTCACATGTCATTACTTTAGTATTTTATTTATTAAGTTTATTTATGTGTTTTGAAAAAAGTATGCAAACTACAAAGTATGAAGGAAAAATACTTATTACAACTTAGGCTGGTGCCAACCTAATGTCGACACCCCGTCGACCACCTCAATGACGAAGATGAGGTTGACACGTCCAGGGCTTGTCGAACCGCATGTCTTCCCTCCCCATCGATGGAACGATGGCTGTTGATGAGAGCTTTATGTGACCGTTTTGACATTTTAATATATTTTTTTTCTTCAAATAACGGCTAGTTTATATATATATATGTATATATATACACACACATATGTATATATATATATATGGAGTTGAGATATTATAAGAACCAATAAATTGTCGAGAACTACGATAAATAATCATGAGCATTCGATTAATTAAATCAATGGTTAAAATGATTTGATGGCATTTATGTAATAAATTCAAATGCAAATTAATTTATTAATAAATAATAAATTTTTTTCGAACATTCAGTCGGTATGCGACATCAAGGAAACATCACCGTATAATTTCACCATTATACGGTGAGGTTTTCCTGATGTCGCAAACCGACTGAATGTTCGGAAATTTTTTTTGATAAAAGGTATAATTGGAATATTTGAAATTAAAAAGAAATAAATGGAAAATGGAACACGTATGTTCGAAAATCATGGATCAAGATTTTAAAATTTTGTCAACTTTCTCTTAATCTATACTATCTATATAAACAAATTGTCCATCCTCCAATTTAACTTCTACCTTTAAAATACCAGATATACCCTTTTACATTCTGAACTTTCTCTACTTACACAACCAATTTACCTATTATACCCCTAAAAAACAAACTGTCCATCCTACAATTTAACTTCTCCTTTAAAATACCGGATATGCCCTTTTACATTATGAACTTCCTCCATTTACACAACCAATTTACCTATTATACCCCTAAAATTTTTAAACATCACGATGCAAAACATCAGACAAAATAAACACACAACCACTACTCAATGCTACCGCCGCCACCACCACTGCCACCACAACCAATCCCCACCGCACGTCATCACTACCCGTCACCGCTTCCGCTATTATATCGTGGCCTCCACCACCGCCATACGTTACCGTCGCATCGCGCGGGTACCGTTCTAGTATTAATTAATTTATCAACTTCTTCTTAATATAATCAATAATAATTGATGCTTATATTTCCTTTTTTTCAAAACCACTTTTCACCGTTTTATAAATTATTAATTAAATTAATCAATAAAAGAAAAGTTTTATTTAAAAATTTATTAATAATGTAAATATTTATTTTTAATTTTACTTATATTTTAATATATGAAATATGGACATAGGATTATAAAAGAATATAAAAAAACTAAAAAATCATATATTCTTTAGCTGCTACACATGTGAATGATTTTATTTATAAATGTACAAATATCCTTTTTATTATAAAAAATTATATTTCTTACGTGGTAAATATGTGAACATTAAATAGTACACATGTGAATGTTATCTGGTACACATTTGAATAACCATATTCGTAAGTGTACATATACGTTATTATTACAACAAAATATAATATTTATTCAGTAAACATATGAATGACCCTATACAAAAAGGTATAAAATATGTTTTTTTATTATTATTAAAACAAATTATAACTCATTTCATGTATATGGTAAAGGCAATTAAAGTTACAATCCGTTTCTTTCAAAATTATTATTTGAGTACACATGGCAATTATTGATGAATGAATTAATCCATTTGAAATTCTCGTAAGCGTACCCCTCATATCGCATCTAACTAACTGGAGCATATTCATTTAAATTGTTTTATTTTACGAACATTCAGTTAGTACACGATATCGAAAAAACCTTACAGTATAATAGCAATGACATGTCGTCTAATGATTCTCACTTTTATTGACTCGTAATGTTAATGTTTAGGACTTGTAATTTTAATGTTTAGGCCTCGTAATTTTAGGTCTTGTAATTTTAGTTTTAGTTTTTAGGACTCGTAATTTTTGCTTTTTAGGGCTCGTAATGTAATTTGTTTTAATTTATTAATGTAATGTTTTATTTTTAATAAAAGTAAGTTTATTTTGTATAAGGATAAATAGAAATTAGAAATTAGAAATAGTTGAGAAAGAGATGAATAAAAGATATGGTTGGTAGTGAGTGAAGAATAGCTGATTTAAGATAGAAAAAAACTGATACGCGGTTAGGATGAGGTGATAGGGTTGGCTTAGGCCTTAAAACTTGAACTAATAAGCAGTGTTAACGTTTATGTGGTGCTGAACTGGGATATTCTCAATAGAAATACAAGAAACATAATAAACGGGTAAATTATTAAAATTAGTGAATCAAATAAAATTTAATTTAGAAAATATGTCCCTTTCTAGTAATTTGTCCCCACGTTTCACATACAGCAATCGTTAGCGCGTTTCACATAAATCCGTATATTAGGTTAAAATCCGCGTTAGGTGAGTCGTGATTTAACAATAAATAATCAGGTCAATTGATTTAAGTAAGGCTGGGAGGAGTACTAGTCGGGTAAGGCTTTGGATTCGCAGTACCCGATCGGCTAGACCGCCGCAACTTATCGGGTAGCGAATCCGGTAGGTCAATTCGGGTAAGGAATCGGGCTATGTAACCGATTGTTGGGTAAGGAATTTGAACGTTGGGAATGGTGGGTCCCCCTTCCAAAAACGGCTAGATCAGATTTAAAAAAAAAAAAATTTAATCCACTTTTCTACCTTTTCACCCATAAAAACCTCATTCTTTTTCCAATTTTTACACCACAACTTTCATTTTCACCCAATTTCCATTTACTCCACAACTTCCTTTCAACCAAAATCATTACAATGGACCTTCGTGATTGTAAAATGGCTATCCAAACTCACCTAAATTACGACTCCAAACACCTCTCAGATGTGAATAACGTCATTCAGGGCGTTTCTGAGAACAAAGCGGCTTACGAAGCCACAATCAACCGACTTACCGCCCCGGGTTATGCACGTAACACCGCGGAGAATGAGAATCTTGTATATCTTCGACAGAAGATCGACTGGCTGAATCAAGTTATTTTTCAGCTAAACGCTGCTTCTTCAACATTGACCTAGACACTAGACCACGGGGTATATCGCAAGCCAATGTGGGTGATGGTCAGGATGTACCTTACTACTCTGACCCGGGGGAGGAGTACGTTTCTCCTCTACCAGGCGCGGCTGCCGAGTAACCTAAGCCTTTGGCTACATCACCGCAATGACGATGACAACACTGTTGACTCGGATTATTCCGAGCGTTAGTTTAAGTTTTAATTATATAGTTTTATTTAAGTGTTTAAGTTTAAGTTGTTTAGTTTTATTTAAGTATTTTAGTTTTATTTAAGTGTGTTTTAGTCGTATTTAAACATTTTCCATATTATGTATTGTGGTTTTAAGTTAAATGAAATTATGTTTTATGTTTATATGGTTTTAATTATATGTATTAAAATTAAATGAAAAAGAAAATGAAATTGGGTAAGAATTGGGTATGTATTGCAAGTGATTTGGGTAAGAATTGAGTAGTTGTGAGTTGCAGAGTTTTGATTGTATGATGAATTGAGTAGGACTGGATACTTGGGTAGTACTCCCTCCACTTTAAAAAACTCAATTGATTTATAACGCGACAGGAAGTTAGGTTTGATTTATTTACATAAACGTTAGAGAACATTTTGGAAATAAAGACTATAGATGTTTTATTGAATTGTTATAAAGTACAACAAAACGTATTTACCAAAGTTTTTATAATAAAGGTTCGCTAGAATGTGTTTGAACAACACAAGGATTGTTAGGAAAGGAAATGATTAATCCTCCTAACCAAATAGCCTAATAATCGTTCTAATTATGAGATGGTGACATGTTGTAAAATCAGAAGACAAGATTAGGAAAAAGAATTAGTGGATAACACATGTCACCTTCTTTATGTATTAAAAGGATTATTAGGCTTTCTAGTTAAGAGGATTTATCATTTTCCAGTTAAGAAATACAATACAAAGGGATCAAATTTCTCTAAATTGACCCATCAAATTATTTATACAAATAGCTAGATTACATAATTAGGTAAAATGATATCCAAATCTTTTTATAAAACACTTTTCTATTTGGGGACCAAATATAATGTCAAAAAGATAAAATATTTTTTAAACTTCAATTTTAATTTTCTTTCTCAAAATATCTTACACTCATTTTTTAATTTAGGTGACTTTTGAATTTTGATAAACTTTTTCACCATCAAAATGTTGAGGTGCTAACTTGATAAATTCTACATTCTCTTAAAAATAAAACTTATGTCAATTCCATCTATAATGAGCCTGAATGAGTTTAACCCTCCATATATCTAGATAATATGGATTTTTCATTGAAGAGTTTAAATTAACATATTATTATGTGAAGAGGCTCTTTAACCTGGACCTGATTAAGATAACATATGTTAAATCTCTCGATATCTGTTAATAATTCATAGCGTTCAAAAACATATTATTTTAATTTTTTTAAAAGAAGATAATATATGTTTTTAAACTTGGCCCTTTACAACATACGAGTAATATATATTAATTAGCTCGTTATAACTTATGACATATTAATAGCCCACATATAAATCAAATGGTCCAGATCCAAATGTTAAGGTGTCAAGATTATGCAATGTAAGCCCAATTTTAAGCAAAACGTGACTCATACTGTACAAAACTAAAAAAGTCAAATGGGTCACCCTCTTAAGCTACATGTGGTAGATTTTTTGTTTTCTTGAATGCCCATTGTTTGTACGATAGATTAGGTTAAAGGATTCTAGCCATCCTTCCCCCTGTGTGCAGGGGGTTCGTGACCTATTCCCCAAGTAGGGTTTTTCGGGCCGTGTATATCACTTCTAAGAATAAGGGATTTGATTTGATCTTCTTTCCCTAGATATAGGATTCTTGATAAATGCAAATCTGTTCCTTGTTTATCGAGAGTGAAACGTACCCTTCAAGCATACCCTGCGTGTTTGCATCTGGGAGTCCGCTGTCTTTCAGAAGGTTTTTGAAAGGGACGATTTTGTACTAAAACGAATCTTGATTGACCCTTTTTGCAGATTGACGGTAGTGCGGTTCATATCCCTATATAAGGTAAGCAATTGGATCCGGGTTTTTATTTTTCACTTTTGTTGATAGATTCCATAAATAGATGAAGTGGGGTTATCGTAAAAAGAGGAGTGTTGTCTGCAAGCATGGCCGGATAAAGACTATTGGCCAGAAGTTTAAGCTCGGTGCCAGGTCATATGTGGATATGATAAAAATTCGCCGGTTGGAGTCGGATCTGGAAATCCTACGACGGCATTCTGAAGATTGTGGCACGTCTGCTGGTGTTGCCTCTGTTTCATCCGATGATTGCTCCTCCGATGTTCAAAATTTGAAGCGGAGCTATTGAAATTAAAGATATCCAGCTGCAGACCGCTCGAGATAGGATGGTGAATAGAGAAAATCAGTTGCAACTTCTTCGTTCCGATCTATCAGCTATGCAGGTGAAGTATAAGAAGGTAATGACGGAAGTAATTCCTTTTGTACACCACTTGACCAAGGTGAATCCACTTTTCGGAGAAATCTCTTGTCGACCAAGCTGCTTGTGAAGATTTTGATATTTATAAAATATGCCCGGATTCGTCGGTTGGGTCATAGTCATGTTCTCGAATTCTTCATCCGATTTTTAGGTTTTGTACTCGGATTCTTCATCCGGTTTTTGGTTTGGTTTTTTTTTTGTACCCGGATTCTTCATCCAGTGTTTAGTGGTATACTCGAATTCTTCATCCGGTTTTTAGTTCTCGGGTGTTTTATTACCCGTTTTGTAATATTAGCTTTTGTAGCTTTCATCCTTTGCCTTGGTTGTTGTTGGATTACTATCACCATATATGCTAATTTACTGTCTTGACGGATTCATTGATGGCTTTCCCTAGTTGTATACATGAGCTTGTATCGTGCCCTGTATTATTGTGGGAGTTTGCCTTTTTCCCCTTTCACTCATATTTACCTTTTTCAGGATTTTGTTGTATGCACTTGCTTTTTCAGCAGTTAGGCATATGCTTTGATAAAATCATAGGAGTATGATTTTGAAATGCCATTGCCTTGTTTGGCGTTTTTGGGCATGCATTCTGTTATAGTCATGACTTTATTATAATATGCTTTGCCTTTTTTGGCTTTTCGAAATTATGTGTGTGAGGTTGCGATCCTTCTTCACCATGAATCATAATTTTTGTGCACTGGAGGGTTTGTAACCCGTCCTTGTATTAGTCTGGTAGGCGTCCCCACCGTAATTTTTATAATAGTGCACTTTAATTGAAATAGAATACTTTGTTTGTAAGAGTTGGAGATCTTCTCTCCTTTTCTCTTGTTCAACAATAGAGTATTTATTTGCACGTAAGAGTTGAAGATCTTCTCTCCTTTTCTCTTTTTATTTATGCATATACATATATATTAGATATATATATTTTAACAATAAAACTTACGCAGATTTGTTGCGTTCCATGTCCTGTCAACGGGGTTGCCATCTGTCGTTGAAAGCTTGTACGCACCATTTCCGATGACTTTATCGACTTTGTATGGTCCTTCCCACGTTGGCCCCATTTTCCCCAGGTATTCCACCTGGCTTGCGCTGTTGAGCCTGAGGACGTAATCACTGACTTTGAAGCTGTCTGGGTGAACTCTTTTGTTGTAGTATTTTTCAATTCTTTGCTTATACGCAGCCTCTCTTATTGAAGCAATTTCCCTCCGTTCCTCCAAAAGGTCGAGGTTTATACGCATTTCTGTATTATTGTCTTCTTCATTTATGTCTATTGTTCGACATGTGGAGACTTGTATTTCCGCAGGTAAGACTGCTTCTGATCCAAAGGCTAGGGAGAATGGGGTTTCCCCATTGCTTTGCTTGGGTGTTGTACGATGTGCCCAGAGTACCAATGGTAATTCATCCACCCAGACACTATGGCTACGTCCCAGCCTTTTTCCATGCCTTTCACAATCTGTTTGTTGATTGTTTCTACTTGTCCATTCCCTTGTGGGTGATACACTGATGTGAAGGATTGCTTTATGTTTAGCCTTTGACACATTTCTGTGAACGTACCCTCCGCAAATTGTTTTCCATTGTCTGAGACTATCATTTGTGGTAGTCCAAAGCGGTATATTATATATTCCCAGACGAAATTCTCAATTGTTTTTCCATTTGTGGTTGCCACAGGTTTTGCTTCTACCCATTTTGTGAAATAATCAATAGCCACAATTAGAAATTTTACCTTTCCTGGTGCTTTGGGTAGTGGCCCCACTATGTCAATTCCCAACTTTGTAAATGGCCATGCGGATGTTACCGATGTCATATCTTGCTTTGGTAGTCTGGGGACATTTGCGTGCAGTTGACATGCTTCACAATTTTGCAAAAGCTTGGCTGCGTCTCTGTGCATGGATGGCCAAAAATACCCCAGGCGCAGTGCTTTTGTCGCCACTGACCTGGGTCCTGCGTGTAGTCCACAGATTCCTTCATGGATTTTGAAAATTATTGTTTCTGCCTGTTTGGGTCCCACACAGCGTAGCCATGGGGTCAAAAATGCCTTCTTGTAAAGGTTCCCGTCCATCAACTTGTATTGTGGAGCATTTATTCTTATTTTTCTTGCTTCGTTTTCATCTTCTGGCAATATTTCGCTCACCAAATATTCGGTTATTGGTGTCATCCAGTTTTTTCCTTCTTCTTTAACTAAATCATGCACCTGCTTCTCGTATATGGATCTTTCTTTCAGGACCTCTATTTGTACTTTCTTCCCCAGGTGTTCAAATGTTAACGAGGCTAGCTTGCTTAGAGTATCGGCTTTTTTATTTTGATTTCTTCGTATGTGCTCGATGTCGAAGCTTGCAAATTGCTCGATTAATTCCTTTGTTTTTCCCAAGTATAGCTTTATGATTTCTCCCTTGGCTTCGTATTCACCTTTGACTTGGTTGGCTACGAGCTGGAAGTCCACGAAAGCTTTGATGCTTCTGATTTTCATGTCTTTGGCCAGGTCCAATCCTGCTATCAATGCCTCGTATTCTGCTTCATTGTTCGTTGTTTCAAACTCGAATCTTAGGGCATATGTATATTCTTGCTTGTTTGGGCTTACTAGTCGTATTCCGGCCCTGCAGCCTTCTGAACTTGATGCTCCGTCAGTGTATAATTCCCAGGTTTCAGAATCTGCTTTCCCAGTCACTGTGAGTGTCGTGGAGTGAGTTACTGAATTTCCTGTTTCCCGTATTTCGGTAATGAAGTCTGCTAGGGTCTGTCCTTTGACTGCGTGCCTTGCCCTATACTCGATATCATATGCTCCTAGCTCGATTGCCCATTTCACCATTCTTCCAGATTTTTCTGGTTTTGTTAAAATTTGTCTCAGTGGTTTGTCTGAGAGTACCACAATTGGATGCCCTTGGAAGTACCCGTGTAGTCTTCTTGCTGCGTGAACAAGTGCTAACACAAGCTTCTCCATCTCTGGGTAGTTTGCTTCCGCTCCTTGCAGTATTTTGCTTACTAAGTAGATTGGCATTTGTTTTCTTTCCCTTTCTGTTAATAGGACTGCGCTTACGCATTCGGTAGAGGCTGCGAGATATATGTACAAGGTCTCTCCTTTCCTTGGGGATGTCAAGGTGGGGAGTTCTGCTATGTGCTTTTTTATTTGTTCGAATGCTTCGTCAGCCTCCTTTGTCCACTTCGAACCCTTTTTTGGCCCCGCAGTTCTTTAATGTCTTGAAAAATGGCAATTGCCTGTCCGCTCCTTTTGAAAGAAAGCGACTTAATGCTGCGAGTTTGCCGTTTAGCCTTTGTACCTCTTTTACTGTCTTTGGAGCTGGTAGCTCGAGTATCTTGTTTACCTTAGATGGGTTTGCTTGGATTCCCCTATCCGAGATATAGTACCCTAGGAACTTCCCAACCTCCATTCCAAAAGAGCATTTTTTGGGGTTGAGCTTCATTTTTATCTTTCGCAGTGTCTCGAAGGTTTCTTGGATGTCTGCAAGTAGCTCTTCCTCCGTTCTGCTTTTGATGACCATGTCATCTACGTAGACCTCTAGGTTTCGCCCAATTTGCTTGTGGAATGCTTTGTCTACGAGTCGTTGGTAGGTTGCTCCTGCGTTTTTTAGTCCAAATGGCATCTTTGTGTAGCAGAATGTTCCTTTGCTTGTATGAAAGGATGTCTTTTCTTTAACTTCTTTAGCCATTTGTATTTGATGGTATCCTTTATAGGCGTCTAGGAAGCACTTCCATTTATGCTCTGCCAAAGATTCAACTTTCCAGTCTATTTCTGGTAGTGGATAACAGTCTTTTGGACATGCCTTACTTATGTCTGTGAAGTCTACACACATTCTCCAGCCTCCGTCTCCTTTCTTCACCATTACTGGGTTTGCGATCCACGTAGGGTACATGGCTTCTCTTATGATTCCGGCTTTTAGAAGCTCGTCTACTTCTTTGCATACTGCCTCATCTCTGTCATTCGATAAACTTCTTTTCTTTTGCCTTACAGGTTCCATGCTTTTTCGTTCATTCAACCTGTGTTCCGTAACAAAGGTCTGTTCCCCTAGGGTGAGCACCCTGGGGACCCCTGTCATATCCCCGTATTCCCATGCGAATATGTCGATGTTTTGTTGCAATAATTTAAGTAACTTCTTTTTGAAATCTTCTGGTAGCCCTTTCCCTATGGTAATTAATTGATCAGGAAAGGCTGGGTTAACAAGTACCTTGTCATTATCCTGAGCCTGATCGCTCTGGCTGGGTGTCTTCACTTCTTCTGGTTCCTCCTTTGAATTTTTGACCTCACTAATTTGTTTAGTTTGGTCGTAACTTGATTTTATCATTCCGACGCCTGATTTCGTTTGGAATAGTACCATGGCGTGGACTGTGGAAGGTACCATCTCCATTCGTTGTACTGCTGGTCTTCCCAGGAGAAGGTTGTATGGTGAGGGTGCTCGTACTACAGTGAAGTCTAGGGTTTCCGTCCATGCAAACGGAGGGTTCCCCAGGGTAACATCGAGATCTATTTCCCCTAGGGGCCATACGCGGTTTCCAGCGAATCCTGTGAGTGGGCCTATAGGGTTTGTCATTCTTGCCTTTATTGCTTCTGGTAATTGCAGGAAGCAATGTTCATAAATCATGTCGCATTCGCTTCCATTATCGATATATACTCTTCGTACTGAGATATCGAATATTTGTGCTTGTATTATTAACGGATCTTTGCAGGCTTTTTTGTCTCCCAAAGCTGGAAAACATAAATCTCTTGACTGGATTTGCGAGTCTTCTGGATCTTTTCGTTTCATGCTTGCTTTATTAGGATCTTTGCCGGCATACATTATTTGGATCTGAGCGTTAAATCAGGGAATCTGACCGTTTTTGTGAGAAAAAGTTTCCGGATTTTAACCTTTTTTGGTGTAAAATTTCCAGATTTGAACCTTTTTTTATTTTTGATGAAGGTTGTGGTGATGAGTAGCGATTGTCCCGAGGATGGCGCCAATTGTTTGTACAATGGATTAGGTTAAAGGATTTAGAGGTGTTTGATGGGTTGGACGGCGATTCCCTGCTGGTAAGGTGTGAGAACCTTTTGTACGCCGGTTTAGATGTGTTTTAGATCTCTTAGGGTTTTGCCCGTGGATCTTGTATGTGTTTTTGGGTTTTGGCCGTAGTAGGCATAATGATAATGAAGGGTTTTCCCCCTTTTATAGCTGCTTTTTCGTGGAGAATAAGTCTCTCACGCGTTTTGTATCTTTGGTAACGATCTCCTTTATCTAAGGAAGTGATATGATCGTATCTTTTCATGTTTATCTTCTTTTCCCCAGGCTATGTGATACCCTGGGTGATCTTTTTAGCCTACCTAGGGTGAGGCTTTATCCTGGGTGACGGTGGGTACACCATCACCCATCGACAACATAAATAAGTCCAAACAATTTCATGCTATGAATTGAATGTGGACTTCATCTCAAGAGGCAAAGCAAATAATCTACTTCGCATATATTTCACCTTCCCGTTATATTAACCATATTTGTAATGATGACATGATTAGATATATGTCGTATATATGTTTCACAAATATAGTATATTATGTCGGATATTTCACCTAGTCATAGACTGATAAACATATTGAAAAGATGAATATATGCTAGGAGCTACACAACCTTACTCGAAAATGCCATGTTGACAAGCCTGTGAACCGTAGGGGCCTACTGCCTACGGATAGTAAGAAGACCTTGGCAATGCCATATGGATAGCCATATGGATTTTAAAAGGGGGCGTGTAGGCCGACCACCCCTTATGTAATCCGACCACCCCTTTTGGAGCGACTGTCGCTCCTAAAGGGGTAGTAGGATACGACAACGGGCGACAGCATACGACAAATGTTATGTACGATTCGAACCTACCACCCCTTTAGGAATCGTACATAACTGCCCCTCTGTTTCCCCTTGACGAATCACCCTTTAAATGTTCGATCGTTTTCATATTCTTGTTATGTGTTAGTTTCACTACAAATGTTTCTGCCCCTATAATCTTAAGTGTTTTCATTTTCATTTTCACTACAATCGTTTGTGTACAATCTTTTTCACTACAATCGTTTTCATTTTCATTTATTACTGTTAAGTGTTTTTATTATTTTAGATGGATTGCTTGGAGGAAATTTTCTTAAATCCAAATGCGCCGGAAGGTGTAAATGACGAGTTTGTGTATGAAGAGCCCGATGACGAATTTGAATCCCCAGATGTCCGTGCTGAATTTGATTACGATCACGATGTTTTTTATACCAAGGAGGTATGTATATAATCCAACCTTTTCATTTTTTGTATTGTTATTTTGTGAGTAATTGTATTTTGTTATTATTCATTAGATTTGTTGCTATAAAAGTATGTAAGAAAACTAATTATTAAAACTACGGATAAAAAATTGTTTATAAAAACATATTAAAAAATGTACGTAAAAATGTAGATTAACAAAAGTTATTGAAAAATTGTTAAAAAAAAAAGTGCATAAAAAAGTGTATTATAAAAAAGTGTAAAAGAAAGTGGATTATAAAAAAGTATATAAAATAGTGTGTTAAAAAAAATGTATTATAAAAAAGTGCATATAAAATCTAATTATAAAAAAGTAAAATTAAAAGTGTATAAAAAGTGTATTAAAAAAAAGTGTATAAAATATTTCAGGTGTTTGACACACACATAGATTTGGTAGACTGGGCTGAAAGAACGGCAAAGGAGTTTGGTTATGTGTTAGTAACACGAAGATCAAATGCCACAAAAGGCGGAGAAGTTAAAAAGGTGGTCCTTATTTGCAACCGTGGTGGAAAAAAAGATAAGCGGTCAACCGGGGCACCCAAAGGGAGTACCAAAATTGACTGTCCATTCAAATTGGTAGGCCGTCTGACAAAGGACCATAGTTGGTGGGTTGAAGTTATAGATCACCGACATAACCATCCATCAGCTCGTAATTTGGAAGGTATTGCGTACGCAAGACGACTAACCGATGTTCAAAAAGAATTTGTGGACGAAAAGGCGTTGCTAGGTTTTGGGCCAAATAGCATAAGGGACCAATTGAAGGATGCATTTCCCGGCATCTTGACCCGTTCACAAGACATTTCTAACTACCTGCGGCAACACCGGCTAAAGCACGCCCAACAACGAGGGGAAACTCGAATGCAGGTGAAATAAGAAACATACCTGCATGTGGATCGTATAACTATATGTTTATTTTTTTAAAAAATACGACTTCCTTATACTTTGGTTGTTTACCCGTTGCAGATTGTGCTCCAATTACTATCTGACCATCAGTACACGTATCAGTACACGACGGATAGCAAAACCGGATGTTTGACCAATCTCTTTTTCGTACATCCTACATCACTTGACATATGGCGTGCATTTCCTTGGATCATTCAAATAGACGCCACGTATAAAACCAACGTTTACAACATGCCGCTTGTTGAGATTGTGGGTGTCACTCCAACTGGCAAGACATTCAGCATTGCGCACACACTTATTGAAAATGAGCAACATGCGGCATACACATGGGTGTTACAGTGCTTGAGGTCGACGCTCGAAGAAGGGTTCGTCGTGCGTGTGACACTCACTGATCGGGATCTGGCCCTCATGAAAGCGGTTAAGGATGTGATGCCGGAAACGAAGCTGATACTGTGTAGAATACACATTTGGAGGAATATTGAGTTACATGCCAACCCATCGTTTGGGTCAAAAAAGATTATGGTTCGTTTAGACACCGGTGGGATAAACTCGTAAACTCAATCACGGTTAAAGAATACGCAGAGAATGAGCAGCGGCTAAAAGTATTCTTGGCAGATAAACCAAGTATATACATCCCGTCCCCATACTGTTTTTATGATAACGCTTACGATGTAACCATGTAGCTAAAGCACTTTTTATTTTCCTGCAGATCTTTATAAGTATCTACAAATACAGTGGCTTGCCTCGTACAAGGAGTTATTTGTGTCATGTTGGGTCGACCAACACCGCAACTATCGTAACTACACTACCAACAGGGTTGAGAGCGAGCATTCTTTGTTGAAGTCAGTTATGCATCAAAAGCGGCTTACGTTCCACAGAATCGTTGAATGTGTTAACTCCGTTCCACAGTTCATTCAAATACAAATGGTCCATTTTACTTAAAAATACTTAATGTAATATTTTTATTCCTGCAGGAAGGCGTGTTCAAGAATATGAGATAGATGCATGTTGGTGCAGGCTCGATATAAACCCGTCCACCTGCCTGCCTGGAAATGTGAAGAAAGACTCGGATGATGACGAGCCTGTTGAGGACTTTTGTGGCGAGGTTACTACTGCCTTGGAACGACAACCCACAAAACAAAGGAAAAGCTTGATGTCAAAAATAAAGGACCTCATCTATCCGGGTCGGTCCAAAATCAAGGATCTGGAGGTCCAAAAGAAAACACGTGGTAGACCTGTTGGGTCAAAGAAAAAGGTATATTATTATAGTCTAGCAAATTATTAATTGTTAAATACTATACGGGTATACATCTAACTTAATTATTCATTCATTCATTGCAGATGCCAGACTTGAACGTATCACCTCCGATGCCACCACCACCAAAGATGAAAAAGTCGAGGTCCGTGCACGTGACAACACCTAAGTATCCGGATACCGCACCAGACTCAGGCTCATGCTACAGAGACTTTCAGACGGCGAGACACAGTGACCATGTGCCCACGCAGTCACGTTTCGCGGAGCCTGACACCGAATTACGGGAGGACACCCGTGGATATATTGATGAGTTGATCCGATCGTCACAATTTTCAGCAGCAGGGCCGAGTAATGAGCCTACAACCGAAACCTCATTCTTAGATCAGTTGTTCGTCGCAGCCGAACCCGCGTACTATCCTGTGCCACCAACAGCACCAACAGGCGTAGTGGATCAGTTATTCAGTGCCGATACTTATTTTCCTGCAGGTCCTAGCACTCCGATGCCAGCTGCACCATCATCGTACTTTGATTTTTTCACTACGCCCACACAACCTTCGATGCCACCAGCACCATCACCTCTGATGCCACCAGCACCAGCACCATCACCAATATCTCCCATATCAGCTGAGCAGCAATTGGCTGCTCTACCAGTACCACCACCTAACACTCGCCCACTGCAGACGACGGGTATAAAGGGTTACCTTGATGACATACCGAATGTATTTAGACCATACGTCAAGGGGATTATTAATGTCAGTGGTGATGGCAACTGTGGATTCCGGGCACTTGCTGTTGCATTGGGGTACGATGAAAACGAAGGTTACGAGTGGATCTGACTACATATGTTGGCCGAGTATGAAAACAACAAACAATTCTACGATGAACTAACAAGATGGGGACAGGTTGAAGCGAGGTTTTTTGAGGGGTTATCAAGGTCTTATGTAGGGGTGTTTAGACCAACTGGCTACTGGATGCACATGACTATGGGGGCCATGTTGTTGTCCAACAGGATGGGTATAGTAATTCACTGTTTATCTACTGCCGCCAGTTGGACTTCGTTCCCATTTACCTATGGTCCTGATGAGATGCCTAGGAGAGAGCCCATATCAATAGCATTAGTACATGGTCACGGTCACTATATCATGGTGCAGTTGGAAGGTGACTACCCGATGGCCCCGGAGATCGCATATTGGATACACAATTGTGTAAGGCCTCCCGTGACCAAATGGAAAGATTTGTACCGACACCGCCAGTTAGCCTACAATAGATATATAGATGCAACAAAACCTCCTCCCATCTATATGGGAACAGTGGACTCATCTGATTAGGATTGTAATAAAGTTTTTTGTTTTTTGTTATGCCCGTTTTTTTGTTTCCTTTTTTTTTTATTAAAGAAAACTTGGGGTGTTACTTCGTAACTTTATCATCTTTTTACTTGCTATATTACTTTTAATAATATAATAATACTACGAAATTTGGGGTGTTATATTTTTGCAAACCGGATAGTCCACCATCATTATAAACAAACAGTACACAAATAATAAAAATGTCCATATCAAACACAAATAATAAAAATGTAAATAACAAACTGTATTTATAAAAATGTCCATACTTCGTACAAATAAAAAAAGTCTAATCACCGGAATCGTCGTCGTCCTCACCGGCATTATCATCACCCACACCTGGTCCGGATACAGAGCCTGTCCCACTAAAAAATCCACTCATATCCGACAAGCTACCAAATTCCCCTGATGGAGGTCCATAATGCGCCGATGTCCCACCCCATAACTGGCGGGGGTCGAAATACTCATCACCAGGCTGGTTCAAGTCAACATGGTAGCCGGAAGGTTGGGATCCAGAGGGGCCGGAGGAGGATCCTTCCGGAGGTCCATAATGTGGTTGCGGCAACTCAACAGGGAAATCATGGGATCCGAAACCCCTGAGAATCCTCCCTAGTCCGCGCTGATGTCCCGATCGCGATCCAAACGCTTCCGGGAACAACTGGGTTGGAGGTGTCGGTGCAGGATCCTGTGAATGTCTCTCCTGCGCAGCTTCCAGACGGGACTGCATATAAATAGTAAGGTAAGTTTAATAAATGGAGCAGTAATTAAAAGTAATTTAACTTAAAGTTATGTATATACCGCAACTTCCGGAGGTTGTAGTCTGTGGGTTGTCGCCCAAGTCGACTCCCACGTGGGCGGTGGCCCCTCCTTCTTTTCGTTATGGTGCTTGGCCTGCAAACAAGTCAAATAATTAGCATTAAAAAAACACAAGAATTGTATACTTTTGTTAAAACCAAACGTACCAACGCCCGATCGTGGGTAAGAGAAATAGATCGCCGACCCTGAGTCCCCACCGCCTATTTGGACCGGTTTGTCTTGTTTGTCTCGGCCCGCTTGACCCGGTCATCCCTTGTATAGAAACGCAATAGTTTTCCCCACTCTTCCGGGTCCATACCAGCTGGCGGTGCTGTCTGCAGGGTATCTGCTGCGCCTACACCCCCCCGTGCTGTAAAATGCTGAGATTTGAATTTTGACTTTCTCTGCCTATATATGCTAGCTGCATCAGCACGGAAAGCCAGTTTTGCTGCCTTCCGGGTGGGGTCGTCCTCATCAAGCTCTAAGTACTGGTCCATCGCAAACCAGCGCTACATTGTTTAAAAATACAAGTTAGCATTTTCGGGGTTATCATTGTAAAACATATTAAGTAAAAAAATATAAAAAGAAACATATTCTAACCTGTATTTCCTCCAAGATATTGTCCCTCATAGACTTAGGCACATCGTCCCATGAGTCGTAGTACTGCGGGACATCTCCGATCAACGAGCCTAACAAAGATTTGTACATAGCCCCGTAGTCCCCGATCGACTGAAAGGTCATTGATTTGTAGTCGAAGTACATGGGTAACGGGCCTCCATTTTTCTTGAAGGCAGCCTCAAGGTTTAGATGTTTGGCTGCCCCTCTTGGTGGTGGTGGTGTTTTCTTCG
This sequence comes from Erigeron canadensis, assembly GCF_010389155.1. Lineage (NCBI taxonomy): Eukaryota > Viridiplantae > Streptophyta > Magnoliopsida > Asterales > Asteraceae > Erigeron > Erigeron canadensis. Next base: position 7,480,746 of record NC_057767.1, on the reverse strand, counting down.
AGCCTACAAAACCAATAAGTAACAATAACATAAATAAGTTACTTTAAACAATAAGAATACAATTATTTCAATGCATAACTTAATTTAATGTAAAGTCAATTTTCTTACCGCTGTTTTTGCAACCTGTTATTTTCTTCCACCACGATCGGTGCGGATCCCTCCCATCGCCGTCGCCGCCGTGAGCTCCTAGCATTTTTCTTATATCTACATAAATAATACACGTATTATAATACTTTTTATATCAACTTTTTTAACTACTTTTTTTTAACTTAATTTTTTATATGACTTTTGTACTACTACTTTTTCCATATATGTTTTAATATCTTTTTATACTTATGTTTTAATACATTTTTTGTTTATACATTTTTATATTTTTTTATTTATATCTACATAAATAATACACGTATTATAATACTCTTTATATCAACTTTTTTAACTACTTTTTTTTAACTTAGTTTTTTATATGACTTTTGTACTACTACTTTTTCAATATATGTTTTAATACCTTTTTTATTTATACATTTTTATATTTTTTTCTTATATCTACATAAATAATACACGTATTATAATACTTTTTATATCAACTTTTTTAACTACTTTTTTTTAACTTAATTTTTTATATGACTTTTGTACTACTACTTTTTCCATATATGTTTTAATATCTTTTTATACTTATGTTTTAATACCTTTTTTATTTATACATTTTTATATTTTTTATTTATATCTACATAAATAATACACGTATTATAATACTTTTTATATCAACTTTTTTAACTACTTTTTTTTAACTTAATTTTTTATATGACTTTTGTACTACTACTTTTTCAATATATGTTTTAATATCTTTTTATACTTATGTTTTAATACCTTTTTTATTTATACATTTTTATATTTTTTTCTTATATCTACATAAATAATACACGTATTATAATACTTTTTATATCAACTTTTTTAACTACTTTTTTTTAACTTAATTTTTTATATGACTTTTGTACTACTACTTTTTCAATATATGTTTTAATATCTTTTTATACTTATGTTTTAATACCTTTTTTATTTATACATTTTTATATTTTTTAATACAAACATTTTCTAGTACAAACTTTTATAAACTTTTTTTTAAATATATTTTTTATATACTATGTAATGCACTTTTTTTACATTTTATATTTTTTACACTTTTTTACAAACAGTTTTACATAATAAAAACAAGAACAACAACAAGAACACAAGAACAACAATACATTAAATCTATGGGCGTATACAATACGTTAAATCTATGGGCATATAAGATCGATCCTAATACATCTATGCATAACAAGAATAACATTAAACTAATACATATACTATATAGCAAATTAATAGATACGAAATAAAAAAAAAATAAAAACTTACTTCAACGTTGGGTTTACGAAAAGGGTAACGACGGGTCGCTCCTAAAGCCTCACTGAAAAACTGGGTCGCTCCTAAAGCCTCACCGGAATATCTTGGCCGGAAAATATGGGGGAGAGGGGGGTTGGATCGGTTGGAATGGAGAAGAGAAAGGGAGATTGGAATGGAGAAGAGAAAGGGAGAACGAATGAATAAGCAGGGGGATGGATCGGTTTTTATTTATTCGATGCACCCCTTTAGGAGCGACTGTCGCTCCTAAAGAGGGGGTTTGACGGGTCAACGGTCCAACGGGTATATGCATAGGTATCCGCAAGCAATAAATGTGTCGACCCTTTAGGAGCGACTGTCGCTCCTAAAGAGGGGTGGTCGGGTTACCGAATATTCCGTGGTCGGGGTATGTGGCCTTTTTTAAAAACCTTGAGGAAATTGATCGACTACTCTTTTTTTGAAGTTAACTTTCTTATGGCTGTGTATTTTAAGTACTCTAAGTTCCATTAACTTTTTGACTAATATATTTTCAGCATTTGGAACCATATTGCTTTAACCTTTGCGCATTTCATTCCTCACTCGACTTGAGAGCTTGTGGTACTGATCTAATTAATAGCACTGAAGCACTTAAGAGGAAATCATAAAGTTTTCAGGTAATATACTCCTATTATCATGGAAAAAAGCAACTTTAGCGTACTTAATTGGGTTTTTATCAGGGGCATCCTTGAGCTGGGGCAAGGAGGGCATAAGCTTAGGCCCAATTTCTATAAGAGCCCAATTAATTAGGTTTTATAGCTTTTCATCATACTATTATCTTTCATAATCTTAAGCCTAAACAAAAAATTTAGTAGCACAACAAGTGGGAGTTTGATCAACAAAAATATGTAATTGATAAATCAATAACTGTCAAGTTAAAGTTTTATAACTTTTTGGGGGCCTATATTTTTATTTTGCTATGGGCCCAACTTTGTAATTTGTATTGTCATTTTTGGAGATGGCCCTGATGTTTATAAAATGACAATAATCTGCTATTCTGCAAATTTACTTTACCCCAAATATTATCCGTTAGTGCCCAGGATTGGACCTGGGCTAGGGGTGATTGGCGGCTCATTATTAACTGTTACTTGCCTCACACTCTTTAAACAGGACTATTATATCTCTTGTTCGGTAACTCACCAAAATTCTCTTTTTTATATATTAATCCAATCTGAAAAAAAAGTTACACCTCTAGAATAAAAATAAAATCATTATTAACAACTTAACGTACGACACATTTTGATGCTCAAACAGACCATATATATACATCATATCTTTAACTAGTGTGGTATAAATCACTAGTGTGTCGTAACATGCACAAATATTAAATCTTACTCGTAAAAGGTTTGTACTTTTATTCTTCAAATTGCCCAAAGTGGCTGAATTTTTTTATGTTTGACAAAAAGATGACACCTATACGGGTCAAAACACGTACAAAATATATGCAATTTTGGTGAAAAATCAAATGGATGTTTTTTGTCTTGTTTAACCGTAGTGAAGTGGGAAATGGTTGAGAAATTTGAGGCCTGGTCTGTTTTGGGCCTAGCCAGATAACTAAAGCCATATATATTTTTTTTATAGAAATAAAAAATGTATTTCTATACCTATCTCGCTATCTCTATTTTCTAAGTTCTGTATTATGTATATTTATTTTTCTTATTGAACTACATTTAATTTATTTGTTTAAAATACTTAAATTTTCAAGATACCATATAATCAATATACATTTTATAATTAACTCATTTTATTTTATTTTTTACATTATAATTATAATGACAAACCATTACTTATAAAATAGAATTTATACTTTTTCATAATTTAAAGTATACATAAAGTATTGTTCCTTATTCATAAGCCAATTATCCTGGAAAAAATAATTAAGTTATAAAATTTACTGATTTTTCTTAATAAAAAATAAATGTAATAAATCATGATATTTTCTCCGCTATTAAACCACACAAATTATGTAGAATTAAATCATGAGATTTGAACCCGTATCCACTACCACTCAGACTACTGCATTGCGAGGACTTAAACAAATTTTGCAATTTGTAAATTTTAAGTATACTAAGAAATAAAACGAAACACATCTAGCACATATATACTTATAAATAAAATGAGACACGTACGTACATTAAGTTAGTTTGATTATCTTAAATTCGTAATTGGAGAGCTTGACATTGAAAATAAACTCTATGATGATATATGCAAAACTATCTCAACAACTTCTCTACCTACGACCTATACGTCCATTAGATTAGATGTATGCATTTATGGTCAAATATCGACTACAATATTAATTTATTAATCATAAATCTAGGTAATAATCGTGTATTTGGATTAGTTTTTTGGGGATGACGTAGAAAATATATTTACGTAGTTTACAAGAATAAAAATCTTCAATGACTATAACGAATTAAATGTACTGAATATTTGAATAATACACTTTCAAAATTTTCATTATATATTTTATTTTTTTCTTTCAATTGTCGTTTTTAAAAAGTACTATTGAAAAAAATAAAAACCATAACCAAAGTCTATATGCATTGTACGTATTATACAATTAATAAGCTAATCGGATATTTTGTAACCAACTAACCAAAGCGAGCCAAATTAATTTAATTTGTTTATATATATATTTATAATATCATCAAGAGGCCATTGATCGAGCTAACGATATTCAACGTGTCACACCCCTCAATGAAAGGTTGTTTATATAATTTTTATAAATATATATGTAAAGATGTGGATACATAAGTGACAAAGTATAATTCTGGTAAACATTTTTATTTCACAAATGTACATAAGCATATGAATTGCACATTTATAACCTCATATATATTCTATGGTCATATAGCGTGTACTAATCATCGTTCTATTTCAAACTAAGAGAACTAACTAACATTGACAGAATTCGACCATTTTTTATAAGGAGCTGGACATGTAAAATTTCTTGAAAACTAGTCAAGATGTAATGTTGTTAACACATGCATGTTGTTGAATGTTAAGCATAATGTTGGCAATACACGTATCTCGGTATTTAATATCTGATTACGAGCACTATATACATACCTACTTTTGAATAGGTCCGTGTGTCATTGTGCCTCGGTCAAAAGTTCATTTGAAATAATCGACTCCAGTATTGTTGAATGTTACTACAATTAGGATGCAAGGATACGTCTCTTGCGTTCACTTTTTATATTGAAGTTCAAAATATATAAACTCATATTTTGAAGTAGACAATTTGTGTTTCATTTTGACAAACAACGGAGTAGATTGTTGGTATTAATTTGGTGTTCGGTTGCTTTCGCTTGAAATTTTTAAATTCAAATTAAAAATGTACCACATTATAGACTACTAGAGCCCTAGAGAGATATACCCATGTATATAATGGTGGGACTATATGTGATGAAGACCGGTAATGACGGCGGTGACGACTTTTCAATGTGATAATGACATCGAACGGTGTAGGTATACTACAACAAATTAATCATTTCTATACACTTTATTCTACGCACTTTTGAATAGTGTGTAAAATTTTATTGATTACTTCGCACTTAAAAATGTGTACAAAATAGTCTACATTAAAAAGTGTGAAGAAAGCTATAAGCTTCACATTTAAAAGTGTGAAGAAAAATGTTTACACTAATAAGTGTGTACAAATTTTATACTTTACACACTTATAAGTGTGGAATCATTTCTTTGCGGGCGATTTCTTCGCACTTGTGTAAAATTCACCTGCGAAGAAATGATTTTCATAGTGTGTAGAAATCACCCGCGAAGAAATTATCTTTACAAATAAAAGTGCGTACAAATCTAATATTTTACACACTTATTAGTGTGTAAAATTTTTTTTCGCACTTTTAAATGTGAAACTTGTAACTTTTTTTCACACTTTTTAGTGTAAATCATTTGTACACATTTTTAAGTGCGAACAACTTCGGAAGTTTTTCGCCTTTTTAAAAAGTGGTGCGTACAAACGATAAATTTTTTGTAGTGGTAATATAGTTGTAATTTGTAACACCCCAAGAATTTTAAGGTAAAAGAAATTAACCCCTTTTTATAGTTTTGACATTAAATTAATTTTCTAGTATTTTATTTTTAGATATGGGGTTAATTTAGTTGGAATTTTTTCAGATAGCGGGTAAAATACCCACAAATTGAGAATTGGGTCGTGGCATCCCCTAGAAGTGCCAGCCATCCATTTGATTATGAGTCATTTTCCCACTTCTATTCTTCTTCTTCCCTTCATGCATCCCTTCTCATTTTCTTTCAAAATCAAAGATTAATTCATCAAAGTAAAATATAGAAATCACAATAATAATCATCACCATCTATAGTCTTCATTTAAGAACTTAAAAGTTAGGGTTTGTGGTGAAGGGTGGTGGTGGCCGAAAATTTCAAGAAAAAAGGGAAGAAGGATTTTCAAATTTAAAGTCTTGAATTAGCTTGTTGTTGTTGAGGTATTGATTTCTCCCTTAATTAGTTTTCATCTTCCTCTTAAAATTAGGGTTCATGGAGTGAACCAAATTATAACACCCAACATTTAAAAATAAGGATTTCCAAAAACTTTTGCCTAACGGCGTCAAAGAAAGCGGAATTAAACTTTAAAAGTCCAAACCAGCAAAATCTGTTTGGTTTATTCGTTAAATGGTGTTACTAGCCATATCATCAAAATAAGTCTAAATGGAAATCCATCGGTTGCCCAACATTAAACAACTGAGCACATCATCAATACAAGTCATTATTATCTAAACAATAAGCAAATGTCTAAAGCGAGCAGCCACTATGGGTAAACTATAACCAGCTTCAAGATCATCTACCCATGTCTCACATCTTCTCACATCTACCTGCTCACTATTGTTGGACCTGAGGGCACAACACATTTTAAAAGAGCAAGTGTTAGCTAACGAATTAGCTAAGTAAGATAACACATAATTTATAAAACGTTTGTCCATTTAAAACATTATATAAAAGTCATATTAAGTCGTTAAGGCACATATCATCGAACATATCATCTCATATACATACCATAGCATCAACATCATTCATAATAGGATGGGTCATCCTAATGTGCCTAGTCATCTTTTGCATCATCACATATCACATCTGAACATCTTTATAATTGTGACATAAGTCACGCATCTCGTATAACATATACATCATTATAAGTGAGACATAAGTCACACCCGACTAGATAAACAACCTTACGGCTGTACATCAATGTCGTTAAGGAATGGCAAGCCAATTCCAGGAGTAATCCGTATGTTCAAGGACAATGGGGCTGGTAAGACCTCCCGTATTACTCGTATTACTCTTCACGTTGTACCTCGTTGCAAGGAGCCACCCAAGCAACCACATCAACGCACTTAACCGGGCTAGGGCAAGTACGGGTTAAGCTTAACACTTTCACATCAAATTTACGAGCTCGATTTCACATCACATATAGTTTAGGTGTTTACACAACCTAAACAATCATCACATATACATCTTTTACGTTTGGGCCCTTAAACGTGCACGTGTCATGGCAACTTAATAAGTCTAGTGAACTAGATGAACAAGCCATGTAATCATACACATTTCACATATCATCATCATACATCACATTTCATAGCATTTCATTTCATATCATCACATCTCATATCATTGCCTAACATTTCATAGCATATCATTACATATCGTATCATTGCATAACATTTCATAGCATATCATTACATATCATATCATTGCATAACATATCGTTACATTTCATATCATAGGGACTGCATTTCAGGCCTCAATAGTCATGTACATAGCCCATATCACCTCCCGTATAACCCCGAATACTCATAAGCAAACAAGTTATTATTAGGGAAGTTATTATATGAAAACCATGTTTATGTTGAACCCTCAGCGTGTCAAAGTAGTGTATCTTACCTCATAGAAGCACACAACAAATGATAACGTAAGTTACCGAGCTTTGCAAGTATTCCCGACTACCTATAATCATTAAACAATATAATAAGCTAAACACAAGTACCTACTTACTTTTGTTCATGAATCAAGCCTAAGTATCTATAAACATGACCCATGACAAGTCTTGATGCATCGGACATTCGATTAATGCTTTAAGGCTTACATAACTCGACGAAACTCGACATACACTCACTAAATTAACCTTTCTGGAAACTTTACATTACAATCATCTTTCAAAAACATTACCATTAGAAAGTAGACTCTCTCACGATTCCGTGGATATCTTATTTATCAAAAACGGAGTTACGGTTCAAAAGTTATGGCCATTTGAAAATTCCGTCGCTATTGCGTCGCAACTACCAAGTTGCGTCGCAGCTATGTGTCACTGTTTTCCAGTTGCGCCGCAGCTAGCCCCGATTCTGCACAAACCTCATTGTTTAACCTCCAAAACTTAACCAAACACACCCCAAACGACCCCAAACCTTATGGACGACTTTTGCACCTCAAAATTCACCATTTTAAGACCATAATGATGCAATGAAATCATTGATTAATCCTTACTTGATTTGCATCACATAGTTAAACGTTTTAGGTTACCGAATCGATCAAAACACACGTTTTTGACATCAATTGATCTTCTAATAACCTAGACCAGTTATGGATCTGATTATAAGATTGAAAGGACATAAAATCAATGTTATTATACCTTGGATACCTGGAGATTACAAAGAGGATGCAAAAGGCTTGATCAACACACCCGAAAACGTATGAAGTCGCACAAGAATTGATCAAGGAGGAGGGACGGCCTAGGGCTTGAAGAATGTGTTTTTGGAACTAAATAATGACAGGGATTAGGGTCTAATTACCCCTAAACCTGCTGTACACACTTTTCTAAACTTACATTCAAGCCCCTTCACTTCACATCTTTAACATCTAAGGCTTAAACAACCTAACGGGAATACTTACTAACACTTTAATCACAATTAATCATCTTAAACACATTAACACATGAATCATTAAGGCTTTAAAACCTTACACATAATGCACATTAATCACACATAAACATTAAATCTCTTAGAGACTTAACGGACACGTTGTGTTGACTTAACGACTCAAGTCAACCGTTAATTAAAAGTTCAGGATGTTACAATTACCTCCCCCTTAAGAGGATTCCGTCCTCGGAATCATTTCGCCACTCGTATATAAATAACTTGTTCGTATCCTTAACTTTATCATATCATTTCAGGATTCCCTTGGGTCGTTCTTTAATTTAGCATGACCAAACTCATTTAGCTCTTTACATAGTCTTTTCTACGTTCACTTTTCATTTTAACCATTTCATCATTTCTTTGGTTCAATCTTTAAGTCAACTAGGTAGTCAACCCAATTATCCAACCTTCATAAGTAGTATACACATTACATTCAGAGAAAACTATTCATTTGGCTCTTGGTACATTTTGATTTGATGGTCATATTTTTGTTAAAATTATGAAATTGATCAGGTGTAAAGTTCTTAAAAAGTTTGTGAAGTTACACTTTGGGCGAAAATAGTGTCAAAATGGGTAAATGACCCATTGATGGTGTTCATGAGATTTGAAACAAAATAATGTTGTAATTATGTTTAAATGTGCCTATGTAGTTGTTGTCAATCTCTGGAATGTGTTTTAAGATGTTCGTTTTGAAATTTGAAGGTTACAAGTTTGATCAAGTATTAGAATGGTTTTAGGGCTGTTGAACTGTGGCTCACTGCAGCGCAGTGGGGGTGGTTTTGCCCACTGCGGCGCAGTGGAATACCATGTAAAAGTTTGGATTTCCTCACACTGCGGCGCAGTGGGGGTGTGTCAAACCCACTGCGGCGCAGTGGGGCTTTTTCCTTTCATTGTCGAGACTTTCCACTGCGGCGCAGTGGGGCATATAAAAAAAAAATTCAGTTTTTCGGTTTATCGAGTTTAGTCCTTTCATAATTAGTATAAACTTGTGATTAAAGAGTGTATAGTAAATGTTACTCTACATTGTAATAAATAAGGAATATATGGCAGAAAGTAGTTTAAAGCTATAAGAGAAATATCAAATAAGAAGGTTATTTAAATAGAGAAAGGAAATAAGGTTGATATTTTTTTATTTTTTTTTTGTATTTCATTTTAATTTTTTGTTGTGAAAACCCATTTTTAAAAAAAATAAAAATAAATCCCTACACATGTGTAAGTTTTTATATCTTACACATGTGTAAGTTTATTTTTTTTAGATATTTTTTGATTTTTTTGGTATCGGTTTATGTCAAAAAAATTATTAAAAATTAAAAAAAATTAGAGATAAAAAAAAACTAAAAGAGATTAGAAAAAAATCTTCTCTATCTTCTCTCCTTAAAGCTACATTCTTTCTATATCTCTACCATAAATATTAGATATATCGATATAGACGATTATACATATATACCGCCAATATAATAAAACTAGCCTTGTACCCGCGCGATGCGGCGGTGCGTAGGAAAAAAAGTTGGTTAGGTAGCGGTACCGTGTTATTATATAAATGTATGATTCAACTCAAGTGAATCTTAGTCCGGCTGAAAGTGCAAACCGACGTTGTTGTTTCAGGGAAAGGAAGGGATATGCGTAAGGTTTTTCTTTTAAGAGTATATTTGGAATTTCAGAAATAAAGTGTTTGATAGGAGTATAGATTAAAAAGATAAATTGAAGATTTTAAAGGTAGAGTGTTAAAATTTTGGAGGAGGTAGTTTGTTTATATAAATAGTATAGATAAATGTATTCAATAATTTAATTGGATTTATTAATTTTATGTATATGATTATTTCAGGTGTATTAATTTATCAATGATGTAGGTCAATATATAATTTTGTTAAAAAATCTCGCATATACATAGTAATTACAGCATATTAATTTGTTTCTAAATCTCGTATATATTTGATGTACGGGTAAACATATACAATTAATAACATGTATCTTTATACGACTGCAATATAAGAAACATACTCTAGAAAAAAAATGTTAAAAAATAGTGATATTGTCATTTTTATAATATTTTATATTTTGATTATTTTTAACATACGTATATGTAATATCTTTTATTTAAATATCATAAGATACTAATGTTGTAAAAATAAATACTTCATATCATAATAATATATATAACAATTTATTAATTACGTTTGATATAAAACCAAAAGAAAACTTATAGGATAAAAAACAAAAAAAACATTTTTGAAAAAAGATAAAATAAAATTTAAAATTTATTTTTCATAATAACATCATTAAAGTAATTACTTTTATAATTATAAAATACTGTAACTAATTTCCATAGATTATGATCATCTTTTATTATTAATTAAAATAATTTTAAAAGGTTCACAAAAGTATATAATATCATTATTTAATCTAATAATTCTAATTAAAAATTAAACTTCATTTAAATGTTTCTCTAATTATGAATTAAGATATATATTTTTTTATTATATATTAGAGATTTTTTTTTCTGAAGAAGTATGAGTTTTGCTAAATATAATCATGTGGGTTTTTGTTAAACTGCAAAAAATAATTGTACACTTAATACAAAATTTAGAGGTGAAATTTTGATATATTTTTTATACACGTTAAGCCGTTAATTACAACCCCAAGCTATGAACAAAATTTTGATTTGCATATTTTTTTACAACATTTTATCATATCTTTAAATTACTTAGATGTCTAGAATGAGACATATGGCTCTCGAAAAAAACTCTTTATTAATCTATCTCCGTAAAAGTGTGAAAGAAGATTCAAATCCAGCTAAATTTTCTATATGGTCTGAATTTTGTTTAAAACTTTTAGATATTAAGAAAGATTATAAAATTTACTTTTTAGATGTTGAAAGATGATGAAGATTTTTAATTTGAGTGAACCTTTTTCTTAAATTTTAAATATTAATATAAAACATAATATTTTATATAGTTAACTAAAAATTAGTGAGATTTTTTATCAATTGAAAATCAAAAAATTCTCGATAAGTTACTTTTCTAGATATTTTTATATATCTATCTATACTCCATTAATAAGCAAATTACCCCACCCTCCTTTTAACACTTCTACTCTTAAAATGTCTTTTATGCTCTCCTAATTTACACTACCCTATTTTTTCTCCATCACGCTCATTACACACACATACGTTCATCCGATTTCCGATTTTCTCTTCCTCCCCCCTTCTCTGATTTTCTCCCCCCATAAACACCATCCACCACCACCCCAAATACCACCATCCACCGCCGCAATCCACCTTCTATGTACGTCATCCCCCATAAACACCATCCACCACCGCCCCAAAAACCACCATCAAACCACCATCCACTGCCGCCGGCTTATTTTTTTTTCTTTTTCATCGTCACCGCCCCACAAACTATCATCAAACCACCGACTTTTTTTCTTATTCCCCGCTGCATCGCGCGGATACAACGCTAGTATAATTATTATATGCTCATGATGAGTACTTAATTGTTACATAAAACCTACTTTCCTTATCGAGTTTCTTTTGAATATGCTTTTGCAACTCATGAGACTTTTCTTTTCTGAATTGAATTATACTAGATAATCAATCTGTATATTACGCGGACAATTGAATAAAATTTGATTTTTTTAAGATACAACACAATAAACATGTTAAACTTTTTATCATGTTGACCACTTTTATATTGTATATTTTTAGTAATATATGTTAAGGTTACAATCTGTGTAAAAATCATAACATATAAATCACATTATCTATATTAAAAAATCTAATAATAAATCAAATTTGTATCTCTTAACTCCAAAATAGTAATACAATAACTAATTTTGATCTACAAATTTGTTTCCTATTTCAATTTAAACTCTAGTAGAATCTTTAATGATTATCTACTAAAATTATTTTAAAATCATAGTATCTTGAAATAATTTATCATTTTTTCTTTATTTTGCTCACATTTTTATATATCTTTTCTCTTATATTAATAAAACAAAATTGTGATTATGTCATTTTACTTTAAAGAAGACTTCTTAATATATAATCTTGATTTTTTTATTACATCATCTAAAAAACTTTTTTAAAGTGAACAAAAAAAATAAAAACTTATTTCAAGATATTATGAATTTAAATTATATTCGGTAGATAGTTATGGGAGATTGGAAGGTATCTATTGAAATGAAAAACAAATTTGTAGATCAAAATTGATTATTATTATACCATTTTGGAGTTAAAGGTATGAGATTTTATTTATCTATGATTATAATAATTGTTATAGTTATGATATTAAATAATTTATATTTAACAGCAAATAAATTGTAGTCTTAACATCGCTTACTCAAAATATACAATGTAATAGTGTTCAACATAACAAAAAATTAAACACGTTCATTGTATTGTGTATTTAAAAATTCAAAAGTTATTCAGGTACCTGCATAATATGCAGGTTAATCAACTAGTAGATATATATGATGGGAGTCTGTTTTAAAATAAAATAAATTGAGAACATCACAACTTTATATATATGTATATATATATATTAAGATAAGAGATTTTACATAAAAATAACATCATTTAAAATAAAATTAACTATATCAATGAAAAATATACCCATTTAACTTTATTAATTTTTTTTAGAACGACATTTTAATCTACTCTTAAATTACACGTATGTTTAGGATAAAACTTAAGACTATTGAATTATTCCTATTAATCCATCCTCACAAAACTCGAACCCAGGTGAATCCCTCCAAGGTTAAAGACCTTACTAATGGGTCACCAACCCTATTAGCAACTTTATAACGTTTAAATACCAAATATCTTGATTCTTTTTTATTATCGAAAAAATGTGTCTAACTTTTTGAAATGCTAAAGTTAATCTTGTTTTAATAACATTAACCCAATTCCCGTTACTAAACATGGATTTTAAAATCAAGGTCAAATTAACTACATTTTAAAAAGAACATGCACTAAAAAAGACGCATGTGCAACACATACTTCGAGAATAATTTGAGAAAATGATCATTAAAACGCTTACAAAAAGAAAAACTTACGGCCATTATTCACATTTTAATTGGCAGCCACTGATGGAATCAGAATCGGAAGTGACTCGTAGCACAAATTTTTTTCCACTAACCTTATATTGACATAAAGTAAATAACGATTAAATTGTGTTATGATTTTTAGCATTTTTTAATAGATTTTTGACTATTTTTAATGATTTTTAAGAAATTTTGTCACTTTTAGTAGTTTTTATTTATCATTTAGTTGTAAAAATACATCTTTATAAGTTTTATTGATAAAATAATGTTTCAAAATTTTAAAGTTAGTACGTTACATGACCGGTATCCCATATTTATTTGACTCGTAACACCAATAAAAAATATATTATTTTTCAAAAAATTGAACTACGTAAACTTAGCGGACCGGTAACCCGGCTACCCCTATAAACAATGTAGTTCCGCCCCTGTTTGCAGCTATATATATGTTGGTCAAAATTTATATCTATAAAATCTATTGATAAAAAATATATCTTATCATTGTAAAATAAAATACATTGGGGTCAAAAAATATATCTATGAGACTTAGTGATAAAAAAAATATCTTTATCATTGCAAGCTGTTGGAATGAGTTACACTAGATTACTAATTAATAATTTTTATTGTTAATTAGTCAAAATTAGTAGTATATGTTAATCATGGTGATGCAAGCAACTTTACGAATATATATATATCTGTGGCATCATAAATTATCATTTTATTACACACTTGGCTTGTTCCGGGGGTTTCCATATAAATATAAAAGTCAAAATAAAACTACACACCAAAATTCTCCTAATATGAATGAATGGTCAATGCACATTGCTTTGACTAAGTTAATGTGCCACATACCTCCTCGTACTACTAAAACGTTATCAAATTACCCCTTTTTAAAAATTTTGCTCATAATCAACAAAAACATATCAATATACATTATACAACAACTTTTAGCCATAATACATGTTATATAAAGTTGCACTTTATGCAATAAAATGTTTCTACTTTTTGTGAATATTGTAGATATAACACCACATTTAATCAACACATGCTATGATAGACTGTGCGTTAGAAAAACATTTAATTAATGTGCGTGTAAAGCTACATGATATACGTTTCTTTGCAAATAGATCGATTAGACATTACGTATAATTAGCTTAATATATAAATCTTGTATGCATTTGGTGATATCTTTATTCATCTGTCAATTTATATGAATGTCACGGCAATTTATACAGATAGCAAAAATATCACTGGATACTATCTTAATATATTACAAGTTACATACACGTACTAAATAAATTTTTTAAGTAAAAATGGGTCTCAATTTAAAACTAAATACTTTGCTCTATACTTTGTGTCCACATGGTCATGAGCTAGAAACGGAAGTAGTACTTTGAGTGGGCGGAACCAGAATCGAAAATGACCTGTAGCACAATTTTTTTCCACTAGCCTTGTATCGACATAAAGTAACGATAACGACTAAATTGTTACGATTTTTAACATTTTTTTTACAGATTTTTGACTATTTTTAACGATTTTTAAGAGTTTTTGGCACTTTTAGTAGTTTTTCTTTATCATTTAGTTGTAAAGATACATCTTTATAAGTTTTATTGATAAAAAATATTTCAAAAGTGTAAAGTTGGTTAGATGACCGGTATCCCATATTTATTTGACCCATAACACCAATAAAAAATACATCAATTTTTAAAAAAGTTGAACTACGTGAATTTAACGGACCCGTAACTCGAGCTACCCCTATAAACAATGTAGTTCCGCCCTTGTACTTTTATTTGCATATACATTGAGCTTCGGTTTCACAGGATATATGAAATCGCATAATGCAGACTTAAAAAGTACAATTAATTAGATAATATATAATTGTAATGAAAAGTCGGGTGTTCAGATAAAAGAACAAAAATAGTTTGAGGTAGTTGAATGTAATATTGTTTACATACATACACGAACAAGCCAAAGTCAAATTCTTTGGTTGTTTTAGTCGCAAGTTTCAAAAGGCCTCTACCGTCCTTACACGCTCTTTGCCTCCTATATATAGTCCATCTTCACACTTCAATCTCACCATCTTCTCTTGTTTTACCAACATCCTCAAACAAAACCAAAACTAAAAGAGCAGAATAGTTTGTCGTTCAAAAAATAAATCAAAACAAATTATCACACGTATTTCACACTACACACATTTTTCTCTGTCTGTTTCCGTTTTTGAAAGCAAGATAAATTAAAGCTCATAGAGTTCAAAGATATGGCAATGAGAGTTTCGTTTTTTGCTTTTGTGATAATCGCTTTATTGTTGATGACAACGCAATTCAGTGCGGTTCAATGCCGACACCTTCAACCATCATCCATGAAGACCACCAATACTATTGCCGACACGGAATGCAACCAAGATGGTGGAGAGGCTGCCGAATTAATCAATATTTCGACAACCAACAATAATGCTAGTAATGCTGATATAACTACTGGTGATCAGAGAAAGTTGAAAATGAGATCATTAGCATTCAGATTAGCCTCTGGCCCAAGCAAAAGAGGACCAGGCCATTAGCGCGCGAGCGCACACACACATATAAATATATACACACAATTAAATTTTCAATTCCTTTGTTATTTTTTAGTTTTCTTTCATCTTCTGTAGATTTTTTTGGCTTTTGAGAATTGAAGCTAATAATTATTTTTGGTTCTCAAGCTAATATACAGATTAATATATAATAATATAACATTTTAATTACTTCATGTTCTATTGTTGAGTTGTTTGTGTTTTGTTTTGAACGTCTAAACTTAG
The DNA here is from genome assembly GCF_010389155.1 of Erigeron canadensis. Classification (NCBI taxonomy): domain Eukaryota; kingdom Viridiplantae; phylum Streptophyta; class Magnoliopsida; order Asterales; family Asteraceae; genus Erigeron; species Erigeron canadensis. The sequence goes on along the minus strand of NC_057767.1, from coordinate 7,464,555 downwards.
TCTTATAAACTATTCCAACATATTCAATTCCTAACCGTGGTCTTATCTCCAAGAGATATTAACTCTTATCTCCCGACAAAATTGGAGTTACATGGATTTTTTGTGTTAGTCTTTTGCAAATATAATTAAGCTAAATATTGGGCATATATCCTTATAAGTCAATCACCTTAATTAGCTCTATAATTTATGTGTTACATATCAATCAATGGAGTAAAAGGGTGTTATTAATTAGTCAAATAATTTTGGTTGGTCATGGTCATGGTCATGAAAGCAATATTCAAAATATGTTCGCGGCGCCTTCCAAATATGCTATGAATGTACGTCAAAAATGAAACCATAAACCATAATATACCATATCCATATTGGCTAAATTTTTGTGAGATAATTAATGTTTAACGTTACTACTACTAGATTTTTTATTTTTTTTTTGAACATTACTAGCTACTAGCTTATTACTTTCATAGATGTCTAATATGTTGTTAACATGAGTTAAATGATGTCTCCTTACATATAGAAGGCTGGGTTTTTTATTCTAACATATGTGAAATATAGAGGTTGAGTTTTTTTATATTTTTAATAGTATTTAAGATTTTCCCTTCATCTAATGCATTACCATGCATATTGTATTTTCAATTTATATACATTTATTATAGGGATAATGACATACGAATGTAACCACCGGTTATGTAATGTAGTGACCTATTCAGGTGGCTATGTAATGTATGCCCCTATGTTTTCTTGGCTATATTATGTAAGGTTCTTAAGGTTCTTTTTATTTGGGTCAATCAATGTAAGAACCTATATATTTTTTTTGGTTATACTATGTAAAGTCCGTACATATTTTACATAGTATAGCCAAGAAAACATAAGTGCATACATTACATAGTCACATGAATAGATCACTACATTACATAACCATTTGGTCATAGGTGGTTACATTTGTATGCCATAAACCCTTTATTATATATATAATATATATTGTATAAACGCTTATGGTACTTTTACTTTTACTCTAGCATCTTGTTAGATTCATTTTATATATGTATATAATTAAACATACCTTTGTTGTTCAAAAAAAGTACACAAATAATACTACAAGTGGTGATACGTATTATATATCTTTCTTAGAATTTTCCTATATATTTGGTCTAAAATTCTAATTTTGAAAAAAGTGTTATGAACAAGTAATTAGATAACCACTAACAAGTAATTAACAACATCATACAGTAATAATGTAATATATATACACACACCGCCCGGCCGACACATACACTTCACTAGCTAGTTGGCTAGTTGCAACTTTACTTCCTTTTTGAAATATTCTTTTGTATCTTGTGATCATATATATGACTTTCATAACCTATATTTTGAGTATACTAGGGCAATGACAGCAGCCACCTTCCAAATGTGCTTTCAAGATTATATACTAATTTCAAATGTTGAACTATATATCATGTAGTAGTTGTAACTCTTTCATAGCAATGTTATTCTAAGTTAGGTGAAAAATGAGTGAAATGAAAATTAAAAAAGAGTTGAAAGTTCAAAGTTCCGACTCTTTCCATTCACATGCATTAATAACTTTAGCAAAATATTTCTATTTTATAGAAAGAGTACAACTCTTTACCTCTAGTTTTGGAACCCAAATACGCATTTGGGTTGGGCCGTTACCCTATATACTAATAAAGGAATAAACTAATAATGACTTTTACGGTTTTACCATGAAAGCTTCAAAGTTTTAAACATTTAGTAGTAGAGACTCAAAAAGAACAATTGGATTAATTAAATAATACTGGTGTTAAAAAAATTTCAAGTGTTCGTATTATATTTAAGAGTAGTTGATTGAGTGTATTCCATGGTGATTATCACCTTAATTAGATGCCCAAGTCAAATTCCTTGATCCAATGATACATATATAGTTATATAGACTTATAGCAATAAATTAATAGTTGAATAATGTGGTCGATGGTAATTGTCACCTTACATTCCCTAGTCAAATTCCTTGATAGTTTGGGGTCCGTCGGCGTACTCAATCTGGCATCCGCCCTTGCATTCTCGACATTGACTCAAGTGTTCTCCTTTAGGTCATTTTTATTATTTATTTATTTGTATCTTTTGGGCAAATTTAAAAAAAATGACAATTATTGTTTTTTCACAATAAACGAGCATCGTACCCGCACCAAAGCAGCGGCGGTGGTGGGGAACAAGGTCTAGTGGTATCGGTGATGGTATTATTGGAGTATTGGTGGTGTGGTGTTGATTGATTTAATTGTGATAGTGTAAATTTATAGAAGAAAAAGGTCTAAAGTGTTAACTATAAAAATAAAGTTTTAGAGTGAAAGTAAATTCATTAAGGATAAATTTAATATTTTTTTCAAGATAATTTAATAATTTCGTATGTAATTATTGTGTAACTATTTTTTAAAAATGAGGTGTTTGATAATTTGATAAATAAATATAGATGAATAACTAACGTTAAATTAATTTGCAATAATAAAAAGAGTAACTAATTAATTTGAAACAAATATCGGGGTCCGTAATCAGTTTAAAACATACTATAAGAGAATACACCATTGTTAAAGTGCGTTTACAATGTCTGTTTCGTATTTACTATTAGTTACCTCTAAAATAAGTGTTTATTTATGGGGAAAAAAAAACACTAGTTGTCCCATTTTTAGGCTACATTTTCAATTTTATTTTATATATTTTTATTTTTGTGTTTCACATGGAGGCATACAAATGAATGATTATTATATGGATAAAAATGATTGTATTTGTGACAGAATGTAAACTGAATTGCCGAATTAACCGACATTCAAAAGAAGGAAAAAAAGAAAAAAAAGTTGTGGGGCTATATAATTTGTGTCCACATGCATTAGCCGTAATTCGTAAACTTTAGTTGTGTTTTTTATAATATAAAATTTTTATAAGGATTTGATTTCAATGACGTAAATCGGAAATTCGGAATACACCCGCGGTAACTTAATTCAGTTAAAAAGTGTTCAAATTATCTAGTGATGCATGGCAGCCCAGCTGGTTGAGAATACCCGGTGAGGGTTCGATTCTTGCTTTGGCGAGTTTCGCTCCTCTATTAATTCCCCAAAAGTTAGGGAGGTTAAGTGGGTTTTTCCTTGGCAGCCAGATAATGGGATTCGGTTTAGACAACCGACTACCCATCTGAAATGGTGCTCTCCATGTTGTGGTGAGCAGTGTGTTAGCATATAAAAGATATACACATGTCAAAAGAATAAAAAGTGTTCAAATTGTACGAACATAACATAGTTGGAGGTAGTTTAATGAAAATTTTTACATAGATACAATTATACGAACAAAGCCAAAGTCAAAATATATTCGTCGGTAGTTTTGTTCCCAAGTTTCAAAAGCCTTCTACCGTCCTTACACTCTTCGCAAGTCCTTTTTTTTAAACGACTAACGAAAACTTTTATTAGAAAAATTGTGAAATAAAACTAGTTATAATTACATGAAACCTTAGAATGTTTAAACACCAAGGAGAGACTATTAGCAAAAAACTAGAAATATTAAAGCAAAAAGCAACTCCTAGTTGGTCCTATTCAAGATGGACCATTTATTGTGGTTGGTTTAAACAGTCCATTTCCTCTTTAGGATGAGTTTAGATATAAGTTTTTTTTTTTTTTTTATAAAGTTGGAATGAAAATATGTTTTTAGACCCACCAAAAGTGTTACAAAAAAAAAAAAAAGTGATAGATATGAAATACTTTGACTCTATATGACACGGGGAGTTTGATTTTTATTTCTCAAAGTTATATCCATTAACCAAATAATAATAATACGAGTAATCATTTTCCAAAATTTGTAATTATCTATATTATGTCATAAAGTATTTTAGAATTTTTTTAACTACTCTTTGGTATGTATTAAAATTAAAACTTTAAAATATCAAAAAAAAAAATTAAAAATATTTTAAGATGTTATTTACTGCGCCGTTCAAAAATTAACTATATATAGTTGCGTCGACTCGCGATAATGGGCATTTTATTCTATTGGATTTTATAATTATATTAAACGCAGACAATTGACTATGACTTTTGGAAAAAGGCCCTGGACTTGACCTCTGAACCAACACAAATACACAATCAATCAAGCCGATAAATTCCTTTCTGTTGATCGCATTGGCCTTTAAGGTTTACTTTGTACGATCTTACTTTTATTTATTTATTTATAATTATCATTTTGATGTTTGACGACATGAATTTATAAAGTCGATGAATATAGTTTCCAATTTCCTTTGTTATTGAGTTGGTTAATTTAGTGATCATTAGGTTATATATACAAATTACGTTAAAAAAAGTTTTTATATTAAGCTTTCAATATATACAAAATAGTTCATGTGGTTTATTGTATGATTATTATCATCGACAGTTTCATGCTCCAACTTAAATGACCAAGAACTTTTTTTTTTTTTTTATCTACTTTCCGATGATCTTCATTTCAAAATATTTTTATATAAAGGTTTTTTTAACTTATGTCACCGACACATATGTTACAGTAATATCTTTATGATGCTTCTATTTTCAAGATGTGCATCGATGATTCACACGTAGAAAAAAATAAATAAATTGAATGAATTAATATTAATGTATTTTATGAAATCTTAGAAAATACTCGTAATGGTATTCACCTATTGCATATGGTTAGTGGGTTTCCACAATGTGGTTTTCTCCTGACGGCTTTGTACGGGTCGGACGGGACGGGCCCACACATCTTTACACAGTGATGTTTCGCCAATGTGAGGAACTTCATTCGGTAAAAATATAGGCTCTTTTGAGGGGAATGTGTCTACCAAAGGTGTATTTAGGAATATGTGGATTAATTTAGGAGTAAGTTAGAATTGGTATAATATTTACAGTTTCAACAAAACATGTAGTGACGTTTCACAGAACAGTTTTAATGATATTAAGCATCATTTTAGACTTAAGTTAATCTCATTATCCAATTAAAAAGTAATCCGAAAGTGATTTGTTTTAGCTAACCCATGAAGATTAGTTAAAAGCACTTAGACTCATAAATCCCTACATTTGATAACAATTCTTGTAAATATATAACAGAATAACATAAGCGTTTGATAACAAAATGTTGCTGTGGAGATTTGAAGATGCTGAAAAAATGGTTGAGGAGACATACAAGGTTTGCAATTCAGATAAGTGTCCAATGTCTCCAAACAGCTCGCCACTTAAACTGATGCTCGATAAGGTTCTGAAATGAAAGAGATACAAACAGGTTGTATTTGTATATGCACAGAAACTAAAATGATTCATTGGCTGTCAAAATATGTATCCATGGGAAGGCTTACATCGACGAAATACAAGAATCAGTTCATGTAATTCCATCCGACTTTTCCCCACGAGTAATCATCCACCAACACAAATTATAATAAATACGCAATAACAAGTAAAACCTAAAGATAGTTTGAACCAGCAACATCTAGATATAAATACTGAATACATACAAAAACGACCCATTTCAACAACCCAATTTAACTGGTTACTCAACCTGACCATTTTGCTACCTGCGTTTGAGTCGTTTTGAGATGAAAGCTGAAAGGAATGTTTAGGGTTACATATATTTTTTACCAATGTGAAAGTTAATACCGTATGTTGCAACAAGATTAGCACTTAATTATCTGGTATAGTGCAAAATTCATTTCTAGACTAGGTTGAGGTCCCTTTGCTGGTGCACCGATGGACTTCTCCCCTCTAACGCTTCGAGCTTTTTAGATATGAAAGTTTCTTGTGTGTAGCTGATAGTTGTTTGATCATGGTCTGGGTTCATTTCCATTAGACAATTCTTCTTTTGAGTCGTTTTCGTATGTTTGTAAGTCCAACATTTGAACACGGATAATGTTATTGAAGTTGGAGCATCAGAAAATATGCTTTTCTTCATCTCTTCTTTTGCATTGAGATTTCAATTCCCGGATGCCTTTAAAGCTGAATCTTTATGAAAGTTTCTTTTCAGATATCCTGGTGGATTTTGGACAGCATTATCTTCATGCATTAAATCTTTAATTCATGACATTACTGTCTGCGCCAAACTTTACACTATTCTTTTGTAGCTCTCAAGAATAGTATGTCCTACAGGCAGATGAGGTTATGATACGGGTCAAACAGTCGATTTTAGTATATGTCAAAGCGGATTGGTTCCACTTTTATGAGATGGTAAAATGGGTAGAGTGGTGAGCCTGGGTAGCATATCAGAATGTATTCGGGTAAGATGGGTAGTTTTCATATGCGGGTCGAACGGGTTGGATTGGTTTCAAAAGGACTACAAACATATATTTTCTGTGGTCTAGTTTTATAAATAGGTAGCAAGCTAAACTTGCTAAAAGAGATATCTTAGTACATGGGTAATATAAACTCTTTGAATTAAGCAATTTAGAAGGTTTCTTTGGAACTGAATGCTCAAAAGTAGGTTAATAAAACATTATCTTCTTGATTAGTTGCATTATGGCCATTATCTGGTTTTTTGCACTTCCTTCTCGAGAGTCTAATCTTATAAGAAGGTAGCAATCTAAACTTGATAAAAGAGATATCTTATCACACCAGTATTTAAAAGGTTACTCTAATGCCATCCATATATCCATCTGATTGTCTACCACACCAGCAAAACTTGGTGGAAAATTAATACTCGATTATAGTTGCAGAAAAAAGAAGATATCCCATCAGTCATGAGTTAGAAACTCGTCTCTTTCAAAGACTTAGATATACAGCGGTAAAAAACATCTGGGACAGAAACTAAGTCATAATCCTTTAGACAAAAATCACTAAATGCTGTAGCCTGGGCTGAACCAGATGTATCACTGTGGGACAATCATACACAAGAAACCGCTGGCTCGTCTTGCAATGCAAACAACCTTCCATTGAATTGCTGGATCCTGTCTGCTTCTCCTAAAAGCAATCTATATAACTGCGTGAGTATTTACAATTCATGAATTCACACTTTAGTTTATAAAAACTGATATTTGATCTTCTAGTGCTAGTGAAATTATTATTAGTAATCTAACCAGGGTAAACCCCTATTACCCAAAAAATTATCATTAGCCCCTCCAGTGGTGGATTGTTCAATATTATACTCAATCTGTACAAAGACAGTTTAATTAGTAATCTAACAAGAGACAGTTTATCTTTTTTCTTTGCATGATTTTCAGTTTTTTAAAGAAGTGGTGAAAGTCATAGTCAAAAAGCTCAAGGCAATTTACCAAGGCAGATAAAAGCTTCAAAAGTTTTAAACAAAAATAAGTTGAGCTTCCATAAGTTATTAGTATGTCAAATGACAAAGTGTCATTAACTTACAAGGCACATGGATTCCTGTGTGTGCTGCCAAGTATGAGTGTCATCAAGCATAAAGATTTTAAGAGGTACAATGGGGTCACTCCAATCAACCCGCTTAACAGTATACTTAAGGAAAAGGTTTCGTTTAATGCTATCCAGTCCAGTTTTCTCTCTAAAATATGTTCCATGAATCATAGCAACAATATAACCCACTACCCACCCTCATAATCCAGCTTCAAAGGACGACCATATTCATCCTCCGTCGTTATATAAGTGACATCTTCATTTCTAAGGAAATAACGTAAACACCATTTACGACCTCCAGTAGTCCAGTCCAACTTAGTGTAAATTTTGCTTTAATACATTCCTAAAAAGGCTAATTGCTTATAAAAGTAACATTATGTCTGTTTATTATCATATAGAGTTCTAATTCCATCTAAGTTGAGTTAAACTATCAGATTGAAACTTGCTTTTTAAGGTATCCCAAACAAGTTAGAAACGACACATCAGATAGTATGGCGATGTTAAGAGTTTTTTTTTTCTTTTCTCATGAAGTGGCACCCAGAAAACTTGTTACCCGACAAAGTTACCTAAAATCAAAGCGTTTGGAATTCTCTTATCTTTCCGTGAGTGAAAACCAAGTTGGTAACTCATAATAGTAAAATCAGATCACATTTTAGTAGCCTTTTTCAAGACAATAACCACTAACAAAACGCTTTAAACTAAAACATACCTGCATTCAGTAGATCCCATTGCATCTACTGCACAATATTTCTCATAATTTAGTGGTGCTTTTTGAAAATTGTGCATTTTGTTTCTGAATACTAAATGTCTAAATGCCTTTAATTGCTGCCATTAAACAGGATAACCATCAACAAAAACTGACATAAATTAACTCAGCTTCTGCTTCGGTTCAAATTAGTTGCTGTAGCAAGCAATTCGATGGATATCATTGCAGGTCCAATAACCCTGAAAACTCAAAAAGATTGGCATGACTTAGAAGTCAGAAAACTCGAGGTATAAATAAAGAACACAGTCCCTTTCGAACTACAAATTAACAGGGAGAATCTGTCTAACCTCGACCTGGGAGCGGGCATTTCTTCTTGTGCACATGGAAGATTAGAGCTACCGTCACAGGGTCTCTGTTTGTCATGTGGTTTTTCAGAAGATAAGCCATTATGTGGCTCATGGTTATCAATAGGAAGACCTTGAGATTACTTTAGATCGTGTAACAGCTCCAACAACTTCCAGAGTTAAAAGGCCACCAGAACTCCAGAAAGCAACAGAAAGATTAAAAGGCCATTTTCATTAAGGTGCAAGGATAAGAATAGCTTTTGCAGATATTTCACTAAAGAATTCTCAGATAGACGAGATATATCAACCGCCTAACTTCTTGTCAATCATCAATCATGAGCAGAAGCTGAGATAAAGAAAAAAAAAAATCAATTGTGCAATAAGTTCGGTATAACATATTCATGTGTTGGAGTACATTTTTTTTTTCTTTTTGATAGCTGTTTACAGATTAGTATAGAAAAAAGGTAAAATTAATTGACATAATGGAAAAGGTTGAACTATGATAAAACTCTGTTATTATGATGGTAACTATAAGTTGTATTGCAGATATACCACCCCAGCATCTGTACATGCATATATAGAAGTTACATTTACGAGATAACTTATATACTATAAAGCAAAACTCAGGTCTATGTCCAGACACATGTAAAATGATGCAAGAACATTTGCAGGGACATAAGGTGTAATATGGTTTGTCAAAAGATAAACTCAATACAATCAAAAGAACATAAACTGTGCAACAGCTGAACCAGATTTCAATGCCACGAAGAATCATAGACTCATATGTGTTCTTGAAAGCGAGTGAAAAACACAAGCAATGTAGCAATGAGAAGAAAGAGAACCAAAAAGTAGTTGGATGTAACAAATATGCTTCCAAGTCCTGAAATGATTTTTATAAACAAGTTGGAATAAAAAGCAAAATCTTATGAATTCGTCTCAGCTCAAAAGTTCAGGACAACAGAAATTAAACAAAGCCCATGGTTCCTATATATATTGAACTCTCATACGAAGATGATCAATAAAAGAGATTTAGAAGCGTCCTAAAATGATTTCTACGAACAAGTTGGAACACAAATATTTAAATACATTGGATTAGAATCCAAATTTATGTAAATTCTGGGTTAAAGTTTCTATCAAATGTGTCTTATTTTGGCATTAATGTATTTAGATGTTTGTATCGTTCACCCTTTCAGAAAACCATGATCATTTTGTTTTGACTTATGTGCTTTGTTATTAACTTCAGCATCCCTAGATGTTTAGGACCCAAACTTCAACAAAGACCATGAAATATACAGTGTATTCAACTCATCTACACATGAACAGCAAAACCGATCAAATCTATCAAACCAACATGATTTTGGTACGCTGAACGGGCTCTTGATACAAACGTCCAATGCAAATGGACGCTTATTTTTACACTACAGATTTTTATTCAATCACGGAAACATTAATAAAAAGACACTACTGCCCTCACTTATCAACTAAATATTACATTGAGTACTTTAGTAGCCAAACTTGGACAACATAATACTCCCATCAAATCCAGGCAGTGCCAGTTTGTATGGGTGGGAATTTGAGATCTATAGTTGCTGCTATATATTTGATGAATTTTGGCTGAATCAAAGCCATATAAGATGATTCCATAGAATGTTTGGAAAAAAAAAATGTTGGCTGGCTTCGAAATTAATATATACGAGTAGTATATAGTTGTATTGTATGTTTAGGTTCTATCATTTTCAACTGATAGAAAGAGAAATAAAGTTCTACAACTGTGAAAAGCAAAAACCTGTGTCATGTGTGTAAGTGCAAAATTGTCCTACTTACGTTTCCGTTAACGAATACTGTAAAAATCAGCCCCCAATGCAAATACATCAACACCAAATTCGATAAAAACTTTCACCGAGATTCTATCCAATGTATTTCAAGTTACTCAATAAGACTTGTCCCTATTCAAAGTGAAAATGACATCTATAAACAAAACTAGTTACATTTCCTATATAAAACTATTCCCGATTTCACTAAAATCTAACATGTCCAAAAACAAAACAAACAAAAGGTTTTTATACCAGAATATGCCATATAATTTATGAATTCCAACTTGTTAATTGTAGAATGCAACAACACAAATATATAAATTCTTGTATACCAAGGCCAGCAACATACCAACCAATACTATGAAGCAAAACATGCTTTCAACTTATCAAAAATTAATTCATTAAATTAAAAATAAAAAAATAATTATAAGATAAAACATTAATAATAATATAAAAAGTTAGCAAAAAAACATTACTTCTACTTATGCCTAACAGTCACGCCCATCTCACTGGCTACAATCAAAGTAGTAGCCATATCAATAAACATCCCATGTTCAACAACACCTGCAAGTCTCAAAATCTTATCCCCAGCTTCTTTCAAATCCCCAATATCTTTCTTAAAATACAAATCAATTATATAATTCCCATTATCCGTCACAAAAGGGTCACTATTTCCGTCACATCTCAACTTAGCGACACATCCACTACCAACAAATAAATTTTCCAATTTCTTACAAGTAAATTTCCAACAAAATGGCACAATTTCAACCGGCATAGCTAATCCACTTCCACCCACATAATCAACTAATTTACTTTCATCAACAATAACAACAAATTTCTTGCAACATCCTTCAATCATTTTTTCTCGGAGCAGCGACCCGCCCCGACCTTTTACCAGATTCATATCCGGGTCAACTTCGTCTGCCCCATCAATGGCTAAATCTAGAACTGGGTGGGTATCTATGTCGGATAATGGGATGTTTAATGATAAGTGTAACACCCCGACTACGGCGGAAACACGAGATGCCACAGAACGACATGGTACAAAAGATTAAATGGAAAACATCTTAATTAAAGTCTTAAAACCATTCCAAATTAAACGATTACATAGTTCAAAGTAAAGTGTTAAAAATCATAACATAAGTCCAAATCCGAATAAAAGATAAACTTGTTTGCATTACAAGTCTTCGTTCACCATGCAAACACCAAGTCCAAAAGCGGTCCATAAGCAAACCTACTGCTCTAAACCTGAAAAGCATAGAGAAAAAGTGTCAACTACGAGAGTTGAGTGAGTTCATAGGTTTTTAACTAATACAATACGCATATATACACATCATCACAAAATAAATTAGGAATCACCAACTTCCATGAACATTTCCAATTCATCCTTTGATAATCGTTCGTTCAACTCAATTTTAACCCATATAAATAAATCCTTGTCATATGACCACAAGGGTCTACTTCCATTATCTTAGATGAGTATAGATTTGAGCCACTACTACTACCATTTTATTCAAGTCCGATTACAATTCAATAATTCATTTCATAGCACAAGCTGTCAATCAAGTGCCGTAATAATAATAACAATGATGATAATGGGTCGTGCCATGGAGACGCCCGATTATCTTAAGGTAGTTAGAACACCCGGGGCCAGACTAGAAGTGGAGGTTGTCACGAAGGCAACCAACCTTCCAACGGTACGCTTTGGGTGGGCGGACGAAACCTAGTTGCGCAACTAACTTACTACAGGCCTCCACTTTCGGAGTAAATAGTAGTATACCGAACGCCGCGGTTTGACAGAACTCAAGCTCATCACATAAATCCTTTATTTTCATGAACATACGAAACAATTTTATTTCATACTCATATATCAAGAATCATTTCATATAACAACTCTCTTTCAAGAAACATTGCATATATAGAAAGTAGTTTCATGTATCATGCTTTTCACCCCGAAAGTAAAACACATAAAAGAGTTTGAAAGGGGGCTATGACTCACTTGATTTGAGAGTAATGGGGACTGATCAAATACGAGATGTGTGCCTAGTGATGTCGTTCCCCAAGCAAGCCTAAACCATGGCATTCAAATATACACAACGTAAGTGCGTGTTACATGAACTAGTGAACTAGATCATGAGATTTATGCTAGTAGGCTTGCCTATCTTTGGTTGTTACTTAATTATGGAATCAAAGTGTATTATGATGTTCAAGATGTTTGGTTAAATTGGAATTGATGGTAAGAGTAGTTTTTGCGTTAAGCGTTTTTGCGTGTTTGTTGGAATTTCGGTGATTCGGCTTTGATTCGCGAGATTTCTTTTGCACACTTTGCTTTGTACTATTATTTGATATTGGTACAGTAGTATTTTGGATTTTAAAATATATTTTCTGATTTATATTAATTTCCTTGATTTATTATTATTTAATTAATTATTTCTTCCATTTATTCATTAATTAATTAAATAATTCCTTATAATTATTCTTAGGTTCTTAAATTACCTTTAAAATTTATAGATAATTATATTTTGATTATCTACTGAGTATTATGCTTTTAAACTTGTAATATTATTTATTTATTTATTTATTTAAGCTTTATTACTTATTTATTTAATAATAGTGATTAATTAGTGATTTTTAACTTAATTAGTTATTCTTAGATTATGTAAAACTTGGTTCTTTCCTTGAAATTACTTTTCTCCAGTAGGTTTAAGTTATTTTAATCCTATTTATGTGATTTTGTCAAAGTTCATGATTTATATAATTTATTATTGATTTATTTATTCTTTAAAATCCCTTTTAAATTCACTAAATTATAAAAACATTTAGAAATCATCACAAGAGTTTTTGTCTAAAATCCCAGGCGCTTTTTAGGCAAATTTTATCAATAAAAATTTGTAACCATCCAATCTCTCTTGTGTTCTTATAATTTTGAGGACTTTTAAATATAAAATCGTTTACCGAAATAGTGATTTTTGCCTCATTTCTCAACCAATTTAAATGCTTCAAAAGGGATTTTTGTTCTTATTTCATTTTGTCCAGAATGTCCATCATATTTGATGACCTAAGTCGTGATTGTGGTGGTGGTGTGCTATGTGCAATTTTGTGCTTTCGGTTGGTGATTATTTGACCCGAAAAGACTATTTTTGAGCTTATTCTTGCCATGCATCAAATGACTTGAGTTTTATACTTTTAATATGTCATATTTCCAGTATGTTCATCACATTTTCATGGTCATATAGTTATGGTGCATGTGTGTGCTCAAAATGCATTTTAACAAGTTTTCGGTTTTCGATTTCAAGCCTATTTTGCCTTGTTTGGTTCCATAATCATATTTTTGTTATTACCATAATTTTTCCAGAATATTAACTTTGATTTTAACACATTTTTCACTTATGACAAGCCTAGCTTCATCTCATAATCCAAACAATAATCCAACCTTCTTAAATCTATATGACCATGAAAATCCATACTTTTTAACATAAAGATTTAACTATCAAAAATCCATCAACATAAAAATATATTTTTCATGAAATATTCTAGAAATATATACAAATATTTATACATCATGTTCATCTTTTTATATAAAAAGTTACTTTACAATCTATCAACACATATCCACCTTTTTGATGCTAGCTTTTATAGATCCAATACTTTATCAATAAAATCTATATTTTTATAAATATTTCCAGAAATATTACTTTCATAATATGCATGAATATAGCCATCTTTCAAAGGAAAAATCACATCAAAGACTATTAAACTTATATCCACACTTTCGGGTCTTAAACTAGTTGAATCCTTGGATCTTTCTTCATGGATTCAACATGCATGAGCATGGAAAGAAAGATCCTATCAACTTTGCCCTCATCAAGTGTATATTCAAAAGAAAACATGAAGGAAACACAATCTTTTGTTAAAACCTTTTTAATATGAACAAGAATAAGATTAATCTAATAAAGAGATGAAGATATATACCCTTGTTGCACACGTTTTTGTTGATGAGAAATGGCAGAAATTTCGTGGCCTAATGATGCTCCAACAACCCTTATTTCAACCTTAATATAACCCTTAAACCTTGCTTACTATATCCCTTTTATAATCTAGCCTAAAACCCTTATTATTAATATGTTTTAATTGATTTTTGGTTATGTTTTTCTCCTTGATTTGGTGTTGGCCGAAAATCTTGAGAAGAAAAGAGAAAAGAAGAGTTTCTTGAGTGGAGAGAAAATTGTGTGTGAAGTGTGTGTGAAAAATGGGGGTTTCAAGAATGATTAAATGAAAAGTAAATTTTTGAAATGAGAAAGTGTGAGGGTGTGTGTGTGGGCCGGTCCAAGAGGGGGGGAAAAGGAAGAGTCTCTCATTTTTTTTTTTATAAAAATGTTGTGTAAGTACATATATGTGTATGCATTTGTCTTCTATGAGTCATATGTACTAAGTTGTACATATAGGTTAGTTAGTTGTGTCCTAGTATATACAAATATGCATGTGTCGTGTATGTGTGTATGTGTACATACATTTGCATTCCCAAAATTATTACTTTATCCCTTTAGTTGTATTCTTGCATTCATTTTAGATATTTATATTTACACTTATCTATATTCAAGTATTTTTGTACATAGGAATTCATAATTATAAATTTTAGGATGGTTGTTATATTTTTGATTTGTTGGGCTTTCCATAGGAATTTGATTGGTATCTAAATTTGCGAGTCTTAAGTTATTATTATCGTATCGATTGATCACCTCTAAAAATTTTTGTTCCGAGGTATTTTCATTAGGAAATTCTTATACATATCATTAGCATTAGATTACTAATTTGGGGCATTACCTACTAGCTTCAAGTATAACTATGGCTTGCGGGAACGTAGACAACCTAACTAGCACATATATAATATTAAAAGTACGGTTGTTACAATAAGGCTTGTTGGTGTGTTTGTTTTGATGTTGGGATTCCTATGATGTTATTTAGTTTGCCTTGTTTTAGTAACTGGCCTATCCGGTCTATTGCGTGTTTTGCGGTTGAACCGGTTCCTAGTCCGAGAATCATGTTGGATTCAACGAATTCTACGGCTTTGTATGCGGCGATTTTTTTGAGGTCGTCTTGGGTTAGGATGACTTGAGGTTGGGATGACGTCATTGGTGTTGTGGTGGCGGCGGGTGTAGGTTTTTTGTATGCCATAGCCATTTTTGTTATGTTTGTTATTATAAGGAGAGAAAAGAAATGGAATATATAATGTATGGATGGAATGGAAAGAAAGGATTGGATGGATATTTAATTTGGTGATTTTTAGGGTTTTGGAGATTTGGAGAATATGGAGATGAGATTTGGAGAGAGAAAAGAAAAGTGTGTGGAGAATCGAAGAAATGGAGACTGGGGGGATTTATAAAGGGGAAAAGATAGGGTCATAGGGAAGGTTCAGTGAACAGAATGAACGGTCATGTTTGAAAGATCTGTTTGGATCAATTGGTTTGGGTTTGAAACAAGTTGAGTCCAAGAACTATCTTCAAATTGTTTTACTGGAGGTCCAATTGTGTTTCCACAGGATTCCAAGAATAGTAAAAGGAGAAGGGCGAAAAATCGAATATGCATCGGACTGCAGCTATCATGGTTGAGTCTACCATAAATAAAAGAATTACTATCTCCGCTAGACATTTACCAATACGAATCTGACGTTATGAATATGAAGATATCCCCACTCTAAAAAAAAAATTTCGACAAATGACCAACTTAATTAATAAAAGTTTTTCTTCTTGGCGATCACTATTTTGTTACAGTAAAAATATGCAAGCTTCTGTTCTAAACTTGTTCATAAAATCGCACTCAAAGTGCTTGGTCTTAGTTTTTCTTTTTTAATCTATAGAACCACTATAGCTATATGAAGTTTGAAAAGATATAAATTAACTTTAGTTAGCAAAAATGACAAGTAAAAATTTCAACATGTTAATCTCAATTTTACAAGTAAAGAAGTCTTTATAAACTTGGGATATTAGATTGCATCACGAACCCAAAGCAATTCAAATTTGGCAAGGAAACGTATAAGACTAGATCGAAATTGATATGATGTAGCATAGTTTACTATGTTTATACATCAAGGTACTTTTATATAGAAAAAAATGACGGCATACGTATTTTAAGACTATGTTGATTTTCTAAACAAACTTACCTCTTACAAGTACATAAAATAAAATAAAATAAAATAAAAACGTTTTGATAGATAAAATTTAAAATCATAGTCTACATCCATAAACGTGCTTATTACAACTTTCTATAACCATAACCTTTACGAGTATGACAAATATTATGAGCACTCAACGTTCTATAAGTAAACATTCATGAGTAAGCGCAACAGAAGAATCGAATATGTAATTAAATTAATTAACAAAGATAGAATTGAAGCATCTATCTTTGTGCAAAACTTACAATAATATTATTAATAAGATTGTTATTATTGTTTAAGGTTTAAAGTAAAACCCCTCTACTATCTCACACTAGACCCCCCTTATACCGTATGTTAGTACCCGAATCATGAACCAAACAACCCTTTGTTTAATACCCTAAAAATCAAAAACCCTTTGGAGATGGGTTTCAGCCGAACTAAAGAGGGAGAGAAGAGAAGAGTTTTTGCTTGTGTAATTATGTTAAAAACCCTTGGGAATAACCGTCTATTTATAGGCTAATTAGTTAGAGTTTTAAATTTGATGGGCAAGCAACTTCAAAGGCTTTCCAAGCCTTATAATTTTCGGCCCCCATCAAATGGAATTAGGAAACAACAATAATTCCTAATTACACTTAAACACCTCCTTTTTAATTAATTAAATAATATTAACCCTTTAATATATTACTCTAATATACTAATTAATAGTATAGAGTTACCGTGTCATTTCGTGTGACCCCATAGGCTTAAATTATTTTCAAACATGCCTTTATTATAATGTGATCACATACCAACACTATGTTAATTAATAGGTGATCAATTTCATTTTTAACATATGTATATATGTTTGTTGCTGGTTTTTATGGAAACATAAGAATGACATTATGTTCGAGATGAGCCAGAGCAACAACACTAAAGTGTTTCATTCTATAGTATCGTTTTATTTTTTTGTAGATTTCTAGTCGTTGTAAAAACGTAGTTTTTATTGACACCTTTGGTTATGTATTCCTACTCAAATTTTTTTTTTAACGGCAAATTTGGGCTCAGCGGCATGCCTCTTCATATACCCAACCCCAATTCCAGAGAAAACTCATTATGAGAAAACCTCTGTCTCCATCACATCACGGTTTTGAACTCAAGACCTATCAGTCTCAGACTCCACCATGTACCAATTCATCTAATATCCTCTTACGCAACCTGCCGGAACCTTAGTTCGTTAAGGAAACAAAATTATGAGACTACAATGAAAACGGAAGAAAAATTTTTTCATTTTAAATGGCTTTTATCGGGTTAATATGCTTTCATACATGTAGGTAGTTGTGTGTTCGAGTGGGTTTTTAGTTGTTTGGTGCTCTTTTTATTTTTTGCCAGATTCGTTCGTGGCTTCGAACTTCCAGTTGCGTGTTGTTTAATTGGTTGCTTTCAAATCGAATGATAATCTAAAAACTATCATCTTACTTAACTAAGAATTTATATTATAATATTAAACACGTAATGAGATATCCTAAATATTCTAAGAATTATAGAGTTTTTTACAAGAGGAATGAATTAGTCCGGTTAAATGGTCCACATTATATCCTAATTTATATTATAATATTAAACACGTAATGAGATATCCTAATTATTCTAAGAATTATAGAGTTTTTTACAAGAGGCATGAATTAGTCCGGTTAAATGGTCCATATTATATCCTACCTTTCAAAAAAAAAAAAAAATGGTCCATATCCTTTTTCTGCCTTAAATTAATGACAAGTGTTTTTTAGAAGAAATTTCAGATTAGAGTTAATGATAAGAAGGATCAAAAACACATGGAGAAAATGGGTAATTGCTGAATAGGAAGTTGGAATTAGTATGGTATGACTTTGACCATATATACATAAATTTGACCAAGAACAAAAAGATTATATGGGTCAATAGCAGACTAAATAAAGATGGATTACAATATGTCAATATATAACATGTTTTAGCAATATTTGCACAGCCAAGACTTTCTTTGACACATACAAATTTGACTTACCAAAATAATCCAAAGTCATGCTCGATCAACTTAAGTTCATGCAACCAGTCACTTTCAGATAAATGTAAATGCATCTCCATACATACCCTTGTGGGCTTTTGAGGATTTGGCCCTGATAAACCTCTGGGAATAAAACTTATAGTAGTTATAAACAAAGATTTAAAACTATACACATAAGTATGTATATATATGTAAAATATTTATTTGAAAACTAAAATTTTGGTGAAAACCAGAAAAAAGTTGTCAAAACACACTTTTATCTGAATTTAACATAATGTGTTTTAATTGTGTTTTTAAAAACACAAATGTTTTGTGTTTTTATTGTGTAATCTAAAAACACATTGTGTTAAATTTTAAACCACAGTGTGTTTTAGATAAAGCGTGAAAATCAGAAAATTATTCAAACACACTGTGATATGAGCTTAACACAATGTGTTTGTGTTATATTCAGATCACAGTATGTTTTAATCAGTTTTCTAGTTTTCACGAAATTTTTAGTTTTCAAATGATCACAACCCGTATATATATATATATATATATAAAAAACAATACAACTAATGATTATAGATTAGTGATTAGTGAATATAAACAACTGGCCTGGGAATAAAACTCGTTATAGTGGTATGTAAGGATTTTGTGTTACCTTTGCAAAATTAAAAGGTTAGTGTAGATAGTGTAGTTTGGGCCGGTTTGGATTGTCCGTGTTCAACCTTGCCACAAAAAAAGGAGATCAGATTCAAAGATACGATGAGTTTGAATTATTGAATCATAAGCAAAGAGGGGTAGATTATATTAGCTAATGTCTCTCAGCAGGATGCCTTACACGGAGCCAATGTTTCTTTTTCTCGACCAATTTGATAACAAAATTTATTTCTTTTAATTAAAGTTAGTATATTTGGGTGTGTTTTTAGGGAATAATGAAAATCAAATTTACCATTAGAATCTTTGAATCAAATGGCGTGGAAGTAAATTATAATCCTCGGTTAACTTGTCCAGCATAGGCTGTATAGCACCTTCGCTTCAAAATCACTAGAAAGAGTTTATATAAGAAAAACGAAAGAGTCACATTTAAGCCCAAAACATTTTGGGTCATTTAGGCCCAACCCACCAAGGAAGTGTAGAATGAGATCGCATAAGGCCATATCAATATTAATCAAAGTTCTGTTGTGACTTGTGACTTAGTGAGTGGTGAAAATTATACAATTAAGATATTCCCTAGAAAATGAAATATTGTATTATTAATATCATCGATATATGTCTTTATATCGATATAATGAACAATGATGGTGTCTTCTCCAAAACTTAGTCTCCTAATTATGTGGCACTTAAATTTATACGAGAGATAGTGCATGCGTGTTACGGCGGTGAAATGTTAGGGGTGATAGGTCAAGTCATAGAGTATGATAGCTAAATGCCTTAGTCGTATGAGCTCCGTCATCAGATTTAAAAATTCGGCGAAAGTTTATCAAATGACATCTCTAATGAAAGAGCATGAAATTTTAAGAACACCCATACAATTTTTATAATTTATTGACATACGGTTTTTGAGATAAAAGATTTTGAATGAATTATAGAAATAAAATGATTTACGGAGAAGAGAAAAAAAATTAGTGGTTGAGATTTGAGGAGAGAGAAAAAGATGGGTGGTTGAGATTTAAGGGTATTATAGGTATATTAGGTAAAGATATTTAAATTAATGAATAAGAAAAACTTTTAGTTAGTTCAAATCATCTTTTCTTAAAAAAAAGGGGCAAAATACTTTATAAGATAGTATTAGAAGTATTATGGTCAGTTATTTTGAGAACTCATAAAAAAAGAACTCAAGAACAATTCTGGACCACACATTCTTTATCTCTCTTCAATTAAATATGAAAATTTTTCCAAATCATTCAAAATGTTTTATCTCACAAACCGTAAATCGTTAAACGAGACAAAAAGCATGGGTAGTCTTAAATTTTCGTCCTCTTTCATTAGAGAGTTCTAATTCAATATACTTTTGACGACTTGTTAATTTTTGTTTTCTTTTTTGTACTTACACGTGTGTAGGTTGAACAAAAATTATGACTCAGAGCGGGCTTCGTCCTTAAGGATATTCATAAACAAAAGCTGGTGGGGGTGATAGGTCATTGAGGGTGATAAGTCATAGTGTGATACATTATAGAGGGTGATAGGTCATAGGGGGTGACCGGTGATGAGTGATTCACCTAATGAGCTCCGCCCTTAGCCTTTATGGCTCTGCCATGGACTGAACAGGCTCCGCCCTTTGGCCACCATGACTCCGCCATGGAATAACGGGCTCCGCCTTTAACCTTCATTGTTGTGTACATATGTTCATTTACTAATTTACATGTGAAAACAATGATCCTACACATGTGTAGGTATACAAGTACAAGGGGAAAAAATACAAAAATTAAAAAGTCGTTAAAAGTATATCGAATTGGATCTCTAATGAATGGGGACGAAATTTTAAGATTACCCATACTTTTTTTTTTGTCTAACGATTTACGGTTTGTGAGATAAAATATTTTAAATGATTTGGATGAATTTTATTATTTAACTGAAGAGAGAGAAAAATAAGAGAAATATGTGGTCCAGAATAATTTTTGAGTTTTTTTTTTGAGTTCTTAAATAATCTTTTCTCTAAAAGTATTAGATTTATTCATAACACTTTCTTTGTATGTACGTCTATTAGACTTTATGTGGCATTCAAACATTACTAGATAAAACCTAACAAGACACAAATCAAAAGAGAACAAAAAAATTTTCTGAAAGTCTTACCAGAAAAAGTGGAAAACATAAAAGGATGCTTAAACTCGCAAGGTATTATGTATTTCACCTCCTAATGACCACGTCACTTAAACTCCTGAAGTTGCCACAGTTTTTATATCTAAATCAACATATTCGAAACCTTGTGTAAACAACATACATTCACTTTGTATAAGGGATGCTTAACTTTAAAAAAGATATTTATAGCTTACGCCTGCACTCTTAGAAAAATATATCCAATAAAAAGAAAATATATCCAATAATTTAATTTTGCTACTTTGCTAGTGTTGAACTACTATTGAAGGACGAGTGCACGACTTGTTGTATTGTTATGTAACATAACATAATCATTATACTTCGTATACTCCATATAAACTAGAATAATCATGTAAAATATTACTCGTATAATATAATATATATGAAAAAGGGTACATTGATGGAACCTCTTAGTTCATGTATCTTTTTGATACCTACATATTCCCCAGCAAAGATAATATTAAGGTATTAAATTAGTTAAATTAGTCACAAATTAATCATGCTTTTGACAAGATTTGAATATGAGTTTCCCCCAAAGAATGGCGGCTGATGACCATCCAACCAAAGTAAGATGGTTATAAGCTGGAAAACTGTTTCTCTCACATTTAAATGATGCAACTTTAACATGATATTAGAAAAAACAGGGTTTCAAGTGTCGATATATAAGGCTTAAGTGCAAAAACAGTTTGTTTAGATATAATGAATTTCATCATATAACAATTAATAACCTAATTTTTTTAACATATATCTAATGTATCTAAATGTTTTAAACATATAATATAGATATGCTAAAACCTAATGTTTGTTGCACTATCTTCTTACAGTGTTAAAACATGTTTAGCATTTTATACTTTTATTTATCATTTTTTCTTCTATGTAGTAATTTAGTTTAATTTGCTATGTATTGAATAATTTGTATAATGATTATTGAAATTAATGGTTTGGGATAGATCGAGACCTAAAACTAGTGTGTGAATGAAATATATATATGCAAAAGGTCGGAGGTCCTTTTTTACCATTTAGGTAAAACTTGGAAGCAACCTCTCTACCTTAGTATGGTAAGATTTGTCTACATCATAACCTTCCTCATATACTTTCAAAGTATTAGGACTCAAAACCCGCAGAAAATGACAATGAGCAATTTCTTTCTTTATTTTTTTTCTTTTATTTTGTATGTACGAATGAAATACTTAGTTTCGAAAGACCCAAACTTTGACTTCTCTTTCGATTTCAAAACGTTTCTCATTAAGAATTAGGGGTCGACTTCCTTGCATGTCCATAAAATTAGGGGTCGACTTTCTCAAAACGTTTCTCATTAAGCATAAGGCCCGTGCTTATACGTGCGTTTCCCAGCGTCCGACCCGCGTCCTGGGAGTGCCGCTATTAGCACCATTGCGTCTTGGCCTGTGTCTTGTGTGTTTCTCCCAATTGTAGACGAGCGGCAATGCATGTGTGGGTCCCGAAAGTTAGGTAGCCGTTGCCAAATAAAAAAAAAACATTTTTTAATCCAAATTTTGAAACCAACGGCTAGTTGGTTCAAGTTTTTTTTTTTAATTTCTTATTCCTATTTAAACCTCATTACACTACCATTTCAAAACACAACAATCTAAACATATCCTTTCTTATAACTTTTAAAGCATTTCAATCACACACTACTACCAAAAATGTCTGGTTCATCATCATCATCATCATCCTCTAGTGACGATTACGAATCAAACGATTACAAAGTAATCAATAATGTTATTACGCAAATGAATGTTGTTTTTAATCCCCAAGCCATAGGTGTGTGTCTTAACGTTATCTTTGATGAAGAAGAAAACCAAAACCAAGAAGTGTCAAGTTCTTCAAGACCCAAGTTTACTAGAAGGGTGATCTCGCGAGATCACGTGGCTGCCGCAAAGCTTTTATACGATCATTACTTTACGCCAGAACCAACTTACCCACCTGATATGTTTCGTAGAAGGTTCCGAATGCGAAAGGAAATATTTCTGCGCATAGTGCGAGACATAAACTCCTTTGAAAGCAGTGAACCGCTACAGAAACACTTTCAGTTCGTCAACAAAGACGCGACATATGCTAATGGTCATCCCGGTTTCAACATTTTCCAAAAATGTACTTCTGTTATACGCCAGTTAGCGTATAGCTTTAAGGCTGATGCTTTAGATGAGTACTTGCAGATGGCTCAAGATACGGGCTATTAGTGTTTAGACGCTTTCTGCAAATGTGTGATACACCTGTATCAACACAAGTACTTGAGAAGGCCAACAGAAGCAGATATCGAGCGGTTAACTGCCAAACATGAGTAGGTTCATGGTTTTTCGGGGATGCTTGGTAGCATAGATTGCATGCATTCGGGTTGGAGGAACTGTCCAGTGGTATGGCAAGGGCAGTACACCCGAGGCGACAAGGGACATCCAACAATCATGCTTGAAGCGGTTGCTTCATATGATTTGTGGATCTGGCATGCCTACTTTGGCCCTGCTAGTTCGAACAACGTCCTCAACGAGTCAGATTTTTTCGATGATTTGCTACAAGACAGGGCTTCTAAAGTAGAGTTTTCGGTGAATGGGGAGCAGTTTACAAAGGGATATTACCTAGCAGATGGTATTTATCCAGAATGGGCTACTCTTGTTAAGTCATTCAAGTGCCCGATGGACCTGAAAACCACCAAGTTCAAAAGATACCAAGAAGCTGCCAGAAAGGATGTCGAGCGAGCATTTGGGGTTCTTCAAGGTCGTTGGCAGATTATTGAACAATATGCGCGGCCATACAGTACCAACAAGATAAAATGGATCATGTTATGTTGTGTGATTCTGCACAACATGATCGTTGAAGATAACGGCCGTGCAATTACAAAGTTTGAAGAATAGTTAATAGCTAATACTACACTCCCAACCCGTACGTGAACTGAAAGGTGTTCAACGCAGCTTCGTATGTACGGGGAGCTTCGCGATAGAATGGCTCATCATCAACTCCGCAATGCTCTGATCGAACATGTTTGGAACCTCCCTGAACACGGCCGTCAACGTTGATGTCTAGTTTTTAATTTGCTAATAATGTCGTTTTTCACAATTTATTTACTTTATTTTTTTAGTGTAATGTTTAATTTTATAATAAATGTAATGTGTTTGTTTTAATTATAAAATGTGTTTTATTAATTTTGTGAAAAAGAAAAATGGAATAATTAAATAATAGATGAATAGTGGAAGAAGTGGGGAAGAAGTGGGTAGTATAAGGCCTATACTTATAAGGAACCACTTCTAACCCACTTCTAACACTATTCATTACTTCCAGACACACCAAGAACAACCCCTCCTTATAACCCCCACTTCTAACACTATTCATCCATTATTATATTATTTCATTTTTATTTTTCACAAAACTAAAAAATCTTTATTTTTTTTTTTTTCAACGGAAACTTGCTCAAGCCGGACCCACCACTTGCACTTCTACCGCGTTCGAAATTGGAAGCAGCCGCCGGACGCAGCGCCTAGACGCGGTGGTGCTAGTAACGTCCGGGACGTCTAGCGCATCCGACGCCCAACCGACGCTTTATAAGTATTGGCCTAAGGAGGGGAGTGTTCTTGGGGTGTTTTTGGAGAGAGAAAGCTGATGAATAACGGAAAAAGTGGGAAAAAAGTGGGGAAAAAACGGTACTTATAAGGAGAGGCCTAATGAGGATTGGAACAAAAGCCTAAAATAAACATGTCATAGAAATACTTGGGCTACAAGATATGAAAAATGAAATGCAGACTATAATATCACTTGGGCCCCGTTATACTTGTGATTAGTAAAAGTGATCAGTCAACGCTAAATTTGTTAAAAGGGATCCCCATTCTGATAAATCTAGGATTAATCATTTACAACTTATAAACCATACATATTTTATAAGTTTTATAAAACAAAACCCCAAAGTTTATAGTTAAAAGCTTAAAAATTATTAAATAGTTAGACATTTATTATAAAGCTAAAAAAATATGGTTTTAATATGAAAGATATAAATTCTTTATACAAATTCTTTATACGCATTCAGTGTATTCTCCTAGGCTTCAAGAATTGGATTTAATATTTTTCATATTTTCATATACATACTTTATTATATAAATGGTGATTAAAATATATTTTTAAATATTAGATACCCATAATAAATATATTTGATTATCGATTCCCTACTAAAGGTTTGTGAAACCGAAAAATAGTCGTAAGCAGTGACACCACATTTCTTGGTGTTTACTCTGTAAATTTGTATTATCTTATCTTAACATTTTGGTCCACAAGAAGTTGCGCACGTACACATGCATACAAGTCACC
Source organism: Erigeron canadensis (assembly GCF_010389155.1). Taxonomy (NCBI): domain Eukaryota; kingdom Viridiplantae; phylum Streptophyta; class Magnoliopsida; order Asterales; family Asteraceae; genus Erigeron; species Erigeron canadensis. The sequence goes on along the minus strand of NC_057767.1, from coordinate 7,439,082 downwards.
GGCCTTTGAAATTCGAACGCAAATACAATCAACTATTATATTAATATACTAGACCCGATACCCGCACGATGTACGGTAGCTATATAAATTGTATCATAAACAATTCGATACGTCTCAATTCGTGGGTATGAAATAAATTGTGGTTAAAGTAAACCGATGATTGAAGAAAAGTTATAATAAACAGTATTGATAAATATAATATATGTTTAGTTAAAGTTTTAGATTTATCTTAAATTTTTACATTTACATCAAAATCGAAACTTGTAAACATAGTGGATGACGACAAATAGTCTTGTGAAACTCAAATTTTTTAAGTCATGTTAATAACTTATAACTTTATAAGTAACAGGAGTCGAAAAATATAGAAAGAAGAAGAGACAATTTTATTAACGTAAAAATAATCAGTTTAATAAGGTTATAATGAGTTTTTTATTCATAAGCCAAGAGTTGAGGTTTAAATCTAAGTCTATTAATAAAATTGAATCCATATACAATTAAAAAACTAATTTAATATAATAAATAAATTAAAAGGACACACGTCGACCAAGGATTACGTCACATGTCGTTTCAAGAACATTTCACTTATGTTTTAGTCTATTGGTAGATATATACATTTAAGGGAGCCTTAGGAACAACAAAGGTAGCAAGTAGGCTGCCAAGTCGCTGTATATTTCGATTTAAACGTGCATATTTGATTTTTTCATGTTTTTACTTAACGTTGATTTTTTTATTTATTTGGCAGTATATTCATTAGTATTAGTTTTAAATAGTCTTTTGAACCACTTTTTATTCTCCGCGTTGTAAGTTTTTAGTTTTACGATACACTTTTGCGTTTATCTTTACACATATGTCACCGATCTAATATACATTGTAAGTTTTACATATCGTTATATTTCCTGGGACAACGCCTGGGTTCAAAAACTAATTTTATATGTAAACAAACTTATATAGATATGTTTTAATAAGTAAATGGGAAATAAAAATTAACAAAAGTGTTAAAGCTCTCACAACATGCTAAACATAGCAAAAAATATTTAAAAATTCTTTAAAATTATAACAATATAGTAATTAGCGTTACTTTGTATGAATATGATGCTAGTGTTAAAAAATTTATGCTATGAATAACTTGGAATTTTGGTTCCAAAATCATAACAAAAATTTATGCTAGTGTTAAAAAATTTAGTATTTTTATATTTTGTGTAAAGTGTATACAGTACAATTAAAAGGAAACATAATTTTAAAACGATCATTGAGAGTCAGGATTTAACATTAAAAGGTGTCGATCCAGGATTTAACATTAAAAGGTGCTGATCGCTTGAAAATTGATAATTTGATAGGTAACTAAAATTAAAAAATCAAAGTTAATCTAAGCTTTAAAATTAAAAAGTTGTACTAGTTGGAGCCTTGTATAGGGGCTGAGCATCCCCTAGCCACGTCTTGAAAGCATGCTATCTTTATTTTTGGGAAGGCACCTAAAGTACTCAATTATCTATAAATATCCAATCCATGAATGTTACCAAGAATACCATAACCAAACACAGACACAAATTAACCATGGATGAAACTCATCAATTCTTCATTTTTCTTTCATCTTTGGTCTCTCTCATTCTTATTTTCAAAATGTGGATACACAAAAAAGAGATCAAAAACCTTGCACCAAGTCCACCTTCCATCCCAATAATTGGCCATCTTCATTTAATAAATGGATCAATCCATAGAGTCTTACACCAACTTTCTTCCAAGTATGGTCCCGTAATGGCTCTTAGATTCGGGTCACGGCCCGTTCTTGTAGTCACCTCATCATCAGCCGTGGAAGAATGTTTCACAAAAAATGACATCATATTAGCCAATAGACCACTTTTATTAAGTGGCAAGTATCTTGAGTATGACCACACCACAGTTGGTTCAGCACCTTATGGTCATCTTTGGAGAGACCTTCGTCGAATTATGACCCTTGAACTTTTATCAACAACTCGAATGAAATCTTTCACGGGTGTTCGAGAAGATGAGGTTAGATCATTAATCAAGAATCTTCACCAAGATTCTTTTCATGGTTTTTCAAAAGTGGAAATGAGGTCAAGAATTCAAGGATTGTCATTTAACATAATTATGAGAATGGTTGCTAATAAAAGATATTATGGGACACAAGTAGATGACTTTGAGGAAGCTAATAAGTTTAAGAAAGTCATTAAGGATGTATTTGAAATTAGTGGGGCTTCTAATCCTGGAGATTTTATTACATTTTTAAGATGGATTGATTTTCAGGGTTATAAGAAGAGGATGATGAAATTACAACATCAAACCAATAAATTTACACAAAATCTCATTGAAGAAATTCGAAGTAAATGGGCCGGTTCTTCGTCTGAAAAGAGAAGAGACAAGACGTACATTGATGCTTTGCTTTCTTTGCAGGAACAGAACCCGGAATACTACACGGATGATATAATCAAAGGCAATATATTGGTATGTACTCGTGTATATATATAATGTTCAATTCATAGCCTACTTTATCAATTGCAATGCATATAAAATGTCTTTAAAGATATCCTAACTTTTAATAATTTGTCAACATATCCTCATAAACTTGATACTATTTTTTTTTATCCAAATTACATAGTGATACGAAAACAAACAATTTAAATGTCACGTAACAACTTGATAGGCAAGTGGCATGACTTTTAAGACTTTTGCATACCTTAGTGGTCCTGTCTTAAAATTTTTCTTACATCCATGAAACAGACTTTCAATTGCCAGCCACTCTAGCATTATCGGCAGCAAGGAAAAGTCACGGTTCAATCTTTGACCGTTACAAATTAAAAAAAGAAAAAGACATACGTCAAACTATCGTCGTAAAGTATCTCTACATTCCTTGTGGATCTTATTAACTTGTTATTACCGTTGCATTCTTTATATATAGACATTGCTACTAGCGGGGACGGACACTTCATCAGTGACGATAGAATGGGCTATGTCTCTTCTATTGAACCATCCTAATGTACTAGAGAGAGCTAAAACAGAACTTGATACGTATCTTGGACATGAACGTTTGGTACAAGAAACCGATATTCCAAATATACCTTACATCCAATATATCATCAATGAAACACTAAGACTATTTCCTGCGGCACCAATATTGGTGCCACATGAGCCATCACAAGATTGCACCATTGGGGGTTTTGATGTTGCCCGTGGCACGATGGTGTTGGTAAACGCATGGGCTATCCATAGGGACCCAATGGTATGGGACGAGCCGTTAAGTTTTAAGCCAGAAAGGTTTGAGAAAGTGGAAAAAGAGGGGTATAACTTTATACCATTTGGTATGGGCCGTAGACAGTGTCCAGGGTCAGGGCTTGCCACTCAAGTCGTGTGGTTAGCGTTGGCATCGTTGATCCAATGCTTTGATTGGAAAAGGACTGGTGAAGAGTTGGTGAGTTTATCGGAAGGAAAAGGTCTAATTATGCCCAAAAATGAACCTTTGGAAGCAATGTGTAGACCAAGCCAAAGAATAAGTCATATTCTTAAGGAACTATGAGAAAATCGTATCATTAAAACCTATAACTAACTTCCTTTTAATTAGTCAGTTGTAAATTACTTACGAATACGAAGTATATGTTTTGTAGTTATTTTCTACTTCTAATTAATGTATTTTCTAGCATCTAAACTTTTGTAAAATAATAATAAATTAAGTTGTTATGATAGTGTGGGAAATATGTATCGTCTTCCAAAAGTTCATAATAAATGAGTATATATTTATTTTTTTGAAAATTAAGTATGTATTCACAAGTCCTTGCAAAACCGCAAGCGACTAATATAGTTACAACGTAAGTATACAGTTGAAATTTACCCAATCATACCAACTAATACTAGCCTGTTTACTTCTATTCTTATACCAAAAATATCCAAGAGACTTAACATTGTGGAAGATCTTCACCGAGCAAACCTCGACGTTGTTGAACCTTTTATCATTCCTTGCTTTCCATAAACACCAGCACGTAACCCGAATGACACCTTTGTACACCTTTCTACCTGTTTTGCCAAGCCCAGATGATTTATGTAAATCTACCAGATCCTTGATTGAGAAGAGGATGGGCTAACCAGTTTTGCACCACGACCCAACTAGTCCCCAAACCACGTTTGCAATCCTACAGGAGCACATAATATGTTCGATGTCTTCATCTGCCTCGTCACATAATCCACACAGCGAGTTAGCAACAAAACAGTTCCTGGATCTGAGCGAAATCACAGTAGGAACTCGATCCATCACCCAACTTGATAGCCGTTTATAAAGCTTGGGTTTTGGCCGACCCGAATCCAAACCGGGTTTGGTCAACGAAATAGAAACCGGGTTGACCAAAACTTGAACCGGTTTAAACTCGTTTTTGGGTCAAACGTGGACTAGTTTTTAATCACGTTTTTTCCTAGTTTATTTTATCCAAAACTGAGCCCAGCCGGATCTCATCCAGCCTTTACCTGGTCAGAATACTATGCTCAAACTAATTTCAAAGCGTTACGTTTTCTAAAAACTGAACTAGTTTTGGTCAGACCAAAGTTTGACTAGGAAAAAAAATGGGTTTTTTTCTTGGAAACTAGCGTTGTACCCGCGCGATGCAGCGGGGAATAAGAAAAAAATGCCGGTGGTTTGATGGTGGTTTGTGGGGCGGTGGCGATGAAAAAGAAAAAAAAAATAAGCCGGCAGCAGTGGATGGTGGTTTGATGGTAGTTTTTGGGGCGGTGGTGGATGGTGTTTATGGGGGGAGAAAATCAGAGAAGGGGGGAGGGAGAGAAAATCGGAAATCGGAGGGTTGACCAAAACTTGAACCGGTTTAAACTCGTTTTTGGGTCAAACGTGGACTAGTTTTTAATCACGTTTTTTCCTAGTTTATTTTATCCAAAACTGAGCCCAGCCGGATCTCATCCAGCCTTTAACTGGTCAGAATACTATGCTCAAACCAATTTCAAAGCGTTACGTTTTCTAAAAACTGAACTAGTTTTGGTCAGAACAAAGTGTGACTAAGAAAAAAATGGGTTTTTTTATTGGAAACTAGCGTTGTACCCGCGCGATGCAGCGGGGAATAAGAAAAAAATGCCGGTGGTTTGATGGTGGTTTGTGGGGCGGCGGCGATGAAAAAGAAAAAAAAAATAAGCCGGTGGCAGTGGATGGTGGTTTGATGGTAGTTTTTGGGGCGGTGGTGGATGGTGTTTATGGGGGGAGAAAATCAGAGAAGGAGGGAGGGAGAGAAAATCGGAAATCGGAGGGTTGACCAAAACTTGAACCGGTTTAAACTCGTTTTTGGGTCAAACGTGGACTAGTTTTTAATCACGTTTTTTCCTAGTTTATTTTATCCAAAACTGAGCCCAGCCGGATCTCATCCAGCCTTTAACCGGTCAGAATACTATGCTCAAACCAATTTCAAAGCGTTACGTTTTCTAAAAACTGAACTAGTTTTGGTCAGAACAAAGTGTGACTAGGAAAAAAAATGGGTTTTTTTATTGGAAACTAGCGTTATACCCGCGCGATGCAGCGGGGAATAAGAAAAAAATGTCGGTGGTTTGATGGTGGTTTGTGGGGCGGCGGCGATGAAAAAGAAAAAAAAAATAAGCCGGTGGCAGTGGATGGTGATTTGATGGTGGTTTTGGGGCGGTGGTGGATGGTGTTTATGGGGGGAGAAAATCAGAGAAGGAGGGAGGGAGAGAAAATCGGAAATCGGAGGGTTGACCAAAACTTGAACCGGTTTAAACTCGTTTTTGGGTCAAACGTGGACTAGTTTTTAATCACGTTTTTTCCTAGTTTATTTTATCCAAAACTGAGCCCAGCCGGATCTCATGAAAAAGAAAAGGGGGGAGGGAGAGAAAATCGGAAATCGGATGAATGTATGTGTGTGTAATGAGCGTGATGGAGAAAAAATAGGGTAGTGTAAATTAGGAGAGCATAAAAGACATTTTAAATGTAGAGGTGTTGAAAGAGGGTGGGATAGTTTGCTTATTAATGGAGTATAGATGACAGAGATATTGAATCATTGATAGCAAAATAACCAAACTATAAACAGGTTAGAAAACATGAATCGTAACAAAGCCCAAAGTTTAACAAACAAATCCCTTTATGTACTTATGTTACAAAGATTGGGCTTCTTTATTGGGCTCATTAAAAACTAGAAAATTAAAATTTAAAACATTCGATGTAATAAAATGGGTCTAGAAACCGGTTTTTATTGTTTTAAACTAGTTTCAATACTACGAATTGACTATATATTACATATGATTATGATTATATGTTTGTTTATGTTAAAAAATTGAATTGAATATAAAGTTTTAAATACATTAAACAAAAAATTTAACATCTAATATACATGTTTTTTTATGTACTTAATATTATAATCTTATGACATTAGAAATTAGAGCTTGGCATGTGCTTCGAGTGCTTCCAATGAATTTGAAAAGAGTGTCTTTCTATATTCGTACTATGTGCACATAATTAGTAAGATTACTAGGACACGATCTTTAATGAGATTTATTAAAAAAATTGATTGAAATCATATAAAACTTATATTATTTTTAAAGTTCTTAAAGTTAGAAATACAGTGAGGAGTCGATAATTAAAAAAATACAGTGAGGAATCTCTATTTATAACTATAACTAGTTTTAATACTTGTACGATGTACGGTAGCTATATAGATTGTATCTTAAAGAAATTCGAATATGCCGCATACATGATTCGTAGGTATGAAATAAATTATGTTTAAAGAAAACTGATTATTGAAACTAAATATAATATATGTTTAGTTAGAGTTTTGGACTTACTTTAAATTTTTAGAATCACATTAAAATCGAAACTTGTAAGCATAGTGGATGACGGCAATAGCCTTGTGATTTCGGACTGTAAACTCAATTTTTTGAAGTCTTCATGTTAATTACTTATTATTAAAAGTAATATGAGTAATGAGAGTTGAAGAATTGAGAAAAAAAAAAAGAGACAATTATTAATGAGATTACGATCAATCATGTTTTTTGTATTAATAAGTCAGGAGTTAGTTTAATTCTAAGTCTAATAAAAAAATTGAATTTATCTACAACTATAAAGGCTAAATTAATAAATTAAATAAATTAAAAGTACACGTATCGATCAAGAATGACGTCACTTATCGTATCAAGAACATCTCAATATTTTAGTATATTTTATTTTAGTTTATTAGTAAAAGTAGATATAAATATTTGTTCATATTAAAGATTACCTTATGTATATTAAAATTAATATAATACTTAATAACTAATATTGTTATTCACGATTTTCTACATCCATCACTGAGCATGTTAAATTGTTTTTGTAATTTATAAGCATATATACATATACGTATGTTTGAATAATAATATACAAATTTGTTTTAATTGATTATATGGATATAAGTTGTATTTGATATTAATTAGAAAACTTTATAGATAGATTAATTCAAAATAATAAATATTACGAGTAGTTACTAAATTAAAATGACACGTGTCGATCAAAAAATACGTCATATGTCATTTAAAGAATACTACAATTCTGTTTTAGTTTATTGGTAGATTATGTTTTTATGCGTGCATGTCGGTGTGTTTATTACGTAGAACTATATACAATTTAACAATTATAATTAGCAAGAACAATACTGGCCTAACAAGATCATGGAAACTCATTTTTCCTTTGGTTCACTAATTGTATCCTTAATCTCTTTTATCTTTGTATTCAAAATGTTGATCATACACAAAAAAGGTACAAAATCAAATATTGCCCCTAGTCCATCTTCACTTCCAATAATTGGCCATCTTCATTTACTCAATGGACTTCTCCATAGGATTTTACAAAACCTTTCTTCCAAACATGGTCCTATTGTGGCTCTTCGGTTTGGAAACCGGCCAGTGATAATTATATCCTCACCATCAGCAGTCGAAGAATGTTTCGTCGAAAACGACATTGTTTTAGCCAATAGACCATTGTTTTTAAGTGGCAAGTATCTAAACTATGATTACACAACAATTTGGTTTTGCACCATATGGTCAACTTTGGAGAGACCTTCGTCAAGTGATGAATCTTGAACTTTTTTCGACAACTAGACTCAAATCTTACATGGGTGTTCGAGAACATGAAGTTAGATCATTTATCAAGAATCTTTATCAAGATATATTTGAAGATTATTTTACAAGAGTTGAAATGAGGTCAAGAATAGAAGCCATTTCGTTTAACATACTAATGATAATCGTTGCTCAAAAACGTTACTTTGGAACTGAAGTGAATGATTTTGAAGAAGCTAGTGAATTTAAAGATTTGACAAGAGATATGTTTGAAATACTTGCTGAACCAAATCCAGGAGACTTTGTCCCATTTTTGAAATGGATTGATTTTCGAGGTTTCAAGAAAAGGCTATTGGAATTAGCACGGAAATCTGATAGCTTTTCGCAAAAACTGATAGACGAAATTAGGTGTAAAAGGCGTAGTTCGTTTTTAGATCAAGAAAAGGGCAAGACGTTTATTGACGCCATGCTCTCTTTGCAGGAATCGCAACCAGAATACTACACTGACAATATAATCAAAGGCAATATAATGGTAATGTATGTTCATAGAATCTATTAGATTTCTCTTTCAATTTCATTTCTCTTTATTTCATTTTCTCGGTTTATGACATATCTCTTAGAATTTCTCCCTATGAAATGCGTCTAAGACTTTTCTATAAATCAAATTTAAGAATTTGATTGTGACATTCTATGATGTTTATATAGTTTGCTGACCTTTATAAAGTCAATTTGGAAGTTTGATTGTGACATTTTATGACGTTTATATAGTTTGTTGACCCTTTACGACTTTTGCAACTTATCGTGGTCTTATCTTAGAATATCCATATCCATATCAAATTTTCATTTTGGTTCTTTGATAGTAATTTGATGGTGTGACAATTTTGTGTAGACACTATTACAAGCGGGAACCGACACTTCATCGGTGACAATAGAGTGGGCTATGTCCCTTCTTTTGAATCATCCAAACGTCTTACGCAAAGCAAGAGCAGAACTCGATAAGTATATTGGACACGAGCGTTTGGTACAAGAGGCCGATCTTCCCAATCTACCTTACCTCCAATGCGTGATCAACGAAACACTAAGAATGTTCCCATCCGCGCCACTATTGGTGCCACATGAGCCATCAGAAGATTGTACCATTGGAGGGTATAATGTGGCCCGTGGCACAATTGTGGTTGTGAACGTATGGGCCATTCATAGAGACCCGGCTGTTTGGGAGGACCCATTAAGTTTCAAGCCAGAAAGGTTTGAAAATGTCGATAAGGAAGGGTATAGGTTTATACCATTCGGGATGGGTCGTAGGCAATGTCCAGGGTCAGGGCTTGCGGGTCGGGTTGTGGGATTAACATTGGCATCTTTGATACAATGTTTTGAATGGAAAAGGATTGGTGAAGAGTTGGTGGGTTTGTCTGAAGGAAATGGTTTAACTATGCCCAAAAATGAGCCATTGCAGGCTATGTGCAAAACGCGTAAAGAAATGAATCACGTTCTTAAAAACCTTTAGTTAACTATTTGTAATGATGTCTACTTGTATGTTGTCATTTTTTATCTCAATAATAAAATGGTCAAGATTTGCTTTTTTAAGTTCAAATTTTATTATATGTTTATTTGTAGTTCTATAGCGATTATAAGAAATTTTGATTAACAAGACTAATTCGATATGCCTAAAGATAGATATAAAAAGATTTTAAATCATATATGTAGAAAATTTACTACAATGCGGAAAGCCAAAGCCGTTTAAACTAATTTTCTTAATATAAATTTTATTAGAATATTAAAAATAAACAAACAAATCTGATAACCGTTAATGATATGTGTAAAAACTTATATGCTTAAAACAATTTGTTACCTGCTAATTTTTCATCACCACTGTAAACAAGCAATCCGTTGCAAAACAATATGATGTCTCAAAGTGGTTTTGCGTCTTTCTTCGACATCAAACCATTTTCATAATCATTTTATAGTTAGTTTGGTTCTGAACCCATCACACCACAAATCTATACCTCATAGTATTACATCCAATTTCAACAACAATCTTCAAAATAATATACTTTTTTTAGAACAACATTTGGTGTTACTAATAAAAGATTCTGACAAGATGTCGAAGAGACATGATGTTTACATCAAACAAGGACTACGATGCAATAGGGGCCAAAAATAGCTAACCTTAATACATCAGAAAAAGATAACGATAAATTAACCTAATGCATATATCTAATAATAAAGAAATAAGTGATAAGATCAAAAAAAAAAAAAAAACTTTAATAAAGTTCATATGTCTAATTATTAAGATTTTAAGTTGATTTTTAAACATACATATTAAATTAATTGATATTTTTCACCAGAAAACCATAACAAAATAAATATACACATGAACTATAACTATCCATGTTACATGCACCAATCACCACATGAATATTTATAATCAAACTTGGTTGTACATAATCTGCTCATGATAAATCAATTAAGCGTATTTCGTATGTTACTCACATTTTACTTATATCTTGAAGCACGCTAAGCGAATATTCTTATTTTTTTTTCTTTCCAAACTTTCAAATTTTAAAATACTTAAACTGCTTTTCTTCTTTACTGATTTACATATTTCCACTTACTATACCTATAATGTACTTAATTAATTATTTACATATGCATCCTCCAACCATTGAAATAACACATTACCTATTTATATCAGTTACCTTTACATTCATAATAATCAATCGCCACCGATACCGTCTTCGCCACCCGTTATGTCCACTGCTGATCTGCTGACACCCGTCATCATCGCCATTGTATTGCTTGGATACCCATCTAGTGTACATATATCCGAATTCTTGATCTTTTAACAACAATATTTAGTTTTTTACATATTTTTTCCATTAAACACATAGACATAGCTAGCTATACATACTTGACCTTGAGGTTTAGTTAACAAAAAATCACTCTTTTATATTCCCGGATTGTTATGGTGTACAATCATTTTGTCAGCATTAATTTGACAGGCTTTTCATGAACAAATTTCTGATAAGATTTCCATGAATTATTAACAAAACCTTTTATTATATAATAAAAAAAAATTAAAAAAATATGATGATTTCATATGAAAAAATATTGTTTTTTAAAAATGAAGCTAATTAATTATTTTGTCTTTTAAGCTAATGATGACCGGTTCAACTGGTCAGAGGCACTCTCGGATTTATCTAAGGTTTTTTACTCTAAATACTTATAATGGCTCATGGTCAAAATCTTGTTATCTAAGGTAGGTGCAAGACTTCATTATTATACGTTGAATTTTTTTGATGTCGTATCTCGACTGAATGTTCGAAAAAGAACATTATACGTATCCTTTTTTATTATTTACGCGAGATCTATTATATAAATAAAGGAAGATTGTGATGACCTAAGATTTTAAAAAATTGTGTATTCTCATGCATCCTTTCAATTAATTATGACATCATCATAATTTATTGATTTTAAAATTTAAAATATTCTACCTTTTTTAAATATATCTCATTAATATAGATTTTTATTAAATGTTCACATTATTATGTAAAATTTTAATCACCTTAATTTCCGTTATAATAGGCCGAAAGTATGGTGTCTTTTAGTATATGTTTTACTTTTTGTTTTTATCACCCGTATGTGTTTCAACATGTGTGTACAACTACACAAGTTTTGTTTCCGTTTAGTTACATTATTTACATAATAACTTATCACAACTTTTCAATTTATTTAACGTTGTTATCATACATTTTAACATGATAACATATTTTAAAGTTACCCTGGTTGAATTCGATTTATTTATTTATAAGTTAACCCGGGTTGATTAGCTAGTTAAGTTTATATATTAATCGTAAGGGATGTCCCAAATACATTAATCAGCAAAACCCAAATAAGAGAAAAACACTAATCAGCAAAACCTCCATCAAGATTAATTAAAATCCCAAACGCATAGTTGAAACCCGTTTGAACCACCTGAACACATAATTAAAAATAAAAATATAAATATAAAACCCGGATATGCTCTTTTGACCCAATTGACAACCCTTTTTCTCTCCTCTTTTTCCCAACCCTTCACTCCAAAACCCCTTTTTCATTTAAATAAACCAAATTTCTATCCAAAAAATATAACATTAAAATTGAAATAAAAAATCAGGGTTTTGGATGTTGTTAATTCCTTCTTAACGAAATGATTAATATTAATTCACAAGAGTTGAATTATTTAGTCTACCGTTATCTTCATGAATCAGGTCCCTTCTTTTCTATCTTAATTTAATTTTTTTTTCTTTATTATTATGATTTAATTTAATTAAATGTATAAACTTTCAGCTTAGTTTTTAGCAATGCATGAATTAATTAGGTTGAATTATAGTTATGTATATTAATTATTGATTTTTTTTTACTAGGAAAGATTTTTAGGGCTAGTTTCAAGATGCTAACTTTTTAATTAAAATGTTTATTTTTAGTAAAATAATTTTGTGGGTAATTAAAATAATTGGATAAGATTGTATATATTCACTTTTTGGAAGTGGGTTTTTGATAAAAAGTTGTATTTGTGGTTTTCTGAGAGTAAGATAATAGAATTACTACTAGGTTTGCGGAACTTAGATCGATACCGAACTCTATGTTATTTTAGGTTTTGAAAGTCGATTAGCAAATTTTGTTTTAAGGCTATGTAAAGTGTACTTAGGGTTGAAATCGAAACGTTGATGGTTATGAGCGGTAAAGTAGTTTATTGAAAAGTAGTATTGTGGTTTTATGTATGGAAGAATTTGCAGGCTTTATGCAATGATTGTAGCTGAAAGGTATTTGTGAATTTAAATTACTTGTGCTATGTAACGTTGTTTTAAGGCCATAGGTTGTGTCTAGGATGCTTTTTTACGTGCTGATTGCTTATTTTAAAGCATATAAGCTGTTCCAAACGCTCTTTTGAGAACTGCTTAGTTACTTATTTCAGATGGAATAAGCACTTAAAATACATTTTGGTACCTGCTCAGTTTTTAAGCACATAAGTACTTTTCAATAAACAATTCCAAAACCCCCTGTAGATTATGCATAAGGTTTCAAATCAAAATGTTGACGACTGTGAATGCGGACACAGTTTCATGAAAAGTCTAAGTAGTCAAGGACATAAATTTCGGTGTTTCGGTCACGGACTGGTATACGAAATATCGTTTTTTTCGGTGGTATTTCGGTAATTCTAATATTATATATGTATTTATATATATATACATAAATAAGAGTAAAAGATAGAACCTAGAAGTGCTGAAATCAGAATTCACCGAAATTTCAGAAATTTCGGTCAAATTTCAGTGGTATTTCGGTCAAATTTCGGTCAAAACCACCGAAAATTTCGGAAACGATATATAAACCGAAATTATGTCCCACCACCGAAATCACCGAAATTGATAACATAGTGAAAAGTTATACAAGAAAAGGGTCTAAAAGAAGTGTCTCGCCAGTAAACATGCTTTGCGGGTCCCATCACAAAGGTGGTCAGTTGGCCTACTTTTGCAAGCCTAAATACTGAACCACTTTGACACTTAAAATGTGCTATAAGAGTTTCTAGTGTACATGCATCTATGCTTAATTCATGCCCCACCAGCAAATATCCTGACTCAAAAGTTTGGTATCCAGGATTAAGTTACAGAGCCTGCTTATTTTTGTATGTTGTTTATCTATGCTGGATAATCTAGCTCTTTCAGATTACATATATCAACTTTTGAGGATATTTCAGGTTTTACACATACCGCCTTCACATTAGGTTATGAGGCTGCACTGAATAAAAGTTCGATAGATGGAAATGTAGTTCCGCCGGGTGCTCTTGTTACATTTGTGCAGAAAGGAATTCAGTATCTTGAGTTAGAAGCAAATATAACATGTGTAAGAATGGATTCTATTATTGTTACTTTTATTGGTTTATGGTAGTTTACGTTATTTGGCTAACTGGTGTATTGGCTTTATAGAGTGATACTGATATGGATGAAGATTTCTCTTTTATACAACCTATTGATCTTATCACAAAGGATGTATATGAACTACAACAAATGATAAAAGAAAAGAAACAAGGTCTTCAGAAAGGTAAAAGCAGAGAAAAGAATAAAGAGAATAGTACTTCAGCCCGGGAGCATGAACAAGAACTTGCTAGAGAACGGGAGAAAGAACTTGCCAAAGAAAGAGAGAGAGAAATTGAGCAGGAACTTCTTAGAGAAAGAGAAAGGGAACGCAGCCATGCTCGAGAGAAGGAGAAAGAGCAGGAACGACAACATGTTCGAGAAAGAGAAAAGAAAATTGAACTTGAACACCAACGAGAAAAAGAGAAGGAAAAGCAACAAAGAGACAAAGAACGGGAATTGGAGAAAGAGAAGATGGAGAGGGACAGGGAAAGGGAAAGGGAAAGGGAAAGGGAAAGAGATAGAGATAAGGCTAAACACAAAGAAAAGAAGAACGAGGATATTGATGATGGTCGATGTGATGATGATAAGATGCAAGTTAAACGTGAAGAAACTGTGAAGGAAGAAGGTACGTAAAATTCTTGCCTTAATAAAAACCAGTGTGAATATAAGAAGATTTGCTTGTGCTTCATACACCATGCTTATATAGTGAGGTACCTATTATTCTTGCTTTGTATTACTTACGGATGTTTTCTGCTATTCATAGTAGGAGCGGAACCGATGGAAATTGACACCAACTCGACATCATTGTCTTCTCTTATTCCCAACTCTGATGTGACCGTTTTAGAAGGTCATACTTCTGAGGTCTGTAAATTTCTTTTTCTGATACGGACTATATTACCTATTTCTTGAATCTCTATTTGATTCGGTGCCTGCAAATGGGAGTTCACTTCAGTATATACATTTTAGTTAGTGAGTTTTTCCTTGGAGGGGAATGAGAAAAATGATTAGTTTTTGTTGATTACTTTTGTTAAATCATAGGTGATTCATTTACTGTTTGGACTTCTCCGACGTCAATGAATTTAATCAATTAGTAAATTTTGTATTTTTTTTAAACACTCAAGAGACAATATATAAACATAATGCACAGACCTGCTTTGAACTTATCAGCCAAATCAAGTACATACACGTGGCATTAGAACCTCAATTTGATAAAAGCAAATAAAAATATGATGATGTTAGAGTTCATAGTAAGCATGTTTAAGGGTAACTATATGCCGATAGAAAGTAGTTAAGGGATTAAGAATGTTATCTAGGCTTCATTACAAAGAGAGAAATTCCAATAACTTAACACTGTTTTGATTGGTGAAGTGTATGATATATTGGAATTCACGAACTATGGTTCGGTTGGTTTGAGATTGCTTAAGAACATTAACTTTTTTGCTCCTTGTTCAAAGTATGTTTCTGGAAACACTTGAAAGGGGCAAAATATTAGTAGTTCTAGATGGTTTGGAAAGTAAATGTTTGGCATGAAAATGACAGAAAAAGTTTTTACTATCATACATTTGATTATTACTTGTGTCGTTTCATAATTAGAAAAGCCGTTTATGTGCTTGTTTTTCAAGTCAGAAAATGCACAGCCTAAAGTAAAATTTTAAACATGATAACTGCTGTAGTTGGTAAGCAAAAAAAAAAAAAAAATCTGAAATGGTGAAAAAAGGGTAAATGTACTTATTAGGAAGTAAGTTACAAAAGCAATTATATAATGATTTTAAATTTGGTTCTTATGTAGGAAAACTGGAGGTTTAGTCAAAATGTAGTAATAGTGGTGATATCTACTTATCTAGTTATAAAACTGGGTGATTAGCAACTCTCTAAACTATTTGTTGCAGGTTTTTGTATGCGCATGGAGTCCAGCTGGTTCCCTTTTGGCATCCGGGTGTGTAAATTCTCTTTCAAACAAAACATTATTTTTGAAATCATCAAGCTGTTGGAGTTGAAAGTTGATTTATATAAATACTTTCTATAACCTTTCAGTTGACACTTTGATGGTAATACTAATAATAAGAAATATGATGGGTTTTAACTTAAATTCGTATCTACATTTTACATCTTCTAGGTCTGGAGATTCAACCGCTCGAATTTGGACCGTTGGTGATGGCCCTTGCAGTTCTAATTCACAAAAGGGACCTTTAGATGTTGCTGTATTAAAGCATTACAGAGGTAGAACAAATGATAAGAGCAAGGATGTAACCACACTCGACTGGAATGTGAGTTTTTTAACAAGATTATTGTCAATGCTAAATGATGGTCTCGTTCTTATTTCTCTCTACCATTTTGCATAGAGTTGGCAAGGTTGGCATGTCGAATAATGGGTCAAAAGTGGGATTCGGTTGACCTGAAACAAATTCTTTGTACATATGAAATAACTTTTTTATTAGCCATTTAGCTAATGCTTATACTTATGGCTGCTAAAACATGGTTAAGCCATTTTAAGGCAGTAGCCATTAGAAAAAAAGACTCGTATTAGTCATGTTAACTGTTTTACTACAAATGATATTCTAAATCTTGAATAGAACAACTTAAGAGCTTTCTTCTTTTTTATTGCACTTTGGATGACCTTTAAATTATTTGACCCATTCCCCGTTTAGTTAAAATTTTTTGATCTGTTTTGTAATACCATCTGAATTAACCCATTTGCTATGTACTGGGTCTAGATCGCCACCTTTCGTCATGACTCTTTTTCTAAGCTGTATTTAATTGTGAAATTTGTGGATGTTTTTAGTTTCATATTTTTCATACAATTTCAATTTTGTATTATGTAGGGTGAGGGTACACTACTTGCAACTGGCTCTTACGATGGACAAGCCAGAATATGGACTAAAGATGGTGAGTTATTTAGATTACCTCTCGTGTTTCTAAGATAAATTACTAAAGTCAAATGCTTATTTCTCAAATTTACATTTTTATTTAGGGGAGTTGGTAAGTACTTTAACAAAACATAAAGGGCCAATATTCTCTCTGAAATGGAACAAGAAAGGAGACTATCTTTTAAGTGGAAGTGTAGATAAAACTGCAATTGTATGGGACATTAAGACTGGAGAATGGAAGCAGCAGTTTGAATTTCATGCAGGTGCATTAATGTTAAATCTCACCTATTTTTTTTTTTTTTAATTTTGTATTTGATCACTTGGAATTCTATACATGGATTAATGGAATTTTGTCAGTTATCTACTGTATGTCACAAATTCACAATGTTCATGGACCAGAATGTTACACATGTAAAATAGTTATGATGGGGTGTGCGGTGACATTATTGAATACTTGTCTATTTCTAAATTCTAATAAATCGCTGCAGCTCCTACTCTTGATGTTGATTGGCGTAACAATGTATCATTTGCAACGTGCTCGACAGACAACATGATATATGTTTGTAAAGTTGGAGATAATCGACCAGTGAAAACTTTTGCGGGACATCAGGTATGTTTTAGGTGTCAGTGGTCCTGACTTTCTTTTTTCTTGTTTGCTTTCCGTACATACCAAATCATTTAATAGCATTTCAATGTTACTCCAGGGCGAAGTTAATGCTATCAAATGGGATCCTACCGGCACATTTCTCGCTTCATGTTCAGATGATTCCACTGCGAAGGTAATTATGTATATTGTATATATTTATGGTGGAGTTCCTTTCAGAGCAAACTATGTTAGGCTACTATCACTATGCTCAAAAGTGCTGATGTATTAGGGATATAAAGTGATGCTTTCTTTTTCTATAATGCATTATCTGCTACTTCTATAAACGCTTCATGTTCTCATGTTTTGCTAGTTGTTTAATGAAATAGCGCGTATTTTTTATTATTTACTTTAAGCGGTCATGATGTATAGATATGGAGCGTGAAGCAGGATGACTGCGTGCATGATCTAAAGGAGCATACAAAGGTATGCCACCTTACATACATTTCCTTCAGGTGATGATCACAGTTTAAATTGTCTCTAACCCAAATTTCCAGGAGATATACACCATCCGATGGAGCCCCACAGGTCCAGGAACAAACAACCCTAACCAGAAGTTGGTGCTCGCAAGGTAAATATGCTTCTTTGAAAAGCTTTGTAATTATACAACTTATAGATCTATCTAAATTATAAACGTGCAACCCAGCTACCATTTTTTACATTTCATTTCATATATATAACTTATTTTTGGAATTTTATTTTTTTGAACAGTGCATCATTTGACTCTACAATAAAGCTATGGGATGCGGATACAGGGAATCTCCTCCACAGTTTAGTTGCCCACGGGTACAATACTTACATATCAACATTTTAGTTTCTTTAATGCTTCCAAGAACAAATTCTGTATTTTAGGAGGTTTACTGAACTTGTGCTGTATGTGCACCTGTTGGTAGTGTTTGATCTGATGAAGTGAAAGTTTCTTTGTAAACCCAAAAAATCATAAAGTGAACCATATCTGGTCAGATATTTGTTTTGGGTGACCAACTTTTTATAGGCCACAAATCACTGTCAGACTTTTAAAAAGTTGCATCCGACCTACAAAATCTTTTACTAAGGTTTCTGACTTTGAATTCATAACCAGCTTTGGTTTATTAACTTTTCTTACACCTCAGTTGACATGCCATCATTGTTGACCCAGTTGGATTACGTTGATTTTGAAAGTTACTTACCATTAACACATAATTTTCCATTATTTATGGTTTTGTCTGGTCCAAAAGAAGTTGGTTATACAAAAGAGAAATTAGAGCGATATTGGCTTTACCTATTTTGCATGGAAAGAAAACTGTCACACATATACCCGAGTTTTAAATAGTGGAGAGCATATAGATACGAGTGAGTGTACTTATACATTTTTCTTGTTTGATTGATTGCAGGGATCCTGTATATTCTGTTGCGTTTAGCCCAAACGGGGAGTATTTGGCCAGTGGATCATTGGACAAATGCATGCACATATGGTCTGTGAAGGAAGCAAAGGTAGTGAAAACTTATGTGGGAAGTGGTGGGATATTTGAAGTTTGCTGGAACAAAGAAGGCGACAAGATCGGTGCCTGTTTTTCAAATAATGTAGTTTGTATCCTAGACTTCCGCATGTAATTTTTTTCTTTCTTTATTGATCATTAAAACTACCCCAAGATTGTTTCTGTAAGCGTTCAGTTGTAGGTATATTGGTATTAAATTTTAGCATTGGTTAGTTTAACATGTCAATGTGGTAAACATTTACCTGCAATTTACATATGGTGTTTAATAGGAATTGTAGGCTTGTAGCTAGTTTGGTTTTGTTTTCTTTTTATCTTGTCGTGTGGATAGTCTCTTTGTAGCAGGCAATGGTGTTTTCGGCACCTTGGAACTATTCGTTCTTTTGTATTGTAGATTAGGGATGGGCATGGGACTGGTACCGTCCCATATCGGTCTCGGTACCGACGTTACCGATCCCGAAAATAACCATAATGTGGTACCAATCCCGGTACCGATTGAACGGGTCCCACCGGTACTGTACCGAGACGGGACCGGGATATTGGTACCAACTTCCGATTAGTCCCATTTAGTACTCATATACCATTTTGCATACCATTTTTCACGTATAACAATTCCTCATCACACATTTGCTTGAAACTTTTCCTATTTCTTTGCTATCAAAAATAAATAAAATATGCATGAAATCATGAAGCTTCTGTGATATTGTTAGTATGAGTTTATGCGAACGACATTAATCGTTTTAGAGCTATCATCATCTGCTTGAAATAAATCAGAAAGACTCATGGTGATGTGTTGCTTGAAATAAATCAGAAAGCTTCATGTTATTTTTTTATTTTTATTTTTTTTTCTTTTTAATGTTAAGATGGTTTCCAATTTTCTATCAAAATAACAACACGTAGACGGCATGAGAAATGGCAGCTTCCTAAATTAAACGGTTCACATGCATTGGAGTTGTAAAATTTTCATTTTTTCAAATTGAAATGCTAATGAATCATAGAAAAACATATATAAAAGTCTAGTTTCCTAACATGTCGGGACCAAATGGGACTATCGGGATTAGCTCGGGATTTCCCGGTCCTGGTTCCGACTAGTACAGATCCCGAAAACTATAAAAACTTGGTACTGGTCCAGGTCCCGTTCGGGTTGGTACCACTTTTGGGGACCGGTACCGTTACGGTATCATAACGAGATCGAGATTTGAGATTTTTATCTCATCCCTATTATAGATTGTTTGAGAGATTTTATTTTTAAAAAAAACTAATGAGTGTATGACTATATTTTGACTAGTGGAATCAAAAAAATTTCCCGCCAAAGGTTTGGTTTTTTAAGTATCTTATATGGTAACTGAAAACCTAGAAAGCAAACTCCTAATACTGCCTAATGAATTAAACAAATAATGACATAATGATGTTTACAATACCTTAAATATAAAGTTATGTACACAAATCTTCCATGTGGTTTACCCAAATAGTCATGTTTAATCCCTAAAGATTGATAACGTCACACAAATAGTCATGTGGTTTACCTTGAAGGAATTAATTAACAACTTGGGATATTAAAAATCACTAGTTTTTCTTTCTCCTTCGTTATTGTTAATACTCTCACACTCCTGTGTGGTGGGTATTCTAGTCTTTTCTACTTCTTTTTTTTTTTTTAATTCTTGTACACTCTTGTTATGATCTTAGTTTGTCCCTAACAGAAAGTAGATTTCGACCAATGTATTTCGAAAGCTGTGAATTATTCAGTAATAATGTTCCGAGATTACATTACAACGAAATAAGCGAAAAAGCATAAGCAATGTTTGAACAACTTACCATCTTCTTTAGGTACTGTGCACTTATGTGCATATGATATTTGAATGAGGTGATGGTGATGTTACATGTATATTATACTCACAAAACATTTCAGTCACCCGTTAGTGATTACCCTTGTTTATATGTGAAGCCTGGAAAAGGAGATAATAGACGAGATTGAGAAGTTAGAGTCATCAAAACTTGTATGGTTATTGTCATAGTCGAACAAGTAGTCTTGCATAAAGTGTCAGGTTTTTATTTTCCGTATAATAGGTCAAATTTGTAATAGGTGGTTGTGAACAAAATGTATTTTGAGTAGTTAACACGGGTAACAGGTTTTGATGTTTAACGATAATCTGGAAAATTTATAAGTTTTTTGTAGATTGTTATTTTTGTCACGAGATGTAGCCACCAAAAATTTACAGTTTATTGGTTAGAAACCTAATTAAAGGGAAAAAGAAAATGCAAGAAACTAACAAGTAAACCGTAGTTGAAGCCTGAACAAAATGTGATGTGGCAAAATCCTAGTAGTATAGGGTGTGACATGGACGAATTGTAATCGCCACACAAGCGAGTTACTATTCAAAAAAAATTAGAATATATAGTATTGGTTGGAGACGCAAAGTAAACAAATGTTCAAAAAACTAATAACTAAACACGTAACTGAAAATCCAAACGGGATCAAAATGAGTTATTTAATATTTTTTTGGATCGTCATGTATTGTGTCTCTATATATATAGTTATACACACACAAAATGTACTTGTTTTTTTGGTTTGTTAACATTTTAGTCTGAAAATTGCATTAAAGAAAATGTGTTTGTGGGTCAGTTCGACCCGTTTGTACCTAAACTTAAAAGTTAACTGACACTTCCATGGAGAAGTACCAAGATAGATGATGCATCTCTTCCAAAACAGCTTGTTTTGGGTCACAACAACGTCAGTTTTTGGGTCACTGCAAAGCCTAGTCAGAGGTTCCTTCAAGTCAGGGTGCATTTCTCTTATCTGATCGCCTCCAATTCTATCACGCGCTTCAACTGGTTCAGTTCATGTAGGCATTAAATCCGTGTAGTTATAGGACATACAATCAGCATATGATTATGTACCCCAAGGCGTTCAAACCTCAAAAAGCAATAAATTTTATCGACGTAGTGTTTACTTGTCAGTATAACCAGTCGATTAACTGGATGATATATGATACCACATGGGCACTTTCATTTGTCCTCTGAAAATACAAGTTTAAATGGTTAACTGGGTCGAGTAAGTAATCCGTCAAAGGTTTAGTGTTAAGTCATATGTACGACTTCCTAAATTATTTGGGCTAATTAAGATCTGAGATAAAGAAAACCAATAGAATGATCATTCAACTTTCTTACTTTTTTCCATTGCATACTTGGACAACAGACAGAAGCTGGGAACCAGAACTCCTAAACAATATTTTCCTTTAATTAGTAAAGGTAATATATATAAAAGTAGTCGATAAATCCTTTTTCCAACCACACTACATAGCTGGTCGTTTCAGCTGGGACATGTACACGACAAGAGGAACAATTTCAAGGACCGTTAAATGATATCGTATGTCTAGTAACTGGTAAAATGGAATAAAAGGTCACATAATCTGTTGTACATTTATTCTGTTACATATTTGAACAAAAAGAATTGAATCGTCAAACACATGTTTATACTATTACAATCAAATCAAGTAACATCAGGTTCAGGTTCAGGTTCGTCCAACTTTACTCAGCTAAGATAAGTGGTTGCTCAAGGTAAACAAAATAGGAACAATTTGACAACGCTTACTTTCTTATCAGCTCTTTAATTACTAGCTTGCTCCACCATTCTTTGATTATCAATTGTTAATTAAGAACCCCTTCCAAGTCTTCTGCTTCCTCTTCTGTTTTCTTCAGAACTTCTTGAATCGACTGCATTTTTGCTTCATTAGCTTCACCAGTCATGTGTTTCATCACCGACAGCGCTCCTCCTTCATTTGGTTCATCTGTATCTCCAGACGCTGCTGCTGCTGCGTCTCATCAAGTTTTCCCAAAGCTCGATGATTTGGCTGTGAAGCTTTTATTTCTTTTTGTTTCTGGCATATATGTTTACTAATTTAGGTAAAACTTGATGTAAAAGTAATCCAAAAAACATCACTTCGAAGATTGCTTATCCAAACACACACAATGATGTAAGCTGCTCATTAGCCTTCTCTTGCATCCTTTTCATATTCACTCAAGGTAAAATTAGAATTAAGATGCCGACCATTATATATGCAGATAACTGGTACCTTTAAGAAACACTACATATATTAAAATTCTTAGTCATCACTTCTTTCTGTTTAAGAACAGTCACTTGTCTTACTTACCTGATTTTGAATTTCTTCAGTTCTTTTACTCTTTTCTTCCAACATAGTTTTCAACCTGTGCACAATTTTTTGGTCTTGTCTTTCTTCTTCTCTTTAAATAGCTGAAATGGGACACAAACCACCGATCTTTCTCAGATAATCACCAAGACGTGCAGAAGACTTGTAACCATCCTCTCCATACAAGTTATCATCCGTGGGCCATTTGTGATACCAGTCTTCTCTCCCTTGTCTGTAACCTCAAAAGCCTTCACAAAAATCGTAGCATGACCAAAGCCCTCCAAATTTCTAGTGAATTCAGTGACAGCAAGCATATGACAACGGAAGTCCTACCAACACTGTGGGAGGCACGACTCATCACCCGTATCCTATTACACATTGGAGACAATGTTACTGTCCTGTATAGACGTAGTATGCAGGTTAAGTTACAAAGGGGAAGCAGAAAACCAAACCCCGGCTTCTCCATTAAGTAGTGCAAGTAGTGGTTTTTGCGAGCTTGTCTTTCGTCTCGTCAAAGCACATGATCATAGCATCGGCAGTATGTTCTCAACAACAGAGTGGTGATAAAAGGTCAGCATTTACTTCCATATGTTGTGACACAATTCATAATATGATGGAAACTGTTTTCACGAATAAGGAAATTTTTTCGACAAGTCTTTTAATAGGGGGTACGCAAATTGAGAATATACATTTACTTCTTGCCTAAACGTTTACACCAGATACGACACACATATATAGCAAATCATGACATAAATGTACATCGGCCAGTATTAAGCCTGCAACAACAGATGTACCTTTGCTCGTGGATATGACACTTCTTTGTCAAATTCTTACACCAGAAATTGCTATCCTTGCGGGACACTACCTTCCTGCTACTGCCACTTCTGCAAGTGAAGTTATACCAGCTGTTCCTCATTCGGATGTACACAATCTCTACGTTACATCTAAATGTAACACTCGGCATGAATTTTAGAACAGCAACTCAGGTAAAGAATGGACGGACGCGGATCAAAACAGATGACTTTCATTGCAACCAAGGTACTTACAGCATTCTCTTTCACACGCCCCCACTCCAAAAAAGTCAGCAAGTGTTCCGGGTCTCACCTCTGTTTGTAGCATTGGCATGGCTCCACGCTAACACCAAAGCCACTATAGACCACAGGCACAACAATTAGTACGAAAGCAAGTGCATTGTATTACATGGGTTCAAGCATAATTACCTCAGTTGGTCTTTGAAATCCTTGAGTGCAGGAATTTTTCACTATTGAAAATGAGTGTGGAAGAGGAGCTTGACAGCTGGCCTGAAACGGGGACAAACAGATACAGGATCAACAGCCTACACAACATATAGTGGACATAATTTAAGGGAAGTTGTCCATACTTATATAGTACTTCGCAATCATTTACGTAAGGATGATGTTGTACCCATCCAAACTGCCACCCATACGTTCCAGCAGGTCATCACCCAACTTCCCCTAATGTGACTCTAACTTGGCGGCCCCTGTGTATGAGCACAATTCAGCCATGTATCTACTATATGGGAATGTATACTGTTTACTCAAAGACCAACCAAATACAAACCTGACCAGGCTGAATTCAAGGGTCCAGTAACCCTTGCTATTCTGTTTGACTGTCCCACAGTGGTCACACGCCCAACAACATTCACGTTAAACAAACAGCTTAGCCTTACAATCAAACTCTACTAAACACGATATGGACAGAAGTAAGGGAAGCAGACTTACCAAATAGATACTTCTTCAACCAGTCCAAACGGAAAGTGGACATACCCATCCACAGAGGATGTCACTTATAGCTGACAACGGTAATCCCCTAGTAGCTCCACAGTGTACACACCATCCCTAACAACCTTGTAATCATCCTTGCTTTTTATGAAATGTAAAGCCCTTGAGCGAATACACATTTCGTTATCCTAGTCAATTAATAAAACAATGGGCAATGTTGCTCCTCGCCGTACAATGCATGACGTTGCCCTGTAAGCACAACAGCATTCATATATTCAACTACTATGACACATGCAAATCAACAACCATCATAATGGGCATAGGAATGGCATATATAGCTTTAAAGCGGTTTACATGCACAAAATAACATAAGACATATTAGCATAACCGGCTCATGATAACACAAAAAAGGGGATTTATATAACACATTGTTATGTTAGAGAGAATAATGAGGGGGAATGGGGAACCAAGTGACGTTTTAATGTTAAAATTGAATGTAAGGACTTCAGATACATATATTTTTCGTAAAAATAATGCATTAAAACTCTTTGTTTCACTAATAACAGTGTGAAGGCCTCAAGCATCTCCTCACTTTTTTTGTTGGATCGCCAGCGTGACCCTTAAGAATGAATTAAATCATGGAATGTTTTTTTTTTTTAATTCGTGCTAAGGAACTAAATTGAAACCCAATTCACTAAACCAAAGTATATAAACATTTATTAGCATCAATTTGATAAGTTGCTGCTTTTGATAACTCTAAGTATTTATATTTGTGGTTTGAATAACTTTGTTGAATATATGTATAATGTTCAGTTTATATACAAAAGTAATTGCTTATGATAACTATTCATTTTAGATACAAAATGGCTTTTCACCTTCCTACATTATAAAGAGACAGGATGTTACCTTTGAAGCAGAGAGGATGAAATCCGTGCTCAGATTTCGACCATTGATGTTACTAAGATCCCATTCACGACACACCATAACATAACGACATGACCGTTATAGGGCAGGAAAAACCTTCTCTACGCTCATCCAAGAACATTACATTGTCGTTCGTACCATCACCCTGTAACCCGTCCACAACCTTAGACATCTTCTACTCCAATTGATCCGCAGATTATGTAAATAATGACATCCC
Organism: Erigeron canadensis; assembly: GCF_010389155.1. Taxonomy (NCBI): domain Eukaryota; kingdom Viridiplantae; phylum Streptophyta; class Magnoliopsida; order Asterales; family Asteraceae; genus Erigeron; species Erigeron canadensis. The sequence continues at coordinate 7,413,129 of NC_057767.1, read as the reverse complement.
AACACGAGCCCCAACTATATATAGGTTTGCTTTCGTACTGAACTTGTCATTGAATAATATAGTGGTAACATACTTGCTTTCATACTGGACTTTAACATTTAATATAATCAATAACAGAAAGCATAAACCACCTACACAAAAACTCATCACTATTCATTCAGACATTTTCAGAAACACGTAATGTGCACCAATAAATCTCAGACTTACTAACAGAAGGCCAATACTAACTGGATAAACAAACAACCCCTAATTAAATAATTGGGATTAATTGACATAATTTCCCCCCATCATCAAATCTGTGCCTACAGTTCTACAAGTCATGAATGGTTAGATACATCAAATTTCTCTAGCGAGATTAATTCATACATTTCAAAAAAGAAAAGATTGACAGCAGTTTGTTACATACAAATGCAAGTTTTGAAATAAGCTACATATATACTAGCTAAGTAGCTAGTGTACTTAAGAGCATTTCACCCTACTTGAAAGTAACAAAAGTTTCTGGTGACAATACGATCAAACTTGCTAAAAGGTTAACTAGAGTTGCTAGTCGCTCCTGTTAAAATATACAAGTTCAACATGTTCTTGTACTATGTTTGGCTTATTTTTGTAGTTTTGGAGAGTTTAAGGACTGAAGATGGAATTTCTCAAAGTTTAAGAACCTTTGATTATATACACACCCGTGTTCGAATTAAAAGTTTAACAACTTTTGATTAGAGTATTGACTTGCGACATTCTTATGAGATCCAAGTGATGAAAATTCGTTTTTCGTTTGTTAAACTTAACATCAAATGATAATATCAAATCAGTAGTAAAAAACCAGCAAATAACAAATTGAGTTGATTTTTAAGAAAAAATGATGTAAAATGAACGTTTTAAATTAGGGAAAAGTGAGTATGAAGCTGTTATGTACTCAATTTGGGTGAAAAACCCCTCACATATTTTATCCAAATATTTTAATTACCCACAACCATATTTTACTAATAATAAGCAATTTATTAAAAAGCTAGCATCTTGAATCTAGTCCTAAAAACTTTCCCGAGTAATTTTTTTATTTTTCAATCAATAATAAATCAATAACTATTATCATTATTATTTATTATTATATATAACTATCTTTCAACCTTATTAACTCACGAATTGCCAAAAAAAAAAAAGCTTAAATTTTATAATAACTTTTATTAAATTTAAATAAAAATAACTAAATTAAATTACAAAGATAAAATTGAAATTAAGATAGGAAAAGAGGTGCATAATTCATGAAGATAACGGTAGACTCAATAATTCATCTCAGTATTATTATACTACGACCCTACGTCCTACGAGTACTATTTTTACTACTCAGTATTAATTTTAATTTAACGGGAAACGTGAGTAGAAATGTACAATATACATGACTAAGCCCATGAATTTTGACTAGTCAAAATTTATCAAAACATTATGAAAAGTAAAAACTGATATATGTTTTTGGTATTGGGAATGAATGACTTATCATGAGAACTTAAAGAAAAAATGTAAGAATTATTTTCACGCATGGTGTACCTTTCTTTAATTTTTAACGGCAATTTTATTATACTACGAGCATTATTTTTACTACTCAGTAAGTCAGTATTATTTTTCATTATTTTATTAAACGTGAGATAAAACATTATAAATTTAGTTTTTATATATATATATGTTTTAAATTATAAATTTTGCTTTTAAGAAATAAGATTCCACTAGCAAATGTATTTAATGTTGTACATATAAGTTTGTACAAATAGCAGATTTCACTTAATTGATTGTTGATTTTAAGATTGTAAAGTTGTAGGAGATATTGGAAACTTAAGGCAGTTTTCGGAGGGGGATCGCACTTATCTCAATAAAGTCTATGATTGGTTTGAAGAGCGTCTCGAGATTCAGGCGATTGCGGATGATATAACTAGTAAATATGTTCCTCCTCATGTAAACATATTTTATTGTCTAGGGGGAATTACGCTTACCTGTTTTTTAGTACAAGTGGCTACAGGATTTGCTATGACCTTTTACTATCGTCCGACCGTTACTGATGCTTTTGCTTCTGTTCAATACATAATGACTGAAGCTAATTTTGGTTGGTTAATCCGATCAGTTCATCGATGGTCGGCAAGTATGATGGTCCTAATAATGATCCTACATGTATTTCGTGTATATCTCACCGGTGGATTTAAAAAACCTCGCTTTAATTGTAGAAAATATTTTTTGATTTTAAATTTTTTAGAAAATGAAAGAAGTTTTTTATCTTTTGAAAATAAAATGAAAATTTTGAAAACACGTTCAAAACTAGAAAATGGAAAATAATTTGAGGTTTTTAAAACTTAGAAAATGGAAATGGAAAAGTGGAAAACAATAAAAAAAGTGTTCTAGTTTTCCATGGAAAAGTAGAAAATAGTGTTTTTGGTTTTCATAGAAAACATTTTTAAAAAACTATGATTTGAACGCGTTTTTTGTTTTCCATGTTTTTTTGGAAAACAAAAATATAAAACAAGGGGTGTTTATACCAACTAAACGCACCCTTAAGATTTATGAAGGCAGATTTAAGTTCAAAAAAATAAGTTAGGAAGCTGATTGTGATAAATTGTTCACATGTCAACAGAATGACACAGAAATTAAGACGCTAACTATGAAACGGTATACAAAGAGGTGGTAATAAGACACGAGGAGGCCGAGGAAAATTTACGAGAGATAACAAGAATGAAGATAATTATGATAGAAGGAAGAAAAGCCATGGAGATCAAATATATCCTAGAAGAGATATTAGAAAAATAAAGTGTTCCCATAACTTTGGACACTGTCATCGGATGTATTTCAAAGACCAACTTACTAAAGTTAAGCAAGAAATAGGAAGAAAGCTAAAGTTCAAAGACCAAGACTTGCTACAACTTACTCAAGATAAAGATGATGGAACTTGAAGATATTGAAGGCATCTAGTAATAAATTAAGTTAGTATTGGATACTACATAATCAATCCATGTCACTTAAAATTAGAGATGGCAAACAAATCCGTATCTGATGGGGAAATCCGAAACCCGATATTTTTTTGGGCCTGGTTCGGGTCCGGGTCTACGGGTTTAGGGCCGGGTATGGGGATGGTTTTAATTTTTTTTCCCGGGTTCGGGTCCGGTTCTGGTTTTTAATAAAAAACCGCATACCCGACCCGTATACCTGAAACTCACCCCGAACCCGTATACCCATAATAATAATAATAATAACTTAATCATAATCTGAGAGCCTGAGAGGGTTAAGTTTCTTATTGTACATAATTAACTAATTAACTAATGATAGCAGCAAGTTTAAGTGTAACTACCCAGATGAGTATGCAAAAATATTAATGTTGTAGTGGAGTTAACAGTATCTATTAAGTCATTGAATTAGTTTATGGTTAATCGTTATTTACATGTGTGTTAAATACAAATTTGCTGCCTTTTTTATATTTGTTTAAATAATAAAAAATAATAATATCGGATCCCCGATTACTCGTGGGGACCGTTACCCGGCAGTTAGTAAATAAACGGGTACCCGTCGGGTCCGGGTTCGGGTTTGGTACGGGAAAATTTAATCGGGTCCGGGATTAGTTAAATCTGGCTCATACCCGACCCGTTGTCATCTCTATTTAAAATTGACTATGTAAATTAGATCGTTCCAAGCAACTAGATCGAAGTGACAAATTTTTTTGGATGAAGTATCATATAAAGAATGTAAAAAAGCTTTATTAGGTGTGTTGAAATTTTTCTAATTGCTTGGAAAGTAGTTTAACTTAGACATTTTTATTTTTGTGAGGTTCCAACCAAAAAAGACATCTATTATGGGGAATGAAAACGGAGAAAATCACTTTTATAGGATTACGACCTGTTTTTGCTGATTACGACCTGTTTTTGCTGATGTGCCCTCCAATTAGCCGGTTGTACCCTTTGATTTTTGGACATCATCTGCCACATCCTTTGCCATATGTATTTGTATACTGGTGTGGATTTTAAAATTCTTTTTATCCAGATTTTCTATCTCTTTCTTCTATCTCTCTTTCTTTCTCTGTTATTTCCAACCCCAAAAACATTAACCCTAGTCATATTAATCTCACTCATCATCCATACTCTATATTAAATAATATCTATAAATCCCATCGGAGGCTGGATACATCGCTGAGGAAATCAAAATCTAACCGGAAAAGAGTTGAAACGAGTGGATATATACGTATTGGAAAAGGATCATAGAATACGAGTGGCGGTCATGATGAAAAATTGATATTGAATAGAGTTGAAACGCGTTCAACCTTTCTTGGTCCTACCCGTTCATCAATTAGCAACAACAACAACATCAATTATCATAATCTTTTAAAGTTAGATATGGATATATACGTATCGTCATACTCTGTGTAATATAAATAAATATATAGAAACATAAATCTGTTAAATAATGAAGTGTGTATATTGGGTTTTCTTATGTGAGGGTTCATATGAGATGTGATTTGTGTCAGGAATTTTTAGAGGTGATTAGAATGATTGATTTTTGTATGTAAGAATTCATATGAGAGGTTTTCAATCATTTTAAACAATTAGGAAAATGCTAAATACAACTCTAAGAGTTGTATTTAACGTATATAAAAAAACTTGTACCTTCCATATTAAAAGTCTGTCCCCTGATTTTCATAGTAAATGTACAAACAATTTATGCACCTTAAACACAGCCTTTAGGGCTGTATTTAGCAAGCCCCATATAATAAATGGGTTTAAAATTTTAAAAAAATGACTAGTAAAAACATTTTTAAATGACTAGCTGTATGGAGCCTCACAAAAGGCCATTTACATTCCTCATAATAGAATTTTTATTTGTTTGAGGCTCATAATAACAAAAGTATTTAAATTGGAGTACTTTCCAAACAATAAACCCTTTTCCTTTTAGGAATGAAGATATATAATGTAAGAAACCTCCCACAACCAAGTAAAAAAAGTATTGCAATGTTGGTTCACTACCAGGTATTCCCCTTTTATGTGAACCTACCACAACCTAGTTGTTGCAATTAATAAAGTATTGCAAGATGAATTGTAGACAATATGACTTATTGATCATCTCAATGTTATTTCACCCACCATCTATTTCCCTTTCATGTGAAACTCATGTTGTTTACCCTGGCCTCATAGTATTTTCATGAAGCCTTGCCCATGTTTTCCTTCCCATGCTTTATTGAAAAATTCTAATCTCCTTTTTTATCTTATAATTTCCTATAAGAACTATTTCTGATACTACGGTTTCTTAAAAAAAAAATTCATTTTAGACCTCTTTTATATATTAATGCGCTTGGCGTTTGTTACCGAGATACGAAGCCTTAATTTTTCCATTATGCATCTAAATTCCTTTCCAACATCAAGGACGACGACAACACCTATACACGAACAATGCCTGGAGTATATCAGTATATAAGTATAATAGTTGATGTAGATATAAATAAACTTGATCTGAGCATATATTTAGGCCTCTCCTTATAAGGAACCACGTCTAACTCACGTCTAACACTATTCATCAGTTTCTCTCTCCTCTAGACACCCCAAGACACACCCCTAATTATAACCCCCACTTATAACTCACTTCTAACACTATTCATCCATTATTATATTATTTCATTTTTATTTTTCACAAAACTAAACAAACACATTTTATCAGGGTCGGGTCTCCTCATCACCCAACATCTCGACAAACAAAGATCTTCTTCTTGAGTCCACACAATTCTACACACTCTGAATGGTTTATGAAAAATGGGATATGAAATGGCTTATTGAAGATGAAAGAAGTAGAAAGAAATAAGTTGTGATATGAAATAGTAGTGTGAAATTAAGAATAAATAAGGGTTTAGAAAAAAAAAAATTTTATTCAAACTAGCCGTTTGAATTCAAAATATAGGATTAAAAAATTATTTTTTTATTTGGGCCCCACGATTCTCTCCTCCATCGCGTCTGAATTCGAACGCAGGTACACCGGACGCGGCTAGACGCCGCCGGTGCTACTAGCGTCATGTCCGTTTTGGCGTCCGACGCCTGGCAGACGCACTGCTGACGTTCTATGAGGATGGGCCTTAGAATTTTATGACGTGTACGAACATTGGATATTATGTTTGACATAGGTTTGTTGATAGCTTCAATATACAATGTCATTCTATATTGGAATTATTCGACATACTTACCAGTCAGGCAGTTACCACTTGGGGGTGTTTGGTAGGATGAAATCATAAAAAATGGAAATATAATAGAAAATGAAAATAATAGGAAAGAGAATGAGTATATGGATGGAAAATATATTCAGTTGTTTGGTAGTAACAGAGAATGAACATAAGAAAAATACAAAAAAAGAAACAAAATTTATTTTTAAAAAAAATATCAAAAAAAATTATACATAACTTAATAATTTTATACTTTAAGAAATATATATCAATAAGACATAAACTCCATCAACAAAAAAAATAAAAAAAAATGAAAAAACCATTTCCATTCTCACCATTTTATCCAATTTATAGAGAATGGAGAGAATGAAAACCATTCTCACTTCTCTCTTTTCCTTTCCAGTGCAACCAAACCAGAGAAGTAATTCTCATTCCTTTTCACCCTTTTCATTTCATTCTACCAAACACCCTTTTAGGTTTGGTTCGTTTGGACTTCGGACCCGCTAACAATGTTACTTGCATGAATGTCTTACACTTTTGGTCGCTTTTTTTAATGATAATAATTTATGAGTTTATCGAAGTAGCATTATTATATATGAGAATACTCAATTCCTCGTATCATATTATTCTACTTTGGTGTTATAAAAGGCTTGAGTCTACATGGGCTAGTATCTTTTGAAAACGAATTATTAGGTAAAATCAAAATGTTAGGGTACGTTTAGTTGTGAAAAACTAGAGTTTTTTCTAGAAAAAATTTGAAGGAAAGCATGTTCAAATGTGATTTTCCTAATATAGTTTTCATGGAAAACAGAAAATCTTGTTTTCCAACATATTAGAATACTTGTTTTTATAGTTTTCCAAATATTTTCAACTTTAGATATGGAAAACTCATGTGTTTTCCAAATTTACAATTAAACGCGTTTCAAAATTTTCAATGGTTTTCTAGAGATCAAAAACCCTTCTCATGTTCTTGATAAGTGCAAACGGAAAACTAGAATATGTTTTTCGTAACTAAACGCACCCTTAGTTTTCTAAAAACTGCTTAAAATAAGCAATTAATGTTTTTTCTTTTGTTTGTTATGCAATAGAGAGATAATAGGAGTAACTAGTTTGAAATAAACGAGCATGGTACCCGCGCAATGCGGCGGCGATGACATTAGTTGTGATGTGGTGACGTCGACGTCAAATGATGTTGGTAATTGATATAAAGATATTTGATTTTTAGAGGTAGTGAATATCTTTTAAAAAATTATAGAACGGTTGTGTAAGTTAATTAATTAAGGGTAAAATGATAATTTTACATAAACAAAAATTGTAAACTTTTCAACATACGGGTATAATTTTTTTATAGTAATATAGAAGTATAGATAGATATATCATAAAAAGTCTATAGATATTTATGAGATTTTAAAGACAAAATTGTTTAAAATTAAGAAAGAGGCTTTCTCTTTACTAGTTACTATAGATAAAGAGGTTATAAATCAATTTGATACCTATAAAGAGGTAAAACATATTCAAGTATAGTGGTTTATGATGATACCTAGAAGGAGTAACTAGCCCATTGCCACTTTCTAAACTGGCTAACCATTAGCATAGGCATTTGAAATTCAAATGGGAAAACAAATGAAACAAGAATGCTCGTAAGCAGTTTAGATTATCTGTATATCATTTACGAGTATAATGCAAAGCACTAAATTTGGATCAATCTTTGAGCTTTTTTTTCTTCTTATTTTCAGTTGCTATTACTAATAACCAGGCTTTCTAACAAGTAACAACATTCATCTATATTTTTTCATCTAAACTAATAAATCTCTATCAAAATGCAAAACTTGATATGTAGAACAATTACAATCTCAATCTTAGCTTGCACTAAGTTAGTAGGGCCAAGACCATTCAAAGCATTCTAAGAGGCATCATACAAATCAAACCCGTGCCTCGTTTGTTAAGCTTTGTGATATATTCATCTTGCTTCAAACACTTCTATAATCGAATGTGAATCTTTATCAATTTGGTGTAGTCAATGAAAATACCGGTTATTCTTGAGCAAAAGCTATCGCATCTTGACATTGTCAAAGAAAGAAGTTGGAATAGCCATTGGAGAAGACACTTCAGACACACATTTGAACTGTCGTAAAGAAATATCACCATTTCATCAGTATTTATATCTATGGTAACAAGTAGTAACAACTAACAAAAGTTAAGTAATAACTAGTATAGATCAATGTTGTACAAACCTTAACTTGCTTGTATTTTTCTCTAATTGCTACTAAATGTCCAGCTCTTTTGCTTGATTGCAGATCATGTAAAACTTCAACACATTCTTTTAGATCAGACGCCTTATATTCCGAGAGCTTTTCCAAAGCTAAACTCTGTAAAATAGGTTGTTGTAAGAATATAAGAATCACTGCTTATATATTTAGATGGAAATCAAAATTTTCTGATTCTTACCCATGGATTTGAGTTTGGTTTGAGCATAAACCTTGCGAGAAATATAACCGATGCAGCCACCATTGAAGGCAAAAACTTGATGCAACCGTATTCTAACAAGCTTAATTCGGCTAAATAATAACACAAGAATTCAAACTGCAAATCTGGCGTCTGCAAAAATCAGAATAGACACATCAATGATCAATTACATAACTAATAACAGCCCATAAATCAAGCTGAAAACATAACGGGCTAAAACTTACATTGTATTCTTCTTGAGCAATCCTAATATATCTACCAAGAAACGTTTTAACCGTGGGATTTCCCACTTCGAATTTGAGTGATTTCAACACCTCAGCTTCCATCTTCACTACTTCTTGATTCGTATAAGTATAATCAGTAATGTAACAGAAATCTTCGGTACATGGGGGACTAATCTCCTCATACTTTCTGACAAACACAAAACACATAGTACAAATTAGAGACAAATAATGACACAAACCACATAACAAGAACTTATAAACGAAACACTAAAAAGACTTACGATGCAATGAGCATTGAAGACACTCCAAGAAGCTGAAGCCTCTGTCTGTTAAGTACATTTACTGATAAAAACCGATCGATGTAGGAAATTGTGAGATATAAAGTCTCTGGAAGAAGTTTGTATTCCTCTGCAACTTCAACCAACCAATCTACTAATACTCCCCTCATATTTGCAGTAACATCTTTTTGCACTTTCTCAATGTAATCTTCCTTAGGCCTTCTCTTTACTTCCATCTACATTATATATATAAATCTCAAAAATTCAATAAATTCGCAAATAAACAACACCATATTCCAAAAGGGGCAAATATTTGTAAATATATCCAACTTTAAAACATTGTAATTGTATGTATCTAATGATAATTTTTGCTAATGTAACATTCATATAAGTTATCAAAATTTTCAAATATAGCACCACATACATACCAGATTCCAAATATATTTAATAACCTTAGCAATTACTAAAAAAATAGGCCTAAACATTTATAAACTCTTAAATTAAACAAGAAATTAATGAAACAAATACTAAAAAATAAAAATACAATACCTCCATTTTACGAAGATAATCATAAATATCAGAAACATAAGTTTCACACATCTGTGGATCACTAAATGAATCCCCATTTGCTTCAATAAAACAATCCTTCTTCTTCTCCTTATCGACGAATTCTTCGTCGTCTCCAGATGCTTTCAATCCATCATTTTTTGCTTCCAAGTGTAAAACTTTTTTATTGGGTATGCGTTTTTTCGAATTTTCAAGATACCCCAGATTGTAATTCGATAAATCGGCCAACGCCATTCGGGTTTTCTTGTTCGGGAGTTGTTCGGATTGAGATAACATTGCTCTTTTCTTAGCCAACCGGGTGACCCGAACACCGACAGTAGTGTTGTTCTCCTGGTATTCTGCCATTGATAATTATTTAATGAAATTGTTGGGTGTGAGTAGCAGGAAACCAGGAGAGGGAAAACCGGAGAGATTGTTGATGAATGAAGTCTGGATCTGTGTAATATAATGAAAGAATGAAAACAGATGCCGCCATTTTTAAAATCTTTTTTTTTTTTTTCAAAATGGTTTTTGGGAATGGAGGGATGAAATGAGTGAAAAACTGAAAATATATTTTGAGATGAAAATATTTTGGATTAGTGAGAGAGTGGCGGCTAAAAAGATTTGGTTTATTTAAATTTCAAACCACCACGCGCCTTGGTTGAACATATTTTGATTTTTCTACTCTTGGGCATCATGTTTTGTAACTTTTATGTTTGATCCCTATACTTTCATTTATATATGGGAAAAATCAAAGATGTAAGTTTATATGTTTCTCGTGTAGCTGGATAATGCGACGGACACACCACTCATCAGTCATTATTTCGTAAATGATTTGTATACGTGACTAATGGGAAAACAATCCTCTATTCAAAACATGAGAGCTTAAATCGATAGCTATGAAATGAATAATACGCTTAAAACTTTAAAAGTATGAATAATTACATTAAAAACGGTCAATTAGAAATAATGAGGTTTGAAAGATGAATCATGGTGAAATTATAACACCTCAAAGTATTTAAGGTAAAAAATTAACCCATTTTTATAGTTTTAACATTAAATTAATTTCCTAGTATTTTACTTTTAGATATAGGGTTAATTTAGTTGGAACAAAAGCGGATAGCGGGTAAAATACCCACAAAAAGTGGGACGGGTCGTGGCATCTCCAAAGAGTGCCAGCCATCCATATGACTTATGAGTCACTTCCCACTTCTCTTCTTCTCTACCTTTTCATGCATTCCTTCCCATTTCTTTCAAAATCAAAGCTCAATTCCTTCGATTCAAGATAGAAACTATAATAATAACCATCACCAATAATCCTTATCAAGCAAATTGAAGAGTTAGGGTTTGTGGGCTTTATGGTGGTGGCCGAAAATCCTAAGGAAATTGGGGGAAAAGAATTTGTAACTTAAAGTCTTTAATTAGTTCTTGGAAGATTGAGATATTGATTCCTTAACCTAGTTTTATCTCCCTTTTCTCTTGAAGTTAGGGTTCTTGAAGATTTTCAATTTGGGGGTTTTGCTAGAAATTTATTATGGATGAATTTTTCCCAATTCCTTAGTTAACCTAGTTGTCATTGAGTTATATGATGTGTTTGATATGAAATTGATAAGTTCATGTGATAATTTGAGTTTATGAGAAAAGATGAGTTTTTCTAGTTATTGAAATAATGATGAAAATGGTAGGTTGAACTACCTTTTGTGATTGTTGGAAATGAAAGTAACTCAATGACAAATGGGTTGGGTTGAGTTTAGAAAGGCTAGTGATTTAGTATGACTAGGTTGAGCTAGTCAAGTTGTGAATGTAAGCTTATACATTTTATGATATGATCATAGGTTGAAGCTTGTTGTGCATAATCGTTTAGCTTTATTTTCCAAGTTGCGGAGGAGGTGAGTATATTTGCATACTTTCATGTATATGTTGGATCAATTGACCACATCATGTTGAAGCCTTTTGTCCATGGTGGTTTTGACCATTTCATGTTGAAGTTTGTAAATCCATGTGTGATATTGATGAGGCATGAGCCCATGTGGGACATTGTGATTATTAGGGTGAGCAAAAACCGAACCGGAAAACCAAAAAGCGAAAAAAACCGACAAAATCAAACCAAAAAAACCAAAAACCGAACGAAATCCATTTGTTTGGTTTTCGTTTTCTAAAAACCGAACGGATCAGTTCGGTTTTCGGTTTCATATGCCAAAAAACCAATCAAAAACGAACCGAACCGAACTAAATATATTTTAATTTATTTTATTTTTATATCATATTATATTTATATCTATTACTTATAATTTATAAATATGTTAATAATTTTATCTTTTTATCTTTTTATTGTACAAATCTATACAAATTGTATATTTTTAATAAAAACAATTCGTTTTATAAAAGTTATACAAATTTTAACACCTAAAAAATATAATTACTTAATAAAAAGCTTCTCTGTATTTGAATTTTTATATCATATTTTTTTCTTAACAATTGAAAGTTAAATTTATAACATAATATTTAAAAATAACTTAAAAAACAAAATTTATTAAAAAAACCGAAAAAAACCAAAACTGATCCAAATCGAACCAAAAAACCGAGAAACTGAACCGAACAAAAACCGAATCCAATGGTTTTGGTTTTCTAAAAACCGAATGGATCGGTTTTGGTTTCGGTTTTAGGCAAAAACCAAACCAAACCGATCCATACTCACCCCTAGTGATTATGAGGCCTAAGAACCTCCGGGGCCTAAGAATTTCGATAGATATCATTGATATGATTGTTTAGCTTATATGGATCCATATATGTGTTGATAGTGTGCAATAGCATGTATATGTGGCATGACGGTGTCATAGGTTACATGTGAAAGTCCTTGTACTTTGCCCTCCTTCGTATTCGTAAATGTGTGCAAGTATATTCACTAAGCCTTTGCTTATATTTTAGTTGTTTACCCCTTTTATAGGTAGTTCCGGAAGAAGGAACTAGTGTTGTCGGTTGAAGATTGTTGATCCAGAGCTTGAAGTGTTGAAGTGAACTTTTGCAAGACATTTGAAGGTATTAGGTCATTCTCGGATGAATGACACACTTTTGGTTTAGAGGCTTAGAAATCCCTCTCCTCATGGCTCTTGGTACATATGTTTTAATGTCTTACAAATGTTATATTTCTGTAAATGGTCAAGTGTAAGTTCTTTTGGAAAGTTGTATAACTGAGTTTTGGACGAAAAATGTGTCAAAATGGGTAAATGACCCATTGATGGTGTTCATGGGTTTTGAAACTAGTTGATGTTGTAAATTTGTTCAAAACATATCTATGTTGTTCTTGGCAATCTTTGAAATGTGTTTTATGAAGTTCATGTTGAATTGTGAAGGTTGCAAGTTTGTTCAAGTGTTGAAATGGTTTAGGGTTGCTGATTAGGAGGCTCACTGCGGCGCAGTGGAATCCCACGTAAAGTTTTTGGTTTTCTCCCACTGCGGCGTAGTGGGAGGGTGTCTAACCCACTGCGGCAATTTCACATTTTGTTTCAAGCCTTTCTACTGCGGCGCAGTGGGGAGTGCTGAACCCACTACGACACAGTGGGGTAATGAAAAAAAAATTGTATTTTCGATTTATCGAGTCCAGTCCTTTCAGAAATGTTCAAATATTACCTAGTTACGATATATTAGATAGTACATGTTATTTTAGTTGTTAACAAATTGGAATATAATAATGACTTAATAGCATTGTTTTAAATATTAATGTTAAGCTGTCGGTTTAGCTAAACCGATTTTTTTTAAATTTTATTTGACAAAGAAAAATATATCTGCTTTGGTGATTAAGTGGGTTGAACTGGCCACCTGAACCACCGATATGACAAGAAATACTACGTAGGTTGTATTTTTCTTATGAAAATTATGGTGTTTTTCGAAGTTCATTTGCTTTATTCTTTTACGCATTTCATTTTGTGTTTGCTTTTTCCTCCCAATCTAAATATTACTTTCTTTCTTTGCTCGACTCATCATCACTTCCAGTATAAGGCATAATGATTATGAAATTTATTATATATTAAAAAAAAGTTATATATATAGAAAATGGATGAATATAATTGTAACATCTTAACTTTTTAAGTTTGATTATTTGATTATTTCGTTAGTCAACGTTAGGTTCGTTAAGTTTATGTGCCCTATACGGGATTATGTGATTAAATGCTTGTGTGTTTAATATGAAAGGATTAGGATATGTTAAATGAACCTAATTTAAAGTAAATTATGAAAGTTAAGTGCTTGATAGTTCGTTAAGACTCCCGGTAGGAAAGTTAAGCTAAGAAAGTAACGTTTAGAAGTTAAGGACTTAAGGGACCTAAAATGGAATTTTAGTAGAGGATGGCCAATGGTTAAGGAGCAATTAGGCATTCCTAATTGTTGAAAATCTACAAGGTACGTGTCTGTGAAACCCCAAGCCGCTCCTTCCCTTTTCTAGAGCAATTCTTCATCAAATCTCTTCGTTTATTGGTGTTTCGAGCAAGTTCTGTTAGAAATTCTCATCCTCTTGATCATCTACAAGTAATAAAGGTGATTTCCCTTTGATTTTTGATGATATGAGTCAATCAATTAGATTGAAATCTGGTCTTAGGGCTTGAGTTGGTTTAATTGTAATCCGTTAATTAATTTCAAGTCATTCGGGTGATTAATCGATTGTATAATGATTGTAAATGATTCATGGATCAATTGGTGTTTTCAATGAATGATTTTGGTCTTATTTTAAGTGTAATATATGTTTATAAGACGTGGAGATGTATTAAAGTCGTTTAGAATGTGTTTGGTTAGGTTTGGAGTTGTTTTTCACGTCTGGTCTTCGTAACTCCCGTTATGGTTGTGTAACTCCCGTTAGTTGGGTAACTACGATAACACCTCCACTTTAACTCCCGTTACAATTTTTATAACTTCCGTTAGGCTTGTAACTCCCGTTACAAATATTCGTAACTCCCGTTGGGGATTGATTTTGTTAACATTTTTAAACGACTATAACTTTTGAACTGTAACTCTGTTTTTGACAAATAAGCTATCCACGGAATCGTGAGAGAGTCTACTTTCTAATAGTAATACTTTCAAAATATAATTATGATTTTAAGTTTCCTAAAAGGTTAAAATAATGGGTGAATACCAAGTTCTGTCGAGTTATGTAAACTCTAAAGTATTAAACGAACCTCCGATGCATCAAGCATTGTCATGGGTCAAGTTTATAGGTATTTAGACTTGATTCATGACCCTAAGTAAGTAGGTACTTGTTAGCTCATTATGCTGTCAAATGATTATAGGTAGTCGGGAATACTTGCAAAGCTCGGTAACTTACATTATCATTTGTTGTGCTCTTCAGCGAGGTAAGATAACATCTTTTCGTCACCTGATGGTACAACAAAGCACGTTTATATAAGTTAAACTTCCCAAATGAATATGTATGCATGTTTATATGATTACGGGTGATTATGGGAGGTTAATAAGGGATGTGATGCTTACCATTAACGATGTATGACAAGCTTGTGCAAGTTGCAAAAGTACGAGGTAAGTGCATATGTTATGAAATGATGAAAGGTTTATGTTACATGATTATGAAAAGATGAAATGATTATGTTATATGTTTGTATGCATGGCTTGAACACCTAGTCACTAGACTTATGATTAGGATTGCCATGTCACGTGCACATTTAAGGGCCCTAAAGTAAAGAAAGAAGTATGTGATTAGTTTAGGTGAAAGTGTAGCCTAATCTAATATAAAGTTAAGAAGTCTCGAGCAAAAGTAAAGTCTTAAGGTTAAGCTTAACCCGTGCTAGTTCCTCGGAGCTAGGGCGCATGTGGTCACGTGGTATGGGAATCATGATACCTCCCGTAGCATAGTTATGTTTGATTATTCCGGGTGGAGTAACTAACCACCATTGCGTAAAGGCATAAACGGTTTATTCAGTTGGAAATGACTTTGTCTTTCCTTAACGACGTCGATGGACCACCTTTTGGTTTATCCATCATGTCGGGTGTGAGGACTCCATGTATGGTCTACGAATGCCTACACACAACCCCACATCCCCAAGTATAGAAAATAAAGTAAAGAAAGATATGAAAAGTAAGCTTTATGATGATAGGCACAATTAGGAGTATGATCAATCCTAATGTGCTATATTTATGTTGTGTAGGTGATATCTCTATTGTGATATGACATATGTTATGATGATTATGCGATATTAACAGATATGAAATGATTTTGTTAATATATTATGAAATGGCAAATGTTTTCAAATATGTGTTATCTTACTTAGCTAATTATATTAGCTAACACTTGTTTTTTGAAAATGTTATGCCTTCAGGATAATCAAGCTTAAGCTAGGCGAAGATTAGCTTGGTGAGATTGGGTAGAATGAATAAAA
Organism: Erigeron canadensis; assembly: GCF_010389155.1. Taxonomy (NCBI): domain Eukaryota; kingdom Viridiplantae; phylum Streptophyta; class Magnoliopsida; order Asterales; family Asteraceae; genus Erigeron; species Erigeron canadensis. Next base: position 7,397,069 of record NC_057767.1, on the reverse strand, counting down.
AAGACTAGCAAAGACTTTTGAATGCTTAGACTTCCCATTAGCCTTATGTTTTAATGATGCTTATTAGTAACACCATTTATAAAGGTACCATCTGTTACGAATGTGGCAGATTTTAAAGTGATCTTTTCCACTACATTTTAAATGCCGTTTGGCAAAGTTTTTGAAAATCCAGGTTTTTAAGTGACGGTGTTACAATAATCAAAACTAAGTTTTTAAAACTACAACCATAACTGTTTGCTTTATTCTTTTACACATTTAATTTTGTGTTTCCTCTGTCCTCCCAATCTAAACATTACTTTTTTTCTTTGCTCGACTCATCATCACTTCCAGTGTAAAGCGTAACGATTCTGAAAGTTATTATATATTAAAATTTTTTTTATATATATAGAAAACGGATGAAAATAATCAAAACTAAGTTTTAAAACTAAAACCATAACTTTTTGCTTTATTCTTTTACGCATTTCATTTTGTGTTTCCTTTTTTCTCCCAATCTAAACATTATTTTCTTTCTTTGTTCAACTCATCATTACTTCCAGTGTAAGGCGTAACGATTATGAACGTTATTATATATTAAAAAAAGTTATATATATAGAAAACAGATGAAAATAATCAAAATCAAGTTTTTAAAAGTAAACCATAACTGTATGAAAATTGTTTGATAAAAACATGAAAATCTAAAAGTTAGTGTTAAGAAAAAGAAAATGAAATTGAAAACTTTAATGTGGGGAAAGTTAAAAGATAAAAATTTTAAGGTATTAAGACAGATGCAAATAAATAAGATTATGATTTGTATAAGTATATGACATATGTCAAATATGTTAAAGTATGTTATTTAATATAAAACCATTAAAAAAAAAAAGTCGGACAACAAATTTTATGGTACGAAATATACTGTAATTCGAATCTAATTTTAATCTTATATGTATCACCTATTTATAGATAGAGTTAGAAATAAAAGCTTTTTTGAGAAGCTAACTTCATGAATTTTTTTTTTAGCTTCAATTCTATTGCAATAAAAAATGAATTTCCTCCAAAAGCTTCATAAATAAATAATATAAGTTAATCCAAACACATAAAAACAATCTATAACCTTATGTAACATAAGCAATAAGTTGCTTTTATTTTGCAAATCATAAGCTAAAATTAATAAGCTAGGAAACACCCCGATTCTACTTTTTGGCTTATATTTTCTTTTGGGTTGTGTTCGAATTGGATATTTTTGACCTGCCATGCCAACATAAGAACTCAAACTTGCCAACTCAAACTTAACCTAATTAACAACCCTAATTACACGATTGTATAAATAACAACCGTATTGAATATATGGTCCTTTGCTTCCTTGTGTGGACTAATTAGCGACATCATATGAAAGGTGGTGATTCGTGCACCGATATTTTCCCGTACACGGTAAAATGATTGGGGTTTATCTTATGACCCTTGGTTTATTGAGTACGTACCTCTTCTATATCCTTCTGTAAAATATAAAATGTCCAATAATTAATCAATTTAGTCACGAGTTATTAGTTATTACCTTAAGCTAATCACAAAATGACGCCAAATAATTAAGCAAAATTTGACTTGACAATTAATCATATATAGACGATAGCCACTATCTCATTTAGCGCAACCGTTCTTCTCGTATTTGTAAAAGAAAAATGTTGATTAATGCTTCTTTTAACATATCGAACGTTTAAGTTTTAACATCCACTAACTTTTTCTTCTCGTGTTGTTGCAATAGTACTAAAGTGAAAAGGATGTTCAAAAATAAATAGGTAGTCCACGTGAATCATGAAATCGAATTACTATATTCATTATAAATAAATTATTATTATTATTACGATGAAGTAGAAGTAGAGATCCTATCGTCAAAGTGTCAGACCATATAAAATATGAGTCCTAGCTTTCACTTAAAGTGTTTTCTGTCTGAAGTAACGCACTAGGAAAGCGAGAAAATTAAAGCTATTAGCATAATGCCACCACCTCACATTTGTGATAACAACACATTGAGACGGAATGATTGAAGAAAAAAATATATCTTGAAATTTCACTTTTATCCATTACGAAAACACTACAATGCGCGCAATATCTCGACATCAAAGAGTATTAATATTCTAATTTAAGATTTATTTTTTTGTTTTAGAGCTGGTCAATTGATATGTGTTTAATAACAGAACTATCCCATAATATATATTGATATGATTCGATGTTAATGAATTATCGAATTAGACAGACAAACGTTAGTTAGCACTTAGGCTCGAACATTGTCATAATTAATTCGAGGTCTACAGATAGGCATACATTCTTTTGGTAGATGAAAATTAATGGATTCTACTTGTCACCCATCATGTGGAATTATAGATCATGCACAAGTACCATAGTATTTTTTACAAACTTTAATTAAAATAATTGTTATGTGCAAGACGAAATAATTTTTCATACTTGTAATGTTGTCAATGAGTATCTTAATTGGGTCAACGAGTGATTTGTTAACACATTTGATCCGTCTTAATTATCTTGTACTTATATAGTGACATGTATGATCATGATGTATGAAATGTATTCAAGGATTTAATCGAATGACTTGATCTTTATCTATTTCAATTCATGAATCGAAGATCAACATGATGCTTGATGAACTACATAAAACGAGCACAACTATAGCTACAATGTTAGGGCGGTGCTTATAGCAGTCCGCATGGAGCGTCCTTGGCTGTCCAAGACGAGGACGGCTATTGACATTGATTGTCCTTGTGGCTGCGTCTTGCATGATGTTCTTCCCTAAGAAGTTCAAGGATGGAAGGACGTGAGGTCGGCTGAAGTTTTTTGTTTTATTTTATATATGTGTAGTGTATATATAAGTGTATTTGTGTGTGAGACATAAATTATAAAATAATTGATGATGTGTAAAGAAGTTCCAAGAAACTTTTGTTTATAGACTACAATGAGTGTCGTGAGAGAAATGATGAGTTATGTGATGCTGATGTGGCAGGGAAGAAGCTTCAAGAAGATGACCATTATAAGCATAGGCCTTAGTGGGATTTTAAACCCAACATCACACTTATTGTGTAAACTTTTTTTCTTCAGACTTAATATTTAAATATAAACTTTTTTAAAATGTTACACACACATACATACATATATATACATATATATATATATATAAAAGTTACATACTCCCTCCGTCCCAATTTAAATGTCCACGTTTGATTGTCCAAGTCAATCTTTCGCAACTTTGACCATTAATATTATTGTGTGTGTTTAATAATACTTGGTGAAAATTATATGATTATAAAATACATTTAAAACCTAATTGATTCATATATATTATATCAAGTATTACATAATATAAATAGAAATCTAGACGGTCAAAGTAAAACAAGAAAGACCCAAAATGTCAAACTATGACATTTAAATTGGGACGGAGGGAGTATTTATTAGGCAATCTCCACAGGGATTAATGAATAGTTTCGGTTTTCAGGAAAAAACCTATTAAAGATTTCTTAGCTAGCAATTGTAAATCAAGACTTTTTGTATGACTTTATTGGCGAAAGACTTAAAAAAAGCTCTTGTTGAAGGATAGATTGTTCCATGAAACTCCTGCTTAACCCCACCTTTTTCAGGATATATATTATGAGTATACATTTTTAAATATGCTTTTAATGAGGTTATTTGGATTGGAGTGAACAAGTGTTAAGTTTCATAGATTAATGTTGGTATAGAATTGTGATATAGCAAAAACAATATTACTCAAGCTAGCTAGATTACTTTTTCTCATTGTGGATAATAATTTGAGAAGAACAATTGAACAAACTCCTATATATGCTAAAATTTACTGAAAATGAGAATTGTAAATTTATAAACAAAAAGTAAGGGGGAAAAAAAACTCCCCTAATGTACGTAGATCGAGTGAGTTATAGTGTTGATTTCATTGAAGGCTTTCGTGGTTCTAACTCTGAACCTGCCAAAAAAACACACATAGTAATGGAAAAGCGATAAATCATAGCCCTCGCAATATATTGATAGCAACAGCCACCACTATAGTTACTTTTTCTTTCCATTACAGAAATATATATAGTCGTTGTTCAATTCACTATATACATTATTATGCCTATCCAAATCTATTTATATTGTTTGATCCCATAATTAATAACTTTTTAGAGGTTCGTTTGGATGAACCAATTAATATCCCAAGGCTAAAGACTTCATTTAATATAGTTACTTTTATTTAGTGATGAGTATTACATTATCACTAATGTAACTTCTAATTAGCTATATCGATATACTAATATATTACAAAATTTATCAATACCAAAGTTTAGAATCCTGATTTTTTACACAAAAGGCAAGAGTTCATGCCACCGAGCTAGAGTTGGAATGACATGTGAGATCGATCCAACTTATATGTGTCTAAGATCATGTTTTTAACCTTCGATATATTAGCATGAACCCACACAATGTAACGGTATCACATAATTAATCTTTTATTCACGGTGATAAATAAATTAATCTTTAATAGTAGTTGTTAGGCCGGTGCTTATAGAAGTCCTCACCTTGCGTCTTGGAGGTGATTGGACGCTGGACACCATTGACACCTTGCATCCAAATGGCTGCGTCCTTTGTGATAGTCCACGCGAAGAAGACGAGAGACGCTGGAAAGGTGGGGTCGCGATGTTTTTTTTATTTGTTTTATATATGTGTGGGGTATATATATGTGTATTTGTGTGTGAGAGATAAATTATAAATTATTTGATGATGTAGAAAGAAGTTCCAAGAAGCTTTTCTTTATAGACAGTGGGTGTCCTAAGAAGAGTCCTTGGTTATGTGATACTAATGTGGCAGAGAAGAAGTTGAAGGACGGTTCTCCTTATAAGCACAGGCCTTAGGGTATGTTTGATTCATATAATGTTTTTGTGAGGATTAAAATATGTGTAAAGAAAAATAAGAATTTAAAGAAATAAAATTTGATGCAATATTTTCTGTTCTTCTTAAATAAAAATTTTACCAAATGAGAAAATATTTACATTCTTTAGATTCCTTTTACTCTTTAAACTTTTAAAAGCAATATATTTCAATATTTTAAGTAGTTACAAGAAGTATTTTTAAGTAGTTACATGATCAAGGTCATATGATTAACGTCAAAATAGTTGACCAGAGTCAAAGAATTTGACCAAACTGCATGGATAAGTACATAACAGTCACTAGACGACGCATGTACGTAATAAGTTTTGATTGATTTGGAAATGCATATGAAAACACTAACCAACCACCCAATAATGCATACGTTTTCATTGATTTGGTCATATGTGGTCGTGACTAAAGCAAATCATTAAGTGGAATGTTGATAGTACCTTTGTGAATAATTCTATTGCTTAACCCATATAACCAATAATTAAAATCCTTTAGAAAAAAGAAGATAAGAAAACTTTATAGCTGGCAAAAAATGACATGTGAAGAAGACATCAAATTAGATAAACCAAGATATATTGTGTTTGTAAAATGTTTGTTAATTGTATTGATCTCACACTATTAATATTGGTTTAAGACACTTGGTTCATCAATTAACCTAGCATTGTGTAGAAAAGGTTTCAAAAGCAAGGCCTTGGGTTACGTTTGGTAACATTGGTGGAATGGAATGAATTAATCTTTCGAAATAGTACAAAATTGATACGTTAATTTGTTTTGATTTATTTTGGAAAAGAATACTTTATCCATGATTAAGAGTTTCTATTCATATATTGACTTTAGTTAGTCAAAGATGGAGAAAAACGAATTACAGACCTTAAAAGTTACTCCCTTCGTCCCATATTAAGTGTCTACGTTTGATTTTTTGAGTCTTTTTCTTTCAACTTTGACCGTAAATATTTTTGTTAGTGTTATATAAAATTTGATGTAAGATATATGAATTGATTGAGTTTTAAATGTATTTTTTATTGATATAATTTTCATTAACTAATATATAACACAACCAAAGATATTTGCGGTCAAAGTCGAAAGGAAAAGACTTGACCAGTCAAAATAAGACAATTAAAATGGGACGGAGGGAGTAAAACAGTAGAGTAAATGATTGTAAAGTGTATCTATTCATATATTGACTTTAATCAGTCAAAGATGGAGAAAAACGAATTACACGAGGTAACTTCCAAATAAAAAAGTTAAAAACGTGTAAATATCAGAAAAATTGTCACCTTTTCGCTTATATATATTCACTAGGAAATTAAACTTGAAAGTAGAAATCCCATCAATAGCAAATAGCAATAGCTAGCAAAATCCAAACAAATGGAAGCCCTTCACTTCTACATTTTGCTTCTAGGCATAGCTTGGTCCATTTTTAACAAATATGTCATTCCAAAAATAAGAAATCTACCTCCAACTCCATTTTCAGCCTTAACAATAATCGGCTACCGTATCATCTTTAAGCAACCCATGCACAAAACCTTGGCTCATATCTCGAACCGTCATGGCCCAATTTTGCTACTTCGTTTTGGATTTCGACGAGTCCTTCTTATCTCTTCCTCATCGGCCGCAGAGGACCTCTTTTCTAACAATGATAGGGTGTTTGCCAACCGACCGAAATTGCTACCGGGCAAGATATTTGGATGCAACTACTCAACCCTTGCTTGGGCACCTCATGGAGCCCTTTGGCGTCACCTCCGTCGTGCTTCATTCATTGATGTTCTTAAATTTCATCGTCTTCATGACCAGCAAGACTCGTTGGCTGACGAGGTGAAGGTTTTGCTTCACGAGCTATTCCATAGCGAGACAAAAATAGTTGATTTTAAATCTATATTTCAGGACCTTGTGTTTAAGGTGATGGTGAGGATGTTTGCCGGAAAAAGGTACGGTTACAAAATATATACTTGAACAATATTTACTAAGTGATTGTTGCATTATTAATCTATAAATAACATAAGAATAACCTTTTAGTTTAATCTGTTAAGCTCAAATTAATTTCCGCATATGTATACACTATATATGTATAGGTTTTGGTTCAAATAAAACAAGTAAATTAATGAATTATTTTCTTTGAAAATCTGCATGCATCATGGTATATACTTGTGCGGCTTTATGAATCTTTATGCATTAGGTTTATTATAATCCAATAGTCAAAATCTAATCCTCTTTATTTTACTTTCTACTTGTTTTACTACTCGTATATATACACTATATACGTATGAAAAGCAACATATTTTTAGTACTCTCCATCCCATATTAAGTGTCTTAGTTTAACTTTTTGAGTCTTTTACTTTCAACTTTGACCGTAAATATTTTTGTTTGTGTTATATACTACTTGATATAACATATACGAATTGATTGAGTTTTAAATATACTTTTTATCAACTAATATATAACACAAACAAAGATATTTACGGTCAAAGTCGGAAGAAAAAGACTTGACCAATGACCAGTCAAAATATGACAATTAAAATGGGACGGGGGGATATATATATATATATACACGTATAAAAAGCAACATATGATCTGTTATGAAGATAAATTTGGTTTTTTAGAAGCATAACCTTTAAATAATAGCAGAGTATACATTAGATGACTAGCTAAACAATCAATCTGGAGTATAATGTAATATGAACGCAGGTACTCCCAAAAGAAAATCACAGCTGAGGGGGAGACGACGGAGTCAAATTCATTGAAAGAATATGTGATGGAGTCATTTAGAATTACAACAGGAGAGACGGATACTGGGTATTTTATGCCGATATTGAAGGCACTGGGACTGATGAATGCGTTGGAAGAAAGGTGCAAGAAGTTGCAAGAAAAGGGAGACTCGCTCTTGAGCCGCTTAATTGAAGAGCTAAGACCATCCATAGCCGAATTTTCTAATCAAACTTGTGAGACCGAGGAAAAAGTACTTAATTTCTTGCTAGCTAGACAAAAGGATGATCCAAAAAATTACCGTGATGATATTATCAAAGGACTCATGCTTGTAAGTTCTTTTGACACAATTGAATTATGATAAAAGTGATTAATTACATTAGAGAAATTACATTTTGCATCCATTTAAATTACATAAAAAGATTTTATATGATAACTTTTTTTTATCCCATCTTCTGATTTGACTTTCAAAGTCGTTTTCATTTTTAACTTTGTTGGTAGATATTATTTTTGTATTGTATAGTATTCCATCTCAATAAGAAGTAAACTAAAATCCCAATCCACTCATGTATTTTAGATTCAGTACTACATAACAAAATCAAAGATATTTATGATCAAACATTTATGTCAAAGAAATGTGACAATGGATTTTGTGTTGGTTCTAAACAAGCTGTTTTTCAGGGCCTAATGACAGCAGGTACTACTACATCAGCTGGTACTATGGAATGGGCCATTTCTCTCTTAATTAAGCATCCAGAAGTTCTACAAAAAGCACAAACTGAAATCGATAATTATGTTGGCAATAATCGATTCCTAAAGCTTGAAGACTTAGAGCATCTGCCATATCTCCGTTGCATTGTAAAAGAGACAATGCGATTATACCCTGTTGCCCCATTGCTAGTTCCTCATGAGTCATCAAAGAAATGTAAAGTTGGAGGATATAATGTACCTAAAGGCACCATGTTAATGGTGAATGTTTGGGCTATTCAAAATGACCCAAATATATGGAAACAACCTACAGAGTTCATTCCAGAAAGATTTGAAAAGATTGTCGATGAAAGAGATGGATTTAAGCTAATGCCGTTTGGGTATGGAATGAGGAGTTGTCCCGGAAAGCATATGGCATTGCGTGTTATCCATTACGTTTTGGGCTCACTGATTCAGTGCTTCGACTGGGAGCCCGTTAGTCAGGAGATGATTAACTTGACCGAACAAACTGGCATTGCGTTGCTAAAGGAAGATCCTTTGAAGCTTGTATGCCGCCCACGTCCCACTATGAAGAATCTATTGTCTCAAACATGAGCAATCTGTGTCAATGCAAGAGCTATATATGTTGTTTTAGTATGTGATATATGCCTTTAATTTCTGTTGTATAATATAGTGTTAGCTAAGTAGGTGGTATTTGACAGTGTTGTTTGGGCTTATTTATCAATAATTGTTTATATATTGTGTCAAGGAGAAATGAAGCTCCAATACTTGATAATCTCAATTCTATGAAATCTTAACTAATTTATCTATAAATCTATAATTACTCATAAATCATTTAGTTGATTTGCTTAAATTTAATTTGGTGATGGAGAAGAAGAAATGATTGACGAATTGAAAGCTAAAATCGAATACTACTTGATGACATGCATCATCCCTACACAAAGAAAGATATATCGAAAGATGTTTTGACTGATGCAATTTTTCCACCTTTACAAACGAATAGACATTCTTTACATTATATCACATCGAGGATTCGAGGGCAACTAATGTTATCAATAAATCACGATAGTGTCGACGAGATTAATAACCAAATGATCCACAAGTTTTTTGGAGAGGAAAAAAGTTTAATACAGTTGACATGAACATTGTTACGGTTTCTATTTTGGTAAGCATTTCCTAAATTATAAAAATATATATTGAGAATTATTAGAACTTTGCGTGACACAGTGTTGTGGTGGTGGCAACGATGGGTGAAAGTGGTAGGCCGCGGGGTGTAGTTAATACTTATTAATGTAAAAGTAATTGACATAAAAATAATAGTGTAGCTATTTTAAAGGTTGAGAAATGTAAGTTACTAATTATATTCAGTATATTATAATTAAATATATTAGATTGATATAAATTTAAATTAGTTAATAAACAATAAGAGTATTTTGGGTTGTTCAATAACCTTTTTGTTGTTGTGTGTGTGTTGGGTCGGGAGATCAAGTTGTTCATAGTTTTCTCATTATTTTCATATATAAACTTATGATATACATTATATAATGATCAAATATACCTTTTCCTTTTTATCTTTGTCAACAACATCTATAATTGCGGTTTATGTTAATAGTTTTTCCTCGCTAAATTGTACAGACATCATATTATAAAACTAATAAATTCAATGATTATGACAGTTGTATTATGAAATCATTAATATGTGGCTATCCACATTTACCTCCCTAACCTTTCATATTATATCATTTATGTATGTATTAAGTGTATCAATGTTAGATGCCTATATATATAGGTTCATGTATGAAGATTGATAAATCAATGAAAAAGCCTCTTCTCATCTACATCTCTTATGTCTATTTTGCTATTGTTTATATCTTATTATAAATCTCTTATGCTATTAGGTCGTTGTTTTACAACAAGTTGGATCTAAATTTTGTTTATTTGTATTTCATCTAAAATCCAATTTTGACTATTGAAAAATAATAATAATAAAAAAATAATCTCTTATACAAATAAAAGAAGATTGTTTATAGAAGATTTTTTAAATAAAAATCTTATGTGTCAAATTTATATTATTTCTTACAAGAGTTTTAAAAAATCATGACATCATAATTCACTTTGATTTTTTTCTTTTTATTTTCGTATAATCTAATTTAATTTGGAAACCAAATACTTTTCAATCTAATATAGCTCTCATAAATAGCAAATCTAGCAAATTTTCGTACTACAAATTTCATGCAAAGATTTTTCTTTATAGTTATTAATTATTATCATTATGCTAATGTTATTATTAGTAATATAGATTTACAGTTTATTTTAATTTGTATCTTAATTATTAATTTTTTTTAAGTTGTAGCTTAGCTAAAAGATTATAATTATGAATTCGTGTTTATAAGATTTTTAGCTTTAATAATGATTTTTCTTCTTAAACATTATGATAATAATTTTCATAAAAAAAAGTTCATTTCTTAAACTTGAAGGTGTTAAGTAAATGAAAAGTTAATTGTGTGATAGCTATTTAGAGCTTTACATAAATAAATTAATATGTTTATAACTTTTTCCCCATTCTCGTGTATTATTTTATCAGTTTCTCTCATATATTTGATATATAGTAAATGCAAAACTACTTTATTACGCCATGTTCAGTTATTATTACATTATTTGATTAAGTATTTTACATATATAAAAATAAGATAATCTGCAATTATTTCTTTGGTAAGCATCCGGGTTAAACCCGGGTAATTTAGCTAGTCACATTTTAGTATCAATTTTTGCTTTCCAAAAAGTTTCACTATTGAAAAAGGTCCTGCCATTTGAATTAGCAATAACACCAATGTAAAATTATACCATAAACAAAATGCCCAAAATTTGCTTCATGGTGATCGGGTATTGTTAACAGTTATTTCGGTAGGGTACTTGGGTTTGTAATTTATATAGTTTTGCTGAATAAAAAAGTTAAAACAAAAAACCTAAAATTATAACTGGTCAGTTTCCTAAAGGTCTAATTTGGGCTTAAATATTAAGTTTAAAGTCACGCATTTGGGCCTAGACCACACCTGGAAACAAAGCTGGCTTACGAGTTACGAACAGTGAAACAGTGAAACCATAAACAAACTCCCACTAACACACACACAGTGTCACACACACAACAATAACAACACATCCTAAGCATAAACAAGGCGGCAGATCTGATCACCAGATCCGACGACAGATCTATAGAGGTGAGGTTTACGAGTTATCATCATGTCAGTTTTCTCTCCCGGAGTTCGAGTCTTCAATTTCAATTAATGTGGGTTAGACTACTTTCATAAATATAAAGACACATGATTCACAGGTAATTCTGATTCAAAAAATCGTCATTGTCATAAACTCATGATAATTTATGCGAGTAGTATTCAATATTTATTGTTATGTATATAGGTAAGTCGTAAAGTAAGATTGTTAATTATTACAAATGTAAAATATAAAGACACTAATTAACCTTATGAGATTATATGTAATAGCCAAATGTTCACTCCTTTGAATATTATACAATTTCTAACGGTTTTATCATCACACTCAAACAAGAGGATCTTTTGTTAGATAGAATTTTTTGTTGTTTTTATTTGTTAGTTTTTAGATCTGGTCGTTATGTGTATGTGTTCAAATATTTGTTTGGTATATAATTGTTTATGAGTGTTTGGTTATATGTCTATTAGAAATTCAACATCTATTGTAGTTGTTATTATATCAATACCCGTACGATATACGCGATTATTAAATATTATAGTACTATTACGAAAATAAAATTTAAAATCATACTTTGTAACTTGTATTTGGTCTTCATAGCCTGATATTAAGAAACATTTATCATGAAAATATCAATAAAATTTAGAAACATACTTCATAACTTAAAAGTTTATCAAGCTAAACCAATCGTTAAAAATTTATCTAGCTAAACCAATCGTTAATGTGTTATTAGTTTCTTTTGTTTGGTAACTATAGCATAATGTTAAACGGTATAGAAACTAATACAATAATAGGCGTAAACGAAAAAGTTGAACGTCGTTTCAGAGGAGACGTTATATCAAAGTTGTGAGAAGAAGTCTCCTTTTGATGGGATGAAAAGTAGTATCAAAGATGTTGTAAATGATGTTGATGTTTGTGATAATGCTTCTAGAAGATCTGAAGCACAGATTGTCACTGAATTTGCAAACAACAAAGCTAATTTGCTACTGAAGGATGTGGATGGTTATAATCATAATAATGTGGGTGATGATTCTGTCAAAAATCAGGTGGCTGTTTGTACGAATGAAGATGTAGATAAAGTTGATCAGGGTAACAAACATAAAATTGTTGTTGATAATGTTGATAGTAAGGAAACTCAAGATGTTGGTGGCAGGGCTGTAGTAAATGATAGAGATCAAGTTGTTGATTTTGAAGTTTCTAAAGCGCAAGAACAAGAATATTGTAGTCAATGGTGGACTGAGAATGCTGATGAGGTATTTAGAACATATGACATGTTATTGTTAAACTTGAAGAGACAGCAGCTAGAGAACAGTTACAACATGCAAAAACTTTTTCCCATTGATGATGCTTCTAGTTTTGATATTCTAAGAGATCAGAATTGTTGCATGAACTTTATGGTATTTCCTCTAGTTCTCAAATTTTTGAAGAAGCTTGTGTAAAGAGATCCATTAAGCCATCAATGGTTCTTAAATCACCATATGTGAATCGTACAAGTATTGTCTCAGAGCGTCTGTCAGGATCTGAGTATGCTGTTGCTAACCATCTGTTTGCATGTTTTGGAAATGGAACGTATGTTTCTATGATACATCTTTCATATCCATTTTGTTTCTATTGTATTATATGCTGATTGGAAGAATAATCTTTTAGTGATTTTGTTGAAATTCATTTAATTATATTACTACTTTTTTTTATCACACGGATACTGTTTTCAAATCAGAAGGTGGAATACGTGGAGTTCGAGTTTCTTTGGAAACTTTATGTCCCAACTTGATGATAGAGGCTTCTGTGGTTGATTTGTGGGGAATTATTTTGAATTATGAAGAGAAATCAAGAAAAATCCACCCGATTCATAGGTTGTTTCTTCCCACCAGTGTTCTTATAAGTTTTAATTCTTTCATTTCTAATTCCAAGTTGGCTTTAAGTGTTAGTTCTAATTAATTTTTTTGGTTTAATAACTTTTTTGACAGCATCATGATGGCCTGAATTCTGAAAAGAGAATAACCTTGAAAGAGAAAATGTTTGAGCATTTTCGTACATCTTTGGATCCTTTATTCTATGCAAACAAGTTTGACTTGAAAAAAAATGATCTGGTATGTTTTTGTAATTTTTTTTATTACTGTTATGTTGTTTTGTTACTTTTAAGTTTTTTATTGATTTTTATTATATTTGTGTTATACGCATACAGGTTTTCATTCCTATTTGTAGAAATGATCCCCATTAGACTGTCACAAAATCCCCATGGGACTGACATATAATCACTAAGTGATTTTAACCATAACTTGCAAAAAAAAATTAAGAAAGAATAAAAGGAAATGATCCCCATTGGACTGTCACAAAATCCCCAAAGACTGACATATAATCACTAAGTGATTTTAACCATAACTTTCTAATAATATTAAGAATAGTAAAATCAAATAATCCCCATGGGACTGGCACATAATCCCTTCGGTTTTTAATAAGTAGCTTAGGGTTTAGGATTTGAAAGTGTAGGGTTATCCGGTTAACCCTACTGCTTCAAACCATAAACCCTTAAGCGTACCGTGACTTTCATCCCCCTCATGTACCTTTTAGCATTCTAGGGTTTAGCATTTAGGTTTTAGTCTTTCCAATTGGTTTTTAATGGGTAACTTAGGGTTTAGAGTTTGAAGCTATAGGGTTAGGCGTTAGGCTAACCCTACTGTTTCAAACCATAAACCCTTAAGCGTACCGTGACTTCCGTCCCCCTCCTGTACCCTTTAACATTCTAGGGTTTAGCATTTAGGGTTTAGATCTTTCCAATCGGTTTTTAATGGGTTGCTTAGGGTTTAGGGTTTGAAGCTGTAGGGTTAGTCGTTAGGCTAACGGCTAACCCTACTACTTCAAACCATAAACCCTTAAGCGTACCGTGACATCCGTCCCCCTTTTGTACCCTTTATCATTCTAGGGTTTAGCATTTAGGGTTTAGATCTTTCCAATCGGTTTTTAATGGGTAGCTTAGGGTTTAGGGTTTGAAGCTGTAGGGTTAGCCCCTACTGCTTCAAACCCTTAAGCGTACCGTGACTTCCGTCCCCCTTCTGTACCCTTTAGCATTCTAGGGTTTAGCATTTAAGATTTAGATCTTTCCAATCGGTTTCTAATGGGTAGCCAGTTATGGTTAAAATGTTTGAGCATTTTCGTAAATCTTTGGATCCTTTATTCTATGCAAACAAGTTTGACTTGAAAAAAATCGATCCGGTTTGTTTTTGTAATTTTTTTTATTAAAGTTAGGTTGTTTTGTTACTTTTATTTTTGTTATTGATTTTTACTATATTTGTGTTATACGCATACAGGTTTTCATTCCTGTTTGTAGAAAAGATCACTTTTTCCTCCTTGTGTTTGACTTTCGAAAACCTGAGTTGGCTATTATTGATAACATATATTCTGGATCAGAATTCATCCCTAAATACTAAAGGGTGTTAAATTATTCAGTAAGTTTCGATGAACTATGTTATGTGTTTGTTTTTTGGATTGTTAGTTTTTTACTATGTGTTGACTAAATCACTTTTACAGAAACAAAGTATGCAAAAACTTCTGACAAAATTTGGTCACCAACATGCTGAAGCTATTGGTCAAGTGAAGCATCGTCTGTATAAACTCAATTGGCAGCAAAACAGAACAGAACGGTCTGGATTGTGGAGTTTTCATTATGCGTCACATGGAGAGTTACATGGGACAGGATGATGGTAGCTAGGATTGTGAATTACCCAAGGAGTCGAATGAACAAAGAGTTAAACTGAGGTGGTTAAGGAACAGGTATGCATCAAGGATTTTGACACACCCAATGAACAAATTGGCTGATGAAAATTTACAAAGAGCATATGAGTTTGTAAAGGTTTACGACAAGGAATAAATCAAGCAACTTGTCTTTTTAGGTTTGAAAAATAGGGCTGCACGTGAAAGATGAAGAAAAATTAGTTAAAGGTATTCAAATTTCATGATTTCTATTGTATATTTCTAGTTGTTATGTAAAGTTTTAAAACAATGTAATCAAATGATTTCTTGTTTCTTAAAATGAAATATTTCATTTAAAGCATTCAAATTTCATGATTTGTATCGTATATATCTGTTTTATATTTCTAGATGTTAATGTAAAGGTTTAACAGCTAATCCCAATGGTACTGGCAAAAAATCCCCATGGGACTTACATATAATCACTAAGAGATTTTAACCATAACTTGCTAATAAAGTTGAGTAAAATCAAATAATCCCCATGGGACTGTCACATAATCCGCATGAGACTGCCATATAATCACCAAAAGATTTTAACCATAAGTGGCTACAATGTTTTAGAAGAACAAAAATAAATAATCCCCATGGACTGTCACAAAATCCTCATGGGACTGACTTATAATCACTAAGAGATATTAACCATAACTTGCTATAATTTTTCAGAAGAACAAAAGGAAATGATCCCCATTGGACTGTCACAAAATCCCCATGGGACTGACATATAATCACTAAGTGACTTTAACCATAACTTTCTAATAAAATTAAGAAAAGTAAAATCAAATAATCCCCATGGGACTGACACATAATCCCCTCAGTTTTTAATGGGTAGCTTAGGGTTTAGGGTTCAAACCCTAAACCCATAAGCGTACCGTGACTTCCGTCCCCCTCCTGTACCCTTTAGCATTTTAGGGTTTAGCATTTAGGGTTTAGATCTTTTCAATCGGTTTTTAATGGGTAGCTTAGGGCTTAGGGTTTGAAGCTGTAGGGTTAGCCTAACGGCTAAACCCTAATTCCTTAAGCGTTCCATGACTTCCGTTCCCAACCTGTATGATTGATTGTGATGGTCTATTATTAACTTTTTGCTCATATGACAACTTGTATAATCACCTAGTGATTTATTGTATGTTATGTATTACAATAATTGAGTGGTTTGGATCTAAATGTTTTTTTTTTATTATCCATTTACCATATGATTGACCCGATATATCTTTTTCAGTTACGATTAACATATCTCGCACTTCGGGTTTTCTTTTTACTCCTAAAACCTATATTTAATATTCCTCAATCATTTATCTAATCTCGAAATGCAAAATGATTGCTGGTGAATCATCAACACAACAAGATACTGACGAATCTGATCTTTCAAATCGCATAAACCCTAAATTCAAAATGTTTGCTGGTGAATCTTCAACACAACTCGTTCCTATGGTATCTGATCTTACAAAACGGTTGAAACAAGATGAATTTGAAATTAGGGAGGATCGCATAAGCAACCTTCCTGATGATGTAATATCCGATTTGATCCCTTCTCGCGTTTTGGATACGAAACTACTTATTTCAACAAGTATCATTTCTAAACGATGGCAAAAACCTTTGGAAATATGTTCCTTATCTTGTTTTTAGTGATGTCTCATTTTGTAAGAAGGCAGTAGAAACTCTAGTTGATTTAGGTTTTAGTGATGAAGTTTTTTCAGAGTTTTATAATGCTGTTAATAGTACCCTTTGTCAGTATGGATTAGAAACTATCACAAAGTTTGAGGTCGATGCGAATTACGATGCTAGGTTTGCTTCGCTTGTCGAAAATTGGATCGAATTTGCTGTTCGTAGGTATGTTAAAGATTTTAGACTTTACTTGAGAAATTTGGGAAATGATGATACATTTTCAATTGAAAGTCAATCATTCTACATGAATTCGCATTTCACAACGCTCGATGTAGGATATTGCTTGCTTGATCCTCATGTTGGTATTACTTGGAACAACCTTAAGGATTTAACTATATCATATTCAAGATTGGAAGAAGATTTGATCCCAAAAATTGTATCTGGTAGTCCTTTGTTGGAAACTTTGACCCTTTGTTGCTGTCGTGGTTCATTGATTGATATCAGATCCCCTAGTATTAAGAATTTGGTAATTCTTGGATATGAGGCTGATGAACTTGTAAACTTTCTTGAGATCAATGCTCCTAATATCACATTTCTGAAAATTGTTGATAGTTGGTGGGTAATAGCCATTGTTTTTAGGAACGTCACGTCTTTGGTTAAAACTTACCTTAACTTTGACTTTCCCCGTTACTATAAAAGATTTAGAAAGAGGGATGAAGAGCTTGTACTAGGTGATGTTATTATGAGACTCAGAATGTGAATGAAGTTAAAGTTGGGCTTTCTTGCCATCCGGTAAATTGCTGCTCTTTTTTATTAATTATGTACTTTTTTTAACCTTCCGTCTAGCTTTTAGAAGTTTTCTTTTAATCTTATTTGTTGTTTTTTGATTAATAGACTATATGTCGTTTGATTTCAAAAGGGTTCGTCCTTCCAACCAATGTTGTCTGTGAAGATAGTTCATTAAGTAACTATGCCGATTCTGATCTTGATCTGGAAGGTTCAGATTTAGAGTGAAAGCACCGTGTTCAGAATCAAATTTCAGAAATCAGAATCAATGAATTTAGAGAGAATTTTTAGAATCAATGCATATCGATATTTTAGACTGGTATTCTTTGTATAGACTGGTATTCTTTATGTCATGCTTTGGTTGTATTAGTTATCCTTGTTGTGTGTGTGTGTGTACATTTGGTTGTGAAATGATCCTGCTTCAAATCATATCAAGTTTTCACATTTTGTTCCCTCATGGACTGAAATTTGTAATGTTGATGATCCTATATTTGTTGTGGTGGTATTTTTTTCATAGCTTTGGTAATATGGGTTTAATTCGTTTATCACCATGCTCTTTGTTTGAAAAAATTAGTACAAATACTTAATCTGAGATTGCAAATCTGATATAAAGATAAGAAAAAATACAAATGAGTAAACGAAACAAATCACTTAGTGATTCACTCATATTATTAACAAACTAATTGGATGGCTAAATTTCTTGATGATTTTAAGTGGTATCATTTTGTTATCATTTTAATAAAAATTTGAAATTCAAATTTCAGATATTTTAAGTGGTGGTAGTTGTTTGTGGCTTTTAATATTTTTATATTCGCGCTCTGTCATCAAATACAAACACACATTCACTCACACACTCACAAAAATGCTAAATCAAACACTCACACACCATCACTCACATAACGCTAAATCAAAAAATTAACCGTAAGTAAAAATCATCAACACCACCGCTAAATCCAAGAACAATGGCAAAACAATCAATTTCTCAAACAGTTCAAAGCCCTAACAAGCGTGTAACTCGGCAATCTGCATCTCCCATCGTTGATAGTAAGTTTTTGACCTAATAATTATTTTTTAGGGTTTTTTTATAAATTTTTTTACATATTCATAATGTTATTTATTTGTTTCTTTTTTTAGAGGATATACAAACTACCAATGTGATTAAGACGATATAAAAATCTGGAAAGCAAAAAGGAAAATCAAAAGATACTGAAGTCGTTAATGTAGAGATTAAGGAGAAGGTTCAGACGGTAACAAAACCTGGAACAAAAAAGAAAAAAAAAACCTAAAGAAGGTATTTTCGTTATCATGATACTTTTTATTTGTTCATGTTTATATTTATGTGCAAGTCTATATCTGTATGTACTTATGTATATATTTATTTATTCATATGTATATCTGTATGAGTAGCATTCATTTTAAAATGTGGATTTTGGTCCATATTAGGGAATATATATATATATATATATATATATATATATAGTTTGTCTATATTCAGTCCAAACTGACATTTTCTTATGTATATGTAGATGTCTATGTCTAATTTTATATGGTTGTGGTATTTTAAGTAGATTTTGGGATAATAATTTCTGGTAACGTCTTTGTTGTTTGGATTTATGCGTTTGTTTGTATATGTATGATTTTATTAAAAAAATTTCTTGCTATGAACTTTATAGGTTGCGTTATGTTTATTTGACTTTTTGAAGTTAATGGGAGTTGTTTTTTTTCCGTGTGTATGCAACCATGTATCAAGAATCAATGTTTTCCATCCGTACAACTAGTGAACATGTTTATAATCAAATTTTAGAAATCAGAATTAATAAATTTTGAGTAAATTTTCAGAATCAATGCATAAGGATACTTTAGTCCTGCATGTCTATTGTTTTGTTACTTGATTCGTCAATCTCGAATTTTGATGTAATATTCTGTTAGTTTGTTCGTCAATTTGGATTGTCTTCTGTTTTCTTACTACTGTAAGTGAAATTCATGTTTGTTTTGGTATTACGTATAGTTATTTAGTTAATATTCTAACAAGGTACTTCTATGGAACTAAATTACTTGATTGACGCTTTAATTTTAGAATCAGTATTGGTCAAGATTTATTTGCTTTTATTCTCTCTGATTAAGTGGCAAAAGTGTTGTGTATATTCTCTGTGGTAACTGTAGACTGGTGAGCCACATTATGCACTTCAGATTGTCAAATTCTATGTGACATATAACTAGATGTGGCAATGTAGGTGGGTTAGGTGATTGTGTTCAAAACGTTTTTGTCTGAAACATATTCTTTTTTTTTTTTATCTAATATAGAACAAACCATTGAGGAGGACCCAAATGCTGATAAGGAGATCATTGATAACCATCCAGAAATGTCAAGTATCCATCTGAGAACAACCCCGCAAAATTTCTTAGGAGTTGTTGTTTCCTTAAGTGCAGCTCAGAAAGAGGCTGTGAGATCGTATGGTTTTGGGTCACTAATTGACTTCCAGATATTTGATCTTCCTAGCAAACTTGTTCATTTCATTGTTTCTAGCTACAATCCAGAAACAAATAAAATAGAATTACCGAAAGGTGAAATAGAAGTTGATGCAAAAAGTGTTTAGCATGTTTTTGGGATTCCAAGTGGAAATATTTCATTTACTTTCTTAGAATCGGACCTTGAATTTGTGGAGTTTTCTACCTTATGGAAGAAACACTTTCCGCAAACAAAAAAAGAAGGAAATATGCAGATTGTAAGTGTCAAGATGATTGCAGACGTCTTGGTGGAATCTAGGGAGGTTGACAAGTTTTTCAAAATGAACTTTTTAATGTTGTTTCTCACTTCTGTTATACACTGTGAGAACTGTGGACGTATCGATGAGTATATTTTGCACCGTGTTGGAAACAAAACAGATTTAACAGCCCTAAACTGGAGTGAAAAAGTGTTGTTATATTTGAAAAGGAGCAAAGCATCATGGAAACCACAAAAATATGAGTCTTACTATTGAGGTCCTATCAGTCTCGTTAACATTCTATTTTTTTTATTTATAACATTTAATCTTTAATAATTAATGAGTAGCTTATGCATATTTTGTAGCTTCTGTATCTGGATAGAACGAAGTATGATCAGATGTATTTGAAACGTAGGGAGGCTATGGAAATCGAGGCTGGTCGATTCGGTATCATGGATATCAAGGGTCCCATGAGTGAAGAGTCATTGGCAATTGAGGTAATTCAGCTTTCAAATTGACTCATCGGTTGATAATGTAATGTACTATAACATACTGATTTGCTATTTTATACTTCCATAGTATAAGTGTTTTATTTTCTTTTCTTTTTAGGATTATGAAACCGCTTTCATCCAGTTGGTTGAGGTTTCAAAAAAGAAAAATATGTTGTTTGATTTTTTGAATGCTAAATCTGTTAAAGATCCAGAGAAGATGAAATTCAAGTTTTTCCAGTCCAAGATTTCTGAAGTCTTTAGTATGGAATCTTTGTTCTATCATGAAGAGCAAACTGTTCTAAAAACTTGAATGAAGAACAAGATACTGAAACAAATGATTATCAAAAAATTGTTGTTGGTAATGAAGGAGATGATAATGCTGTTAACCCTAATCACAAAGAAATTGAAGATCATGTCGAAAAGGAGAAAGATAAGAATTAGAAAGATCCTATTGTGACTAGCAACCAACCAGTTACTTTAGAGAAACAGGACAAAGTGATTTTTGATTCTAATGTTGGTCCTAGTCACAGAAAGAAGTTACCAAAAAAGCTTCGTCTTTTGTTGAAAAATCTATTTCTGATACCGATTTTGTTGTTGATAAAAGTTCAGAATTTGTTGGTGTTGCTAAAAATACGGATGTTGATGTTATGAAGGAAGGTAATTAGGGTGTTGGTGTCGACAAGAGTTGTGTTGTTGTTGTTGAGAAGGAAGGTAATGTTTCAAACCTAAAGACGATCTTGTTCAACATACTGTGGATAGAGAAAAGGAATTTGATGATGATGGCAGCCATGCAAGGAAAAAGCAAAAATAATCTTCTAAAAAGAATGTTGAAATGGATTATGCAAAACTTCCAACAAAGATTTACAATAGGCGTTTACAAGATGACAATGTTAAGCAGAATCCTATTTTTGAGGTAAGTTTGTCTGGCGTTTACAAGATTACCAGGTTTAACAGGTCATTTGATAATAAAGATGTTGAGAAAACTATTCAGGAAGAGGTGCAGCGAAAGAAGAAACGTGGACGTACTCGGAAACCTACTCCTGAAGTTGTTGAAGAGGAAACAAATTCTGATGATGTTCCTATCATAGCTCTGATCCCTCCAAAAATTGTTCCTGTTCAAGTTCAAAAGGTTGCATCAACAAAGACTAGTACCTCCACGATTGGGAGGTAACTGACATTGTTTTGGTTAATGTTTTTTTATTTGTTAAATTCAGATTATGTCACTTTTGTAACTGGCTTTGTCTTCTTTTCTTTTTTTTAGTTCATGTGGTGAAAAAGTGGAAAGGAAGAAATTTGAGAGGTTGACAAAGATTAAGCTTGGAAAAAAGGTTGTAACAAAAGATGGTAAAGGGTTGGACAAGGAGAATCCAGTGGATTTGAAGTAATTATAGTTTGAGTCATGTCATATCATTGTGAAACTTTTTCACGTACTTTATATATATTATCGCTAATCGTCTAAACAGTATTAGTATTTGCAAAACATATGGTAACTGATAATTTTTTACCTGGTTGTTTTTGGTATATGTTTCAGTTGGTTAATTTTTGTATATGTATGGTGCAATGAATTAATTTTTGACCACCTCCCAAGCACGATTATAAGTAAAATCTTTGCCACTTTTTTTCTTATACATCTCGCACGCCTTGTTGAAGACATCAAGATCGTTACAACCGCTTTGCCAAAGACGTGTCTACAATTATAACATAAAAACAACTTTAACATTATAAATTAAACAACTTAAACAATCCAAGAATATTACAAATCCAACAACATTAAAGAAATTTAACAATCCAAGAATAGTACAATTCGAAAATACAAAATCAATTAGTATACTGCTTGGTGGTGCAATCCGTTAAACAAACCCAATGCTCCATTCAATTCCCTCCATTTTGTTGTTAGAGAATAATGGGTCCGATTTTCATTACCTACGGTTTTGTTGAAATGTTCCGAAACCCTTTTCCAAAAACTAGTAGCACTTTGTTCATTCCCGACTTGTTTACATGTGGAGATTTGAATCCACGCTTGCGTCAAAGTTTCCTCATCACTCAACGACCAATGTTGTTTCGGGGCTCTATTTTTGTATCTTTGCTTTGGGATACCAACGTCTTGTTCTTTAACCTCTTGAACTTCAATTCCATCTAAATTCGAAAATACATGAACTTATATCAATTCATATCAACTAACAGAATCATGTATATCATTTTGAAAATTCATATCTATATCTATATATCAAAACAGAATTCATATCTATATCTATATATCAAAACATAATTCATATCTTTACCTATATCAATCGGCTATATCTATATCAATTCATATCTATATCTATTCATATCTATACAAGAACACAAAACACAAAACGATGAAAACAAAATCGGCTATATCACAAAACACAAAACAATGAAAACAAAAATTATATCTATATCTATCATACAAGAACACAAAACAGAAAGTATATCTTGTGGTTGCTCCATTTGCGTTTCGGGCACGGCGTCTTGATCGTATTCCATTTGCGAATAAGTTTGATTTGGTTGAACCAAATCGTTAAACCAGTCAAACTCATTTGCACCGGGGAGGGAGTCGACGTCATCGAGAGAATAAGATTGATTTGTTTGAGAAATAGCGTGTCGTGGAAGAGGGGAAATTGGTTCGGGTCGATAGTATTGTTGCGAGGTCGACCCACTCGCCTGAAATGGATCAACTGGTACTTGATGTTGTTGTGGCGCATGATTTGTTTCGGCTGTTGATACTGGTTGTGGTGTGATCGAACGGGTTGTTGTGGTCGCATCATTTGTTGAGCCCGTCCACGACCACCTTGCGTCTTTGACGTTGAGATTTTCATTCTAGGATCCATATTTGGGTATATATGTTTATGTATATATGTTCTTGTATACAAATATTTAGTGTTTGTGTGGTGTTTATATGTATATATATCAATGGTGGAACCGGTTTGATTAATCCAAAAAAACACCCCTAAACTTTCAAAACGATGCACCTTTAGTCCCTAAAACAGTAACTATACCGTTTGAATTATTTACATTTAACCCCCCCCCCTAACGCTCACCTCTTGCAGCCACACCCCAGCCCTCCGCGAGAATGAAGCTCGCCAACTCCATCTCCCTCCTCAACTCGCCGCAGTGGCGGTCGTAACCTTCACCATCTCGCGAGCTCGCTCCATCTCCCGTGTCATCTCGCTGTCGGCTCCCTCCCCCCCTAAGTAGGTGTATTTAGTAGGCCTCTCTATCACAATTCTTAATATAAGGGATATTTAGCTCTTTAGTCAAATTAGAACAGAGTGGTCTTGTTATGGACAAGTAAAAAGACCAATTTGGTCAAAAAAGTCGTGGCCAATAGTATAATATCACACGGATTAGAATAAGCCAATAGAAGCTATACACGTGGCCACTTATTCTCTCTCTTCTCCCCTCTTTCCATGGCTCCCTTATTCTGCTCGTCTTCAATCTTCGGTAGAAAAAAAAAACCTAACTACTTTTGATTTTCATCAATCATAATCCTATTTCACAAAGATGATTTTGCAAAAAGAATTATCAAAAAAATAAATACAATACCGGAAATTTGAATCCGGAATTCCATCCAATAATCCAATGCAGGTTGGATGAAAACAAGATGTACAAGAATCACATAAAAGTCACCATCTTTGCATATCCAACACTATTCATCATTATTAACCATCACATTTTCATCACTTGATTCCGGCGATTTAGGCCCTTTAAACAAACGATCCTTGTGAGATATAGAGACTTCAAAAACATCATTGTTGAGTTTAAATTAATTTTGGCAGTCAAAAGAGACTTCCCATCTTCAAGAAACATAAAAGTTGGTCTATGATAACTAGATACATCTTTTATTTTATTATATGCATATCCTAATATGTTTTTCCATGCTCTTTGAACAGGAGGAAGAAGCTGTTTATATCTTGAATAAAAATTGTTTATGGGAGATCTTAAAACAAAAGCCTTTCATCAGTGACGAAGAATTCAAAAAGTCACACCATTACCAAAGGTTTCGGGCAGATTTAGAAGCAAGGAAAAGGAAATAGTGCTAATGTGAGTAAACCATCCACCCATGATGATGAAGAAAAGTTCACTGCTTTTAAAAGAGGAAAACCTGTAGAAATTACAAGGGCATCGTTGTTCGGGTACAAGAAGAAAGATTTCAACAAACGGATTGAAGGCATTGGTGTAGTCTTATATGCCGTGCCCTGTGACACCTTGGATTAAGGTACTACTTAAACCATTGTAATTGAATTCTAGTAAAGCTGGCAAAATGTGTGGGGTTGCTATATAATGTAACTTAATTGTATAATATAAAACCCAAATGTAGACTATCGAATTGCATGTTGCAAATTACCATCAAACCCAAAACTTAATTTATCTCAGAACATTATTTAGTTTTGCCGATCGTGAAAAAAACCAAACATTCATGTAATAAAGTCAATAAACGAAACCTAATCTGTTAGGACAAAATAATGTCAAGCATATATATATAATATCTTCATGCATAAATCGCTGTTCTTGTAGAACTAAACACGTAAGGCAAAACGTAATTAAAGTTGGTGTAATTTTTTTTTTTTTATATTTATTTTTTAAACATTTTTCATTTCATTAAATTTACAACAGTACCATGCATATGCTTTAATTTTTTTCCCCCAATCTTTATGTATTAAAGAGGATTAAATAAGCTATGATGGAACATTAAAGTAAATAGTTGGTTGAACAAACAAATTAAAGTGTAAAAGAGTAAAGGGCAACCTCAACTGAAGTCGTAAACTCGATCAAGATTTACTTATCTTTGCTTATCTTTTTCGATGATCAATACCAAAAATCTTGATCGGCCGATTTATTATTATTGTTTTCTTTCTATATTCAGGGTTTAGAGCGTGCTCAAAAAAGTGAAGTATTTTCAAAAAAAAGTTAAATAAAAATTGTTTTTTTTCCATCAATTAATTTGTACTTCAAATGATAATTATCCAAATCGAATCATTTGTCGAGCTAAAGATAATCGTAATCAAGTGTAGCTACCGTTAGCGGTCAATTTAGATAAATCATTCAAAGATCTGTCTGTATAACACAAATAATAGAAGCATGAACAAAACATATATGTTTTTTTTAAGAATGAAAGTCACCCAAATCAAACTACTTGTCGAGATAAACAAGGCCATAACTAATTCAAGTAACGTTACTAGCAAATTTGGACCATCATAATTTAAAAGAGAAAATTTGTTTCATTCGATTTACTATTATAAATACTAATAAAGATTTGATATAGTATCATAATTTCCAAAGCGTCATTAAAATACTTAATTGACATATAATGATTATGTCTATAATGTAAACAAGGATTGTAAAATTGACTGGTCATAAAAGCAATCAACATATATCTTTAGAATATACCAGTGGATTGGAAAAACCTTATAAAAGAACGAATCGTGTCGTACGAAGCAAAACTCGAATTGTTGTTTACCCCGAACTGTAAAAAACCTCACAATGAAACCAAAGTTGTTATTATTATTTTATTAACTAGAAAACAAAAATCAAACCAAAGTGTTGCTCTCGTATTGTTCGACGGAGAGAAACAATTTTGTAGTTTCATTATTTTTAGTATATTAAAGGGTCTTGATAACGTGTTATAAAGTAATAAAAAACAGAATATGAAGAGAAGGAATTGTTTTATTTATTAACAATAAAGAAGGAGTATATATACACAAGAAGTTGGAGTAGGCTCCAAGTAAAAGAAGTAATATAAGAGACCAAATCTCTATAATCATGCATTCATATACAATAATATAATTATTTACAATAAAAATGTCTTAATAAAAACTATTTATTATATTATAAGTTATAAATAACTAAAAATTAATATATTTACCCTGCATATATATTACATGAAGAATAATTTAGTTTTATACATACAACAAACCTCTATCTTATGGGCAAATAACACATATATAATCGCTTATTTAAAAGGCAAAAGAAAAAATAATTTGTGTTTCAAAGTAATAAAGCAAACAGTAAATTACACAGATGGTCTCTTTGGTTTGTGATTTATAAATTCTTTGTCCATTTGTATGAAATAAAACTAGCATTTACAAATTATGTACTTTTTCACTATGATAGTCCCTAGCTTCCCTCATAATTTCTCCAAGGTATATGCATCACATTTTTGTAAAGGAACACATAAGGGTGAGAGACACTCTGAGTGGAAATGTGCATACCTTAAGGACATTCGGTGTAATTTTTTAAAGATAAGGTATGTTTGACAAGGAGCTTTTAGGAGCTCAAAGCTTCAAGGTTTTAGGAAAAAACTCTTACCTAACAAAGTCTTGTTTGGTTGAAAGAGCTATAAGCTTTTAGGTTGGGAGAAAAAGCCCATTACTGCAACAAACGATTAAGAATAGCTAGAAGCTTTAGTCCTTATAATTACTTAAATATCCTCCTAAATAAAATAAAAATCCTCCCAGCCGTTCCTATATCACTATATTCCAACTCTTCTTCCACACGGCCATGATCAAGAAACCATCACAAATCTAATACGCTTTTCTCTTTCAGATTGTCATGTGATTACGTCTGGTATATATGTGTAACCTATTCTATTTGTTTTTAGTTTTCCTTGATGCTCTTTGTTTTCATTGAATCGTTTTAGTTGTTTTGCATTGAAAAATAGATATTAATATTACCTTTAGAGTTTTCTAGTTGGTTTCTGGCCACCACATGCAGATGTATTTTTTTAATATTGTTAACCGATGTACCATGAATTTGTTATTTTATAAGTGGTATATTTATATATATACTAAAAACCAACTGGTTTTTTACAAGTTTCTATGCACATGGTATAACTATACATACATGTAATTTTAAACTCTTTACCTTTTAACCCCTTAAAGATTTTACCTTTTACATTTAAACCCATCATCTTTTACTACTTTACATTTTAACTTCCTAAAGTTTTCTCTTTACTTTTTAACCCCTAAAGTTTTTTCTATTTACAGTTTAGCCCATCAACTTTTACATCTTTACCTTTTAACCCCTTAAAGTTTTTATCTTTTACATTTTAGCCTATCAATAAAATGTTTTATTGTTACAATGTCAAATAAATGTTTGTTGGTGACTTTATCAAATTTGTACCAAAACATTGTCATCTGAAAAGATAATCTACTTGAGTCTCGCCGCAAGGTGTGTAATATAATCTGCGGCAACGTGTTTAAGCTTAATGAATCATTGTTTACGACGTTTCTATAAAAGCTCCGCGGCAACGCGCGGGTGTTTATTTCTAGTAAAGTTCTAGCATGTAACCCTATAAGAGACAAAATCTTATGATGTCGAGATAGAGGGGGGCTGGGCTGGGGGGTGCAATGCCTCCCCCAATAAGCCCAATTTTCATAAATTTTCTTCGGCCCAGTCCATAAAAATTTAACATAGCCCTCCCCAATTCATTGGTATATCCGTCTACTAGCCTCAAAAGAATAATAATAATAAGAATAATATCTTTAAAAATTGAAAGAACAAAACCCTCATCATGAGTCATCATCCGTCGTTCCATCTACCTTCTTTTCCAGATCCATCCATATTCCATATTATTCAAGTAAGGTTTCAATCCTTTCATATTTAAATTAATTCATCTGATTATTCAAATGATTTAATTGCTTCATATTTAATTAAGTTATTGTTATCTTAATTTTTCCTTTTTGTTTACTGGGAATTTGATTTTCCATATATTGCTTCTTCTTAATCTATAATTTAATTCAATTAGTGAGTTATTAATTTAAATGATGAGATTTTAATGTGCATTAGAAGAAAAGAAGTTGTACAAAAGTATACTAACAGCTCTAGTCGAACAACTTACAACTCATTAAATGGATTTTTTCATTTTAGTATGTACAATAGCACTTAATTGTAGATTTTATTGATGTTTTAAAGTCTTATTATTGTTCATTTATATGATAGAGTTCTGTACTTATGTGGTATTAGGCTAAATCATGCGCTACAAACGAACAATTGATTCTTTTTTCAAGCCCCGAATAGATATTCAACAGCCACACTTCAACATTGATAATGTTATGGAAGACGTTCATGACCCACAACCTGAGTTGAACACTAGAGTTGAGCACCAGAATGAACACGAGAATGTTGATATGTCAAATTCACAAGAGATAAAGCTTGATAAATTGATTCGCGATCCCGGCATGCCTCCTCCAATCCTGAGTTATCCAAGTAGCCAACGTGATGAGATTAGACGAGCATATATCAAACTTGGACCTTATCAGCTTCAGAAATCCAAATATCCTTCGAGTCTGTTTTGACCGGTTTCAACAGCAACAAGTGAAAGGGCTTTCTCGGCAATGAAAATTGTGAAAACAAGACTTCATACAAACGAAAGGGCTTTCTCGCAATGTTACTTTTACTTGTTGCTATTTGATTTTAGTGATAGCCCCGTTAACTCGAAATCTTGGCTCCGTCTCTGAATCTCTTATAGTGTAGGAGCTTGATTTAATTTCATTAATATATTGAAATATATGGTTCATCTTTTTACCATCTTCTTTAAGCACCAGACAAACGAAATTAGCATTAAGTTCCTTTTTAATTCTATTGTAAAACCCTTAATTAATAACATCCTTTGTAAATCGATCAGTAGGTATACATTATATATATATATATATATATATATATATATATATATATATATATATATATATATATATATATTGGCTTTGAAGTTCTCAAAATTGCTTACCTCGATATCTTATAATCAAATATATTTATGGTGACTACAAGAAAATCTTGGATTTTCAACGGATTTTCGACGGCCAAAAAACCCGTCCCAAATTTATAACGATTTTCTGGCGGATTTCAGACAGATTACCAAAATATATGATTTCAAAATTTTTTACAACGGATTATGGACAAATTGGCTACTACAAAAAATCCGTCGGCAATCTGTCCCTAAATATTACCTTTTCCAACGGATTTGTGACAGGTCTTAAAATCATAATATATAATATTAAAAAATCCTGCAATATAATAATTCCCTCCTAAATCCGTCCCTAAATATATAATTTACCAACAGATTTGCTACAGACCCTTTCAATAATTAAAAAAAATCAAAAAAATATTAATAATATTTTCTGTCCCAAATTCGTCCCTAAATATAATTATAAATATATAGAAGTTAAAGGTCGTCGCTAATCCGTCGGTAATTTTAAAAATTAGAGTCGGATTAGGGAGGGACCAATATATAATTTTGCGTTTTTCAAGTATACGAGCATTGATATGCACATATATGTACTCATTAAGTGTTTTTATACACATTGAATTCAAATGGTACGATATAGATATCAATAAGGGATATGTTTATTGCGTTTACACCTTTAACCAGGTGTATATATATATAGATGTTAGTTATTGTAAGATAACTATTAACATAAAACAAAAAGACAAATATTAGCCTTTGGATCCTTCATCTAAGATCAGATTAAGAATAAATATAATGATGGCATTTTTTGTAAATGTTTAGAAGTTCAATGGCATGGAATATATCAAAAAACCGTTCCACGTTTGTAGCTTCATTTACCTAATTTATATGTTTAATTAATTAGTTAACACCATTTTTTAAAACTGTACAGTATATTAGTTAATTTATATTTATTTAAATTAATAAATGATATTAAAGAAAGTCTTTTGGTTTCTTTTTATTTTATTTGCTATATCGACTCCCTATTTTTTTTAATCAAAATTGTTAATTAATTTGTGATGACAATGATTCATCTAATTGATTGATTTATTATTCATAACTATTTCGCTTAAACAAATCATGATGCATCACTTTGATAGTCAGTGCATCACAAATTCACAGTTAGTTTCGAAAAATCACATGCGCGTTTTGATATCATTAATTTTCTCAATATAGTTAATCGTTACACATTAGCGACGCATAAAATTTTTTAACACATTTATGACAACATTATCTATTATAATATAAAGTTATAGGCCTAATTGTTTTTTAGCACTTCACTTATGATGTTATTTATGATTGTCATTGATTAAGGTTAATGTTTTCCTTCCTACTCTTCTTGATTTCGTAATTTTTATCCATCAGTGAATGCATGGTTTGTTAGTTGGTTTAAATGAGATGTTAATTATTGCTTGCCAATGAATTAACCTATACAATTGAGGCAAGATCAGTAAATATACGAGAATTTGTATAGCGTGAAGTTGTAAGGGTTGTATCACATAATATACATTAATTCGTGCATTGCATTTTACATATTGAGTTCATATTGTGTTATTTAATGTTTTAATAGATAACAAGTATGAGTATGTTATTTATTTGATTTGTTTACTCAAGAGGTATTATTAATTTGTATATTATTAATTTGTATATGTATGTATGAATGAATCATTCAATGAACGGATTCAGAGGTGCGTCCTTTGAGTGATGAATACTATATCCATAAATTTATCACCTCTTGAGTTCCGGCATCAGTTCCCGCATCATACATCGAGACTATCGAGTTCCCTGCATTTACAATTATACTCTGCTATTAGTTTTTGGCATTCAATATCAGCTCTCCATTTTGCAGCAACTATTACAAATCATATATGTAAATATGGTTTTTGCTCTATATCTTTCTGCAACCTTTCTGTCAGGTAATTTTTATTTGATCCATTTACTTTTTTTTTTTTTTTGATGTAGATTGATAGAAAGCAAATATCTTGAGGTTGGTATTTTATTTTTATTTATTAGTAAAATTTTTGGTTATTACCAAATCTGAATTGAAATATGATGGAAAATTTTGAATTGAAACTCCTTTATTTGTATTTCATCTCTTTTTATGATTTAGTTATTTAAAAGTTGTGAACTTCTTTTTTCTTTGTAATGATATTGATTGTGTCATATTGTAAGGTTACACAAAAGATGTTTGATGAAATGTCCAAAAGAGTGGTTTATGAATTTTCGGTATTATGTTTGTCATATTCTTTGATAATGATTTATATGCATTTGTATATTTATTTTCCGCTAATCAATATTCTCATTTCAAGGTATAAAACTTTAAGAATGTTTAGGATGTAATACTGTAATAGCATCAACTTCAATTTAAGATAAATACAAGTTTATGGTGGGTAGTTATTGAACTTGAAGATGGGCTATGAGCATGGAGCAACTTAAGAAACCCAAGTATGTGTAAACTTGTAGTCAAACAAACTAACTCGTGAACGTTTGTGCAAATCTTTCACATATTCTATTTAAATAACAAGAACATAAGGTGTTATTACACACTTTGATGATAATCTAACATGAAAGAATTTAGTAAATAGAAAGTGCCTCTTATTGTGGAAGCAACATTGCCATTCGTAGAAAAAAAGAATTCCATTGGTATTGAAAAATATACCTATGTAAAGAACCATGAAGAGGAACAACCGATATTAAAATCAATGGAGAAACCCGATTCTGGCGAGATGAATCTATGGGTTTGGTTCCAGAAAAGAACTCCATTGTATTGATGAAAATTCCTATGTAAAGAACCATATGGTCTACATGTTGATATTCCTGCTCATGGAGTGTGTCGACCTATTTAATGTGTTGAGGTTCTTCCTTACGTGTTACTGTTCGCTTGAACGTAATGATGTTGTATGTGTTCTTGCAGATCTCATTGGTTATGTCACGTATGTCGGGGCACCTATAACAAAATCCAATGGCGCGCAGACTGTTGAGTTCAATCTGATTATGGAAGTACATAATATCCCTACTATTTGCTACTTATTTTAATTTTGGATTTTGTCAAAATAGGCCACACTGACCACTGTTTATCTGTATTGATGCGCAGTGGTCGACACATCCCAGTAACGTTATAGGGCTCGACGGGAGAGGAACTGATCAATAGGAAAGGATCAAAACCGGTTGGTTATGTATGCATCCTCACTGCTATGACTGAGAAAAAATATTTTGGTGAGTTTCTTACGTGTCTCAAATGTCAATGTTTTCGTCGTTTGTTGTTCTAACTTTTTTGCACCCTGTTCTGCAAGTGAGCTTGGACTGTCAAGCTCATCGCTGGCTCAGATAATTGATGGTGAGGAATTGCCAATTTTGAAGGTGTTCAAGGCTTAGGTTGTGATTTAACACATGATGCTTTAGTTTGAAAGAGAAAAGCTTCTGCAAATCAGGTATAATGGGTCAAAACGTGTAATGGGTCAAAACATGTTTACGTTGAAATGTGTCATTTTTAGTAGGATAAGATCAGGTAGAGTGGAATTAGAAACTCCGACTGTCCACTTTTCACAGAGATAAATATGTTTTTTATTTTAGATTAAAGATGAAATTGTTATTGCAAGTAAGTCATTACATAGAAATAGATGGAATACAAATAACCCAACAGATAGCGTGCAACAAGTTCATGATCGTTTTTTTGTTGTACAATTCTTCTTGGAATACAAATAACCCAACAGATAGAGGTTTCTTCTATGTTTTAACAAGTGCACCTTTATGTAATGAACAGAAGTTATTAGTTGGAATACAATCTTCTACTTTCTAATTATATGTATGGGTTTTTTTTTGGTAACCTGTGTTTTCCACACTACTTGTAGGGGAGGTAGTAACCACACTGTTTGTAGGGGAGGTGGCAACCCTATTCAAATTGTTCAAATACATCACTTTGCATCACACTTGAAAAGAATCGCAGTTGTCATTCGCATAGAAGAACAATTTTATGCATTTATGAAGGTATGTGAAAGGTCAAAGTTGTAAATACCACTAAATTTATTTAATTCAGTTTCAAAGTTATTGGTGCTGAAATTTCAGGGTGCACCAGAGACCATACAAGGAAGACTGAATGATACATCGGTGTTTTATGTAAGCATATACAAGAGGTACACACACCAAGGATCCCGTGTTCTGGCTTTAGCATATAAGCCTCTTCCGGATATGACGGTTTGCATTATATTATTTTTGGCAACCTTTTGTTTACATAGTTATTTTCATTTGGTTGAATAGTTATAGTAAATAAGCTAGAAACTTGGACAGGGAAGTAGTGGAAGTGGACTCCCTCTTGCTATCCTGCGATATGAAGATATATACCTACTTCTTTCACATAGTTATTACATGACCAGAGGTCCGACGAAAAGGGTAAGGGTAACATGTGACATTAATACATACTCAATAAGACATTTGTACCTCTTAAATATATATATGTACACGCCCTTGCTTAATTATCATATTAGTTGATCAATGTTACGTTTATTCAGTTAGGTAACAGCCCATAAAGTTTGATTCTATAATCTTAACTAAATAAGTTTTCTCCAATTGAACAGACCATTTAAAATCATTCAGCAAGGCAAAACCCGAATATCTAACATACTTATCGATCTTAAATTTGGCAGGTCCTATGCAATTCCCAGATGGAGTCACAGATGATGAAGAGTCCGATGACGATCAAGACAACATGATATAACGGTTCGTTAGGATGAAACATAACAAATTGAGCCGTATGTATACTATATGTACATACAGACACATAATACCTATATATATATGCATACCTCTCTAAACTTATACCAATGACTATGTTAATATTCACAATACATACTTAAATAGATTGTTCTATGTATGTATAAACATTCTATACTTAATGTACTTTCACATACACTGATGTACAGGAACTGGAATGAGTGAAACAAACTCCCCTGAGGACCAGGATGCTGATGAACCCGTTAACAACCCACCAATAAATGAAGATGAGGATATGAATATCAACAACAATGACGTCTAGCTGGCAGAAAAACGAGACGGAAGAAGAGAATATCAATGAATCACGAGAAACCACTCCATCAACTGATTAGGCACAAGATAGTGAAGATGAAAACCCTTCCACACGCAGGCAGTACCTTTTGAGGCCTCGAAAGTTCAAAGCAAGAAATTTGAACCCCGGCGAAGAATCGGAGTTTAACCCAATAGTTGTCACTTAAGATACCCTGGATGTAACAGAAGATCAAAGAAGCAGTCATGAAGTCGTATTTTAAATACCTTTTGCTAAGACTTTATGTACCCATCATTCGATTTTGTTCACCTTTAATACGGGTTTGAATGATGCTATTCTATCATAATATCTTTTGATATCCTACTACATTATTGTGAACTATGCAATCCTGCTTCATATAGTTCTGCAAAGTTTACTAAAATGCAATCAACAGTTGGACAGTTGTATCATTCACAAAAAAAAAACAAAAACTAAAAGCAAAGAACAGAACTACAAAATACAATCTAATTACCCAATTCCAAACAATCATAAGAAAAACCCTCAAAGGAAGACAAACAATCAAAACAACCCGTGAAGCCCGGCGGTGCAACGCACGAGCCTTCACTTTAGTGATACATAAAAATATAAACACTTGTCTTTTTTTATTTTTCTTTTTATAAACCTTACAAAATATATTGTGTTCATATTTTTGATGCACATTGATTATTCAATAATGGAATTGATGCACAAGTATTTATGTAATAATTGACGCACAAGTATAATATGCACAACACCTTGCAAAAATGATAAAATCACATAATATGTTGTAAACATTGATGGACAAGCATTATGTAAGAAGTGATGCACATATATTCTTTGAACAAAATATGTTATAAATACTGATGTACAAGTTATAATCTAGGTAAAATTACAGATGTGATAAATAATAAATTCATACGAGTATATTATATAATAGTTATGAATGTTGGCGGTTTAAATGAAATCCTCCACTTTTTTGTGAAAAAGAAAATAGTACTACATAGGATGAATCCAAACAAAATAGGCTCAAATGTATTATTGAAATAATATAGTCCACTAAGAAACCAAAAAGAATAAAAAGAAAGAATCGTTATTGCTGCTAATAATCTCTTCATACTTTTTAGCGATGTTATAAGATAAATTTCTCGATACGTTGCAGCTCCTTTTCTTCTTCAATTCACAGCCACCAAAATACATAAAGAATTGGCTATCAAGTCGATTTCAAATTCAAGCTTGGCATTGGTATATACGTCGACCAAATGAAATACAATGTTAAAAATGCCCTTTAGTTAAATATTGATTTTTTGAAATTCTCATGCCACATGTCATTTTCATATGGTGTCTTACTTGTTTTATATTAATAGTTGTTTTATTTTACCCTTGACCTATATATATATATATATATATATATATATATATATGGAAAAGGGAATATAAGGCTGTCCGGCACCTAAGCTTAGGTGTGGAACCCCTCACATACTAATATTTTATTATTTTTTGTTTAATGAATAAATGCATGGGCCCCCATGATTTTTATGGATTAAAAAAACAATATGTGAGTATTCCATACCTAAGCTTAGATAGCCGACAGCCTTATATTCACATCCCCCATATATATATATATATATATATATATGTAGTTTTACACTCGAATCAGAGTATTTGTACATCAACTCGCACGGTGTGTGAGTTTGTATACTTTTTAATTTTCAAATATGGTTATTTAGTGATATAATTATATGTAAGAATGAGTGTTAATGCATTTTCGAGATAATGGTATTCTTAAAAAATATATATATAAATAAAAAGTCGTCCCAAATCTGTTGGTAAATTTAAAAACACTTAGAGACGGATTAGGGAGGGACCAATATATAATTTTGTATTTTTCAAGTATAGGAACATTGATATGCACATATACGTACTCATTAAGTGTTTTTATACATACGAAGTTGAAATGGTACGATATATATAGCAAGAAAGATATGTTTGTTACGTTTACACCTTTAACCGAGTATATGTATAGATAGACTTTTATATTCGAACTACAACGTTTGTGCATAAATTCGCACGATGTGTGAGTTTGTACACTTTTTAACTTTCAAATATGTTTATTTAGTGATAAAGTTGTATGTAGGAATGAGCGTTTATGCATTTTTGAGATATTCGTATTCTCAAATCGTATATAAATAAAAAGTCGTCCCAAATCCGTC
The DNA here is from genome assembly GCF_010389155.1 of Erigeron canadensis. NCBI lineage: Eukaryota > Viridiplantae > Streptophyta > Magnoliopsida > Asterales > Asteraceae > Erigeron > Erigeron canadensis. The sequence continues at coordinate 7,360,200 of NC_057767.1, read as the reverse complement.
GGTAAAATTTATAATTAGGGACGGATTTGGGACGGAAATAGAAGTCCGTCTCCAATCCGTTGGTAAATTTAAAATTTATAGACGGAAAGTAATATGTCGACAAAGTAAAAATTTAAAATAACTTTGTAGAGACTAGTTACTATATGTAATTAAATAAAAATGGTTTTCTTTAATCTTAAACTATAATAACAATAAATTTATATAACGTAACTACATTGTTGAAATATAATTTCATTAAAATATACATTGCATTTGTTATAATTTATAAACGTTACATATGTGTTTTATACAATAAATCTATATATATTATTATAATTTGCCACATGTTTTATAATTTTAATTGACTGCTTCAAACTTATCTATGGTTAATTAAGATCAACCTTACACAATTATAAAAGTATTCAGTTTAATATATTTTTAATTTTGCAGAAGATCTTTTTCTATATATTAAAATAACTTGTAAGTTTTCAACTATATATTACAAAAAGCTTTGAAAATTGGTTAAAATTTAAACTACACTCATTTTCTAGTCCTGTTCTTTTGCCAATAAAAAAGTTAGTCACATTATTGTAATATAGAGTAGCCAATAAGAAAGCCCCATCACCCCACACATGGATTCCAATCTAATGGTTCACAATCTCTCTCAACAAACACATCAACCCCAAAATTTTATCCAAAGGCTTACAATTACCCTTAAAAGCACAAAACCAAACCCCCAATCCCACAATCAAGTTGCCTGACTTTTTATTTATATGTTTGTTATTTCCTCTTTTTCTCTAGTAAACCATAGGATATAGTTCTTCTTCTTTTTTGAATTTATGCCATTTTCTTAAATCAATAAACAACCCACTTCTCCTTTTCCTTATTAGTGTTGCTGCAATCTTGTTCTTTTATATTCAATAAAAAGTATTGTCGGAAAAAAATGTGCTGAAGAAATAAGTTATTCGTGATGCTACTAGGAAGACGCCGGCGACGACGGCAATGGATATGGTTTCCGACTTTCAAATGCCAGGACCATAAACCTATATACTTTTTGATATTAAAATAGATATTTGGTTCATGTATTATCTTATTTTAGATCTGAAACATTGAATAACGTATGAGTGGAAATTTGTTATAGAGATTGTTTTTTGTATGTAGATTATACTTTATCTAGATTATAAGTTTGTTGTAAATAAAAGTATATTAATATCGTTTCGATGATGTATTCGCTTTAGAAAATTGTATGTGTTCCATTCCATATATTTTTTTCCTAGAGGTGGTGTTTCTTCGGTCAAACGACGAGGTTGACTATTTTTGGATGATGGGGATTTTACTCAGAAGTGGGTTTATATGTTTGTGCAGATTTTTTGGTGTTTCTATGTTTGTATTAAAAGGGTATATTGATGCTAATAAATCGATTGAATTTTAATTCAATCGATTAATTTTTTTAATTGCATTAAATATTTTAGCAACGGATTAGGGACAAAAAATTCCGTCAGTAATTTAGCCTCTCGTTTTTCCGTTGCAAATTTTTCATTGAAAATCTGTCGTAAATTGTGTCCGTCGCTAACCTAAGCCGTCTGGAATCCGTTGAAAACGCAGTCCGTCGTTAATCCCTCTAAAAATTCCCAACAGAAACTAACGTTGAAATGCCGTTTTTAATTTACCTTCAGTTGGTAATTCTGTGGCTAAAATTTATCAAGGGCAATTTTTGGGTCGGACGAAATCCGTTGAAAATCTGTTGTTAAACATGTTTAGAGACGGCTTTGGGACAGATTTTGCTGTCTCTAATTTTGAATTTTCTAGTAGTGTATAGTTACTTAGCTACATGATGTTAGTAACCGTGACACAAACAACAAATGAGATGAAACGAGTTCGCAACAGTCTTGCTACTTTGATATGGAATGCACGTCATTAATGGTTTAGTATTATTATATTATGTTTTCGAATGTTTGTAAGTAACTACGTTTTATTTCATCAAAATGACCATGTGAAATTTTATTATGAAAGAAATTGATTATATTTTTACTTATGTCTATTTTTGTCATTTTATACATTTTATTAAAACCTACAGCTACGTACCCTGCCACTGCCTGCCAAACATCTTTTGTTGTCCACCCAGCTATAGCTTACAGCTTTTAGCTACAGCTACCAGCTAGTTTTGCCAGACATACCCATACAGAAACATGTAATTTTGACAAACCACGTGACATGGATCATCTGTGTAAATACTTTGATTAAATAACTTAAATATTTATAACTCGTGGTTGTGTGATTATTCCCAGAGTTTGATCAACTTAACCAATGCAAATCATTAATTACCGGTAATTTTATCCTCGTCAACATTGGACTAGTCCGGTGTTAGGGTGTTCATTTGGTCGGGTTTTGGGAGAATAGAGTTATTCGATTTGGGTTATTCGGTTTTTTAGGAATTAGTAAACCGTCCATTACCCAATCCATACATGTGGCCACCCAATCCAAATCACCCAAATTAAGTTTGGGTCATTTGGTCGGGTTTTGGATTACCCAAATAATAAACGTTTTCAAGTTTTAATTTAGTATATCTGAATAGTCATGCAATCCGAATGTTAATGTACACCATTTTGTTTATTCATGGTAAGGTTATTCAAATAACTACGTGTATTAAAATTTTTTGGATTAAATTATTAAAATAATTTAAGTGGTATTTATGTCATTTAATTTAGGTTAATTATTATATAGTTTTATTAAACATGCTTAATCGGGTTTCGGTTGGGCCCCAATTGAAAATTTGCTAAACCAAAATCAAACCATTTAACAACTTCCTTAATCAGTTTCATCCAAACAACAAACCAAATCCAAATAATCCAATCCAAATAGTACACAAGTCAAATAAATTGGGTGGGTAATTCGGTTAATCTGAATAATGAACACCTCTAGTCCGGTGACAAAACTCAACATATGTATAACTTCAATGATCATCACGTACGTACATCATATTAATTAAATTAAAACTGAAAAATGAAAAATTAGTAATATATATTAACTTAATACTTGATCTGAAATTTTACACGTAACATATTAAGCCTCGATCAATAGTCAGCTTCCATTGTGTTTTGGTCGTTAACGCAAATGACATTTATTCATGTTATTCGAAGTAACCTATACGTATGGTAGTCATTAGTCAAGCACCAATTAATTAATGCTGGACTTCCACAGTATAACCGGTCTTATATATGTTCTAGCTACTTTCACACTATAAAGTTACTAGATACGTAGATATATAAAACCAATATCAACCTTCAATAGGTAGCTTAATTTCAATTCATTGTTTTTTTTTGGTCAATAGTACTTCTATATTGAAAGCCTGATTCAATTCATTTGTGGAAATGAAACCATACGATCATTGACGCAACATATGTAAGGGCGTGTCACCTATATAATACTACTATAGGTATTATGAAACTATAGGTCAAGAGTCAAGCACTAATAATGACCTAAGCATCAATCCAAGTATGTTCGACTTCCACACTACTTAATTACTATATATATAATTAAAACTAGCTAGCTAGAAGTACGTACGTACTCCACCTTCAACACATATATAACCAAATACTTACAACAATGGAAGTAACTATAATTACTATCATTATAATTTTCATCCTCTTTTTAGTTTCTTACTTACTCGTGACCGTATATCTCTGTGGTCGCAAGTTCTCCGACCTTCCGCCTACTGTCTTCCCAACTCTCCCCATCATCGGCCACCTCTACCTCGTGAAACCCCTTGTGTACCGGAATTTCGCAAAAATAAGTGAAAAACACGGCCCCATTGTCTACCTTCGCTTAGGTTCCCGCCACGGTCTCTTAGTATCCTCCCCTTCTATTTCCAAAGAATGCTTCACTAAAAACGACATAACTTTCGCAAACCGGCCCCAATTGCTATTTGGCAAAATCATAGGAAACAACAACACTAGTCTTGCATGGGCATCCTATGGTGAAAACTGGCGCAACCTACACCGCCTTGCTTCTCTAGAGATTTTATCGTCTCATCGTCTTAAAGAGTTTCATGGCATACGAGTCGATGAATGTAGGCTTATGATACGTAAATTACTGTCTACTTCTTCGGTTAATCTGAAGACGGTTTTATACGATCTCACGTTAAACGTCATGATGAGGATGATATCAGGGAAGAGATATTTCGGTGTAGAGAATCTGGATATGATGGAAGAAAGAAAGCGGTTTAGGGAGATATTCGACGAGGCGTTTTTTCTTGCTGGTGCTCCGCATATTGGGGATTACTTGCCGATTATGAGTTGGTTTGGAGTGAAAGGTTTGGAGAAGAGGATTGTAGCGTTACACGAAAAGTTAAGTGTTTTTCTTCAAGGATTAATCGAGCAACTTCGAATATCGAAAGTGGAAAATGAAAGGAAGACAGTGATTGAAGTATTGTTATCGCTACAAAAATCAGATCCAAAATACTACACTGATCAAATGATTCGAAGCTTTGTGGTGGTAACGTCTCACTAGCTAGTATTTTCTCTTCTAATATATATTTTGTGGCAGATTCTCACATATTTATACATTTGTCATACACATAGTTAGGTTAAATTGCTTTTTTTACGTACTAGCTCATTTTTTTATAAAAACATACACAAATACATCTTTATATTTTATCTAGCTATCAGCCGGCCGGATACGATTTTTAAGCAAATAATGGATATATTATCTATGTGTGATCAGGTTTTGTTAGCAGCAGGGACAGACACTACAGCAGGAACAATGGAATGGGCTATGTCACTTCTGTTAAACCACCCACAAATTCTCAAAAAGGCACAAAACGAAATCGATAGTGTTATTGGCAACGCACGTTTCATCGATGAAACTGACTTGGCTAGTTTACCTTACCTTCATTGTATAGTAAACGAGACACTACGATTATATCCAGCCGGCCCTTTACTATTCCCACGTGAGTCATCAGAGGATTGTGTTATTGGGGGCTATACGATCCCGAAAGGGACCATGTTGATGGTAAATCAATGGGCTATACATCATGACCCGAATATCTGGACTGAGCCTGAAAGGTTCAGTCCGGATAGGTTTCTTGGGCTGCAAGGTTCACGAGATGGATTTCATTTTATGCCATTTGGGTCTGGAAGGAGGAGATGTCCAGGAGAAGGGTTGTCGTTTCGTGTACTTGGAATGACTTTGGGTTCGCTTATCCAGTGTTTTGATTGGGAACGAGCCGGTCAAGAGATGGTTGATATGACTGAATCACCGGGACTCACTTTGGCTAAGAAATTACCCTTGGTTGCAAAATGTAGTCCGCGGCTACAGATGAAGGATCTATTGTCCCAACTTGGGGTTGGGGTTCCTTTCTGCCATTAAGTTTTATATTTACGAGCATACTACCTGCGCAATGCGGCGGCGGTGACATTAGTTGCGATGTGGTGACGTCGGCGTCAAGTGGTGTTGGTAATTGATACAAAGATATTTGATTTTTATAGATAGTGAATATCTTTTAAATGATTGTGGAATGGTAGTGTAAATTAATTAAGGGATAAGTATCTTGGAATGTAACAAACTTTGAACGAATGTCTATAGTAGGAAATAACTAAAGTTGTATGTATTGTATGTAAGAAAATGTATTCAACCAATTAAAATCAGACAAGTGACACCTCTATATGGTTGTCACGTATGTTTTCTTACATACAATAAACATTTTTTAAAGTTGTTTACATACAATACACACAACTTTAGTTATTTCCTATTATACACATTCGTCCAAAGTTTGTTACATTCCAAGATACTTATCCCATTAATTAATTAAGGGTAATATGGTAATTTTGCATATCCTAAAATTGTAAACTTTTCAACAAAGGGGTATGATTTTTATATAGTTGTATAAAAGTATAGATGATAATATATAGCAAAATGTACACCTCGTTAATTATATGCTTATTAGCATTATACCCACGATATCTAGTGAAATTAAAACTTTTTTTTTATAACTAGGATTGTTTTATTATAGTTGTGTCATTTACGTTTACTTACGGTGTTAACTATGCATAGTGTGATAATATATCTAACACATATAGTATATAGGTTGGGATGCCGTGATACAAGAAGTCAAGAAGTAGAGCAAAAAGCAAATACATAATTTATGTGGTTCATTTAACCCGTTTTCTGAAATAGACGGTTTTTAATTGAGTCGTACCCGGTTATGGATCAGTTTCTATTAAGAAAAAGAGAGAAAAATAAAAGAGAAAAGTCGTTAAATAGTAGTGAAAATAAAATGCCTATGTTATCCGGAAATAGTTTGGGCTATGATATAATGTTGGGACTTCCGAAGGAACCTTTATTCTAAGAACTAATTTTTTTTTGGTAAGAAGCGTGAGAACACTTAAAATTTCATATTGGATCACATGTTTTTTTTTGTTCATTCACATGTGAAACGTTATAAAAATATATGTTGCAGAAGAAATTTTTTTTCAGGACCTTACATATAGTCGTATGTCACATGTGAACAAATTCGTTCACAAGTTCATAAAAAGCTATTTTGAAGGTTTTTTGAAAAAGTTTCTTGTACAACATATATTTTTTTTATCATTTCACGTGTAAATAAAAAAAAACATATAAACAAATATTTATTTTAATAGTTTTCACAGTTCTTATAAAAGTTAAGGAATAGGAAACTCACTTCCAAATACAAGTTAGGACCAGTAGTATGGAGGTGGTCCGCGTAACTTTTTGGGCCATGGTTTCTTTTTTGGCGTACGTAGCAGGTAGCATTGTAGGCTTGTAGCAATGTAGCATGGAAAATTGGTAATCGAAAGATTTTAGATTACTTTCAATATATTTTCTTTTGACAATTAGCGTAGAACACATACACTATAAAAGTGAAAGGATAATTGAATAAATACATCATTTTTTCTACTAGATTTATTAAATTGAATTCAATGACCATAAGAGTAAATACAGGTATAGAGACTGTTTTCAAATTCAATTTAAATGATAAAAAATAAATTTCAGCTTTCGCGAGAACCAATTAACCCTTGACCCATGACTTTAGAGGCAACAATATCAACCACTTAATACAACCATATTACTTAGCAAAATATAATCCTTTGCTTGTTTAAGAACATTGATTTGTAGCATTTCCCCTTAACTTACTGCAAAGTTTATAGAAAACTATGATGTTTTATGTGTGTCGAATTTTTTAGTAAAAAAAAATGTTATGGAGGAAGGTTAATAGTAATACCAACTCCACTAAACACATACAAACTAAAACTAGTCGACAGCGGGCTCTAACTCTCTAGGTAGTATCAAAATTAAATTAATCAATTTATGGAGCCTAGTTGAACAATGACTATGGACAGTTGGCTTACAAAGTATAGCCTTTATGTTACCTGACACCGAAGGATATATGGGTTTTGCTCGCCGGTGATTTGCCGGGGTATATATGAATACAATAATGGTTACTTTTCAAAAAAAAAAATAAAAAAATATCATTTGTGTAATTTGGTTTTTTGGCGCTTAAGAAATGGGGAAGTGTTCGGCAAGCAACATCAAAGATAAGGAACGAGCTGCTCTTCGACTTGAAAGTGAATATTTATTAACTTTGGTACTTGTCTTGATGTAAGAAGTCTAAAGTTACAAGATAATTTGGATCCAAAAAAAAAAAAAATCCAATGAACTTTTGTAGTAGTTTTCATTTCTTAGATTAAATTCTTTTCAACCTTTTTAAGTTTCTTAATAAAGCAACCATTCGAAAGGATAAATAATAATAGTAAAATTACAGCCTTTAAAAATAATGAGGAGCCTTACGATTTACGAATGGTGAAACTGTCTACACGTAAATATAGATAATAAACATAACATAGAATGAAAATGCAACACTTTTTTAGTAATCTTGAGCTAAAAGAAATAGAACTCCCGAATATATTATTGTTCCTCAAGAACAACATTTAAGCCAATCCAATAACAAAAGTATTTATAACGAATTCAAATGTACAACTCAAATCTAACGATCAAGCCGAATTGAAAGTTATAGATATCGTTTAATTTGGGTGTTTCGTCTCATTGAAGTACACTATTTTAGAATGCAGACATTAAAAACGAATAAATTGGTGGAAACCCTTTGTCACATGTATCATTTTCGCATCCAGAGTGCATGTCACCTAAAATTCATACACGGTGAAATTTTTTGGATTCCAGATCATTAATTCTCTATTAACGTGGTTTCGATCCTCCTCTTTTGAAATGCCAATGCATATAATTAAACTAAGCATATAATCCTTACTTTCCAGTTCAATTCAATAGAGTCAATGATATGATTGTGCACCAAATAGCGCTAGTACTTGAAAGCTTCTTTTGAGATAACATGATAAGGGTTAGGGTTTATTGGCGATTCTCCGGAGGTACGACAATGCCTCTTTACGCCAATAAAGTAGGTGTTTTAGGGTTATGGATAGGGTTTTCGGCCGATTGAATGATCGTGCATATGAGGGGTTCCTTTTGGAGGACAAGATTATGGTTTAATCTTTACTACTCCTTTGAGTCAATATCTAAATATCATGTTTATCCGATTTAGTTTCCTTAAGAGAGAGAATCAGATTTGGTAACTATATCTATTCACCTAATTTGGTGAATATTTTCTTATCTTTGGAAAAGATTTATGTTGATCTTCGTAAGAGATAATCCTCATAGGAATCAGATTTGATAAAGGTATATATTCACCTTTGATGAATATCTTCTTATCTTTGGAAATGATTTATATTGATCTTCAATTTTTTTTAAGTACCTCCGTGTGTATGCTCTTCGTGAGGATGCTAGCGCTTCATATCGTATGATCTTTGTATAGCGAATTGGAGGGGTATACCATTAGTCAGGTATGCTTCCTTCCAATATTAATCTTACATTGGAATAATGATATGAACAAATGGTCTTGGAATATATTCGGTTCAATTAATTATAAAAAAATGTTTCAATTAATTAAGATTCCTTAATAGTATGATGTTGGGTTGTGCTAAGCGATTATTTTAGCACCCAAATAGTTAAAAAACAACAGTGCCTCTAAACTCTGAGCGAGAAAGGATCAAATGCTCCACCGTCACTCTCCTTGAAATCCTAAGCTGCTCCAATATCTACATCTATACTTTATTATATATAAAACAAAGGGTTACTGAACTGGTACCTGATGTTTGCTATATATTACTAGTTTCATACCTAATGTTTTATTTCTACTCAGACCATACCCAACGTTTTAAGAACCCCACTCGGACCATACTTGGAGTTAACAGCCGTCAAAGGTCCGTTAAAAACACACACGTGAGGTATGAAACTTGTAAATTTCAACAAACATCGGGTACCATTTCAGTAATTAACTCTTATTATTATTATTATTAATCAAGAAAATATTATTGTTAATGATTATTATTTAGCAATAATTTATAACTTTATAAAAAATTATCACTATTTATATATTTACTTTTATTTTATAAAATAATATTTTATTTAATAACATTTTATTTTTAGTTTATAAAATTTATTATTATTTTATATAAAAAAACTAATGTTATTTAAAGCACCACTTTTTATTTTGTGAAAAAAAAATACTACTATTGTTATTTTAAATAAAATTTTAAAGAAGTACTTTTTAATTTGCAAAAAAAAAAAAAATAAAGGTCAAATTGTTGTTTATAAAATAAAAAGTACTTCTTTAAAATAAAAAGTACTTTTTTAAAATAACATTCGAATTGTTGTTTATAAAATAAAAAGTACTTCTTTAAAATTAAAAGTACTTCTTTAAAATAAAAAAAATAACGGTCAAATTGTTGTTTATAAAATAAATAGTATTTTTTAAAAATAAAAAGTACTTTTTTAAAATTAAAAGTACTTCTTTAAAAAAATAAAAAGTACTTCTTCAAAATAACGGTCGAATTGTTTTTTATAAAATAAAAAGTATTTCTTTAAAATAAAAGGTACTTCTTTAAAAAAAAATAAAATGTACCTCTTTAAAATAAAAAAAATAACGGTCGAATTGTTCTTTTTTTTTTGCAAAATAAAAAATACTTTTCTAAAATTTTATTTAAAATAATAATAGTAGTTTTTTTTTTCACAAAATAAAAAGTACTTCTTTAAATAATATTAGTTTTGTTTATAAAATAATAATAAATTTTATAAACTGACAATTAAATGTTATTAAACAAAATATTATTATATAAAATAAAAGTAAATATATAAATAGTGATAATTTTTAATAAAATTATAATTTATTGTTAAATAATAATCATTAACAATAATATTTTCTTGATTAATAATAATAATAAGAGTTAATTACTGAAATGGTACTCGATGTTTGTTCGAATTTACAGGTTTCATACCTCACGTGTGTGTTTTTAACGGACCTTTGACAGTCTTAACTCCAGGTATGGTCCGAGTGGGGTTTTTAAAATGTTGGGTATGGTCCGAGTGGAAATAAAACGTTAGGTATGAAACCAGTAATATATAGCAAACGTCAGGTACCATTTCTGTAAAAACCCTAAAACAAACTACATTAATTTCTTTTCAACTTTCTACCTTTAAAATACCCAAAAACACTAAATTTCAAACATATTTTTAACTCACACACTAAATTTACCCAATATATATATCCCTAAAATATTTTTCAACCATATTTATTCAAACTATTTTTATTCATTAATTTAAATATTTCCACTTAATATCTTTATAATATTCTTAACAAAATTAATTACAAAAGATACATCTTAATCATAAAATAACTACACTACTATTTACATCAATTAGTTTTAGATTAATAACCACATCGTTACCACCACCGCCACTATCACCAATCATTTCCGTTACCGTCGCCGCATTGCGCGGATACTCATCTCGTAATGTAATGGGAAAACGGAAGAGTCTCTATAAAATTGGAATATATTTAGAAAAAATTAACAGATTTGATTACCTCTCCCGGCCTCAATTCTCTAATTTTCAACTTTCTCTGTAATCTCTTGTCATCATTTATTCATTTATTGTTGTCTTGCACCACTAGGTACACGACGTTGTTACCACCACGCACCTCGAGTATTTCTCCACGCAAAATATTTTTAGATAACTTTTTAGTTTGTAAAAACATAGAATATTTTTGAACAAATAAAATTGTATAAGTTTATAAATATAATTAGTAAAAGATTTCCTTTTTTGAGCGCAAAATCTGATTCTATGAGTTACGAAATTTGATATTCTTTGTTATCTGTTCTTTCAATTTTATTAGTATTTAAAATACTTTTATTATTCTCTCCTTATTTTTAAACTATTGAAGTGATGTTATCTTTTTTGAAGTAAAAAATTAAATTTTGGTTTTTTTTTTATTCGGTAAATATTTTACATTCTGTTTATTTGGAAATCGACATCAAATATATTATATTGTCTCAAAATGTATAAATTATGGCGTGTTACTACGACAAGCTTTTAAGTCAAGTCAACCGTTATCTAGAAGAAAAAGATAAAATTAGTCCAAGAGTCAAAAAGTTAGAAAAACCAACCCTCCTTCATCCATTCTGCACGTCATAGGAAAAATTGAATATCACAACACAAAGAACTGTCCCATTCCCATTTTCATTTTTCAACATTCACGCCCCCTTTTAAATCCAAAAATCAAACATCACAAAAATCACACAAATACACACTTCAACAATGGAGGTTCTATATCTATACATTTCCCTCATAATCCTTCTATTTTCTTACCTCTTCACCACCCATTTTCGTCGTAAATCCGCCACTCTTCCACCAACTATCTTCCCATCCCTTCCAATAATCGGCCATCTGTACCTTTTCAAACCGCCACTCTATCGTACCTTAGCCAAACTTGCATCAAAATACGGTCCGATTCTTTATCTCAAATTTGGCTCTCGACGTGTCGTAATAATCTCTTCCCCATCTGCCGTCGAAGAATGTTTCACAAAAAACGACATCGTTTTTGCAAACCGTCCTAAAATGTTATTTGGAAAAATAATAGGTGTAAATTACACTAGTCTTGCATGGGCACCTTATGGTGATAATTGGCGTAACCTTAGACGTATAGCTTCTATTGAAATACTATCTATTCATCGTCTTAACGAGTTTCATGACATACGTGTGGAAGAAGCAAAGTTTTTAAACCGTAAATTGTTACTTAATTCGTCTTCACAAGTGGCGGTCAAGGCGGTATTTTATGAACTTACATTGAACATTATGATGATTATGATATCTGGAAAAAGGTATTTTGGTGGTGAGAATCCGGAAATGGAGGAAGAAGGGAAGCGGTTTCTCGATATGTTAAATGAGACATTTGTGTTAGCTGGTGCGACGAATGTTGGCGATTATTTGCCGATTTTGAGTTGGCTTGGAGTGAAAGGTTTGGAGAAAAGGTTGATTAAGTTGCAAGAAGAAAGAGATGTTTTCTTTCAAGGGTTGATTGAGCAACTTAGGAAAAGTAAAGGGAGTGAAAGTGGAAATAAGAGGAAGACTATGATTGAAGTATTATTAGCCTTGCAAGAATCAGAACCTGAATATTATACTGATGCTATGATTCGAAGCTTTGTGCTGGTAAGATCCTTAATGATTATTGTGTTTTCATACTAATTATTGATCAATTACGAATCAATTCTTTTAAAAATGATTCTAGATATGTCAAACGGGTGAAAATTCAAACTGATATGATTTTGTTTAATTGAAAAATAAGAAAATTGGAAAATATTGCCCCGGGTTATGTGATGAAAAGATAACTCTGTGTTATGTTTATCATGTTGTAAAAAAATGATATTTGATCACATTGCATTGTTTTTAAAAATAGTAAAGGTGTATTAGAGTTATTGACTTATTATCATTTTAACAAAAATCAAAAATACAAATGAGCCTTGCATTAGAAATCAATTTTCTAAAATGATATTTGAATATTTGATCACATTGCATTATTTCTAAAAATAGTGAATGTGTACTGGAATTATTTCTAAAAACGATTGTTTTTATAAGTCTATTATATCCGTGTGACATCTAATCAAATTATCAATGTGATCAGGTCTTATTAGCAGCTGGAAGTGATACTTCGGCCACAACAATGGAATGGGCTATGGCACTTATGCTAAACCACCCACAAGTTCTAAAAAAGGCCCAAGACGAAATCGATAGAGTTGTTGGCAACAATCGTCTTGTTGATGAATCAGACATAGCTAATTTACCTTACCTTCGCTGTATAATAAACGAGACACTACGATTAACCCCTCCTGGCCCGTTACTAGTTCCACACGAGGCATCAGAGGATTGTGTTGTTGGTGGCTATACCATCCCAAGTGGGACGATGTTGCTTATCAATCAATGGGCCATACATCATGACCCAAAGATTTGGGCCGACCCTGAAATGTTTAAACCGGAAAGATTTGAAGGGCTGGAAGGTACACGAGATGGATTTAAGCTATTGCCATTTGGGTCAGGAAGGAGAAGTTGTCCTGGAGAAGGGTTGGCGGTTCGTGTGATTGGGATGACTTTGGGTTCAGTGATCCAATGTTTTGATTGGGAACGGATGAGTGAAGAATTGGTCGATTTGACCGAAGGTCCTGGGCTCACAATGCCTAAGGCAGTACCGTTGGTCGCCAAGTACAAACCGAGGCCAGAGATGAAGAATTTGTTGTCCCAACTTTAAGTTGAATTAAGGATACCTATCTTTTTGTTCCTATACAAATTGGTGATGAATCATGTAACGTTTCACTGTTTCTAGCCTTTTTTGTATTTTTTGGATTACGAATATTTGTATGATTCTATATAGTTTTAATCTAGAAAACATATATATAAATAGTAGTATATACGACTCAATAGTAATTTTGTCACTTATTCGGTTGCGTCCCCGGCCTGTTGATGGGTCAAGTTAATTTTCACATGTATAAACTATAAACACCCGGTTGGCAGGGCAGCTCAAGGGTCATCTCGATCGATCGGTAATGTAGTGTTTAATTTCTTTATGACACTTAACACATATGATTAGTTACACTACAAATTATATTGCATTTGTTCACACTTTTAGGTGAGTGTGAACAAATTAAAAATTTTGTCACGCTTTTTAATGTGTAGAAATATATTGAATTAAAAGTGTGTGTAAATTTCTCCACACTAAAAAGTGTGTAGAAATAAAAAAGTTACCGTGAACAAATGAGGTGTGACAAAATAACTATGAAAGTTCACACTAAAAAGTGTGAACTTTTATTTATACACACTTTTTAGTGTCGATAAATCTCCATACACTTTTAATTTAATATATTTCTACACACTAAAAAGCGTGACAAAATTTTTAATTTGTTCACACTCACCTAAAAATGTGAACAAATGCAATATTGTTTGTAGTGTTAATTAATTATGTTACAATTAGCCTTTCAAAAAAAAACTATGTTACAATTAACCACCACAAGGTGGTCTGCCGCTCCAACTACCACCACCGCCACCATCACCACCACTTGCTTTACTACTACCATCACCACCTGTTTTACTATCGTCACCATCACTAGCCATATTGTCTCCACCACTACCACATGCCACCGCCACCTGCTCTATTGACCTATTGGATGACTTCTCAATTGAGGAGTAATTCAAATGAAACTAACAATGCTGTTTTTGGTTTTCATCCGATTGGCAATTCACTCTTTGGTCCGCCACCACCTATCACCACCACCACCATCAATTGTCACCACTACCACCCCCCATTTATTCTATTGTTGCAACTACCACCACTTCCTCTACAACTATTGCCACCAAATGTTTTAATATCACCACCACCTGTTTTACCGCTGCCACCACTACCGATATCTGATACACCATCACAACCACCAGTGACTGCCACCATCACCACCACCACACCACCTCCTGTTCTACTAACACTATTTGCCATTACCACCACTTGCTCTACTGCAACCACCACCACAACTATCTTCGTCACAACCACCACCTCTTACTCTACCGTCGTCGCCGTCACCATCATCACCACCTATTCAATATACATTATTGTCTATTAACCAAGTTAAATTAATAACAATATAATGATAAAAATTTTTATATATATGCTAGCCAACATTATTGATGCGATGATAATATACCTTAATTAATATTATTTTGATTTTTCTTTTCTCTTTCTCATGAACCAATTAACCTCCCCCTTATATTACTCAAAGTCTAAGTGCACACACAATTACACATAATTAATTGTCAAATGAACCCACACACTTTTATACTTGAAGTGGACAAACATGAAACATAAGTTTGAAAGGAAAACACACGCATGTCCTATCACACAATATTATAGACTAAAATCCACCATTAACACCAAACCAAAATTACAAAACCAATGGAGATCCCTTACTTATACATCTCACTCATAATCCTTCTATCATCCTATCTCTTCACCACCATCTTCCGTCACAAACCCACCAACCCTCCACCAACCATCTTCCCATCCTTTCCAATTATAGGCCATCTCTACCTATTTAAACGACCACTCTACCGAACCTTCGCCAAACTCTCATCCAAACACGGCCCAATCCTTCATCTCAAATTCGGATCCCGCCCTGTACTCTTAATATCCTCTCCTTCCTTAGCCGAAGAATGCTTCACGAAAAACGACATAACTTTTGCAAACCGCCCTCCCATGCTATTTGGCAAGATCATTGGAAACAACTACACTAGTCTTGCATGGTCCCCTTATGGGGATAATTGGCGCAATCTTAGACGTCTAGCTTCCATTGAAATACTATCTATTCATCGACTTAACGGGTTGTACGATACTCGTATTGATGAAAGCAAGCATTTGGTACGGAAGCTAGTAAATTTAAATGAAGTGAACGTGAAGTCCCTTTTTTACGAGCTAACGTTAAATATAATGATGAGGATGATAGCCGGGAAAAGGTATTTTGGTGGTGATATTCCTGAGGTAATAGAAGAAGGTAAGCGGTTTAGGGAGATATTAGACGAATCGTTTTTGCTTTCCGGGGCATCAAATGTTAGTGATTATTTGCCATTTTTGAGGGTTTTTGGAATGAAAGGATTGGAAAAAAGATTGCTAATGTTGCGAAAGAAAAGAAATGTTTTCTTTGAGAAACTTATTGAGCAACTCAGGGCTTTGAAAACGGGTAATAATAAGCAAAAGGAGAAGAAGAACATGATTGAAGTGTTGTTATCTTTACAAGATTCGGATCCGAAATATTATACTGATGAAATGATCACGAGCTTTGTGCTGGTAAGATCTGTTCTGGATTTTAATCTGAATTTAGTATTCTAAATTCTTATACTATTAATATATAAAGGAAAATGCTAAATGAAGCTCTTAGGGATTCACTTAAGGGGCATAAAAAGTTTTTTTTTTTTTTCATATTTAAAGTCTCTCGTTATTTTTATGGTAAGTGTACACCTATTCACCTTAACAAAAGTCCTTAGGACGTCGTTTTATAAAACTAATTAGTTAATTAGCTAAGTTATTTAATTAGTTATGCGTTCTGATGGACATTGCATTAGTAATTAATATTTTATACAGAAAATTTAAAATTGGTTTTGGAAGAAAATGATAGATTGATACCAACCGGCAATTGCTAATAGTAACTAGCTATTTAACCTATGGGAGCCAAGACTAAATTCAAATTTTTACCTATTACGGCATGATTTTGTTAACATATATAATCTTTTACTACTATGCATGCGTAGATTAGGAAAACACTTATGTAATTTGGATTGATTTCAAGGTTGCATATTGTTTAATTAGCTAGCTTCTAATAGTTTATAACAAGATTACAAGAAGGTGATATTTATATGATTAAATCTAGTCAAACACGATAAGCTAGTAATTAGTATGTTGTATAGTACTCGTACCATGTAACTCATAAAAGTTTTGTGAATCTTATTGGGTATGCATCACTATCTTTTATCTATAAGTAGATACTGAACCAACAATATATATTTGTTGTGAGGTTTCATTCTTGAAAAGATTTCAAACTTATAGCATTTCTAATGGGAAATTAGCAAAATGCTTTTTACATATATTAAAAAGGCATTTAGAAGACTTGTTTAATGACTTCAAGGATATGTAGGTATATATTGTCAAAGACTTGGCACATTTTTATTTATATTAAAGTATGATTGTTAACTGTTAAGATAAAAATGAATATTAAAACACTTTTAATAAACTTTAAAAAAAAAAACACTTTTAATAATCGTCGTGCATTTAAGAGGATTAATAGATGATTTTTTCACTTTTAAGATATTGAGTGGGAGGGCTTTTAAGTATGGATCTGGTTATAAAAACATAGTCTGGTCATTATAATGTTTGACCAGTACCTATAAATAAAGAAAAAAGTTAAAATGATTTTAGGAAATAGAGTAGGTTTTGATCTTAGGTGTATATTTTTTTTTGTCCAAAACAATGTGAAAAACGTAGAAGTATTTAAAGTCTAGATATCTAAACATTTAGATCTAATGTTTGAAGTCCAAGATATTCTAGAAATTTGTAAAGTTACAAAATTTATGCCGTATATAGAGGGATATTAATCACATCCAGTACTTGAAATTTTTCGTATTTGATGAGGTAGTAAAGTCAAACTAGTGATGTTTGGAAAGATAATTTCAAATAAAAAATAATTAAATGTGGAAATTTTGGCTACTGACTTGTCAACTCTACTTGCCGTGCAAATTATCTTCCTTGTGTATTTTGATTTTTAAGCAACCTTTTTTGACTCCCGAATGTGTACGCAAATTCTTTGGTTGTAGGTTGTAACATTTAACAACGAACATTTATATTCTCTATGCTAATGAATACTTCACTCTTGTCTAATCTACCTTCTTTAAATTAAAATAAACAACTTGTAATGTTGAACAATAAACAGCGAATGTTTATTACCTTGATAGTAGGGGTTAAATAATTACGAGAGTGTATTTAGTTAGAGAGAATTGAGATTAGAGAAATCATTTCTACTATTTGATAGTGGGAAATGACTATGGGAAAGAAGTGGTCATTACTCATTATTTCTCATAGTATAGTTTTGTTCTAATATGATTATAAATAAGGAGAAATGCAAAGAAAACATAATTAGAAAGTTATTTTATTTTATTTTGTTTTATTTTATTTTAAGACTTATTCTCAAAAACAGTTTATGCAAAGTTTTGATTTATTAAGGTTTTTGGTTACATAATTTATCCGTCTTACCAAACAATAGAATCTATCATTGATGAATTAAAGAATTAGGTAATTCTTATCCAAAATATTATTAACTAAAAACCAATTTCATTAGTAGAAAATATGGATGTATTGCCTAAACCTAACTAAAACTTTAGGCAATACACAAAAAAAAAAAAATCAAATACAAATTTGAATAGTAAATTTAAAAAAGATATGATAATCTTCAGCTTGCACCGAATAAGTTAAGCCGAGGTCTTAAATTGGGCTCAAAACTGGGCCATGACTACTATGGGTGGGGAAACAGGCCTGGACCGTTGATTGGTCCAAGCTCGACTCCATCATTCTCCCTCTTTGGAAAAAACTAGCTCTTTTTCGAGTCTTTTGCAATTACTATCCTTTATCTTGACTTTTTGAGTTTTATAGGTTTTCTCGCTAAACCATCTAGTTTACACGCTTGTCAAATAAACATTATTAAAGTTAACTGAGAAATAAACGCAAACATTATGTCTGAATCCACATCCACACAATGTATATAAGACCTAAGTCAACCATTATAAAACCATAATTATAAACCCGGCCAATAATGGAAATCCCTTACCTATATATCTCACTCATTATCCTTCTACAAAACGTATGCACATTACTCTATGTGGACAAACATTAAACATAATTGTCAAATAAACCCATACACTTTCATACTTGAAGTGCACAAACATTAAACGTAATTGTGAAATAAACGCAAACACATCTACATCCACACAATGTATAACCACACAATGTATAACCACACAATGTATATAAGTCCAAAATCCATTATTAATACAAAAACACAATTCTTTAGAAAAACAATGGAGATCCCTTACCTATACATCTCACTCATTATTCTTCTATCATGCTATCTCTTCACCACCATCTTCCGTCGCAAAACCACCAATCTTCCACCAACCATCTTCCCATTCCTCCCGATAATAGGCCATCTCTACCTTTTAAAACCACCACTCTACCGAACTTTCGCCAAACTTTCATCCAAACACGGCCCAATCCTTCATTTCAAATTTGGATCCCGCCCTGTCCTCTTAATATCCTCTCCTTCTTTAGCCGAAGAATGCTTCACTAAAAACGACATAAATTTTGCAAACCGACCTTTTATGCTATTTGGTAAGATTATAGGAGACAACTACACTACTCTTGTATGGTCACCTTATGGGGATAATTGGCGCAACCTAAGACGTCTAGCTTCCATTGAAATACTATCTACTCATCGTCTTAATGAGTTCCATGATACTCGTATCGATGAAGGCAAGCATTTGATACGTAAGCTAGTAAATCTAAATGAAGTAAACATGAAGTCCGTTTTTAACGAGTTGACATTAAATATAATGATGAGGATGATAGCCGGGAAAAGATATTTTGGTGGTGATATTCCTGAAGTGGAAGAAGAAGGGAAGCGGTTTAGGGAGATAGTAGACGAAACTTTTTTGCTTTCCGGAGCATCAAATGCTAGTGATTATTTGCCATTTTTGAGAGTTTTTGGAATAAAAGGATTGGAAAAAAGATTGGTCATGTTGCGAAAGAAAAGAAATGTTTTCTTTAAGAAACTTATTGAGCAACTCAGGGCTTTGAAAGTGAGTAACAAGCAAAAGGAGAAGAAGAACATGATTCAAGTATTACTATCTTTACAAGAATCAGATCCGCAGTATTATACTGATGAAATGATCACGAGCTTTGTGATGGTAATTAAGATCCTCTGTTTTGGATAATTTAATAATGCCATTTAATGGATATACATTGCATTAGTTGGAAGGTTCATCATTTATGTTTGTTGATACATAAAACATATAACTGTCACACTCAAACCACCAAAGCCAAGTGTTAAACGAATTGTTTTTATGTTTGATACTTGTGTGAAACGTGTCGTTTCTAACCTATTAAACACGATATGACTTGTGACCTCCAGTTTAAATATGTAGCGTATATGTGTACCTTTTTTTTTTTTCTCATAGATATATAATGTTACATATTTTTTTATCTGATATTTTGTATATGATTTGATTAGGTCCTATTAACAGCGGGCACTGACACCTCAGCCGGAACAATGGAATGGGCCATGTCTCTTTTGTTAAACAACCCTCAAACTCTACAAAAGGCACAAAATGAGATTGATAGACACGTTGGCAGAGATCGGCTTGTTGATGAGTCAGACTTAAATGATCTACCTTACCTTCGTTGTATTATAAACGAGACATTACGATTATACCCTGCAGGCCCGTTACTAGTACCTCACCAGTCATCTGAAGACTGCATTGTTGGAGGCTATAACGTCCCACAAGGGACCATGTTGTTAGTTAATCAATGGGCAATACATCATGACCCCAAATTGTGGACCGACCCTGAAATGTTCAACCCAGAAAGATTTAAAGGGCTAGAAGGGACTAGAGATGGGTTTAAGCTGATGCCATTCGGGTCAGGTAGGAGGAGTTGTCCAGGGGAAGGGTTGGCAGTCCGTGTGATGGGGTCGACTTTAGGGTTACTAATTCAATGCTTTGATTGGGAAAGGCCAAGTGAAAAGTTAATCGATATGACCGAGGGTCCAGGACTTACTATGCCAAAGGCTGAACCGTTGGTTGCCAAGTGCAAACCCCGGCTAGAGATGCAGAATCTATTGTCTCAGTTGTGAGGTTTACTTGTACAGTTGTACTCAATCTTACTCTTCCAAGATCAGTCTATGAAATGCATCTGCCAATGATGGGAATTACATATATTTATGTTGTATAATGTGAAATGTATATTGTATAATTAAATAAATTGTAGACTTAGTCACAAAACTTTAATTGCAGCTTTCAGGTTAAGTAATATACATGTATATTAGCAGGTTCCATTTTCTTAGATTACAGATACTTGTATATTAGGTACCATGAAAAATACTTGAACAATTAGATTTTCTTTTAATACAACTATAACTCATAACAGTCATTATAAATGGATATAATGTAGTGATTTTAATTAACTAGTAAGTTGTTCTTTCTACCACAAATCAGTAGCGTTTATTTATGTAAGTGTGTATCATCATACAAATACTTGTCATTCCAAAACTTTCAAATAACATATTCACAGTTTCGACAACAAATTTTGCACTTCTAGTCGCTGTTTGCACTTGGCTACCAAGGGTTCGGCCTTGGGCATGGTAACCCCAGGACCTTCGGTCATGTCCACCATCTCTTCACTTAACCTTTCCCAATCAAAGCATTGGATTAACAACCCCAAAGACAAACCAACCACGCGCACAGCCAACCCTTCTCCTGGACAACTCCTCCTTCCAGACCCGAATGGCATATGCTTGAACCCATCTCTTGTGCCATCTAACCCTTCAAACCTTTCCGGATTGAAATTTTCAGGGTCGGTCCATAACTTGGGGTCATGTTGTATGGCCCATTGGTTAACAAATAACATGGTCCCGCTTGGTATCTTATAACCTCCAATAACACAAGCATCTGATGACTCGTGAGGAAGTAGTAAAGGGCCTCCAGGGTACATTCGTAATGTCTCGTTTATGATACAACGTAAGTACGGCAGGCTAATTATGTCTGACTCGTCCACAAGTCGATCCTTTCCAACTTGTCTATCAATCTCGTTTTGTGCTTTTTTAAGAACTTGCGGGTTATTCAGCAACAGTGACAATGCCCATTCCATGGTTCCAGCCGTAGAATCAGTACCAGCTGATAATAGTCCCTATATCACAATGGTCATCATTCACGTATATATCAGATCATGTCAAAATAAAGATTTGTTTTAATAATTATGAACATAATTTATGATCCAAATCAAAACATACCTTGATTAAAATCATTATTGGTCCTATATAAACTCATTGGAAAAAATGATATAGATGCATCAACAAAATGGATAAGAAGGAAACTGTTTCATTCCATAAGATCGACAAGCAAAGAAAAAATCATTTTATTTATTTATATTATCTTTTCCAATATAAAAAATTTGACTATCTCATCAGAATAGAATTGAATAATTTAAGCACAATCAAATTTTAAAGATTATCTACAGTCAACAACATTTTATTGCTTTTAGATAAGCTTGGATAAAATGATTTATAACTTGATGAGATGAAATTCAACTTTAATTAGAGGTTTCCTGTGGTATAACGTGGGTCCAATAATGCAAAATTCTACATTATTCTGCCATTTATTTTGACTATTAAATTATTTAAACTTCAGTTCCCTGTAAAACTTGTTTTTCAACCCACATTATTTGATATACGTACCCACGTAACAAAAATAAATTAATTATAATTAAGTTAATAAAATGTTTAATTACCATGACAAAGCTCCCGATCATTGCATCATTATAATACTCTGGATCTGATTCTTGTAGCTCTAACAACACTTCAATCATCGTCTTCTTCTTCTTTTTCTTGCTAGCCACTTCTCCTCCTAATTTCGATTTCCTAAGTTGATCAATTAAATCTTGAAAAAATACATTTCTCTTTTCTTGCAACGCAAGTAACTTCTTTTGCAAACTATTCACTCCAAACCTACTCAAAAAAGGCAAATAATCGCCAACATTAGCGGCACCAGCAAGCAAAAACATTTCGTTCATAATTTCCCTAAACCGTTTACCTTCTTCATCCACCTGATAAATTTCGTTACCAAAATAACGCTTTCCCGATATCATCCTCATCATCATATTCAATGTCAGTTCATAAAATACAGACTTCATATTCACGGGTGAAGAATAATTAAAATTCATTAGTAATTTACGTATCATAAATTTGCCTTCTTCCACACGTATGTCATGAAACTCGTTTATTCGATGAATAGATAGGATCTCAATAGACGCTATGCGTCTTAGGTTGCGCCAATTATCTCCATAAGACGACGACGCCAGACTGGTGTAATTATTGCCAATGATTTTGCCAAAGAGCGTGTGAGGGCGGTTGGCAAAAATAATGTCGTTTTTTGTAAAGCATTCTTCGGATGCTGAAGGGGACGAGATTAAAAGGACACGACGTGATCCGAATTTGAGGTGAAGAATGGGTCCGTTTTTGGATGAGATTTTGGCTAAGGTTTTGTAGAGTGGTGGTTTTAGAAGGTAAAGGTGACCGATAATTGGTAGGCATGGGAAAATGGACGGTGGCAGATTTGAGAATTTGTGAAGGAATTGGGATGTTAGGAGAAATGAAGATAGAAGAAATATGATGGAGATGTATAGATATGAAAACTCCATTTTTTGAAAAATATTGGCTGTATGATTAGTCAAGGGTGGATTTGGGTTTTAAGTGGTTTTGAATTTTTGATTATGGTTTGGATTGATTAACATCTAAGTAATCTGAAAAGTCAACGGAAGATTTAAGATTATAAATTAACATTGTTGTCACCATTAAGTAAAAAAAAAATTTTTTTTATCACTAGTCTAATACTACAAAAACATTGGACTTTGTTCAAATCAAATCCGTTAATTATAAATTATAAATTAACATTATTGACACCATTAAGTAAAAAATTTTTATTACTAGTCTAATACTATAAAAATATCGGACTTTGTTCAAATCAAATTTTGATGTCGTTACCAGCAATTACATCCCAATTTCAGGTCATACTTCTATTAATTTTTTTATTTCTTTATTTATGTTAGGAAGTTACTAGTATATATTTCTTTGTTATTTATCACAAAATGAAAAAAATATTAAACGCTTTCTAAAGATGGGTTTCCGCAAAAGACAATTGTAATTTGTAATTTGGTACCCGCAATGAAACTTACTTTTGATAGTAGTTTTTATATTATTGACTCTATGCTAATTTAGGTAATATTAATTTGAAGTTGTTTTTCATGTTGCATGTATAATGATTTTAAGGTTGTCTTTTACTCAGTGATGTTTAACAATATATGATTTATTGTTGTTTTTGGTGTTGTTTATAGGCTGTTTGACTGCTGTTTTATTGCAAATTTAGGGTTGTATTTAGTGTTGTTTTGTTGTAGATTTAGGGCTGTTTGTAGTGCTATTTTGTTGCAGATCTAAAGCTCATATATAAGGCTATTTAGGTGAGGTTTTGCTCATTTAAAACTGTTGTATTTGACCCTTGCTAAAAAGTTGTTTTGGTGTTGGTTTTTTTACAATTTAATGATCATTTTTTATGTTGCAATAAGGCTATTTTGTTGAAGATTTGGGGGCTGATTATTTTGATCTTACTATGAGCCTATTCAACATAGGCATATTTTTTTTTCCCCCACCATCTTAATTTTTTGATCCGTCACTGGATTTACTTACATTAGGAGCGAGAAAAACCATTAGCAGGTAGCATTGGCAAAAATCGAAGTCGGCTTCATTACATCTTTCACATTGATAAACTAGGCAAGCAACGTTGGCCATATGACCAGATGCATTTGACTGATGGGAGTAATTAAAGTGGAGATTGTGAGCATTTGATTGGTTGTGCAAAATAAAATAAAAAAATCTATAGATGTAGATAGTAGTGATGGAGCCGATTACACCTAACAATTTGGTAAATTTTGGTTTCTTTTCGTAAGCCACATGTCATCATTTGATTGGTTGTAGATTTTGCCAATTTTAGTAAAAAAAAAATTTAACACCAAGATGATTTTATTAATAAGAAACTTCGGCAAGGTGCCGAAGTAAGTATTACATCAAGTAACTAGGACTATTACACATAATGACAACGACAACTTGATTTTTTTACAACGAGATGATACCCATAAAAACGACGAAGAAATAATCGAGTTAAAAACGTATTCACTTGTTGTTATCTCTTTCCCGCATACCACATTATTTCGATTTTTCCATAAGGACCACCATCAAACGAAAAGAATTGTTCCAATGATAGTCTTATACTTTCTTGTCACTTGAAAAAGGAGTCCAACCATTTCAAAGTGTGAATTTTAGTATTAATTTAAAATCACAGGGTCACGTTCAGTTTGTAAGATTTCATTTTAGTTGTGTAATGGAATTTTTTATGTCAAGATAGTCATATTAAGGTAACTTGAAGGAATCCTCTTTAATCGATGAAATAAACAATCTTTATTTAAAAACATAATATAGATAAACAAAATTATAAAAGTCATCTTAAATAGGACTAGCTCTAAGATCTCTTCTCTTCTCTTATATAAATAAAAGAGGATTGTTTCTAGAAGTTTTTTTAACAAAAATTTTATGTGTCAAATTCATATTATTTCTTACAAGGATTTTAAAAAATTATGACAACATAAATCATAAATCATTTTGATTTTACTTTTCTTTAGATTTTTATAGAATTTAATTTAATTTGGAAACCAAATCTTCCTCCTACAAATTCCATGCCAAGAATTTCACTTATAGTTATTAACTATTATCATTATGCTAATATTATTATTATTATTAATATAAAGTTATAGTTTATTTTAATTTGTAGCTTAATTATTATTATTTTTTAATTGTAGCTTAACTACAGGAATAGAATTATGAATTCGTGTGTATTTTATAAGATTTTTAGCTTTAATAATGATTTTTCTTCTTATACAGTATTGTAATAATTTTCATAATTTTTTTTTTATTATTTCTTGAATTTGAAGGTGTTGAGCAAATGAAAAGTTGATTGTATGATATCTATTAAAAGCTTTAAATACATTAATATGTTTATAACTTTTTTTTCCCCATTCTTGTGTATTATTTTATCAGTTTCTCTCATATATGTGAAATATATCAATGCGAAACTACTTTATTGCACCGTGTTCAATTATTATTGCATTCTTTGATTAAGTATATTTCATATATAAAAATTAAACAAATATGCAATTATTCCTTTACTAAGCATTATTGAATATTGACTAGCAAAAATTGTATTAAAATCTTCGGGTTGAACCCGTGTTATTTAGCTAGTTGTGTAAGAAGTGTTATCGAGGCATCGAGCCGAACCCATCAACTTTGAGGGCCCATCAAAAAAGTTGAAGAGTTTTTACTCAGGAGGTGAAGTTGAAGTTTTAATGGAAGATTGTTAACTTAGAAATATTAAATTGTGAAGAAGAAACAGTTGCAAATCTATTCTTTCATCTTCATGACCATTGTACCAACCGCCCCTTAAACTTATGCATAGTTACAATATAAACCTCTAACTTTATAACAATGTTAAATATGTAGTTTAGACTTTTAGTACCCAATTTTTGTAAAAAAAAAAAAAGGAAAAAAAGAAAAAAAAGTTAATTGCACAAATCATCCCCATGGTTTACACATTTTCATGGTTTTCATCCCTTAAAGTGATTTTTAGTGGATTTCGACTTTCATATTTACAGTTTTAGTAGATTACATTCTTTTGAGAGTTGTAAGGTGATAAAAAAGTTTTTCATTCTCCAAAAGGATGTAAATTCTAAAAAAATAAAAATGAAAGACGAAATTCATTTTAAAAGATCTTTAAAGGATGAAAACTGTAAATATGTGTAAAACACAAGGATGATGTGTTCAATTAACTCAATCTTTATATATATATATATAAGGCTATCAGAAAGCGCTCACGTGGCGCTCTCTGAGCCCGCCATGTCAGCGTTTTCTGATGTGGCGTTACCAGAGCGATTTGAACGGTACGTCAGCAGCCACATCAGTGTTCTACGGTGTGTAGGGTCCACATAAGCATATAAACTATAAATATACCCTTTTTTAATTAAAAAAAATAAGGCTTATGGGTTTCGAACCCGCAACGTTACGTTTAGAAGCTGAGCGTGTTTACCAATTGAACCACGGAAGGTTTTGTTTCTAACTGTCAAACTCACTATTCATAAACGCTCACTCACTTGACTTTTCTTTCTTTTTTTTTTTAAAAAAAATGTAGATCCCATCGGAAGTTCGGAACCCATCAATCAACTTTATTCCTATTTTCAATTTGTTTCCTTCAAATCTTTACTCCTTATATTTCTTCCTAATTTCTATCAGATAACCTCTGATCCCTAACTTTAGGGATTTAGGGTTTTTTAAAAATGGCTAAATCCCCTTATATTTCATTAATATATGTATATATTATATCAACACAGCCGTGAGTTTTTTTATTCCGACTAACACGTTCAAAATCAGATATCATTCCAGGTAACAATTTTCGATCCTTTAACTGTTCGATCAATTTTTTTTTGAATGTTTTCGATATATAAATCAGAGATAAGGTTTTATGATGCAGCGTTATTTTCAGCCGTAAAACGGTTTAATCCCTTTGAACATTAACTTTTTTTTTCCGGCTAACACGCGCAGTGAAATCGGGTATCATTCCAGGTAACAATTTTCGATCCCTAACCTGTTTAATCAGTTTTTTTTAATGTTTTCGATATATAAATCAGGGATATTTACGAATACCAAAGTTTATTGTGCGCATATGGTCTTGATTAAAGCCAGTGAGCACATACACTATCAAACATGTACATTTATGTGATTTATTTGATTAAATCAGTTTTTGTGTGATTTATATATATAAAGATTTTTTGCAGGATCGATGTATGTGGTTTTTCTGTTTTTTATCCACCAGATTCGAAGTTTCGAATTAGTAACCTATATGCTTTATTCTTTAAAACTATTTCAGGAGATATCTATATTAAGCGAATTCCATTACGGAACATAGTTCTTTATATGGGAAAGGATAAGGTATTCATTTCGTCTCTTGATTATTTATACGGTTGTTTAGATTATTGTTTTCTAAACAAATAAGATGTTAACTTTTGTATAACTCATTATTTTACTTATCTTCAATAGTGTTTTAAACAATTCATGGACCATCTTTACAATTGCTTGATTAGAATGGATGGTATGTTACATATGTGAGAATTGACAAAAAGTACGAGTAATAAATATTATTCTCAAGGTAATGGAAAAGAAGATGGGTCATATTAGGACTATAATTGAATATTGGTTTGGGTTGCGTAACAGGTCTAAATGGGTTAAGTTGACTTAGGTCATTTATAGTTGGGTTGGAACAGCTGTCAATTTGGGTAATAGGTCTGGCCAGTTGGGTTGGAACGGCTGTCAATTTGGGTAACGGGTCTGACCAGTTGGGTTGGAACGTTTGTTAACACCGAAATACGGTGCCTTTTTCTATAATTGCATTTTGACCCTATTTTGGCACCAAATCATAGTATATGAGTGGGTGGCAGTTTTGTAGTAGAAGAGCTACTAAAAGGTTCAATTGGTCTTTAACACTCTTTTTAGATGGTTCAGTTAGTTAGCACCCCTTAACAAGAAATAGGTGATCTTAGTCGTTGAGGTTATATTTGTTGGAATATCAAAAATAAAGGTTTTTCATAAGCACATGAAATTTCCAATAGATACTGGTTGATAAACACATGAGGTAACTCAACTCTTAAAAATTAAATAGATATGACATTGATTCAAATGACAGGTTACAAGGTTTTAGTACTATACGTGATATTATAACAGGTGATAACCGTCTACAAGCTAATGGATCTTGCAGCTGGCTACTTGTAGAAATTACTGTTATATTAGACGACCCGTTTGACTAACCAATCTTCTTTGGTGTATATGAATTAGGATTTGTAGCAGTTTTCTGTGGCTGCCCGGCGCTAAATTATGCACTCTATTTGTTGCCAACTGCCCGGATTATACTCCCGTCTTTGCAACCATGGCTAATAACTGCCTGGATTACACTCCCAAGTCAAACCATTGTGGCTCTCAAGAGGGCCTTTAATATCAACTCGGTATGAACAGTTTCCCAACAAGTTATTTAAATAAATAGCGTTCCATAATTTTTTTCATATTTAATTTGCAAATTCCGAGTCCTGGAGTATTCACTATCTTTCAGGAACTTGCAGCCGTGACATATCTAATGCCCGAGCATGCTACCTACATTACAACTGGATGCGGTTCCGTAAAGGTATATTCTTGCTTTATCTGTTTCTTCTATATGCCATCCTACACTTTTTTGGCCTAAAGTAGTGTATAAAAGGAATAACGTCCATTATTAGATATTGTCTAATGGCATGAGCAAATTCAGTTACCAAATATTACGTACAAAGGCAACTTTTTAAATAAATGGTATTGATCTGTACAACACAAAATGATCTGATTTTAAAAGTAAAATTAAAAGTATGGGTAGATTTTAGTGTACAATACAATAAATGGTATTGATCTGTAAGTCATTACATATGGTATAATTTGATTATTTGTCAGGATGGTAAGAGTTGTTGGATTAACTTATAGAAGGAATGGTAAGAGATAAAAGATCAATTTGAGCATTAGTTGAGTGTTAACTAAAATTATCGGGATACACATATGCGATCAGAAAGTAAATATCATATACTTTGTTGTCAATTTGACCCAAGAGGAATGGTAAGAGTTGTGTTGGGTTGCTTATACATGGGATGCAAAAATATAAATGATTTTATTATGTGACTAGGTTATTTAAATATGAAAAGTGGTTATTATTCATTGCAGTAGTTATTTTTAGATGATGAATAACAACTTCACGAGCTTTGTTTTTTTTTCCCAGCTTACTAGGAACAATGCATTTATAATTAAGAACAAGGTGAGCCATCAATGACACATTGATCATCAACTTATTCTCTAGCTCACATATAGGATGCAGAATAGAATCAACCTCCATAGCACAAGGAGTAACGTTTGGCCGGGTACGTAATCTGTCAAGAGCTATCTGCCAAGCACAATATGTACTTCTTGGCACCTATGAGTTCCAAAGTTGTTTTAAGACAAGATCTAATTTTGCAAACATCTTCTATTGCTCCAAATGAGACAAAGTCTTCACTGTAAGTACTTCACTGCAAAGAAAGGCCACCACCCATTAGGTTGTGTTGGGTTGGGTAAGTAAAACAGGTGAACTTGGAGCGAATAAACTTGGCTGTCCTAAAATTATTTTTATCCAGGATTATTTTTTACTTTAGAGAGGGACAAGATGGTTAGGTTTGGATCACCGGTCAAATGTCTTCGTTGTGATACGAGTCATTTTATAAATGTACCGGAAAGTTTGTTTCTATATTTTGTTATTGTAAGTTGATTTCTAGATAAAAGTAATGCTGAACGTGAAGTCCTTTTGGTGTTATTATAGGGTTGCTTATGGATTCATGTTTATATAATGCGACATCAAAATTATATATTCAAGTATATATAAGGTATTATTTTTTTTATTGACTCATACTTTTGGATGAGATTTTACATTTTGGTTTCTTGAGAATCTAATTGCCTTAGATGCCCTTTTTGATCAAACACAATTGCATGAACCTCGAATCTATCAAACATGGTTTAAAACACTAACATGCTTTTATATTGAAAACATACTTGGATTGTGAATGGTTGGGTAGCCCATTATTTGCTCCCTCATCCCTAAGTTGACAACTTTGTTTATACATCTTGCAGATCTTAGGTTCATGTTGTGTTTACTTCAAGTTGGAGCCTTATATTGGATTTTGTTATGGCAGCTAGGATTGGCTCTGTAATAAAAACAAGATGAATCTTCTGTTTAATAGCTTTTGTTCATTTAGAACATTGAATGTAAATCGAATAAGGGTCGGCTCTGGCCAATCTATTACAAGTATATTCATTTTGTAGAAATTTTCAAGTCTAAATCTTTTATATTGTTCAATTCATATGAACATCTATTTTATTATATATAATTATTTACTTTTCATTTATAACAATGTTTTTGTTGCATGCCATTTAGTCATATACGATGAATCATGTAGATAGTTAACTAGACCGATGCAACGCACGAGTTTCACCTAGTTATCAAATAATTTATGTTTCTGTTGTATATTTATTCATCTTTTTAATTGATGTTTGAGATTATTAAATTATCAGTAAAATATTAAATCATGTTTAGACATATAAAGTTAGTCTTAAATTCTTTCAAACTTTGTTACATAATTTTATAAAGATTTTTCAATCGTATTTTCAATATATTGCGAGGCAAAGCCTTGTACGTGTATTCAAATAATGGAGTTTATGAATGTCTCATTTTGTTTTTAACTTCGAAAAAATTTATCATCGTAATATTATGTTTCAGTATTTTATTATTGACTAATTATATTAAAGGTCCAGCTTATGTTCTTGAGCCAGATCTGGAAGTTTTTTTACACTTTCGTAGGTGTCATTTATCTTAAATATAGCAAACACTCAAGTTTTTTTTTTATATATAAAAACTTACAAAATCACAATATCGCAAAAAGATGTTACATTTCTACACAAAATCATAAACACTCCTAGAAAGAAAAAAAAATGTTGTATTGCACAAATACTATGCAAGTAAAAACTAAGTTCTTGTAATCAAATAAAGTTTCTTACTAATTAAAACTTATTTATATAGCCTTATAAAACATATAAAGTGTGTCTTAAGTTTTTAAAATTACGAGTATTACCATTTTAATCATATGTATAATACTTTAACAAATTCAATGCAATAATTATAATGATACCACTTAATATAAATAATTTAGCTAAAGGCGAATTTAAACTTATAAAAACTTAAATTTAATTTACTATAACGAATTAGAAAGTTAACATACAATACATTGGAAAACTCAATGTTGTGGAATAATATTAGTGTAATGCCTAGTTTTAGAAAATTTTTATGGACATCGCTATACCAAAGCTAGTGTGAAGCTGATTGCCGTCAACCCGTCACTCCCTACTTCTTAATCATATGTATTTTTTTTTTTCTAAACAACTTAATATGTTTGACAATGGATGTTTCTTTGGTATGGAAGAATTCAATGAAGAGAAAAGAAACTCAAGTAAAATTGACCTCTCAAATAATTAAGTTTATGTAAAATTGATCGAATTTATAAGACTTTGGACACATAAGATTATCTTTCTTAGCATTTTTAAGTGAAATTCTTCATTGTTAAACAATAAAATATGCTTGACTGCCTTCACATTTTTTTTATTATTTTTTTTTCCTGATTCATTTCATATTTTAGATATTTTCCCTACCAAATACCCCCTATACATGCCTTATACGCATATTTATAATATATGTTTAGCTCTCAAATTAATATATTTATTATATTTTAAATGAAATTAATTTATAACATTTACCTTTTAATTTCTGAAACATTTACACTATTACTTTTACATCAATAATCTACCATATTTGTTGTCGTCTCCAGCACTAACAATCTTCACCACCACTGCCAATCATCGCCACCACCGTACTGCTACTAACGCTACTACCATCGTCTTCATATCGTTTAACTAAACATGTATATATATATATATGGGAAAAGGGAATATAAGGCTGTCTGACACCTAAGCTTAGGTATGGAACCTCTCACATACTAATATTTTACTATTTTTTGTTTAATGAATAAATGCATGGGCCCTCATGATTTTTATGGATTAAAAAAATAATATGTGAGTGTTCTACACCTAAGCTTAAATACCCGACAACCTTATATTATATATATATATACTACGTTATAACACTTTGATTTTTTTTAATTAAGTAGTTGATAACCCAAAATGTCTTTCCCTCTTATTCATCTATATTATTTTATTAGAAAAAAAAACACTTTAATTTTGTAATTGTTGAAATATATGTAAGATTTTTACCTAGCACCCATTAAAAAAAATTTAAATACATTATCACTTAACATTAATGATTAAATTACATTATCAATTATTTATCTTTTAAATTATCTTCATTAACCCTTTAAATCAATTACTTTTACATCAATTAACAACACCACTCGATGCCGCTCCACCACCGATAGTGGCTCCCATAACCACACCGTTGCCTCCACGACCACTGCCGCATTGCACGAGTATCTTAATTGTTATTTTAAACATTTTCACTTAAAATACATAGAATATCTACTTGAAATACTTATAATAAAATATAAATGTAAATGTAACATTCAATCCCGTCTTTAACGAGTTTTGAGTTCAATACCTCGACAGCCTTACCTCTATCTAGGTGTCTAGGTAGAGAGATTGCTTTCGTGTTCTATATAAATGAATCAGTTATAATACTTAATAAAATAAATTTACAACATCTACCCTTAACTCCTAAAATAACTACAACACTCTTTTTACATTAATATCTTCATATACTCGCCCGACGCCATCGCCATCACCATCAATCGCCGCCGCCACTAGCCATCAATATTTGTTACCGTCGCCGTCGTCGTATTGTACAGATATCTTCTGGTGTGTATATATTCAAAATACTTTACTCGTATATAATAACACGTATGACGTATCCATACTCCATAGTGCCAAAGCCTTGAAAAGAAGCGGAACAAACAATAACAAACTCTTAAACTCTAGTGTATCTATATCTATACAAATATAAAATTCGATATTCCTCTATACATCTTATCTTTTCCGGCGCCGGTCATCACTTCTCGCCGGCCGCCATGATCCACAACCTTTCACCACCACCACCACCAGAACCCAAACCCGAAGCAGAACCCGAATCTGAATCCGAACACCACACTCTTCTCCCACTATCCACTGATCAAGATTTATATATAAACAACAAAAACAACGACAACAACATTAATTCATTAGATTCATCAGAAGTTGCATATGAATCACAAGACAAAATCATAATATTCGAAACAGACCAACAACACCACCAAGATTTATATTCAGAAACCCCACCACCATTTTCCTTAAAAACATTATGGTTATTTACTGGCCCTGGTTTTTTAATGAGTATAGCTTTTCTTGATCCAGGTAATCTTGAAGGCGATTTACAAGCCGGCGCAATTGCCGGTTATTCGTTATTATGGTTATTAATGTGGGCCACTGGAATGGGCTTATTGATTCAGTTGTTGTCAGCTAGAATTGGTGTGGCAACTGGGAAACATTTGAGTGAATTGTGTAGAGAAGAATATCCGAAATGGGCCGGGTTAGTTTTGTGGGTCATGGCTGAAATTGCGTTAATTGGGGCGGATATTCAGGAAGTGATTGGTAGTGCTATTGCTTTACAGATTTTGAGTAATGGGGTTTTGCCTATTTGGGTTGGTGTTGTGATTACAGCGTCAGATTGGTTAGTTTTTTTTTTTTTTTTTTTTTTTT
This sequence comes from Erigeron canadensis, assembly GCF_010389155.1. NCBI lineage: Eukaryota > Viridiplantae > Streptophyta > Magnoliopsida > Asterales > Asteraceae > Erigeron > Erigeron canadensis. Next base: position 7,326,022 of record NC_057767.1, on the reverse strand, counting down.
TTCGTTTTCGTTTGATGGTTGTTTAGTTTATTGTGATCTAGTGATGTAATAGCCCGTACCATAATAAGATAGAGGTTTAGGCATGTTAGAGCTTTAGGATTACTAGGATAGATCATGAATTTGGACTTTTGGGTGTAAGGCTAATTAGACGATCGAATACTATTTGGATCATGATCCAATTAAGTCATGACCTGTCTCACATGGATAGGAAGATAGAAGCTTAAGCGTTTTATAAGTTCAAAGTTATGGTCGACCAATGTCTTTCACCATTGATTTTAAGTTGATATCAAAGTTGTAGGACTAGATCATGAGAGTTTGCGGTGTTGCAAGTTCTATATGTGGTAAATATGATTACATAATCTCTGATTTACAAAACTATAGTTCTTTTCGTATTTAGGTGGTTTTGAGACTTAAAAAAAATACATTTCAGATGACTTACAATCCGTATAACCTGCTCGATCTATGTGACTCGATTCCTTGTTCACTTTACCTTAACCATTTGGCTATATACTAGACAACCTAAATCGAGCCTTATATATAGGTAAACAAATGGGTCAAATTTGTCACTAGTAGAAAAATGCATTGACAGAGAAAAAAAAAACATGCCACTATTCTGTTCACTGTAATTCACCTGTTTCAATCCTTTTTAACTTTTGTTATTTTGTATTACCTGCGTGCACAGTTTCATGTTTTTACTTCTTGAGAACTATGGAGTGAGGAATTTGGAAGCTGTTTTTGCAGTGCTCATCTCGACTATGGGACTATCATTTGCATGGATGTTTGCTGATGCACAACCTAGTGGAAAGGAACTTCTAATAGGTTAACATTCTGTAGTGTTGTGCCTGAGTTATGTTTTTATCTATAACAGGTCATATGGGTAGAACGTTGCCTAAGACATATTTATAATCGCATATAGTCTTCGAAACTGCTTTAGTTCAAACAATCTGATTATTAATGTATTAATATAGTACTATTATTCCCCGGAAGATTGCTTAAACAAGTAATGAGTTTGGGCAAATTTTTTATCTTGGGTTAGACCCTCCTTGTTTGCACCTGCAAAAAGGCTCAAACTTTCTACATGATTTCATAGTTAATCTTCCATGTTAACTATTCTCATGTGCAGTGTACCTTCACGAGAAAAAAGTCAACATGGTTAAGGCTACTTACATACCATCCTCTACGCCATCAGTTTGACTGGTAATCGGGTCTGATTATCCTAAATTGAAGTTGTTGAAAGTCAATTCTTTTATTAAAATACTAGAAAATATGAAGCTTTTGTAAGCTTTGCATATGAATTCCAATCCGATCTAACCTATAGAAAGCCCCTTTTTTGACCTGTTACGCTACCTGCCTGATCTGCCTATATTGCCACATTCAGTTCTACCGCTTTTTGTTTTTTTTGCTTCTATAGCACAATGGACTTATGTGTTGATTACATGCGTTTTCAGGTCTTTTGGTTCCAAAACTCAGCTCAAGAACAATTAGGCAGGCTGTTGGGGTAGTAGGCTGTGTCATTATGCCACACAATGTATTTCTACATTCTGCTTTGGTACAATCAAGAAAAGTTGATCCAACCAAAAAAGGCAGGGTTCAAGAAGCAATAAATTACTACACAATCGAGTCCTCTGCTGCCCTTTTTGTTTCTTTTTTGATCAATGTGTTTGTCACTACTGTTTTCGCCAAGGGATTTTATGGAACTAAACAAGCTGATAGTATTGGCCTTGTAAATGCTGGTCAATATCTTGAAAAGAAGTATGGTGGAGGATTTATGCCAGTGTTATATATTTGGGGTGTCGGGTTATTAGCAGCGGGTCAAAGTAGCACAATCACGGGTACTTATGCGGGCCAGTTTATTATGGGAGGTTTTCTTAATCTTCGGTTGAAAAAATGGCTGAGGGCATTGATAACGAGAAGTTGTGCAATTGTTCCAACAATGATTGTGGCTCTTGTTTTTAATAAATCAGAAGCTTCATTGGATGTTCTAAATGAATGGCTGAACGTTCTCCAGTCTATTCAGATCCCATTTGCTCTTATCCCGCTTCTAACGTTGGTGTCTAAAGAGGAAGTGATGGGGGTCTTCAAAATTGGACGGACTCTAGAGGTTTGTTGTTAATTTAACTTTTTTGTTATTCTGCTTAAATAACTTTCAATATTACTGTTTTCCTTTTTCGGTGGGGTACTAACGATATGAAAAGTTTCGCGTGTGTGACCAAACAAATACATTATTGCTTTTGAGTGTGTGTCTAGTCAGGGTTCTTTCTTATACTTTAAAGCATATCATAGGCTCCTTTTAGTAGATCTTCTTGAATAGGACAACTTAGTCTAAAGTTATAGTGCTCTAAAAGCTTTAAGATGCAAAAGTTATGTTGGGTATGCAAGTTGTGCCTAGTAAACAGGGGAATAAGAATTAAATCTTATACATGGTGACACTCAATGGTATAACATAGATTAATTGTATGTTTCTAGAGGTGGCAATTTTCACCTGATTAGCAGTTAATGGGGTGATTCGGGTATGTTTTATTTCTAATTGGCCAAAGGTAAAATAAAAAGAATATCTACTACATTATTAAACATTTGGTCAATTATTTAAAAGTTATAAATTTAAGACGTCGTTTTTACTGTTAGGCCCTTACAACTTAAATCCAGCGTGGGAAGCTGCAAACTATGTAAAACCAGATACAAGTAGAATCAAAATGAATCTTTAATTATCTATCATTAGTTAGAAGATGACTATACTTTTAACAAATATGCTTGGAAATTTTATATTACATGTACCACCGTTACAAGTGACAGGGGTGTTGTCACCACTAACTCACACTGAAAGTTTTGAATTTTCTTTTTGAAGATCTGTTTTTGAATTACAAAACCTGAAAATCTATCAAAACTTTTCACTAATGCACATCGTGGGGGTAACCATTCTAGGAGCAAAAAAACAGTTTTTGTCAAATGGTTCTATCAGGTTGAAAGCTCAAATGCATATTATTTTAATGCATAAAGTCTACAACTATTAATATAAGCTGCAATTTTGTAATCAGATTGACACACTAACTACTTAAGAAAATTTAAGGACAAATATCATTTGTTTCAGTGAGAACACAAAAAGTTGCATGTTTAGACATGAACCTCTCGACCCACCACCCGAACCCCTATTTGCTGCCTCTAGTATGCTCCTTCATCATACTAGTTATGTACCTCTCTTAAGGTTCCATGAAATTTAATTTATATATAGGTATTATCATCACAAGTTATCGATGACTTTGATTTCGTGTCATAAGTTTCTCATTTAACTATAGCCATGTAAAAAGTTGTATTGTTTTTGGATTTTGGCCGCAGAATTCAACAATTTTATGCTCTCCTCCCTCAATTTCTATATATGAGATATAGTAGAAAAAAACTAACAAATACAGAATAACTCAATTGTATAATACTAGCATGGCCCACCTGCACAAAATGTAAGCGGCAGATAGTTTCAGCTGTTTCCGATCATGGCAAGGGGAACCAGGTCAGGGTGGTGATGGTGTGAGAGAGAAAAAAAGAGGGTGTTTGGTAAACATAGGTATAATGATAGATGAGGTGGAGAGTTTTTAGCAACATGGATATAAGGATGAGTTGGCACAATATGATTAGTAAAGTTGAATCTTAAGATAGATGACAGTGGATTAATGCTTTTTATAATATTATTGATATAGGTAGAGAAGTAAAAAAAGAATTTTGAACAAATTATCAATATATTTGAATAAAACGATAGATGATGTTGTATGCATAAAAAGGTAGACGTTTGACCTGATTACTAATTAGCTAATCTTTATTATTTTTACATGGACCAGTTGGATTTAGGGTTGCCAAAGTCTATACACTATGATTGCCAATATAAACTCGAATCAACCCATTCATTAGTTAAAGGGTCAAAATAGCCTCCTCTCACTGCTATAAAAAAAATTGTATTTTATTAATCTGACTACATTTACCGTTATTGTTGGGTCATTCTTCATTCTGGGTGGCTTTTTTTTTTGTTGCAGAGAGTTGCATGGAGTGTGGCTGGCCTGGTGATGGTGATCAACGGTTACCTTTTACTTGATTTCTTTGCAGCTGAAGTCAACGGATTGTTATTTGGCTTTTTAGCCATAACAGCGACTGCTGCTTATTTGTCGTTTATAATATATCTCATAAATCATGGACAGTTCCTGCCGTCGACATGGTTTGGTGAGATAGTTAATAAAGGGTATGCCTATATTGGAAAATGAACCGTCGAATGCATTGACCCACATTTTAAAGTCAAAGATTGGTTGTTGGTATAGCGTTTTTAAACAGCTAGTCCATTTTGCTACATCAACCTCAGTGAGCTTCAGTTTACAATTTACATTGAAGAAGCTAAAGTTTACACAAAGAGGAATGAAGATATTATCATTGTTCATAGGCTAACCCTTGACCAACCTTAAAAAAGCTTTGCTATATTGTAGCTGATTTTGTGTAGAATAGTGAACAAATGTAACATTATATGTGCGGAACATTTTTAGGAGCGTACTCATAGGCTTCGTATTTGTGAGCTCCCTAGAATTACATAAAGTCGATATGAACATTTTGCATAGAATATTTCTTCATTTGGTATATGGCCGATAATCTTATTTTGTGCAGTTCTCTGGGTTGTAATGTGTTTTATTTTTTTATTGCAATGAATACAACATTTTGGCTTTTGGGTGTTGGATTGTTCAAGCGTTTTAGTGAATAATACTCTTAAACATAACACAAATTCTGTTGATCCATATATATTGTAGATTGATATAGGGATTCAGTTTATGTTTTGCTTCAAAGGGTCAAGTCAAAATTACTCTCGATCAGAATAAGTTTAATTTAGTTTATATTTTGCTCTAAAGTGTCAAGTAAAAATTACTCTCAATAGAAGTATGTGTCAAATGGGTCACAGCCAACCGCTGCACAAGCGTTTGAGCATTGGGTTTAATTTGATGCATAGCAAAGAACCGTATTAGGGCTTGACATGCCATAAGCTCTCTTGAAAGTGGGGTGCCTTCAGCCCTCGGGAACATGGACACAGTTGGTGCATGGTGGTCGTCATCTCGAGCCCTAAGGTGTTTGGTTGAGTCCAACAACGAGCGCAACTCTCGTGTTTGGACATTGCAAAATGTTGGTTTGTTAATTAAAGTTGTGTTTGAATAAAACATCAGAAGAACAAGAATATATGAAGGAATATATACGTTCATCAGTTCATGCAAGGTAAATGCACTTTTGATAGGTCAATATTTGCTAGCGACCACCCACTTTACTTTGAATTCCATCCCATCATTTCATCACATTTGGATGGAAAATTAATGGTAATCGGTTGAGAATCTTTGCTTTAGTCATTGCATCTACTTTATATATGGGATTTAGGTAATATATGAAATAAGCGGAGAAAATGAGCAACTCGTTTGTACCATAGAATGAAGTAAAACAAGAACCTGGCATAATCTATCTAAATTAAAAATATAAAATAAAAATCTAAGATGTCTGTTAAAAAAACTAAGAAAATCAAAATCTTGGATGTTAGGCCTGTGCTTATAGTAGTCCAAAAGGTGCGTCTCAAGCATTAAGGACGGAGGACTCCATTGGCATGGAGCGTCCTCTAGCTGCGTTTTGAAAGGGGTCCTACCCAAGACTCTGCAAGACGACACGATGTCGGGTAGGAAGGAGGATTAATGTGAGGTAGGAGCGGATTAATGTGGGGTAACATATGGGGTACAAGCTTGTGTTATAGGCGAGAGTTCTGAGGGAAGTCCTATTGACATGGCAGTAAAGAAGTTGGAAGACTCTCCTCCTAGTAATGACAAAAGAGTGGAGATATGTAATCTTGTCCATATATCGTCAATTTATATTATAGGTGGTATAAAACAAAAATGTTGGTTCACCATTCAATAATATAACATTTTATTGAAGAATATATATTCGAATTACAAGAACATATTACAAAATACAAACTAAAAAACTAATACAAGAATCCAAATACAACAAACGGACATAAAACAGATAGGAAAGGATTAACAACGGCTGAAAGTTTTGTTAAACAGAAGGCCCTTAAAACTGATTCCGGGCCACCCAAGTGAACCCGACAGTTTTCCAGAGTACAACAGCCAAAGCAGATTGTACTGTCGGAGTTAATCACAACCCAAAATTATACCTTCAAGAACAGCAAGAAGAAAAGTAAAAGAGAAAGTGTTTGATTTATCCAGATTGATGGAGTGTTGGTGTTGTAAAAACTACCAAATTCCACTAAGTATGATTTATATACATATAAATCAGTTAGTGAAAGGTTTAGTGGGATAGTTGTTAGCCTGCATGCTTAATTAACAGGTGTTATACTTGAAACTGAGTCAAGTGTAATGCCAAGTCCAAGGCGTGGAACAACTCAACCCACTAAGCCATGGAAGCTACAATCGTGAGCCACAATGAGCCATGAAAGCCATAACCGAGCTAGCCAAAAATAAGGACGGCTCTAAAGCGTCCTAAGTGCAAAGTGCGCCACTAAAATGCCACATTACGCCTCATCGCCCAGGGCCCTCCTTGCCCACTTGGGGTGTAGCCCCTTATCTATACTCCTATATAAAGTTATGCATCCCCCTCAAAATAGAAATAGTTACTCATATGTCACACACGAAATTACTAAATTGCCCCTTAATAAAAACACACTGTGGAAAGAGTTTTATAAATTAACAACTTTGCCTTTAATGAATTAATTTACACCATAAACTCTTATTTTAATACTTAACACTTTAAGCCCTTGTCTTCTAAGACTTAACGCATTACGCGGGTACCATGCTCGTAAAGGAATTATAATTATTCCAACACTCCTCCTTATAAACACACTTAATGTTTATTCTTCTACCAATATAGGACAAACTCACATTAGTTAATTACTCTTTCAAGTCCTTTTATCATATCTATTAACTTGGATATTTTATTTTATTACATAAAATTTCCAAAAAAAATATATATATTAAATCTCGAGTTTCAATTTGTTGGACCAATTCGTTGGTGGCCTTGTCAGTTTGGTCTTCTTTAGTTAACCGATAAGCTTTTCGCTTTGGCACTTGGTTTCTTTGTGTGTTTCATACATGTACGAGTATGTGTTTAATACAAAGTGACAAAGTGACAAAGTGAAAAGAGGTTGATACTTTACACAGTTGGTGTGTCATGCATTAAGAAGTGCTAATGTTGTGTTGAACTAACACAACTAATGTAACTATGTAAGAATAAAAATGTCTGATAATAATTTTAATTAATTTTAATTTTCAATTGTACGTCTTCACTAATATACAATTTGATATTCAATCTGTTAGGTCCATTTAATCTCATTTGACCTGATTTCTCTTTGGTTAATTTTTATTATTATCTGGACTAGTGGAATGAGTGAAATAACAATTAGTATGATCATCCAAAAACTCAATTCGACCCATTAATTAGTAAACGAGTCAAAATTAAGTCGATCTACGACTCACTATAAACAATTATCATCTGTTAGCCACGCTAGCAATACATCTAGCTAGGCTTGATGCTTTGAAAGTGAATGATCTTCGATCTGATTGACGGATTGCGTCTTGATCATTAAAAATCCAACTTCCAGCAGGAATATATTGGGGTTCTCGATCCATAGCACCCGCATCAACTTAATTTAAACGAGTCTAGTTAATTTCTATTGGAATATATCTTGTTACTATCGAATTTACCTGAGTTTAACCCGGACGTTTTATTTAAAATTATAAAACCAAAAAATATGCATGTAATTTTTTTTTATTAATGTATTATAAATTTATATGGAGATAATGAGTTGAATAACACAATAATTTATAAATTAAAAGTACCTATTGTATTAACAAAACATAAAAGGATTATACTATATAAAATAATTTTTTTTTTATAATAAAAGATTAAGAACTTTAAATAAGCATTTCGTGAGTTATATTTTTTAATTAAAAATATTGTAAATTATTTATGACATCATAATTGAAATAAAGACATTCTAAGTAAAATTGTAGACTTACCATATCATATTTTTTTCTAAAAATACTTTTGAAAGACAATTGTCTAGACATTGTTTGTTATGTCTTAGTTGAACTTCACAATGTAGATTTTTTATAACCAATCAAAACAAGACTTGTACATACAGGAAACATATATATATATATATAATGGGGAAACTTTTTTAACTCATGCAAATTCTCTTTTTAATTCGCAATATTTACCTATTGAACATATATATGTGCACACCTATGCATATTGATCCTAGTCTGAATCCATCATGTATACCGAGCTAAGCATATTCTAGTAAATGGAACACCATGCATATAAACTAAAACTTTGGTTAATGATAAACAAAACAACATTACACTCATTAATCCCTCCTTGACTATGTTTTCCGGCTGGGCCTAGGGCTCGAGGCCTTCGGATTGCGACGTTTTGGTTTCTTTGACATAATTACTTCCCTACCTTCCATATTTTCTTCCTCCTCTAATCCACTTGGTTGGGCCTTGTAAACCCTGTAATGACCGTGTCCCATTACCCTTGGTTTTGGGTTGGATCTCATGTCCTGTGAACCATCCTTGGTTTGTGGTGTACTTGGAACCGATTGGGGATCAGACTCAGGGTTCTTCATGATATCCTTTTGTTCCAAGACCCGTGCGCTTGAGCTAGACCTCATTGACCCATAATTTCCCTTTTCAAGCTCTTTAGTTGCAAATCTAGGAAGCCTTGCCGCATCGGTTTGGGGAGCTGCTCCATCGAAGCTTAAGGTTGTGAAAAGTACAAGAACGAAGGTGAAAATATGAAGCGTCATAATCATTGGATTAATATATTCTTAATGATGTTTGATATATAGATTATGGAAACTAATAGAAAATCTAGAAATGGAATTATTGGTGTTGTGGTATGTATTTGCATGCAATGCATGTTTGCAAGGTGATGGCCGAAATAAATTGAAGGGAAAACTTAATTGAACCATAAAAAATACAAATAAATGATGTAAAAAGCATCGAAACACTTGGGTGAATGAAAAAAAAAAAAAATCGACTTCTATTTGTACCGTTTGACTAATTCTTTAAACATTTTTGAGGTAAAGAAATATTGGTTGCCCAAGACCAAGCTGATCCTTACAAAAAATTTTAGAGATAAAAAGAAAAAAAGAAACAAATCAAACATAAAAAAATAAAATTCCATGTGTCACATTCTTATGGTTTTAGGAGTATTTTAGACTAATGTATTAGTAGATTAACCATTTCTATATATTAATATATAAAAAATAATATATCCGCATAATGAATAGTCTAAAAAACCTATTAAAAACAGCACGATGAAATGCAAATTTCAATAAAAAATTTTCCTAATTTTATCTTTTTACTATTTCACATGTCATCATTTTGCTATAAGCAGGATTATTATGCTATAGCAACCTTTTAAATATAATTCAGCATGATATTTATAAAACGTATGTAAAATAGAAACCAAAGATGTCCATTTTCCAAACAAACGCCTCGAGTTTGAATCTTGGAGTGACGGCTTGGTTGATTTTTTAATTTTTGGTTTACATCTGAACTAGGCTTTATTGGGCTCAATTATAGGCTGAAGTTCGTTTTTTAAACTTTATGTGGCCATGGGCTGAAATTTATTTGAATAAAAACTTGAAAGTTGGAATTGGACAATTAGTTCTGGATAAAATTGAAGAATTGTTAAAAGGGAGTCTCTTCAATATATATTTAGAAGTTGACTCTTTTTGTACAAAAAGATTTTCTTGACTATTGTCATAAATTAAAGATTTATAGAGACCTTTAAACATGTTTTTATTAGAATCTTGATATGATTTTTTTTATTTACCAAAAGATACTCACGTAATATGGTGGCGGTGGCGTGATGGTGACGGCGATTAGTGATGATAATTGATTTAAGGTAAGTGATTAAAGAGGTAACAAATTAAGATATTTTAAAAGATCAAAAACTGACGGTGTAAATTAATTTATCAACGATAGAATGATCATTTCGTATGTTTTATTTTAACTTTTCAGCAAGCATGAGGTTAGAATTTTTATTGAATAGGATAGATTACTAGCATAATGGAACCAATTCAATAACAAACATAAACATGATATTTGAAATCTAGTAACGCGGGGCTTAAAACTGCTAGTTTTTTTTTATATTTAATAATATGGCAATATTTTTATCGCAGAAGGTTTATTTCTATAAACATTGGCCGAACTCATATTCAAAAATCGTTGACCGGTCAAGGCATTTTTTTTCGTTTTATATTTTAGTTAATTAATAAACTAAAATGGAATTGTACATTTGTACTATTCTTTTAACGACATATATGGTATTCCTTATACACAAGTATCATTTTTAAATTTATTAAATATTATATTATTTAAAATTAATATATACCTGTCAAGTTATTACTTAATATCAAATATAACTTATCATACGTATCCATCAATAAATTAAAAAAACATTGAGATAATATATATATCTATCAACTTATTATGTGTTTCTTACTTTAATTTCTTTTTATTTCTTGATCAAGTTTCCTAATTTTTTTGTCTTTTAAAGACAACACCAAAAACAAGAGGATTTTTTTTTTATTTTTTAATTTTTTTTTTTTGTTGCCTTAAAGCCGTCAACTAACAATTAGAATTTCAAACTTTTACTTTTATACTGTTTTACTTTTTCACTTATTTATACTTAGAAAAATAAATATCTAATTGATGTTATTTGAAATGTAATGTAAACGATCAAAGAAACAAACACATATTGATTGTTGGTTTTTTTTCCCTTTCAATTTTTATGATCAATAAAAAAAAAATTTCCATCGCATACTTGCTTTTACTTATTATAGTTCATATTAGGATGTTTACGGGTCGAAACCCGGCCCAACAGGCGACCCATGAGAGCATGAAAACGTGACCCGACCCGTGAAGGTTCGGGTCGGGGTCAGGCGGGTCACGGGTTTCCTTCACAAATTTTCGGTTTTTGCCTTCACCCGACTTGGCCCGGCCCGCCCCGTGACCCGCGGATGCACTAAAAACGTGACCCATGACCCAGCCCGTTAGGGCTTCATGCGGGTCGGTTCAGGCCGGTTCCGGGTCGGGCGCGGGTCAGCGAGTCTTTTGCTCATCCCTAGTTCATATAGTACATACGATTCCACCAGAATGATTCTTTTAATATTTATCCTTTTATTTTTAATTCATTTTATGTTACAGACATGTTCATATTATATCGTTGTCAAAATATATGGTTTTATATTTATAATCACTAACAATTAATCTACTTGGTCTTTTAGGGATCAACCTATGGTACATGCTTGTTAAAGATTATTGAGAGTACAAGTATTGGTATACATTCATTGTATACGACATATATAATATCAAAGCATACACTCCTATAGACACACAATATATATCAAATAGTATTTTTGATAATATTTTAAATGTAATCAATTAAATATAGCTATCGTATACGATAGTTATATTTAATTGAATACTTGAAATGTTTTAAATTTAATATATACAATTGACTAAACTAAAGTTAAATATATGTCTAAATATATTTAATATCACTTTCTATGGTAGTTATATTGATATCTTGTCATGGATTAAAACGGTAATTACCGTCACAAACTTTCAAGGCAAACCAACATTTGCTATGTTTTGATTATACCCATAAATCTGATTCTGTTTATTTCAAAAAAAAATTGCAACGAGAAAAACCATAATTCATTACATGTTCAAGCAATATTTTGAATGTTTTATCTCATCAATGGACGATCAACGATTAAAACAAGTTGATGATTATTATACAGACACCATGAATCTTGATCAAGAAATCGATTGTCTATTGTCATCAGACGAGGAACTTGATCAAATTTCATTCCAAACACTTGATATCCAAACACCCAATGAGGATTTTAGTCCTATCAATGTGGAAAATGATGCCCCATTTCAACCCTTATCGCCATTTTCGTGGAAAAAGCTGTGGAAATTCACGGGTCCTGGTTTTCTAATGAGCGTAGGATTTCTTGACCCTGGAAACCTTGAAGGTGATCTCCAAGCTGGTGCGGTTTCTGGGTACTCTTTATTGTGGTTGTTATTATGGTCAACGTCAATGGGGCTTTTCATTCAACTTTTGTCCGGTAGGATTGGGATGGTGACTGGGAGGCATATGGCAGAAATTTGTAGGGTTGAATACCCATATTGGGCAATTTTATTTTTATGGGTTATGGCCGAGATAGCGTTGATTGCAGCTGATATTCAAGAGGTGATTGGGAGTGCTATTGCCATCAAGATCTTAAGCAATGGCAATGTACCTCTTTGGGTTGGTGTTTTGATTACAGCTTTTGATTGGTAAGAATTATATATTGGTCTTACAAAGTATGGTTTTCATGAGGGGTGTTTGAAATGGCATTTTCGATTTCAAATTACATACCTATTGTGTTTTAAAGTCAACCATAACCATTTTCTAGTGTTCGGTTATTATGGAATGATTATGAATATTGCAACTTATGAAGCAAAAAATAAATCAATGATATTAAGAGTTGAAGAAAGGAACCCCGCCCCGGTATATCTTAGAAATCAACACTATTTTCTTTCACGATTATGGTTATTTTCATGTCAGATAATCACTTCCAAAATATGCTAAACAGATCGTCAAACTTTATGTTGCGGACATTAGGGGGGAATTTTCAACAAGGCACATATCGTTTATGAAATGTGTTTGGGTCGAAATCGTGTTGCCACATCTAACCTATTTATGAAATGGGAGATAGTCGGATTTGGTCCATGGATAGATAATTTAAGCTTTGAACTCTTTTAAGCATATAAGACTTCAAAAAATAAAATGTAATACAAAAAAAGTCTGACCTACTTACTAAGTCAGCGGTTAAAAGGTGCAGATAACCCATCCAATTAGATATCTATCTTTCAAACCATATATTTTTTTAATTATTTATTTGGGAGTTTCTCTCAATTACTTATAAGTTGTTTGATGCTTTGAGAATCTAAACCATTTTACACATTATCCCATTTAGAATTAGATAAAAAGGTCACATGGGTCGTGTTTGGGTTTAATTACTTTTCGGAATGTTAACCATTTCCAGAAGCCTTAATAATGTTTATTTAAAATTTTGTTGCTAGTTTCATTTTCTTGTTTCTTGAGAGCTATGGAGTGAGGAAATTGGAAGCTATGTTTGCTGGTTTTATTTCAATAATGGCACTATCATTTGCCTGGATGTTTGTTGACACTAATCCTAGTGGAAAGGAACTACTTCTAGGTTGATATTATCTCCTTCTCTCAATTCTTAACACATATAGGGTTGCAAGCGAATTGACTCAACTAATTTAATCTTAATCTTAATCTTTGCATGCTCAAAGTAGTATTGTTTTCAATGTGGAAAAGACATGGAATGGTAGTGTATGATTGTTTTCTACGGGTAACAATGTTTATAACTACAAAGGTTAATCGAAGGATTCATCTCCTTAGTTTGTTTTTTTCGTAGTTTACATCCCTGTTTAAGAATTTTAGTGAAATAGATCAAATATACTTAGTTTTATTGCGAATTACATCCCCCATGCCGTTCGTTTTGTTGCAAATTACACCCTTGTGGTTTGTTCCTTTTCATAGGTTACATTCCTCTTTAGGAGTGTAACTTGCAACAAACCGTGTAGTGTGAACCTATTTTACTGAAATTTTGGAGGAGGGATGTAAACATTGAAAACGGACAAACCATATGGACCAATTCTGTAATCAACTCTAACGGCAAATATAAATCATACTAAAGTAACTTACATTTTTTAATATGCTCTTGAGAAAAGCCAAATCACAACAAACATAGTTTCATATTTTGAAGTTGGATTATTGAGCAAGATCTATGTTATAGTTGGTACAAATGTTCTTCAACGATCCGGTTCATTTGTAAGCATAAGTGTTGATATGTATCATCATAATAAAACTAGATGTAATTCACATTTCATTTCAGGTCTGTTGATACCAAAAATTGGCTCAAAGACATTACAGAAAGCAGTGGGATTATTAGGAGGCATAATAACACCTCATAACATCTTCTTATATTCTGCAATCGTACAATCGAGATAAATATTGACACGAAAAAGAAAATCCAAGTCCAAGAGGCATTATATTACTACACAATTGAATCATCATTAGCCGTTTTTGTAACTTTTACAATCAATGTGTTTGTAACTACTATATTTGCTAAAGAATTTTACAATACAAAAGAGGCCGATACCATAGGTCTGTTAAATGCAGGGCATTATCTTCAAGACAGATATGGGGAAGGATTTTTCCCAATTCTATACATATGGGGAATTGGGTTGTTCGCAGCAGGTCAAAGTAGCACATTAACAGGTACTTATGCCGGTCAATTTATAATGGGTGGGTTTCTTGATCTTCCCATGAAAAAATGGTTAAGAACATTGATGACTAGGAGTTGTGCCATTGTGCCAACTATAATCGTAGCAGTGTACTTCAATAGATCAGAAGAATCTCTAGATGTTCTTAATCAATGGCTTAATGTGCTTCAAGGTCTGCAGATTCCTTTTGCTCTTATCCCTCTTTTAAAATTGGTGGCAAGTGAGCGACTCATGGGTGCATTTACGATTAAACTAACTATGAAGGTATAAACTTGCAATGAAATTGGTTACATTTGGCTTGCAATTAACCAGATTGCAATCATTTGATTACTTGTGATTGGTACTTGCAGATGATTTCATGGTTTGTGGCTGGCTTGGTAATCACAGTCAATGGTTGTGTTTTAACGGAGTTTTTCATCTCGGAAGTTACAGGAATTATGAATGGTTTTGTGATATCTTGTCTCAATACAGTTTATGTTGCATTCATTTGGTATTTGATTACGCATAAAACGACATAATAATGGTTAATACCAGGCCATACTTATCCATGCAGCCAGTCTATATTGTGAATATGCATGTTCATCAAAAGAAAACTCTTATAGCGACAGGTGCACGTTGATTAGTCATATATTCGGGATATGGTTGATATATAGGGTGGATATTGAGGGGAAAACAAAGTTACAAAAGTAACTGAACATAAAACAAGAGCTATTGAAGTTCTAGACCAAAGATATTACGAACATCATTTATAGCCTAATACATAAAAACATATAACAAATTAACATTAATAAGAGTTCATACTAATTTGAAGTTTGAATGCAATTTTGACTTAAATTGTTAGCTAGTAACTTGATTAGCTATTTCATCTCGCAAATTAACTATCCATATCTTGCCTCGATCATCACATTATGTTTTCCCTAGTCTTTCTTCTCTGTATCCTGCTTATTGTTGTTCTTTAACAAGTGCAATGTTGTCATCAAGCTCCTTAAATAACTGATCATTAATACTACGCCTCCTTATGAATTTATGTACAACAAAATAAGCTATCACCGTGTAATGTGAGATTTTTGTATGGTGAAAAAGTAGTCAAGTTTTAGTAAATATAAAATACAAGGCAAAACCAAAACTACGCTAGATTCTCGCTAGATTCACCTAACTAAGATTAAGCTTTAAGCCTGTAATTATGATTTAATTTTTTTTATATAAACCAGGATTCTTGTTTGATTCACCGGACTATAATTATTTTAGTAGTCGAGGTCCTCTCGCTAGTTCACCAAATTAACTAAAACAATTTGTTAAAACGTATAATCCAGTCACCTGATTCGCTAGAGGACAAGTGACTACATTAGTTAAAGACTGGTTAACACTTCGTGAATCAAAGTAGTAATTCTAAAGATAAGGGTACCAATTATCTCAAACAAATCACTAATCAATTCATATGTTATAAACATATAATATAGTTCAACTCAAATATTTATGGATCTGCAACTAAACATAAAAATAGTTCAACAATCGCAAACAATAGATATCACAGCATGATCACATATCCAATTAGAGGTAAAAGTGTTTATATACTCATATAATCCAAATCCATACAAATGATATAAAGATAATTCACGTTTTAATACATGTAATAAATTAGAAAGACAAGATAGGATCAACCGAATGATGTTGGTTCACATGGATGATTGGTGGATGATAAAACCATTTAGATCTGCTTGAAACACCCCAAAGAAGCCCTAATGTCATCCTAGAGATGAATTTGTGGGGACCTTCTTAGTCATGAGGGTTTAGACTTCGTATTTATAGGTTTACAAGAAGCCCTAGTTGTCACCGACAATCTGAGCGATACTTAGACAGTCAGACTCATTAACATGCTTTGAGCGACACTTTATTGGCAGAGTATATATACAGGTGATACCATCGGCTTTCCCTCCACTAAACTAACGCTCAAAATGCATGTCAGTTTACCTACCATATTCTAATTATATAAGTATTTCAATAGATAACCTATGTAACCTCAAAAGATCACCTTAACATAATCTATAACAACTTATATGTTTAGCATTGTTCACACTGTTGCCACCAAGATACATGTTTACCTTCAAACGTGAAATAACACAAAACACAAGCACGTAGTATTAATATAAGCTTAATCTACGGTATAATACATAGGCACATAATGAGTATCTTTCCACCCCCAAAACACACAAGCATAGGGGATACGAACTCACCTGAGACGATCACACAAATTTACCGCGACTGAGAAAGGTGAGAATAAGTCCCCAAGCTCATCAAGGATCACTACCTACTATACAAGTAATCAAGTTAATTCAAGGTACCCCACACGATAAGGTTCAACTACCTAGGCCATAATATGACCAAAAAGAAAGATTGTTAAGAGGAAGGATGAATTGAGGTTAGACGTTAGAGGATTGGACACTTTAGAACACCAAACGAACATTAATGACTAACGGCCATTATGTCCGTTAAGAAAAATAACAACCGGCAATAACAGCTAAACGATCTCATGACAAAACAACTAACGATCGCTAAGTCTTTCAAGGAAAACATCATTTGGAAATAGCAAGCTAATGAAAGGCAATAGTGTAACACCCGACTCTTTTTTTTAATGTATATATCTAACTTATAATCTCATCTCATTTTAAAACTTTCTAAAAAATTTATTGTTTTCTTAAACAAAAATTTGAGCATTTCCAAAATATCTCCATTTTAACATTTTATAATGACTTTCATTTTATAACCTCAACAAAATATTTTACATAGGCATCCAGAGCTTGATTTAAAAGAAATATTACCGCGGGTTGGTCTCTTGCAAAATACTTCTTTTTCTGTTTTCCATAATGTGACACCTGTCACCAAAACCGATAGTTTATAATAGTCTCTAACTTGAATTCCTAATTTCTTGACTAGTCAATGTGCCTACATAGTATAACAAACGTAGAGATGGTGTGATCATTCCAATAGGTGACTTCTATTACTTAAATTCCAAAAGTTTAGGATTTAGTCACTCTATTTTCCTAAAAGTTAGACGGTTATAATTATTTCTGTTGATTCTAGACGTATAATTATATGTCATATTCATTTCTAGACATTTACAAATTTCTATACACTATTTAGTGGCGAGGTAAAATATGTAATTAACAAAGTATATTGTATAGATATATGTAGTAGTAATAATAATATTATTGGTATAATATGAAATTAAACGTTAATTACAAACCAAGTAAAAATTACTATTAACTAAATAATTTAACATATATAATGGACCGATGGAATGCCAATAATTTATGATCCAACAAAAAAAAAAAAATTTCTCCTAATCACTAGCTAGTGATTTACGGATGGAGGGAATCAAAATCCCAATTAGAAGTCTTGATTAATAATAATACTAAGTAGTCCTAATTATAATCAAAGTCAAACACCTACATGGGATATAAGCATTATTATTAGTCATCAAAAACTCTAAAACACAATTTCTCCTTGTAAGCTTATCTTGCCGTCGAACAAAAGGAAGCATCATCACAAAAACCAATTTTTTTTTCATCATACAATTGCCAATACATTCATCTCAAGGATTCTTGAATTTTTGGTAAGATAATATACAATTTCATTGTGTTCTCAAAAGATCTTACTGTATAAAAAAAAATCCATGTTAAAATACTTATAAGTTTATATTTTATATTTTTAAAGTATCTAAAGAGTGATCATCAATCTTGGGGTAAATTACTTATCTCTTCTTTTCATATATATCAATATATCTATATATTGTGGATCTTTTATTATAAGTAGCCTATTTGGTGAATATATATTATGGCAAAATTTACAAGAACTAATAAAAGACTTTTTAGGGTTAAATCAAAAGCTTGAAGTATAAATCATATTAATGTTAAAACTTTACGTATTTATTGTAGCATAATAATTAATGTAATTAAAGAAATCCAATTATGAAGGCATGGAAATCATAATAACAGATGTAAATAGGTGTTGGAAAGATTTGAAAGTTTATATATAAATATTTAGTTGTAGTAGTCTTTAAAACAGTAAGTTGGAATTACTTCAGAATCTGGACAGATTCAGTTTGCTAACTTGGAAAGGTCGTATCTTGGTCATGGAAGATGGTTAAGTCACTTTTTTGGTGTCTAAAATTAAATTCAGAAAGTCCACTTTCTGGTGGAATTGGTTTCGTGTAAAAATATGAAGTTTAAGGTTGTCAAACGAAGTTTATAACAAAACTGCGCAAAGCTGAGTTTTCCGAACAGACTTAGGTCGACTTCAAATAGTCATATCTTGGTTGATTTTATGAACTGGAAGATTATTTTTTTCCAGAAACATTTTTAAGATGTTAAGAGTGTACAGTAAAAATTTGGATTTTTTTGAAGTTTCGAAGACCCTTAACTTTTATAGAACTTTTCTGCACGCAAACAGTGAATTTTCTGACTAGTCTGTGATTATAGAATTTTTAAAAATAGTTAACGTGCGAAATAAATGAAGTAAAAATTCATGTAAGTTTATAACACTCTAAGGTTACATTAGTTAAGATTTGAAAACTTGAATTGTTTGTTTCATCCTAATAAAAATAGATAAAGTTACCAAAAATTTCAGCGAATATGAGCTTGTAGAATTCAATCATAAATTATTAAAACAAATACTCTATATTAAGTTATGTGACTTGTAACTTAATAATATATGACAAATCAGTTGCGAATATTTTGAAAGTAGCCATATTTGTATATCATCAAATACGAGTTACAATGGACGGTTATTGACCATGTCCATAATTGTAACTTGTTCTTGTATATGTGTTGTGTAGATTCTAGTGATCATTTCGGACTTTGCACAACTACTTACTTGTTGAGGTGAGTTTCGTGGCCCCTTTTTATTTTATTTTTTTGGGGGAAAATGATGCTCAAAACACTTTTCATTTCTTTACTAGTTGTGCCAAAACTTGTTTGTTTTCTTGGACAAATACCTGTAATTATGAAATGTGTATGCTAGCTTGTTTGTGTTGATTCTATAATGCAATAGATGTCTGTTGATATCTATTGAAGACTATTTGAAATCTATCGACCAACTATATACTCCAGCTGGTAGTTGTTGGTATTTAAAGCATGATTGAGTTGTTGGAAGGAGTGATGGGGATTGTGTTGTTGGATAACTATGATGGCATTGATCAGTATTTAGTATACTACTACATGTTTATATTTACACTATTGTCCAAACTTGATATATCATGCACAACAAACTCATTTGTATTCCTTTAAACCTACGAACTCACCAACGTTATGTTGACATTTTCGAGCATTCATTTTCAAGTAATAACAATGCTAAGGGAGATTGAGCATAAGGACTTTAGGAAGACTAATAAAGAGATCCTTCATGGACTCCTGGTTGCATTTAATCATTGAACTCTATTTGCTATTTGTTATATCTTTTGCTATTTGAGGCGTGTTGCCTAGACTTATCTCGCTTGTGGGAATTACATTTATTTGGATTTCATTTAGTATAACTCTATTACAAATTCCATGTGCCATTGCTATATCTTTTCGTCATATCCTACGATTCCGCCTAAGGTGGGGTGTGACACATAAACTTCACTTCATTTCCCTTAGGCCTTTCCATTTTCTGTTATACCCACCAACAAAATATTAACCACTAAAAAGTAAGAGAAACCTTAGTAAGTTCTAATCTACATGCATAACTATTTGACATGCTTCCAATACTTCATGTGTCCCCGACACTTTATATGGCCCCGCCATTTCATGTACCCCGGTACTTTTGTGTGCTCACAGCACTTCTTGTGTCCCCGACGCTTTATGTGGCGTACAAGTTATAGCTCTTATATCTTTTATTTGAGGATTTGAATGGATTAGTTTTGTTAGTGATGAAAATGATTTATACATGGCCTATAAGTTATTGTGCTAGTGATGATGTGATTTTGAAATGAATTTGTTTTCTTAGTAATAACAATGATTTTGGAATGAACTGGTCTAATTGATAATAAAATGGATTGTTTTGGTTGATAGTAACAATATATAGAAATAACTCTATTGAGATACTAATAATAAGTTGATGTTACAAACAATATGACGGTCCTCGAATGCACTGCTTGTGTTTTAATTAACTAACTTGTAATGTAAATATGAAATAACAAGAATAAAGATGAGATGTAAAGAACTTTGTTTAGTTATATGAAACTCAAACTAAACGATGAAAACATGGGTGGTTGTTTTACAACAACAATAAACTATAAACAGGAAATTTATGTTAAGTTTTTGAATATACAAAAACTTAACAAATTACTTAGAGAAAGTAAAGTAAAACTGTGGAACACACCAACCAGTGTGGTGGCTAGGTCAAGTGATTCCTTTTATAGGCAAATAAGGAATCACATGACTACTCTAGTAGATGTTGACACATGAAGGTTGTCAACTATCTATTGGTGGATCATTCAGATCTGCAGAAGCCTCTTTCCTTCATCTTGTTTGTTTCCAAAAACGGTATGAAAGAGAAACTTCACTGCAAAGAAGTAGTACAAGGTCACATGTCTTTATCTTGATCTTTTAACACGTGTCCTTGGGACCATTATTCTAATTTTCAAATTCCCGCTCATATTTGACTAACAAATACTAGACGATGAGTCATTGAACATATCCTTTTAGACTTTGAAGATCGAATATGCTTGCAGATGAGTGAGCTCGCTGACAGCTCGCTGAATGAGCCCCTCGCTGAGTTCCTCAGCGAATCCCTGATCCAACAATCTCCCCCTATTCGCTGAGGAGACTTAGCTGAATAGAGGGCTTGTACTGACAAACATTTGACAAGGGATTTTTGATATAATGTTGATTTTATAAATGACAAATAAGTTACAAAATATCAACATTACAATATCTATAAACAATCTATTCCCACATGCATTCTTCCTTGGCCTTAATTAGATCTGCATCATTTTGTCGTTCAGGCTTCAGCAGCTCTCTATCAATCAGCTTCACAAATTCTTGATTGTTAGAGGATTTGATGCAGTATTTCCTTATCTTCACCAGAAAAGCCGAGGAAGCAATGCCAATCTCATTTGTACGGAAGAACAGTTCATGACCATGAACGTTGCAAAAACACAACCCTCCCAGCTTTTCATCATATTCTCCATCAATGAAGAGAGTTCTTGATGGCATCTTTAAGTTAAGAAGTGGCTCTTCTTCAATATTAGACTTAGGGACAGCTCTGAGAATAGAAGGGAGCTGAGAGATTGCTTGGCCAGCAGCTGTCCTCTTGGTGCCACTTCTTGGTTGTTGGGGAGGAGGAGGAGGATAAGGATGTCTGGCAGAGCTGAGCAGCGAATCTTTTACTTTGTATTTTCGCTCTTTGCTGCGGATGTCTTTGATCTGCTCTCCAGCCATCTTGAGTAGAGGATCAAATTGTAGAGACTTCTTATCCTTGATAAGCTTGAAAATCTCTATCCATTCAGTTGGCCCAAGTGTTGAAGGTTTGACATTTTTCAGATTGAACAACTTGGGCATTCCTCTTCTTTGTATACACAAATTCATACCTTGCTGAGTGAGAGTAGGAGTTACCTTGAGAATTTCTTCTTCTCTTTATCTGATCTCTCTTGACTTAAGGTAAGCTGCCTGACTCTCCTCCAAGGTTTTAGTTTTCTTTGCAAAAAATTGCTCCTCATTCCTCTTGAGAGCAGTCAAACCCAATTTCCTTGTCTCCTCGTCAGCGCCCTGTAATTCCTCATCCACAATCTGCTCACTGATGAATTTAGCTGACAGCTCTTCTTCTTTGTTTTTGCTTAGTCTTTCATGCTGAGCTACAACTTCTTCTGGAGAAAGATCAGTGGAGGCAGTTGTTGACTTCGAAAAGGCTCCAGACATCAATTTTTCATGCTGACGAGGTTTGGGTGGCTTGCCTTGAGAAACCATGACTGCTTTACCCTTTTCAGCAAATTTCTTTTCAAGGGCAGCATACACCCACTATGTGTAGTAACATTCGTTCCTTCCATGAACCAAAGTACTTTGGCTCAAATTTTGGAGGAATAGAAACGTAACCAAAGTCACGTGTGTTAACAAGAGTGGGTACAGACGACATCTTTTAGAACAGAAAAGGAAAAAAAATTTAGATTTAAATGTAAAGAAAAGAAAGAAAATAATGTAAACACAAGAGGCAAACAGATCTTGTTCCAATAATTTAGGAATGGTGGCTCTGATACCACTTGACGGTCCTCGAATGCACTGCTTGTGTTTTAATTAACTAACTTGTAATGTAAATATGAAATAACAAGAATAAAGATGAGATGTAAAGAACTTTGTTTAGTTATACGAAACTCAAACTAAACGATGAAAACATGGGTGGTTGTTTTACAACAACAATAAACTATAAACAGGAAATTTATGTTAAGTTTTTGAACACACAAAAACTTAACAAATTACTTAGAGAAAGTAAAGTAAAACTGTGGAACACACCAACCAGTGTGGTGGCTAGGTCAAGTGATTCCTTTTATAGGCAAATAAGGAATCACATGACTACTCTAGTAGATGTTGACACATGAAGGTTGTCAACTATCTATTGGTGGATCATTCAAATCTGCAGAAGCCTCTTTCCTTCATCTTGTTTGTTTCCAAAAACGGTATGAAAGAGAAACTTCACTGCAAAGAAGTAGTACAAGGTCACATGTCTTTATCTTGATCTTTTAACACGTGTCCTTGGGACCATTCTTCTAATCTTCAAATTCCCGCTCATATTTGACTAACAAATACTAGACGGTGAGTCATTGAACATATCCTTTTAGACTTTGAAGATCGAATATGCTTGCAGATGAGTGAGCTCGCTGACAGCTCGCTGAATGAGCCCCTCGCTGAGTTCCTCAGCGAATCCCTGATCCAACACAATATGAAAGTGTGTTATGAGATTTGACCAAGATAAAATCAAAGATGGTTAGAAAATGTGGAATGATAATTAAGCATATATAAATGATCATTTGTAAAGAGGAGATTGATAAATAGATTTGAAAATAGAAGAAAAATGTGAAAGATGTGAAAATGGAAGAAGGTGAAAGTGATAATATCTATAATGATAGTAAGCATCAAAGGTAATTGATGAAAGATTTTGAAATAAGTAATAGCAAGCGTGGAGTTGTATGGTTGCATATGATAACTGCGTGCAAGGTGAGTTCTACTTTACAAGTATAATTGTAAAGTGCCGGAGACAAAATAAAAAAATGCTAAGCGTCGGGGGCACACGAGTGTGATAAGTGACGGGGACACATAATATAAAAGTACTAGTACATGAAGTGGCAGGACCTCAAGAAGTGTTGGGAGCACAAAAAAGTACCGGGGGTACATAAAGTGTCGGGGATACATGAAGTGTTAAGATCACGTCAAACGGTTATGCCTGTAGATTAAAACTGACTAAGCTTTAGCTTATTTTTTAGTGGTTAATACCTTGTAGGCAAGAAAAACAAGAAATGAAAAGGCCTAAGGGAAATGAATTGAAGTTTATGGATAACAGAAAAAGAAGTATTTTGCACAAGACCAACCCATGGTATTAATTCTTTTAAATCAAGCTCAAGATGTCTGCAAAATATTTTGTTGAGGTTATAAAATGGAAGTCATTACAAAATGTTAAAAAGGAAATATTTTGGAAATGCTCAAATTCTTGTTTAAGAAAATAGTAAATGTTTTTGGAAAGTTTTAAAATGAGATGAGATTTTAAATTAGATATA
Organism: Erigeron canadensis; assembly: GCF_010389155.1. NCBI lineage: Eukaryota > Viridiplantae > Streptophyta > Magnoliopsida > Asterales > Asteraceae > Erigeron > Erigeron canadensis. The sequence continues at coordinate 7,301,884 of NC_057767.1, read as the reverse complement.
TACTTAAAAAAAAAAAAGATTTGTGTGTTACAATAGCAAGCTCAAGAAAGGCAATAGCAAACTAACGAGAGGCAATAGGAAATTAGCATAAGGCACCAGGTTTCACCATAAGGGTGCTCGGAGTGGGAGTAGGCACCGACCGGTACTGGGCTGGTACCGGAAGGCACACAGCCCCGACCCCCCGGTACCGGTTGGGTGGGGAGGGGACTGGGCACAATGGTGCCGGTTTGGGTGCCGGAAAAGTTGACCGTTACAAAAAAAAAGGGGGGGGCCCACTCTCACAACGTCTCTCTCTCTCTCTCTTTTTTCTTCTTCTTTCTTTCTTCTTTTTCCATCCATTCTGCACTTCTGTTTCTTTTTTTTTTTCTTTCAACACACAAATCACACACACAAATAATAACACACACAAATAACACACACATATATCTATATTTTCGGAATCATGAACCCTTTCTTCAATAATCCTTTATTTCTTGACAATCACGGCCCAACACCCCCAAATTTCCAATCGGACTCGAGTTCATTCGACGAGACGGAACGGTATATTAATCTATTCACAATGGCGCATTATGCGATTCAACAAGATGTTCGTGATACTGCCTCCTCTTCAAGAACGTATACAAGACGCGACGATCGCAGTGAGTCTCACAACCGTCTTTTTCGAGATTATTTTGCCGAGGAACCGAAATTTAATGAGACTTTTTTTAGACAAAGGTTTCGTATCAGTAGACGGTTGTTTGTGAAGATAGCTTCAGATTTGGAAAACAATTTTAGTTATTTTCAAAGGAAGATCGACGCTCGTGGTAAATGGGGGTTTTCGGCTTTACAGAGATGCACATCTGTAGTTCGCCAGTTAGGATACGGTAGTAATCCCGACAGTTTAGATGATTACCTAAATATGTCGGAAAGATCGTCACGTGACACCCTTAATGCTTTTTGTGATGGAGTCATTAAGTTGTATCGGCATGAATATTTGCGTAGGCCAACGCGTACAGATACGCAACGCATTCTTGATCATCATGCGTCTTATCATGGTTTCCCCGGCATGTTAGGTATATCTTTACTTAATATATATTTACTTAATGTATATATGTATATATACTTTACGTAGTTTAGTTAATAATGTATATATATATATATATATATATTACATAGTTTAGTTAATAATGTATATATATATATATATATATATTTTACGTGTTTATAGGGAGTCTTGATTGTACACACTGGGGTTGGGATAATTGTCCAGTAGCTTGGCGTGGCCAGTACACGCGAGGTGATCATCACGGGCCGACGATATCGCTTGAAGCAGTTGCATCACAATATTGTTGGATTTGGCACGCATACTTTGGTGTTGCCGGTTCAAACAACGACATTAATGTTTTGAACCAATCTCCTTTGTTCAATCCTTTTGAAGACGGCACAGTACCGTTGGTTCCATTCACTGTAAATGGAACCGAATATCAGTACCCGTATTTTCTCGTGGATGGGATCTACCCAAGATATGCGATGTTTGTGAAAACGATTTCCCATCCAACCGGTGAGAAAAGGATTCGATTTGCTAAGGCGCAGGAGGCTGCAAGGAAGGATGTGGAGCGAGCTTTTGGTATTATAAAAAAAAAATGGAAAATACTTAGAGAACCGGCAAGACAAATGGAAGAAACCCCTATCCGTAAGATTATGTATGCGTGTTGTATTCTTCACAACATGATTTTAAAAGACGAGGACCACGCTATAAGTCCTGATTACATTCCAGATCCCCTTGTTGCGCCACGGCCATCGGATGAACGATTGTTTGAGATACAGAACCCAAACGTTCACGAGGATCTTAAGATGGATTTCATTGACCATATTCATCGCACATTCATCCCGAGCATCGATCGCTAGTTTATTTATGTATTGTATTGTCGTTTCGTTTAATATTGTACTTTGATGTTTTATTTTGTTGTTTGTTTTATATTTAATATTTGTATTAGTTTTAATTTATTAAATAAAATGTTTTAGTTTTAAAAATAAATAGAAATGAAATTAAATAGAAAAGGGTGGGGAGGGGAGGAGAGAGGTGGTTAAGTGCTCCTAGGTTTCGGGGAGGGGAGGGGAGGAGAAGAAAAATCAGGGAGGGGAGGGGAGGAGTGGGGAAGCCCTCCCCCCACCCTAAGGCAGTGAATCCACCATAAGACAATATGAATTGCCATAAGACAATAGGAAACTCCATAAGGCAGTAGAAAAATAATACAACATCTACAAAGTTGGGTTTGACACTAAAATTGATCAACTTATAAGCTAAATTGAGTTACCACACAACCAAAAGTAAGAATAATCATGCCCAAACATCAATTCTTACACACACTAAAACACACACTTAAAAATAATTTTTGACCAACGATCGTTAGATCTACCCAAGGAAATTATACTACAATGTAAATTAGGTATTTTGAGATAGAAATCACTTATCAAAGTTTCTTGAAGCTTAAAATCCGAATTTGGAGCTAAAAATAAAGAATACATTTGAAACCCACAAAAGTTCTTGAACCTTGAGGCTAATTACTATTATGAAGGGGAGTAAAACTATTCAACTTTTGTAATTAAAATTTCTTAAGTTGTCTTAACTTGACTAGTCTAGCTAGAATAACCTCAATAATTAGATTAAATTTAAGGATTAAATTTCAAACTTGATGTTTGAGTTGTAACTTTTAAATTTAATTTCATAATTTCTAATTAAAATTTTTTTTGAACGTTAGTGTCACGGGACGGATAGCCGTTACATCCGTACGAGCAAACAGTCACTAACAACTGTCCACAAAGTCAGGGACCACAAGGGAGAGAAAACTCACTAATTTAACCGCTACAAAAGGCATGACGTTAAATTGGAGGTAAAACCTCGCCTGCTCAGACTTGAACCCTGATCTCATAGAATCCAAGCATCATTGCAGGGCTTCGAAATGCCGCTGAGGTTTTTAACCCATTGACTCTAATTAATTATTATGCGGATGTGACATATCAACCTAAATTTACTCTTTCCATTAATTTTCCTTTTTAATGTATAGATGTTAGTTACATCAGGATGCATAACTATTTTTCTACGACTATATTTTGTAAGTATGACATTTCTATTATGTCGTATATAATGAAAATTATGTATGTAATCTACATTTGCTTTTGACACCCTCAATATTTTCTGTAAGAACAATCCTAAAATTCTACATATTCATACAAACCGAACTTTAACTCATTCATTCATCATATGATTTCAATCAACAAGTTTTCATCAATTTAACAAGATTTATTATGAACTTCATCCCACTTTGCTGAGTCCCAAAAATAATTACAAAAGTTATTCATCAAAATACATATTTCTACAAGAACATTTATAATGACTCATAAAAAAAAATAGGTGATATTGATATTATAGTCTTTGTCATAAAAATTTCAATCTAATAAACAATTATACTATACATACGCACGGTATCCGCGCAATGCAATGGTGAACTGACGATGATGGTTGTGCGACATCTATTGGTGTAGGTAAAGGTATTTGATTTAAAGGGGTTAGTAAAGATATTTTATAATATAAAAGACTAATGGTGTAATTTAATATTAAGGGTTGATGATGATTTAAGTCATTAAGGGTATTTTGGTCAATTCGCATGCCCCATTTTTGTGAACTTTCAACATTGAGTTATAATTTTTATATAGAAGTATAGATAAGTTACAAGTATTATATTATACTTTATGATAAATAAATATATTAAAATAATAATATCAATATCACTCAAAATTAACATGACAAGTAATAACTAAAACAATAAGAAAAATAAGAGAAATGATTGATAAGCTTAAAGCCTAGTTGATCAGTCTAAAAATAGACTTATAAATATGACGATTATACATTACATTTTTTCATTTATTTAAAGATGTGAATCGTTTATTCATAACAATACATAATCAATGGTAAATAAAAAGAGAAAAAACTCATAATATAAAATATTCAATGCATCAAGTCTATTTTTAGGTCCATTTATCACTACTCTTTAAAAAAAATATAAAAATCTCACAATATACAATAGTACACTTATTAGACACTAGACTAAATTGTACATATCACACAGCACATAGTACACACGCAGATATTCATCCCATCCCACTAACACTGCAGTTAACGGCATATTGCAGTTTTTGGTTATATAATCTGTTATCCTTCCCTTTCACGTTTCGTAAAATCTTTCCTTATTTGCATGCAAATCTCCACACACATTATGACTCTTTTCTTTCTTTCTTCTTTCTTTCTTAACACAAAAATAAAAATTTAAATTTAAAATTACAAAAATAAATACAAAACAAATCCCATTCCATCCATTCCTTACTTACTTAACCAATCAATCAATTCACCCTTATTTCTTTCGCCTCCGTTTTCCCCTTCTTCTTTCACCACCTATACATACAAAATTCTGTATCTATCTTATCTATTATACATATATCTTTTTAAAACCCTCTTTAAACCCTGCTTTTGAAAACTATTTTTTTTTCAAAAATGGAAAACAGAAGAAACATTTCAATCATTCAAACCCGAAATGGGTTTCACTTCTCGCCGGAGTTTCTTACATCCGGCGAGTTTTTTCCGACGTCTGATCGTCTTCCCCCGCCTCTTGATCGTTTTCCGCCGCCGTTTGACGTTGATCGGAGCTTGTGTGACTTGTTTTCTGGTCTCAATCTTTCTTCGGCTATCTCCGGTCACGTATCCGGTCATATGATCGACCCACCGCCGTTGCTCCGCCGCACACTCGCCGCCAGTTCTTCAGTTCATGACTTTTCCGACATGGGTTTTGGGTTTCCGGGAAATGACTTTTCCGACGTGGGTTTTGGGTTTCCGGCAAATGGGTCTCCGGTGATGTACTCCGGTGACGTATTTCCGGCCAGTCATTCGCTCTTGTGTGATGATACAGAAAGTTTCCGGCGAAACTCTTTTTCTAGGAATGTTGACTATTTTCTTGACTTTGACCAAAAGTCAACCTTGTGCTCCAAGAAATACCTTTATAAAAATCTTTCTGAAAACAGAAATCTTGTAACTAGAAATGAAATTGAAAATGGAAATTTGGGAATTTGGTCATTAAGGAATTTAAGGGGTAGGATTTATACATTGGCTAAAGATCAAAATGGATGTAGGATTTTACAAACATTATTTGAAAGACCAACAATAGAAGATGTGCAGGTTGTTTTTAATGAAGTTGTGGATTGTGTTTCGGATTTAATGAATGATTTATTTGGGAATTATTTGGTTCAGAAACTCGTTTCGGTTTGTAACGAAGATCAGAAAATGCAGTTGATATTTTCATTGATGCAAGTCCCAAACAATATCATTCTTGTTTGTATGAGTCCTCATGGGTATGTTACATTATGTTGCATTTTTGTTTACATTTTATGATATATCATGTTAGATTGGGTGTTTTTCAAATGTTTATAGGTTATTGTTTTTTCTTTGAAAACTAAAATGCCATTTGAATTATTTAGTAATTTGATTAGGTGCCTTTTAGGTTATTTTAAGGAATTAAACCTTTATGTTTAGGGCTCTTTATAGAAAGACCAAATGGCGTTTTAGTGTTTGGCTATTACGTACGTTTTAAGGGGAAATGAACTTACGCTTAAGGCCCTATCTTTTGAAAGCCAGCATTCAGTTTGTCGCGTTTGGTCATTAGGTGTGTTTTAGAAAAAAATTTCTAAGTGAAAAATGGGATTATTTTTTTTTTTTTGAAATCCAAAACACAGTTTGTAGTGTTAGGCTATAAGGTGCGTTTTAGCTTATGTGATGGAAAAAGTTTAAGCCAGGCGAGGGCTGCTATATTTGGACTACTTTTAAGTTATGTGTGATGATTTATATGTCATGAAAATTAGGACTAGAGCTATGCAAAGATTGTTGGAAAATCTGAAAGATCCAAATCAGATTCAGCTTGTAATCAAGGCTTTACAGCGAGGTGTCACAACATTGGCAAAGGACCCAAATGGTCATCATGTTATACAATATTGTCTGGTGCATTTCGATTCTGAATATAACAAGGTACTATATTTGTTTTATAGTGTTAAATTTTATCAACACTGTTTAACGTTAATCTCTTGTATGCTACTGTTACTATAGTGCTCAATCTGTGTGTGTTTTATATATCTGCTTGTTAGCACTCGTGATCTTTATTGTATTGTAAGTCTTGTCTAGCGTTATAAATGCAAGTTTTGTGGAGTTAATTGCTGTTACAGTCGACTTAATAATGTATTATTCTCACTCCTTTATCCTGTATGTTCATAATAATGTGTATGTTTGAGGCAGAGCTTTTTGCATTTAGTGTGGAAGTTTCTTGATGCAAGTCAAATATATATTGTAATATTGTTCTGCCTTCAACATATACATCATACAGGAATAATGGTAATGTATTATACTTAGCGCCCTTTGTTTCAAAAAGATGCAATCTTGTTCTTTTCAATTGACTGAGAAAATTCAACATTTTTATGTGTTTGATCCAAGTGTATTATCTGTCCATTGGTAATCGTTTCTTTACACGGGTTACATTTATTGGTGCTTACAAGTTCCCTTTTGATGGTGTATACTACGGAACATTTTTAATGTATATGAGCAATAATCAAACGTTATTGCTAAATCTGCATGCTAAGTTAAATATTTTAACTGTTTTTGGTGGTAGTAGCAGTTTTAGACTTTGGCTAACTAAAAATCTCTTATTCTGTTTGGTAATGCATCACTTAGGGAAATCTTTTGTGACCAATTTATACCTTGTATTGCTAACTTGCTTATTGAGCAATCATCCTTAATCTTTGATGTCTGAATAGAGTGTAGAAGGTTGTTGTCGTTCTTCAGCTGAATTTAGTATTTAGATTAATGTATGAATAATATTGGTAATGAACGCCACCTTTTGCAGCCTATTCTCTTTGAAATAGCAAATGATTGCTACGCGATTGCAACAGATAGGAGTGGCTGCTGTGTGCTGCAGGCTTGTGTTGAACACTCCCGTGGAGACCTTAGAACACGTATAGTCACTAAGATTATGTTGAATTCAGTAAACCTAGCTGAAGATCCTTTTGGGTGCGTGTCTCTAAATAAATACACACATTTTTATTTTCTCTTAAAAGCCTATAAATGGTGATTGATGAATATTAACATTTTTATATTGGTATTTTGTTAGGAATTATGTTTTACAACACATGGTGGGACTGAATATACCAGCGCTAACTTCTTTGCTTGTGAGGCACCTTCAAGGGAATTTTGCAGCTCTGTCCCGCAATAAATATGCTAGCAATGTCGTCGAGAAGTGTCTGACTGAATCCAGAGAGGATGTATCTAATCGAATAGTTCTGGAACTACTCACTAGCCCAGATTCTTCTTTGCTTCTGACAGACCAGTATGCAAATTTTGTTATTCAGTCTGCACTTAAAATCTCCAGGGTTAGTTCATACTTTTGCTAATACTATTTAAGAGGTGTTTGGATTTGCATTTTCTAACTGATTATTTGATTATTAGGACTTAAAGTCACACTAGGCAGTCAATACTATTTAGATAGACAAATCCTGTCTTTGATTATCTGCTTATTTAGTACTCGTAGTACATAACCCGTTTACCACTGGCTGCAACCAAAGCAAATCATCTAAGAGGGAAACTTAAGTTACATATTTAACACAACTTATGTTACCTATTTCCCACTGTCTGCAACCAAAACCAAGTTCTTTTTTTGATAATCTCATTTTACCATCAGTTTATTCAATAACCATATTTTCCAAAGACTGAAAAATATTCTGATTAACATCTAAACACCATGTTATGCAGTTCTATTGATTATAACAGACCATATGATTTTGATCAGTGAATTGTTTAGTCATTTTTGAAGACATACATCAGACCACCTCCTTCAAATCTTGAAACATTACTCTGAAGTATGTATATTCGAGACTGAAGTTATGATACTTTTAATATTGGGTTTTAACGGAATATCTTATGAAATGTTTCTTATTCAATAATGAAATCGTATCACTAATTCTGTATAACATCTACTTCTATGCGTGAGATCTGATATGTTAATGCTGATGGTGAAAGCAGGGCCCAGCGTACAACTGCCTACGCAACCTGATTTCCGAGAACGTGGCATCCATGCGAACCAATCTTTATGGGAAAAAGATACTGGAAAGATTTGAAAAGAAGAAGGTCAACTTGATAAAGAACTAGAGACTCTTCCAAAGAGTAACTTTGCAAGTGTAGTTTGTGAATACCTGTTGTTACTTCACAAGTTGTAGCCATTACATATGTCTGTGGTATGTTATTTCTTAAAATCTTGTTCTCTTTCACCAACTGTTGGAGGCTTTGAGTTTTTGATCACTTTTTTGCCACTATGTCTTGAAGTTCTTTAAGAGCTTTTAGGACATTAGAAGTTTAGTGATACTTTGTGTAACTCTGTAGAGGCCTCCACTTCTGTGAATTTCAAAGGGTGAATGTATTTGTTAATGTTTTAAGCTCATGTTACAAACAGATGTCACATTTAACTATTTGACAATTGAGATACTAGTTTTATGATATTGAATCTTATTCTCTTTGTACTATTAGAAGAATAAGGATATGTTTAGCTATGTGAGTTGGGAAAAATTGCAGTGTACTCTTGCGTTGTGGTTGCAGGTTTTGTTGGTTACCAGGGGTTTATAGACAGTTTTTGCAGTTCTTGTTGGGTTCTGACGGATGCCGGTACGTTGTGTTTGGTAGCATGGATATGAAAGAATAGATGATGTTGCACAATGTGATGGACAATGTCTAAAATGAGAATAAAAATGTGATGGCAATGTTTGAAATGGCAGGAGTCTTTAAAGTGGCAATGTTCAAAAATGGAGTAATAAAGTTGTAGGTATTTCATCATGACACATAATAAACCCACCACGGTCGTTTTCAATACGATTTATCTTGAAACTATCTTTGTCATTTGTACTAAAGGAATTTTCTTCTTGTTACAAAGCTGATTGTTACATCGAAATGAAATTAGATAAGCAGATTCATATGAATCACTAAAGTTGTTGAATAGTCTTTTTCAAAGGTAATTAGTTAAAAGCCTAGAACAAGGTCAGTAACTTTTTACTTCTATTTGAAAGCAGAAATTGGATTGAGTAGATTTTGGTTATAAACTTATTTCATGTGGGAAGTAAAGCATGGAGAGATGGGACATTCCTTAGCCATCAAACCAAATGAATCCGTGTAACTTATCAAAACATAAGTTATCATTGTTCTTTCTGAACAAAACCATGTGGTCACCAAAATACTACCATTTCTCTTCTGTTTTGGTGTATCGTTGATATAGCTTCTAGCATTGTTATATTCGCTACCTGGTATGCAATTCACATCTGACGGAGAATTAATGGAAAGTTATAATCGGTCATATACATACCCCATAAAGTTGAATCGAATTTTAAGTTGCCCTAATGTCATATTCGAACTTTGAAGTAGTGCAAAAAGCAATAGGTTGTGGATTCCAGTCCCAAACATCTAAATATGCGTCTTTCAAACAAAAGTTTTAGTGAAAATTCTTTGTCCGGTGTTGTGATTTACCCTTTCAGTCTTTCTGAACTTTTGATTGTAACATTTCTAAAGCCGGGAGTAGATGGATGTCCGAATATATACTAGGGAGGTATTTTGCGACAATGTGGCTAATTTGTGTTTCTGAAATCACATTGTTGATGTTACTCGACCTGAAAGGAGTCTGGCTCGTCGAGGTGATTCATGTTTCTTACATCAAAAAACATTTGGTCTTCAAATCCATGACCATGTATGGCCCCCGCCTTCTGGCTTTTCCAACAACTTTAATACTAGACGAGAGAAAGTACCCACGCGTTGCGGCGGTGAGATGGTGGTGTGATAGGTCATAGAGTGTGATAGGTCATAGGAGGTGATATGTCAAAGAGTGTCAAAACCAAGTGTCTTAGCCGTACGGGGCTCCGCTCGCGGACCAAAAAATTCGTCGAAAGTATATCGAATGACATCTCTAATGAAAAAGCATGAAATTTTAAGAACACCCATATAAATTTTTATAATTTATCGATGTACGGTTTTTGAGATAAAATTTTTTGAATAAACTAGAAGAATAAAATGATTTATGGAGGAGAAAGAAAAATGAGTGGTTGAGATTTGATGAAGGAGAAAAATGAGTGGTTGAGATTTCTTTTAAGATTTTAAATAAATTAGATGTATTGTACATCATGCATTATCATATGTATAATGTTGAAATTGAAAGTTGAAAGTTGAAACCTTATTTGCTTTATAGTATAGATGTATAATGTTGAAATTGAAAGTTGAAAGTTGAAACCTTATTTGCTTTATAGTATACGAGAGCAAGTATCCGCGCGTTGCAGCGGTGGGATGGTGAGGGTGATAGGTGAGGTGATATGTCATAGAGTGTCAGCTAAATGTCTTATCCGTAATGGCTCCGCTCTCGGATTTAAAAATTCGTCGAAAGTATATATTGAATAACATCTCTAATGAAAGATAATGAAATTTTAAGAACACCCATATAATTTTTATTATTTATTGATGTACTGTTTCTGAGATAGAAGATTTTGAAAAAATTAGAGAAATAAAATGATTTATGGAGGAGAGAGAAAGTTATAGGCATTGATGTATGGTACATCATGTATTTTCATATGTACATTGTTGAAATTGAATGTTGAAAGTTGAAAAATGAATTTCCTTTATAATATAGTATAGAAGTATAGATATAGATATAGATAAAAGATTGAAGAGTTGAAGTGTTTAATCGGATAAACAAATGCTTCCAACCATTATTTAATTTTCACGTATACATACCAATCTACAACATTTGTTCCATAGTCATAGTCCATCCATTTCATCTATCATTCATATGAGACAACCATGTCTTCTATACAAAATGGAAGCCTTTTTTTTTTTCATTGAAGAGTTTTAGTTATTAGACGTTACCATAGAAAAGGAACATGTTTATAGTCACTCTAGGGGCATTTAGACTGCCCTTTAGAGTTCTTCTTGTCCCTATAGCACGGGCATTCGTCCTTATTTCCATACGTCCCAGAAGGCACGCAGTGACACTCTTCGCAACATATCCCGCAATACTTTAGACATCTATCTTGCCTCCCTGCCTTTGAACATCTCACCGCACACTTTGAGTCACAAAAACCTACAACCACACGCGACAAAAGTTTTTACATAAAAAGCGTAATGTTTATTCATATAATCCATAAAGTGCAATGAAATGCTCAAAAAGAGATTCAATGTATACTAAAGTCTTATGTTAAATTGTTAATGAAGTTGAAAAGATGAAAAATGATGGCAAATTGGTTAAGTTGAGCTTTGGCTACCCAACAATGTCTATCGTTAGCGAATATATGAGGTGATTTTCGCTATTGGGTAACCCTGGGTAGCGGGGTCGGGGTATTAATCTTTGTTTGACGTTGAAAAACAAAATGGTTAAGTTTGAATCTTACCAGAATCATCAGCCATGGTGAAATGAAGGAGAGAAGAGCTCAAGAGTACAAGTGCTATAAGGATGAATGTTGCAACAAATGGCTTCATATTATTTCTTTTTGCAATAGAATTCTTAAAAAGGCAAAAGTAGTATTATTAGGTGATCTAGTTGTTGTTTATATGTGTAGATGGTGGAAAAAGAGCCAATATTTATAGTGAAAGGCTGAAAGCATGGTTGGTAAAAACTAAAGAGTTAAATTACATTTAAAGGTAAAGAATAAAATAATATTTTTCAATTGATTAAAATAATAGTTTCGTATCTCTAGATTAACTCAATATAAAGCAAATAAATTTTAAAGTTTATGATTGTGATAAATGTTCGTAAAGTAGTGTAAATTTATATTCCTTCATAATAACTATTATCACCCCTTTATTTTTAGAAAATGTTTAAAAATGATTAGATGTAAAAGTATTAAATTACCCTTAATAAATACTCTATGGAAATGGTTATTAGAGATTACCAAATTTGATCCTAATGAATTAACTTACATTTTAAACCCTTATATTTCTAATTTAGACTTTAAGTTCTTATCTTTTAAAATACTTGCATCATCACCATTACATCAACTTACATGGTTACACCACTCGACACCAATTGTCGATGTCATCACTACCCGTCACCGACACCACTAAACCGTCATCGTCATCACCGCCGCCGCATTGCGTGGATACCATGCTAGTAAATAGTAATATAAAGTATAGACTAAACAAATAAATACAAATGGAAATTACTTATATAGTCATATTCATTCGCTTATTAAGTTTAATCGAACAAAAGAATGACAGTTAGAAACTTTTCTCGTCTTGCTTGTTTGCTTATGCTTACACGATCAAATGAAGAAGAGGGAATATTATTATTAACAAAGAATGTGAAACTAAACTTATAGATTTCACAGTTTAATTAAAAAGGTAAATAAACTCAAACAAACAAATATACTCCATTCAAAATATACATAATGTTTGTGTCCACTTTATATTCATTCACTTAAATTACAATTTTATTATGATTATATACTTAAATAAATATAAATATATATACTATAGTATATGCGTATAAACTTGGAAGGATACAAATGAAAAAATAAACAAACAACTTATCGAATATCCATAAACGTAAATGAACAAATGACTTATCGTATAATTCATGTTATCATGTATGGTTAGGCTGGAGAATTTTCAAAATGTAGAACACATTAATTTAATTATTATGGTCTACTTAGTATATAATTTGAAATATATTTTCAGAAAAATGCTATATTGACTAATAATTTTTATAAACTTTTGTATATTAAAGTTCTGAGTAGGATCTAAAATGAGTAATTATATATAACAATTAATGAAGCCTTAGCTATAGTAACCTTTAGCTACTTTAAGTTTGACCACATACTTATTAATCTTTTGATTTTGGCCACAATCTTCAAGTATATACTTAACTAGTGACTTTTATGACTTTTTTATTTTATCACATAACTTTTTAAATTTTATTTTTGCTACAAAACTTTCATCTTTTAAAATTTTACCTTTATATATAGTAGTTTTTTTTTTACTTTTTGATCTTACCACATAACTTTTCAACTTTTTAATTCAGCCACAAACTTTCATTTTCTTTAACTTTTGTTTTTTTAACTCACAGTCTTATCCCTACTAAAGGTAGAGAGACTTATATCTACAATAAACTAAGACATTCATTCATGCCCTTTAAGTCGCAGTTTTACTCTTACCTACTAAGGTACATAGTAGACTAGGACATCTGGTCTGATATTGCATGAGGAACGAACCTTTAACCTATGTCTCCAGATGCAAGAGCATTAACATATCAAAATCCGCAGCAAAGCACGGAGTATAATAACTAGTTTTACACATTTTTAGATTTTGCATTATGACTTCTAGTAACTTGCTAGGGGTTTTAGTAATAATATACTTTTGTTGTTAAAAAAAAACTAATTGATATGTCATATGAGTCGACTTCCATACAATTAACATATACGAGCGTGCTATCCGTGCGTTGCGGCGGATATTATTGAGAGAGTTTCGATTGTTGTAATCTTAAAATCTTTTAATATCGTTGATTACAACCTCATATTGATCTTGAAATCTTTTGATCTCGTTAATTATGACTTTTGCTTGATCGGGATCCATATTAATAGACGATGTAGCGCCATAATTCCCGACTCCATATGAATATGTTGTGTGTGTTTTAGGGTATAGAGAAGACAAATATTAATATTTAATGTGTCTGCTTTTGATGAAGGGTATTTGTATTTATTGAAAGATATTTATTAGGAGAGGAAAGATTAAAGGGGTGAGGAAGGGCAAAAACGTAAAATCGCATGTCCCAAATCGTGTAAACTTTCAACATGCATGGATAATTTTTAACAAGGAGTATGAATATAGATGAGCAGGGACGGATTAAACATGGGGGCAGTGAGGGCAACTGCCCCCATTTCAATTTTGTTATTATATGTATTTTTTTTTTTAATTTTAAAGTATACTTGGAATTTATCTATAAAAAGGAGTTGAAAAAACTAAATGGTTGATAATGGAAGTATGTTTTACATACTTAGCTTATTGTTAAAGTATCAATGGATAGATCAAGGATAAAACTAGTTTGTGTTTTAATGGTGGTGGGTGCTTGCAAACTTGCAGGGACACAAGACGAAGAAGAAGGCTTATTTTCAAAAACTACCTTACTTTTTAGTTGTTTTCTTTTTAAGTCCTCAAACTTTGTTGGAGCAATTATATTTACCTTTTACTTTATAGAAGATTTTTTTAACCTTCAAACTTTACATATAAAGTTTTTTGATACTAAAGCAATAGCAATATATTAAAACTGTAACCTTTTTTTTTTTTAAATAAACATAATCTTAAAATGACTTATTGAAACTAAATGTTCTTTATTTTAAAAGATATCTTACTAAATATTATGAGTAACATTGAGTACGATTATTTTGTTTTTCAAAGTAAGTTGACAATTAAAATGAATTGATACTTGTTATTAATACTTATGAACAAATAATTTTGTAAATTTTAAAAAATTATAAGTTTTTTTTAATAATAACCATGATAATGTTTTTCAAGCATTTAGATCGGTCAATGAGAAAATTTATGGCCAGTTTTTTCAATAGAATATGACTTACAAAATATCTATATTTACTAGCTCAATTTTTTAAATATAATTTGTCTTTAAAAATATCAAAGTTAATAAAGGTTCAACTTTTACAAATTTTAGTAGAGGCATTTGCTATTGGCTTGTCTAGGCATTAAAAATCTCAAAACCGGTTTAAATATAACATACAACTTTTTAATTTGCCCTCTCACAGTAAATTTTCTGGCTTCATCTATGTAGATAACTCTTTTATTTTCAAAGAGATTTATTATTACCTTTTCAAAGTTGTTATTCATTCTCTTCAACCCAAACCCAATCTTTACATCCAACCGAATTAATCTTCTTTTCGTCCTTCTCCAACCAATTACATGAACAGGGTCGATACTCAATAATCAATTATCCCTCACATAATCAATGGTTATCAAAAACAATTAAAATGAACCTTTTACGTATATATCTTGTAATTTAAATGAACCTTTTATAGATCAAATCGTTTTTATTTAAACATAAATCCATAAAATCTTCAAAAATTAATCCCCGTATATTTTAACAAGTGTATACAAACTTGAATTCATATGTACGTATCATTATTATAATTTAACAAGTGTATACAGTGGACTGAACGCCGTATTGTCGATTTGTCGTGCCTCAGGTAATTTGTACGTTATAACAACAAACCGACACATACGTTAGTGATAGACTTGTACCGTTATGATCCCATGGGTGAAAAGTTGTAGGTAAAATTATAGAGTAAATTATCAAAATTATGAAATTAATATCAATTTCTACTAAAATAGTCTTAATTTTCTTCTACGAAAATATATAGTGAAAAGTATTCTTTTCATGGATGAGTTCTGCGATTTTTTTTAAAAAACCTCTTTCCACAACTGAAAATGATCGAGATACGTGCAACCGTAAGTTGTGTGTGATCACTATTACGCGGATGATACGTACTTATGCCGAAGCCACTTAACAACCATTAAAGCATTTACGAGGTATACACGTCGATAAATCTCATGACCCATACTAAACCATTACGTTTGTAATCAAAAAATGAACAAAACCTAAAAATCAATTTGCCAAAAACGCATAATGTGCCCTCAGCCATGGTCGGTAGGTGAGCATTCGCCTGACACATGCCCACGAAAACGTGGGTGCACGTCAGGCACGCATGTCACCTTCCAACTACGCATGGGGCAAGTGAAACGTTCTTAGACAAAAATTTTTGTGGGTTATTTTGTTAATATTTAATTATGGCCCGGGCCTGTTCAAACCCAAAAACTTGACCCCACCCGAACCAGACCCGCTTGATAGGGTAAAAGGCCGGGTCACAAGTTTGGTTTTGTTTCTCCTCTAGGTTCGGGCATGGTCGGACAGGGTTTTAAAAAGTGAAGAACAAATATTTCTTAAAATAGAAAACCGACCCTAAACGACACACCCGAAAGAGGTAACAGGCCGGGCCACGAGTTCGAATTTACCGGATAGTGGGTAATTAAGTTTATTGATATTTTTTAAAACTCAAAGTTCAGTAAACAACCACAAACTAATGCCAGCAATTCCCTTAATATATACGCGTAGCATTTTCCTAAAAGAAACGTACCAAGTCTTCATTTAATAGGCGATCGTCTCAATTTTACTAGCACTGGAGTTATCAGGTTAAACACATCATTGTTATTATTAGTAACTTATAATTAAGGGGAAAGTTTAGCTAAAACATGCGGTACCTATATTAGGTAAAACATATGTATTTTAGGAGGAGATTATGTAAAATTCAGGTAGTTATGTATGTTTATCAAATTCAAAGGTTTAATTTGTAAGTTTTTTTAACACGACAGTACCTAAGATAGGTAAGGTCATGTTGTACGGATCATTTTCTCTATAATTAAAGCATAGCATAAAGATAAAGAAAGAAAAAGATGAAACGTAATAAGGCTATGTTTGGCATAAGCTTTTCAAGAGCTTTTCAGGAGCTTTAGCTTTTTATTTATAAACTAAAAGCTCCTAAAATATTAAAAGTTTTGTTTGGATGCAACTAGCTTTAGCTTTTATTTGAAAGAAAAAACTCCAAAATGAAACGCTGGTTGAAGTTGCGTTTCAGGAGCTTTAGCTTTTCGATGGAGCTTTTACTCTTTAAAAGTTACACAAATGTCTCTTAAAGTTACAGCTACAGCTACCATACCAAACACTTTAAAAAAATAAGAGCTACAGCTTACAGCTCCAACTAAAAACTACAGCTTACAGCTCCAACTAAAAGCTACCGCTACAAGCTACAGCTACTAGCTACAGCTACTTTTGCTAAACATACCCTAAGTATGTATTGAAATGGTTTGAGAAATCCTCATGCTTCTTCTGCAATAAAACTTTACAAATATAGTTATTAATCCGTAAATGTCAATTGTCGGTAATGGGTTTTTTCCTTTTTTCTTTTATCTTCCCTTCTAGTAAGTCATGATACCTTAACAAATAAATATATTCAAAGTGAATAACACTTTCAAGAAAAGAAATGACTAATGTATAAAATACATTTGTCGCCATTTAGATGCATACGTTAACAATGATAGTGAATATGAAAATACCCAAAGCCAAGATGTACATAGAAAGTTCCTTGTCATTCATAAGTCCGAAGTGAACGATCGAAGAAATGAAATAATGCTTGCAAAATAACTGCACATTTACTGCTGACGTGTCCTGATGAAAGTAAGTACTTGACATCTACGACAAAAGTAGATTCCTTTATTTTACAAGAACATTTAGTTATATACAACAAAAGTACACATAAAATACAACTGAATAAAATAGATATTATTGTAGATATTCAATTTTATTGTAGCTATATCATTTCCCATAATTGATAATAAAGGAACAATATTACCAAAGAGCTTTATAAAACCATTCATCAACATGGCAGCCAAAGTTGTTTTTGGAAGGTGATAAGTGACAACTCTTAAAGGCTTAAAGCCACATGCACAGCACAAAACAGAGTTGCTGGGCTTTCCATTCAAGCCCAAAGTCAATATGCATTTTAAGGTCTTCACAAAGCTTGGGCGGTTGAAGTCCAAACCTACTGCCACAATTAAAATCATTGGATTAACCAAAGAACCAAAGACAAATGTCTAATTTTCAACTTCCATGTGTTGTGTCTAATGCCTACTGTCATAGCAAAAAAAACTTAATGAGCACAAAATTGACCAGATACTATATTTAAAACTAAACACACAAAAAAATACTTACAAATTACAAAAGCAAATGTTTTGCTACTACTATTAAGTTGGCCAGCATGCCAAGTTGCATGCTACATATAAAAATACATTAATTACTCATAATAAAAATATTGCAACACGTAAGTTAATATTTTTTGAAATACAAACTAGTATCTTTGTTTAGTAAATAAATATTGCAGGACCCCATAGTCCAAACATACATGAGAGGCTGAAGAAAGAGTTGAGTTGGGCTTTAAACGGGCCTCATACCGGGTCAAGCTAGGCTTAGACTTCTTTTGAGCAGGATATTAGGACCGGCCTACGAACTGAAAAAAGGGGGCATAGATCTTTAGGAGCTTTTGAGAGCTTAAACATACGGTTTTCATTAACTAATTTTGTCATAAAAGTTTTATAACTTTGAAACAATGTAAACTCTTAAATCAAAAGCTATATAAAGTAGCTTTTAATACAATTTGTAGCTTGTAATATTTAAAAAATTGTATCTCATTATGTTATTTTACATTAATAAACTTATGTTTCATCTACCTGCCAAATCCTTGTATACAAATTGGTGTCGTTAAGTGGTGAAGCGGCATTATTAGGTGGTGAAACTGATGTCTGCTAAGTGGTGAACCGGCATCATTGGTAAGCTTGGAGCGGGCGGTGATGGTCTAGGTTACAACTGATTTAACCATTGCTTGCAATATGGGAAAATGCATGCTTTGTTGTAGTGTAGGACTAAAATAACATGAAAAATAGAAACATATCTATATCATTATAGATACAATGAGTGATTCATCGGTAGATGGTTGAGCCCTGTTTGAAGAAGTGCAACCTAGTGATTCATGCCATTTATCAATGTATGCCATTGAGTCCATATCTAGGTTAGGAAGTTGGCGCGGTTTAAGGATCTTTAGGATCTTTTTGGATTTTCCGAGAAGCAGAGCGAATGTTGTCTCCCCTCTTGTCTATTGCATCGTGATGACACTTCATTCTTATGACACGTGGTAGGTTGGTAAGGCAGGCGCACAATACATCGGCGATTACATTTGATATCCACTCAAAAAGTTCTTCATCATTTGGCCAGTTTTCTTGTTCGTTGAAGTGAAGCAGTATACTTTGGCTAATTTTGTACATGGAACCTGCAACTAAGAACTTACAAAGTGACTGATCTAGTCTTCGCTTTTTGCAGCTCTTAAACTGTATCACAATCTGAATTGCTTCATCACCCAACCATTGAAGAATCTCCTTTGATTTTCTTCCTGTATGACCCTTTTTTGGAAGATCGATTTGTAGCCACGTACGATACACTTCAACTTCAGTCCACACACTTTTAGCCGCTTTTCTTGCCTTTACTAAGTCAATGTTTGCATTAAGGTTTTCTTCAACTTGCATTAAGATGCTTCAAGCTCGATTTTTTGGAGATGTTAAAATAACTAACAGAAGTGATGCATCTGAAAATTGGCGCTATACTGCCTACTGTAATCCCAATCAACTGCACAGTAATAATTATATTGATTGACCACTTATAGTCTGATTGTCCGTATGAAAAAGATGATGGAATGCGAAGTTGGGTTACTAAAAACGCACATGATTGTAGAGCTATAATAAAGCATACAACCCCAATAACACATGAAATTGGTGAACAAGCAATCACAAATTGGGGGTTACCAGTTTCCGCCATCATCCAATACTTTTTAACGGTATGCACGAGTTTTTTGGAAGAGAAACTGATCATATCAGCTTGATTATCCGAATCAAATTCATGCAACTCCCTGTATTGGTGTTCTAAGATTCTTCTAGATGCTGGAACTGTCAAAGCCTCCGAGAATGCGAACAAAAGAAGAACTAAGTTAAGACCATGATTCATATAAAATACATTTGTAGCCATTTGAATGCATACATTAACAATAATGGTGACTATTAAAATACCCAAAGCCAAGATGTTAGATAGAAGTTCTCTGTCATTCATAAGGCCTAAAGAAGGGAGAAAGTTGGCTAACATGGTAATCAAGAAAACGATGCTAACGTTCTTAACGTTGACAGCACCACTGTCAGGCTTATCGGTACTCAAATTGGGTTTGATGGTGGTCGACTGGCAGCTTCATTGCTATTGCTATCAATGTGATAGAAGCGGCATTCAGAGTGAAATATCTACACGGAAACCATAATTTCTTAAGTCGAAAGCCTTGGAAGGCATCGGCTGCCATTGCAAGAGTGCAAACTAACGATGCTATACAAACATACAGCCCAACCCAAGGCATGGCATCCTCGGGATTGTTCAAATGCATCTTTCTACTAGACAAATGATGATTTAACTTAATTTATTTAGTATGTAGAACAAGACCAAGATGATGCCTGATATAATTTGTTTACATGCTGAAAAAAAGGAGTGATCAATATTAATTAACATTATCTGTATGTTTACGTGGTTGAAAGTGTAGTAAACGCATTATCCAACTACCCGAATTAAATGATCGAAGAAATGAAATAATACTTGCATAAGACTATCCGCATCAGGTCAGGATCGATCTCTTTCTAACAAAAAACCTAATCAGCATGTCACGTCAGCTTTCCATACATCATTCTCACAAACACTTTTTACTCACAGCAGGGCTGGCCTGGCGGGCCAGCAGGGCGACAGCCCAGAGCAACATATTTCGAGTGGGCAGTAAGCTGAAAGTCCAAGTTAGTTGTTACTAGGCTCATTTTGTTTGAAAATTTAAGCCCGTAATATAGCTTTGAGGCTTAAACCCATAATTGTTATGGTTTAGTTTAGTATATCAGTAATCAGTTAATGGAACGGTTGTAATAATAAAAGAAAAATTATTGGGAGAATCAAACGACATTTACAAATCACATCTTCAAATCAGCAAAGTGTTAAGTATTGGTTTAGACATACTCCCAAACAAAAGAATTCTTCAAATCTACCATCGGATACAATAAAAGTAGATATATTACTAAGATTGATGCTGATATACAATATATTGGTGAGTGGACTTGCTGTGTAAGTCTCGTATTAGATGTTAGATGTATATACTTGAAAAGGTAAAAAAGAAGTATCTATGTAGAAAGGTAGTAGATAAGATAAGACTTTGGCTACTTAAGTTTTGGATTATTGCCTATACAACTACTATTGAATGTCTTATTTATTTATTTGTGTGGTGCTTTTGTGAATATCTTATTTGGCTAGTTAAGTACTATAACGGTGCTTATAATAATACTAATACTCGTAATTAATATACCATAAAAACTGTTGAATATCTTATTGAATAAGTAGTATTCATTTTGTACCACATGCACTACCATGGGAAATAAGTAAGTATCACTATGATAACCAACGTGATGCTGCAACGTAATTATATACCATGGCGCGAAGTCATATATGGTTGTTTGTGTTTGGTTTTATTCAATTAGTAAGTAGTAACAATGAGTATGTGATAATTCAGTTAAAAACTGGCTTCAATGTAGTTTTGTAATGTGATTCTTATATGACAACGTTTTACAATGTAACGGATTTTATTTTGGAAGTTAGCATTACGGACATTCTTAATTACTACAAAAAGGTAGTAGATAAAAAAAAAAAAGGGGGGTAACTAACCCCCAATGCCGTCTTTGTAACACCCGTCGTTTAAAAATAAGGATTTCCAAAAACTTTCGCCTAACGGCGTCAAAAAAACGCGAAATTAAACTGTAAAAGTCCAAACTAGCAAAATCTGTTTGGTTTATTCATTAAATGGTGTTACTAGCTATATCATCAAAACAAGTCTAAATGGAAATCCATCAGTTGCCCAACATTAAACAACCGACATTATAGTAAATACAAATCATAAATATCTAAACATAAATGAACGTCTAATGCGAGCAACCACTATGAGTAAACTACAGCCAACTTCAAGATCATCTACCCATGCCTCACATCTTCTCACATCTACATGCTGACTATTTTTGGACCTGAGGGAACAACACATTTTAAAAGAGCAAGTGTTAGCTAACGAATTAGCTAAGTAAGATAACATAAAGTTTATAAAACATTTGTCCACTTAAAACATTATAGAAAAGTCATATTTCATCTTTAAGACACATATCATCACAAGTCATCACATATATCATATCACATCTTGCATTTCACATCTTTGATATAGGATGGGTCATCCTAAATGTGCCTAGTCATCTTTTGCATCTCACATATATCATCTAAACATCTTTGTAATTGTGACATAAGTCACGCATCTCATATAACATAAACATCTCGTAAGGGTGACATAAGTCACACCTGACTAGATGGACAAACCTTACGGCTGTACATCAATGTCGTTAAGGAATGACAATCTAATCCTGGAGTAATCCGTATGTTCAAGACAAATGGGGCTGGTCAGACCTCCCGTATTACTCTTCACATCTCAAACCATGTTGCAAGGAGCCACCCAAGTAACCACATCTACGCACCCACCGGGCAAGGGCAAGTACGAGTTAAGCTTAACGCCTTCATCTAAAATTACGAGCTTGATTTCACATCTCATATAGTTTAGGTGTTCATTTTACCTAAACATCATCACATATTCATCTTTAATGTTTGGGCCCTTAAACGTGCACGTGTCATGGCAACTTAATAAGTCTAGTGAACTAGATGAACAAGCCATACATTCATGCACATTTCACATATCATCAACGTATAATCACATATCAATTCATCTCAAGTCATTACATGGCATTTCATAGCATATCATTACATGTCATATCATTGCATAACATTTCATAGCATATCATTACTTTTCATATCATTGCATAACATTTCATAGCATATCATTACATTCCATATCATAGGGACTGGATTTCAGGCTTTAATAGTCGTATACATAGCCCATATCACCTCCCGCATAACCTCGAATACCCATAAGCAAACAAGTTATCATTAGGGAAGTTAATATATGAAAACCATGTTTTTGTTGAACCCTCAGCGTGTCAAAGTAGTGTATCTTACCTCGACAGAGTACTCAACAGTCACAAATGTGTTTACCGTGCTTGACAAGTGCTCCCCACAACCTATGGTACAAGAAGGATGGATATATAAGTCAACTAGACACTTAAACACGCTTAAAACCTTTCTGCAGGCTGATCTCGTCGAGTTCAGTTTTCAGAATCACACCCTTCACTTGCAGGCGACTTTTCGTCCTCTAGACGACCAAATGAGTCAAAACTTAGTTCTTATGAAATGTAGGGAATTTAAAGACCTTTCCATAAATATAAAGTTTGACTCTTGAAGTTCTCTAATGAATGATTTATGATGTTTACAAGATAGGTCTGCAGAAATCATCCGTAATTAGACCACTTTTGGAAATCGACACTTTTCACATATCTCTGGGAAAAATCATAGGAAACATTGTTCATATCGAATTTAGGGGACACATATAGGTTTTCAGAAATGTAGAATTCATCTACTATTTCGATCATCTAAAGAAGATATGATTTTTACAATACGACTGAATTTTCAGACCTAATAACCCTTTGTTTTGCAAACGATTTCCACCATCAAACATCCATGTCAAGCCATCATGACCTCTACCATTTATACACACCAAATTAAAACTTACTTATCATTATCAAATTATCAATTGCTTCATGGATTCATTATACTCATTTTACAATCGATTTGACATCCGAATGACCTAAATTGACTCGCAAACGCAATCGAATCCAAATCAAACTTCATGACCAGATGTGACACTCATATGAAATACATAATATCATCAAAATAATCATCAATATCACGTTCATACCTGTAGGAAATCACTAAACCTCAATTAATCAAAATAAGGGTTACCGAACGACCCGAAATCACCGATTCTATCAATAAAACGTATTCAATTGATCAAGACCATATATGAACGAATTGAATAGATGAATATAACCAAAAATCAGTAGGGATTACCATCCTTACCTTAAAGATGATTAGAGATTCGATCTACAAGCGTTTAATCACTCCGATTCAACCCGTAATCAAAGGAATTGAGCAAGGAAGGAAAAGGGAGGCACACCTTCAATTACACACACTTAATTCTGGAAATATTTAGGGATTAGGGCTGCCTAATCCCCCTAAAAACCATCCACTCCCTTTCACAATTACCAAAGTGCCATTAACTTAAATCTAATGACCGTTAAGGCTCAAACTAACGAACCGGGAACTCAAACGACCGATGGAGCACCTTAATTACTATCCGACAACTATAATAACATCTTATGACCATTAGTAAGTAGTTCAAGTAATACATTTATCATTCAAACATCAACAGTTAATTACTTAAGCATTTAAGGAACTAGCGGTGTCAAAGACAACTAACGGTCAAAGTCAAAGCAATGATAGAAAAGTTTAGGATGTTACAGTCTTTCACGGGTTTTGGGTCCCAATACATCGACGGTGTACAGAGGAGGTTAAGATGTAGACAGCCTTACCTCTACCACGACGGTGTAGAGTGGATCTTCCAGATTATATCTAAAGATAGAAAAGGACATCCGGCTTTGCAAGAGATGAGGATCTACCTATTAGTAATACTACAAAATAATGTAAAGGAGACCTGTTTTATGGGATTAAAGAGTTTTACAACATGTTTCTATGAAAGGGGTATCTATTAAGAAGTAAAAACTGGTTTCTATTGGATGCTAAGGAGACCTCTTTTTCATTTAAAAACCGGTATATGTTTACGCACCATTTTTAATTCAAAACTGGTTTCTATCTCATGTTAACACACCCTTTTTAAGTTCATAACCGGTTCCCATGTAATGTTTAGGCACCATTTTCTTTCCATCTAACCGGTCTCTCTCCAAACACATATAGACCACTTTCATATTAACTGGTCACTGTTATTTATCATTTTTTTAAAAAGCTTCCTCTACTGTATATATCAACATATATTCAGCAACCAAATTTCTCAACAAAATACATACTATAAATCAACAACCAAATTTTGCAACCAAACAACATATTTTTCAAAGACTTAACCATATATAGCTAGCCGTATAGGTATCAAATACAAAGTCATAGTCAGGGAATGAGAACTACATTTGTACAAAAATGACCAACCATATCTGACAACTATAGGCTTCTTAGACTCAGTAGTCTTTCCTTCAGTGTCTTTACTTTTTCGCCAACTTAACCATTACATAACATGGTAATTACCTCAACACAACCTTGTACCCTGCACGAACACTCCAATAACTTAAATATACAAGTTAACTTTAGTTATAGTTAGGTCAAGTTTACTTTAACATGCTTTGAGAATTTTTATCCAGTTAAGTTTCGGAACAAGATTGTAAGCAAACATCATGCAAAATCTCTAAACCTGCGACGACAAACATATAGCCAGTGTAAAATAAAGTCAATCAAGAAACTTTAAAGTTGACAATTATGACCAACATAAAAGAGACATGCGGAGGAACTTACCAGGAGAAGGTTTCAAACATCTTCAGAGTTAATCCAACAATGAACCGAAAATGGTCGTTTTAAAAACCTTGTTGGTTGTACTAAACTTTATAAGCACGTAAATATATAACTTAAACCAATGCAACTATATAAATCAATTTTTCAATATGCATATTAACACAATAAGAGACCATAGCACCATACATCAACAGCTGCCCAATCCAACCTATTTCCAAGACACCTAAAATGAAAATAATCAATAGTTTGGTGTTAATTTACATACATACAAATCAATAGTATGGAATGAGCAAATAAAAATAAATCTTGCTCAAGTGGTCTTATTTGTAGGTGATTAATTCAAGGTCACAATTAATAGCTATGACCCAGAATTTGGAATATTTCTTTACCCTGGAAATGACATAAGACCTTCCCATCTGCATTTAAAGATCAAATAACAAGATGAAATAAGTGATAGACACCTGATAACATATGCCAAAAATATAGTTCTCTAGAAGAAGCCACTTTGCAGAATGCTTACATGGTGAGATCTATTATATAATAGTCTATTACAAATGAGCTTAAGAATAAGAAATTGGGTTAAGGGCAGCAAAAGCATTGATGAAATAAACCAAGTAATCGAGCTTGAGCTCATGTGTTCGTTTATTAAAGAACTTAACGTTTTGCTAACAAGGAAGGCACCCGTTGCACCAAGGGTAGCTCTGATCTGACCAAATCAGCAACAAAGCATACTGGAATTCCAAATAAATAACCCCCTCCAAGCTGAGATGTACATATGTGAAAACAAAACACATAAGGACACATTTATAACTACGAAGAGAAATACTATGAAGACAATGATCGAGTCCACTTTATATGTTGACCATCAGTTGGCTCAAATACGAGTACCACATTAAGATTAAAAGAGACTTTTATTATAAATAAACATTAATTATGTACTCTGGCCAACAATCTCACTTACATGCGCACTTACTTGTAATTTATGTATTTGCGCCCTCCAACATCTATTTACCAAAGATCTATCAAATACCAAGTGGGGAAAAGATAGTGTTCCATGTATCTCAGATTGGCTCAAACGATGACATAACTTAGCAACTCTAGCACAATTGAACATATCTCTACTAGTTTTTTTAAAAATTATTGAGCATTAGTAACTAGCTATCCAGGGACTCGTAACTTTGTGTTTGTCGACTACTATACTTATAATCAGGAGGTTTGAATAGGGAATCAGGCAAAAATAGTATACGATATATTATTTTGGTTGGTTCGGGATTTACCTTACCGTGAATGGATTTCGAAAATCAAACTCTTGCTAGACATGTCTTTCTACCTCCAGAAACTAGTACCTGATCGCCCCTTTCCCTCTTATTATTACTAGACAGATTGTATGATTGTTTGGCAATGTTACCAAGGTTATGTGTTCGTTTGCTTTGTTAATCAAGGTTGTATGATAGTTTGGCTTGTTTATCAAGGTTATGTGTTCGTTTAGTTGTGAATCAAGGTTGTATGATCGTTTGGCTAGTTTATCAAGGTTATGTGTTTGTTTTCTTTGTGAATCAAGGTTGTATGATTGTTTGGCTATGTTATCAAGGTTATGTGTTCGATTGAATTGTAAATCAAGGTTGTATGATTGTTATGCGTTCATATCAAGGTTATGTGGTTCATTAAATGATCCAATCAAGGTTTCAAGGCTTGGTGATCGTTTAACGATCCCAATTATGAGATTATTTAATGACCCAATCAAGGTTTCAAGGTTGTGTGATCGTTTATCGATCCAAATCAAGGTTTCAAGGTTATATGATCATTTAATGATCGAGTTATATCCGTATCAAAGTTAAACGGTTGTTATCCCGACACTTGTTCCCTATTACTTGTCCCTACAAACTCACCAACTTTATGTTGACGCGTTTTAGTACACTTTTCAGGTAAGCATATGGATTAAAGATGTATTGAAGGTTTCATGACATGCTAGGTTTGGATTTAGACTTTGTCATGGATCCGTGATTCATTATTCCCGATCAAGGGTTATGTTTTTGTTTGAGCCAATACTTGTATTATGGAATGTTTTGTAAGGATTATTGAATCCTATGTATGCATTTAGTTTTGCTCTACATAATTCCCATGTCATGCTGTGCTATTGGTGTAACCCTCATGATCCCGCCTTGTTGGGGTGTTACACAAGGTGCTAACGTATAGAGGTATGTTGGTGGTTTTGAGAAGGATAAAAGAGAAGAATATATCATAAAGAATGGATTTTGTTCAAGGCGCTAAATAAATATTTTCAAAGACCCGTGCAAATTTAATTGAAATATTTTAAAAGTTAATAACTTTGTACGGGTATTTTATAAGAATAAAAATAACTATTAGTGCCGAATTATATGTCAATGGGTTTAGAGACGTGTTAGTGTAATACCGGTCTCCATCAAATCAGTTTAGAGAAGTGTCTTTTTATAAAAAGCGGTCTTGCTGAAAAAGAATCGGTTATTGATTTAAAACAGGTCTCCATTTGTGTATATAGAAACCTGTTTTTTCCTTTGAACCCTTCTACATAGATGGAAACCATTTATATGTAAAAAAACAGGTCTCCTTTTTAAAAAAAAAAATTAGTTCCATCAAATTTTTTCAAAACTGATTTATATTAGGGGATTTCTATTACAATTTTTGTAATAGTGAAAATTAACATTGAAGCGATTGCCCAACGCCATAAATTAATAAATTTTAAATATAAAAATAACTACAGTGCTATATGCATGATTTTGGGTAATACACCATATATATATATACTTTTAGTGTATTTGTATTAAAAAATCAAAACGAGATTATATATGAAGGTGACGAATATTATGCACTACAAACGTAGGTATTTAATGCTAAACAAATATTAAATCTAAGAAACTCAAAATAGAATATCTTTGAAATAGCGTCCAAAGATAAACTAATTAAATGATAAAATTTAAAGTCAAATACGTTTATTTGCAACCCTTAAGGCTATATTTAATGTGTATAAAAAATTTATATTTTTCATATCAAAAGTTTACTCTAAATTATAGTAAATGCATAACAATTTAATACACCATAATTGAAGCCCTAAAGATTGCGTTTAACAAAACTATGTTTAAAAATATGACAATACTTATATGTACTCGTAATAGCTAGCGGCGTCTATGGGTAATGCGACAGTAGTGAATTATATATATCCTAGAATTCATGCAGCGTTTTGCGTGCCAGTTTCATTTTTTTTTTTCCGTACGATGGCATAAAGGTAATTAGTATCTAGCCGTGAGGGCAAATATAAAAACGATATTCATGATAAGATTTAATAACGAGTATACAAAATGTTTAGCAGGCTAGCAACCCCATATCTTGGAAAAAAAATCATACAAGCAGACCCATAATTTAAATGGGTATGGTCGAAATTCTAGCCCACCTATTTATAACGAAGTATATAGAGATTTGAGGCCAAAATGCAATTAAGGATGGCAATGGGGCAGATATTGTCGAGGATCTCAATCCTCATCCCCGTACCCGGCTTCTACTTGTAATCCCCATCCCAATCCCCACCCCAGTCGGGGAATTAAGTTACATCCCCATACTCGTCCTCATCGGGTATCAAAGATACCATTTTTGAATGAAGATAAATTTAACATAGTAAAAGATAAGTAGGAGAATGTGTATTTCGACACTTTTTACTATATATAAATTAGTATATATGTTAAGTAAGGATTAATAAAGTATAACACATAAATATATATAGTGTTTTCGTGTTCGGGTATGAGGATCGGGTTTTACGGTTCCCCGTCCCCGTCCCTATCCCCATCGGGGAATAGAATTACAACCACATACCCGTCACCATCCCCGGTCAGTCCAGGGATTCCCCGTCAAATCGGGTGCGGGTATCAGATTCCACTTCGAGTACGGGTATTTTTGTCATCCCTAAATGCAATCCATATGGTAGCAAAGAATGTCGTGATTTGTATACTCTATTTTACGACTTTTAAATTCTTTTCTTAAATTTCAACTTCTATGTTTAATCATTTTCTTTGTGCAAGATAAAAAGTCGACTTTTTTATGGTTCTTATTATGAAACGATGTTGTAACAAATCTTCTTCTTATTACTACTTTTTTTTTTCAAATTAAAATACAGTTAATTATAATAATAATTCAATATGTTTGTAACATTTTATATTGTTGTTATCGCGTTGACTTTATTTCTATAACATATAATAGTCATCCATGTAATGGCTTTTTGTTTTTGTTGTATATTATATTGTTACTTTTAATACTTTTATGTGTTATCTTTATCATTGTTGTATGTTGTGTTTGCAACATCTTATATTAATATTATTATAACAAGGCCAATTGATATATTTGTTCAGGTGCAGTCTTTTATTAATTGGATAATGATAAATCAACCTAATTGGTATATCTAAAGTTGTGCCTAATTGTAAGATGATGACATGTGGAAAAATCAGGGGCAAGATTAAGAAAGAGAATTAGTGCATTCCACATGTCAAATTCCTAAGGTTTTAGGCATATCTTTAGGCACACCAATTAGGTTGATTAATCATTTTCCTTATTAATTTCACATGTTACCGCATATAATACATGTAATGTTTCTCAGGGCAATACTCGGGTAACATATCTTGTATATCCTAAAATGCCTGCATCCTTTTGCGTGTCAGTTTCATTTTTTTTTTTCTTCCGTACGATGGCATAAATGTAATTAGTATCTAACCATGAGGGCAAATATAAAAACGATATTCATGATGAAATTTAATGACGAGTATATGCAAAATCCATATGGTAGAGAAAGAATGTCGTGATTTGTATACTGTATTTCACGACTTGTAAATTCTTTTCTTAAATTTCAACTTCTATTTTTAATCATTTTTTTTGTGCAAGATAAAAAGTCGACTTTTATGGTTATTATTATGAAGCTATTTTGCAACAAATTTTCTTCTTCTTACTACTTTTTTTTAAATTAAAATAAAGTTAATTATACTAATAATTATTCAATATGTTTGTAACATTCTATATTGTTGTTATTGCGTTGACTTTATTTGTATAACATATAATAGTCGTTTAGTGAAACTTTCATAAAAATACGTTTATTGAAATAATTTACAATATTTATAACTCAACTTATAAAAAATTAAACCACCACCTTTTACATCAATAACGTACACTACTCGCCACCACCCCCCCCCCCCCCGGTCGCCGCCGCTACCACCACCACCAGTTTTCACCGACAAAACCTACACTACTCGCCACCGCGGACACCAGTCGCCGCTTGCCTCTATCTCCATCGCCGCCGCATTGTGCGGTCATTTGTCTATTCAAGAAAGAGGTTTAGTTTTTATGAAAGTTTATAGCCAAGATACATGTAAACACATGCATGTTTAAACTAAATATATAACTTAGTATATACTAAACGCGTATTGTATGTGAATGTGTTCTTGTATATCTCTGGAATACAATAACCTTGTATATATATAGGGTTGTATAAGGCCTACAAAGTAGGAAACGATATACATCACGTACAAAAACTTAGGAAAAGATATACAAAGATCATAAGCTAACTATAAAAAGGATATACGACATCTTTATCGAATAGTCCCCCGCAGTTGGAGTGATAGTAGAACGAACACTCAAACTGGACTGAAAGCTTTGAAAGAGTTGGAGCGGAAGCCCTTTGGTAAAGATATCGGCATACTAAGAAGAAGACGGGACATGAAGAACACGAACATAGCCAACTTGCACTTTTTCACGAACAAAGTGAATATCCATCTCCACATGCTTAGTACGTTGATGTTGAACTGGGTTTCCAGAAAGATACACAGCCGAAATCAGTGGCTTTGCATATGGGAACATATAACTCCAGCAATAGATTTCTTAACAAGCTTGTTTCAGCTACTGTATTAGCTACCCCATGATATTCAGCCTCGGCACTTGAACGAGAGATGGTGTGTTGTCGTTTAGAGGACCATGATATCAAATTATCTCCCAAATAAACACAATAACCAGAAGTGGAGCGTCGTGTGTCAGGACAACCACCCCAATCAGCATCAGAATAAGTCGTCAAAGCTTGAGAGGTAGAAACCGTGATGCGTAGACCAAAATCAAGTGTGCCTTCGATATACCGAAATATTCGCTTCATAAAAGCAAAATGCGGTTCTCGTGGAGCATGCATAAACAAACATACCTACTGAACAGCGTAGGTAATATCCGGGTGAGTGAAGGTGAGGTACTATAGGGCACCAACAAGCTGTCTATATAACGTCCCATCCGAGAGTAAAGCCCCATCAGTGGCGCTTAATTTCGCTTAGGTATCAATCGGAGTACTACAGGGCTTGCAATTAGACATGGAAGCCCGTTGTAAGATTTCTCTAGCATACTGAGATTGGGACAAGAAAAGACCATGTGTGTCACGAAGTGCTGTAATACCCAAAAAATGATAAAAGTGTCCAAGATCGGTCATTGCAAAAGTGGATGATAAGGACCGAGTTATTTGTTGTAACAAAACCGTAGTTGAAGCTGTTAAGATAATATCATCAACGTGCAACAACAAATAAGCAACCTACGGTCCATCTTTATAAATAAAAAGGGAAGTGTCACAAGTACTACTACGAAAGCCCTGTGATGTAATAAAGGAAGCACACTTATGATACCAAGCCCGAGGAGCCTGCTTCAACCCATATAACGACTTCTTAAGTCGACAAACATGATGAGGAAAATCTTTGCTAACAAAATGTGGCGGCTGATGCATATACACTGTCTCTTTTAAATCACCATGTAAGAAGGCGTTTTTGACATCTAGTTGATGAATGGGCCAAGATCGAGACACCGCTAAAGACAAAACCGTACAAATGGTGCTCGGTTTAACAACTGCACTGAAGGTATCATCACAATCAACACCCACAGTTTGAGACTTACCATTAACAACCAATCTTGCTTTATACCGTTCCAACGAACCATCCGACTTAAATTTATGGCGAAACAGCCACATACAACGAATCACTGGACTGTCAGTTGGTCGTGGAACAAGTTCCCATGTATCATTTTCCTTTGAAGCACTATAGTCATTGTTCATGGCACGTAGCCAATTAGAATCCGCAATAGCTTTGGTGTAGGATGTGGGGATAGGCGAAACGGGTGGGGAGGTAGTTGTATGAAGGTTAAGTCAAGTAATTGGTTTGGTGATACCAGCTTTTGCACGTGTGGTCATCGGATGAGAAGGCATTGGTTGGGCCTGGACTAGGGGTGCAGAAGGTAGTATAGGCGGTTGTATCGGGCCAACGGTTGTTTGAACAGGTGTGGGATGTAAACCGGTTGGTTGACTAGTGAGTGGTGGGGGCTGGAAAAGTAAAGGGTGGGGATCATCCTCAAGAAATTGATAAGCAGAGGAGGAGATCGAGGAGTTGAACGTGAAAGTAAATTCGTCGAAAATAACGTGTCTAGAAAGATGAATCTTTCCTGTGATTGGGTCTAAACACCGATATCCTCGATATTCACTACGGTAACCAAGAAAGATGCATCG
The DNA here is from genome assembly GCF_010389155.1 of Erigeron canadensis. Lineage (NCBI taxonomy): Eukaryota > Viridiplantae > Streptophyta > Magnoliopsida > Asterales > Asteraceae > Erigeron > Erigeron canadensis. Next base: position 7,269,079 of record NC_057767.1, on the reverse strand, counting down.
AGTGGAATGAGGGTGAAGCTTATGGGGTTGAGTTGCTGATTGATTTGGGTAGCATGCACAGCCAAACACTCGTAGGTGATCATAAGTGGGATGTTTGTTATAGAGGGCAAAAGTAGGAGTGAAAAAGTTAAGCTTTTGGGTAGGCAATATATTATGTAAGTAGGTGCTAGTATGTAATGCCTCGACCCAAAATGTAGGAGGGAGGTGAGCATGGAGCAAAAGAGCACGAATGATGTCATTTAAACGACGAATCATCCGTTCGGATTTGCCATTTTGAGAGGAAGTATGTGGACACGAGAAACGAAAAACAAGGCCATTTTGGTGAGGAAAGGTTTTGACATTATTGTTATCAAATTCCCCCCCCCCCCCCCCCCAAATCACATTGGAATGATTTAATTTTTCTATGAAATTGTGTGTGGATAAGTTTGTGAAACTTGGTAAAAGTTTCAAAGGTTTCGGATTTAAACTTAAGTGGGTAGGTCCAAATAAAATTGGTATAGTTATCAATTAAGACCATGTAGTATTTATAACCTGAGTTACTAGTAACAGGCGACGTCCATAAATCACAATAGATAATATCAAATGGTGCATTGGTGCGAGTATTGGAATCAAAAAATGGAAGACGTTTACTATTTGAAATCTGACATGAATGTCAAAGTGACATAGTTTGATTTTTATTACATGGAATAATAAAGTAACGAGATAAAATATCTAAGACTGGAGCGCCGGGGTGTCCAAGACGATCATGCCAATGAGATGCAGTGGTGGTGATAAAAACTTGAGTAGGTGGAGTGAATGGATAGAGGTCCCCCGTGCTATCATGGCATCAAAGTGCCTTGCCAGTCTTGAGATCCTTCAAAGTAAAACCAAACGAATTGAATTCAATGGAAACAGAATTGTCACGAGTAAACTGTCGGACGGACAAAAGATCTTTAATGATGTTTGGGGAATACTGAATATTGGTTAGGGAATAAGTTTTATTAGGTAATTGGTGAAAGCTATTGCCAGAACCTGTAATTGACAACCCTTGACCATTCCCAACATAAATAGTGTTAAAAAGAGGATAAAGAAGAGGGATTTTGAATTTTACCTTGGTCATTAGTGACATGAGAGGTGGCGCTAGAATCCATATTCCATGGTTGGCCAGTGTGATTAAGCTGCATGTTATTAAAAGCATAACCAAGATCAGTTGGACTTAGAGCATTATAGGCGGTTGGAGGTCTCTGTTGATACACCATGTGGGCCGAAGATAATTGTGGCCAGGTGAAGAGCTCGTAGGTGTATTGGGCCAGTTGTTGGGCCAGCCAGTAGGCTGAGTTGAATATGGACACGGAGGCAAACTCCATGAGGCCCAAGGAGGGAAAAAATTGATTGGTGGTCCTCGGCCATTGCTATAACTATTGCCATTACCATAATAGTTTCCATAATTATTGTTCCTGTTTGAACGCCCACGTCCACGACCTCTACCGCGATTACTTCGACTCTGGTATTGCAATGTATCCTGACCGCGTTGTGCTGAACGTTGAGAAGAGTCTGGATGCGATGCAGGTTGGATCGGTTGGGTAGGTTGGGTTGGTGGTGGTTGACTTGTGGCGGTGAGAATATGATTCGAATCTTGTGCTGCCAATGTTTGTGCTTCTCATTCAATCATGTCTCTGGCAACATCCCATTTAGGGGACTGTTGATTAATAAGTGATGCCACTACACGATATTCGGGTGGGAGACCTCTCACCAATTGCATAACCATCCGAGCTTCATTGCATGGTTGATCGACTTCTTTCAACTGTTCGCTTAGATCTTTGAGTTTCTGACAATATTCTTCCATAGAAAAACACGCAGCAAGTTTTAGGTTAGTGAAGGAGTGCTCGAGAGTTGCAGCTCGTGAGCCTTTATTGTTGAGAAACACATTCTGTAACCTTACCCATGCATCTCTAGCAGTAGTGTCGGCCTCAAGGATGCGAACAAAAAGGTCGTCTGATAGAGTACCATAGATCCATTGAAGGACGATGGCATCTATCTTAACCCATGACTCGTAAGTCGGGTCTGTTTTGTCAGGAGTAGTCGTGCCATCAATATGGGGAAGAACTTCATAGCCCTTTGCATGGAGCGTGAACAATTTTACCCAGGCAGAATATGTTACATTTATCCCATCAAGTACCCGAACTTTGTTTTGAATATTTGTCATTGTGTACACAGGATGCAATGGTTTAGGGGTGGCCGTAGCCTCACCACTGGGAGTTTTGTTAGACATGATGGGATTGGGTGGGACGGAAAAAAAATGGAAAGGAAAAAAAATTTATGTGTATGGCTCTGGTACCATAAATGCGTATTGTATGTGAATGTGTTCTTGCATATCTCTGGAATACAATAACCCTGTATATATATAGGGTTGTACAAGGCCTACAAAGTAGGAAACGATATACATCACAAAAACTTAGGAAAACATATACAAAGATCCTAAGCTAACTATAGAAAGGATATACGACATCTTTATCTAATATATACCATTATCTGAATTGTATTTTATTTGAATGATGATAGTGTTAAACAATACGAAATAAATTTAAATATGATCGCAGGTTTATCCGTGTACTACAACGGGGCATCAAAACTCATAATAATAATGGTGGCGGCAAGATGTGAGAAGTGAATGGTGACTGATGGTGTAGTTAGTGATGATGGCGTCGAGATGTAAGTACGGTTTGTTTCAGTTATTCATCAAAAGAGTGTAGTGTAAGTATTTTAGGGGTGATAATATATCGTGTAAAAGGAGTGTAGTATAATTATTTTAGGGGTGAGAATATATTGTGTAATAAGTAAGAGTGGACTTTGCAAAATCTTATTTTTAATTTTAAGAGATGGTAAAAATAAAATTTTCTGAAAACTATGTGTAAAGCTATCTCCAAAGCTAAGGATATCCTTAGGCATCCTTTAACTGCCACATCATATCCTTATAAATCCTTAACTTCTTACAAATTTTTAAAATCTTTTAATTTTACCTCTAATCACATATATATCCTTACATATCTTTATTTCATATACAAACAAAAGATAAATATTTTTTAAACATCTAAGAACATATCCTTAGTTATGAATATATACCATATGGACAAGCAAAAACGAACATGCTTTAATGATATGGATAGAAAAAACAAACAAAAATATGAGAGGACATTGGAGATAGCCTTTAGACCATGAGAACTGGTTGCTTTGGTGGGCTTTGGACCTTTGGCGTCCATGTCACTAGGTTTACTGCTCGACTTTTGTAATTCCTTTTTATATTTATTGTTATTAATGCTAATTAATTTGTAAATCTGATTTTAATGATTAATTTCTTTTTTGTATTTTAGTGAGTTAGGCCCCCAAAATTGATCTTGTTTAAGACCTTGGAAAAGTTTGAGCCGGCACGAGCTATTGGATAGCCCTGGGTTGTTGAAAATTAACCTTTTGTTAGACGTTAAAAATATGTTCAAGCGGAGATTACAAACTTTTATAACCAATGTGACAATGGCTTAATTTCTTGGTCTAATTAAGTTATGGAATTTAGGTAAACATGAACAAAATTCAATAAGAATGGAAAACATGAAACAAATGAGATTAGGATGGTAGGGTCAAATGAGTAAGCAGGGAAGGAGCTTGATCTACCTCCCGTTGGTTGCGCCACAAACTCACATAACAAACAACTTTGCAAAAATCACAATCAATTCTCTACCTACTCTTTCGATCATGTTTTCCGAGGTTACCGAATAATTTAATGAAATTAATGAATAGAAATGTTAACACTATGATGTCTTAACTTTAATCAGGAAGTGATATACTTTTGACAAATGGTAAGAATTTCTTTTAAAAATAACAATCTAAAGTTTATAAATGATAGTATATTATCCAGCAATTTTAGCTTGTATCTGTTAAGTATGGTTAACATATTACGATTCTTAAATATGTGACCTAAAATTAACATGTTTAATCCATTGTCATCTGCTTTCATTCACTTTTTATATTTGTTGTTACATATTTTAATTGGAATCTATCATTTTCCTTTAACGATTAACTAACTAATTAATCCGGTTTCAACCCAGATGTTTTAATAAAAGTTATTAAAAGATAACTAAAGGTTTTATTCTATTGTTTTAATAAATAATATTCTAAAGGTTTTATTCTATTAAAAGATAACTAAAGGTTTTATTCTATTAAAAAATATAACCCGGATGTTTTAATAAATAATATTTATTAAAAGATAACTAAAGGTTTTATTCTATTGTTTTATGGAATTAATATAAATAATAATGAATCAATGCAATAATTATTAAACATTATAAATTAAATAATAAATTTATGATATCTTATATGACTGATTGATATATATTAGTTGTATATAGTTATATTTTTTTCCTTATAATATATTTAGTTTATTTATTTAATGAGAGATATCTTTCTTAAAATAATTATACTATATAATGTTTAAGGTTAAATAAAATTATATATAGTAAAAAAAAAAATAACAAATATGATGTCATAATTTTTTAAAAGCACTTACGAGAAGGAACATGAACTTGCCACATAGGAATTTTGTATAAAAAAGGTTCTAGAAACAATTTCTTTTTTATTAATATAAGAGATAATATTAATTTGTACTTATATCGCACATTATAATTAACGAGTAATAGTACATGCGCAATGCGGCGGTGAGATAGTAGGGGTGATAAGTCATAAGAGGTGATAAGTCATAGAGTGTGATAGCCAAATGCCTTAACCGTACAGGTTTTGCACTCGGATTTAAAAATTCGTCGAAAGTATATCGAATGACATCTTTAATGAAAGAACATGAAATTTTAATAACACTCATATAATTTTTATAATTTATTGATATACGGTTTTTGAGATAAAAGATTTTGAAATTAGAGGAATAAAATTATTTATGAAGGAGAGAAAAAAAATGAGTGGTTGAGATTTAAGGAGAGAGGAAAAAAAAAGTTGTTAGGATTTAAGGATATTATAAGGTATATTAAGTAGAGATGTTTAAATTAATGAATAAAGAAAGAGAGTAATATATGTAGTTCAAATTATCTTTTGAAATTTAAAAAAGAAAACAAAAACTTTATAAGATAGTATAGATAATGCTTGAAGTTAATATGTTATAGATTTAAAATGTCTAATCTTATCCAAACTTTACATATACAACAAATAGCATGAAAATTACAAGATAATCATTTCATCAATTCGAGAATATGGAATTTCGAGAAAGATAGTTTAATAACATCAATAGTGAATAAGGGAATTAAGGAAGATTAGTTAACATTCCAACTCCAACAAATTTTATTGGTTAAGTGTTAGTTTTTTGTGGCTCAATTAAAACAAGTTTTATATATAATAACTAGTACTTTAAAACTAAAGATTTAACAGAAATTCCAAATAGCAAATTAAAATCGGTTACAACTTATTCATCCTTTTTAGTTGTACTTACAAAAACCAGAATGAGCATCTACTATTTATAAAAAATGGATTCCTACCTGCTTAGTAGTTCCCTGGAAAGGGGTTTGGAAATCATGGAGGATCTTAATTCTTATAAGATCCTGACCCGGTAATGAAACCACCGATGTCCCTTTGTTTTGCAGGGACGAGCCGATAAGTGTACTATTTGGGGATCATGTTCTACAATTTTATAGAATGGCGGGGACTAGGCTTTGTTTACTCGAAGATTGACAAATTCTCATACAATATCTTATGTTTTGTCAAAACATAATGTGAAGGCTTAGGATTCATATAGGGTACATTATCATCCGTTAAACTCAAAATTCGAAACGCGTTAATTTTCTTTTAAGAATGACCTGAAGCAGCCTCTCTACCTTTGGTAAGGGTAAGTCTGTCTACATCTCAATCTCATATACCGTCAAAGACAGTAATATTTACACCGTCAAAGACGGTATTGGGACCTAAAACCCGTGGAAGACGGCGTTAGGAGTTAATTTTACTAATTTCATCAATAACAAATCAAAATTACACCAATTTTACCATGAGATCTTATTAAACATAGATCTATTTTTAATCCTAAGATAAGAAAGCGATTTGATTTCGGCAAAAGTATCCCAACTCGAGACAACTGTGCTCCGGAATGTCGACTCATGATTTATAGCCTTCCAAATTCTCCAAAATAATGAAAAGGTGATTTGGCTGGAGCCCAACATGTATAATGGAAGAAATCGAAAACTATCGCACGAGTGATCATGGAGGTTCATTAATTATCATCAATAATTAAATACTCCGTATCATTTTATCATTGGTTCTATATATATAATAATGAACCTATTGGAAGCTATATCTTATTTTTCATATAATCATCAACCAACGAAAGTCAATACTTACTAATTGATGTTTATTTATCTTTTTTTTTAAAAAAAAAAAAAGAAAAGAAAAGAATTGTCACCAATTTCGTCTAAGATGTTAGATTCAGGTCAAACAAATATAAGTTTGATGAAAATGATATGATCGGCTAAGCATAAACATTTACTACTGTATTAGTGTAAAATCTGATGGTGATGTTTTTGTCTATGGGCGTTACATACAGTTGTGCGTCGTCCTCGAGCATATTAAATACATGTATGTATAGGCACTTAGACCCTTTCGATATGCCCTTGTCAAAGGTGTATCTAGAATTAAAGTCTTGTATTGCTTGTGTTTAGGGGCATATTTATTGATCATTTGATTGGTGTTGTGTTAATGTGTTACTATTTACTCGTAATTAGAAGGCTCCCAATGATCAGATATGTATTTCTTTATCACCTTTTGTTAAATCAGTTCAACCTCATCATTTTTTCGTCACTTTATTATTATTCCACAATTATCAAATTAAAAATTTATAATAATAATAAATAAACTAATGGCTTGGATTGGTTGGGATTTGGGAACCCGGCCACAACATCTCGCCTCGAAATCAAAAGTGACACAAACCGACGATGTATCTAAACAATAAGGTGAATTAACAACAATAATGTTGAATCTCGTCAAAGGCATAGTATGGAGGAACTGAGATGTAATTAAAAACAATAATTAATTAAAAGGACAGACAAAAAACACACATTGTGGTACAGTGTACGGATAAGGATGAGACTATTTACAGCGACAGTCGCTGCGAATAGTCTGGTCAAGATACCAGAATACTAGTCGGGTCACTAGGCGTCTAATTAATTAAAACACAGAAAAAAAAGCCCAAATGATTCAATGAAGACTCTACAATATGTCTACATCGTTGAGCTGGGTCACATAAATTTTATTAACCATTAGGGCACTATAGAACAAGAAGCATCACGTCTATCAAAAAGTTAAAACCTAACTAAGATCTTGAACAAACATGACACGTTTATTATTAGCTAGGCCATATGTGTATTCGATCAGATTTTGATTTGGATCCATCATCAATATTTAATATACCAAAACCTTCAAAAATGTACATTGAGTTGATATATCTGGTCCGTATTGGTCCCATTGTTGACTAGTGTAAATCACGGGGCACACACAAATGTGTTTCATAAAAGTTGAAGTCGTCTCGTCAATTTGAGGGGAAGACGATTTTGGAAGATACTCATTGTCTTAATTTACACTTTCTTATCATAAATAATGAAGATGTGCGAAACATAGTTGTATCTATATTTGTGTGATGTTAATGAAATATATATATATATATATATATATGAAAAAGTTAAATTAGGGACTTCTTATTTTAGGGATTGTTATGGACTCCTTCTACCTCCTTCTCCAGCCACCACCACCATCATCTCTGACCACCACCACCACCACCATGATCATCTCCGACCACCACCATGATCCTCCGGCGACGGCGACCATCTCCGGCAAGACTTACACATGTGTAAGTAACTTACACATGTTTTAAGTACAATTTTTTTTAGGTAGATCATCCATCACCGGTCACCCCTTATGACCTATCACACTATGACCTATCACCCTCAATGACCTATCACCCCCACCAACTTTGGTTTATGAATATCCTTAAGGGGGAAGCCCGCTCTGAATCATAATTTTTATTCAACTTAAACATGTGTAAGTTGTACTTGCACATGTGTAAGTCTCGCCGGAGATGTCGCCGGAGATGATCAGTGGTGATTAAATCTGATGAAAATGGACGATCTAGATCGAGTCCCTAACAGTCCCTAAAATAAGGAGTCTCTAATCTAACCCACACATATACACACACACACATATATATATATATATGAGAAAAATGGGTATGGGGCTGTTATGCATCTAACTTAGGTGAAAAACCTCTCACATATCAATATTTTAATATTTTGAATAAATGTTTGGCCCCCCATGATTTTTATGATTTAAAAAAAGGTATGTAAGAGATTTTTCACCCAACTTAAATGTTTAACAACCTCATATTCCATTCCTATATATATATATATATATTCTCATGTATTCTATTGCATACCTTTTGTCTCCATTTTCATGATTAATTTAATTACATATGAAAGTGTGTTAGTGTTGTCAATGCCGGGTTAACCCACTTAGTAGAGACTCATGTATTCTATTGCATACCTTTTGTCTCCATTTTCATGATTAATTTAATTACATATGACAATTGACAAGTGTGTTAGTGTTGGCAATGTGGGGCTAACCCACTTAGTAGAGACTCTTGCCATTTGAGATAAAGACCAAAATTCAATCTTTGACAATGTAATAATTTTCGTATTAATTGGTATAATTTAGTAGAATAGATATTTCTCGTTAAAAAAAAAGTATACCAAGGTTTAATACTTGAAATATTGAAATATTTTCTTGTTTACACACAATTCCATCATGTAATCTTTATTGACCTACATAGTGAAATTTGGTCAAAAGTATCATATTCGCATAATTCGTACAGTTTTTGAAAGAAATTCATTAGACATGTAAGTCAATAAAAAAATATATATGAAATAAACTATATACAAATCAAAACATATATTGACATTTTAGGCATTAAAACCCTAAAAAAAAGTCGACAAAAGTGGCCTAATCAAATACTCCAAAGAAGTCCGAAACAATTTCCAATCTGGTCTCTTGGATAGGGGTGTTCAAGCGGTCGGGTTTCGGTTTAATAAGGTAAGTCGGTTTGGTTTAATCGGGTCTTAAATAAAAATTTAACCAACCAGACCCAATCCAAAAATGTAAACTCCCGATCCAAACCACCCAAAAAACATTCGGTTTTAATGGATTGGGGCCCAATAAATCCGAAAAGGTAAAATGATTCAAAAATTAAACTAAACATATATAACGACTTATCATGGATAGTAAATTAGAACTAAACTTGTAACATATCTTAAGTAAATTAACTACATAAATATAGTAATGGTGTTGTATTCATGATATCATACTACAATTATTCTAGAATACTTGCATTTTGACTACGTGATATTGCCAAGTTCATCAATATTAACTTATCGGGTTTCGGTTTGGGCCCTAAATTTTATTTTTTTTTACCCAATACCAATCCAATACCCGATATTTTTATTCGGTTATAACCAATTAACCAACCAAATCCAAACAACCCAAACCCAATTAACCCAAATTCAATTAGATTGGACGGTTTTTCGGGTGAAACCAAATAATGAACACCCCTACTCTTGGGCAAACGTTTTGATCACTATAAGTTACAGGCATTGCTAAACAAACTTAACTAATTATCTTACCCATTTTCAACGAGAAAAAGTATGTTGCTGAGAATCTCTAATAGTCAAATTACCTGATAAAAAAAATTTTTAAAAAACTTTTGATTAATTAAAGCTATTACTGCAATGGTAAAAACCCAAAAAAAAGTCCTTATAATATTTTTTTATTAACAAAGCCAAAAAGAGAGTGGTTGTCAAATTCTTTCAAAAATTTAAACTTTTTCAAAATATTGATAAAAAAAACTTTTTACTCTAATAATTAATAAATTTGTTCAAAAGCTTCTTTAAATAATATAAATCTTTATAAAGAATTTTATTGTGTTCAAGATTATATATATAGGTTTTAGGTAAAATAAAACAAATATTAAAGTAAAACAAATAAAACAATAGGTTTTTTTTACTGAAAATCACCGTGCATCATGAAAATCATTGTGCATCGATTGGTTCGTGAATCTTCGTGCATCAATTTAACCATGGTCTAAGGGTCAAGATCTTGTATTATTTGTTTTATATTAATACTTTTTACAATACCCAACCTTATATATATATACACATTTCATATATATGGTCAAGTATTTTCATCAAGATAATGATATAACATATTGCAGTGTAGATTTGAACCCACATGAATTCTCTACTTGTCTGGTATACATAGTCCGTCTTTTTTCAATAATGTAACAATATTAACTTCCATGTTTTGGGCGGCCTATGGCAGTCATATGCAATACATAGTAGCTATTGTATAAGGTGGAACTCATAATAATTACTCGTAATAATTAAACAAAAGTGTCATTTTCAACATATAATGCATGACTTATAAATTAATTGGTGAAAATTGATGAAGTATATATTACTTTGAATCTTGTTGTTTCATGTGTGCGGATTTTGACTTTTTATTATATAGTAAATGATTATGTTGAAAGTCGTCGCAATGTTGTATGCTTTGCCTTCATCGCTCGATGATGATAAATGTCCTTTTGTCAAGTTGCGTTCTTGTGTTTTCGACGAGGATAATTTATTTAGGTTTTAATACAATTGCTAGCTCATTGAAGATTGATACTGAGTAACTAACATTTGCGCATATATATATATATATATATATATAAAAGAGACAAATGTTATAAACGAGGTGTTATGTATACAATATCTCTCTATATATATAATTCTCTATCTCAAAGTGATGATGTGACATATATCTATGCTCGCCATATCATCTGTTGTCCTACGTGTCGCATCCATATCGCAAAGCTCTAGGAGCTTAACACCTCATCTACCACATAGACATAGATATGCCTTCACTTTTAAAAATAAAAAAATTTAATACCCGTGGAACTCGAACCTTAGAATCGCACGATGTAATAAAATCTCATTGCTAAGATTACTAGCCTTAATTTTGTTAATTTGTTTCCTCTCCTAAATATATATATATATATATATTAGAATAATAAATTGATACATAACAACATATTGCTACCGCCTCCACATATCTAGAACTAAAAAAGTATAATATAAATTTAATTTATCTTAAATTGGAAGACATTTATAAGATTTTTGTGTTATTATGAGCATAATATCCGTATGTTGCAACAGAATTATATAACTACTTTTGGATGAATACATTTAGTTACAGGGTCTGTCAAAAATACATATAAAATAAGATGTTATATATATAACATCATGTTACATCCAGCCACTTTCATTCCACCATTTTTTAAGCAAAACATGTTATTATGTGTAAATAATCAAGATGATAGCTGTTGGTGGTCTTTTTATTGTTCTTTCTATATTTGTCGTCTTTGTTACCGTCTGGTTTAAGTTATTACATGTTATATTAAATAAGATTGATTATCTAGAAAAAAGATATTAGAGTGTATGTAAACACATAAAAGTGTGTAACCTCTCAAACAACTTTAATATATAAAAGAGTGAGATGGTTAAAATTATTTATAAATGTATACAAAACATGTAACTTATAATGTATTTGCTTTTGGCCACTACTATGACTTTTATTTGTTTTTATTACATAACGCTTCATCAGGAAAAACATTGTTTCAATGTAAGTTGTATCTACGTTTCTATATATTTTATGTTTATTTCTTTGAGGGTGATAGTAGTACAACATTAATAATAAATAATAGTACATTTGTTTATTTGATAAAAATAGAAAAAATTGATGAAAATTATTTATATAAAAAAAGTAAAAAATTGATTATTTTATTTATAATATATTAGGATTTAGTTAAATTGATATTATAATGAAAAGAAATAAAACATGTACTGTATTGATTAAATATAAAATTAAAAATTAAAATAAATACAATTTTCATAATAATATTCATCCATGTAGTAATGTACCAATTTAATTCAATGAATAATTGAAAGAGAAAATGAAATAAATATATTAAATATTATAATACCATATAATTGATGTAGATAATTGATAAAATTGTAACCATTTATTTACAAATTAATAAAATAATCCTAAATACATGAGCATTTTATTTCCATTTTTTACTTATTGAGTAATTTTAATCACGTTATCATGATATAATTAATATAAGATTCGACACTACTAGAAAATCTGGTATTACCGATAGATTTGCGACGGAAAATAAACCATGAATTAAATTACACGTACGTATTCTATACTACTACATATAGTGACAACGATTCATCACCTTTGGAAAAAAGCGACACATATCAATGTTTATGATCAAATAACTAACTTATTATTTGATCTGGTGAACATTGTAATGGAAAAAGCTCGATAATGGTTTTGGCCAAGTGCCCCCCCCCCCCCCCCCCCCAAAAAAAAAAACCGACTTGGTAGGAACACCACCTATGTTCAAATCCCTGTAAAAGTATATTTAACCAACCAAGGTTTCTGGGGTCTCACCGCCAAGCAGTATTACAGGGTCGCTAGCTTGATAGGAGAAGTTCTTCTACATGACTAACGGGTTCATGGACATTTACCCTTTTGATGAGCTTAACTAAGTTTTTGCATTTGTAATAATTCACCTTAACTTGTACGACTATTCTTAAGGCATATAATTTACGATAATTTAATATGAAATAAGATATAAACGTGCAACGCACGGGGTGTAATCTATTATATAATATGAGTCATACATGACAATTTACAACTTATGGGAAGTGATATATCTTTCTAATAAATAGCCTAATAATCTTTTTAAATATCTTAAAACATGACAAATATAATCCACTTATTCTATATCTTAATTAATCTCATCATTTGATTCCATCAAATGTCACGATCTTATAATTAGAAGGATTTTTAGGAGGATCTTTTACGAGAATTTATCATTTGCTTATCTTGATTGCATTGCAATTATTTTGAAAAGAGAAAAAAAAAGATGTCTATAACTTGTTTTGAACAGAATACACTTATTTGCTTTTTAACTATCTCAAACAACCTAGCTAGACACATAGAACTATGGCTACCCGGAAAATACATGTGTTTATCAAGTGAACTAACCCTATATCTATTACTTATATTACGATAAAAATGTGTTTTGAGGATAAAAAAAAGTTGTCAATATTTAATTAATGCTTTCTCATAGTTATGATATAAAAAAAAGTCAAGATACAATCATAATTTTTATGAGCTTCAAACTTTTTCTAGATAATTCCTTGTGGATTTTCTCACCTGATCGTGATTTTTGTTTCACCAAGTTGGTGAATAACTAACTTATTAAAGTTAACTTAAAGGGTATTTAAAATTCTTATTTTTATTCTATTTGTATTAATTCCTTACTATATATTGAGCCTATTTAAAAGGTTACTGAAAAAGAAGAAAATAAAGCAAAAAGAAAAAGGTGGAGAGGAGAATATGAAAGAGGAATATCTATTTATGGCTAGAACATTGAATAAGGAATTTTATAAATAGTCATGCGCAGTTCATTCAAGCAATATTTGTGTGTATCTCGCCATACATAAGCATGTACATATGCATACACTCATAGAGCATACCACCCCCAACCCATCATCATCTTTTGAGTCATGTTAGAACTTAATTAATTTAAGGATGGGCTCCATAAACAACAAGTATGCATGTCAAGTAACCCAAATTTAAGTTTTTCATATCTTTTATTGAAGTATTTGAAAAATGTATGAAGTCATTTTGCTTTCAATAACTTGCCGAAGCAATCGCTTTCTTTCTATGTACTCGACTTTTAGTTATATTTAGTTGCAATTGCAACTTTTTGGCACATGCGTGTCAAGTTCCAAATGTCAAGATTGATATGATTTTTTTTTTATTAACCTTATTATCAACACGCTTTATTAGGCCTATCTTATAAGGAGGGAGTCCTCTCAGCTTCTTAACTGTCACGTTAGTATCACATCATCCAGGACTTCTCTCAAGATTTTCCATGTTAATAAGAAAAGTTTCTTGGAACTTTTTCGCCACATCATCAATTCTTTTATATTTTTTTTATTAACAAAACACCAAATAAATACTTTTATTATTAATAAAACATTACAACACTTATTAAAAAAATTTACGATCCTAATAATAGATAATAAATATTACGAAACTAGACATAATAAAAAAAAAACCCTCGTCAACGTTGACGGTAATTTTTCAGAAGGTTCCAAACATGTTCCACTAGGGCATTGCGAAGTCGATGGTGCGTCCTTATATCACCTAACTCCGCGAAGACCCGCATTTTCTTTGCAACCCTTTCATCCCACGTACGTGTTGTCATATTAGTTGGATCACTGGCCAAATAATCTTCCTCAAGGTCAGAAATTGCGCTACCGTTGTCTTAAACAATCATGTTGTGTATAATGACACAAGTATACATAATACGTTTTATTTTGTTCACCAAATGCGGGCGGGAATTATGTTTAAGGATTGCCCAACAACCTTGAAGCACCACGAAAGCTTGTTCGATATCCTTTCTTGCAGCTTCTTGGTAGCGCTTGAACTTTGTAGTCTTTGGGTCCATCAGGCATTTAAAAGACTTAACTAGTATGGCCCATTCAGGATAAATATCGTCAGCTAGATAATATCCCTTCGTAAACTTTTCGCCGTTAATAGTATATTGCATTTCGGGGGCCCTATCTTGGAGTAGATCATCGAAGAAATCTGATTCATTAAGGACGTTGATGTCGTTGTTCGAACCTGCAGGATCAAAGTAAGCATGCCAAATCCACAAATCATACGAAGTAACTGCTTCAAGCATGATCGTTGGATGTCCTTTGTCGCCTTGTGTGTAATGCCCTTGCTAAGCCACCGGACAGTTCTCCAATCCCAGTGCATACAATCAATACTACCAAGCATACCAGGAAAACCATGTATCTGTTCATGCTTACTTACCAAACGTTGTACATCTTCAGTTTTTGGCTTTCTCAAGTACTCAGTGTGATATAAATAATAAAAACACTTGCAATAGTTATTTAAACAATCAGCTGAAGTCGCACGAACCATATGTAAGTACTCATCTAATTGTTCGGCATTAGCAGCATACGCCAATTGACGTATGGCGGAAGTACATTTTTGAAAAATGTTGAAACCACGCCTACCACTTCAATCGATTTGATTTTTTTGGAAAAACTAAAAAATGTTTGGGTAGGGGTTCGATGGCGCTAAAACTGTGTATATCTTGGCATATACGGATAAACATATGCTTGCGCATTCGAAATCTTCTTCGAAAAAAATCGGCCGGGAAAGTTGGTGCATCAGAAAAGTAATCATTCCATAAACGCGTCGCGTGCACCCTGCAATCAAACTCAAGTTTCGCCTTGATCGATACGACAATCTTACTAATAGAAAGGGTCAAAATGCGCTCAAGCAACCTATCTTACTAATATAATAAGAATTAAGGGCCTATCTATCCCTATGATCTCGTTATTAAACCCTTCTGGGTCTGGGAACCCGTGAACTTGACTCGACATCGTTTGATTCTTCTTTGTTACAAAGATCAAAAACTGCGATCTCCGGATTAAATAGTGTGTTCATTTGCGTAACGGTGTTGTTTAGGAAATTGAATTCGTCACTTGATGATGAAGTAGACATAATTTTGATGGTATTTGATGAATAAAATGGTGTGTGATAAAATGTTTATGTGTTAAAATGGGAATAAGATGAGTATTTAAAACTTTAAATAGAAAAAGATATTAACTAGCCATTGGAAAAGAAAAAAAGAAGAAATAAATAAATCAAAATGTATCTGTTGCATGTTGGTCCCCACCTCTCGTGCGTCCTTAAGCTTCACCAGGAGGACTCTACGGTGAAGACGCATGGGAAGGACGGCCGCTGCATATAGCGTCCGACATCCAAAGAGGGGAGGACACACCTCCTAGGACGTTATAAGCATATATAGCCCTTAATCGCGCGATTAAACTCAGGGTGACTACTTGCTTTTAAGAGTAGTTTGGAGTCGTGCTAGTGAACTCTATGATCACAAGAGGGTAGGATTCATACTTAGGACCACTAAGATATTTTCATCATTTTTTTTTTTGGTATAAGAAGATATTTTCATCTTAATAGACTAAGCTTACAAATGTTATATTTCTCCCAGCTTTATTAATTTCAACATAGTCTCATTACTATTCATTGTACGTACTCAAAAAATTATATCTTTGTTGTTTTCAATAACGAAATGAGTACCCGCGCAATGCAGCGGCGGTGGTGGCAACGGGTGGTGTTAGTGGCGGTGGTGGTAACGATGTGGTTATTAATCTAAAAATAATTGACGTAAATGGTAGTGTATTTATTTTATAGTTAATGGATGTATCTTTTATAAATAACTTTATTAAGAATATTATAAAGATATTAGGTACAAATATTTAGATTAATTAATAAGGGAGATAGATAGTTTAGACTAATATGGTGTAAAATATTTTATAGATATATTGGGTAGATTTAGTGTGTGAGTTAGGAATGTGTTAAAAATTAAGGGTATTTTGGATATTTTAAAGGTAAAGAGTTAAAAAGAGGGAATAGTAGTTTATTTATTAATATAATATAGATAATAAAGGAAAGATGTCTTACAAAAGTTGAAGGAAAAGGAAAATCAAGTTGGTGATAGCCAGTAATGAATGACAGATATAACATAGTCTACTCATTAGATAAACGTATGTCATAATGGTGAGAGATAAACTCATTAGATGCTACGTTTGTCAGATAAGTAAAGAGTTACGTCAAAGAGACAAGTTTCTATATGAAGTATTTCTGTACCAAACATATAATCAACTAATCAAGTCGGAGGTTTTAACTTTTAGAAATAAAGCTATATTTATACTATATTTCTTTGTCAAAAACTTCATAACAAATAACAATCTTCATTAAGGATTAGATATTTGGGATGTATGTAACTTGTATATTTTTTTTATTGTGTGAAAACAACTTTCATCCGATTTTTAGATTTAATTAACTTGTAAAATTGAACGATTCGTGTAACTAATGGGATTGATGTTGATGTGGAAGTCAATTATTGTGTCACGTCTTAGATGTCAGATGGTGTCACATTAGTATCCGACTGATTTTTTACACGATTCATTCAATTTTACAAGTTAATTACATAGAATAAACCCGATAAAAGTGATTTTAACACAATTAAAAAAATATACAAGTTACATATATCCTTAAGTACTTAACCTCATTATTAATTTATTCGAAGAGATGTAGATAATTCGTACATTTAACTTTATTTAACAGTAAATTATTGAGTGTTCTTTTGAGCGTTGTGCTATAAAATACTATGAATCAGATTCGGTGATATACAAATACAAATAATCTTCTTTCTTGATTTATACGATCTAGTTTACTCATCGTTTTATCGGGTATTTGAAATAGGCATTTCTACTTCGAGGGAGTTCTCTAACGCGGACCCGGTTAAGACAACGTATGTTAGACCTCCCGCTGTCGAATCGCGACACGAAGTTCTTAAGCGAAATTCACCTTTCAAAAAAAATATGGATTCTTAAGTATAAGGAGCAAACTAAAATATAGCCATAATGCTGGGCTCCAAATGCAATTTACTATCAAGAAAGTCAAAAATCAAAAGCATAAAAACGACAATTGAAAGCCGAAAGACGCGGATAGATATGTAGATTAGTCACATTAAGCCCTTATAACTATAAAATAATCATATAAAAACCAAACATTGTTAAGTTAGTTAGAATGACCCCCAAAACTTACAATATACTGTAGTAGAACCATCCTAATTTAGTCATGTCCTCACAAACCAAAAGTCAAATGTTTGTATTGTCAGTCGTATCTATACTATTGAACCCCAATATTTTTTTATTTTTTATTTAAAGTAAACTTCATGTGGATAGCATGACAAACACAAATTTATGAAAAAAATTCCATCAAATTGATTTCCCAACTCAAAAGTTGAAGAAAACTTAACACTAAAATAAAAATCGATGATTAAGATTTAAATATCATTTTTGCATCCTAGTCTTTGATTTTCATCTAAAGGTTAAGATTATCATGACTAGTCATATTAGGAGTAACTTGAGAGAATGTCCTCCCCAAATTTATATCTCAATTTTAAATCTTACAACCTAACCATCAAAGACCAACACAACCCCCGTTGCAATCTCAATTTATTTTACATTTAAAGTTATTTCTTAATGATCACTTTACTTAGAAAATTAAGGTCGCTTTTGGTTCGCAGATTCTAATGGAATCTGATGTAATTGGAATTAAATTCCACTCTTTAGTGCGTTTGGTTGCTCAATGGTGAAGAAATATCATTCCATTGGAATGTAATTATGTAAACATTCTCTCATTTGATGGAATCTCTATTTCATGGGTATAAAAAAATTCCGTCACTTAAATCTTCAAAAATAAAAAACATTCCTTCAAATTCCATTCCATCAGATTCCAATTCTTTTTACAGATTGTATTTCTTCCAAAAACATTATGTGAACCAAACGCATTCTAATATTGTTACAAGCTATATTATCTGTTTTTAATTTTTTACATTCAAAGTAAACTTTATTTTCTTTCCAAACATGTATACGTACACGTATAAATTACCTTCGTAATAAGAAAGTTTATATCCTCAAGACAAAAATATATGTTGACATATTAGCCACATCATAACATCAACACATAAAGAACACACCATTTAGTGGTTACTACACATTATTTTTCTTCTTAAAAAATAGATAGAGACAAATTATAGAAATAAATCAATATCAAAAACTAATTTGTGCTTACTAATGGCATTTGAGCATCATTTTGATAGGAAAAATAATTAATCCTCCTAAATATCTTATCAAAAATCATCCTAAAATCTTAAAATCATGACATGTCTATCCCACGTATTAAATCTATTTACTAATCTTAACTCTTGATTTTACTACATATCATAATTTTATAATTAAAAGGATTTTTAAAATACTAATTATTTCTCCTTTGAGAATGAACAAGACAAGAAAACATGATTATGTATCCTTCTCCCTAACTTTCATTCGTTTGTCTTTTGAATGTATTACATATGCATAATATATTTATATCAAGTCACCAAAAAGAATACAAAACTAAATATATACAGTAACTTCACACTATTACCATAAATTATAAGTAACAAATTATAAAAAAAATATATAAGTTATAACTAAGATTACAAAAAAAAAAAAGTTAATAATGGATATTACAAAAAAATTATAAGTAAGAAGTATGATTATAAGTAAGATTAAATCATAATTAACAATTATAAGTAATAATTTATTATTAATCTAATTGTAATTAACTATGCTCTTTGGGAAAAAAAATTGTTATTAATTTTAAGTAATAATTATAAGTAAGAATTGTTTTTCATACTTACAAACCTTTTTGAGTGAATTTTTTTTTTAGTAATATCACCTTAAGTTTAATTAAAATTTTGATGACACTACAATGCTCTTTCAAGAATATGATATGTGATCTTGATAACTCATAAAATACATTAACATCATTTAGAAAAATCGGACATTTATATTTTAGACAATAAAATTGTAAAATTGGTTTATTAGAAACAAGTTTATGTAAATATGATAGAAAGGAGAAGTAGTGAGCAACACATACGATTGGTAAGTTTTCTGAAATGCATTTTGACAATATTTTTTATTCGAATTGAAGATTAAAGATTAAGAAAACTCGTTTTGACAATAAAATTTTTTATCCACTTGACCACTAAGAATTTCAACTACTTCATCAAATCGTGATATTTATTTATATGAATTTGAAGTTAGAGTTGTAGATAGTGACACTTGAACACTTCATTTGGGTTACACTTCTACTTAGCATTCACACTTGAACTTAAAATGACTCTTTAACTTGAATTTGGCAACTTAAGACTTCTACTAGATTTTGATCTGCTTGAAATCTAAGACTTAAATTTATATTTGCCAATTGAATGCTTCTTTTTCATTAAACACTTACCATTTGAATTGGGAACTTGAACTCTTGAATTAGGCACTAACTATTTGAAACTTAATTTACGAATGAACTTAATTAGACACTTTAAATATTACTTGTCATTTTATGTAAATCTTGAGAGTGAAAAAACAATTGTATAATGTTTGATAAAATCAGATTAATAATATTGATGCATTATGCATACTAAGTTACTAACCAATACTCCATCTTATTCCATTCTCTGCATAGACCTGCTTTTGACATATCTTTCGTTATTTTACATTAATGCGTGGGACAAAGGGCTCGTAGTACCTGCTACCGTAGCTATGCGGTGGAAGGGAAGGAGCCTAAATCGACCTTTTTCCTAAACGGCGGATACCATCTAGCTATTTATTAAGAAATGCTTGAAATACTTACTTTATTGGTTGGCAGCTTGGTTATAGTCGTTATGAAGAATGAATAAGCACTATTATTACACACATTTATTCAAAAGGAGGTGATTTTTCTACTGCTAATTTTACTTCTCCTATTACTAACAAATTATTATGACTTTTTTTATCCTTATTAATAAATTTACTACCTACAGATACGCAAGTCCAAATCTTTGAATAAACTAAATTCAATTAATAATTGGCAACACACAACTTCACATATCAAAATATTAAAATTAACCACTACTTCTCAATTGTTAAACAAACACTTTCTATAGCAACATAACACGCAGTACCATATAATACATGAATCAACCCTATAATTTACAATGCGCGACACCCAGGTTTGGTTTAGCGTGGAAGCTGAAACGTAAGCACAATCTAGCTCATTGAGCACACCAAAGATGAAATCCAAACACCACAACTATACACCAAATCTAGACAACGCAACTCTACGCCAAATCTGTGTCCCTTTTTGGGCTAGTAATAATACATTCATGATATTAAAAGGGGTACTCATATCATTGTTCATAATACAAGGTCTCTTTATGAAATTCGGTAAGGTGTAGGGGTCCAAAACACACTACACACCACCTATACATACATATAGATACATACACACATCTCTCATTCTTTCTCTCTCTCTCTTAAAACAATTGGACACAAACTTCAGAGCAATGGCAGCACAAACACTGTCGTTTGTCTCATGTTCCTGTTAAACAAATCATATATACTTTATCATCATTTCATTATTATAATAATAATAATCAAAATGTTTTGCTTCAATTAAACTTCATACTCCATTTTCATTCTTTCTTTATTCTCTTTCTCATTGTTCACTTTAACACATTTCCACTAACTTTCAGCTTAAATCCCATCTGGGTTTTACTTAAAAATGGAAAAAAAACAAGGGTTTTTCTCTACATTAAAAGATGAAGTAGTTAGAGGCTTATCTCCAGGTAGAAGAAGACCAAAAACGGGTCAACCCGAAAGAAGAAGTAGAAGTGGGTCACCAAATTCGGGTTTGTTAAGAAGAAGACCAACAAAAGCCCATCATTATGTTTCTCAACCCGACCCGGTTATCTCAAGATCCGGAAGTTTAAGACCATTAGAAGCTCTTTCGCCGCTCCGAGAAGGCCCGGATCCGAATGAGAACCATGTGGATGCTGTTGGAGATTCATCGAAAGTTGAAAGATGGGGGCATTGGATGAAGGGTCAGTTATGTAGAGCTCCAAATGCTGGGTCCGGGTCGGGTTCTGGATCAGGGTCGGGTTCTGGGTCAGCTTCGGGTTATCAACGTTCGGATCTGAGATTGTTGCTTGGTGTTTTGGGTGCACCGCTTGCACCGGTGCATGTTAGCAACTTGGAACCTTTTCCTCATCTTAGTATCAAAGATACTCCCATTGTTAGTTTTCTATTTTAACACTTATTATTCTTTTTATTTTGTGTTTTTGGTTTGATATATATATATATATACACACACACATAATATACAGAGTGTGTGTGAGAAAAATGATACTTAGAATTAATTGGTTGGCTTGAAAATGAGTTGACACATGGCAAAATTAGTTGTAGGTGCTGTGATTGTGGTATATGTAGTAATTGTTGTAGTGTATGAATTATGGGAAGTCCCTAATAATTAGGGGGTGTTTGCCTTAGCTTATTTTGGGTTATTTGCATTTAACTTTGCAAATAAGCTCGTAAGTCCAAAAATAAGCTATAAAGAAAGTTCTTCTAGAAATGTAAGCCAAACTCAAATAAGCTTGAAATAAGCTTAACCCAAACACCCCCTTATTTCTTTGTTATTATGGGTCAACATCTAATTTTTAGACTTGTTTTTTAGGCCTACGGTATTATTATCAACATTTTAAGTAAGTTATTGATTTATTTACATTAGATTAGATTGAATTTACTATTTTGTGTTGATTAGCTTTAGTTTATAATAATGTTAAAAGAGTAGTTGTATATAATTTGGAAATATGCTAATGACTTATGTAGGTTCTTTTATCTTAGTAATTTATTTTTTTAGTATATGATATCATGAAATTGTTTAGTAAATTATATAAATGGGATGGTTTGAATATTTTTGGTGGTTTTCTGTACTTGTTTGTTTATTTCCCAACTTGCAATCTTGTTTCTTTTTTCGTTCTTTCATATCTGTTTTTAAAAAAGGGCATTAAAAAAAAATATAACATAGTGTTTTTGTAAATTTTATTGATTTGCATGCTGTGTGAACTTACAAAGATAATATGATTTTTATTTTTTCAAACTTTGGAGTGGGAATTTGTTATCATTGATGTTTTTGGAAAGGGACAAAAGAAGTACTATTTTATCAGTTTATGGGTAGATCAAGAATCAAGACTTTTGACCAAATCCTTGTTGGTAGTTGAGTGAATATGAAGCAAAGGAAGTTTAGTGTTAAAGATAGTAAAAAGAAAAGATTTCTTTTTTTTTTGGTGGAAGTTGTTGTATTGTTGAAATTGTTTGCTTGTTTGGTGGCTGTGGTTGCAGGAAACTTCGTCTGCACAATATATACTGCAACAGTACATGGCTGCATCTGGTGGTCAGAAGCTGCAGAATTCGATTCACAATGCTTATGCTATGGGTAAAGTGAAGATGTTGGCGTTTGATATAGAAACGGCTACAAAAGTGATAAAGAATAGGAATTCATCAAAAACGGCAGAGTCCGGTGGCTTTGTGCTATGGCAGATGAATCCAGATATGTGGTACGTGGAGCTTGCACTTGGGTCAAGCAAGGTTCATGCTGGTTGTAATGGGCGGCTTGTGTGGCGCCACACACCATGGCTAGGTGCTCATGCTGCTAAAGGTCCAGTTAGACCCCTGCGTCGTGCTCTTCAGGTAAATAATCTTTTGCATGGTTTATGGCATTATTCTTACCAATATTTGTTCTTGGAAAAGAAACACACAAAAGCCAAGCACATGGTCAAGGGAAAAATGTCATATCTCAAAATACTGTCTAGACTAATAAAGGGGATTGTTTATTTCCTTGCGTTTGACCAATAGTTTAAAATCTAAAAATTCAAGATTAAACTCAATAAAGTGATTTTATGTATTTATTATGGGCGGGGGCTGGGATTAAAGGAGATTTCTAATTCCACATGATTTATGTACAAAAATTGCAATCAAAGGTTGAAAGTCAAAATGGTCTATTCTTAAAGTTTTTGGGAAATTATAGATCAGAACTCTATATGATGGAATGTGGGTGAAACACTTGACCAAACCCCCGAAGGTTATTTATCCAAACATTTTGACTGTCAAAACCTTACTGGTCATGGTCTCCTTAACTGATCCATAACAAAAAGAAGCATGTTTGGTGTTTGTGCGGTTACTAGAGTTGTGGCAAGATGGCCATGTCAGCCGGCTAGGGTAATGTGTCAAAATGGATTGAGTTTAAATGGGTGAAAAATAGGATGGGTTTGGGTGGTTGACCCTTTTTTTCTCCATTTCTCAAAACACTATAAGTAATGATGTGTTAAGTATGATTACAAAAACATACTTATTACTATAATAGTTTTACTTTTTAATGAAAAGGTATAGGAGGTTGCCCCAAAATAGACCACCTTTAATCTGTTTGACATGTTCCTCCTTTAGCTAGTTTTTATTTTAATTGACTCATTTGGTATGTTTCAACTAAATTAGAACCGAAATCAGCCCGTTCATTAGTGAACTGGTTGACCTCTATTGATATTTATTTAGCTAGTTACTCATTTTCTTGTGCATCATCTGTTCTATAAATAGTTGATTACTGTTTTGCGAGTCTTGTGACTTTAGAGAACACAAAAAGAATGTACTAACGGATGATTGGGACATTTATTAGGGTCTCGATCCACGAACAACTGCAAGCATGTTCACAAATGCAAGATGCACTGGGGAAAAAAAGATCAATGATGAGGATTGTTTCATCCTCAAACTTTGCGCAGATCCCCATACTCTAAAAGCAAGAAGTGAAGGGCCCGCGGAGATCATAAGACACGTTTTGTTTGGCTACTTCAGCCAAAAAACCGGGCTCTTGGTCCACCTAGAAGACTCTCATTTGACCCGTATCCAAACCAATGGTGGAGATGCTGTTTATTGGGAGACCACAATCAACTCATTTCTCGATGATTACAGGCCTGTCGAGGGGATCATGATTGCTCATTCGGGTAGATCGGTTGTAACCCTTTTCAGGTTTGGTGAAACTGCTATGAGCCACACCAAGACTAGGATGGAAGAGGCGTGGACCATTGAAGAAGTGGCGTTTAATGTCCCGGGCCTTTCAATGGACTGCTTTATTCCACCAGCCGAGTTACGGTTTGGGAATGTGAGTGAAGCCTGCGAGCTTCCTCAAGAAGATCGGGTAAAAACTGCTGCCATGGCTGCTGCCGCCTACCGGGCTAAAGTTGCAGCTTTTGAAAGATCACGTGATGGGTCAGGTCATAATGTCGGATTGAGGAGGGAAATTTAAAGGATTAGCGGCAGGATTTGAGAATTTGCATACTAATAGGGATAGTGTCGCAATTTGACTTTAAACTGCATTAGGAACTCGACTGATTCTGTTAATATTTCTGAGAATTATCATGTTTTGAGCCTCTGATCGATCTTTTTTCTCTCTCAGTCGAGAGTTCTCTTATGGTACGTTGCGAATAGCGCACGTTCTTGATCTATTAGATTCAACTTGTGTAAAATCTTGTTTGAAAGATTAACATTTAATATCATCTTTGTACAATACTTATGCAAAGCAAAGTTTTTTTCAAGTTCAAACTTACTCGTGGGTCATCATCGCCTTTTGACATTTAAACAACTGATGCTTTTACTATGACTACTAGTCCTTTCTTAGCAGCAATACATATTTGCCCAATAAATGTTGCTGGAAAAGGTGTAAACAAGCATTATGATGTTGTTGCTATTGGCTGTAGTGTATATATGTAATATGGACAATTTATGTAGATATACATATACTCTCACTATAAAGTTTCAACTAATGATAATTGATTGATTCTGCTCTCTTGCAAAGTTCATGCTCCTAGCTTATTGTGGCTCACTGTACTAGTGTCTAACTTCATTATTACCTTTGTTGAATTTTCTACATCTTAATCATTCAGTTTTATAGTCATATATTTGTGAAAATTTGGCTCAGTAGTAAAATACTAAAAGCTATATCAAATTTATTGTTTTAATTGGAGGTGAATTTCATCCATTATTTTGGTTTTATATACTTGGAGATGGTCTAAAAGTCTTAATTCTTGAATTTCTTCTTCAAAGCATGCAATATAGGAATTATTTTGTCCAAAAAGTTGATGTGGGGTACAAGGGGGGTAGGGGTCTGGTGATGATGAAGGTTTTGATACATGCAGTTTGGTATTCAATAGTGATTCCTATACATCCCCCACTCTCCTAACTTCAGCTGTTATATCAAGTTCATAAAATAACTAGAAATGGGAATTTTGGACATTATTATTGCATTATTGATGTTTGGTCACATAATTTACACATTTATATCTTGGCATGTTCAATATATTTGGTAACTTGAGAGGACTTTGCACAAGTTAGAATGTGATACAGATCAAATCTTATCATATAAATTTCAGTTTTTGGCAAGTTTGGTGTTGGTCCTAGCCAAATGGTTTGTTTCAGCCTTGTTTTACTATATAAAGTTCATAACATAACTAAGAATGGGAATTTTGGACATGATTATTGCATTATTGATGTCTGGTCACATACTTTACACATTTATGTCTTGGCATTTTCAATATATATTGGTAGCTTGAGAGGACTTTACACAAGTTATAATGTATTTAAGATCAAACTTTATCATATAAATTTCAGTTTTTGTCTGCTAGTTTGATATTGGTCCTACTCAAATGGTTTGTTTCAGTCTTGTTTTACTATTTAATTTTTCAAATCATATTTATAAAATGTTAGTAGCTCTTTTTATAAACTTCTCCATATTCGGAAGCAGTCTCTTTATCATATATCGACATCTCACTTGACCTATACCTCGCCTTTGATGGGATTGGGTAATGTTTATGTTGAAAAATATAACTTTTCATCTATTTTGGAAACAAATAATAAATAGTTTTTGTTACTAGTGAAATTATTATTTAAGTGGCTTGTATTCGTCTATATCAGAGGATTCCAACGAACTAAATGATATCCAAATCAGAGCTAAAATGAATGAGATATCGTTGCTTAAAGTTGTGACATGTTTAAATTATTGAGATGTCTATTAATATGGGGGTCCAATTAAGATTGGTAGATTAATCAACTTTAATTTAGTTTATTTATAAGGTGAAATTTTAGTACAACAGTATTCCCTAATAACGAGTCACACCAAGTGGCAGCCAGGAGGGTACTAGGAAAGAAAGACGGACGCTAGGGTAATGAATAATAGGATAGGTAGCACTCCGCTACACTCATTAGGACAACAAGTGAGATTAGTATCTTGGAATGTAATAAACTTTGGACGAATGTCTATAGTGGGAAATAACTAAAGTCGTGTGTATTGTATGTAAACAACTCGAAATTATGTTTATTGTATGTAAGAAAATGTATCCGATCAATCAAAAACTAACAAGTGACATCTATATATGATTGCCACGTATGTTTTCTTACACACAACAAACATACTTTCAAGTTGTTTACATACAATACACACGACTTTAGTTATTTCCCACTATAGACATTCGTCCAAAGTTTGTTACATTCTAGGATACTAATCCCGACAACATCCTTATGAGTTATCCAACTAATGAACAGACCAAACCGCACATTGCCACAGGACCCATACACTGGGCTTGCCGCTTTAAGACCTGAATCGCAATTCTAACCGGTTCGTTTTCATGTCAAATACAGGCCAGGTTTTAAGTTGTGTCAAATATTGTCATCTTTATACCAATTTTAACCTTTTTATGTTTTCCTTTCATTGGAATTTCTAAAAAAGTAAGCAGGAAATCAGAGAAAACTTTGTGTTGGTAAAACCAGGAGATAGAATGAGTAGAAGATACAATTCATGAAGAATATGATTTTAGGAAGATTTTATTTTTGATGTTATAACATTTCTCTATTTATAAACTGTAGAGAAAGGTTATATGATCGTCATTTAGTATCGGTTCTAAATTGAATTTAACAATATGTGTGGTTAAAGTTCTAACATGGCTAAGAATTTACCTGATTACAATTACCCACATTGCAAAAATGTTCAGTTCAGGTTCAGCTAGGTCATTAAACAATTCAAGCAATCTAATCATGAACATAGAAATCAATGTAGTTTCGTTTCCATGCGGATTGCATTAGAAACATTTAAATATACAGTGCTCAACGACAAGTGGCTGAGAGTCGAGACAAAAACCAGATGTCCTTCTGTGAACTACAGTAGCTAATCATAATGTCGAAAGATCCTAGTATCGTAGATTACGGAAAAAGGGTTACTATAAATACACTTTCGTGCTATTTTTATCCTTAAGTAGAAGATACATGTTCTTGGGACCTTCTCCTATTGTCCTTAACAATGATTTTAATTGCATTTCTTGTATTCTTTATGTCAGGACCACAATGTCACTTCTGGTTTAAATGGAACATTACCCAGCTTTCAAGAGTGGTCCTTCATTATGCCTTTACAGCCTATGAAGCTTAATGGACCTCCATTAGCATTCTTTAGACCTACTTACCTTTCTCTACAGAATAAATAAATTTGAACAGTTTTAACAATGATCACTGTTATGGTCATTTCGATATTTCATATTTGTAAGGGCACGGTAGAGAACTGATTCAGTTTGTGATAGAAAAAAAAAAAACTCTCCACAGGTTTGCCTTAATTAATAGCATGGTGATTTTTGTCATAGCGGTAGGAAGTGACTGATCAACCAAAAGGTTGTGAGTTCTGGTCTAATGATTGACAAGTTATAAATACATGTGGATTCTTGTCTATCTAGATGCATCACATCTAGATGGTATGGAGAATGCCCAATTTAAGATATGCGCAAAAGCAAAACATCATCTATGCTGTCCATTGACGTTCCCTCGTTCCCAAAACTCTCAATCCAGACAAGCCCATAGTCTCTGTATGCAGTTTTTCCTCTGCCTTTTACAAATGAACGCCTCTGACAATAAATTTCGGCTAGTTAGCTCCATAAATGCTTTTTATGGTTTTTATTCGCATTTTCACATCAAACTTGAAGTTAAAATGTAGATCACTGTTTTGCTGTTCAAAAAAAAATGTAGATCAGTGAGTGTGTAGTGTAGTAGCAAGAACCCACTCAACAAATGTTTTTCCCATAACTCTTATATAGTGTAAATTTCATATAACTTTGTATTTGAACTTCCTGATTTATCAGTCTTAATATATAGTTTTGATTATGAATCCACGCGTCACATATTCTGGCTCTACCCCTGAATGATGAATAAACTACTGATACATTCCCTTTAACATAGACCTGATCATAGAAATTAGCTAAAAGAAAGCTATAAAATATTCGCGATATTACAAACAGTAAAGTCTTCTTTTGTTTGGCTCACTGTCACTTTATAACTTAGCCAACTCCACTAATCCTCTTTTTATATTTAATCAGAGACACTAATCAAATGCAACTAACACTCTAAACCTGATTAATCTAATCTTTCATGCCATCCACCATGAGTTGCACTAACCCTACTTGCTTCTTCTGCACTATGAAAGAACCAAACATACTAATCAGAAGAAAAAGAATCAAGAAATGCTTCAAAGAAATGCTACTAATCGATGAGCAAGAGCGTGTACTTATATTAAGCAGTCTTTGGAACATCTCTATGAATCATCCCGATGACCCAGAGTTTCCATCTTTAGGTATATTCAAATGCATGGTTAGACTACTTAACAAGAGCATCAACGACAAATCTTGGCTTCTTGATGGCCAAAATATATATAGCCCGTATTATGCAGCCCATATAATAGGATCATACACCATGAACAAGATTGAGTTTGCTGAAAAGGCTGTCGAGTCTGGTATCATTCCACCTTTGTTGGATCTTTTAAAAGGATGTATGAGTTGGGTGGAGCAACGGGTTGCAGTTAGAGCTCTTGGACATCTAGCAAGCTATGATTCTACTTTTGAAATGTTGGCAGTTTATGAAGAAGAGGTGGTTAGTCTAAGCATGGGACTAGCTTCTAGGTGCGATGAGTTGGTCTATAACGAGTTTGTGTCTGTTAAAGATGCGGACGATAGGGTGAAGTATCATAAAAACTTGATCACTAGAGGGGTAGGGGGGTTAGAAATGGAGAACCAAAAGGCTGAGGAATGGGCTAGCCAAATCCAGTGTTGGTCTTTGCACTTACTAAATTGCTTCGCCATTAGAGGGAGATCCATAGATCGTATTTGTGATAATGATTTCTTGAAAGATTTGAGTTCAATGTGGGGTGGGCTTGTGAATCATACATCACCTTCAGGTGTGGGTTTGATTAGGATCTTGTGCTATACTCGAATTGGAAGAAGAAAAATTTCTGAATGTCAAGAGGTTATCACGAGTATTTGTAACCTCGCGAGATCTTCAGATGATTGGCAGTATATGGGGATTGATTGTCTTTTGTTACTTCTCCATGATATGAGCACAAGGTACAAAGTTCTTGAGTTTGTATCTTTTTATTTGTTTGATTTAATTGAGCTTCGGAGACTAGGTGAAAGGTCGAAACTAGGACAGAAAATCACAAAAGCACTGCTGATTGATTTCAAGAATGGGCAATTAAGAACCGACAACCCTGAAGTTGATAAAATACTAAAAGAAATATGGGTTACAAAAGTCGATAAGAATAGAAGAGAAAGATTGATGTCAGATGAGAAGCTTGAAGAAAAACGAGTCTTGGTGAGTTTGATGAAACAACAAGCAAATCATAGCTTTTGGTTAGGCGATATACAAAAAGCAGTTACGAAATATACAGAAGCTTTAGAATTTTGCCCGTTAAGACTAAGGAAAGAAAGGATTGTACTTTATAGTAATAGAGCTCAGTGTTATCTACTTCTTAATAATCCAGATAATGCAATTAGTGACACCACACGAGCTCTTTCGATATCAAAACCAGTAAATTCTCATACTAAAAGCTTGTGGAGAAGATCACAGGCTTACTATCTGAAAGGGTTGGCTAAAGAAAGTTTGATGGATTGTTTAATGTTCATTAAAGCTTTTGTTACCGAGAACAAGAGAAGGAATGCAAAAATCCCTTATTATGCAGTTCATATGGTCAAAAAACAAATGGATTCCACATGGTTTTTTGCATCTGCCAAGTTAAAGCTATCAAACAATATGAGATCACGCAGCGATCCTGGAAAAACCAAGGAGGAATTCACTGATGATGAACTATTGTTGGCAGGTAAGTGATACTATTTTGGACAAGTTTTTGCAACTGTATTCAACTTTACTACTATAGTACTATTGTATTTGTATATATATAGCCAGCTTAGAATGCTTCAATTCTATTGTGTGTATACAACTTTCAGATATTACTATTGTATGTATCCGGCTAATAGTACAGCAATTGTACTATAGGCATGATACATACAATAGTAAGATTTGGTAGTTAAATACACCCAATATATGAGTTCTAGGTTGGCTATATACAATCGATATTAGATTAAACTACAATACATTTCCAAACGTTTATCCTAATATATTTGACATCATAAATCAAGTGTAGATATTTTTGTGGATGTTCAAAACAAAATTAACATTCATGTGGTAAACTCTGCCTAATTTTTTTTGCAGGATTATATACCATTTTAGAGGAACCTAGGATCGGAAAAGACAAAGACGCTAGCAAGAGAAAGATGCATAGATATGGAAGACGGAAGAATTCCTTCAAGACTAGATCAATATAACAAATATTTAGGTATGTATCAGCAGTTTAAAAAAACATTGGCTGTACAATTTTCCCATGTCTAGTTTGTTACATATTTGTACTGAGAAATTTAGCTCCAAATAGTGATTTATATAAAAGTCTAATTACAGTATTTTATGATTTAAGATCAACCTGAGGGTTTTTTTTACTTCTCCTCCCATCACTATTCATATGTGCATGCATGTGATTAGAAGGTGGTGACAAGAGAGGACCACAAATCCATATTAGATAGAACATTAACATAGATTATTCAATGATCATTTTGATTATGGGCACATAACTACATTAAGTTTAATTTAGTGTAATTAAGATTAAGATGGGGTTATATAGTACAAATTGACCTGCTATAACTAGTGCTGTATATATGTCCTAAATGCTTTAAAGCCTTACAGTAATATATACCAAAAACCCATCTATAATTCCAATACACTATGAAACAGAAGGCCCCATTATTAGATTGTCGCTTTAGACCCCATAAATACTTGAGACTTTCTTCTCCTTACTATACTGGTATACGTACTGACGCATTAATCTTTAGTATAAGTCACTCAAATGAAAAGCTAGCTTGAGCTCTCGTCTGATTAGATCGAGACATCGAGTTGCAGAGCCTATGTTTTTGAGGACAAACCTTACTTTGTCCATCAAGTAGAAGCCCAGCACAATTAAGTCATTATTTTAGACAAGGATTACCCATCAAATACCTCATGATTGATTAACTAGCTAGATAATATAAAGTATTTCACATTAAAATTAGAAAAAATAATTAATTAATTGTTCATTAACTTGTAATTAACCCATATTTATATTCAAACTTCGTGAAAAACTTATTTCGCGCTATCAGTTCACGGTTCCAAACTCAATAATGGCTACCAAACAGCCATGGTCGGAGCTTTGTTAGGGCCTGAGACAGCCCCCTACATTTTTTCGTTCAGTAGTGTAGTTTTAAATATTATGCGTCTGAAATTTCTTTTTTATTTCTAGATCATGTGACTTTTGGCACCCTCTGAGTATATTCCTAGACGTTATTTTTTGATTTCATGATTTTCGGAGTTTCGATCCCCTGTTTAATGGGTTAAGATCCGCCACTACAAACACCATATATATTACATATAACTCCTTAAATTGATGTTAATTAAGAGATACACTAAAACTCGGAACTCAAATAGAGGATGGAGGTAGAAGTTATTTTTGACTTTGAATATGCTTTCAAGATAAAGTCATAGTGCCACCTCAAAAGACTTCAGCTACGGTAAAAATGGTGGGCTACGGTTTGGTAAATTGGCACCAAGATGCTTCAAATTGAAGAAAGTAACGATCTTTTTATTTTTGGTTCTTTATAGGTAAACCTAAGTCTAGAGAGTAGGTTTTGCATCATGAGGAATCATTATATGCTATATTTACAAAGATATAATTCCTCCGAAACTTGTTCGCGTTCACATTATACATAACACTAAAATTCTCCCACGCAATCGATCAACTGGTACCGCCATCATGTAAACATATGAGCCCACAAGATGAGACTGTAAGGTCACATGTTTAAAAATTGCCAAAGATAATTGGTGAAATATTATTGTGCTCCACGTGTGAGGATGGTGCTTCACCAAACAAGAATTTTATGCGGTGTGCGTTCAGGGTATCAAAACGATATATAGGACCTGAGTTTCTCACCTATTTCCCCTTTAAAAGAACCCAATTGTGAACAAAGAGAAGTCGGAAAAAAAATGATAGACTTCAAGAAATTCCTTAATGGACTTGAAATTGATGTTAATTGACTTAAAATTGATTGATAAGTCCTTTATTATCTAGATTTATGTTACTTATCTATTGAGAAAAAACAAATGCATCGTCATACCTGCAACACCAATGTTAAAATGTCATATACTCGTACGTTTTATTGTACTTTAATTTAATTTTACTAGACTTACTAGCTAATAAGCCCGAGTTTAACCCGGGTATTTTTAATAAAACTTTTGCTAATATTTACTTGATCTTTGTGTAATTCGCCATATAGACTTGATAATGATTAATGGGTTACTGTTATCACCGCTACGAGACTAACCATTTTTTATATTTTAAAAAAAAAACATATATTTTATTATACACACATTAAAAAGATAAATCTTCAAATATTAAGGTTAAAAAATAAATAGGAAATATTAAAAAACAAATTTAAAATACAAAACATTTCATGATGTCATAATTTTATAAAAAACAAATAAAAATAAATGTTGAATTGACACGTTGGTTTTTTTCTAAAAATAGTTTATATGAACAATCTTGTTTTATTATTAATATATATATATAAGAGATTTGGAATTAATTATTATTAATGACGGGTGCTTACAAATTTGGGGATTGATTATTATTAATGACGAGTGTCAACGGATCATAAGTGGACATGACGGGTGGCGAAAACGGTAGCGGTGACGATTGATTATTATTAATGTAAAAGTAATTGATATAAATGAATAATGTAGTTATTTCAATAGTTGGAGGATGCATGTGTAAATAATTAATTAAGGGAAATGATCCATACACAACATCTTTTAGTCATACACAATATTGTATGCATTATACAGTTGTATAGTACAATCATATAATATATATATACTAGCTAATTAACCCGGGTTCAACTCGGGTATTCTAATTAAAGTTTTAGAAATGAAAAATATGTAGTAAAAAAAAGGTATGTAATTTTTGCTATTAATATATTATAACTTGATATTAATATAAAGATAATGAATCGACTAAGACAAAAATACATAAAATAAGATTACCATTTGGGTTGAAACAAAAAGAAATTTCAAAGATTTATGCTGAAAGATAACTTTCTTTGTCTTTAATAAAAGATTAGGAATTTTAAATAAGCATTTAATATAATGGTTTTTTTTCCATATACATATATATGTGACATCATAAATCAAAGAAATTCTTTATAAAAAAATATATGGGTTTGCCACATAATATTTTTTCTAAAAGTACTTGAGGAAGACAACCTTCTTTTATTTATTATAAAAAGTTGTGTTGTGTATGACAACAAAAATATTGTGTAATATAAAAAATCTTGTTTTATAAAAAGGACTCCCAGAAACAAACAAACAATATGGATCAATTTTACAATTAACTCTAATATTTTAAATATTTTAAGTAGTTTATTGCGTGTAGTAAATCAAACCCGTGTGTAGTAAAAAAGTAACGTGTCACTCTTGAAAAAGAAAAACTTGAAGGGCTAAAACTGAAATTTTTGCAAGAAAACCAATAAACTTTTGGAATCATTTCTTAAGGAGTCAGTTAGGAGGTTTGGCAAAGTGATAGGAAGGAAGTGATGGTGCTTACGAATTTCAATGGAGCGGGTGTTGGTTTCGGTAATCAAATTTCCCAATTCCCATCCCCCTTTTTTCTTTCTTGTTTTCTTGAAGATTTTATTTTATAATTTCTTTTCTTTTTGTTTTTAAGGTTTTGGTGTCGGCTGTGGTTTCGGTGTTGGATGGGGTTTCGGAGGTATCTTTCTCTCTCTCACAGACACACACCTAGGATGTTTGTTTGTCTTTTTTTGAATAGTTGCAGATTGGATATTGGGTGATACTTGAATTGAATCTAGTTTTCAATATGTAGAGATATAAATTAGGGGCAAGGGTGTAGTGCCGATTTACCAAAATTTTGGCAAAGTTACACCCAATCACAGGTGGACACCTAGCTAAACAAAAAAAAAGCCAATTTTAGCCAAAAGTAGCCAAATAAGTGGGTGTAGTGGGAAAATACAAGCAGATCGGTTCCTTTGTATCTTTCTTTGTAAAATACTAAAATATATATTCACCCACCCACAAACCTCCCCACACCTGGTCAAAAGCTCCTTTTCCAATACACCCAACGTTCATATGCATCGGCTATTCTTGGCCGATTGAAGTTGCCAATGGTATTTGCCAAAGTAGATGGTGTAGGGAGCCAATTTGCCGATACTTGCCGATCCTACTTGCCGATAGTTTTTGCCGACTACACCCTTGCCCCTTAGATATAGATATAGATATAGATATAGATATAGTCATATAGATATTTAAGTTGTAAGTTGGATTTAAAGAGATTGGGGAGTAATCAAATTGGGATATCGGAAACACAAACTACTCGAAAATGTACTCAACTTAATCGACATTTTGTTATTATTATTATTATATGTTCTGTTAATCAATCAACTTAAGGCGTTCGGCTTATGATTTGTCTCCCATTTAAGGACCTTTTTGACTCGCTGAGTAGGTTGTCGGTCGTTTACAAATGTTGGACCATGGAATCTTGAGATAATCTTGCCTATTAACATTTATCCTTAATCAACCGTTATGCCTAACCATCTAGTAAAATATTGAGTGATAAGAGAGAATTTGGAGTTGGAAGCTGTGGTGATTGGTTTTGAATTTCATCAAAATTCGGGTCTAGTATCAAACATTAGACCTGAATATCAAACTAATCTAGAAAAAAAAACAAACTAATCATCAAGTTACTCATATGTAGTCTCCGTTTTCGTAATACGGAAAAAATGTGGTAGTTTCATGAACCGTATTCGTGCAGTAATGGTGGTGACATGCTTGCAACCTACTCAAGACGTAAAAAAAAAAGCCCCCTTTTAGTGTGTCAAATAAAAAGTTGAATACTTTAAACTGGATATGAAAAGTTTTTTTTTTTCCCGTGAATAGAAAATGTGATAAGTTGACCTCATTGCTATTGTACATATTTGTGACCTTTTTTCTCTAGTGGTCAGTCTTTTTGCTGACATGACAGTCATATAAGTTGACATGTAATCAAAATTGAGTCCCATAAGTCATAAGAGGTTAGATACATCATACGGTAAAGTTAAGACTTGGATTCAATATATACAAAAGCAAGTTTTAGAGTTGGATGCATACTATAGTGTTTCATTGTATACATAAAAGAAGAGCTGACCCTTATGGAAATCATCCATCGTTTATCGTCTTGCTAAAAGATGAATAGTGAAATCTTTTAGTTATATTAGACATTCCCAATACGAAAATTGTAGCCATTTCTATGCGATGCATATATTAGGAAAGAAGTTGCAGACAAGTCCGAAGCCAGGTCTTAATTGGAATGAGCACAGGTATTCGAAATGATTATGCTGAATGTTATCTTGTCATTAGTATCACTGGTAGTGTTAACTCATAGGCATTATTCTTAGACTTGGTAAAGGTCTGCTTGTATTGTTGGCCGCTAAACGTGTTTGGATTGAATGGAAATTGATAATCATGGCAGCTTAAGTATTTGTGTAAGTAGTGATTATGGGCAGATGCTGTCTCAAAAATGGTTACTCTTTTTCTACTGGATACCCTCGTTCCCTGTTGATTATATATATGTTTTAACCTTGCTATACCCATTCTAAGAAGAACATAATACTAATAATAGGATGAGTAAACATTCTATTGTAACTGTAGTCGACATACGAGTAAATTTAAGTGCAACACAAGGGTTAATAATTGTAACTGTACTGTAGTCAACACAAGTGTAAATTCACTTGCAGTGTGAGGATTTAAATTGTAACACTAGTCGACACAGAAGTCAAGTGCAACATGAGGTTTGGAAAACCAACACTAAATTGTAAGAATTCGGCTAAGGTTAAGCACGTTCACCTGGAACTTCATTCTTATATAACTAAGACGTATTGCATTAACTAAATCATTAGAACTTTCTTTTAATTAATAGACCTTTGGCCTAACAGTAACCAGGGTGTGCCACATAACAAATGTTGTGGGTCCAATTTCGGTGGATAGGTATCTGTTAGTGTCTTCGATAAAAAAAAATGTTAAATCAAGTAACCAACTAGTCAACTACTAATGATTTTTATTATATCATCCAAATGTTCTTGTTCTGTCTAACGGAACACCTATTGATAATGATCAAGACATTGGTTAATAGTTATTAGTACAAAAGGACTCACGATTAGAGATTACAGAGATCCCATCACTTCCTGGTCATGTTGGTATCTTTAATGATGCAAGTTGTAATTAAAAGCTACGTACTTGCATTTGATCTGGCTAATTTATTCACTAACTGATATTGTATCTGATCCAGGTATGCCATTGAATTTTCTAGGTCTTGGTGCAGGTATGACATCTAGGACTGCGTTACTTCAGTAGAACATGTTCTTTAGAAGTGGTAATTTCAAACCATTTATAGAAAAAAAGTGTATCTGTTGGTTACATTTTGTAATCAGCAGGTCAAAAAAAGGTTGAAAGTTACCAAACATTTACTTGAATGCAAAAAAAAAAAAAAAATTCGTTTCTAAGTTGCCTTTACGTAAAGAATATCAAGATTGTTGTAAGAATAGTACATTTTTTACAAGCATACTTGACACATGTATTCAACAAAAGTTCAAAAAACTGGATAAAAAAGTATTTATGGGCTGGTGTATGTGTAACTTAACTTTTAATTGTGTTTGTGTGGTACTGTAAACAACCCTTAAACGAGCTCCCCCATTACCCAATCCGCTCATTTCACCACATCTGGTGTTCTATTAATCATGTATTTTGTTCATAAAACACACTTTTATAAGTGATTCATTGGGTATTCAATGAAGGTGGAGGCTGTGGAGTTGGGTTAGGCCTTGGATGGGGATTCGGCACAGGATTTGGCAGCAGGTACCGATCCTCTAGGGTTATTTTTCAGGGTGTTGATTTTAATAAGAAGGCTGAAACCCAAGATTCAAAGTCGTCTTAACTACTTTTATCATTGTATGCCATTTCTTGTAGCAATTCCAATGTCACAACGAAATAATCTTTGTGCAATTAATTGTTCCCTTTGCGTTTTTTGTTTATCCCCTCTTTAAGCTTAACATTAATAGAAATTTTGATCTGCCATTCGGTATTCTGAATTATGCATATATAAAAGCTTCTGCAGGCACAATCACACCAACCCAATGTTTTCACATGAATGTAGATCATTTCATCTGAATTTTCTAAACAAGTTATTTGCTTCGTAGAGTATATATTAGAGTTAGAACAAGCTACAATTTGCATTACATGGGGGAAAGCTTACAACATTTGTACAATCCACATTAGAAAAAGAATCACCGAGATCTTTTCAAGCAGCAGGGCAATAATCTGTTGATAGAAGTTGCCAAAACTGAATTAAGCTGACTAATTGTCTAGTCTACAAACATCACGACTGTCTTATTCCAAGCTATCCTCAGTTGTTGGGTGTTCCTAATCACCTCTAAATCAAAAATATCGCGCTACTGACATTTCATGTCTTTTTTATCATGTTTTCTTTTCAAAAATTCATCTAAGCATATTCGTCTCTCAGCCTGTCTTAATATCTCTTTATACAACTGCAAGGAATATTCAGGAAAAAAGCGCCACATACCATTGTGTATAAGTGTTAGAAAGTAGATAATATGTTTTTTTTTTTAATTGAAAAGCTGAAAAATAAATGATTTTTGGTAAAAGGTGATATAGTGTTTTGTTCAGTGCTATGACTAACGTGCCAGTATAAAACTGAAAAATGAGATAAAACTGACAAAGATTGAAAATGGTTTTAGTCGATGGATAGACTAGATTTAATGCAAGGAGAAAACTTCTATTATGAATAACACAAATCAAAAGAAGCTACAATTTACATTACATGACACAAAGCTTACAACACTTGTACATCTACATTGTATAATGGATTACACAAACCTTTTCAAACAGCAGGGGCAAGAAACTGCTGACAGAAATTGTGAAAATTGAAAATGGCCAACTAAACTGTAGCTTCTAATCTACAACAAACTAATCGGAATGTATCATCTACCAGGTTGCTAACGCGAAAGACCCTTTTTGCGTCTCATGGTGTCGCAACTGATAATTTTGTATCTTCTCTTTATATAAACTGAAACACAACTAATGCTGCACACAAAATAATACAACATAAGCCCCCAAATGAAGAACATGATATTCTACATTAAAATGAAATATTAGCAACACTCTGCTTGTATTCAGCATATAGTATCACAATAATCATTATTCTATATGTTTTCATCATTTGATCCCATCTTATCATAAATCACATAAAACAGGTGTAAAATCATTAATATTAGACATCAATGAGGAAACTGGCATGACAGTAACAATATAGTCATGTAAATAATAGATCTTTCTATACAAGTATCTAAATTAAAAGTGTATGATACATTGTTCATTTTTTTTTAACAGGATATGTTGTTCATCTAGATATCTATTTGAGTATAATTAATTAATCTTCATTTATTTTATCTAAAGGTGGCGATATGGGGAGGTTGTATGGATTGGACAACTAGTCAATACGGATTTGGGTAAAAAAATGGCAGCTTGTGCACTGGTTCAAACGAGCCCGGTCAGGTTGGGTTGACCAGCAAACGTTTGTCAGTTTTTTTAAAAAAATATTATAATAAATGCGCAAGTCATGATTAAAATACAAATTCAATAATAATTGCCATCCAAGTTGTTGATTCAATGATTCAAGACCTTACCAGCAAAGGACAAACAGAAATAACCCAAGGGCAAATATATAAGATAGAAATGTGTCAATATAAAGAAGCTAGTAAAAGAAAAGCAAGCTCACCAAGCAAGAAAATAATGACAAGAGCCCACAAAATAACTTGGGCGCACCGATTATAGAGCATGTAATAATGTGACCGTTGGAAGAGTCTTTGAATAGCACCATACCACCCATGCAGGCGTTTATCATACTGATCATCACTAGGTTCCGGACAACTCTTACTTCTCTCATGACTTTCCTTTATATCCTATTATTCAAGAAATATTGAATATTTATCATCATCAATACCATATACACAATTATATCCAAAATTCTGATCATTTCAGTAACAAATAAACTCACTCTAGTCAAAGTTCGGGTCTCTAACGGTCTAGCATCATCCTCTTGGCTTAGTTTCTTGTAACCATTTTTAGGCCACTTAAACTTTGATGCAGATTCCAAGGTGTTTAAAAGTCCTGAAAAACTTGGCACCTTTCGAGGTGGATTCTTTATTTTTCCACGAGGAGAAAGATTGTCATCATCAACAGTAATGTTCCAAGAACCAATGTCTGCGCTGGCACTTGCTGCTCTTCTATGACCCGAAAACTTGTCCTCTTTATCCACCACCTGACCACACCACAAACAATGAGATAAATTCTTGGACATGCAAGTATAGATTGCTATTTCAACCCATTTACTTAAAAATTGTTTGTTAATTGTTAATCTGTTTTATAACTAATTTACTGACTACTTATAACATTACATAAGATATGGAGAAAAAGTGGATCAACCCAGCCCGTACTTGGCATCTTGTCAACCTGAACCCTTTTTGACATCCAACCCACCAGACTCGCTTATCCTGTAAGCTCTACATTCAAGCATTATATTGCTAATAGTTCAAGTACCCTTTGTTTTCTTCTTCCTCTCTTTTCATCATTAAATCGAGTGTTGGCAGATTGTTCATCACCACGAGCTGCTGATCCGGAAAGAAATAATGCAAGTTCCTTTCTCTCAGTTTCGTCAAGGCGTATCCATGGACGCGGTGGCCTCCTTGTTGAACCACCTGAATCATTCCATGAACTTTCAACTCGCGAAATCTGATTCTCCATTGCACTAATAAAATCACGATGCCTATCTTTTGCATCCTCTGTAGAATCCTTGCCATAACTCGACTCAACCGCCTTTTCAAATTCCTCCAACTGCAACAATTCGACAAATAACAAATTTTACAGCTACTCTACACGCAAGGACACACGCCATTCAAATCTGTTCCACCCAAAATAGTAATGGGTTCAACTCTTATAAACAACTACAAACAAGATTTAATCGAAATGCAGCAAAAAAGACAACGAACCATGATTTATTTAGGCTTAACAAGAAATCTCACATTATAACTTTTATTGATAATCCATGAATAACAAGCTTTAGTAACTGTACTCATAGATCAATATCAATTAAAAAAAGTAGCTAAACGACGACCGTAGTCAGGATGAGAAGGACTTTCTTCAAACATATCCACAACTTTTCTCAAACTGATGTGTACCACGACCAATCTACATCAGTGTTAAAAGATATACGCGTGTGTGCATTAGTTTGAAAAAACAAAAACATCATCCTTCCTGCACTTTTTACCCTTTTCAGTTTTCACAAGGTCCTACCTAGGGCTAACAATTTGTGTCATGTTCGAGTTGGCGGGCATTTATCCCATCTTAACCCAACCCCTTTAGCTAATCATATCAAAAAGCTAAATCTTTACACGTACTCAATCGTGTAAATCGTCTTAGCCTTTTACGACCCTAACCCGTTTAACCCCAACCCTAGCACATTTTCTTTCCTGCTACGTTCTTGTCGCGTCTAAATATCAACCCTACATTCCTACCCACCTAATCACACCCTAAAAATTATTTCAATCTAACAGGGCTACATATATTACTAATTATACATAACAAATTACGAATGAAAACATAATTTCGGGGCGATATTATATAAACCTGCCATTTGGTAGTACCAAGTGCTGTTTGTAAATCCCTTTTAAGAACTTCCGAATTCGAAACAGATGCTTCCTTTCCTGCATTCATTAATCTTCTATATGTTGATTCCATCCTTCATTTTCCACATTCACATTTTCATTATCAATTTTATCTTTTTAATAAAAAAAGATCCAAACTTTATATATTATATACATACACAGATACATATACATATATAGATATAGATATATACCTGTCAGCAGATTCTTGAACTTCTTCAGCTGCAGAAAAGAAGGGATCTTTTTCCCAGAAATCTAAATGTGATCCCATTTTCAATTCAAAGATTTATAATTTATGATTTATGATACAAAATTTTACATAAGGAATTGTACAACAAAGCATAAACCCTTAAAACCTGGGTTATAAAGAATGCCTCAAAATATGAAAGATGGGATTTTTATGAATATTTCTGAAGAAAAACGATTCGATAGATCATTAAAAGAACATTGTCCTGTAAAATAATCTGTTATATTGAATTTGGAAATGTAAATAATTTTCTTTTTTTTCTTAGAAGAAAAATGAGGATTTTTTTATTTTATGAAAAGTAACACGAGTAAATTAACCTATGTAACTAAAATAATAAGAAAATATTATTCAATCAAACTTATATGTCTAAAAATTAAGTTAAAATCTTCAAAATTTGATATATGAACTTCACTAACCTTTTTTTTTTAATCATATTCGTTATTATTAGGTTGATTTTTAAGGATTGAGATCCTCTAAAATTATTATTAACTTTTAAGGTAAAGTTAATGATTTTGATCTTTGGATTAAAATCAAGGGTCAGGATTCAAATTTCAACTTTGAATCTTAACCTTTTATTTTAATCTAAAGGTCAAGATACTCTCAACTTCACCTATAAAGTTAATAATAACTTTAAAGGATCTTAATCCAATTTTTAGGTATATGAAATAAGTTGATTAATTAAAACTTGTTCATTTAACCATTTGAGTTCAATACCTTGGCTTGAGCTTAAAAGAGTTCGAGTAGCTCGAGAACAGCTCGACTCGATTATTACCTCTAACGACAACTGAGCACGTCTGTTTTAGGAGACATAAGACAGAGGTGAGATGTCTTATGTTTTTGGTAAGGAACTAACAATTTTTTAACATTTGAAATAAATCAATATCAACAGTATTTAATTTGATTATGAACGAGGCATGAAAAATATTAATATTTAATGTATGTCTAATTTAAAAGAAACTAGATTTCGCAAATTCAATTGATTATAAATTTTGCTAATGGGTTGGTGACTTTGGTAAAGTCATTAACTTTGAGAAAATCCACCAGAGTTTGAATCTCATTTCATACACTTGTAAGAGTGGATATTAGGAAAGGTTTTCAAAAGTCCTGAGTTTTATCCAAGGCATGCGTTATTCAAGCTCCATATACTGTCTAAGTGGATGTCACTGTGGTATTTCGAATGCTAACTGCTACTATTAACTCGATCTTTAAAAAAAAAATAATTCAAAACCATTGGGGCTTTGGTGCCATTTTTTGGGGTTTAAAAGTGGTATAAAATGTTTTTTTTTTTTTTAAGTTAGAAAATGTAGGCTTGAAACTAGATTTAAAACTAAATGATCAAAGATATATAGTTTAATATACAAAAGTTAATGATGACATAATAGTAAAAAGTTGAAAAATGATAAAAAAAAAAAAAAAAAAAAAAAAAAAAAAAAAAAAAAACCAGATTTTGGTTCTAGATGGCCTAAACCACCAAATCAAAACATGAATGACACTTGCACATCAACAATATTTAAATTGTTTACAAGTCTTTTATTTGGTAAACATTCAACCTCCTCTTTGGTAAGCATCTTTATCATTAAAATAGAAAGTTAACTAATACTTTTATTCGATAGTAGCAAAGAATTTTTTAACTAGTCGAATAACCACTTAAATTTGTTGCTAAGATAGAAAACTAAGGGGGTGTTTGCGATTGTTTTTTAAAAATAGATTGTGTTTTGGATAATCAGAATCAGATAATTTACTTTGACAAAACGTGCTACTAAAAAAATAATGTTTGGATTTGATTATGTTGTTTGATATCACAATAATCAAATAATTAACTCAAGTGTTTGGCAAATATATATACTTCAAAGAGTACACAAGTAAAAGGACAAAAAAAGACATTAATAAAATGGTTATTATGAAACTGTATTTACGATTAAGATATGTATATATAACGAGGCTTAAACCTGATGAAACTTTTGATGTTTAATAAAGAAAAAAACTTTAAAAATATTGTTTGATAGTGTATCTGAATACTTGGATGATATAATGAAAATAATTGTTTATACTTTAATAAAT
This sequence comes from Erigeron canadensis, assembly GCF_010389155.1. Lineage (NCBI taxonomy): Eukaryota > Viridiplantae > Streptophyta > Magnoliopsida > Asterales > Asteraceae > Erigeron > Erigeron canadensis. The sequence continues at coordinate 7,224,908 of NC_057767.1, read as the reverse complement.
AAATCACAGAAAACCAAATAACATTACCAAATTTCATAAGTGACGTAGATCGATAATTAAAGAAATTAAATAAAAAAAATACAAAGCCTGCACAACAATATCTACATCTTATAATATCTTATTTAGAGGACAATATATAGAAGGCTTTAATGATATTAATGTAAAAGATCAAATGGAAAACTAGGTTTTAATAACGGCGTTTACATGCAGTGGAAGGGAGATGCTTTTCAAGAAGTACGTTTTGTGACATCCGGAACGCAAATAATCAAATTTTGAAACTTGTTTACCAAACACTAAAAACAGATTATTTACGATTTCCAAACGCAATAATTAAAAAATCTATCTCTAAACTCAACTCCAAACACCCTCTAAATCATTTTTCTAACGACTTAGGCATTTAGCTTAATAATCTTTCTAAGTTTACCAAATATGAAATTTGTAATCCACTATGATTCTTTGCCTATCACCGAATATGAAAATTGTAATCCACTATCATTCTTTTCTTATCATATGTTTTGATCCTTCCAAATATCATGATAGTCTAGTTAAGATAGCAATTTAACATAAACTAGTATTATACCCGGCCAATGGACGGGGATAACAAACATTAACTGTTTTCTTGCGAATTTTTTGTACTAATACATGTAAGAACCTAACGCAGTTGACCGAGGATAAGAAATATTGGATGTTTTCTTATTTAGATAAACCGCTTAAGAAACTTTTAGATACTAATATACAAAAAAGTCATTATGTATCATAAGTGAAACATATTGTACAAATCAAAAAGCTAATAAAATGCAAAGGTTAGCTAAAATCATGTGGGAAAAAAAAAACATAAAAATATGAAGGAAAAAAAACACTGAAACAATGATAAAATTTACTATTTATAATATTAAATTTGTTTCTAATTCAGATTCAAAAAAGAAAAAAAAAATGAAATGGATTAGCTAAAATCGTGTGAAAAAATAAAAATTTTACATATTATAATGAACTTTAAGGTAGACATTCAAATAAAAAAAGTAATGCATGGGGTCACCAACCAAGCCCACCTAAATTCTAAATAAATCTTTTTAAAAACAAAAATATCCATTGGGAATCACACCCAGGTTTTGGCTATGAAAGGAACAGACTTTTGCCACTCATCCCAATTGAAACTTTGTTTTAACCTTGCTTTAAGCGGTAAAATCTATATAAAATTACTATTCACACGAAAAGTTTTTAAATAGGTAATAATATATCTTTAGTCCTGAAAATAATATGGATAAATCTAACTAATTGAAAATGACCCAAAATTTATTGTTTGTGTTTGTGTTCCCCATCATGAGTTTCATGGTTAGGAAGATTGCTTGAAAGCATGAGCTTGATGGTTAAGATATTTTGAAATGAAAAAAATGTTGGATTCTTGCCATATTATTTAGGCTTAACACAAATCAACATTTATCGTTTAAAAATGATGGGGTTAGCATAACTGCAGTAGATTGCAACCATTTTGACTATCAGCAGAGGGGGGGGGGGGGGTTGTATATAATTTAAAAAGATTAAGATGTAATTTTTTTTAAGAACTATACCTGCAATTAGCTGCATAAATCATTTTCCCATAAATGATATATCTACTTTCAGAGAAAGCTAGATGCAATAGTATTAAACTTATTTTCTACCTTAAATGTAATATATCGTATAATTGTTGAACTACCAACAACTTCAAATTTTATTCCATAAATTAAAACAATTTAACATCTTATTTAACAACGATAAAGGTATCTAAGATAAAGTTAGAATAAAGAAAAGAGAAAAAAGAGTAGGAGAGTGGATAAAATATTAGCTGGTACAGGAAAAAAAAAAAAACGGTAAGTTAGAGATCAGTCAAAGTAGCCACTGATGACAACAAAATGTGGAAAACCAAAATCCTATATGTCACGCAAGTTACCCGTTCAACCAAACACATTCATTAAAACAATTTCAAAAAAAAAAAAAAAACGAAATCGATATACATTCATTTCTTCTTCAAAAACATGAAAGTCACACTACTAGTAAAACTACAAACTAAAAAACCATACACAAGAAACACCATTTTTCACACACACACACACCAATATCGATTTCTTTAAAATGCAAAAAGTAATTTCCATATTTCTTTCACAAGAATCTTGAAAATCACTCATACTAAAACCCCTTTTAATCTTAGATTAAATAGTATTCAAATTCATAATCAAAATCTAATCTTTTTTATTATTTTTAGATCATGAAAATGGGGTTTCTTTCTTGGTATTTGAGAATGCTTGAAATCCGGCCCGTCATAACAAAGAGCATTTCTGCTGGATTGATCTATGGAGCTGCTGATTTAACTACACAGGTAAATTGCATCAACTTTTGATCTTTTATTATTTTTAATTTTAAATTAAGCCTTGATTTTTGGTATTTATGTGTGTGTATTTTTTATAAAGTTTTTAAGCTTAAAAAGTTATAATATGTTTTGTATAGTTGAATGTAGGGATGTGATCATGTGAATGTGGATTTTTAAAAAGTAGTAATCAATTTCTGTCTGTTTCTAAAATTAGAAAGTTGTTCATTTGACACCTGAAAGTCAGTATCTGTTATATTGGGCATGGAGTTTAGCTGTTTAGAACTTAATATTGGTACATTTTTTAAAATGATCCATATGCCTCTAGTAGTATGCAACTTGTCAACATAATATCGAACGAGGTTTTATTAATGTAAATTGGTAAATTGAATCGCCCGCGTGTGGTTTTATGCTGTGAAGTTGCATATTGCTTTATGCACGGATCATTTCCCCAAATATGTACTCGTGTATAAGTTGGATGCATCTATATATATTTTTAAAATTTAATGGTGTAAAAGTTGAGATAAGTAATGCCTCTCTATTATGTGTAGCTTATCTGGTTAAGAAAAAGGGGTAATTTGGAAGTATAGAGGGTTCAATCTTCACCGTAGTAGTCACAAATATGTATATAAGTGTGGGAGACCTGGTCCATACCGACCCAACTTGGGTAACCTGGGCATTCCCATAATTTGTAAAGCCTAACACACACCTCGTTCATTCAAACCGTCAACGACCAAATTATTTGACCAAAGCATGTTACTGGAAGGGATGGATTTTGGAAACACGGCCTTTAGACCAGTCAAAATTTCCGTCCTTCACAACCAGTGCATGTGTGACATGTAAAAGGCCGGGTTGGAAAAGTAGGGATTTAGAAAGTCATGCACTAACTGGCCAAATCCGGTCTTCAGCTTTGGGTATGGACCAGGTTTGCCAAATCTGTTTATACTACTTATGCTAGCTCTCTTATTGACTTACGGGTTTTACAAATCAATTTGAATCGTATACCACTTCTCCAAAATTTTTGGATTTGCCATTATTTTTACCTTTTTGAAGTCGCACATTATAGTGTAAAAAATGGGTGCATAATCCTTCCTACACTTCCTATGTTTCTACTGAAGTTTTCCTAAGAACTCAGAAAAGGTACATTTCATAACATAACGTTTTGGTACACAAAAATCAGGGGTTAGGTTTTACTTGTGGTTAACTTAATATAAGGTGCACAAATTGTATATCTTTTTCTATAAGTTGTGTTTAATTTGATTATCAACTAATTCTGATAACACTTGTTCATCAGAATATGAACATGGGAGCGTCATATTCCTTAGATTTGATAAGAACATTTCGCATAGCAATGTTCGGGCTGTTTTTTTTAGGGCCAGCCCAGCATGCCTGGTTTAATTTCTTGGGGAGGATCCTACCAAAACGAGACATGACTACAACCTTGAAGAAGCTAATTGTGGGGCAGATCTTTTACGGGCCTTCCTGCACCGCTGTTTTTTTCACTTATAATGCATTTCTACAAGGTATGGAAAGATTACACGGAAGTTGCAACTTGTAAACAGTCACTTAACTTAACTATATTAACTATATAGATGTTTAATTAGAGGCTACGCAATACTCACCACTCGTCCCTGTTAGCGCCACATCAGCAAAAAACACTCCAAGGACTAATCCCCCAAAACTTACCCAATACACTCATCCCTCAAGGACTAGTCTTGGACCCACCAATTATTTAACTCTACCCTTTTATCTAGACTATACACTTTTAACCCTCCATAATATAATAATAACAATAATAATAAACATAAAAAAAATCTTGTTTATAATCAACAATAATAATTTAACCAACTAAAACTAAAATGTACCTTTCCGTCCATATTCATTGTCCCAACTTTTATCATCATTTTTGTTAACTTCATCTTCTTCTTCGTGTGATTCCGACCGCCGGAAAAAAAACACCCCAACTTTCAGACTTGTAAAACACACAAACGCACATATATTTATCTATCTATTTATGTATTTATATATAAATATACATATCTCTGAGAGAAAAAAAAAAACACGCAATTACAATTCGTCCTTGGGGGAATGAGTGAGACGGACGAGACCTGCGAACGAGCCATGGACGTGTCCCACCCAATGGTGTGAACTCGTCTGTCCATGGCGGACGAGAGGAGAACGGGTGGTATTGGGTAGCCTCTTACTAGTTGAACACCTTTTGGAATCTTGTGGATCACCATTAGAACTGTGAGCTACAATCCAAAATGGCATAGGGCCTAAATATATTTTTCTTGATTATGGGTTCAAACAGGTCTGGTCAACCACAAACACTTAGTTTGTTTTCTATAAATTTTAGTAATAAGTAACTAATGCATTGATTATAATTAATAACTTAAGATTTAAATGTTTAACGATGTTGATTGCAACAAAAATACAATTGCACAATTTCAGCTTGTTGGCCTGTTCAACTCATTTGGCTCATACTCCTTTTTGTTGCATTTACTGAATCTAGTTGACATAAAACCCCGACCAATTCCGCCCATTCATAAGTAAATTGGTAAAAATCACCACCTTTTATCACAATGATTAGTATCTACAAGTAGCGATAACAATTATCTGCCAAAAGTAATTCGTGCTTTGGAATTTGCCAAACAAAGTTTTCTACACAGTAGGAATTATGCAGAACTAGATTACTTGCGATATCAGTTTACTTGAGAAGTTCTTAATAGTTTTCAAATTCAATATCTGCTGGGTAGAAAAGTAATTAAGCTACTTGCTCTTTCTTTGTTGTAACTTTTGAAGTATTTACTGTGGTGCCAAATCCAGGTGAAAGCGGTAGCGAGATCTCTTTACGGTTAAAGAGAGATCTTTTGCCAACTTTGACTGGCGGTCTTATGTATTGGCCGGTCTGTGACTTCTTCACTTATAAAATCATCCCTGTTCATTTGCAGGTTTGTGTATTCATCTTGTTTATTTTATTTCTAATTTAAATTACCTCATTTAATATAAATGTGTTTTATACTTGCAGCCATTAATGAATAGTTCGTTTTCATTTATGTGGACTATATACCTGACATACATGGCAAGTTTAGAAAAAGCAACTATAAACTAAAAAATCGTAGTGTTATATCGTCTTCTATCAACCATACGCTGTCTTCCTAACTCATGGGATTTCGTATTGTTTGGAGGCGGGAGGCAGCATAAAACGTCAAGGGTGCAGGTATATATTTGACAGCAAACAATATATCTCACTGGGCAAATTGGGCGGGTCAGACACTTGTAACATGTCATAACGGTATGGATCATGTCAGATTTACTCGAAATTGTTTTTGTCCCAAAAGTTTAATCTGTTTATATATAGCTAGTGTGTCAATATTTGATTTAAAGTTTTCTTAAATCATTTATTAACGAGGTATTAGACACTTCAAATATAATTTAGTTAATATCTGAACCATATGACCTTTTTCTTTTTTAGCTTCCAGTTTTCTTTCTTTTAACGCATTTGACCCTTTAGATCAACCTTTCGATAAGAAACTGAAACTGGTCGATATTAAAATTTCTATCATTATATGCCAAAGTTTTAGACTTATTGTCTTCCATCCTTTTGCTTTAGTCGAAACCCTAAGACTGCAAAAACTTATGGAACTATGTATGGTTTAATCTTTGTTATTTTTGCTTTTTTGTCATCTTAATTTTGTTCTTTCCTCAAGTTAATATCTCCTTAATGAATGTACAGGTGGATGGAATTTCGAGAAATACATGACAATAAAAACGGCAAATAGTGGTTGAGAGTTATTTACAGTGTAGCAGGCTCTTCATATTATTGTAGAATGGAAATGTTTGTGAACTTGATTACCATACTAATAAAATATATATTCTAGCTGTCTTCTTGGGCATGAAAAATGGCCAAATGCAGGCAGTTAGATCATACATTCTTTGTTCAAACCGATTACAAAAAGGTCACACCTTTTGAACATATGAATTCTGGGGGAAATTTGATTATGGCGACAGTAGTGTTTTATTGTTATTACATGCATGAATGTTTTGTAAATTAAAATAACCACGTCAATTCCCGTACCCGATGAATTTATATCTCGGGGACGGGTATGAGAATGTAATTTATATCCCCGACGGGGATGGGAACAGGGACGGGGACGGGGATTACAAGGGGAAACTGGGGATGGGGATGGAGATCAAGATCCCCGACAATACCTGCCCCGTTGCCAATTCTACACGTCAACCTTATTATGTTGATCATTACCTGGCTAGTGTATTATGAGTTATGACAAAGTACTTAATTTTCATATGTAATTTCAAATGTCTTCTTCCTGGAAACAAGGACTTGTTAGAGCTCGACAACCATAATTTTAAATCTAATATCCATCACATATATATGCCGACTGTTATCATAGAATAAAGCAAACATATGACACGGCCAGATGTGTGATATGGTACCCTGCTTGTGAGGTACGAGATTGGTTTGTCAAACGATTCTTTTACTCGCGTAATTCCAAATATAACTTACCTGGAAACAAGGATTTGTCGGGGGTTGACCACCATAATTTTAGATCAAATAGCCATCACATATATGGTGAGCTTTTTATCATAGAACAAAGCAAACGTTTTACGTGGCTAGATAAGATATATGATGGTCAGTTATACATGGTGTACTGTACCCTGCTCTTGAGGTATGTAGGTGCAAGGACTACACTCATTTGTTAACGACGTATTATACACTCAATATAATTTGGATATTTGATCCATATGACATTTTTCCTGATCGATTAGTTTTCTTAAATTTTCTTTTTACGCAATTAATCGTTTAGATGGACCTTTCGGTCTTATAAGTCGATATTTAGGGGGGTGTTTGCTATTTGTAATTACAAAACAAATTTTGAGTTGTCAAAATAAATTATGCGTAGCATGTATATACATGCTTCTCCAAAACTGCGTTTTCTTAACAAATAATCACTTTTTCACACAAACGCTTTTTTAGATTATTTTCGTTTTACAAACGTAATAATCAGATAATGACTTCGTAACGCAAGCCCAAACACTAATTTTCTTTCATTACATGCCAATCAGTGTAGTCTTCAAAAATGTAAAAAGAATTCGGGCCCTGGCTCAAAAATAAAAAAAGTGGACCTCTAAACTAATGAGTTAATAACATCATAGTACGATGATAAATGTTTTCGACAACAAAAAAGCGGTACCAGTATCACTACCAGTGTTTTCGGTATGGTACCGCATGAAATCGAATATCTACATCTAAAGATGCTTAGTAAGTAAATTACGTGACGACATGCATGTTGGTACTGATTTATATGTGGAAACATCAAATGTAGCTGATAATAATCTTTAACTTCTTGTTGTGGAAATAAAACACTAAAACAGAGTGATATGCCCAAACCCTAAATTAAATTAAATATCCGATTAAAAATAAAATGATGAATGTGGATATAAAATGGGCTGCCATGTAATTGCTCAAGATGAATGGTTTTTTATGTAGAGGATGTTAGGCTGGAAGGAGTGAGCCTACTCATGGAGGATGGGACTTGCGACATATGACGTCATGTCATCAAGTGGGCAGCCCCTTCAAAATGGGGGAGTGAGGCTACCTTGTAAGTGGGGAACTTTTGCCAAGTGTCACCTTTTCTTTCTTTTTTTTTTTTACTTTTTTTTTTTTAAAACTTTTTACACAACAACTTCCACTAAATTATATAAAACTTATATCACTAAACTACATAAAACAAACCACACAACTAAATTAAACAACATAGTTCATAAGACAACATAACATAGTTCATAGAAATATAAAAAGACAACAAAACAAACTACACAAAAAACAACATAACACGAGATTAAAACATAACAACCTACATATAATGATATTTCTCCCTAATGTCTCGTTACGCCTTCTCCATGATTGACCTTTCGGGTTCACCAAGATGACTATAGTCGGTGGTCAACCCTTTCAACTCTGCTAGCTTGATTTGGTCATTTTTTGTGTGAAGTTTCTTTTCCTCCAACTCCATCTTTTTCTTGCCAATATCCGCACGCTCCTTATTCGCCTCAAACAACCCATCCAACTTCACCAAGAGACTATCAAATGTGTCCGAGTACCTAGCCACCCCTTTTCTCTTGCCGGACGAACTCAACGACCCCCCATGCGCGGCTCTCCCGGGCGCACGCTCTTGGAACAAAAACAAGTTAGCAATTTAAAAATTGAAGGACCGAAATTAAAAAAAAAAAAGAAAAAAAAAACAAATACAAGTCGAATTAAAAAAAAATGGACTAAAATTTATACCTTGACTTTGTGGTTCGGTGGATAATGATGTTTTCAACCTTTTTGTGGTCGGTTCTCCACAAGTTGCCCTAAAATCTTTCTTGGTCACATAATAAAACTTCAAACTATATCTCAACTTATCCCAATCTCCAAATACTTAAAATGAGTCTTGTAAGTCTCATGAAACTCGGCGAGAGCTCTCTTATCCACGTCTGCATCACTTGCACCTCTTTGATGATTTGTTCGTGTTGGTGAAACGGGTGTAGATTTGATTGAAGTTTTGGATTAATGGACACATCTTCCTCCATTTTGCACTAACACCTTCGGAGTCACGATAATCTTTCGGCTTCTTTGTAATTGTGAGCCAAGCGTCCGTTATGCTCGACCAATACGTCTTTTCCTTTTCAAAAGTTAGCTAAAAAAACGAATATGCTTATTAGTTTATATATGTATAAATTGAAAGTTTTTAAAAAAATACAATCCAATATATATATATATATATATTAGGGGTGAGCAAAAACCGAACCGCAAAACCAAAAACCGAAAAAAACCGACAAAACCAAAACGAAAAAACCAAAAACCGAACGAAATCCATTGGTTTGGTTTTCGTTTTCTAAAAACCGAATGGATCGGTTCGGTTTTCGGTTTCATATGCCAAAAAAAACCGATCAAAACCAAACCGAACCGAACTAAATATATTTTAATTTATTTTATTTTTATATCATATTACATTTATATTTATTACTTATAGTTTATAAATATATTAATAATTTAATCTTTTTATTGTACAAATCTATACAAATTGTATATTTTTAATAAAAACGTGCAGTAAAAACAATTCGTTTTATACAAGTTATACAAATTTTAACACCTAAAAAATATAATTACTTAATAAAAAGCTTCTCTGTATTTGAATTTTTATATCATATTTTTTTTCTTAACAATTGAAAGTTAAATTTATAACATAATATTTAAAAAAAACTTAAAAAACAAAATTTATTAAAAAAACCAAAAAAAAACCCGAAACCGAACCGGAAAACCGAGAAACCGAACCCAAAAAAAACCAAATCCAATGGTTTTGGTTTTCTAAAAACCGAATGGATCGGTTTTGGTTTTGGTTTTAGGCAAAAACCGAACCAAACCGATCCATACTCACCCCTAATATATATATATATAGTAATCAAAAATTTTAAAAAATAACAATCTGAAATATATATATACATATATATATAACCGAATTATATGAAAATATATACCTTCTTCGATAACCGAGAGCCAAGTCGTGCATAAAGGCATTTCTTCCTCCTTTGGCCATGGAATCGACGGTGTTTTCAACCTTGGTTTGTCAGGCGCTTTCTTTTTGTGTGGACACTTTTTTTTTTGCCTTGAACCGCCGACATCGTTTTCGGGTTGGGTTTCTTGTACAACTTCAACATCAGGGGAAAGAGGCCTGGGAGATGGTGGTCTTGGCGATGGAATGTCGATAACTCGTTGTCGATCTATAAAAAACAAAGACATTATATTATTAAACTATATATATAGACAAATATAAACAAAAAAAGTATACAATATATAAACAACATATGTATATATATAGCCAAAAAAGTATACAATATATAAACTATACTTTTTATATGAATTTCATACAGGGTGAGTTGATGGGTATCCAATTGTGGTACCGGAGCTAGGGTTCTGATGGGTGGTTTTAATTTAGTGTTTAAATTTATAAAAAAATGTTGTACAAGTAAATATCTCAAAATAACCACACAATTTCGGGTAGGGGACCCGATCTGATGTAGTATAGTAAATGATAAGTACAGGATCGTTCGCACGGACGCGTTGCACTACTGAATCTCATAATATGTGTAATTTTAGCAGTTGGGGGTTGTCACGATTTCCTATTAAGCTAATTAAAAACTGAAAAGTAAATAGAAGTCGCAACTGCTTATTCAGTGAGAGGCTTAGTCTTAAAAAGATTTGAAAAAGCAAATAACACTAATAAAATTAAAATACTTGTTTGGCATCTCAGATCTCATGATGTAAGTCCTCTGGTAACTAGATCGTCATAGGATTGCTATAATTATGTTGGAGTGCGGAATCCTCCAAGATAACCTATTTGATATTACTATCACGGTTTCTGTGTACGGCATTGCTTTTTGGATCACTACCACGTGGTAGTCTTCCCTAAAGCTATGAGAAACGAAATTGATAGAGTGATGTGTCATATTTTATACCAATTTCCCATGGATGTATTAGATGTTTTTAAGTGCTTTTCGAGTCGTTTTTGTACATTTTGGTGCGTTTATGGTACTCGTTAGTGTTCCAGGATATTAACAGGTACTTAAGCATGATTTCTGGAGAAAACGACATTTTGAAGTGATATGAGCGGTTACGAAAGATTTACAAGACATGAAGATGAAGTTTTAAGTTGTACAACACTTAACTGTGCCACAGTGGAATTGTTAAAGATTACTGTTCCACAGTTACCTGACTGCGCAGTAGTCAAAGGTTCGAGAATCTCATTGCGCCGCAGTGAGATACACTGTGCCGCAGTCCCATCAGTTCATTCAGCTACAAGGTCAACAAAAGTCAGCGAGTCAAAGCAGTGAACAGCTACACTGCGCCGCAGTATGTACACTGTGCCACAATGCCGGACGGAAATTTTGATATTTTTTGGAAAAATATAAATAGCCTGCAAATAATTCCATAAACCCTATTCCATCTGTTCTTGCACCTTTGAAGATTAATACTACGATTGGATTTATTACGTTCATTGTTTTCATTTATCATCATTCAGTAACAATGAATTCTTTCTATTTGATTTGTTATTCTTATTTCAATATGATTGGCTAATCACTTTATGATCCATCTTGACGGAGTGAGACAATATGTAAGAATTGCACAATTTTTATAATTCAATGTTGATTTCATTTAACGTTATATCAGGATCTTAGCATATTTCTTCCTTATAATTTATCTTGAATTGGTTGGTGATTTATATGTGTCTCTAATGGTAATTATTGTTCGCATATATTTTATTTCAATTGTTTGGGTACAAACATGTTGGATCAATGACGGGTACGGTAGATAATCATTCAATGATAATAGGAATATATGAGTTAACGGTTGGTGCTTAATTTGAGTCTTGGTTATTCAATCAACTAAACTGGATTTGAACTTCATTTTATGTGCAATCCGAACATGTTGTTAAGCGAAATCAAGATTGGTGGCCTTTAAATTATTGTTTAACACAACAACTCCTCTTTTCGATTAATCTTGAGGGATTACTAACTCTTTTACTAACTATTTGCAATGTGGCAATTCGGCCATAAAACCCCTTTTCTTTCTGAATTACTTTCTTTTAAAAATTGCTTACTAAGTCCTTGTGATTGACTTCGAATTTACTATACTGCATGCGATCAGGTTCACTGCCTGTAGGTGTGTTGTAGTCAGTCTTTTCGTAATTCATGTTTATAAATTTTATAACTAGATTTCACACATCACAGAGTTTTGGCTATATGAGTCAATCAGAATAGCAAAAGTAGTTATGAAACACGAACTAGGGTTTCATATATATAGGGTGCGGCACGAGCCTCTTTTGGGCTGGGCCTCAAACGATCCTCAACATGTGAAGCCCGCTAGGCCTTCACGTGAAAAGACCCTCACACATACGAGGTTCTAATGAGGAGCCTCTAATCAGCAAGCCTCATATGAGAAACCCTCGTATGGTCTAGGTTCTAATGAAAACACTTAGCATATATATATCATGTACCAACATTAGATAAACATGTAAATAAACATTAATGTCCAAAAATAATGTCCATATCCAATGTCCAATTACAGACTCGATAAACGAAATGATAACATATCTAGATTGCTAAATGTCACAGAAAAGTGCACTTACACATGACACTACCAAATATCATTCTACCTATTTGCTAGACTGTTGAAAACTTAATCACCGCTCAGGTCCTCGTTAGATTCACTTTGCCTAAGTAACTAGTGTTGTCCCTAGACTCACACTACTCTTTAAACAAATTCTCGTTAGATTCATTGTTTAAGCATTAATTACTTAAGTTTGTGTTATTAATTCATTTTTTAGTATACCCGGCTCTTAAGCCGTGACCTGATAATAATTCCCTCTGGTGACCACAGTGCACGTTTCCATGTCACTGGATCGCGTCTGACATTGTTAAGCTTCATGTTCTATTCGTCCTAAATACTATAGTTCTGGATCCCTCAGTTATAAGTGAATCACCTTTTACGTCTAGTTATAGACCGACTAGTGTTTTCCATCTTTATGTATTAATCCTAGTGTATGATTATAGACCGATCATCAGAATTAAATCAATACATGCAGATATAGAACCGATAATAATATGAAGAACTAGAAAAACATGGATATACAATAAACAGTAAAACACACTCCAATAGATCTAACAAATAAAGTAAATAGATAAACGTCTACATGATCGCATCAATCCAAACAAGTATTCAGCTTGTTAGCCTACCATTATTAAAGGAATAACAAAGTCTGAAAAGATGAAAAACATTGTTTACCAACTGAAAGTAAATTAAAGAGATAGATCTAGGTAAAAGACGAAGATTAGAAGGTGTTAGAAGCTCCAAAACCTCCTTGGAATCTGCAAAGTCGACCTCTGGTTTGTAGGTGGCGGCTAGCGCTGCTGAATCAACTCTCTTTTAGGGTTTTGAGGGCTGCTTCGACTTAAATAGAGGCAAAAGTTGGTTGCTGATCTGGGCTGTCCAGCGACGCTGAGGATGGGCTCCAACAGCTCTGGTTCTCCTGCTGATGGGTCAGTGGCACTGGCAGCTCCTGCTGCTCTCCGATTTGCTTTGTTTAACTCCCGTATCGCCTCCTTGTTTTTTGTAACTTTATAGGCCTCCATGTTGAGTTGATTGATGTCATTTACCCTCACTCGCATCTTACGTGAACCTGCGTATGTATCGAATCTATTAAGTACCAATAATTCTTGAATATTAACTCATTTTAGACATTGAAATGTGGCTTTTTGATGGAGAAACTTATCACAAAATGAACGCTCATCAGGTTCCCTCCATTACCTTTTTTTTTTTTTTTTTTTTTTTTTTTTTTTACCTTTTTATGTAATTTACTACAACTTATATATATATATATATATATATAGGGGAAAGATAATTTGAGACCAACTAAAAAAAGTCCAAAAAATGACCATTGATTTTCGTAACTTACACACCACCATCATCATCTACTACGATATACAAGACTTTTTTGTAAAAACACTAAGACTTTCCAGCGACGGGCCCACAGAAAAATCATGTGTAAGTTAACTTACACTGTAAGAGGTGGTCCCAAAATATCTCACCCCTATATATATATATACGAGAGAAAGTGGCCGCGCATTGCGGCGGTGAGATGGTAGGGGTGATATAGGTTATAGGTGGTGATAAGTCATAGAGTGTGGTAGCCAAATGCCTTATCCGTACGGGCTCCGTACTCGGATTTAGAAATTCGTCGAAAGTATATCGAATGAAATCTCTAATGAAAGAGCATGAAATTTTAAGAACACCCATACAGTTTTTATAATTTATCGATATACGGTTTTTGAGATAAAAGATTTTGAATAACTTAAATGAATAAAATGATTTATGGAGGAGAGAAAAAAAATGAGTGGTTGAGATTTGAGGATAGAGAAAAAAATGAGTGGTTGGGATTTAAGGGTCTTATAGGTATATTAGATAGATTATTGATAGAAAAAAATGTACTCCTACTTTATTAAAACATCCCCAATGCCTTCACGTATTGAGCGTATCGCTCTTCCAATACGGAGCACACCTTTGGGTGGCGTCCGTATTCGATTGTATTGGAACCGTATTCGGGAGTTTCGTGGTGGCTACCACGGAGCTTGGCTGCCATTTTTTTTAATTTTCTTCTCTAATATATATAGATATATACTATATAGTATATATGTATGTGTGAGTGTGTGTGTGTGGGTATGTGTTTTCCGACTGCGTTTTCCGGCTAAATTTTTCCGGTGGAAGAGTTTGAAGACAATTGTTATGCAACACTACCTATATTATATATATATATATATATATATATGGGAAAAAGGATTATAAGATTGTCCGACACTTAAGCTTAGGTGTGAAACCCCCCACATACTAATATTTTATTATTTCTTGTTTAATGAATAAATGCATAGCCCCCATGATTTTTTTGGATTAAAAAGACAATATGTGAGTGTTCCACACCTAATGCCCGACAACCTTATATTCCAATCCCCATATATATATATATATATATATATAGGGTAACTTTCCAATGTAAATAAGTTTAAAATAAGAATAGTAAGAACAAGGGGTAAAAGAGGAATTTTAACATGGGATGGATTTTTTAAATTAAACTTTCATTTTTCTATAAATTTAAAAATGTAACCATATATTATTGTGAGTTCCTTGTACGTAGGGAACAAAAAACTTCCATCAAGTTTTTAAATAACAAAATTTATATTACTAGTTGTTTCATCCTCTTTAGATTTGTAGAATAAATTTATGGATGCACAAAATTATAAGTTATAAATAATTGATGCATAAAATTATAAACTATAAATTATAGATGCATAAGGTTTTACATACACAAACAATGATGGATGTATCAAATTTATGGATGCACAAATTTATAAATTATGAAGTTATGGATGCACAAAATTATAATTATAAATAATGGATGCATAAGGTTTTATATACACATAAATAATGATAGATGCACTAAATTATATATATAGATAAAAATCATAAGAATAGTAACTTTACATATACCGTATTTCCTATAATAAAACACGGATGCACCAAGTTTCATATATATATAAAAAATGGATGCAACAAATTTTGGATATCCATAAAATACAAAAGGATTTATAATTCAACTATCTGTATTTATCCATAAAACAAGATTTATTAGAATTTAAAAATAATAATATTATTAAAACATGGGTAAATTATATTTTTCGTCCCTGAAGTTGGCAGCTTTTGCACTTTTCGTCCTTAACGTTTTTCTATTACAATTTTAACCTTAAAGTTGACAGAAATTTTCAATTGACGTCCTTTGGCCAAACGGTGTTAAGTTTCAGCCGTTAAGTCCCACACGTGCAAAACACGTGAGGGACTGAAAGTGAAAAACGTGAAAAGTTTAGGGGACGAAAACTGAAATTTACTTTATCAATTGTCGTCATCTTCATCTTCTCTGGCTGAGTGGCCGGAAAATTCACCGGAAAACTTAAAATGTCGATATCTCACTTGTTTCTTCGAATTAGACCACGAAAACACCACCAAACTTCTAAAAGATTTCAGATTCAACTTCTAAAAGATATCATTTTAAGTTTTCCGGCAAGTGTTGAATCTGAAATCTTTTGGTTAGGATTCGTGCGTAATTTAATTTGAGAAGTTTGGTGGTGGTTTCGTGGTCTAATTCGCAGAAACGAGTGAGATATCGACATTTTAAGTTTTCCGGTGAATTTTTTGGCCACTCTACCGGAGAAGATGAAGATGATGACAATTGATAAAGTAAATTTCAGTTTTCGTCCCTGAACTTTTCACATTTATCACTTTCAGTCCCTCACGTGTTTTGCACGTGTGAGACTTAATGGTTAAAACTTAACACCGTTTGGACAAAGGACGTCAATTGAAAATTTCTGCCAACTTTAAGGTTAAAATTGTAATAATAAAACGTTAGGGACGAAAAGTTCAAAAACTGTCAACTTCAGGGACGAAAAGTGTAATTTAACCTTAAAACATTAAAACACAATTGTGAAAGAAGTAAAAAACAATTTGCTAATTAATTAAATGTAAAATTATAGTATGAAAATAACATGGAGTCATGGGACATGAAAGACGGTTAATTGCACAGTTATATTCGTAATGCTTTTCCTTTTTCTTCTTCTTACGTGTATATTTTTTTTTCCCTCTCAATAATGCCTTTTTTGACAATATTCTAAAACTAAAAATCCATAAAAATTTGTAAACGTAGGATCAAGTATTAGAAAACCTAGATTTGTTCTCATTTGTTCTTATTTTAATTTGGTTCTCATTTGAGGATCTATATGTATATATATATATATAGGTCTTTTACCCGCACGATGTGCGGCTATTTAAAATAACCTACGTAAAAAGAATAAAAATGAACATGAACTAATATATAATAATACATTAAAGCATATAAATTTTTTGAGAAATATAATGATTTATAAAGCACATAAAAATTAACAACCCAATTACTTTTCATATTAAAAGTCGAAAAGAATTTGAAGATGAAATCAAAAACCAACTTTAAAAAAAAATATGACAATGGTGTGATGTGTCGACACAATTATGTAATCTATATATGAAACTAATGTTGGTTTTTAGGAAACAAAATCAATTTTATTAATTTCATAATTTTATTTTTTACATACCTATATATATTTAATATTTTTTATTGCATAAATAAATAAATATTGTGGAAAGTTATAGAGATGACACATAGGATAAAATCATTTGTGGCAAATTTTAAAAATAGTTTTAAATTAAAGAGGGTTTTAAAAAGCTAGGATTCCTACTGTTTTAATATTTATATAGATATATATATACATATACATACATTATTTTTTTTATTAATTTTCATTTTTAACCCTATAGTTTAATATATATTCTAAAACTATCTGCAAATAATAATTATTAATATTGTGATTCATACTATTATTAGTATCATTAATGTTTTAAATTAAGTTTAATATTATTATTATTATTAGTATTATTAATGTTTGATTATAAATAAATTTGTGAAAATAATAAATTTGTGAAAACTTATAAAATATAATTGTGTTTGTAATTAATTAAAAGTTTAAAAATAAATATATAACAGTGTATTGAAATGTATTGAAAAGACGCATTCGGGACCGGGTGCTCTTATGGTATAAAACATGTGTACCTTGTGATATAATTCCAAATGTACCCTACTTGGAAATAAGGACCTGTCGGCAGTTGACCACCATAATTTTAAAACAACTATATATATCCATCGCATAGATGGTGAGCTTTCTTATCATAGAACAAAGCAAACGTTTTATACAAGCTAGATATTGATAGTCGACATAATGGTGCATGTACCCTACTCTTTGAGGTACGTAGGTGGGGTGTCAAATTAAAGGGAGGTGATATGTACATTATCATATTTTGACGATACACTATCAATTATGTTTTATTTTGTTGTACAATATAACCCTAATAAAAAACATCTAGTGATGTATATATCGTTAAAAACTGATAGTATCTAGATCTCGTCGCTTTTGTACATTGAATTGGCCAAAGGAGCGTAGGTCCAGGGTCGTTTCATGGTTTTCAAAGACTGTGTTCTATATTTAGATAGACTTATATTTTAACAATCTCTAAAACATAAGCTAGATTCTTCATACTCTTTTTGTTTATTTAGAGTGATAAAAAAAATCATCTCATTATAGTGATAAACTAAAAATAAACATAGAATAATAATGATAAATAAACAAAAAATATTACGATAAACATTTTTGACACTTTATTAGAAACAAAAGGCAAAGATTATTTAATTAAAAAATCACATTAGTTATGCTAGGTTCGAGCATGTGTGTTTAAGAATCGAAAGAAAAAATCAGTACCAATAGGCTTATAACATTTTATAATATCATTTTTTGTTTATTCATATATATCATATATGGATGAGGCAACAAAATTTTGTGTCTTTATTAAACATTGCACCACTCGGGCCGTCGCCAATCCCATGTTTTTAGCATTTGTACTAGAATCAAAACCGAGTTACACGTGGTGTATTGCACTACATTGCATTCAGAGTAAAGATTAGAGAGTAAAAACGCATCAAATTAGTGTAAAACATAGGTCTGCTGTTGAAATAACCTTGAGAAAAAAGGGGTGCATACTGCGTAAATACATGATGTACCTTTAATAATGTTGTTTTAACGCAAACTTAATAAATGACCGGTACGGTCTAAATAAACTTACTAAAGGAAAAAAGGTAACCAAACGTGTACTTATAGTAGATTTTAGCTCGAATATACAGATAGACAGAGACAAAACATTATAATTTAAAAAATTTTAAATATTGATATTTCGTTATGAACTTCATGCTTAAATTTTATATTACCTGTTAATACATATGCGCTTTTTGTTAGGATGGTTGTGTACTTGTGTATTAAGTTTTTCTTTTCGGAAAAAAAAAAATTATTTTTACATAGAAATGGAAGGCAACTGAGTAATAAGTTGCGCCGTTAACTCTTCTTTTACAACAAAACTAAAACGTTTGAAAAAATTACAATAATAAATCGTGGAGTCATAGCGTTCATGTGCATGACCCGATGCACTCGTTCAAGTAAACCAATGACCTTAGGGGAGAAAACCAAATACATCAAATGCAAAAGGTAACAAGGCGTGTTGGTTGTCAAGATATGCCTTCTTAAATTTGCTTATTTTGCATAAAACAACTTTTGGTGACCTATTAGTAAGGTATTTGATAATGGAGAAATTTATCTGAGTTCGAATCTCACTTTCTACATTTGTAGGAGTGGAATATTAGGGAGGTTTCGAGAGTCATGAGTTGAAACCCAGACATGCATGATTTAAACTACGCATACTGCCCCAATTGAATTACACTGTAGTATCTCGAATACTAACTAGTAACTCTCAAACCCATAAGGGAGAAATCCATTTCTTTTTTTAGGTTTTTTACTTAAGAAACAACTTAATTATATATATCACTATCCCTTAAATGTATAGAGAACTAAAAAAGTGAAGACTATTCAAATCGCCGATTCTGTTCAATTCTTAAAACATAAGAATAACCATTTAGTTATTATGACGTTGGAATAGCCCACTCTAGCTATAAAAAATAGATACGAACATAAAAGTCATGATATTAAATTACTCGTAGTAATTCGTTGACTCCATGTATATATGTTACCAAAAAATATGTTACCAAATGTTTTGAGAGTAAAGCAAATGTAAGCTCTTAAAATTAAACTTTTCTAGAGAATGGAATCACTTTTCATAATATTGTTTTACTACATTAAATCTTCCAATAGACAGGGTAACATAAATAATAAATATGACTTAGAAATATATAAATATAAGATAAGATTAAAACGGTGTAATTATAATTACATTGTTTAAGTTTTTTCTCATATGCGCAATAAGCCAATAACCTAAATTATAAAATAAAAAGTATAAATATATTATGACAATACATATGTGTTTTTTTGTTTCTTTATATACAAATCCAAAAAATTTCACACATAAGATAGTATAAAATCTAAATAAAAATTCAAAATCTACCAAGTATTTTGGAAAAAAACACATTCTGCATTTCAACAAACACCTATAATAACACGTACATATAATTGCGATTCCAAACGTCAATTAACTATGAACCAATAATGTATCATTTAATTTCTAAGCATTTCGGAAAAAACACATTGAGCATTTCAAAAAGCACTTATAGTAACAAAAATGATTACAACTCAAAACGTCAGTTAACTATTAACCAATAATATATCATTCACTACACACTAGCTACGACAAAACATGGTTTCTTAAACGATTAAAAACATACTTTTTTTTTTACAGTTTTTAGTTTTTTACCATGTAAAAGTGTTGTGTAACTGATCCTAACTTTTTTTACACGGTTTTTTAACTGTGTAAAAAACCATTATTTTGACATGGTTTTTATATAACCGTGTCATAGTGTTAATTATATTATAATACGGTGATACTATTTTTATGAAGAGCATTTATACAAATTAATTATAACAATTTTAGGTTATTTATTAATTTGAAGTATTAACAATTGTTTGAATGAATACAAAAGATATAATTAGATTTGATTTTTAAAAAAATAATGTTAATAATGAAAAAAAGGGATACGTTGTTTAACGATATTTCATTTAAAAAAATTTTTGATGTGTTTTTACATAATGTCTTAGATCAAGTGACCACCTGGGCCTCTTTGGAGCTTTGGGGAAGAGAATGTTGATTTGGAGACCAAAGATCAAATTTTCAATTCTCCATGGTTTTGGGCATTTACCGACGGTTTTGGACATATATTAAATTTATATTTATATTTATTTCATTCTTTATCTATAATACATAATAAAGAAACAACCTTTTTTAAAAAAAATCTCAATCAAGGATTTTAAAATACCTAAAATACACATCTTCTTTATTCGTTAATTTATGGGAAATGATTAATCCTCCTAACTAAATAGCTTAATAATCCTCCTAACTATGAGATGATGACATGTGGAAAAATCAGGGGGCAAGATTAGGAAAGAAAATTAGTGGATACCGCATGTCATCTTCTTAATGTTTTAGGAGGATTATAAGGCTATTTAGTTAGGAGGATTTATCATTTTTCTTAATTTAAATATGTCTACCTAATATACCTGTAATACTCTTAATGGAAAATATAAATCCCTCAAGCCTTAAAATAACTACACTATCTCCTTTAACATCAATTACTTTTACATTCACCACCATTGCCGCCCACACCACCCGTTACTATCATCGCCGCCACCATCCATCGCCGCCACCGTCATCGCCGCCGCATTGGCGGGCATATGACTCGTATCTATCTAAATTAGCCAACCAAAACTGTCATGTAAAATTAATTTAAATTATTAGACATTTTTTAAACATATGTATAATTACTAAAAATATATAATGGAATTGAAAGCCTATTTATAGCAAGTAGAAAGCTATACACAGCTACAAAGCAAAGCTGAAAAAGAGAAATTAACCATGAAAGTTGAGACCATTCTATGCATGAACACTGGTGATGGAGAATCAAGCTACGCCAATAACTCACTTGTTCAGGTTTCTCACCACATGTATATTAATTGTCTATTTATGGTGTATTCACTGCATATATATATTTTGTAGAGAAAATTGGTAGTTATTTTTAGTGGAAATTTCGGTTAGTAGTGATAGGTTATATTGGTTATTTGGTGCTACCATGAATACTGGTCTTTGGTGAGACCGAATTCATTAATTATAAGTGTCCGTGTTCTTATTATTTCTCTACATATATCATGTTTTCTAAATCTATATATGTTTTTCTTTCAGGAACTTGCAACAAGAAGAGTGCTGCCAATTCTAAGGTATGCAATAAAGGGTATTGCGAATCAAGATATTCTTTTCAAAGATGAATGTTTTAAGATAGCAGATATGGGATGCTCTTCTGGCAAAAACACTCTCTTGGTTGTCTCTAGCATCATCGATATAGTCTATGAGATGTATACAAAAAATAACCGTGAAGCACCAGCGTTTCAAGTGTGCTTAAACGACCTCTATGGAAATGATTTCAATCACCTTTTCAAATTGATGCCGGATTTCTATGCAAAGATAAGGAAAGGCAAGAAAGAAAATTTCGGGCCTTGTTTTGTTTCAGCGGTTCCTGGTTCCTTCTATACAAGACTCTTTCCAGAGCAAAGTTTGCACATTGTGTACTCCTCTTATAGTGTTCAATGGCTTTCTCAGGTTTGCATAATTGCCTACTTCGACTCGAGTCAAAAAATATTTCAAAAAATTACATATGATGAAGATCCAACTTAACTATAATCATTATTTATATGTGCTAGGTACCTCAAGGCCTAGGAGAAAACAAACTAAACTTATACATCACGAAAACAAGTCCACCGAAAGTGATCCAAGCATATCAGCAGCAATTCCATTGGGACTTCACGACGTTTTTAAAAATGCGTTCTAAAGAGATAGTACCTGGTGGAAAAATGGTTTTAGCATTTCCTGCTCGAAGCATCAACGATCCGACTAGTGATGATTGTTGCAGTCTTTGGGAGTTACTAGCACAATCACTTCTTGACATGGCCAAAAAGGTACGTGGTATAAATTTTACTCTTATTCATTCTCTTTTTATCAAAAGCTTATAAGCTACTCATTTCCTCCAACTAAAAGGTGTGGTGTAAATTTTAAATATTTTTGTTTGTGCTGTATAATTTTTATCGAAAGATTATATGAATTGATTGAGATTTTTTATTTATATAGTTTTTAAGTATCATATAACAAAAAAATATATATTTAACATCAAAACTAAAAAAACAAAGATTTGAAAATTCAAAAGAAGATACTTGTAACATGACATATAGAGTATATTTAATTTTGATTAAACAACCATTGACTGATTAAATACAACTTAACAGGGGCTTGTTCAACAATCAGACATTATGTCATTCAATATGCCATTTTATTATCCATGTGAGGGTGAAGTCAGGAAACTTATTAAAAATCAGGGATCGTTTTCTCTTGATAAGTTGAATGTTTTTCAAGTCAACTGGGATCCATATGACACAGATTACACAAGTATTAAAGATTCAAGTGAGTCCAGTTATATCCACGGGAAAAACGCAGCCAGAATAATCAGAGCCGTTGCAGAACCGTTCTTAAAGTCTCATTTCGGAAGCTCCATGATTAAGGAGCTGTTTGAGAAGTATGAAGAACATTTGGCAAAACATCTTGTTAACAAGAAAACAAGACACTTTACTATAGCCATTTCGATGACTAAAAAAGTGAACAATATAGATATCGTTGGATTATGTGACTTGGAATGTGACATGGCATCAGCTGACTAGGCAAGGTGGACCCAATTTATGATGTAGATTTTAAGGAGAATTACATATATACTCAAATACATCATATAAATTACAAATATCCCAACTAAAAAATTATATTACAAATATACCCAATTTATGTTTTATTATGGATTAGACAATTATACCTTTTAATTGTTCCAAACATCTATACTATCTTATAATAATTATTATTTTCTCTCTTATAAAAGTGTTAGATGCAAAATTACCACTTTACCCTTGATTAATTAATTTACATATCAATCCCTTATCTTTTAAAATATCTCCACTATATCTTTACATCAATTACTTAGGGGGAGAGGAGTAGTCATCGGCATGCCCAACGGCATGGCATGCCGCCGAGGGAACACCAGCGCCATTAAGCCGGCATGGTAGCGGCATGGACTCCAACGGGCTAAAAGCCCTGCGCGGGTTGAAACTTTCGAACGTTGGGGGGGGGGGGGGGGGGGGGGGGGGGGAGCGTTTGTGGTGGGTTGATGTGCGAAATCTAGCTTTAAATTTATAACACGATTTACCGAATAATACTGATAATCACACACTCACAGGCAGTGTACCTGATCGTATGCAGTATAGTGAAAAATTGGTAAGCCGAGATCGTTCACAAGGACTTAAACAAGCATTTGTAAAAACGTCTAATGATTCAAATAAAATGGGGGGGGGGGGGGGGGGGTTTGTGGCCGAATTGCCACAATGCAAGTAGTTAGTTAAAAATTAGTAATCCCAAAGGATTAATCGAAAAAGAGTTTGTAGTTTAAAACAAGAATTTAAAAGTCACCCATCTTGATTTCGCTCAACAGAATGTTAGGATTGCACATTTGATGAAGTTCAAATTCAATTTAGTGATTAAATGACCGAGACTCAAATTAATCGCCAACCCCGTACCCGTCAAGTTAACAATTTATTCGACTCTCTTGTATAAACTAGTTTCATTATTAAGACCGGTACCCCGAGACGCCTTTTTATAACTTCCCTAGTTTAACAATGGTTTTGATCATTTCAGATAACAATTTTGCCTATCGATTGTACCCAACCGT
The DNA here is from genome assembly GCF_010389155.1 of Erigeron canadensis. Taxonomy (NCBI): domain Eukaryota; kingdom Viridiplantae; phylum Streptophyta; class Magnoliopsida; order Asterales; family Asteraceae; genus Erigeron; species Erigeron canadensis. The sequence goes on along the minus strand of NC_057767.1, from coordinate 7,200,569 downwards.
CAACCCGTTAATTCTTATCAAATATTGATTACCCTCTACCGTACCCGTCATAGAACCAATTGCTTCTAACCAAGCAATCAAAATAACTTATACCCAAATCCTAGTCGTCACTAAGCAATGAATACAAATTATCCGCAATCAATAATTGAATAACAAAGAATTAATAGATTAAGTTCACGACAAAACGTAAAATCAAATCACTTGAATTAATAAATATTGTGCAATCCCTACATAATGTCTCACTCCATCAAGATGGATGAAAAGGCGATTAGTCACTCATATTAAATACGAAATAACAAATCAAATAGAAAGAATTCATCGTTACCGAATACAAAGAATTGAACGGAAATAACGAGAATAATCCAATCGTAATATCGATCTTCAAGGATGAGAAATCTGATCAAAAGTCTCCTTAAAGGGTCTACAAAACGGCTGGAAAATGTAACATAGGGTTTTGGAATGAAAAACAAGCTATTTATATGTTTCCCAAAAAACATGTGCAGAACCGACCTTAAGCTGCTGCGCAGCTCCCTTTGACCGCAGTTGACTTCTTGACTTTTATTGACTTTGTTGGAAACCCACTAGATGAGCTGCTGCGCAGCTTAGTAAGCTGCTGCGCAGCTTCGGTCCTCTGTTTTACAGCTACCACGCAGCTTATAAGCTGCTGCGCAGCTTGTCTTGATTCCAGGTTTGACTTTCGTTGACTTTCACCAAACTTCATCCAAACGACCCGAAAATCATCCGTAAGCACTTATTTCACTCCAAGAATGTCGTTTTCTAAAGAAATACGCTCAAGTATCTGCTACTAACCTGAAACACTAACAAATACCATAAACTCAACAAACGTACACGAAACGACTCATTAAACATGCTAACTTAACTATATAACCGTGGGAGATAGGTATAAAATACGACATATCATGGGTTCCGCCCACTTTTTGACCATTGAACACTATTTAAAAAAAAAATTCTCCTACCTCTTTATCTATATATATACTTCATTTTTAACCCAAAAAATCACCAAACAACACCATATCTTCACACTTTCACCCAAAAAAACACCATAGTACCAAAAAATGGATTCTTCTTCCTCATCTTCTTCATTTTGTGTTCTCCGGAGTTAGACGATTCGTCTACGGGGAGTACTTTTCAGTTTTTTAACCAAGTGTACGCCGAGCTTGAAGATACCGGCACCTCTACCGACACTCGTAGGTATATTCATCGAGACCGGGAAGAATCTCACGCGATACTAATGCGTGACTACTTCGTTGAAGACTCAAAGTTTGACGAACCATTTTTTCATCATCGTTTTCGCATGAGCAAGAGGTTGTTTTTGAAGATTGTTGGTGATATTGAAACTAACTTTAGTTACTTTCAAGAGGGGTACGACGCACGGGGTAAAAAAAGTTACAGTGCTCTTCAAAAGTGCACATCGATGATCAAGCAACTGTCTAGGGTGAACCTTCAGACGCGTATGACGAGTATTTATGTATGGCTACTAGAACGGGACGTGAGACCATGGAGTACTTTTGTGATGCGGTCATCAATTTGTATCAAAAGGAGTTCTTACGTAGGCCGTTATCTCATGACATTGCTCTCATCACACAAGCTCATGAAGAAAGACACCACATTCCAGGAATGCTTGGCAGTCTTGATTGTACACACATCGAATGGAGGATGTGCCCTAAACACTTAAAAGGGCAATACACGAGGGGTGATCACAAGGTACTTACTATTATGATTGAATGTGTTGCTTTTTATGACTTGTGGATTTGGCATTCTTTTTTCGGTCCCGCTGGATCGAACAACGATGTCAATGTTTTGCAGCAGTCGCCGTTGTTTCAAAACGAGTGTAATGGATCCACGCCAGACAGGTCATTTAGCGTAAATGGACATGATTACAAGCACAGTTACTACCTTACCGATGGAATCTATCCTAGGTGGGCTGCGTTTGTTAAAGCTTATCCTCATCCAGTGGAACATGATGAAAAGAAATTTAAAAGACTACAAGAGGCTGCAAGAAAGGATGTTGAGCAAGCGTTTGGTGTTCTCAAGGGAAAATGGAAGATCTTGGACCATCCCCTTCGGCTATGGACAAAGGAGAAGATCAAAAAAGTCGTCGCTGCGTGTACACAACATGATCATCAAAGACAACGGGCGGGCAATATCATTGGTTCATATTATGGATCCACCGGTGCCAAGAGTTTATAACCCGGAAGCAAACCGGGAGATAATGGACGAGAACGTGCATCATCGGCTCCAATATGATCTCACGGCGCATGTATCGGCTTTAGACTTATCATTCCTTAACGATCCAGCGATGCAACCACCATCAGGCACGAGTTTGATTTAGTTTTCTTCATTATCATGTAGAATTTTAGTTTCGGTTTATGTTGTTATGTACTTTTTAATTCATGTTTATGTAATGTTTAGTTTAATTTGAATGAAATATTTTAAGTTTTTATTAAAAAAGAAAGTGTTTGATTAAATTAAATGAAAAGGAAAAAAATTTTTGGGAAGGATGGGAAAGTCATGAATGCAATTAAAAATGATTGGGAGGGTTGAAAAGGAAAATTGAGTTGAAGGTATTTGATTGGTGGAATTTGAGAGGGATGGAAATTTGGGAGGCATGACTCCTCTTCCCCTTACACCCACCACCAACAATAGTTCGTCACCACAACGACCGCTGTAACCACCACCGGTCATCGTCGTGACCAAACCGCCGCTGCATCACGCCGGTACAATGCTAGTATATATAAACACAAACATATACATTCATACACACAGATCTCTCTTTTATGCTTTTATCTATATATCTAATCATCGGCTATCTATTTAAGTATCTTTACTAATGCATTTAATATTTTCAAAAATGCCAGTGACACCATCTTCAAACAATCACTCACATAATATTCAAAAAGAAAAAAAGCAATCACTCAAATAGGATAATAAGCTACTGATACATGAAATATTAAACATTAACACCATTAGGAATTAGAAATATGTGGATAAAAGCAAAAATCAAAAAAAGATCCACTTTTTTTTTCTCGAAACACTTTCGTTACTGTAGAAAATATATTGATCTTAGGGGGAGGGAACCGAAAGGTTGAACCCTCTCATCTCCCTTCAAATAACCAATCAAATTACTTCACATTATTTCAACTCTTCAATCTTTTTTTCAACCTTTTTTAGTGGCAACCGAAACTCTCAACCTTTTCATCACATTTTAATAATTAATCCTTAACATTTATAAACTTTACATAATTACCCTTTTACTTATAATAACACAAATATAAAATGCATTTACTATTAAATACTTTTATATAACACACACTTATAAACAAAATTGCCTTTATTACAAGTACATTCATATATCTATTTACATATATCAATTTGTATAATTAAAATTTCTATCCATATATAACGTAGTTAAGTACATTTAAAATGTGTATATAATAAATATAAATTTAAATGAAAATTATTTAACAAAATGTCAAATGGTTAGTGGAAAAAGATGTATAAATCCAGTAAAATGTACTCGTATAAATATTACATTGTATGACTTAAAACTTATTTTATTTAATTAACCAATTTTTCTTTTATAGTGGAAGTACACATGTCTTATATATGTTTAACTAAGTGATTAGTAGCAAGACACTTGTATTCACCACATGATACTAAGTATAAAAAAGAAATATAAAAACACTAAACTAATAACAATATCTATATCAATTTCGGTTATTTGATTGCCAACAACAAAAATGAAAGAAAACACAAACACACCTTCTTTAGTCTTTTATGGAGATCGACTAGCATCAAAGAAGGAAGAATTCATCAAATAATTAACATTTATCACTCTAGCACCAATGGGTTGTTGATGTTTTGTTCGACCGGTTTCACTTCAAATTTCCCGTCCACGACCTTTCATCTTTGCGTATGTGTTTTAAGATCAATGTTTTTAGGTATGTTTCAATTATATGTGTTTAGAAATCGTATGTATATATATATATATATACAATGGAGGTTTGTTTTTTTAAACATACAAGAAGAAGCCTTGTACTTCAAAAAAATTGGCAGAATACCCCCCTAAAACGACTTCTTGACCGTTTAAAAAAGTTACCAGTCAACCCCCTGCAACGGTCAAATTCCTCAAGCCTCACCCATCTTCCTGCGAGCATGAAGCTCGCTCGACCCATCTCGCTTCGAGCTTGCGACGCTGGCACCTGAAGCTCCCTCAACTCGCTTCATCTCCCTCCTCATCTCGGATTGATATATAAGTGGATACGGTGGAGAAGGGTATAATAGTAATGAGATAAAATATATTTGATGAAATAGATACAAATGGGTAAATTTGTGTATATAAAGGTGGGGGAGCGCCTCGCCACCCCTCCCCGATTTTGTGTCTCCTCCCCTCCCCTAATGCTAGGAATGTCTCACCACCTCTCCCCACCCCACTCCTCCCCACCCTTTTCTATTTAATTTTATTTCTACTTCTTTTTTTAATGAAATAATAACTAAAACATTTTATTTAATAAATTAAAACACAACATCAACACATAATCTTTTATTCAAACACATAAAAATAAGTAAAACATAAAACTAAGGCGCCGACCATCCGTACTGCTCACAAATGGCGCGTTTCTATGCCAAAACCATCTCTAACATCGGCCCGCTGAGGTGATCGTGTGGCCTGATCACGAAGTCCATATCGTTATGTCGCTGCTGACTCTAGACGATCTGTGTCATCTCCTCCTCCCGTTTCTTCCTAGCCTCCTCCGGCACCATATAGTTATCCATCATTGCCTTCTGCATCTGCATCTTCTCCCCCCGAATTCGCTTTTATTCTCATTGTCACATTTCAACTCAGCGACCATCTTTAAGAATTCTTCAGATGTGGTGGAGATGGATGTAGACGTCTGCTTACCCTTAGCTCTGCAACGGGGTGGCACGGGTCTAGCTACATGTACCGGTGCATCCATGTCGTTCCCATCCTCCTTTTCTTGCTCCAATTGGTCCTCATTCAAGTCAATATGGACCGATGCCTCCCCGGATGAACGTACACTGATATTTGACCCTTCCGTTCTTACCCTTTTGCTACCCGATTCCTCACAAATCCCCTCCAAAGTAAGAACCTCCGACCATTTCGGCCCATTCCTCAAAACTTGTCACGCCTCTACATGCGGAAACCCGGACTAGTTATTGTATTTCCGCATATACAATGACCACATCTTTAACATTGTAGATACCACAAAAACCCCTCCAAACACATCATCGTCACTTTGGCCATACCACAAAAACCCGACACCTTATGCTTCAAATCCTTCCATTTCGATCGACACATTTCCGGGGTACGTCCCGAATCACGTTTCAAGTGTTCTTCCATCTGAAACTTCACCTTCTTCCAAAGTGATCCCGCTGTTTAAGCGTTTCCGACGTATGGATCCTCGAAAACGTTTAACCAAGCTTTTGCCAAACACGCCTCTTCATCCTTCCCCCAATTTCGACACTCTCTTTTACCTTTAACCGAGACTTGGGACTCGGGTATTGCTTCTTCTTTTTCCTCATCGACCTCTTCTTCTTCTTCTTGAATCTGTTCGTAATGTTGTGATGATGAACCACCCGCGAATTGCGTAAACCCGGGTTGACTTTCATTCGCGAATTGCGTAAACCCGATATTAATTTGGTGGACACTTGACGGGTTGGTTTCGAAAAACAAGGGATCCATTCCAGTCAAGAAATCATCAACGGGCTGTTTATACGAATTTTCGGTGGTGTTTCTTTGCGTAGGAGGAGGTGGTGTCATAACATCGCGATTGTTTGGAGGTGGTGGGTTTCGGCGTTTTTTTGGTAGATTGGAAAAAGTGGGTTCTTTTTGTTTCTTCCCTCTATTCATTTTTGTAGTTTTTGATTGTTTAGATTGGAAAAAAAAAGAAAAGAGAAAGAAAGAAAAGGAAGAACACGACAGAAGCAAGAAAGAAAGAAAAGGAAGAAGAAAAGAAAAGAGAAAGACGTTGGGGGTTGGACCCGTTCTTTTTTTTTAAAGTTTGTAACGATCGAAGCTAGCGGCACAAGAACCGGCACAGCCCTCACCATTTCCCTCCACACCCCACTGGTGCCGGGGGGTTGGCGCGGCGTGCCAACCGGTACCGGACCGGTACCTCTTCCCTCCCCTAGGCGCATTGTCCAACCTTAATAGAAAATATTGGACATATTTGTAATTTATTTTTTTGGTTGGCGATATTTGTAATTTATATGTTATATTTTGTAAGCATGTGATAATTGTGATCAATGGAAAGCCTGCATCATTTGTTCTTCCAATAAAAAAATTTTTTTTTTCAAAACATATTGTGCTATTGATATTCATCAGATATATCATATACGATTTATGTGTATAATAAAGTTTGGGTGTTACTATAGACACACCCTCGATTCTAAATAAACATCGCCAATACGACAGATTTGGGTTATACGTGCCACGTAGGGCTTTGACCAGGGTTTGTCTGTAATTAATTAATGTTATCTAAAACACTTCTATATGCCATGTACATTATAATACTCATATGATTGTTCTGGTATATATATGCGGTGTTTTAAATAGTTCGAGAATGACACCTGCCAGCATCTAAAAATTTCATTCGAGTAGATCTCGAACCTAGACGCCCGTATATTGCCCAATATGAGGCGTATACTTTTGCTTATAAATAGAGTGGTTAATTCGTTTCATATCAAAACTACCAATACTCTCAAAAATAGCACGAGTATGTATCTCACACAGTTAGTCACTCAAATGCTCAACGAACCGCAACGTGTTTGAATACATTAATTAAAAACTGGTAAAAAGGAGACGAGTTAATATTGCATGCTTCCGACTTCATTAATGGATAAAACTATTAGGCAATTTTTCCAATTTATCAGCTATTTATTTTTCACTATCACTGGAACTTCATATGCACAAAGCCGTAAACTGTATAGGTTTGGGCTTTTGTAGAAGTTATTGTTTGTATTGTATTGTATTATCTATTTAGATTAGATAAAGCCTCCAACCTCGGGCTTTTTTTGGGCATCAGACTACCTCTTAACGGGCCTATCATATCCCATCTATTGTATGCAGATGATGCAATACTCATTGGAGAGTGGCCCTCGACCTACATGGCTATTATATCCCGACTTTTGACATGCTTCCATCTCGTCTCTGGTCTGAAGGTGAACCTCCAAAAAACGTGCTTCTTTGGCCTAAATCTTCCACCAGAATCCATAGCCTTCTCAAGCGACATTCTCCGTTGTAAAAATGGGCAATTTCCATTATCATATCTTGGTCTTATTGTTGGTGCCAATATGAACCTGATTAAGAATTGGGCCACAGTAATCAGAACTTTTGAATCCCGCCTATCACAATGGAAAGCAACAATCCTTTCTCTTGCCGGCCGAATTACCCTCATCCGCTCCGTGCTTGACAGCCTCCCGTCACACTTCTTCTCGCTTTATAAGGCCCCGGTAAGTGTTTTATCTAAACTTGAATCTATACGAAGATCTTTCTTTTGGGGTGGTTCTTCATCTGCGAAGAAAATCTCGTAGATTTCATGGGATCTTGTTATATCCCCTGTTGAATCGGGAGGGCTCGGGTTGGGTAGTCTTCAAATAAATAATCTGTCTTTACTATCTAAATAGTGGCGGCGATGGCATAATGATCCAAGTTCACTTTGGGCTCGTGTCATTTACTCCCTCCACACATCCAATCGAAACTGTTCTCCGGTCCCCCTAAAATCAAATTTGGTGGGAGTTTGGAAGGCAATTGCCAACCTAAACTCTCACCTCACCCCGTTTGATGTTTGCTTGGATCGTTTGTTCACAGGAAAAGTAGGTGATGGCGCCAATATTAGATCCTGGCTAGACGCTTGGATCGACAAAACGCCACTGTACCTTAGTTACTCGGATCTCTTTAGACTCGAAAAACACAAGGATTGCTTCATAAAAGACCGCTGCACTGGTGAAGGAAGATTTTCCCAATGGGAATGGTGTTGGAGCATTCCACCATCCTCACACAATGAACTCCACCAATTCCAGTCACTACTCACCTAAGTCATGCGCATCTCTCTATCAAACACTCCAGATTCATGGATTTGGGAATGTGGCCCCTCTAGCTCCTTTACCACGAGGTCAATGAAAATCAAACTCCAGCTTGCAACCTTTAGGCCCAGCAGATGGATGTTCCCCTGGAATAGACTTGCACCACTAAAAGCAAATGTCCTTGGATGGCGCCTAGAACTCAATCGTATCCCAACCAAAGACCAGCTGGCTCTCAGACAAATTCCCTTAGAAACCACGACCTACCTTCTTTGCAACAGCCATGATGAATTAGTCGAACACCTTTTCTTACATTGCTCGTTTACCGGTTCATTATGGTCCCATCTACTGTTATGGAGTCGCTCCCATATTGCCAAACCTTCCAACATCCGGGAACTCTTCTCTTTCCATAACAATCCACACATATACCCCAGCAAAAGACCCGTCATCAACCTAATAGCTATTGCTTTCTGCTGGACGATCTGGAAATAAGGAACGACTGTAATTTCTCAAGTAAGCCTCCATCTCTTCGTTTTGCAATCAAAGAGCTGAAGTCGATCAGCTACCTATGGATGTCAAACAGATCCACCAAGACCCGGATTGATTGGCCACAATGGTCTACTTTTAGTATTTAATTCCTGTTAGTTTTTACATGTCTTTTCCCTGAATACATTAAGGACTTTTGCCTTAATATTTGCTTGTATCTCTAGCTCGTTGCTAGTTTTTATTTTAATGAAATCTTGAATGTTCTAAAAAAAAGATATTTATTATTTATTTATAAAAGGATTTAATTTCTCAGCATTTAATGGGTAAAAAATTAAGTAACATAGTATTTGTTAAACTTACAAGAACTAATAGTATTTTTTTTTTAACAAAAATGGAAGCTTATTTAATATTTTAATATAGAAATAAAATAAAGTAAATATTCAAAAGCTTCGTATTCTTTATATTTATAAACTCGAAGAATACCTTTATGATGTAACAGAATAAATAGAAAACTTTATGATTTTCAATGGTATTTAGTGTTTTATTTAATAGTATATATATATAAGTGTTATTTTTTTTTATATAGAATCATGAATTTATTATCGAGGATCTCTAAAAAAAAGTATAAGAGAGTAGATTTGTGTTTAAACAAAAAAATGATTAGCCTACTTAATCTAAAATCTTAACATTTAAAGAGAAAACAAGGGTTCAATCTCAATCCCTAAAATTGGTGCGTTTTAGTAGTATAAGAGGGTAGATTTGCTATTCAAACACAAAAATCATTTCTTTTGTTTTATAATCTACTAGATTAAACCTGCACGTTGTGCAGGATTGACTAAAAACGTAATTTAAAGGTAACAGGTAAATACATTTTTATTCATGATTTATGATAATACAAATAATTAGTTAGATTATAACTGATGCAAATAATAAAATTATAATTTATGATTATATGACATATATCAAATATGTTAAAACATGACTAATGAAACGTAAATATTTATAAATCATATGCAAAGATAACACCTAAAAATACATAATTTTTTTAGTTATATATAAAGAATTGAATTTAAATAATTACTAAAATTTAATATATCATTAGGACATATTTAAGAGAACTTATATGATAGCATTAATTTGATTCAAGATGATATAGGTTTGCAACCGACTTATTATATACTAATTTACTGATTCAATATTTGTGCAACTTATTATATATTAATTTTGTAGGTTTATGATATGATGCATCCGACTTCACGTGAATAACAGATAACGGAAGAAGTTATTTTTAATAATTATAATGATGATTAGGATTAATGATTAAGAATAATTTATATGACATGGATAAACATATTACACCTTAAAATTAGGAAATTAATGAAAAAATGACAACTCATAAAAAATCTTACATGACATGTTCTTATAAATACCAACTAAGCAAAAAATATCTTTTCTTAGTTAGATGTACCATACATCATAGCCACATTACATCAATAACTTCTAATACACATTCTAATGGCATGTCCTTTAACACTTTTCACAATTTTCTTTTTTCCTAATACACATTCTAATGCATGATGTACCATACATCATAGCCACATTACATCAATAAATTCTACTATTCACCGGCGCCGACGCCACTACCACCACACGTTCTCGCCATTTCATCACCGTTGCAACGCACGGGTACCTTTTTCTCGTAACTTACAAACAAAAATACAATGTAAACCTCTAATATCTCACCTATAGAGTTTCTATTAAACGAATCACATTTAAGAATATTAAATCTTATATATGATTGTTTCGTAAGCGTTGAAGACAATTGGTGACCCAAATTTAGATGGATCAACTATATTAAGTGGACAATATCAAACAAATTGGAAAGTATTGGACTTTTGGTTCTAGTAAAGAAGATATGCATTGGGTATTGGATATTATGCTGTTACTTTTGGATTGGTTGTAATGGGCCATTATTGGGATGCTGCACGTTTTTGTTACGAGGTCCCCAAAGTCTTTTGCAAATCTTATTACGAGTATTTGTGTAGTATTGGCTCGTACTCTTGCTACAAAACGGATTTTTATCCATTTCGTTCTATTGTCTTTACCTATTTGGTCGTTTCTTTATAGTGTCTAGAATATGAATTATTGTAAGATTCTAGAACTATATTTTGTATTATTTGAAAACTAGTGTCTTGCTCGTTACATTCTATTAATATAATATACTTTTGCCGTTAAAAAAAAAAAATTCAACGATTTTGGCCCTATCCTATTTTCATGATACGCAAATGCACAGAAAATAATTTAACTCTTGTAAAATCCTTTTCTTTAATAATGCTCATTAATAAGAAAAGTAAAACTCAAACCTTAATACTCCTTCCGTCCCAATTTAAATGTCCTATTTTGATATTTGAAATCTTTTTTTTGAACTTTGACCGTATTTTCTTTTGTTGTATTATATAATACTTTGATGTAAAATATATTGGTAGATTGAGATTTAGATGTATTTTTCATTGATATAATTTTCATTAGATATATATTACGTTGTACAAACAAAAATAATTACGGTCAAAGTTTGAGAATAAAAACTCAGTCATTCAAATTTGGATATTTAAATTGGGACGGATGGAGTACAAAATTATAAAATCTACAAAAGTAACTAATAAATTATTTTGTTATTACACTATTTTATTACACCTAATTAAATAAGTCATCATAACTCATTTTATAAATAAAGTACCCTGGTAACAACAAACCTAAATACCAAAGTGCCAACTATACAGAAGCCAAATTAGAATACAAATACAAATGCCTAATATTAAAGCAAAAGATTCCATTATATTATAATTATAATATATCAAATAGTTATATATTTATCATAAAATTTAAATAATTGAGTTTTTAATATAAATATATAATTTTTTTTACGCATGTCAACTAAAATCCTTATGGTAGGGGTTTGTAATAAAATGATATAAATATAAAACAATGTAAACAATATATATTTTTGGTTCGGCTCGGTTTTTAATTAGAAACCAACATCGAACCATAACTTTCGGTTTTTAGAGAAACAAAACCAAAAATCATTGGTTTTTTCGGTTTTCGTTTTTTTCGGTTTGGATTTTTCAGTTTTTATGATTTTTTCGGTTCGGTTTTTACTCACCCCTGCCTTATGGTTATATTAAATTAAATATTTTACTTATATTTACAAGTTGGCTTTGTTAATAGGACTATCATGAACGTTCATAAAATAATTTTAGTTTTTGCATAAAATTTTGAAATGAAATATTTTGTGCAAATCTTTATTTACAATTTTCCTTATTCATAAATTTAGTACATTTGCTATATTGACACAATTTACAAGACGCCATCTCGTTATATTTCATCCATGACTATAATTTCATTACAAAAGATACAAAGTTAATTCGAGGCAATACAGGATTATATATCTACGACACGTAATGGTACAAGCTTCAAAACAGGGCATCAAAAGCTGTGCTCTTTAGCTAAGCTATCGACCTTACTGCCGATCACCTGAAACATGGAAATAAAAACGTTAACTATAAAAGTAAGTAGTTGATTATTTGAGTGACTTGACAGATAATTGATGCAAAAACATTTAATTAGAATTAATAAAATTCGAAGTCGAATTGAATATATAAATGCTCAGATAGTCAGATATAATCCAATTACTCAATATAAAACTGCAAAATCATTCATGTTCTATCATAAAAGAGGCACAATACATTCACGAATTGGTGTGAATGACATTTAAATACTATTCATTCATGATTCATGTGAGTGACAGTATACACCCATGTTACAGAGCAATAGAGCATAATGCTATGTTTTTTAGTTTACTTGATCATTTCATTTTATTTTTAATTTATTTTCGAATATTCAGTCGGTATGCGATATCAGAAAAACCTCACCGTATAATGGTGAAACCTTGCACGTACCCTAGACAACGAGATGTTGACTATGAGCGGTTACAAGTGTTCAGAGGAAAAAATCCAAAGACTTGTCATCCCTAAAGATCGAATTTAATAACTTGAGTAAAACCTGAGATAACTCTGACTAGTTGGACTAGTCATCATTGGCTTATTTTTAATAAGTTTATTTTTTTGTTGAAAAGAAATACGGCCAAAAAACAAGTAGAAGTTTTTTTGCTTTCATTTTGTTTATTTTTTTCTTTTTAACATAAAATTTGTGAACACAATTTGTTTAATGATTTTATCACTTTTTTTTTTCTACTCTAAAAAAAAGTCAAGAAAATAATGTTACGGTAGAGATAAAACTAAAGATAACTATGCATCCATGAAGATGTGTGAACGAATAAATCTAATTTCTCACTAGCATTCACAAACAAAAGAATATATATCTTTAACTAATCGATCAATACCAACCTTAGACTTTTGAAACCTAAATTACTAGATAATTAAAAAGAATTCAATTGCGTTTACTGTATGACCAACCAACTTATGGTCGCCGATTCAAATAAATTGATCAATTATTTTTTGAAAGGTTTTATTAAACAAAGTCCTAATGGTTTTTTGTTAAAATGTATTAAATAGTTATATATTTATCATAAAATTCAAACGGTGAAATTTTAATATGAAAATGTACAATCATTTTATGCACGTCAAATAAAGTCTTACGGACTTTATTTAGCTTCCTTTTTTTTATTAATTCAATGACTTTTGATTCATTTTTTTCCGTTCTCACAAAAATACGCATTGATTTTTGAGCATCCAACCCAAAAATAAAAACAAAAAACTCTAAAGACTTCCATGACTTTAACAACTTTGAAAATTTTAAAAGGACGAAAGGGATATCTGCTTAGCCTCGTCATCCTGACAACCAAGAAAGCACCGCAAATTCTCCTAACCACATTATATTATTATATAAGGAAAAATAGATGTAGGTTGTCACACACTTAAGTTGGATAAAAACTTCTCATATATTAATATGTTAATATTAATGAATAGATGATAAGGTCCTTGATTTTTATGGAATAAAAAAACAAGATACGATTAGGTTTTTACACAAGTTGGATGTCCCATACTCACTTCCCCCTATTATAAAGATTGATATTTATTTTGAAGCACGTCATATTGAAAGTATGCTTTGACCCGATGAAGCTGAAGCAAAGCAAGGCCACTAGTAATTTTGTTTGGATATAAATTGGAGAAACAAATTAAAGCCTCTTGTTTGGTCAATTGTACCGAGAAGATGCACAAACAAAATGCATATATATGACTATTTTGTAATTTTTTGATATTTGATTCAAATCTTCTTAACTTTGTTCATTTCTAGCGAGGTAAAAACAGAATTAACAAAAGTTTGATAAAAATCAAATATTTTGAATCAAAAACCAAAAAAAATTGATGTTCGATTATATAGAGTGTTTGTGATTGCGTTTTGAAGTGATTATTTGATTATTACGTTCGTAAAACGCAAATAATCTAAAAAATTGTTTGCGTAAAAAAGTGATTATCTGTTATGAAAGCGCAGTTTTAAAGAAGCATATACCTACCTATTTTTTCAAAACGCAGTTTAAAAAACGCATAATTTATTTTGAAAACGCAAAATCTGTTTTATAATCACAATAACAAAAACCCCTATGTTCCTTTTGATTTTTGAAAAATTCAAATCAAAACTTACCCAAAATCCAAAACCAGCTTTTTTTTTTCTTAGAAAACTGAAATTTATTTGTTGGTTAACTTCACTTTTTGAACGAGCATAAAAATTAAAAACTGTAGAAGACTCTAGCGACTTGGTATGAAACAACTATCATCCACAAAGACAAACGAATCGAAAGTGTATGCAACCTATTCGAAATTGTTTACCTTCTACTTCCATAAAAATTAAGTTTGTTGATATATTTAAAACTTTTTGCTTTTTGAATATGTAACACAAAAATAATTGTGCATTTTAGAGGAAAATAACAAAATCAACTACATTTATAAAAATGCTTCAAATTCAACCACTTGAAAGGATAGAATTTAATAATTACAAGTATGTTTTAAGCATTTATTTTAGAGTTAATTACTTAAATGGAACCTAATATTTGCGCGATATTGCTGGTTTGATACCTTTCCTTTTGATATTACGCGGATCATAGATAATGTTTTCCAAAACTACACTCGAACCATACTGGAACCAAACACCGTTTAATTGCTGTTAAAATACCACCCACGTGACTTGCACGTGAGGAGTAAAAGTGTAATATCGCGTTTTCTAACTACTTAAATACTACCTAACGTTTGCATAATATTGCTAGTTTCATACCTAATGTTTAGTTATTAATTTTTATTTTTAGTTTGAAAGGTGAATTTTGCTTTAAGCCAATGATTTTGTAAACCCGCCATTTTGACCGGTCAACACTAGCAAACTGATAAAGGTAGGAATGAGTAAAATTCAAGTAAATAAACTCTTGTAATGAAAAGGTAGGCATGTGAATAGTCATTAAGAGCGTAATTTAAAAATATGTAATATTGTGTCAATGAAATATTTGAACAATACTTGAGTTAATAGTTTAAACTAAACGAATCGGTTGTCGGGAGAAACTGGAACTAGCTGCGAGAGTGCTTTGGGTGGAACAAAACCCCCCAAACCCCCTCCCACTTCTCATTCCTTCCTTAACTCTTTCTCTAACACACAAAAACTCTCTCTCTTCCTCTCATCTCCCTCTTTCTTCTTTCCTCCCCCAAATTGCAAGAACATCATCATATCTCCTTCTTCTTTCTTCAAATTTTTAGATTATAGATTAACTTTGTAAGAAAAATTGTTAGAAACTTGTGAAATCATAATAGTAATACTCAAAAGTTCAACCTTTCCTTTTGGTTGCAAGTGTTCTTCACCTCCTAGCTCCAAATCCGAAATTTGTGATTCAAAGAGTATTGGTAAGTGTTTTTACTCTCAAATTACTTGTTTATGTGAATTAAAGTCTTGGATTGTTAGCTAGTTACAAGGTTTGGGTCAAAATTGGTGTTCTTGAGCATTTAAGTCAAAAATTAGGTTTTCAAAGAGGGGTTTTTGATTTTGGAAGTAGGTTTTGGTTTAGAGTAGATATGATAGCTTGTTTATACTTGTAATGCATTTTGGTAAAGTTTAAAGCTTCAGTTTTGATGTTCGGTTCATCAATTTCATGCTTAAAATTCGGAGCTGCGACTTAACGCCCGTTACAGGCTGTAACGGTCATTAAGGACTGTTTCTGTCAACATTTTACAACGTCTATAACTTTTGAACCGTAAGTCCGTTTTTGACGATTCAAGCGGCCACGGATGCGTAATTGAGTCTACTTTCTAATGGTATAGGCTTCTGAGTCCAGAACATAGTTTGAACAAATTAAAAGTCTTGATTAAGCAACAGTGGTCATGCCCGACTAGTCATTGTGAAACAAAACGTAATGATTCCACTTTAGTTGGATCAAAGCCTTATAAAATGGACATAATAAAGCTTTTATAGCAGTATTATATCAATATTGATTGGACCTCACTTCTTGATATGCTTTAGGATTAATGTGATACATGTATGATATGTTTCAGCTAGCTATAATGGACGTCGATTCTACTTTCTTTCATCTTGGGATTGTATTGCACGCGTCAGGTGAGTTTCGTAGCTCCTTACTCAATTAAGATTTGGGCTGAAAAGTGTACACATACGTGCTTGTTTGATTGTTTGGTTAATTTGATTGACGACTTATTGTTTGATTAAATGATGGGTAGTTTTGATTGATTGTTTGATTGATGGATAGCCTTGATTGATTGTTTGATTGATGGATAGTCTTGATTGATTGTTTGATTGATGGATGGTCTTGATTGATTGAATAATGGATTGATTGACATATTTGGTTGAATACACATATGATTGTGATATTGTGATTATTTAGGATAGATGTACATACATGGAAGTCGGTTATACCTTCAAAGGGTTTGAGATGTGGTGGGAATGCTGCGGGTGACCCTATATATAAGCATCGAGAACTAGTTGATAGTAGAATCCTCCTAAGTGTATGTACGTATAGCTTTGGTTGGTTGATGATTGATGGACTTGTGATTGAGGTAACACACATTGCTGGTTATGGATTAGACGTACGTATCCCCACGCTAATGGGAAACGTGAGCGGGAACGTTCGCACCCCTCTTGTATGGGAAACGTGTGCGAGGCCGTTCGCTCCCCGGGGAACGTAAACACACATACGTATTGATATGGTTATTGATGAGACACAAGTGCCCCCAAGCTAATGGGAAACATGAGCGAGAACGTACGCATCCCTTTTGTATGGGAAGCGTGTGTGAGGTCGTAGGCTCCCCTGGGGACTTGCATATTTTGATGATGGTTGAGAGATACACGATTTACACTCATGCATTGCTTGATCATGTCGCATACATACATACTTTATGCATTCCTTATTGCTTTGCATACTCTTTGATGTTGATATTACTCATGCATAAGCGTGACACGCATCACTCATTATTGTTGATATATTATTGGCTTGCTATGTGATGAGGTTTACTTTCAGTTACATATCTTGGATGATGTTGAGCCTTGTAAAGGCTACTTGTAAGCCTTTACTTACCTTACTTATCGTGATATTTGTCAATGGTTACTTGTGAACCATTACTACGAACTCACCAACCTAGTGTTCACTTTGTTTAGTACACTTTTCAGGTTATCAAGCGAATGCATGATGTTTGATTGATTGATGCTTGTGCTTGGGCTTGGACTTACATGGATCCAGGATTCATTTGCCCTTTATTTTGCGTTATGCATTTTGTGCTTGATTGTTGAGGTTGGATTCTCTGAATCCCTTCTTTTCCATATAGTTCATGTTCTACGATAATTCCATGCATATGCTATATCTTTTTTATAGCATTCTGTGCCTAGCTCGGGGTGTTACAGATTTAAAAAGCGATTCGACAGCAGAGGGTCTAGCATACGTTGTCGTTAGAAAAAAAACAACATATGTTAGACCTATCGCGACACGAAATTTCAACAATGTCTTCTTCTACCATTAGACATGGTCTTTCGGTAGGACGTCTTGTCCTCTCGGACCTACGAAGTCGAATCGCTTCATTATCATCGACTTGAGGTTCATCACTTTGAACATTTTCCCCCCCAAGTTGATGATTGCTAGTATCGTCAGAAGGTGACACATCTTTCTCTTGAGTCTCATCAAGTTCTACAATCCTCCCACTGTTCTCTTAAACTAACTTCTTTTCAAAGAATTCAGCATATCGAGCAACACGAACAGTGTTTTTAGCGGGATCATAGAAGTCGTAACCCATCATTTCCTTAGGGTATCCAACAAAAATGCACTTAGTAGTTCTGGGTTCAAGTTTGTCAGGCGTATCGCGCTTCACAAGTGCCTCACATCCCCAGACTCTTAAGTAAGACAAATTAGGGACATCACCATGCCATAATTCGTACGGTGTCTTGTCAACCTTCTTGGTTGGAACCATATTGAGAATGCGTACAGCAGTCTCTAGAGCATAATCCCAAAACGAAAATGGGAGAGTTGTTCGGGTCATCATTGATCTCACCATGTCTAGCAAGGTTCGATTTCTCCTTTCAGACACTCCATTATGCTGAGGAGTGTATGGAGGAGTAAGCTGTTGGACAATGCCACATGCTTTAAGATAATCCTTAAACTCTTGGCTTAAGTATTCACCACCTCGATCCGAACGAAGAATCTTGATGGTTTTACCGAGTTGATTTTCAACTTCATTCTTAAACTCTTTCAATGTTTCAAAGACTTCATGTTTATGTTTAAGCAAGTAAACATAACCATAACGACTGAAATCATCCGTAAAAGTAATGAACTAGCTAGCTCCTTTTCTTTACACATGTCTAAATGGGCCACAAACATCGGTATGAATGAGTCCAAGAAGATCTTTAGCCCTTTCTGGCGAATGCTTAAAGGGTTTTCGTGTCATCTTGCCGGAAAAATATGACTCGCATTTATCAAATGATTCATCATTCAATTGTAAGATCCCTTCACGTTGAAGTCTTTCAATGCGGTTTTTGCCAATGTGTGCAAGACGACAGTGCCAAAGATAGGTAGAGTCCAAGTCAGTCTTGGCTCTTTTGCTAACATTATACATTGAATTATTTGAATCACAACCACGCATATCAATTTCATAAATACCATTAAAAGCAATAGCATCAAAATAATGAACATTATTTTTTAGAAACTGAAATACCAATATCATTAAAAACATTAATGAATCCGTTGTCTTTCAACAAAGAAACTGAAATAACACCTCTAGTAATAGAAGGTGCATAATGACAATTGTCTAGAACAATAATTAAACCGGAAGGAAGAACTAAATGAAATTCTACAGTTGCTTCAACAGCTGCTGGTAGACCATTGCCCACTATCAACTGCAAAGCTCCGGGCTTCAGCTTCCTCCTTTTCCTAAGCCCCTGTAATTCATTACAGATGTGAGTTCCACAGCCAGTGTCATAAACCCATGATTTACGCTTAGTTAAGGAAAATAATTCAATTGTGAAGATACCTGAAGTACTAGCGCCGCTAACATTCTTCTTCTTCGAGTTCAACTCGGCAAGATACTTAGGACAGTTCCTCTTCCAGTGCCCGACTTCATTATAATGATGACAGCTCTGGTCTTTAGCCGTTGTACCCCTTTTCGTTAAAGGCATTTCATTGCCCTTGGCAATTGATTGTTTTCTTTTCTGGACTTTTCCCCCTTTGTTTGCAAGAACTTGGGGTGCTGGAAATTTCTTTGGAAGCAGTTTTTCATACTCAATTATCATGGCATGGAGTTCAGTAACGGTATTACCCGTTCCATGTAAACGATAATTGCTCACAAAATTCTCAAAGTCTTTAGAAAGTGACTTGGGAATTATTCCAATCATAAATGGAGGAGCATAAGCATTATTCAGTTTTTCCAATTCCTCAAAATACATTTTCAATTTCAGTATATGAGGTCCAACCGGTGTTCCTTGCTTGTGTTGTAGGCTTAGAATTGCTTTATGCAATTCTTACAAATATTGCCTTCCAATCGCAGTATCGGTTGCACTCAACTCATTAGTTGCAACACCAATTCCAGGAACAACTGATCTCTCCTCATTAAGGACTTCATAGTTATTTAGAACTATTCTCAGTCTATGAATGAGATCATTTGAGTTTTGTCCAGAAAGAATTTTCCTTTCAATCTTTTGCCGAAAAGCATTGGTGTTTGTGGAGGGATTCATCGCCATCTACAAAACAGATTAAGTTCAAAAATCAGTATTTTCGATAATCAATCCTTAAGAAATTAATTACCCAAATGTTTATGGAATAAACAATTAATTTCATCAAGGCTAGGATCCAATTGACATGCAACCATTTCATCAGTTGATCTACTAGAAATAATTGCACTCAAAAGGTAAGTGACGATCGATATTTGCATTACAAGTGCAATTCCTAGAAAGTATGGGACCTACGTAAGACACTCGATTCATCAAGCGATCTTTTGTAATCATGTTTTGTCCCATCTTTTGCCACAGGTCAAGGTCTCACCGCTTAACTCACTTTAAGTCGTCCAACTAAGAACGTGCAAAATTGACCACCACTGTGTACCAGTGAATGGGTTTTGCCATGCAATCGTCATTTCACCACTGTGTACCAGCGAGTAAAACAACGACCCCATGTGTCCTTGACAAATTGGATGGCAATGACTTAAGTTTATTGGGTCATACAATTTGATATGTGATCAAAAAGTTATGTTTAGAAGATTCATGCATATCTTCTAAACATAATATTTAATAAAATCATTTGTATAGTCTTAGCAACACAAGAGAGCTCGGTTGCTCCATTTGAGCGCACAAAAAAGTGCAAGGGCAAAGGTATGCGATGAACGTGATTTAAAAACCCGCCCTTTTAGAAGGCTAGCGCACTCCGGCTTATACCTCTCTTAGCAACACAAGAGAGCTCGGTTGCTCCATTTGAGCGCACAAAAAAGTGCAAGGGCAAAGGTATGCGATGAACGTGATTTAAAAACCCGCCCTTTTAGAACGTGATGGAGGAGTAAGCTGTTGGACAATGCCACATGCTTTAAGATAATCCTTAAACTCTTGGCTTAAGTATTCACCACCTCTAAACATAATATTTAATAAAATCATTTGTATAGTCTTAGCAACACAAGAGAGCTCGGTTGCTCCATTTGAGCGCACAAAAAAGTGCAAGGGCAAAGGTATGCGATGAACGTGATTTAAAAACCCGCCCTTTTAGAACGTGATGGAGGAGTAAGCTGTTGGACAATGCCACATGCTTTAAGATAATCCTTAAACTCTTGGCTTAAGTATTCACCACCTCGATCCGAACGAAGAATCTTGATGGTTTTACCGAGTTGATTTTCAACTTCATTCTTAAACTCTTTCAATGTTTCAAAGACTTCATGTTTATGTTTAAGCAAGTAAACATAACCATAACGACTGAAATCATCCGTAAAAGTAATGAACTAGCTAGCTCCTTTTCTTTACACATGTCTAAATGGGCCACAAACATCGGTATGAATGAGTCCAAGAATCCGGCTTATACCTCTCTTAGAGTTTGTTCAAATGGGTGAGCCGGTGTATCTCAAGGTTGTAGGACTCCAATTTTATTAAAAAATCTCTTATTTCGATATTGCTTAGTCAAGTTTATCTTTTCTCAAAACAATTTTACATCACAATTTATATCTCAATAAATATGCAAAATTATAAACTATAACTATTAAGCATGCAACGAGTTATGGTAGGCCACCTAAACATGTCACTATTGTTTATTTATGTCTAATCCGGCTCCCCCTTCAAAGAAAAGGACCACATACATCAAATTGCCTTGATTGCGTAAGCCTTAAACATGTACATCACAAACAATTATCATATAATCACATATAGTTAGCTTTCTGGAAATTCCAGTAGCTTCACGACCCGTTTAGACCTGTTTCTGGTCCGATTCAGATTTCGACTAGAACTACAAAGTTTTAGCCCTATGTGTTGAGAATCTACAGTTCAAAGCACGACCTCTAACTCATTACGGATTAAAAGATATGAATTTTTTAGTAAACTGTCGCAAAACAGAAAGTTTATACGAAAAATTCACATTGTCACACAATTAATTATACAATTATCTAGCATAATTAACCCTAATGATCAAGATTTCATATCAATATATCTAATTAAGAATCATAAATGATTTGCATGAAAAATTCATGATTTTTACTTCTTTTTAACAATTAAAATTAAAGGTACAACACATAATTTCATACAATTTATCACATAAACATGTAATTTAATCAAAACTTGGATTAGGAACCCTAAAAAAAAACTTTTTTTTTATTTTCTGGAAAATCTCGAACCATATATATATATATATTAAATAAAACTTTTTTCATATTTAAATAATGTAATTAATTTACAAAATCAATTTAAATATATACATATATATATATATATAGCCGAAAAATTCAATAATCAAGAACCCTAACCCCCCTTCAAGTTTTGATCTTTTGGTAATCAAAACACACATAGTAGGCTCGTGATACCACTGTTGGGTTATATAACTATTTATCACAACAAATCACAAAGCACGTAACGGAAGACAAGATCTATGCAGTTTAATTAATTAACCAAAGTATAGAAGATGTACCTTATAATGGAGAGATTAAAACAAGAACAAGGTTTAAATTAACCTCTCTACGATTGCACACTCAACGTTGGAACGTATGTATGCTAGTACGTGATCACGAACAACCCTTTGTTTAAACCCGAATACCTAGCTAACCCGAAAACCCTTTTTCCTAGCTAAGAGAACCGAAAATCAAAACCCTTTGTGGGTTGGTTTTCGGCCGAGAGAGAGAGAGAGAAGAGAGGAGAGAAAAAAACCCTTTGGATTTAATTGTATGCAAAACAACTAAACATAGGTTTCTATTTATAGGCTTAGGAAACTTAATGGCCAAGTCTTAGGGTTTTGGGAACCCTATTTCGACGGTCCCCCCCTTAGAACATTCTAGAGGGGTTTCCTAATTGTTTCATAATTCCAACTCTTCTTCGTTAAGTCCGTTAGTTAAGTACCGTTAACTTTTAACTCTTTTAATGAACCTCCGTTAGTTTTTCGTGATCAAATTAATTAATAAATTACATTTAATATATTAATCAATTTATAGTTACATTCACGTTGAGGTGTGACCCCGTAGGCTTAAATACTTTTCGGACATACGTTCATTTTACGTGATCATATTCTAATATATATATATATATATATATGTAAGTATGTAAGCATGTGGCAGGCCTATTTATAGCAACTAAAAAGCTATACACAACTACAAAGCAAAGCTGAAAGAGAGAAATTAACCATGAAAGTTGAGACCATTCTATGCATGAACACTGGGGATGGAGAATCAAGCTACGCCAATAACTCACTTGTTCAGGTTTCTCTTCCATTTCCCAATTAAATATATATATATTTCACCACATTTATATTTATTAACTATATACACATATCATGTTCACTACATCTATTGTTATTGTTTCATGACTGAGACTGACCAGTAGTATCCATGTTTCTGTTTTATAAAATTAATCCAAAACAGTTCCAAACGTCTCGATCAATTGGTGTAGTATGTGTTCTAATATATATTCTTTCAGGAACTTGCAATAAGAAGAGTGCTGCCAATTCTAAGGCATGCAATAAAGGGTATTGCGAATCAAGATATTCTTTTCAAAGATGAATGTTTTAAGATAGCAGATATGGGATGCTCTTCTGGCAAAAACACTCTCTTGGTTGTCTCTAGCATTATCGATATCGTGTATGACATGTATACAGAAAATGAGCGTAAAGCGCCACAGTTTCAAGTGTGCTTAAACGATCTCTATGGAAATGATTTCAATAACCTTTTCAATATGCTACCTGATTTTTATACAAAATTAACTAAAGGCAAGAAAGAAAATTTCGGGCCTTGTTTTGTTTCAGCGGTTCCTGGTTCCTTCTATACAAGACTCTTTCCGGACCAAAGTTTGCACATTGTGTACTCCTCTTATAGTGTCCAATGGCTTTCTCAGGTTTGCATAATCATTCCCGGTTCCTTTTTTAGTAATTAGGTGTTGAATGTATTAAGTGTCTGAATGTATAAATATTGATGTCTGTATGTATTAACTAAAAAATTGATAATTGACGGTTAGTTTTGTCTATTAAGTAAAAATAACATCAAATTTGACTGAAAACAATAAGTTCTTTATTATTAAGTTGATTAGATAAAAAAACGACTAGACTCCAAAAAATAAATCACCCTGATAATGAACTAACTTTCTTCATTACAAAATGTTTTATAGGTACCACAAGGCATAGGAAATAACAATGCACTAAATTTTTACATTGCGAAAGCAAGTCCACCGAAAGTGATCCACGCATATCAGGGACAATTCCAATCCGACTTCACAAAGTTTTTACAACTGCGTTCTAAAGAAATAGTCCCCGGTGGCCAAATGGTTTTGACATTTCCTGCACGAAGTATTAGCGATCCGACTAGTGAGGATGGTTGCATTCATTGGGGGTTACTAGCACAATCACTTCATGACATGGCCAAAGAGGTTTGTTGTATAAATTTTTACTCGAATATCCGTTCTAAATTTTCATTTGATATAATGAATATTGATTAATGATGTATTAATCAAACTACAACAGGGGCTTGTTCAAGAATTAGATATTATAGCTTTCAATATGCCATTTTATCTTCCATGTGAGGATGAAGTTAGGAATCATATTAAAAATGAGGGATCATTTTCGCTTGATAACTTAAACGTTTTTCAAGTAAACTGGGATCCATATGACACAGATTACACAAGTATGAAGGATTCAAGTGAGTCCAGTTATATCCACGCGATAAACGCAGCCAGAGTAATCAGAGCGATTGCGGAACCATTGTTAACGTCTCATTTCGGAAGCTCTATTATTGAGGCGCTATTTGAGAAGTATGGGCAACATTTGGCTAAACATCTTGTTAACAAGAAAACAAGACATTTTGGTATAGTCATTTCGCTGACTAAAAAATGAGCAATATTGATATCTATATCATTTGTTCAATTATTTGTACTACGATAAGTTTCCTCTACATTGATGTGGTGCATTGTTGTCATTATCTACCATTTATATATATGAATGTGAATAATAATGTCATCTATATATGGTTTTTATCGGGTTTTCAACAGAAATTATCAATTTTACTATACAAGGTGTGTGCGGCTGTATTTGTTGACATACGTCTTAAGAAAAAGTTAAAATTTAGGAACAAAAAAACGCAGTTATTTATTCGCTCAAAAATACAAACAAACACACACAGAAAAATATCAATTTTTTTGAGAGCTATAACTAACCTCACCAACTTTATTCCTTTCATGCGATAGATGTATATGCGTATGAACGAACAACTATAAATGAAAAATATGGATCTGCTCATAGCTTTAGGCAATCAATATTCGATCTATAATTTAACCCGTATCGAGGAATATTTAATCTGCTTATTTTAATTACAAGTTTTATTTATTTGGGTGATATCTCTTTTGCTATGATTTTCTTTCTTTAGTGAAGGCTATTTTTTCGGCAAACATTAATAATAATGATGTGAAATTAGATATAAATATAGATTACAATATGCCATCTATATATGGTTTTTATCGGATTTTCAACTCCAAATTATTTTTAATATACGAGGTGTGTGCGGCTGTATTTGTTGACATACGTCTTAAGAAAAAGTTAAAATTTAGGAACAAGAAAATAGGAGTTACTTATTCGCTCAAAAATACAAAGAAACAAACTAACAAACACGTACATGATAATTGATCATCAGATATCAATTTTTTTAATAACTAAGAAGGTGTTTGGGATCTGTCACGTTTTAATGCAATTATTAGATTCTTTGTATAACATAAATAATTTTAAAAAAATATTTGGATGAAAAAATTAATTATTTGTAATAAAAACGTAGTTTTAGAGAATCATGTACATACATGCTCTTTCAAAACAAAAATTATTTGCTCTTTCAAAACATAATTATAAAAATGCAAAATTTATTTTGAAAACCTGCAATTTATTCTCACTTCTCACCAACTTTATTCCTTTCATGCCATATAGATATGATGTATATGCATATGAACGAATACGTTTTTAAATTATTTATTGAATTGTATTTTTTTTTCATTTAAATGTGAAACGTTATAAAAATATATGTTGCAGAAGAATTATTTTTTCAAAACCATATATATATAGTCGTTTGTTCACATGTAAACGAAAACGTGAGCATATTTATTCACAAGTTAACCAAATGTTATTTTGAAGGTTTTTTGAATAAGTTAACCAAAGCCTTTTTGACTAACTTTTTTTTACTTTCACGATCTTAAACCACTACTGATGGAAATTGGACTTCTTGGAATTGAGTTTAGATTCCAGAAATGCACAAAAACACCATGTCATGATCGATTTATGCCATCCTACAATAGACCCATCGGAACTAATCAAAACCTGAAATAACGCTAACATGAAATGTCGACCTAAACCCTTATGTGCTACATATAACTATGATATGATGAAATATGCACTTACATGTTTAACTTGTTATTACCTATTTGTGAGAGTCATTATACCATTACAATTGTCTCACTTATATGCATTACACGTATATATACATTAAATATGTTACTATTACATCTACTAACGACACAAGCTAAAATTTTGGGAGGAAATTTCTTATAACCCGGGGAGAATGTGACACCCGGCAAATTCGGGTTCATTTGACTCGGGAGAAGCCACTTTCTTTGACCATACATTAGGATGATTTTTATTTTAACGAGTATGTATATATTTATACTTATCTGTGAGATTTTGTGCTAGTTAATTTTTACGTGCAAATACTTATCCGTAAAACATTAAACCAGTATATATATGTTATTCACTTGACCACTTTTGCATGAAAAATATTAGTAAATACTTATAGAAACAAGAAACATATTTTCATAATGTTATTCATATATAAATTGGCCCTTCATGAAATATATAAACCAAACCACATTTGAACATAAACATAATATGATTTATATCTTATAAGCAAGATTTTTGTCTTCTTTTTGTCCATCCTAGCGGTCCAAAACTGTTAGGTCCAGTTTCGCTGAAAATTGGAGCTCTCTAGTTGCATCTGGAGAACTGAAAAATTGTCCGAAATATTTGAAGTCCAGTTGCAATGTGCAGTTTATACAACTGATAACTTCCTCTAGTTGAGATCTGAAGAATAACATCTGAAGACATTCCAGTTGAAGTCAAAGACAACAAGTGGAAGAAAGAGAATGGCAATGGCAGCAAAGCCCAGTTGACATTCTAATCAGATTAATCAACTGGAGATCCTTCAGTGTAAGTGCACTTAAAGTTTTACACTGATTACGAGGAGGACCTTTTACACTACATCCTTTTGCCCGGATAATAATCTTGTCTATGGATAAAAGTGCAAAGATGTAGAGTGGTTGAATAAAGTGACCTTTTGTCTTACTTTATTTAACTCACACACAAAGAATTACTTACTAATACTTTTGTGTGCTGTCAACCATATTTGTACGTCGAAGTTGAGATCCCAATGCTCAACCATCGACTATAAATAGAGGTCCTTGCACAAGCAACAAAACAACTTTGCAAACACTCATACTTGCAATATCTTTGGTGAACTTGTGCAATATTCTCTCAATCGCTAAAAGGAACATTTCACAACTTTAAGTGTTTCGATTGTAGAAGAGAATTTCCAAGTTTAGATCAATTGTATTTCATAGGTTGTTAGGATATTTGCATTCGTGTATTATCTTGGTTCCGTAACAACCTTGTATTTTATTTAACAATCAATAAATAAAATACACTTGAAAATTACATATTGTCTCACCAATTTACATTACTTGTAATTCACTTATTGCATTGTATTTACTTATTTACTCTTGTCACCTTAATAAGTATAACTCCAATTAACCTGGTACACTGTTCACTGCGACTGGTCACGTCCAAATACAATGAACGTGTTGCAAAGTAAACTCACCATCGATATAGAAGTGTCTTCAGTACTCATCTATTATAGAGTTTGAGACTAACAAAAACATCTTCAAACACTCAACCTATCACCTTGTTAATTTTCTTTTATGAGTTTACATACGATAAACCACCTTTAATCCTATTAATCATAACATAATTATTTCATTTCTAATTACCACAAAACAAAAAACATTCTTCTTTCCCTCTTGCAAAGCGACGACCACCACCTCCCTACACAACACCTAAACCATTTTAATTCTACATTCAAATTCCTTAAATCAACTAATTAAACACAATTACTTTTGATATTAAATTACCATCTAGAAAATTGTTGTTTCTTTTCCTTTTTTTGTTTGAGCTGTCCAAAACTCCTCCCCATGGACTAATCTTTAAATGCTGCTTTAATTACCACTCCTATCTCTATTTAAACCAACTCAAAAATCACCACTTAATCCTTTTATCATTTAACACACTTCACCACAAATAAAACTCACAAACTCTTCTCCTTTTCTAATTGAAAATCTCGGCAGCTTCTTTACTCCCAAAACCACCATCTTAAATCTTTACAAATCAACTAATATCAACTTAATAATAATCTTTGATCATGGAAGGCTAAAGGTGGTTTCATAGGTGTGTAAAATAAGAAAAACCTAACTTTTCTTAGCATTTTTGGATCTAACAAGTAAAATAATAAAAACATCATCTTTAATCATAAAATACACCTGTATATCACTAGATCTTAATCTTTGGAGCAAGAACAAGGTACGTGGAATCCGAATAGACCACCCTTCTTCTCCATGAAGGGCTGGTCGAGTTTCAAATGGGTGAAAACCCACATATTTTTCTATCATTTCATTTTCTAAATCCTCTTCAATGATTTGTCTATACATCTTTGATGTTTGGCTTTTGGGTTCAAACCTTTAATCATTGTTTAAGACAAGAGAAGAATAAATTTGGCTATTATTATATTACTGGCATGATTAAAATTATTTTCATTGGGAAACCTACATAATTAATTAATTTAACTAATTATTTAAGCTAATAATCATTTCTTGCATTTACACGTTATATAGTTCCTAGGTAAATGTTCTCTATTTCAAATAATACCTTTGAAACATAACACCTAAACATAATGATTATCTTCTTGAAGATATAATTGGTTGTGATAATCTAGGTTGGTAAAGTTTGAGAAATGTGCTAGATAAATGCCCATTAAATACTTATGTATATATTATATATGTATATATTATTATTATTATAATTTGACCCACCATGCCCAACTCATGACATATATTCATATATTTATAATACGTGGTTATTCCAACTCCCAACTATACCTAATTGACAATTGCTCAACTCCTATTATGGAAAACGGTGCACTTGTATAGGTTGTGAGGGAGAATGATTGCGGATGTATTATGATGTGCTAAATCGAGTTCAAAAATTATAAACTAGTAATACCTTGAAACTCACTACTACACACTACCGGAAAGTGGACTCGTTCGTATGCAATATAGTTAAGAGGTAAGTTCGTGTTCGTTCTCGGGGATTGGTTTGAACTAGTTGTTTGGTAAAATGGTTTAGAAAACAAGGTGTTGCTTCAAGTCTCACTTTGACAAATAAATTAAAATAAATTTAAAAGACAAAACACATAAAAGTAAAGAAAAATTTCAGACAATATTAATAAGGATCATCCACCTTGAATTCACTAGACTTCAAACATGATTGCATTCAAATAAGACCGAATTCATTTGAGTTGAAAAGATAATCGTAAAAAGATTAAGGTGCTCACGTGGTACCACCAACCGTGAGCAAATTACCCGATAACCTAAGTTGCTAGTTAAATTACCCAAGCCGGTACCACCAATGCCTAGACAACCTTACCAACAATTAGTTTGTTTGACTATCGAATTAACGATTGTACCTATGTGAAAATAATGTGGTACCACCAACCGTTATAAAACACGTTGACAAAATGACTCCTTTTTATTAAAATGATATTCACTATCATACCATGAACTGGTGATAATTGCTCATAGACAAACAACCATTTGAAAATCACATATGCATCCAACTAGTACCACTAACGAAGAACACACATGCCACCAATATCATAATAATGTATTAAAAGAAATTAAATCATCAAGATCTCGACACAACGACCATTGAAAACAACTCTTAAATTAAAACATATAGCAATCACATTATTCGTCTAGTTTCATCAAGGTGGATGATTGAATTTTTAGCCACACATGATTAATTAAAAATAACAATCAAAATAAAGGAAGAACATGATGTACCAATCGTTCTTGAAAAGTAAAATTTCAAGACAATAATTTAGATACGATCTAAGTGGGTGCCCGTGAATCTTCAATGAATCGGATGATGAAAATCAAGCCTTTGATCCTTGAAATAATCTCTTGTAGAGCAGCTCTTAGAAAGACTTTTGATAAACTTTGGAATTAGGTTTTATTTTCTATTTATACCTCCTCAAAGCTGATGCCAAAAATCGGCCAAAACCCTTCGGGTCCGTCTTCCCACTGCGGCGCAGTGGGCGAGAAATGCCCCCACTGTGGCGCAATCTTAATTCACTGATCTGGGACTCGTTTTCATCATGTATGACTGCGGCGCAGTGGGCTTTGGTCACCTCCACTGCGGCACAGTCCAGATCTTCTGACCGAATGTTCTTTATTCCACTAGCTGACTGCGGCGCAGTGGGCTTTGGTCACCTCCACTGCGGCACAGTCCAGATCTTCTGACGGAATGTTCTTTATTCCACTAGCTGACTGCGGCGCAGTGGGCTGGTGATGCTCCAACTACGGCGCAGTCCAATTCTTCTAATCCACGACCACCTCCTTTCAACTTGTAAACTTGCCAAAATCTTCTATCTTCTCAACTTAATCAACTCTTTCGATCTCATGAATCAATAACTTGACCAAAAATCATCCAAAAATGTGCCAAATGAACATGTAACCTGTTTAGAGTCTGAAAACACTAACAAAAACCATAAATGCGCCAAATGCACATAAAATCAACTTAAAACACTTAATAAAATGGTCAATAACGATGTGGGCGATAGATATAAATTGGTCACATCATATTATGAGTTATTTCAACATACAACCATACTTCTTTGTCATTTCACGTGTATAGGTTGTATGGGAGAACAACCATAATACTATTATATTACTATTATATTATACAATTATTATTATTATATATATAAATATATATAAACCCATGAAAAGGCCATCTCCGACTAGCACGTTGTCAACCCCTACCATTATCACATAAAGAAACATTTTTTTTTAAAATCACATTAAACAATATTATTTGGAAAAAGAGGGAAATTCCTTAGGAAATAATAGTATAGTTTATTAAGACAAGTTTATATATTATTTCTATAGGTTAACACATTCAAGAGGATTCTCTATTTGCTAATATTTGCTACTTTGAACTAAAGGTGAGATCTCCTTAGCCTCATCTTACTTATACATTTTGGGCTGCAATACATACTCTTACTTTTATGAACACAAGTACATGCACAATGGTATACAAGGCTATTATAAGTTACTATCTTCGCAACAAGTCCTCACAATCATGATACGTTAATTATGGATTTAAACGTGGATATGTTCAATAGCGCTATTTGGGTTAACACACTCCACCCAGCATAACACGGCTGGGAGCCCAATGGGTGATACATATTTGTAAACATTCAGTACCTTGAACAAGTACCGGGAGGCAAAACTATAACAACGTGTCAATTTCGTATCATGAGCTTATATAGATGTATACTATTTACATTCCTAGCATTGTTGTTTAACAATGGCTACCTTCATTGTGGTAAAGCAATGGTTAACTTATGTCTTGTGGTTCATGGCTAAACGTTTTTGTAAAACCTACGGAACTTACCAACTTTATGTTGACACAATTTAGTAAGTATTGCAGGTGATTAAATGTTGTCATGCTCAGATTGCTATGGTTGTTCGTTTGCTCTTGTTGAATAAAAACCCTACCCACCATGCCTTCTATTGTTCCATCTTTTGTTAAGGATATGGATTCGTAGATCAAATGTCTTTTTTTTTTATGATTTCAAATTAAGACTACTCCATTTCATGTAATGTCTTTGGATCTTTGAATAAATATTGTTTTATAAAATGCATGTTTTCAAAACAACCACGTTTAGTGTCGTTCATTATACTCTTGTGTTGTGATATTATAGAAGTCACGCCCCACCCGTTGACCCGTATTTTGGGGGTGTGACACTAAGACCAACATTTAATTTAGGTTCACTAGGACCAGCTTGTGTCCGCCGGATCAAAAATTTGAGTGGCTCATATTATAATCTGATTACTATGCGCGCTCCCTTTCAAGGGTAATAATGTAATTTCATGCGACACAACAAAAACCATTTTCGTCTTCAATCTACGCATAGTAACACACACTTCGATTTCTCCGATCTGCTTCTTCCTTTCTCCTCTCTCAAACCGATCATCGTCTTCATCTCCTAATCCCCCTCCTTTAGCCTAAAACTCCCTCCTCATTAATCCTTTATTTTTTTAAATATTTTGTTAAATATTAAATCTAAAGGCCGACCTTATTATTAGTACAACAATCTTTTTATCCTTAAAAGTCTTTCAAAAATTATATTATATTATATTATATTATATATATATACACACACACATATACAACATAGGGAAAAAACCCTCACATATTCTCAACCAAGAAAAAAACCTACGACCAAAAAAAAAACAAGTCGACTACCAAAAGGTTCGACTTTTTAATTCTTAAAAATCATCACTTTTAAGAAATTTATTATGAACTTAAATTATTATTATTATTAGTTATGTAATTATTATTGTTGTTGTTGTTGTTGTTATTATTATTATTATTATTATATCTATTTTAATTTAATTTGTTGTCCAATATAGGTTTATTATGGCTTCTTCTTCAACAACAAAAAATAAGACTACATTAATTCATCTTGAAGATCTTAAGCCAACACATGTTAACAATCATCTACGACTCCGTGTCGTGCATGTACGGATTGTTTCAGAGTGGAAAAACCCGATAAAAATCAAAACGTTCGAGATGGTTTTTGTTAATGAATTAGTATGTATTTTTCAAATTATATACTCTACACTTTTTGTTTCTTCTTTTATTTAACTAAAGTTGGAAAAAAAGGGTAAACTGTAATCAATATTTATATGGAGTTAATTTTCATATGTTTCTAATTTAGCTTTCGTATTGATTAAATTGTGATATTGGTCATACACTTTTTATTTCTCTTTTTATTTAATTAAAGTTGGGGAAAAAAAAGTTAATTGAAATCAATATTTATAATGGTATTAATTTTCATATGTTTCTTTTTAGCTTTTGTATACATTAAGTTGTGATATTAGTAATACACTTTTTGTTTCAAAATTATTATAAGATTTACGTATTTTATGATTACTCGTCCATTGAACGGGCATGATTATAGATTTCGTACATGGAAATAAATTAATGATGATACGTTGCAACTTGCAAAATTGCAAGGCGAGAGGCGTTGGAGACTTGGCGAGTTGGCGTTGATTAACTGCATGGGCCTATAATTTCCTTCGGAGCCCAATCTTTGTTTGACCTTTATTAATATATAAATTTGATTACTTAACATTTTAACCACGGCCCATGTAATTAGAGTAAGTGCTCGACTGCGCGTTCAATTTTAAGATAGTTCAAGTTATAAAAAGTAAAACTCCGAATACCAGTTGTAGCTTGAAAAGAAAAAAAAAAAAAAAAAAAAAAGTCTGGCCTTGACAAGAGTAGGAATCGAATCCATGATGTCTATCTGTCCTTCAAGACAAGATTGTTAACTACTTGATCCAAGTTTTGATTTAGTTCAAATTATATAAATTAAAGGTAATATAAAATATAATTTTTTAGACGTTGGCTTGGATAAAATATGTTCACACCCAAATTAATGTTATGAAATTCAAATTTACTCGATCAAGAGAATATATATATACGAGTATATATTAAGACAATGTCCAAGAAAAAAAAAAACCTAAAACTAAAAGTCGATTGAAAAAGAGTAGCATCATACACCACCTTTGATATTGATAATATGAAATATGTAAAAGTAATATTGACATGACATAAAATTTAGAGTATACAAAAACTAGATAAATCGATATATGGTTCTGTATTATAATTTGTTGTGTATAATTAAAAAGGTCACAAACAAAGAAGCATCATCTAGTCTAAAAATTTAGTAATTAAATATAATCATCTCCACATCATATCATAGTTGGGATAACTTTTAGAGAACCCCCTCCCTATCTAAATAAGTCTAACAACTTCGGCTCTTCACCATCACCATGGCGGCAAGTCACACCCAACTCCGCCACATCATCGTAAACCGGAATGGAAGGAAAGTTCTCGTCATCATTGCTTATTAACATCCTCCCCCACGCGCCATTAGCTTGAAAAGTATTTGAACTTTCATCAAATTTTGGGATCAAATTTTCATCGTCAAGAGGTTCCGGGGAACCTCCATCAAGCACTGTCTGTACGGCGGCCTCGCATAGGTGCCAGTTTCCAGTGGAAAGGAGTCCCATAGCACCATTCACCGGGTTCAATGTTCGTCCAGCCGCTTCATAGAGTAGTGATTGGAACAATGCTAATGTTTAAAGAGATGCACAATACATACAAACTTTCTAGTTAAATACTATACAAAACCATAAACAATAAAACTAAGGGGAAAAAAATCGAAACATAACAATGCATGGATGACACTTTTTTTTTTTTGTTCTAAAGTAATTCAGCTAAAAATAGCCAAACGATTTATATAAAGAAAAAAATATTACGATAAACTTTACTTATTCTCAAAATAGCAATTTTACCCTTTTACATATATGTATTTCTTCTTTGATTTTTGTGAAATTAAGTTCACATATGGATAATAAAAAAGAGTTTGGTCATTTCTACATCTTATTATTTAATACTAGATGATTTTATTCAAACAACTTAGCAATAACATCATGAACCAATTAAATATTTTGGAGAAAAAAATGTTTATGAGATTGCTTATTAATAATTTTTTGTTCTTTATGTATGTTATTAGAAATTTAGTAGTATATATTCGCGTAATGCATAATGATGATGAGTGCTTTTACAAAGATAAATTTAGTTGTGCATAGTCGTCGTCAGCTTAAAAAACAAATTTCAATAACTTCATTTGGTACATTGGTTAAAAGGTAATAATTATATATATATATATATATATATATATATAATTAC
The DNA here is from genome assembly GCF_010389155.1 of Erigeron canadensis. Lineage (NCBI taxonomy): Eukaryota > Viridiplantae > Streptophyta > Magnoliopsida > Asterales > Asteraceae > Erigeron > Erigeron canadensis. The sequence continues at coordinate 7,165,684 of NC_057767.1, read as the reverse complement.
TATATATACTAGCACGGTACCCGTGCTATGCGGCGGTGTTCGTGGCGGCGACGGTGTTGGTGGGGGACGACTGTTAATGGTAGAGGCGGCGTCGAGTGATATAGATAATTGATGTAAAAGTAATTAATGTAAAGAGTTAATTGAGATACTTTAAAAGATTAAAGACTAATAATGTAATATATCATTAAGGGTATTTTAGACATTTTATCCCATGTAACTTTGAACATGGGGCTATTCTTTTTATAATATAGTATAGATATATATATATATATTATAAATATTAAATGATAAAATATATGCCTAATGGTAATAATAATTAAAACTTCAAAATCTAAGACCGAAGTATTCTTAAAATGGTATGTTTCGAGTTATGACTCCAATATACGTTGTATTAAATAAATAACAAAAAAAATTGTAGTATAGATATAGATACCATTTTTTGTCATTCCATGTCAAGAAGTAAAAATGACATAGATAAATGATGTATATATACTATTAGATTAAACCTGTATGATGCATGGATAATTTCTGTCAATAATGAAAGTTTAAAAAATAATATTATGAGATATGATATATAACCAAAATTGCATTAAAACCAATGTGACAAAATAAAATTGAAACAGTTAGGGATTTATATATGTATAGATTTAAATTTCTCATGAAGAAAACTAATCATACTTTTTTAACGAAGTGTATTAAATTTTTTGGTTAAACCGTACAATAATGAGATATAATTGGTCTCATATTTTTTTTATATAAATAATATAACAATAAAAAATAATTATTATTATGATTAAAAGTAAAAGTTAGAATCCTATATTACATGTAGGATGATATATCATTTTTTAATTATATAGAGACATAGATATAAATAATTTCAATAAAAACGAAAATCATTTGAAATGTAATTTAAAGGGAAAACTAAAATGGATCCTTTAGTTGGAGACTTGGAATTGGGCAAGCCCATATAAAAATAAGAGGCTCTATGTTAACTTTTAGTCAACCTATATTACTACTTTTTTTTATGATAGGATAACAAATGAGTTGATAATTAACTTGTAGATGATGCGCCCCCTTAATTCATGATTTCTACGTTCGATCCCTCCTTTCAACACAATTTTTAAAACAACACCTACGTATATATTTATTAGTATAACTACACCTAGATTTATGAGGTGTTATTTGATGATAACATGGCATTTGAGATGGTAAACTTCTAAACACAAAATTATATGAAATTGACACGGATAAAAGCTTATGTGAAGAAGAGTAACACATAAGTAAAATCATATACTCTCTTAGTTATATAGAGAGATTTTTTGTAGTATATATACCTTGTATTAAATAAATGACAACAAGTAAAAATGCAGATTCAAAGCAATGTTTGACAAAATTGGAGGGCATAATAAATGTGAAACTTAAACATGGCAAGAAAAAAGTATTTGAAATTGAATTGAAACATTGTTTGAAAATTAAGGATTCCATATTAAAGTTATGTACATATGATTACTGCATTTTCATATTGCAAAATGAGGTGTTTTGATCTAGTGCTAACAATTGAAAACAATGTATTTTGTAAATTAAAATGTACTATGTATATATACATGCAAAATTTTCACGATGAAATTCTTAAGCATGATCAAAACATTCAAATGAAACGAGTTGTGGAATAGTGTGGACATACAAGTACGTTGGTGGCCAGGGGGAACGGCAGAGATCAAACTGAGAAGATCGCTACGACCAAAGAACTTGGAAAGGAAGAGTGTGGCATGCCCTTGTGCAACAGGTGATTGGATCCCCTCTAAACACGATTTTAGCACGCAGTTTTCGCCGCAACCCTTGCGTAAAACACGGCAGCCATTGCAACTCATTGTGATTATCTTCTGCTAGTCTTTTTTGCTTATGTGAAAGAGGGGGGTTTCTTATGATCAAAGGGAAAGGCAGAATTTAAGGATGAAAGACTCTTTAAAAGAAAGATTTTGAGTAAAAAGTAAGAGGTTGGTTTTGGCATCATCTGTGAGAATTGGATGGGGTTGATGGGTAAAAATAAATTGTAGTTACTATTTTTGGAATGTAACATTATTATCCTTATTTCACAAATTCAGCATGATGTAACTTGAATAATGTTTTAAACTTTTCATATATAACTTATATTTGGAGCTGTAAACGTACAAGTGTTGTCACTCGGTATAGATTCCACATAACAACGACAACCATACCGAATTCTTAAATAAGTACGTAGGATATGAGAGATGTAAGATGTAAACAATTTTGTTGCCCATATCTAAAGGTACAAAAAGTTTGCTTACATAAAGGTTTCCAACCAAAACAAATAAACAATGAGAGAGTGCAATGTAAGAAGAAAGTAGTCATATCGATCTGTCGTTATAGATACCATAACTAATTCAACTACTGTATTATTTGCCTTCCTTTTCTGTGTTTAAACTTGAATTCAACTTGAAATGATTTTATTCTCGAATATACTGAAATTATTAAAGAGAATTACATAATTTTATATAAACTTTGATTCTAAAACAACAGATAATAAAAAGATATGATAGTTCCTCTTACATTTTTTGGGTTCTTGACAATCAGATGTTTTAAAACTTTTTCAAATAATAGAAGTGCTTCTTTAATACATGTTACAAGAGATACGTTTCAAGACTTTCATATATATAGCTAGTATGCAAATAGCAAATTTAGGCGTAAAGGTGATGAAAAGTGTATCAAACATCATCAGGAGAATATAACTCCAAATCTCCAATCGAGGTGAATACAAGCTCCGAACTCTGGTTTCGACTTTCGAGTGGCTCCGTGCTTTCGCGAATATTTATATTCATCCATTTTTGTTACTTATATTTATATGTGACAAAGGAATCCGCCATTTGTACCAAGAAATCCAATTATTATTAATCTTTAAACTAGATTATTATGCGGATCTATAATACATATAAAGTTTCATTATAATTTATATAACTAATTGTTTTAAATAAGACATCTTAAAAAAACTTTTGACAAGTGTGAATCGAATATCACAACGGGTGTCTAGGTTATGTAGTCTTAACCGGATCCACTCTAGTAGAGAGCACCTCACCCAATACATAATACTCGTAGGGGGGAAAACTCCATATTAATTCGCCCAAAAGCACGGCAATTAATAGGAGTAAACCTTGCTACTCAGGTCTCCCCGAATCCGAGCTTTTATTGAAAGACTCCTTTTGCTACTAGGCTATAAACCCAATACTATTATTTTAAAAAATATTTGGTATTAAAAACTATTACTAAGATATGTATGTTAAATATGACTTTTGTAAAATTGTGTAAAGTTAAACATAGATATTACTTACAATTTTTTATATTAGAGATAACTAATAACATGTTAAACTTTTATAAAATCTTAATTTAGCAAACATAAATAAGATGTTTAACAAATGATAATATTGTCATTTTTATAAATCCTTACAGATTAGTTTGTATAGTTATAAAGTGTTTGGAATTACTTTTCTTAATAATACCCATATTTGAATTTATTAAGTTATAAAATTATATCTAAAAAGTTTTAAAAAATATATGATACCATCATTTTTGATTTGATAGTAAACTTAAACTTGATTTAATTGTTGAAACGTCTCCAATTGTTAATTAAGGTTATTTTTTATTATATGTGAAAGTTAGTTCAACTATGATGTAAGCCCAATGCCTAGTCTAATTTTAAGTAATTAAAAGATTAATTATTAAAGTTACAGTATGATTGCATACTTGCACTTGTAGAAAGTATTTTTTTTTTTTTTAAAAAAGTTATTAAACAAATTAATTTTAATTATAAATAACAAAAAGAAAAATTACATGGGTGAATTAAGTGGTTAACACCTTACTTTATGTGTTCGATTCTTACCGCATGCAAAGGCAAAAGACGCTTTTTATTAATATAAATATAACATAAGCAACCTCTTTACCTTAATAGAAGTAAGATCATCTACATTTTAACTTACATTATATACCGTCAAAATATTAATACCAAAAATTCGTACAAGACAATTATGAGTGTTACTTACCCTTCTGTTTGTTTTAAACTAGAGAACACCGCTGATTCACTAATCACTCTTCTTCAATTCGAGCTAACGTTTAAATTAGAAAGGAAATACGAAGGATAATTTGTGTTCAGGCTATTCGCCCTCTTGACTCGTTTTCAACCTTTTAGAAAGAGTCAAACAGTTTCGATTTAGTATGCCTTTTAAAGTCTGTTGACCGCCTTAAAACTATGGCAGTTAGGGGCGGTTGCAAATTTTTAATACAAGTTGTTTTTGTTTGACTTTTAACAAGTAAAACAGAGTCGACCTGTTTTGACACGGTTTGAAATCCGAAACCTAAACAACACTTTCCAGCCCTCTGATAGCTATCCATCCATTCATACATAATTGAACCGGCTAGATTTTTAAAAAAAAAAAAAAAAAAAAAAAAACGGTTGGACCAATATTAGAACATTAAACGCTGGTCGAAACATTGCCGAGGGTTACGTATCTCATTTCAAAGAAGATAGAAAAGAAAACAGAGATTAGAACACAAGTTAAAATTATACACCGATATCACAGCAGTCTTTTCTTTACACGCCACGCATTCTTTTTATTGCAAACGCGTAACAATTCCGGTTAATAATTGAACACTTATTATCCACCACCCAAATTATACAAATAAATCAATCAATCCAATTCATATTCATCAAATTCAACAATTATTTACACAGAATTACTTATGTGTACAAAGAATCCTACTCTTAACAAATTTTTAATAATAAATCCCCTAGAAATTAATAATGTAAATTCCTAAAACACCCAAAAACTAATTGTATATGGTAAATTAAATTAAATACGCAATAAGCTAATATAAAAATTTTTAATGATGTGTGACTATCTCTAACTTTGGAGAAAGTCTAGACTTCTTCGCCGGGTGCGGGCTTTCAACCTCCTCGTCGATGAATCCAGGAAAAAATTCCGGCATCGCTGGGAGGTTGAGGTCAAACCCGCGTTGACTATTGGTAGACCCAACGCCTTCTGATGACGTAATACCGCTGGCGGCACGAGCAGCACCGCCACCGATAACTCCGTCATAGTGACGTCGTTTGTGTCCACCTAAAGCTTGTCCGGACGCAAATGACCGGTGACAAATATTACACTCGTGACTTCTTCCACTAATCACACCATGTGTCCCACTATTTGATGACGTGGTGGCTGTTGGTGCAACCACGTGTTCAGTTTCAGCCCCAGCTTTAAATAAAATTTCGACTTCATCTGGGTTATTTTTTCTGTGACTGGCTTTATGTCCACCAAGAGCTTGGTAGGACCCAAAAGCCTTGTCACAGACGCTACACTTATGAAGTAAGTGTAGCGGTGGGACAATACTCATAGGTGGTGAGCTAGCCCGTTTATGTGGGCGTGATAATTCTTCTGTTTTATCACGCCCATCACGGGCTAGTAACAAAAGACAGAAAGCAAGATACTCTTCTTCTGTTGGTTGACGTGGCCTTTTTGATCTTTTTCCTTTAGTCCATGATTCCAAATACTTTAGATGGTTGCCGGAATCTTGTCGAAACAAAGGTGTAGTTGCCGTTGTTGGAGAATTCAAAGCTTCAACAGCCATTAGATGATGATTGATGGTTTGATCACTAGCAAGTTTGTTTAATATAGAAGAAATAATAAGAGAGAGATATGATATTTTTATGTATGAATTGAGTGAAGATAGTGTGGGAGATAAGTGAAGTATATAAGGGAAGGGTTATAGCGGTGACGGGTGATAGAAAGGAAGTTGCGTGACAAGTTTGAGGAAAGTAGGCGGATAAAATTAGTTTTTACTAATTTATTCTTTTCTTTGAATATATTGGTGGATGACACATGTTGTATGTGGGTTTTATGTGGAAAGTGTGGTTATTATCTTTTTACAAAAAGGTGTTTTTTAAGTACATGGTTGTAGTTAATAATCGTTTAAACAATTGTTAATAATTTTAAGAAATGATCATTTAAGCATGTTGTGAATATAATAATTTCTATATAATTAAGTTTTATTATGGTTAGTTTTTCTAAATGAAATATGGTGTGACTTTTAATAAATAGATAATATAATTAGTAGGATAAAGATAAGAAGTTAGGGGTTGAATGTATCTTCTTCTTTTAGATATATGATGACAAGTGGTGGTATCATAGTTCAAGTGGAGTTGAGTACGTCATCCCAAAAAGAATGGACTAGAATCGGCACTGAAGCTTCTCCGTGTTGTCTTACCTTCAATGAAGGTACCCACTCCTCCCCTCCCCTCCTCGATGTTTCTTCTCCTCCTCTCCCCTCCCCGATTGCTAGGAGCACTTCACCACTTCTCCCCTCCCTTCCCCACCTTTTTCTATTTAATTTTATTTCTATTTATTTTTAAAACTAAAACATTTTATTTAATAAATTAAAACTAATACAAATATTAAATATAAAACAAACAACAAAATAAAACATCAAACTACAATATTAAACGAAACGACAACACAATACATAAATAAACTAGCGATCGATGCTCGGGATGAATGTGCGATGAATATGGTCAATGAGATCCATCTTAAGATCCTCGTGAACGTTTGGGTTCTGTATCTCAAACAGTCGTTCATCTGATGGTTGTGGCGCAACCGGGGGATCTGGAATGTAATCAGGACTTATAGCGTGGTCCCCGTCTTTTAAAATCATGTTATGAAGAATACAACACGCATACATAATCTTACGGATGGGGGTTTCTTCCATTTGTCGTGCCGGTTCTCTAAGTATTTTCCATTTTTTTTTATAATACCAAAAGCTAGCTCCACATCCTTCCTTGCAGCCTCCTGTGCCTTAGCATATCGAATTTTTTTCTCACCGGTTGGATGGGAAATCGTTTTCACAAACATCGCATATCTTGGGTAGATCCCATCCACGAGAAAATACGAGTACTAATATTCAGTTCCATTTACAGTGAAAGGAACCGACAGTGTTGTGCCGTCTTCAAAAGGATTGAACAAAGGAGATTGGTTCAACACATTAATGTCGTTGTTTGAACCGGCAACACCAAAGTATGCGTGCCAAATCCAACAATCCTGTGATGCAACTGCTTCAAGCGATATCGTCGGCCCGTGATGATCACCTCGTGTGTACTGGCCACGCCAAGCTACTGGACAATTATCCCAAGCCTAGTGTGTACAATCAAGACTCCCTATAAACACATTTATTAAACCGAAAATATTAACTAAGCTACGTAATATATATATATATACACATATATACATTATTAACTAAACTACGTAATATATATGTATACATATATACATTATTAACTAAACTGCGTAATATTTATATACATATATACATTAAGTATATATATATATATATATATTAAGTATAGATATACCTAACATGCCGGGGAAACCATGATAAGACGCATGATGATCAAGAATGCTTTGCGTATCAGTACGCATTGGCTACGCAAATATTCATGCCGATATAACTTAATGACTCCATCACAAAAAGCATTAAGGGTGTCACATGACGATCTTTCCGACATATTTAGGTAATCATCTAAACTGTCGGGATTACTACCGTATCCTAACTGGCGAACTGCAGATGTGCATCTCTGTAAAGCCGAAAACCCCCATTTACCACGAGCGTCGATCTTCCTTTGAAAAAAACTAAAATTATTTTCCAAATCTGAAGCTATCTTCACAAACAACCGTCTACTCAAACGAAACCGTTGTCTAAAAAAAGTCTCATTAAATTTCGGTTCCTCGGCAAAATAATCTCGAAAAAGACGGTTGTGAGACTCACCACGATCGTCGCGTCTTGTATACGTTCTTGAAGAGGAGGCAGTATCACGGACACCTTGTTGAATCGCATAATGCGCCATTGTGAATAGATTAATATACCGTTCCGTCTCGTCGGATGAACTCGAGTCCGATTGGAAATTTGGGGGTGTTGGGCCGTGATTGTCAAGAAATAAAGGATTGTTGAAGAAAGGGTTCATGATTCCGAAAATATAGATACATGTGTGTGTTATTTGTGTGTCTTATTTGTGTGTGTGATTTGTGTGTTGATAGAAAAAAAAAAAAGAAACCGAAGTGCAGAAACAAAAAAGAAAGAAGAAAGAAAGAAGAAGGAAAGAAAAAGGAAGAGAGAGGGAGAGACGTTTGGATGTGGGCCCCATGTTTGTTTTTTTTTTTTGTAACGGTCGAATTCAAAGGCACGAGATCCGGCACCACGCTCCCCACTACGCTCCCCTACCCACCGGTACCGGAGGGTCGGAGCGGTGTTCCATCCGGTACCGACCCGGTACCGGTCCCCTCCCCATACGACTCCGTCCACCCTAATAGCACATATGCAATATTCTATGGTAAAATAAAATATTTTTGTGATGTATGGGATTATTATATACTCCTAAGGTTATCTCCAATTGAGAAGTTTGTGCACATCTGTTGAGATCCATTCTTGTCCTTTCTTGTCCATAACATTGAAGCATGTTTGTCATTCTTTGTCCATAGCCTATTTATCTTTCACCAAGGATATGGTTTTGGATGTCCATAACCTTCTACCTATATTAATGGGTAATGATGTGAAAGATGTAAGGATGTTTGTATGGTTGGGGGTAAAATTAAAGGATTTTAAGGATTTGTAAGGATTTTAAAAATTTGTAAGGATATGATGTGACAGCTAAAGGATGCTTAAGGACATCCTTAATATTGGAGATAGCCTAACTGTGTACATAGGTTATAAATGTGAAGTTATAAGTAAATTGTATTTTATATATATATATATATTGTATGGGATTATTATATACTCCTAACTGATTACATAGGTTATAAATGTGAAGTTATAACTAATTTGTATTTTTTTTATATATATTTTGACAATAATATTTCATAAATAATTAATATTAATATATAGTAACAATTATTTAAAAGTATATTTGTTATTTTATACCTAATATATTACAACGTGTTAATCATAATATTAAAGGTTATGGTTGATTAAATTGTTATTTATAACATAAATAGTTTTACAAGGTAAAAAAAAAAAGGTCTACAAAAATTCGACATTTATACAAGGTAAAAAATAAGGTCTACAAAAATTAAATAAATTTTTTTGTAATTTGTGTATCTCTAAAAAATCAATTAATTATATGGAGACCATCATTTATATATTCTTGTATTCACTTTAGTATTGTGGCTTCATATATATTCATTTAGTAATTTTTTTACTTCTTTTATAGCTTTGTAAATAGCTTTGGAAAAGTTTGTGAAAGACCAATTCAAAGAAAGTTCTAAAGCGTGCTGGAAAAGTCTACTATATTTTAAGGATATTAATTAAGTGAAGTCGAACAATGAGTTTGACCAACAAACTCTGCATTGCCAATAAGTTGGTAATCAAGATTTTATCTAGATGAGTTGAGATTTAAAAAGTAACATTTGTCAATTTGTGTGTGAATGAACATGTATATATCTTTGATTTTTGTAAATGTGAACCAAAAGTCAACGTCGCTAAAGGTACAGTAGTGGACTTTTATTTTGGTATATGCATATAACCGAACCAATTCAAAGCATCACAATTTTCTTTAGACAGCCAAACCAAAGACTACACTCTCTTAACCTCATCTCCCAAATTTTACACTTACTACTACAATGCCACCGTGCATCTATCTATCCGGCCAGTCGTGGCCGTAGTCACCATACTCTGCCCCTTTACTATATCGTCACGACGCTTTCTTTCCTCTTCGTGCACCTCTCATGTCTCGTACTACCTATCCATCATTCTCTCATGTGTCATATTAGTGTAACATTAACATTGTTTTTCAACATGTAATGCACAAGAAAATATAACATTCATCACTTGCCGAATTCAAGACACACACATTTTAGGGTCCACATCCAAACAAGTTTCAAGTAGGGATGTGTAAGGGTTGAAACCCGACCCGATGCGTTTAATTACTAATTTAAAAATTTATTACTAACAATTAATTATTGACAATTAAGAAAAATCTAAAAAGTGTAGATACCAAAGTTAAATGAATGGGGATGATTAATCTTCTTAATTTATTAGCTTAAAAATCGTTTTAATTTTTTGGATGATGACTTGTGAAAATTCAAAGGGAAGATTACAAAAAAATTAAGTGGAATACACTTGTTACATCCATAAAATTTTAGAAAGATTTTTAAGTTAGTATTTAAAAAGATCAATCATTTACCTAAATGAATTATATGTTTAGAGGGAAATTTTATACCTATAATTAAATTCATATGTTTAATACGGAGTAATAACTTTAATCATATCGGGATGACAATATTTCACGTCATCATTACCTAGCTAGTAAAACAAGTTAAAGTCAAGCATCTAAATAGAAAGTCAGAATTCATTATATTTTGCTTGGAAAGTGATATTGTTGCAACAAATTTTAGCAGTCTATAACAAATTATGCATAGTACAGTTGTACACTGCGTAAAATAATTTGTATTTTTGTTGTAGATTGCTAAATTTTGTTGTATAAATATCACTCCTCATTTTGTTTGGCCAAATTAAATGAAAGTTATAAATAATGTGAAAAAACAATTTTTAAATTTAGTATAATTCATTCGACCACACCCAAAATGAGTAACAAACATGTACAAGTACAAGAGAATCACAAGCATTTCGAGGAAGGCAGGATTGTTGGTGGACCTTGACTTAAGACCGGGTCGAAGTCAAATACTTGAAACCGAGTTAGCCGACGCCAGGCCGATAGAGCAAAGCCGGCACCAACCAACAAGCCATATATGTTTAGATTCATGTATCTAGTTGTTTTTATATTTTGTGGGGTTGTGTAAAACTGTAAATTGGACCACTCTTTTTAATGTTATTAAATATTCATAGACTTCACTAGTTGGTGGTGAGGTATAGTGTCAATTTAGCCACATGTGACATTTTTAAAAGAGAAGTAAACAATGATTTATTTAGAGTGAATTTTTTCATTTTCCACTCGTGCGTATTTGGCATGGTTAGAAACAGTCACAATAACCATCAATCTTATAGGACATCTTCCATATCTACACCACTAAAATTTTACACATGTAATAAAATTTTTTACTTATTTATATTATTAGTTGTGTTTTATGTGTTCTGATGTGATATAATAAATTGGTAGTTATAATTCATATGAATGCAAAAAAATGATGTGCATCATACTCCTAAGAAAATACGTAGTTTTGTAATTATTTTTCTGTTTTTATTATATACCATGTGAGATAAATATAACAGTATCTACTAATAAACTAAAACAGGATTGTAACTTTTTTTAAAAGACACGTGGCACGCTATTTAAACGACATGTGGTCTCTTAATCTATGTTAATAAACCTTTTTTTAGGATACCATATATATAATTAAAAACTATTATTTATTTAGTAGATAAAAATATATATATCTAATTTCATTAAACTCTTATTATTATATTACGGAGTATTATCATAAGTATTGTTGCCATATATTTATCTATTAAATATAAAATATTATAAAAAAATATTCTACGTGATCTTAAAAATATATACTCTTGCCTATATAATTTTTTATCACTATTTTAACGATATGATAGCTATCATGATCTAAATTAGCATCTTTTTATTATACTAAAGCACAATTGCTTTAATAACTTATCGACCAATCACAGCTCTTGATTTTTTAATGTTGACTTTTGTTTCCAATTTTGACTTTAATTTATATTTTTTTGTTTTTCATCACAAATTTACACGTTTTACCTAATAATTTTAATATAATAAGTAAATAATAATAACTAATATATATCCGATAGAATAATGTCTAATATTTATCCAGTTAAATAATAACTAATGTATATCCAACAATATGAACGATCATATATCTTAATCTTAATCATTATCTTTATATATATTAAAAAACAACTAACCTAATAGCTTATTGATCAATCATAACTTTTTATTTACTTGCAACCTCGTAATTCGCAACCCCGTATTTGCGACCTCGTGATTCGCGACCCCGTATTTGCGACCTCGTGATTCGCGACCCCGTATTTGCGACCTCGTGATTCACGACCCCGTATTTTGCGACCTCGTGATTCGCGACCCCGTATTTGCGACCTCGTGATTCGCGACCCCGTATTTGCGACCTCGTAATTCGCGACCCCGTATTTGCGACCTCGTAATTCGCGACCCCGTATTTGCGACCTCGTGATTCGCGACCACGTATTTGCGACCTCGTGATTCGCGACCCCGTATTTGCGACCTCGTGATTCGCGACCCCGTATTTGCGACCTCGTGATTCGCAACCCCGTATTTGCGACCTCGTAGATCGCGACCCCGTATTTGCGACCTCGTAATTCGCGACCCTGTATTTGCGACCTCGTGATTCGCGACCTCGTAGATCGCGACCCCGTATTTGCGACCTCGTAATTCGCAACCCCGTATTTGCGACCCCGTATCTGCGACCCCGTTCACTATTCCAATTTCAGTTTGTCTTTTAGTGAAATACTACCCAAGATTTACTAGCCTCTCAATTGTAGCCTCTCAGTTTAGCCTCTCAACATCAGCCTCTCAATTAAGACCCTAAATTTGCAAAAAGACCCTGAAACCAATATAAGACTTCAACTTTCAATTAAGACCTCGGATTTTGATTACTACCTCGATTTAGTCAACTTTGGTCAACCTTGGTCGGTTTAGTCAACTTTGGTCAACTTTAGTCGATTTGGTCAACTTTGGTCAAACTTGTAAAATCTGGTCAAAGTCAAACTAGTACGCTTTTGGATAACTTAGTCAACACTTGGCGGCACGTTATGAGCACGTTTACCTATGATGAACACATACTTAATTTTGATAACTTGAAACAGATTGTTGTGTGCCGATTACTTGCTTCTGATATCTTGCGTAGCTTAATCTTGTTGCTAGCACTCTGGTGAGTTTCGTAATCCCCTTTTCACATGTTTTCATGGGGCTGAAAGGATACAAATCATTTTTATAGTAAAACGTATATACTTTGGTACTATATGATATGACTTTGTGAAATCTCATATTTTGGAAAACGCTTATGATTACATATTTTGGAAACGCTTATTATTACTTATTTTGGATACAAATCGGTTTCACTTTTTGGGCATACATTTGATTTCATATTCGGTTATACTATGGATTCTCTGTTATATTGCCGATTATAGACTGTACTACATGATATCCTGTGTGTTCCTTGTTGATAATGGCATAACTGCTTTCACTACTATTATTCGATGGCTATTAGATTACTGTATGATATTGTATACATTCTAAAAGGATTCTAGCCAGGTCATTTATATGAATGTAAGGGCACGCATTGGTATTCACACTAGTCAGGTCATGTTTATGACTGTAAGGGCACGCATTGTTATTCAACCAAGCCATGTCATGTTTATGATTGTAAGGGCACGCATTGTTATTCAATCTAGCCAGGTCATGTTTATGACTGTAAGGGCACACTTACACGTATTAGTACATTGTTACTCTCGTATTCATACTTAACGGCACAAACTAATTCAAACAAACGGTTTCAAGTAAACAAGCATGATTTCAAACTTACAAACTCACTAACCATTGTGTTGACGCTTTTTAGTATCCTTTCAGGTGTGCAAGTTAATCAAGTTAAAAGTGGTTAAGGAGGATAGCATGGTGGCCTTTAGCAGACCCAGAATTGGAGCTGCATATCTTATGTGACTATTATTGTTGCTATATGTTTAGACAATGGCATTATGTCTAAGTGATCTATCCCCTGCGCGGGAGTTTAGTTATGCGTGTTGGATATTGATTTTATGTTGTATGTTTATGTTTCAATTTAAATGAAATGTGAGTTAATTTGAGCATTCATTTCGTCACTCTACGTAACATCCATGACGCGTGTACTATGCGTCGCACCCGAGTTTTCCGCCTTAGTCGGGGTGTGACTGATCGGTATCAGAGCCATGGTTATAGAGAATTAGGTGGATTTGCCTAGACTATAACCTAAGAACCTCATATAGCATACATAATAGGTATTATGTGTGCATCCTATCTGTGCAATCTATATATGGTAATCAAGCTTGTTATTTATGGAAATTAGTAGACATGATTGGATACTCGGAGAAACGTTATATGTTGGAAAATCATGATTGCGTATACTTAGTACCATGCTACTTAGCCACATAGGAGTCAAGGATACATATTCTAATTGTGGTGAGTTCGTACGGGTGCTTGTGTCGTTAACAATCCTAATTGTTATCTTATTATCATAGGACAGGTGATTGATAATAAACCTATTCGTGTTATGGACCCGCATCATGATCAAATACATATACTTGAAATCTTGAATGTTAAGTACATGATCACAAGTATGTTTATATTTTAATTCTTAATCATCTTTCATAACAAAATCACATTATGAGTATAATTGGTTTAAAAAAATCTTATAATAGAGAATTTATTGTAGCACGTGCCTTCTAAAATAACTACGGCAAACAATATCATCAATATGTCTTAGTTAATAATGACAGTGAAGAACATGTGATTATTGTATTACTACTTGCAAAGTATAACACTGATAACCATATATCTTCAAAATCATAAGATTTTATGAATTAAATGTATGAACATCTTAATATTGATAATATCGTAAACCCCGTGTCCAGTGTTGGACACGGGTCTAAAAACTAGTATTCTATTATAAATCTAACTATCTAAGTGTGTGTCATGTTATATCTTAATCTTAATATATACTATAGAAAACAGTTGAACTAATGACTTATTAACCAATCAAATCGCTTAATTTTATCAAATTGACTCTCACTTATGTCATCATTTAGATTAACCATAAATTAAAAATCCTATTAATCATTATCCAAATTTATTATTATATTAATGTTTATATTAATTTGTAGAAAAAGTCTCACTAATTTACACTTTTTGTTTTCCATCAATAATTTACACTTTTTAACCCTAAATACTTAACTTATTTTTAGCCATCAACTTGAGACGATTTTTTTTTTTTTAATTTTTAAAAAAAGTTACAGAAATTATTTATATTTAATTTTTTAAAGTTACAATTGTCACTCAAATCAAGAGTGTCAATCATTATCAATGAATATGAAAACAATCCTAATTGTTATTTAATTATCATAGAACAATGATTGAAAATAAACATAATCATGTTATGGGTCGTATCATGATCAAACACATATACTTGAATGTCATGTACAAGATCACATGTATGTTTATATTTTAGTTCTTAATTATTTTTCATAATAATATCACATTATGAGTACAACTGATTTCAAAAAATTATATAATAAAGAAAATATTGTAGCATGTGCCTTGTGAAATGACTACGACAAACTATTTCATCAAGATGTTTCAGCTAATAATGACGAACATGTGGTTGTTGTATTACATCTTTCAAAGTAAACACTTAAAACCGGATATCTTCAAAATTATAAGCTTTTGTAAACTATATGTATGAAAATCTAATATTAATAATATCATAAACCCCGTGTCCAGTATCGGACACGGGTCAAAAATCTAATATTAAGCTAAAATCATCATCGATTTGCCTCAAAATCAAACTCATATCGAAACCGCTATTGGTATTAGTACCGGTTTTTCTTTTTCTTATCTCTACTTTGTAGTAACCTTCAATATTATTACTATTATGATTATGTCTCTTATTAAATTATCATCATTGAAAAGATCCGACAAAGCATGTTAATTTCCATTTTCTTAACAAAAAATTCAATTATATATAGTGAATCCGTACATTATCTGTATTAAGACTAGTAATAAGTATACAACTATACAAGAAATTGTCGATTCGAGATATCACAATGGTAGATCTAGAAGAAATTGCAAATAAGGTCATGGCTTACATAGTACGTAAAATATTCGTTTACAACAAATGTATTTTAAAGTCATTTAATAAACGTGTGAAATACTTCAGAAAAACACACACGAAAGTCACTTTGATGTGAAGGCAGAAGAAATCTCAAAAAGGGCTCATACTAATTTAAGGGAATATTTGGTATAATGGAATAGAAATGGTGGAAAGAAAATCGAAAAGTGAAAATCGATTCTATTCCCTCCATTCTTTATAAATTGTAGAGAATAGGATGAGAATTAAATTTTTTTTTTGTTTTAATGATGTTATATGTATTAAATTTAATATTTATTTAAAATTTTGTATTTTTCATTTTCCGCTTGTACCAAATGACGTAATTCAATCTCTTTCTCACTATATTTATTCTTTATTACATTTTCATCTTCTTTGATTCCGTCGTACCAAACACCCAATGGTTTTTATAATATCCTTTTAGTTATGGTTGTCGACTTGTGGTATCACGTTTTTCTACTGTTCAAATATTACAAAAGTTGATAAAAAAAACTTTGCTTACTAAAAACTATGCATTGGTTCCAATGCATAATATGTTCCAACAGAACCATATTACTGGAAATCAAGTGAACCCATATTTCTGAAGTATTTATTAACAATTTCAATCTGAAAAATGTGAATATATCAAAATAAACTACAAATGAATTAAGTGAAACTTTTTTTCTTAATTTCATAAAAGTTAATTAAGTCATAATTGATTCATGTTTGAAAAAAAAGCCATAATTGATACTTAAAAAACGTAAATTTAAACTATAAATTTAAATTACATTATAAGGTTACTAATTACCTAAAAATTAAATAAAAGAAAATGATCCGTACTGCATGACTTAACATATCTTAGGTCAGTGGCGGATCCAAAATATTGATATACAGGGGGCAAAAAAATTTTAGTAGCCGACAAATGGCTAAATATACCGATATAATATCAGCTAAACAATTTGTTAATAGCGGTACAAAAAGAGCGGTAATGTTACTACGTTGAAAAAAACTGCAACAACAGTAATAAAAGATAATTTTTTATTTTATTAATAATAAACTCATCAAGTAGAAAAAAGATAATAAGTTATCAATAATATTTAAGGGTTGTCACGTACGAAGCAATGGGAGGCAAGCTATGACGGCAGGATGTGACCTTGCATTTCCCCTGCCACCGCCGTTCTAAGTTCAAGAGTTTACAAAACAAGTATATAAAACTTATGAGATAAAATCAAATATTATGATGAAATTATTATTTATTGGTATAGAACCATGAAACACAATGATTTTCCGAACAATCTTTTAAATTGTTTTATGTTAGTTATTGTTTTACACGAATCAATACATCTGCCAATAACCCAAAAAAATAATATAAATATTTATGTAATCTTTATATCGTTTTATTTGCAGGTAATTGAAAAAACATAAATTTTGTAATCTTTATCTTAAGATAAATTTATTCATATATAGTTAAAGTTAAATTGTGGTCAACAACAACAAAAAGAAAACAATGAATTTGTCATGTCTCCCACATCGCTCTTTAGTAAAACATTTAAAAAGACTTAAGAGCTATAAATAAACCATCATATTAATATCTCTACTTCCCTCCTTTGCTAGCTTTATCCTTACTCTTTATCCTTACTCAGGGAGGGCATTCACAAATTGGGCTGAGGGCATAATCCATTTTGGGCCAAAATCAGTTAGAAAATAATTCACATCTCAAGTATTTCACATTGGTTTATTGGGGGCATTACCCACTGCGTCCGCCCCTTTCTTAGGTACTGTAATGTTAAAAAAGTTATAAATTAAACATTTAAATTTAATATACATAACTCTTCTTGAATTTCACATAATCACCCTTTAAATAACATATCTTAATCTTAATATATATATACATAATCACCCTTTAAATAACATATCTTAATCTTAATATATATATACTATAAGACAGTTGAACTAATGACTTATTAATCAATCAAACTACTCAACTTTATCAAATTGATTTTCGCTTATGTCATCATTTAGATTAACTATAAGTTAAAAATCCTAATATTCATTATCCAAATACATTAATATATTAGTATTTATATTAATTTGTAGAAAAAGTCTCATTAATTTACACTTTTTTGTTTTCAATAACTAATTTACACTTTTTAACCTCGAATACTTGATTTATATTTATTTTTAGTTATTAATTTGAGAGAATTTTTTTAAATTTATATTAAAACAATTTCAACATATGAAATATTGTTTACAAAAAATTATTTCAAAACCTAACGACTTATTAACTAATCAAATCGCTCAAATTTATCAAATTGACTCCGACTTATTAATCGTTTTCCATCATTAATTTACACTTTTTAGCCCTGAATACTTAATTTATATATATTTTTAGCCACCAATAGTTATCATATGATAAGTGATTGAGAATAAACCTATTCGTGTTAAGGGCCCGCATCATGATCAAATACGTATACTTAAAAGTCATGTACATGATCACAAGTTTGTTTATATTTTAATTGTTGCTTATTTTTCATAATAATATAACATTAGGAGTATAATTGGTTTCAAAAATATTTATAGTAGAGAAATTATTATAGCATTTGCCTTATGGAATAACTACGTGATTATTGTACTACAACTTACAAAGTAAAACACTTGGAACCATATATCTTCAAATTATAAGCTTTTATGGTTTAAATATATGAAAATTTAATATTGAAAATATCGTAAACCCCATGTTTAATGTTGGACACGAGTCTAAAATCTAGTTTTACCTAAGATAAGATCAAAACCTTTAAATTAAAATCAAAGTTAGGAAGATTCAATATTTAATTTTTTATCTTAACTCTTGATTTTGATTTAAAAGACAAGATTCTCCTAACTTTAAGTCTTTAACCCTCAAGTTGAGATAAGTGGAAGAGATCTATACCTAGAGGGTGACTATTTGACTAATACATAATGTTATGAAAATTTGGCATCGAGATTAAATAAAAATGAAACTGACCAAATTACCCCCTATAACATGAGCATCCAACTCTACTTTCTTGAGACAAACCCACTTACCCACCTACCAATCGACTTTCAAAGATGCTTAAGAAAACCATTTTCAACACCATTAACAAAAATTCATCTCTCCTTCAAATAAGTAGACATTTATCCAGTGGCAATTATGTCATTTTACCAAAACCACCCTCAATCCACTCTTTCTGCTACCATTCTCCCACCACCACCGCCGCCCGTACGATCACAAACATGATGTCATCTAGTCCCGAACATGACGTCACCATCATCAAGGACGACCGTATTTCTCGCATTTCATCTTCAATTCGCGTCATTCCTGACTTCCCTAAACCAGGTAATCTCACACACTCGCACTTTCTTTTTAAAGATATATACTAATCATTGTTATGTGTGTGTATAGGGATAATGTTTCAGGACATAACTACGATGTTGCTTGATCCTGTTGCATTTAAGTCAACGATTGATTTGTTCGTTGAAAGATACAAACACAAAAACATCTCTGTTGTTGCTGGTAAGGCAATACTTACTAATTTAATTAATGTCTAGTCAATATTTTGTTAACTTTTTTCTTTTATGTGAGATTTTGTAAATACTAGTATTTGAATTTGAATCTTGGTTTTTCATTTGTATAGTTGTTTATTTATTTATTGTTATGCTTTTGAGCTGGGACGCTGGGTGATGACCTGTACAACAATTTTTTATTTTTATTATTTTGTCGTACACCACCAAATATTCTTTAGGATGTAGCATTGTACTATAATATGAAGATGTTTGGTGGTGAACGGCTAAAAAAGATGGTGTACAGATCACCTCTCGTTTGTGCTTGTTTTGATAAGTTCAAACCTGTTACTTTTTGTATAGGGCAAATGTCATAGATTAGAAACGTAGGTAGGCAGTAGATATACTATGACAATGTAATATGTTCCTGTTTGATGGCTGCCATAGATTCCTCGGTCCTCATTATATGTTGCTTACGCAAGCGTCGAATTAGTCTATAACATTATATCATTATGTTGCTTGATGTTTAGCTGATTTCCCCCTGAGAAATCTTTAGTATTCGCTGATTTTGGTGACATAATGCTCAGGTGTTGAAGCAAGAGGGTTCATATTTGGTCCTCCAATTGCATTGGCTATTGGTGCAAAGTTTGTTCCCATGAGAAAACCCAACAAGTTACCCGGTACGTCGTTAGATCCTTCGAAGCACCTCAACAGCTCAATATAAGTATGATAATTTATATATAAGTCTATTGGCTTTGTTGTGTTAAACATTATAGAATACCCTCATACATCTGATTAGAGCCTTGTAAGTTGCAAACTTGCAACTGTACTTTTGGATTTATGCCGATGAACATAAAAAAATAGTTAAAAACAAAGTACAGGATTTATTTGAATTCTGAAAACACACAAACACATTTAACCTAGTTTTCTGATATGGGTGGTTGAAACGGTCCAAGCCTGGTCAGTTTGACCCACAAACACTTTCTTTCCATTTCAAAAGTTTGCTAAAGTTCTAATCTATTATGCGTATATTATACAAATACAACATTATTACTATGGTAATCTGAATTTTTATATTTGACCTGTTGCAATTGCCGTTTATCATGACATCCATATACAAACATCATTGCTTTTATTAGGTTTCTTAATTCCGTGTGAATTAAGTTTGTGAAAACAAATGATGATCGTTGCCTTTGTTTTAGTCTTCTTCTGATGTTCTTGAAGGTTTTCACATATTGCCATCTGTGACTCCTCCATGTATGCTGAGATGTATATATCATCCGTGGTTAAAATTTTCGATAGAGCACGATCAACTATAACTTGTTCCATCACGGATCTGTGGTAGACTCTCTAAGATCAAGGTATCGTAATATGCCATGAGCTTTTATTGTCTTCTCAGGAGCTGTTATATCGGAAGAGTATTCCTTGGAGTATGGAACGGATATAATGGAGATGCATGTTGGAGCTGTAGAGGCCGGAGAACGTGTACTTGTTATAGATGATTTAATTGCAACTGGCGGAACTTTGGCAGCTGCAATTAAGCTACTTGGTAAGTTTAAGCCTTTGATCAGTGATTTAATTTTCTAGCATTTCATCCACCCTAGGCTTTCCGGGTCTTCTATTAAGGTCAAGTTTAATATTGAAAAGAGAAAATATCAATTACTAAGATCTCCTTCTAGCATGTTTTAGAAGTTTAGCAGATCCATCGGCCATCGGCCCCTCACCGTTAAGGGTTTAGGCTGTTGATGTCTCATATTCGCATGGTTGAGTTATGACTAGGATGGAATGAATGGGGTGGTTGGGTAATTTCTCAAATTAAAAGGAGTGATCTTTCATATAGTCAAAACTGTTCAGATTGACTCAAATTAGGCTATCTCCAATGCTAAGGACGCCCTTAGGCACATCATATCCTTACAAATCCTTATACATCCTGACAAATCCTTCAAATCTTATAATTTTATCTCTAACCATACAAACATTCTTACGTATCCTTACATATCCTTTTATTTCCACTAAAAACAAAAATATATTAGGTAAGAGCATGCCCTTAGGTGAGGGCATCCTTCAAAAAGTTCTTAGTTTTGAACAAACTTCAATGGCAAAGGATATCCAAGGGCACCCCATTGGAGATAGCCTTACTGTTGGCCTAAAGTTTTTGGAATTTTTATAACAAATTTCTTCATCATATGTTATTACAGAATTCTATCATTTTCAATGAAAATTAAATTTCTTGAATAAAGATGATTTAAGAGTTATGCCCTAAAAGTACACATTTGGTGACTCTCTACCTTTAAGACCACATATTTACATTGTTTTCATAAGAACTTTTTTAAAAAACGTTTGTCTATTACCGTTACGTAACCCGAAGTAATCTACGGCTAGTTGTGGCCGAAGAAATTATAAATGTAGGAAAAGTGCATGAACCTGGTCTTAAGCACCCATAAAACAGGGTCAAGTTCAATACTAATAGGAGGAGATGGAATAAAATCTTGGGATGACATTTACTTGTTTTGTTGCGAAGAAATTACTTGTTTTGTTGTGAAGAAAGTTGAGTTAGTTGATATGATTAAGTTGTAGTATACTGTTTATATTACTTTTCCGATGCTTTGGTTTTATACTGCAGAACGGGTTGGAGCGAATGTAGTCGAGTGTGCTTGTGTCATTGAATTACCTGATCTGAAGGTACAACCTCTTGTAATAATTACATTTTAAAAGATATTTTGATGTGGTATCCTACAAGTGCGAGATTCAATTTAAAGTCTACATAACTCTGATATAGCTCCAAGCAACTTGATACATACGTGGAGTCATGGCCGTCAATTCCAATAACGGAATATATTGATCTGAATTGTATTCCAAAATGGTATCTTCGGCGAACCTATGAATGGCTTATGTCTTGTCTAATGTCTCTGAAGTCAACAAAAGTGAATTTTATTGCATACAAAACTTTCTAAAAGAAAAACAGATTGTTTGCTGGCCAACATAACCCAATAAGCTTGTCAGTTTCAACCAATACTAAAATCAACTTGTTATGACATGTTAGCCACCATGTCTTATGACCCGTTATCCCGATGGGTTGATTAAATATAGCTAAAAGGAAAAGGCTTAAATGGGTTGAGGAAGACCACAGCCAACAATAAGTGAATTTTTATGCATACAAAACCTCCTAAAAGAAAATCATGGATAGCATAACCTTATTACCTGACCCATTTGAACCAATAATAGAAGTAAGTAGTTGTGATCCATTACCTACCCTGTCTCGTGACCTATTACTCACCTCATCTGACCTATTCGATTTGCCACATCTATTATGAAGTGCAAGATTACACCAACAAACCATTCCATTCGCTGTCATTGGTGGTTTTTTATAAAACTGCATGTTCGACTGCAAAAGGTTACTCACTCTTCTACTGTAATGTACTAATATCTGTCAAATTCAGGGCCGGGACCGGTTAGGAGGCAAGCCATTATTTGTGCTCGTAAGCTCAACATGATCTTCCATTCTTTCTCAGAAGCTTCAACTGATATTAGACTAATGATTCTGTGGATGATATCCTTGGGTCGAGAGAAATCCTTTTCACAGTTAAGTTTCCTATCAAAGAATTTCATTAACCGAGTTTGTTACATTCTGTTGATGATTATAAACTGAGTTTACTATTCTTAGGCTGTAAGTTAAAGGTTTTTCTTCCTTAGACATTGAAGAGTTTATTTACTGGTGTAAGAAAGTCTATCGGGTATGTTTGGTGGATTTGGTTCATTCTGAATTGCAAATTCGTTTTCATGATTAAAGATCTCCAACAATTGTTACATCACTTTCTTTTTCTCATCAAATAAGGAAGTGATGTATCACCTTCCATCTCCCTGTGTCATCACCAGTACCACCGAGTCACCGACCAATATTCACCATTGTTGGCCATGTCCTTAGGTAACAATCAGTTAGTTTTCTTACGTATGTATATTGCTATAACAGTGTTATTCATAAAACTTAAATCTATCAATCACTCAACTCGTACCATTTAAATCCATTTTGTATTTGCTCCATTGTTGATGTTTATAACTGAACACCTCATTATGGTTAAGTTTTTGATATAGCATGTTTATTATTTGATTTTCATTTGTTCTTGTGACTTCAATCTTGTAAATAAATCTTGTCAACCTTGATTCAGATGGCATTATCATATTATCACTTAGGTGCCCACACTTGTATCCAATACATTGTTAAAGAATTTTACCAAGCCAGTTTCGCCAAACCGGGTTCAAACCGGTTCCCAATAGTAGGATACCCAAACCGGGTTCAAACGCCGATTTTGGTCAAACCCGGTTTTGACCAGTTTCTGTTTCGTTCTTTTAAGGTGCTAGTTTCTTCAATGTGTGATTATATCATACGACTAGACTAGAATGGTAAAAGTGTGTTAGCAATTTAGCATTACAAAGGATCAAAATTTTGAATTTTAAGTATTATTGTTGTGGTGATGTGGTCATATTCTAACCCAAATGAGCATGAGCTGCTGGAGGACTAATCATTGTTGGTGGGTTGAAATTCTAAACTGGCTAACCCATTGGGCTTAGCTTAAAAGTAATGCGGAGTAACTAATGTAAGTGAGATTATGATTCATTCCTATTAGTTTATTCATTCCCATTAGCTTGTGTATTCAAAATCCTTTGTTACAACTTACAAACGAATTAAACGAACAAAGGGTATGTTAACTCTAGTTCGTTAGCCTAACAAATAAATAGACACGAACAACTAGAACAAATAGGGTTTTTTTATGTTTATTTTTCTTGATATTGGGAGTTACTTTTTTTTCCCTCAAATGAAGATGTTTGGCTAAGTTTTAGGATAACCTTTTGCGATGAACAATTTTCAATTAATTTTGTTTTATAGACCTTATGTTCAGTGATGTAAACGTTTATTTCTAAGGGGTTATACTTGATA
The DNA here is from genome assembly GCF_010389155.1 of Erigeron canadensis. NCBI lineage: Eukaryota > Viridiplantae > Streptophyta > Magnoliopsida > Asterales > Asteraceae > Erigeron > Erigeron canadensis. Next base: position 7,141,321 of record NC_057767.1, on the reverse strand, counting down.
TATGAGTGATTGTATATTTGTCCATTTATTAGTTTGTATTATCGTTAGACAATTTTTGAAAACCAACAAATTATACTCAGTCCATATAATTGCGCCCAAAACTTTTAGTTCAAAACTTTGACGCTGCTCAACTAATGGTTCATTCAATTCAAATATAATAATAAAATTTAAAATATGATAATGAAAATACTAGTAATAACTTGTTCAATTACCATATTCATTCCATATGGTTTGTCCATTACATTCTATCAACCAAACATACCCTACAAGGCTACAAGTCAACACATATTGTATAATATTAGTGATATTAAATATTAAATTATATAAGTTTGACTTGAAAAAAGAATGAAATCTTCACAACATGAACAAGATCATAAGATGTGTTGGGAAGATACTTTGTTTGTGATTATAACAACAGTATTTTAGACACCAGATTAACACTAGCTGCTTACCTTGTTACAGTTGTACATTATGCCTTCAATTTTTATAGAAATTGTATGAAAACGTTTTGGGTAACCAAGGGAATTTCACTCATTTAAGGTTTTAAGCCCTCTTTGTTGTCCTACTAACTAATCAGGCGACTCTATGAATAAATGATTTCAGAACTGATTAAGTATGAGGAATGAAGTAAACGACCAGCCCTCCAATAGTGAATGAATATACTCCAAAATTTGGCTGATATGCATTTTTTTCTTTCCCTCTTGCCTTTAACCTTCAGTTTTATTATTACTATTTTTGTTTTATTCACGGAGAAGGCCTTAGTACGAGACTTTTATGTATGTTTTTTTACCTAACAAATAAGTCAAATATATCATTACTTAACTAAAGTTGATGTTGATGGGCTGGGGTGAGTTTTCCCTTCCAAATCTTTGGATGATAGGATTTCTCATCGAGAGTTTAAGTTAGGGATTTATTCAGCGAGGGGACTCTTTAGTCCGACGTAAGCTAAACCTCTCGATATTCGTAAGTAATTCACACCTTTAAAAAAAAAAACTAAAGTTAAGATTTTTGTTATATATATAATAACTGGATTATAGAAAGAAAAATATGCACCACTAGCGTATATGTTTTCCCCTTTCAAACACAACGAACGTATGACAATTCTATAACATAGAATATATATTTGCTCAAGCAAAATGGAATGAATTTCAAATTCGTTTGACATCACAACATTATGAGATTTGGTTGACAAAATCACAATAAAAAATATTTGACATTTTTAATTTGAACTAATATAACTAAAATTTTGCGAGTCAAAACTCATTATGAGTTGACATATGCCCTCTACATATTTCTTATCTTCATGTGTTACTTATATAAGTGGTTGACTTTTGTGTCGTTTGACTTATTTTATCATTTATAAACTACAAACACTATATTTTAGTTGGTCAAAACTCATGTCTAACGGGTATAGATTTTATTGTTTTCATTTTTTTTTTTTAACATTAATCTAAATCTACTCCTAAATAATATGTATGTCTAGGATGAAACCTATGACTCTTGAAAAATTCCCTATTAATCTACCTCCACAAATATGGAAAGTAGAGATCGAACCTAGGTGGATCCTTCCAAGATTAAAGACCTTATCAATCGATCATCAATCCCATTGCAAAAGTTGTTTCTAACAGATTAAAATGAACACAATACCGACCTTTGGTATTTAAATATGCACTAATCCACAAATTAATAGCCCATTAGTAAGAAAGTCCCTCCGCGAGAGCTTGGATTTGGATAAATCCAAGTTCGAGTTTAAGACGTCAATGATTTCCCTAATGTGTTATGCTTTTCGACGGGCTATTAGGGGGTTTTTCCTCCTACTACGTATTGGGTTCATGTTGTGTTTGTTTTTAAACGGGTTCATGTGACGTTGTGATGTAACATTAGACATAGTGGTGTTAGGCCTCTAAACGAATTTAAGGAATGTGAACCGACCCTTGTTTATGTTTGCTCGTTTAACTTAACGAAAGATTTACGAATGAATAAACGAACTGTTAACGAATGAATAATCAAACATAAAGTTATGTTAATGTTTGTTCATTTAGCAAATTGGCTTTTTCATGTTTGCTCGTTTATGTTCATAGTAACCAAACGAAATACAAATAAACGAACACTCATGAAGAACCATATAAGAATTCAAATTCAATATAAAAAAAGATCCATCACTTAAACCTTTTTACCGAACGTTTCCAGTTATGATATATTAAACATTCGTTTAATCGAATAAGAAGAAGTTAATATCCCAAAAATTCATTCTTAATGGTTAAAAGCAAGAAACTTACTAATTAATGAAATCAAAAGCAAGCAGGCTAAATTAACTTGGGAGGCAGAAAATAGGTTGGATGAAAACTTTTGAAAATGAAAAATATTTTAGGTTTTGAGTTAAAAGAATTAGCTATACTGAATTTATTTTTTGAAGTTATTGATATATATATATATATATATATATAGTAAGAGAAAAATGAATATTTGTTATGCACCCAACTTGGGTGAAAACCCCCTCACATACTAATATTTTTTGAATAAATGCTTGCCCCCATGATTTTTATAGTTTAGAAAAAAGTATGTGAGGGGTTTTTCACCCAACTTAGGTGCCTAACAGCCTCATATTCCCTTCCATTTTATAATAAATGAACATAATGTTTAGGGATATATGATGAAACATTTATTTATTAATCAACAAACGAGGGCTATCTCCATGTTTGTTCATTTAACTAAACGAACGAACTTCCCGCCAACTGGCACATGAAATGTTCGGTGAACGTTCAGTTGGTTTTACAACCCTAAGTGGTGTTGTGCACCAAATTAGATCTAACATAACAAGTTATATATAAGTTGTTAAAGAGACGAACCTGTTTTAAAGACACGAACCCGTTAGGTTAAAATCGAACACAACATGATAACTACCATGTCATTTTTTCCATATATAAACATGACACAATTTTTAACAGGTTACACGATAAAACCCATTAAGAAATTTGTTAATGTATATTTAAATAGGTCAATTTGGGTTTTAACATGTTCCTAACGGGTTAACGGGTTTTAACAGATCAATTTGTGTCGTAACATATTTCATAACGGGTCTTAACATGTGACACGATAAGACATGAATTTTTATAGTGTCAGTTCTTCCAAACACGAAGACTCACGAAAACTGTTAACTTCGATCATGTCATGTCCTGTAAATAGGTTTCGGGTTAAAAATATTATCATCTCTTTAAACACTATGTAACATGTATCTTGCAAGAGAAAAGAAGCTTGAAGACACATTATATCTTGAATCATGACATGTAAATAACCTAGACAACAATTGATCGCGTTGAAGTTGTTATTTTGTGCATTCGGATTAAATATTCAAGGGGATTCCCTTTCAACATATGGTAAAATGACTACAATTACATATACATCCCTGCAATTTGTTGTGGAGAAGAGATATATAAACCTAATTGATATATTTAAATAATAGTTAACTATATCATAATCTTCCCTAATCAGACAACATAATCATGTTACAGAATTAAGATAACATAAATTATTTTTATTAGGTTATAACACTTATTAATTAATTATAGGATAAGAGTTGTGAATCTTGAACAATAATATGGTCAGGCGAATTAATTAGTATTGCATGGGGTTTTTTTCATCTTAAAAAAAGGGTATTATTTCTTCATTGACTTTGATTTGTCGCGTTTTTTAGCTTGAGTTAAATGACAGCTCAAAATGCGTAGGAAGCTCTGTATAATAAAAAGGTTATATCCTTCTGTTAACCGGCCTGTCGCTTAGTTAATGAATTCGTCTATTGTTATTCCATTATTTTGAAAAGCAGAGCAGATAAATTGCTAACACCCTTAATTTTGATGCACCCATGTTGGTTTCGAATCCTGGCGATTTTTTAAAGAGTTTGCTCTTTCATGTATAGATAGGTATAACATTGTTAAGGCTCATCACCATATTTACATGTCGTAGGATTTGAACCCATAACCTCCTGATAAGAAACCACAAAGTGAACAACTTACTAACCATTATTCCATTATTTTGACTAATAAAGGTCAACACGAGTCTTCTCAAATAATAAATTTGGGTTTTATCCAACAAATTGAAGAATAATTTTGATATGCTTAAACTAATATGAAAGCGTGGTTCATGAAGCTAATTATTAATTAGTTTTATCATTGGGTTGATAACATAATGGCACACGAAGCCTTTCAATACGGTTTATTCTTTGGAAGACTCGGGTTCAAGACAGGAGGAGGCCAGAGTTTTACTTCTATTAATTGTCGCCTTTGGGCAGATTTATAGAGAGTTTGTCCTCCTATAAATTATTAGGCATGAGAACTCTCTAGCATGAACCCGGTTAAGATAATATAGTGTAGACCTCTCGTTATGATGTTTGTTTTGAAAATAATTAACATTTAGTTTTGAACATATACGACCTTTAGTTTAATTATTATCACTGGTTATTTTTGTTAAAATTAGCTTGTCGCATGAACTAGTTGTAATTGGAGCTTTTGGTGGTGTATATGTTTAACAAAAGGATTAAGATATCCCAAAGATAATGTTAACTTTTATTAGATTGGATTTTGACCATTATATTAAAATCAAATGTTAAAATTTAAAAATAATTTTTAATCATTTTTTTTAATTTTAATTTAAGAGTCAAAATTCTTTCAACTTTATTAGTAAAAGAGGATTTTCATGTCTACCAAAATACATGGAGCCGCCTTCACTTAACAATATTTCTTCTGCGCCACGACCTCTTATCTCATACACCCACCGGCCACCACCATCGAAACATTCTATTCTTCGCATTTCTTTAGATGCCTCTCCTAAGTCCACGTGACCACATTTGTCTCGATGTTGCAATTGCCTAAAATTTATTAGACATTGTGACGTTTATAAGATGCCTTGAAAAGTAGTAGCAGAGCCAGGATTTCTAGTTTGTGGTCGTCAAATTGTTTTCATGATATATACAAGTATGATATTAAGCTACAAATTTAAATTACATCAGTCTAGGATTGCCAATTACCATTAAACTAAATAAATATATAAAAATAGTACTAAAACTATAGAATTTTATAAACATTATGGGGTTATTATGACCAGCTTTGACCACCACATATAACTCCACTACCCTTGATTATCACATAACTCCATAACTATTGAAAAATGTGATTATGTGACATATCTAACTACCATCATTGTATGTAGGCGTAAGGTACTAGGGTGGGCTAGGTAGAAGTGTTACTCCAATTTATAACGGATGTGACATGATTACGAAATATATGCGATACACACACCCTATCTTAGAGCATTCACAATGAAAATTTTTTCAAAAGCTCTTTATGAAAGATTAATTCATAAAAAACTTTTGGTCTAATGGATCAAGTCTTTAAAAAACTTAAAATCCTTTAAAAAGAAATAAATTAGATAAGAAAGAGAGTGTAATGACTTGAGGAAAAATAAGTCATTGACAAAAAGTTTTTACTTCCAATGAGTAAAAAGCTTTTAATTTGAATCAAATGTTTGATAGAATAGTAAAAAGCTTTTGGAAAAAGCTCACCATTAGAGATGCTCTTACTTGACATTAGGGATGAGCAAAAGATGCGTTGATTTGCGCCCGACCCGTAACCAGCCCGAACCGACCCGCCCGAAGCCCTAACGGGTCGGGTCATGTTTTTAGTGCTTTCGTGGTCACGGGTCGGGTGAAGGCAAAAACCGAAAAATTGTGAAAGAAACCCGTGACCCGTTCGAACCCGACCCGAACCTTCACGGGCCGGGTCACTGGTCACATTTTCATGCTTCGCGGGTCGCGGATCGGGCCGGGTCGGGCCAAGTTTCGACCCGTACACATCCCTACTTGACATATAATATTTACACTATGAAATGCCAACGTCTATATGTTTCTTAACCATCACCACATCCCTCTCACAGTTTCACCTATTAACACCAAACATATAATATTTACACTATGAAATGCCAACGTCTATATGTTTCTTAACCATCACCACATCCCTCTCACAGTTTCACCTATTAACACCAAACATATAATATTTACACTATGAAATGTCAATGTCTAAAAGAAACTTTTATAGCTATCCACATAAGTTTTATGCAAATGTTTTATCCATATGCATGTAACATCTATTCATTGTCTCTTTAAGTTTAACGCTCGAGTTCATATAATTAAGCCGCTAAGTTTAACGAGTTCACATTCAAGATCATTGTTTTTCGATCAAAAAAAAAAGCCATTTAAACGCTGCAATTAATTAACCAGGAAAAGACCAGAAACTGGTTGGAATTAACCTATAAAATAAATCTGTGAAAAATGGATGTGAAATATATATAGATGGAAAAACGCGTAGAAAGAAGCTGTAAATGGTGCAAAAAACAAGTTGTAAGCTAAGCTGTGAAAGAGTGTTGAAATTAAAATACGACTCGGTAATAGCTAGTAGAGTAGTAGTAATGCCCAAAACCGATAGTGTTACCCGTTCAGATAGTGTTACCCATTCGGCCATTCCTAAGTTACATGGCCATTATTTATAATTATAATCATTTATATTATATATATCAATAAACATAATCATCCATTTCATCATTCTTCATCTCTCCCTAACACTATAAAATATTTCACTGTGTATGAAATAATTGTAAGCATAGTATGGAGATGCTATAACTATACAAAGAATTGAACATCTATTATACTATGTTATAATCGAATAAAATCATTTTATTATTTAAAGGGTCATCGTGCAATGGGCGGTGCAAACCCCAAGAGAAGCAGAATATTTTTACAGCCGTACAGATGCTTTTAACCACAAAATGTAAACGCGTAAAGCTATTAAATAAATAACTTTTGAGTTTTGCTAGTATAACAAATTCTGTTAAACAACTGATTAGGAGCTAGACAAAAAATAAAAATAAAAATTAGGAGCTAGATAAAAAATGGCGTAATGGTTTTGAAATTCGTGTGACTTTTAGGTTTGAGGTTCAAATCTCATTTCAGCCAATTTTAAAATATAGGTGTCCCTATATGATGATTTGGCCTAGGTTTTTCTAGTTTCAGGTTTGAGATGTCAGAATTTACCCCTATTAATCGTCGTGCTTTTGGTTGGATTAGTAGGGGGCTTTTCCGTCCAATGGGTATTTGAAATAGATATTTCCGCTTTGAGGGAGCAGTCTAAAACAGATACGGTTAAAATAACGTATGCTAAATCTCTCGCTGTCGAATCGCGACACAAAACTTCAAGCGAAATTCACCTTAAAAAAAAGATAAAACATGATACCATACATTACAAACATACAATAAAAAGATTATTCAGCCCATTAACCAGCTAAACTTAATCATGTATCTATATACACCGAATAAATATGATCGTTGTGTTAACTCGTTACACACAATCGTTTTCATTAGAATACTCATTGAATGCATTGAAAAGTAATACTGTAATTCAATAAAGCCGAATTTAAAGGTTTTAGACTGTCGCATTACACATGTACATTTCCAGTATTATATATGATATATCCTATATTTAACAATTGGGTTGATATATTACACATGTACATTTCCAGTATTATATATGATGTATCCTATATTTAACAATTGGGTTAATATATAGCTCAATGGTAAGGAATTCCCTCCATAATTAAAAGCTTCAATTTGGGGAGATTCAAGTTCAAGTTTTAGAAAGCAAGATATTTTTACAATATGTTGTTGTGCCTTTGGGTAGACTATCAAGGAGTTTTTCCTCCTATTAGATGTTGGGTGAGCAGACTCTCTAGCGTGGACTCTCTGGTTGTGATATTTAATCCGTACCTTTAAAAAAGATATATATATATATATCTATCATAATGTAAATAAATTTAAATATGTAGTGGCTCTTGTAGTCGATTAGTATTAATATTAACTGAAATTTAACAAATTTAATTCATAAATGTATTTCATGACCAAATAACAATGTTCGAAATGCTTTTACATATCATGTTTTGCGTCAGTCTTTATATATACACATGTCTAAAATTTACCTTAACATAAAAAAAGACTTTATAGCATAATTAACTGTGAATGATAAAAACTAAGTATCATTCACTAATTATTACTTATATGTTCAAAAAAAATGATTATTACATATATAATAAATATATATTTTTTAAACTTATATATTTTTGTAACATAGAACACTAATCAGGGTCTATAACCTGATTGGTCTTGTGGGATATTTTCCATGAAAATTAAAAGATCAAATATAAGCTTAATGTTTTTTTTTTAATTAAGAAAAGTTTATGATTATTTTATGAAGATATAAAGTTTGTATATGGGAGACTATAGTTTAATTTTTGTAACATTGTTTAGATTTTAAACAAAAGTAACTCTTTTTTTTTTCAAGGTACGCAAGTTTAACTAGTAAATTTAAAACTGATCCATCGGTTCAATTGATTTCAACAACGAATTGAAAGTAGTTTAATTATCTGTATCTATACTTCTATATCCATATCTATCTATATCTATATTATTATATAAAGCAAACTAGTCCATTCTCTTTAAGTAATTAAGACTTTAAAATGACCATATTATCCCTTTTCTTTATTCACTAATTTAAACATATTCACCTATATACTTATAATACCCTTAATGAAATAACTTACAACATAGATCCTCCAACCCTTAAATAACCATATTAACCTCTCTTAAATCAATTAATTTACATTCACCACCACTGCCACCACCGGCACACCATCGTCGCTACCACAATCACCACTGCATCGTGCGGGCACCTGTCTAATATAAAAGAAACAATCTTATAACATTGGTTATGGGCATGTGAGGAGATCCTCCAACCCTTAAATAACCATATTAACCCTTTTTAAATCAATTAATTTACATTCACTACCACGCCACCACCACTGCCACCGCCGACACACCATCACCATTACCATCACCGACGCAGCATGCGAGCACCCGTCGCTACCACCACTATCTTATGACATTGGTTATGGGCATGTGAGGAGACTTAAACTCACTTCATGGTGACATATGGCGGCTTTCTAACTTTATTAAACAAAATAGAATGTCAAACTTAATCCACGATGAGGCCTCCCATCATTTCCTACCAACCTAAACTAAGATCGCATATTGTCAAGATAGTTGGATTTAAGTAACTAATTTTTAGTTCTGTGTGAGTGAGCTTCAATTCTAATTTACAATCACAACTTATTACTCGTAGTAAATTGGACATGCCCACGAAACTACAATCTCAACCTACATTTCATCAAGCCAATCAGGCATTTTCAAGCTACTCTATCTCAATACTAATCTAAATCGATTTGTATTCCACATAAAAAACAGTGGCGGCTTGAAAGTTCAAATGTCTTTGCCGAGACAGGTAAAAAGAGATGTCCTTAGATCTTAGCGAATTTAAATATATATATATATATAAGCAATTGAGATTTTATAACAATAATAAAATCATTTTATTTAATATATGTTTTGTCAAAAATGTGTCCAGGTTGGAGGTCGGGTTTGCTCCTCTCCTCTCTCCGGGCCTCCCCTGCACTGTTGCACATATGATTCGTCCTACTAATGGGTTGGAATTTGCCTGTATTATAAATATTATTTTATGACTAGCAATTCATTAATTAATAATTAATGAAGTCAATCCTCACTTAACATTCTTCTACCTCATCATCATGGGTATAAATATAGGTTCTATTACTCCTTAAACTCTCAATCATTTCAAAATCTTTTTTCTGATCATCATCTAACCTTCAAGAAAAGAAGATGGAGTCTTTTAGTAACTTTTTTGAGAATGAATGGCACAATTTGAGCAAAATGATCTATGGCGATGAAAATTCGACCGAACAGTTTTACAAACAAGGGCTAATGTCAAGTCCATGTGATATTGGGTTTAACTTCGAAACTCCTAACACTTTCATGTGTGCTAGTGATGATTCGAGCAATGCTGACTCATTCGTTGATCGTGAACCTTTTGTCGGTGTCTCTGGGCATTGTAATCCTAATTTTTACCATTTTTTCTCCCAAGAAAATAGTATTTGTAGCAGCGAAGTTGCTCAAATAACAACAATACCCAATCTCGTCAATAGTGATGCTACTGACGATACTAGTTCACTTTCGTACCCATATCATGAGAATTTGTCTTTTTTTCTTTCTAATAATGATGTTACTTCATCATCAAATGATGTGTGTGATATGTCCATCCAATATTGTATGATGGATGAGATAAACAACTCATCGCTACCAAAAACTCATGTTTTTTCTCAAGGAAGTCTCTATGTAACACACGATGTGACGGAGAAGGATATAACAACGAAGAATTCACCTGTTTCGAGCAAGGAATCACCTCTCGAGAGGAAGCTTGAAATGCACGATGCAACGGATGTTGAAGCCAACATTGGGAAAACTGATAAGAACCTCAAGAAAAGAATTCGAACCGTAAGTGTATTATTTTATGTGCAATCGTGAGAACATGAAATTTAATTGTTTATGGTCAAGAACATGTTACAACATATAAAATATTATCTCCATTGAACAAAATCTTCATGTATTTAGTATATTATATATATAGAAAAACAAGAAGAATGTGCAACCAAAGAAGAAGCAAAAGATGATCGACACAGAAGCTAAAAACGACGACAACAATGTGGAACGAAATGGGCAAAGTTCAAGTTATTGGAGCTCCAATGATGATTTAAATGAATCCCAAGAAGTGGATGTCACACTTAACCCGAATGGGAAAACAAGGGCTGGTCGAGGAGCCGCGACTGATCCTCAAAGTCTCTATGCAAGAGTAAGTACTATTGATCTCACAAATAACAAAAAGAGACAAAAAAAAAAAAAACAACCACATTGCAAGAACAAAAAATAAAATAAAATTTGAACAAATGTCAAACACATTGATGTAACGTTAATTAGTAGTTACTTTTCCTCAATTTAGCAATTAAACGTCAATGAAATTTGATGATTTTGTAGAAAAGAAGAGAAAGGATTAATGAGAGACTAAGGATCCTTCAAAACCTTGTACCAAATGGTACAAAGGTTGACATTAGCACAATGCTTGAGGAAGCAGTTGAATATGTGAAGTTCTTAAAGCTTCAAATTCAGGTACATAATTAAGATCCATTATTTTTGAAATAACTATATATATTACTCCATTGATAAATGATACTCTAGCTAACAACAAAAAATTCTTATGTTTTTCTTGCTTAGTATCTACCATCAACTAATAACTTTTTTTAATATTGTATTGATTGCAGTTGTTGAGCTCTGATGATAAATGGATGTATGCTCCCATTGCTTACAATGGAATGGACATGGGTCTTTACCAAAATATTGCCCAGACTCTATAAATCTGATCAGTATTTTTGAACTTTAGTTTATTAAGAATTTTATAACCATAGCATAGACTAAAGCGAGAAATATGAAAAATCTATAATTATGTCCATGGAATTAATTCTTTATGTACCTAGAAGATGAATGTCTCAGGATCATCACAAGATTAGTTTATAACTTAAAATGGAATTCTGATATATATCCAAAATGATACTCGTAATAATTGTCAGATGCGCGCGGGTGTACAATTTTCGATATATATATATAATGGTTGTAAATATAGATGTTAATCTTTTTGGGAACTTTAAACTCATCTCTCAGCAGACTTGTTAACAACGTCTCTAGCTAATCTCTACATCAAGTGACTAGCTAAGTTATATATGTTGTGACAAACTCTATAAAAATCACCCCATTCATAATAAGTTCATGAATTATAAGCCTTTAATTGTGATTGTAACAACACTATCGCAATGAATTATAATGGATTACGTCTTGTATATGGACATATGGTACATGAAGCTCTACATTTATCCCAATTGATATATAATAGTCGTTTGATGGTTGGGATGTAGATCGAGTCGATCTCATGCATTATCCGTACACACGTTTTTAATTTGTTTATCTAGGAAATTAGGAAAAATTTCTTGAAATGGACATTTGAGGAGGTCACTTTGCCAAATAAGTTTTTGTTCCAAAAAATTTGAAATACAAGGTAATCCGGTGGTGGTACTACCGGACTTGTTAATCCACTTCGAATCTGGTAGTGGCACAACCGGTGTCAAAATCAAATATCGAGACCGGTAGTGGGAATACCGGTCTCGTGTGCATCCGACAAAGTGTGACAGACGAGTGGTAGGAAGACAAAGGCAAGAGTCCGAGACCGGTATTCCCACTACAGGTCTCGAAGTGTATATATATTTCACGCAAACTTAAACTGAAATTTATGAACAATATTTCTACATAAACTTCAAACGAGAGCTATAGTTAACGAAACAACTTGTTGTAACTTGCAATATACTACAAATGAAGTAATTAAGTGATACAAAGTGATTTGAGGTGTTGGTGATCGGAAATATGAACGGAAAATGAAACGAGAGCTTCGTAGACGTTAATGGTAACTTGAAAACTACTTCACGAAAGCTTCTGTAACTTTAGGGAATGAGTTTGACACTGATTTGGAACTGGTTTGTGATCTTAAAATGAGAGAAAACAATGAGAATATCATGGTGAATGATGATGATGTATGTATATACATATATAATATATATATATATACACTTCGTTTAGAAGGTTGCATGTGTCTTTTGTCGTGACCTAGCCTTCGAGACCGGTAGTGGGATACCCGGTTTCGAAGTGAATTGTCAAATCACCCTACTGCTCCTGCTGCTCTTACTGTGCTCTGTGTACAACCCGCGAGACCAGTTGTGCCACTACCGGATTCGAAGTGGATTAGCGAGTCCGGTAGTGGCACTACCGGATTACCTTGTTTTACAAATTTTGTGGAACAAAAACTTATTTGACAAAGTGACCTCCTCAAATGCTCATTTCAAGAAATTTTTCAGGAAATTCGTTCTCAATTGTATGATTTGCGCCATAAGTACGTCAAATGTAACATTTGTGTAGTCAACAGGCTCACATGACCATTCTTAAAGACTAAGTGAAAAGAGAATAGGTGATCACCAATATAGATAGGTGAAATTGTTAAAGATGACATGGTGAAAAGGTGGGCGATGCTTAGATAGGTGAAAGCTTTCACTTACTTCACATTCTATTTTTTTTAAAGGTTTTTATTGTTGTTTTATTTTGATTGGCTATTTGTTTTATCAAATTTGAATAATGCGTCGTACACATGATAAGTGAATGGTTAAAGAGAAAACAAAAGGTGAAAGAAATGAGAAGGTGGACTTGACATGGCAAGCAAAAGTGTAGGGGAAATAGGTGAATGGTTACGAAATACCATATATATCATGTTAAATTGTTTTTCTAAAAATGATGGATTTTTTTGTATGAGTTTAGTTTGTGAAGGTCCGACAATGAATTTCTCTAGAGAGCATGTTGCACATGATAAATCTTTTGGTAGCAAAACTTTATTTGTCTCGCACCATTTTGCTATGAGGATTACCTAAAACCGTCATGTAATATGTAGAATGTATCTTTATCTTTTAACTAAACTTTTTTTTTTTGGTTATGCGCCATATATGATTCATAGGATTGATTTTAGCGCAAGATAACCCATTTCTTCACCATTTTTGTGTGCAATAATTTGAAGACATACAATATATTCATCGATATCTTCTTTAATTGAAAATCATTTTTTAAAATATCTTTGAGATTTGTAATTTTTTTTGCTTTTACTAAAATATAATGCAAAATTGATTATTAGTTAAGTACTCGAAGTTAGGTTTATATAGGCTCATTCGGGGCCTTTGATAAGATTACTAATATCAAATATGGTGTTAACAAGTCATTCTGTTGAAGAGAACTTGAAGAAAAATTTGAGAGCTCGAAGTTAGGTTTATATAGGCTCATCCAGAGCCTTTGATAAGATTACTAATATCAAATATGATGTCAACGAGTCATTCTGCTAATTATAATTTGGAGAAAAATTTCATACCTTCAAAAATAGTGTGTTTCTTATCACTATCAATCAAACAATTATTGTCAAAAGTGACTTTGTTAGAGCTAATTGACATGTTTCTCAAGAAAATGATAATTAAAATGCAATGAAACTAATATAAATTGAAGTAGTTAAACTAAATATCAACATGCCAAACACGTCATTTAGCTTTTACGTATGTTGATTTCTAATTGATGCTAAAGTATATTAGAATTATCTCTTCGTGATTTCATAATTATTGTTTTTTGATTTTCAAAATGAGTAATAGATCATATCGTACCTTGCATTAAGCATCAATTATCTCATGTATACTTCAAAATCTTTTTTTTTTTTAACAATTAGCCGGTATTCAATATCATAAGGCACCTTATAATATACAAGTAATAGTTAATCCCTGCAGTACTTTAAACTACGAAATGTAGACCATGAACCATTACAGTTAAGGAGAAAATCCTATAAATTTGTCACTTCAAATAGTAGAAGACCTATAAGAAAAAATTAAGATACATTTACCCGTTAACGTCATTTGCCTAATATCATTTAAATGATGAAATTGTTAAGTTAACTTGTATGGTGTATTGGTGTACCAAATGCAAAGCTTAGTTCGGGCTTGAGGATCACAAGTAGTTCACAACTTTCATGTTTTTTTTCAATGATGTAGATTTATGTAGTTTGGAAATATTAAATTTATTTTATATCTGACAACATAATTACTATTGCCTGTCTAATTATTTTTTAAACTCCACCACTAAAAGCATCTCCAATAGTGTGTATGTAAAAGTTTTTTTTTTTTTCTTTTAAAGATTTTTGAGGTTTTCATTCAAAAAAAAAAAAAGACAAAAAGCTTTTTAAAGCTCCAAGTCGAATATAATACATTAAATTAGTATAAAAATAAGTTTAATACATAAGTTATAGATTGATAAAAATTGAGCTTTTCATTAACTCTTTCATTTAAAGTATTTTATTTTAATTAAATTTAAGCTTTCAAATTTCTTTCAAAATTTTATTGGAGAATAGTTTTTTTTTATAAAGCCTCTTACACACTCTTATATCATTAAAAAGAAGTTTGGGCTTTAACTTGGAAAATGTCTCTGCTTGTCACTTTTTACTTTATCGAGGATCGAACAAAAAAAAGTCCTATTTTGGGATAAAAAAAAACCCCAGCTAAACCAACTATGTTGGGTCTACCATCAAGTTGCCAGTCATTTTTTCTTTTTAATTTCATTTCGAGTTTTTATATTTAGTCATATTAATTATATGGATTTTCCAACTTATTTTTAATTTTCTATATATACTAAAAAAAAAACTTCTCTCCTGTATACCTAAATCTATTTTATATAGTTTTGTTTAGGGATGAGCATTTGGACCAAAACCCGTGACCTGACCCGGAACCGGCCCTAACCGGCCCGCTTGAAACACTAACTTACCGGGTTGCGGGTCACGTTTTTAGTACATTCGCAGGTCACGGGTTGGACAGTTTGGGCCGGGCGAGGTCGGGTGAAGCCAAAAAACCAAAAAATTGTTAAGGAAACCCGTAACCCGCCCGTGACCCGTCCGAACCCGACCCAACCCGAACCTTCACGGACTGGGTCACGGTTCCATTTTTCATGCTTTCGCGGGTCGTGGATCGGGCCGGGTTTCGACCCGTGCACATCCCTAGTTTTGTCTATATATTTAACATCTGGATTCTCTTTTCCTTTTTATACTTTTTTCTCACTAAGCAGCATAATCATCACCATATCTATAATTTTTTCGTTTATCAAGAAAAAGAACATGGGATCAAGAAAGAAAGTGATGATGGTAGCGGATATGGAAGAGGTGATGGTAGTGATGGTGATGTAGGTGGCTTGCTACACCGCGGATAATCTCGACACAACCAAAGTGTACAAGATCGTACTCTGTTAACCAAAGGAAAAAGAAAAAAAATCAACAAAAATCTTCCATAACTTCTCTCTTCGGTATCTTCTTCGTTGTTCATCAAATTGATCTGAAAATTGTCAGGTTGTACTCACGATCGTACTCTGAAGAAAATCATGTTTTCAATTTTCTGATAGGACAAGTTTTAGTGACGGTTAACTTTTCCAGTGAGCTGTTGAGTTTTCCGGCCAATGTCATAATCGATTTTTGTTAGCTAAGGGTTGTGCAGATTGAGAAACTGAGAACTTTGATCCAAATTTTAAGTCATAACTCGAAGAAACAACAAAGCTATCGTAAGTTTAATTTTTCCAGCGAGATTCAAAATTTTTCGACGAGTTTCAATTGGATTAATTTATGGTCAGGGTTTGTTTGCAGTTTGATTCTGAGCGTTTTGGTGTTAATCTCGTTTTTTATTTTGATATAAAGAAGAAATAATCTGGATTATAAGTTTTCCTGCAAGGTGGTTACATTTCCGGCCGCCGAGTTGTTCTTCATCTTTTTTGCAAATCAAAGATTCTTGCCCAAAAATTATAATCACAATTGAAGATTTGTATCATAAAGTTGAATGCTTTGGACTGCGAGTTGTGTTTTTTGGATCTGGGTGTTCAAGAAAAGGATGTTATTCATATAAAGATTTGATTTTGAAATCTGGGTTTGTGGTTTTTATTGGCTTTGATTTATATATATGTATATCTATATCTATAATTAAAAAGATAGGGTTAGGTGGAGTGCTAATGTACACATGACTGCCAAGTAAGTGTTTTACCTGCTACATGTCATGTCTCGGCCGGTAAAATCCCAACATAGTTAGTTTAGCCGGTTTTTACTCCAAAATATGACACTTTTTTGTTGAGACCCCAATAAAGTAAAAAGTGACAAGTTGAAATACTTTCCAAGCTAAAAGGCCAAGAAGTTTTTACACACCATTTAAATGCATCCCTTAAGTTGTTTTTAACTTGAGGAGTCAAGTTGAAAACACCTTAACTATTAGATTTTATTAAACAATAATATTAAAAGATCATTTTTATATCTTGATCTTAATTTTAATCCAATAGTCAAAACTTAAGAGTTTTAAGAAGGGAAATGATATTCATACAATTTATTTTAATATATGTACCACAATTGTGTATTATTGACTTACTAGCTAATTAAACTCGGGTTTAACCCGAGTCATCTAATTGAAAACTTTACAAATAGAAATACATAATTATCTATATTATTTGTTCATACACCCTTTGTTTAAAAAACTCCAATGATAACACTTTGTTTAGATATTGAAAATATAGGGTTAAAAGAGTAACATATAAAAACATGAATTTAGTTAAACCTTATTAATAGAGAGATGACATCACATTAACAAAATTAGTATATATCAAGGATTCATGTAATAAAATATTAAGAAGCCATGTAAGCAAAAGATGATGTTATAACAATTAATAAGAGATATGATAAGTTATATAGTTTGTACGTAGTGATATATTTATCAAAAATGATGTACAAATATCCGTTCCTTTTAAGAACGAAGCGCGTAACAAAAGTAGTTACCCGACCACCCACTATTAGCGGCGACGTCGCCGCAAATAGTGGGCCCCCTCTGTCAGTCAACGTCTGTAAGTAGACCGAATCACGTGGGTGTGGACCCCACTATTAGCGGCGACGTCGCCGCAAATAGTGGGTCCCCCACTACCGATTGTCGATATAAACAAGGCAGCTTTCTCTTCTTTCGTTCCATTCGTCTTCTCCGTTTTACTTCTCCTCCGTAAAAACTTTTAATTTATCCAGAAAATCATTTCTTCTCCATTAGTATAACTCACAAATCCGGCCATCTATCCCCTCATCATCGTTATCAACGTTCTTTTTTACACGACCTACCTTTTCCGGCCTCCCGGAGTCCATTTTCAGGCGTTTTTTTAGCGGCGACATTTTTCCGGCGATTATATTTTCCGGCGTACCAGTTTTGTAGGAAACCTATTTTCCACCACTGATATACGGGAAAACAGATTTGAAAGTTTTCCGGTTTACTCCGGCGATATCGTTTTCCGGCGACTAATTTTTTTTCCGGCCAGCCATCCGTTATTTGTTCTACTCTTTTTTCCAGTAAACCATTTTTCAGACGAGCTAACACTCATTTACCTTTTAAATACTTGTTTCTATTTTAATATATAATAATGTTATCAAATATTTATTTCTTATAGAAATTATTAGTTATAGAATTGTTATATATTTTTGTTATAAAATATATGTTGAAAAAAAAAGTTAGAAAAAATATGTGTTAGAAAATACATGTTAGAAACTATTAGTTATATAAATGTTATAGTTTAATGTTATATAAAATATATGTTAGGAACAAGTGTTAGTAAATATATGTTAGAAAGTATTAGTTATAGAAATGTTATAGTATTATAGTTAGGAAATATTACTTATGTTATTATAGTTAGGAATAATATGATTTTTAGAAATTCATAAATTTTTAAGAAAACATTTGTAGTTATAATTATTGTTTATTATAGTTCAAAATATGATTCTTAGAAAACACTTTTTAGTATGATTGTAATTGTTAATATAGTTGTTATTAGGTTAGTATTAATGTTATAAACGAAGGTTTTAAAAAAAGTTGCAAAAAAGTGGTCATTTTAGGTATAATAATTTTGGAAAACAATTTTGTATTTAATATATGTTAATTTAGGTCGCACCTTTTTTATGACTTTTATGTTTGTTTATGTTATTTTATAAATTGGGACGGCTGATGTAGGTTACAATGGCTGCACTTCACGGCGGAGATGGTGGCAACGACCCTCCAAATTGGGGGTGGAATCCCGAATGGGGTTGTAGGCGTACGGGTGGTAAGTATATATTAATGTACGTTGCATATAAATATATGTTACATATGTATATATATATATATTTGTTATTTTATTTTGTTTTGCAGGTATTAGCACAGGGAGAGCTGTTGCCGCTAACAACGATCTGGAGCGCGAGTTTCAGAATTCGGGACGCCGAATCTCGCTTATGTTAAATAACGATCTTAGTAGGTGGCAGGCAATCGGGGACCACGCCAAGTGGTACAAGAGCTATTTGGAGACCTATGTCGCTACCGTCCCACATAATTACGAGTCGTGGGATCAGGTGCCGCAGCCCATCAAGGATGGACTTACTGACTGGCTTATGGTATAAAACTATCTTTTTTTACTATTTAAATACGTCATTTAAAAAATATGGTAGATGCTAACTATTACTTGGTACTATTGCAGAGACGGTTCTACTTAGAACAATATCTAGGTCACCCAGAAAATCACCCGTTACGAGAGGCCGTGACCAGGATGATTCGTCAGGATGCCCTGAAGATCTACAGGGATAAAAAAGCAAAATTCAAGAAGACTTGGTTCACTGACAAGGGTGGGTCCCAAAGGCTGGCAGAACTGGAGGGTCAACCTCCATACGGGATGCCTCCACAGGTGTGGAGTTATCTACTGGGTTACTGGACCAGCGAGCCCCGGATGATTGCTGCTCAAAGAAACACGACAAACAGGCAGCAACAAAATAATTTTGTCAGTACTCACGGTCGGCAGTCTTACGCTCAGCGTGAATGGCGTTACGCTGTAAGTTATACGTAATTATTTATATCCACGTATGTAAACATATATCTATACAGAGATACACATACAAATATATATAACTTTGATTAATGTATATACAGGAAGATAATGATGGGCGACGTGAGGAGCCGCCTGAGTTTTATTTGCGGGCCCACACGAGACGAGATGGGATGGTGCAGGACGCAGTTAGGCCCATTTATGTAAAATCTTGCACAAATCCGGAAAAAAGATATTTTATTGGTATATTTATATTAAGTATAACTAATTTTTAGTTATTATTAACTTAATTTTCATGTGCTACAGGAGCGGTTTCTTGATACCCACCAAAGACTTTCCCAAGTGCCCAATACCCCGCCTACGCAGACATATGTGGACGCTTTAAGGACCCGATCGGGACATACTCGTGTGGTTGGGCGTGTGGTTAGGGGAACACGTGGACTGAATGTTCCCCTCCCCGAGGATATAGAGCAACCCTTGCCAGCCCAGCAGTCACCGTCCTTTAACGTCAATGATATGTTCGCGCAGGGTAGCCCTTGGAGCCAGTCATCATTCGAGGCCGGACCTAGCACGTCATCATCCCATGCTGGGCCTAGCACGTCACGGGCCCCCACACAGCGGTTGGGTAGTGATAGTGATAGTGATGATGAAAGTGATTAGTTTTCCCTTTTTTTTATTGTTTGTATTCATCGTTTAACTGAAGTGTGATTTCCTTTTGTAATATATAATCATTTGTATTTTTTATGTTTTTATACATTTGTTGATAAAAAAATAATTGGAATCAACTTTAGAAAAGTATTATAAAATCAATGTATGTACAACAGAAAAGTATGAAAAATTGTTGATTGAAACTTGTTTTGGAACAACAACAACTTAAATACATAAAAAATATATACAATAAAAAAAGTATACATACAAACAACCTATATAAAACATAGACTGGCGTTAATCGTTTATTACAATAGGAGGGCCTGATGATACTCTTGGTATGTTTGCGTACAACCAATTTTGATACGCATTTTCTTGATTTGCGTACGTTAATGCTAGTCGACGTGCAGGATCGGTTGCGTGAAATTTCCATTCCGGATTCTTGTAGGCCATTGGGTAGTCGCCTGCTAATTTCACTGCAACAAAATGGGTTTCGTCGTTTATGAGAGCAATACTTATCGGTTGTTTGAATAACAGCTGATCTAAGCCGTGATGCATCGGAAATACTGTGCGGGGGTCACGTAGGCTAACGCAGTTGACTATTATACCCAGCTTATTGGCCAGGAGGATATGGAACCAAACTTTACTCATCCAATGATCTATGGGTTGGCTTCTTCCATAATAAGATGTTCGCAGCGCCGACAACATTCGGTTGCCCTCTGTTTGCCCAAACATTTGCATGTACCCATCGAGGTCAGATTCAAACTCCGCGAGCATCTGCGTACGAACCTACTCTGCACCCATCTCCTCATCTAGCCCCAAAGCTACAGCGGTAGCTCGAAATCCACAGTTACCGTCTCCTTTGACATTTTGTGCGCCTACAACGTACGACCTTAAGTACGATGGTATCTCACCTAGTACCCAAGCGTAATTTTTGGAAAGACTGGCGTTATACGGTTCCGCAACATACCCAACCCAACTGGCCGATGACTGTGCCTCTGACTTTGGATCTGACACCTGCGCCTACCTTGATTCATATATGGGTGCATTTCTAGATTGTGTACGTGGTGGCCCGAAGATGTCATCAACTAAGTTGGAATATGGTTGGGCATAGTTGAGCCAATGGTCTTGGGACGTATCGCCGAATCCATATAATTTTTGTGTCACATATGGTGTATCCCCGTCCCCGTAGGATTAAGACGGCTCCCCGAAAGTATATATATCATCAAGACCTGGATATGGGTGCATGTTTCCGAAAATGTCAGGATTATCTTTGACCCATTCTGATTCAGGGTGGGATTGATCGTCGAACAAGTTTCGTTTCTCGGGATAACGACAGGACTGGGACGGCTCGTACGTACTGTGTCTGGCGGGCTGCGCAGGTGGAGGTTTGTTCAAATCTGGCACCTTGTATTCCCTCGGTCGACTGGACTTGGATTTTCGTAGCCCAGGTGGGTTGGTGTTGAGATCGGGCACCTGGACCATTAGTAAGAATCAATTTCCTTAACCGAGGTAGTTATATATACTGTATTTATTAAATAAGACAAATATTTTTTAAGATGTATTATGTATACCTTTGGCGGCTTTTGTTTCGAGCCGACTGGTCTTCCGCGTGTGGTCTTTTGAACAAGAGGATCTTTCACTTGTGTCTTACCAGGCTTAAACATGTCTTTAATTTTTGACAACCAATGTTTCTTTTGGGCCTTGGGTTGCTGATCCAAGAAATTCGTAAGACCATCAACGACTTTATGGACATCGTCTTCTTCGTCTTCTACGCATGTCCACGGTGTTAAGTCAAGCTTTTTCCAAAACGGGTCTATGACATGAGGCTGTATACGAGTCCCTGCATTTTTTTGAGATAAATAAGTGTACGAAATTATGTGGTTTTGATGAAAAAATACAAGTAATAAATCGTACTAACCGCGCTGCATGTACTCGGCAATCTTGCAGGCACATGGTAGCCCGCAACTGGACTGAACCTTGCACCCACATTTGTTAACATGTCTTTTAAGGACTTTGTCTAAGCGTACAATTTCATCAGCCATGATGTCCAAAGCTTTAAGTGAAACCTTTCCCAACAGGTCCTTCATACAGTTGTAATTATGTTTCCCTTTCTGGGTCCCGTTGCTATACCCCAGTTGGCCCCTTATTTCTGCTTCTTGACTGATCAGGACAGAATCAACACATTGGAGGATTCTAGTAAATGTGCATTTCCCCCTCAGTTCTTCCTTCAGTAAATGGTGCTCGGCCTCCACTCTGTTTGTGGTGTGGTTTTGGTAGTTGAGGTGTTCATCGACCCAACAGGACACAAACTGCTCTCGGTATGGGGACAACCAATTATCGGTCAGGTACTTGTAGACGCCTGGAAAACCCGCAAGTTTTTCCTTTAACTCCTTCTCATTTGACTTAAACTCGTCAAAAGTCCGAGACTGATAGACTTTTTTCCACCAAACGTTAAGCCTGTCAATGTTAACATCTTTCTTCATCCGCAATGCCGGTTCACAGTGCTTGATTATGTTTTGCCATATATGGTACCTACACAGCAGTTGTTTCGCTTCCGGCATAACAACCTTCAAAGCTCTCATCAGGGCCAACTCCCTGTCAGTAAGAACGACACGAACGACAAAGCCATCAGCAAGGGTGGACTTGAGACATTGTAAAACCCATTGATAATTTGCCTCCCGCTCGTTTACGATAAACGCATACGCTAAACTGAAGGTCTTCCCCGTTGAAGTCACGCCGACGATCTCAACTAGCGGCATGTTGTAGATGTTGGTTTTGTACGTGGAGTCTATTTCAATAACCCAGGGAAATGCGCGCCATAGGGTCATTGATGTTGGATGAATGAAAAACAGGTTCTCCAAGCGTCCATTTTTGTTATTTGTGGTGAACTGGTAAAAGTACCTTTTCTCTTGCAACAGTGAAAACATAACCTGCGATTAGTTACCAAGATATAGTAAATAAGTCAATTCCAACAACGTAGTACAATAGAATATTTAATGTTTGTACCTGCATTGGAGTACGCCCTGCTTGGCCCGACCTTCTTCTCGCTTTTAGGAAGTTGGTAATGTCTCCTTTCCGAGTCAAGTTTCCTGGAAATTCAAGTTTGAGGTTTACCAGGATCTGATGTGGGTACAAACCGCGATCCGATTGGGTCCCCACAAATTCCTTTTCTTCATCCGTCATCCGTCTGGCGTATGCATTCCCTTGCAGATTGGTAGTTGGATCATGATTGTGTCCCCAATCCTTGACAGTTAACCTCCAACCACCATCACGCCCAGGGCGGCCTATTAAAGTGAAGGGACAACCTATCTTACTGGACCGTTTGGGTGGGCCAATTAACCTTGCATCGCGCGCTCCACCGTGGTGACATATAAGTGTCACTTTATTGACCACCTCTTTTGAGTTTTTGTTCGTCCGCCGTATAACTAGAACATAACCCAAATCCATTGCTGTTCTTTAAGCCCACTCCGTTAATTCTTCAAAGGAACCGAACACCTCATCAGTTTCAAAGTCCCCAGCTTCGCATTCATATTCACCGTCTGCATCAGGTTGCTCAAACACATTATCCGACACTTCAATACGTACATTTTCTGGGTCTGCCCAAATATCCTCCAAACTATCCATCTGAAACAATTCAAGTAAACATCAACCTCATTAACTATTAATGGTGTTCATACTATATATATATATATATATATATAAACAAAACGCTTGAAAAAGAAAGATACACAATACCAGCAACTACAAATACTGTTAAAGAAAGATACACAAAGTCTTGAAAAAATATATTTCTATACTCAAGAAATTTTTTTCAGAAATTTACATTTGAAAATGAATGTGATTTAGTTGGTAATATATAGTATTCGAAAATGATGGGCTGCCATCATTTTATCCTATCGAAGTATGGAAAGTATTGCTCGGTATGGCACATAATCATTCCCAAAGTCGCAGACCAGTATGGTACTGCATGATGTTACTGGACGTTGAATGACAGCCATTTGGGCGATGAAAACCAAGCGCCACGTCACCGGTATTAGCGGCGACCGCCGCTAATACCGGTGACGTGGCGCTTGGTTTTCATCGCCCAAATGGCTGTCATTCAACGTCGTCAGGCTATCGGGGGTCCCACTATTAGCGGCGACGTTGCCGCTAATACCCTGATGGGTTGACCGTTGACCTGGTGGTGTTACCCAATGCCTTTAAGAATCTTTTCGAAGTTTAACTGTGTATTTTGACTGTTTTCAGTGGAAATATAACACGCCAACTTAAAAGTCGTCTAGTTTAATTTACAATTTTCCGTGGTTCCACCACCCAATGTACATATTTGACCAGAGTCTCTAAAATCAGTGCACACAATTATTATCAAATTCACTAGAAAGAAACCGACCCCACTATCAATTTAATTATAAAAACAAAAGATAAGATTCCCCATTCTCTTTAGAAAAAAAAAACACACACACACACTATTATTATTATATAATAAAAAAAAAAATCCAAACTTTTACAGCACTCTCTCTTTTTTATTACACCCCATCATTTAAATCATCACTAAAGATTTATTATGTGATGTTGTATTAAATCTTTAATTTGAAGTGGGGGGTTTTTGTGTGTGATATAGAGATACAAAATAAATGATGTAAATATATATATATATATGTATAGATATAGATAGTACTGGAAATAATGATGGAGATGATATTAATGATTATAGTTGTAGCGTTTGGAAATTTGCATTTTGTAGCTCCTGATGCTCAAGGTTAGATATATGCTTTCTTTGCTCTTAGTCTTTCTTACTTACTTTTAATTTTAGTTTAAGGGGAAAGGTTAGGTAAAACATGCAGGACATACCTTAGGTAAAACAGGAGGGAGTTATGTAAAATTCAGGAGGGGTTTATGTAAAATTCATGGGAGGTTATGTATGTTTATCAGATTCAAAGGTTTAATCTGTAACTTCCTAAGCTTACGGATTATTTTACCTTAGTTTAATTAATAATATCTTAGTAGTCTTAGTGGAGATATGACTGTCTACATTTCGCCTCCCCATACATACCCCACCTTAGACAGGATTGAGCATTGTTGTTTGTTATTAGTAACTTTAGTCGAGGTACGACTGTTTACATCTCGCCTCCCCATACCCTACTGTTGACAGGATTGGGTATTTTGACAAGATCGAGTATTGTTGTTGTTGTTGTCGTTAGTAGTCTTAGTCTAGATATGACTGTCTACATCTCGCCTCCCCATACCCTACTGTTGACAGGATTGGGTATTGTTGTTGTCGGTAGTAGTCTTAGACTCTTAGTTGAGGTATAAGTATCTACTGTTGACCTCTCCATACCCTGCCTTTGACACGATTGAGTATTGTTGTTGTTGTCCTTAGTAGTCTTAGTCGAGGTATAACTATCTACATCTCCGCTCCCATATTGAGTATTGTTTTTGTCACTAGTCATTTAGTCGTCTTACTCGAGGTATAACTATCTACATCTCACCTCCCCATACCCCGTATGTGACAACATTGAGTGTTGTTGTTGTGTTCTTAATAGTCTTAGTCGAGTATAACTATAGGATTAAGTGTTGTTGTTCTTAGTAGTCTTAGTCGAGGTATAACTATCCACGTCTCACCTCCCCGTATCATGCTTTTGACAGGATTGAGTATTGTTGTTGTTGTCCTTACAGTTGAGGTATAGCTACCTACATTTCACCTCCGCATAGCCCACCTTTGACTAGATTGAGTATTATTGTAGTTGTCCTTAGTAATCTTAGTCGAGGTATAACTATCTACTCTCACCTCCCGATACCGTGTCTTTGACGGGATTGAGTATTGTTAGTAGTCATAGTTGAGTACTGTAGTTATTTCCCATTATCTTTTCCTTTTACTAAAAATAGGTTTTGATTGGAGTGGAAACCAATTAAGGCAAATTAATTATTGATCACTTAATTACAGTATGCTGTTGTTGTTTCTTTAACTGAAATGCTTCACTTGGTCTATGTAAATTTATATCAAATTTTTGTTTCTATTACATTACCATATGCCTTTTTATAAGTTTTAAAGTCGGTTAATTTAGAGGTGGCAGTATGACCCTGTATATTTATATATTGGTTCAATTGAGGGGATGTGCTATATAACGGGCAATGTCAAATGGGTTGAGCTAAACACTGTAACTATTATGAAAATAGGTCAGTGTTTCAACTTCATATAACATTAAAAACTCTTCATGGAAAAAAAGCTCGACTCATGGTGTAATTATAATTCTTCCAACCTCTTTTGGATAGCACTTGACAAAGCTACCTGTTTTTAGCTTACCCAACCCACTCGCCGACTTGGAGGCGGCGTTTATTATAACTTTTACTGACTGAATGAAATATGTACATATATCTGAAGGGGATGCACTCTTTGATTTAAGAAGTACACTTAAGGCTTCACCTGATCAACTTACAGACTGGAACCAGAATCAAGTTAATCCATGTACTTGGTCTAAAGTTAGCTGTGATGCCGATAACAATGTTTTCTCTGTGTAAGTCACCCTGTGGTAAATTTTATATTGCTTTAAGTCTCTCTAGTCTGATTCTAATTTAATGTTGATTTTCAGGTCTATGTCATTCATGGGATTTACTGGAACATTGTCACCAAGAATACGAGTACTGTCAAAGCTTACCATACTGTATGTACAGGAGCATCACACCATTGTAATTATATGATTATATTGCTCCAAAACAAAACATATATATCTCAGTTTATCATCTATACTTATAATGCGTTTAGACACTACTTGCACTTTTAGATTGGAAATGACATATGAGCCCACAGTTCTTATGTTACTTAGCTTCTCCACTTGTTTTATACCATTTAACAAAGCTTTGCTGTTAAAAGAACAATTTGAATTTTTTTAACCCAGACTGTTTTCATTCATATAATTATATGTGTGAAAAGTGACAAAAAGCGTGTTTTGAACAATAAGCTTAGATGGAATATATGTCAAAGAAACTAGCAGCATAGTTAACTTTCTTTGAAAATGTTTCTCCTAACACACAAAAGAAGAATGACATATGATGGTTTCTGCCCTTCAGTTCATTACAGGGGAATCAAATAACAGGCGGCATACCAGAAGAGTATGGGAACTTGACTAGCTTGACAATGTTGGATTTGGAAAGCAATCGTTTAACTGGGCAGATACCATCTTCACTTGGAAATCTAAAAAATCTTCAGTTTTTGTAAGTAATGGTTCGTTTGCATACATATTAACATTAGCATGTCATTTGATAATTCTTACTTGATTATAATATGGGTTCCTTTATAATTTTTTTAATGAAGGATCTTAAGCCAAAACAATCTCGAAGGGCCCATCCCAGACTCACTTTCAAGTCTGCAAAATTTGACTAGCATGTAAGTGAAGAATCTCGGGAGATGGCAAATTCAATTCATTTATGTATGGATTGGTCGATTTGAGCTATGTTTAATCTCCAACAGAGCTCAAATCAAAAGCTAGAAAGGGAACATGGGTCAATCATGTTGAATGCCATTCATAGTTTATATTAATAGTGCACAACTGCACACAACCTCTTAGATCAGTTAAACTAATATTTTAGATTATTATTGTATTATAGATCTTATCGTATTCATAGCGAACATACTAATCATATGTAAAAGAAATTCAAAATTTTGGAGTAAAAAGTGTTTGCTGGTCATCTAAACCTACTAAAAAGTTGACCTGTTACCCAACTTTTTGCCATCTCAATGGGAGATGAACATATATAACTCGATAAATTAGTGATTCTTAATTTTCCGGTCTCATTGTAACTTTTTTAGTGCAGTTTACTTGGTTTCAACAATCTCAGTGGTCAAATTCCAGATCAGTTATTTCAGGTCTCTAAATTCAAGTAAGTAGATTTTGTTTTAACGCGATATCTCTTAAGTCTTAACATTACTAGTTCAATTTGTTTGACCTTGACAGCTTTTTACAGTTTCACAGGGAATGGATTGAACTGTGGCTTTAATAATACCCGTTCTTGCACATCTAGTTCTGGAGGTAATTTTATTTAAGTCTCCATTGTAATGTTAATTTCAGGTAGCAATTTGGTCCCATTTACTAATGAATAAGTGGGGTTGAGGTTGTGTAGCATTAAATATCAAATGGATCAACTTAATAAGTTAAATCAATAAGAAAATCATTAATAGTTACCCAAGTGGTTATTTAAATGCATAACAATCTTATAAATTAATTATTTAATATGTTAGATTGTTTTTGTGATGATATTGTCTTTTTCTTTTAAAAGCCTAACTAATAAGGAACTCAGTAATAGTTACAAAGTGGTTAATAAAATGCATAAAATGTTATATGTTAGATTATTGTTGTGCTAATACTGTCTTTTCTTTTGTGTCATAGTTATTGCAGTAGTTGTCCGTAAAAATCTATAAATTTGGACAAAAAGTGTTATGGGTCAACCTGAGATGCCTTATCTGTACTGATAATTTACGTTGCCTAAGATCCCACCTGTTTAGTTTGTTACCCCTACGACTCTACATTCTTTATGATGACTCTGAAATTTGGCTAACATATGACCGTATAAATGTATTATGTGATAGATGCTTCAAAGAAATCAAAGACAGGGCTGATAGTTGGGGTTATTGCTGGAGTTGTCGTTCTTCTTTTGCTTGGATGCTTGATGCTGTTTTTGTGGAGAGCTAGGCACAAAGGTTACAAGCGAGAGGTCTTTGTTGATGTTGCAGGTAACCTCAAATAGCTTGCACTTTAGAAACTGTTGACAAAACCCACACTGCAATATGTCTTTTTGTTGAGTGTTATGGGGTACTTTTACCGCTTCTCTTATTCATTGAAGGTATTTTAGAGATCCCTTGTTATTTTGGTCATGTGTTGCACACATGATAATTTTCATCTGGACCATACACCACACAAGTCCTCATACCATCCACACAGACCAAATGCCATATCTTCAAGCTATCACCATCACTTCTTATGTACTTTTCTGTACAGTGTGAATTTTGGTCCATTAATTATGAATGAATAATTTGGGTTTTGCTAATATGAAACAGATGAAATCATTAAATCTAGCTAATAATATAATGGGTCAAATAAAATATATGCGCTAAAATGCAACTGGTCAAATGGGCCGAACACTTCATAGTTCTTTTGAAAAGTGTAATTGTATTGCATAAAACCTCTTATGGTCTTATGGCAAACAAGTCGATTGTTTTTGTAACAACATAGTTTTAGTCAATTATATTCAACTCTTTAGTTTTTACCAAACAAATGAACAATTATTTGTATGCCCACCCAATCCGACCTAATCCACATGACCCATTCTTAGATGTACCAAGGTGTTTTGAGTTTGGCCTAGTACTCAACCCCCTTCCCCACCCCATTGTCCCACCTCTAGTTTTACAGTTATATATGTACTTTTCATTTTGACTACTGCTAGAAACTGCTAGGAGCTTTTTTATATCCTGTTGTGGAAATGCTTTTTGCTAAAAAATAATTCAGTATAAAATGGAGCTGAAACATATACTTTTTTTCTAAATGAGTTTAGCAATTTGCATAATAGATAAAGTGTGTCACTACATTTCAGCACATGTAATATGACATCATCAGGTATTTCTAGCTCTTAGGTTTTTGTATTGCCCCTTTGAATTTTGATATGGATTATTTATGTCTTATCTTTTAGTTACTTGTGTTTGGACCTTTAGGGGAAGTTGACCGAAGAATTGCATTTGGTCAGCTCAAGCGTTTTGCATGGAGAGAGCTGCAGCTTGCTACAGATAACTTCAATGAGAGAAACGTTCTTGGACAAGGAGGTTTCGGGAAGGTTTATAAAGGAGTTTTAGGAGACAATACAAAAGTTGCTGTGAAACGGTTAACTGATTACGAAAGTCCGGGTGGGGATGCAGCATTCCAACGTGAAGTCGAGATGATAAGTGTGGCTGTGCATAGGAATCTTTTACGTCTCATTGGCTTTTGCACCACACCTACTGAACGTTTGTTGGTGTATCCCTACATGCAGAACTTAAGTGTTGCCTATCGGTTACGAGGTATTTGTTATTGTATTGCATGGTGAATACATTCAGCACTTTTAAAGAGCCTATCTATAAAGTTTACAATCAAATAACGGATGCTGTCACCTACTTTAGGATTTTACCTATAGACGCTGGTAGTGTCGGTCAATTTCTATGTTAGAGAATATACTCTTGAACTCAAGTTTGAGGGTCCGTATGATAAGTTCTCATCAGATATGAACCTAGTTACTTGATTAAGGGACATGTGGGTCACTTATTTTAAACATAATAACCATGACACAGGCCCCATGTTAAGTTCCAAAGTATGTTTCGTAAGTAGAAATCGAGTAAAGTCAAGTTCTTGAGTCTTGACTTCTTTCTAGTTCAATTTACTCTTTAACTAGATAACTTTGATGTGAAGTTGATGGTTCATTTATAAAAATATATAAATTTTTTCATTTTTAAGACAATTTATATGGAATATCCATAAGTTGCAGTAACAATCAAAATTCCATATCTGAGCATTACGGGAAAACAATTTCTTATCCGAAAGACCTCAAAGCTGACCAATTACACAAATGTTTTATCATCAACCCAAAATTTTCAAATTTTGACAAGACAAATCAAGGTCCCCACAAACAAAATGAAGAGACCAGCACTCTAACACAGTAGCCTCCATGATTCCTGGCTAATGACCAATCACACTAATGAACATCCACCAATATGGTTTCTAGTGGGCGTTGCTGCATTGGGAACACATATCCATAGAAGGGCTAAATCGGTTATTTAGTATTTACAGGGATGGAGGTTTGTCAGTGTTGTAACAGACATATATAACATTTTGTTATAATAAAATGCAAATATAGTTTTTATTCCTAGGTTTTTTGGACTGTTTCTTTGTTTTCTTCTGTAGAGTTTACCTGTGTTGGTTCTAGTTGATTAAGGTCACTTGATCCATTGACAGAAACTACTCCAGTTTTCAAAAGAATCTCATCATGGCCATCAATGTATCGCAACGATATCCAATTCTGCCATGAGCAGGGTATGGGGGTATTGAAAGAACTTCAAATGGCACCCAATTATCTTTCTTTTGTTTATTCCAATTTCGATGTACAAACTCTTCAAAAAAACAATTGTAAGATGATAGAGCTTAACTGCCTCTAGAGCTGTAAAATGACAAATACTCCGCTAAATTTATCAAATATCTCTTAGCAATCCATCTTAAGTTGAATACCTTTTAGAAGATTGAAGGGAATCTTTTGTCATCTTATAACCCTAGATTTGGCAACAGCTTCAAATTTAAAGGATATATTGTCATTTTACATTTTCCAACAAGTTTTCTTCCAGAATTGGTTCTTGGGTGGTCCAATGAAAACTTTTGAATACTTAAGTGGCCTATGCATACATTATCCTTTTTATCTGTTGATTCATTAAACAATCTGTTGTGCCAAGCACTCTGATTATTGTTATTTCAACAGCAAGCATACATCTGAAATTAGCTTGTTTCTGTTTCAAATAGTTATCATATTAATCAAATATCATATAAATACATGTATACCGAGCATGAAAACCCCCATGCTGTGATATTCTTATTCTATTCCACAAGAATAATGGTCTCTTGGACTATAATAATTTTGCAGAACTTAAACCTGGAGAGGCTGTTCTGGATTGGGTTACAAGGAAGCGGGTAGCTTTAGGCACTGCTCGTGGACTGGAATATCTTCATGAACATTGCAATCCTAAAATTATCCACAGGGATGTTAAGGCAGCTAATGTATTGCTCGATGAAGATTTTGAAGCCGTCGTAGGTGACTTTGGATTGGCAAAGTTGGTTGATGTTAGAAAAACTAATGTGACAACTCAAGTTCGGGGGACAATGGGTCATATAGCTCCAGAATATCTGTCTACCGGAAAGTCATCAGAAAGAACAGATATTTTTGGCTATGGGATCATGCTTCTAGAAATAGTAACTGGACAACGGGCCATAGATTTTTCACGACTTGAAGAAGAAGATGATGTGTTGTTGCTTGACCATGTAAGATTCGATTTTCTTGGTTGAAATCTGGGTGGCTCATGAGGTTGGGTATTGGCCATTGGGTCATATTGAGTATCTTTGTTGCAGGTCACGTTGGGTTGGGTTGATCCAAAAGACTTTTTGACCAAATTTGTGAACTGCTAATAAAAAGTTAGTGTGATTGCAATAATTTAACAATTTCAATATTTATATCACTTTTTAGAATGCAATGATTTAGGTTTTATGCATTAAACTTACATATTGGGCCACTTTTGACCCGTTTGCCTGTTTAACTCATTTTCTATCTTGCTATGTTGTGATATATTACACTCATTTGACTAGGAGTCTAGGATCACTTGAATTGACACATCTATTCATAGGCCATATAGTGTTTATTATGAGGTGACAATTTCAAACTGTCTATATGAAAAACAGCCAACTTGCAGTTAGATTTGACACATTTTGACCCGCAAAGATGGCCAAAAAGGCTAGTGGTGAGATTGGCCAAAGCATTTAACTGGGATTAGGTCAAAACAGTCGACTTTCATGCATGGGTTAAAATGGGTGGGGTGGGTTGACCACTAACACCTGTTAGGAAAGTAGTACACATTTCAATACTTGTTTAGCAACTCATTTTGCTGTTATGTATGTATATTATTAATGCATTCGTCCCATTACAAATCATACAACCTAAATTGATGTTTGGGTTGAAGGTGTCACATTTACCAGTCGTACTATCTTAATACCTCTAGCGTTTATACTGATTGATTCTTTTTTGTACGGTTAAAGGTCAAAAAACTAGAAAGGGAAAAGAGGTTGGATGCTATTGTTGACCGCAATCTAAATAAGAACTACGACATGCAAGAAGTGGAGATGATGATTAAGGTAGCATTATTGTGTACCCAAGGGTCTCCAGAGGACCGACCAGCAATGTCAGAGGTAGTGCGAATGCTGGAAGGAGAAGGCCTTGCAGAACGGTGGGAAGAATGGCAAAATGTTGAAGTTAATCGTAGGCATGAGTATGATCGGTTACAAAGAAGATTTGACTGGGGAGAAGACTCGATTTATAATCAAGATGCTATAGAGCTATCTGGTGGAAGATGAAGTTCGATCACCATTTGGTAAATACATGCTCTTTTCTTGTATTTGTTTGAAAACTTATTTTGTTGTGTGTGTATGTTGTGATTATGCATAGAGATTAGATACAAAGGATTGTAAATTTGCATTATGATGAATATTATAGTCTTCCTGTGACCTTGGGCCCGCAACTTGAGTCACCTTGGGATTAATCTTCATTAGTGTCGACTGGGGTTCCTAGAAAATTGATGTTCTTAATTTCTTATGAAAATTCACTGAATCAGGGTACGTAAGAAGATGGTAAAATGAATTTCGATGAAAACACTTGTATGTAACCTGTAACAAATTAGAATGGGCTATGTTCTGGGGAGAATCTCATCTTTGTGGCTTGAAGAGGGAAGGTCAAGTAAGTTGGAACAAAACGATCATCCATATAAACTGAAGAGTTCAAGACCTACTCAATGGGTAGAGTGGTTTTCAATTGCAAATTTGATCTCGTTTTGTTACACATTCAAGTTTTAACCCAATGTTTCTACTTTTGGAATGCAATTTACCTTGTGAGTTTAGCTGAGGGTAAAGTCGAAAATGTATATCGTATATCTGTATCGAGTACGAGATTCTTTTAACTATATCTGTGTTCTTAAGTGTGTAAGCTCTTAGTAAATTTTGACACTCGGTTTACTGTAAAAGATATGGATTTTGATGTTTGTTGTTTCTTTTTCTTGTAGTTAATTCTATATGTTATTCAGTCTTGCTCTCTTATAGATATCAATGCTTCTTACATCTTTATGTATATGGTTCTTGTTTGTAGCAAACAAGTGAAGAGTCCTTCAGATTTATCTGTTGATTAGTTTTTTCTTTCTATTTAAGCCAAGTTGTGTTGTGCCATAACTGCAACACAACTACACAAGATAAACGCATATTGTATACGTCCACAAACATAAGAATCAACTTGTTACTGATGTATCCTGTACATAAAACGTTGATAACAAAGGGTTCCCACTCGTTTACCCTAAAGGGTATACGTCCATGAGTGCTGCTAACCACACGGTCCACACCTAGTGAGGTGCTGCCACAACCACTATTTTTTCCGTTCTCTACCTTGAAATATATTCCATGTACACATTATATTTGATGGCAAAGTCAGGGTACACATTTTTTGACTTATTGAAGGGATTATACTAGATAAACCTCGAGAAATATTTGACCGAGCTATAATTTCAAAACCTCCAGAAATATAATTTCTTTGAAACTTTAAACAGGCACCGTGACATAAAAATTTTATAGAAATATGAGAACATTGATAAAATAAAATCAAATCAGTTCATCTTCAAACACAAAATATACTAAGGTAACATTATATCAAACACTTAAGAAAATTTATCCTTGTTATGAACAGTTACTTAGTTATCAAAACGGCCATTTGAAGGAATAGAATTAAGGAAATAATTTCTTTTCCGGGGCATCAAACAAACATATTCTTTTTCTAATAAATTGTTAACTAGAAGGATATCCGTACAATGCGGCGACGACGGTGACGATGGATGGGGGTGGCGACGGTGATAGGTGGCTGGTGGCGGTGTGACCATTAATGTAAAAGTAATTTATATAAAAAGAGGTAATGTAGCAATTTTAAGGGTTGAGTGATATATGTTGTAAATAATTTCATAACTAAGTATAATAGGTATATTATGTGAAAATATTTAAATTAGTGGATAAAGGATATGGATAGTTTGGTTAGATAGGGTTCAAAAATATTTTAGGGGTATTTTGGTTATATATAGTATGTAGGTTTAGAAAGTGTTGAAAATTTAAGGTATTTTGGGTTTTTTAAAGATAGAAAGTTTAAAAGGGAAAATGTAGTTTGTTTTATAAAGAAGTATAGATAGGGTTTTGTTTTAGACATTAAATTTTTTTTTTTTTTTTTTAAAGGTGGGGATTATTTGCTCGCATCAGGGGATCCAACTTACGTTATCTTAACCGGGTCCGCTAGAAAGCCCCCTCACCCTCAATACCTAGTAGGAGGAGAAACTCTCAATTAAACCTCCCGAAGGAACGACATTTAATTGGGATAAAAACTCTGCCACCTCTACAGGACTCAAACCTGCTTCACTAGATGACTTTATTGTGAAATTCCTTCAAATGTCTTTCCCATGTCTCGAACTCGAGACCTCCAACATGTAAAGTTGGTGTTCAACCAATAAGTTATCTTTGAAATGTGTTAAACTTACACAATATTATTTTTCATGAAAAAATCTAATAAAATGTAATTAGATTTTAAGTCTGGCCTAATAGGTAAATACCTCTCATGCCCTCTAACTAATCTTTATAATAAATAAAAAGACAATTGTCTTTCTAAAGTATTTCTAGAAATAATATGATGTGGCAAGCCTACATTTTTTTTTTTTTAAAATCTTTATTATAATTATGATGTCATAAATAATTTACAATATTTTTTAATTAAAAATAGCTTACTAAATGCTTATTTAAAGTTTATAATTTTTTATTACAAACAAAGAAATTTTTTTTATATAGTATAATATCTTTTTTATGTTTTGTTAATGCAATAGGTATTTTAATTTGTAAATTATTGTATTATTCAATTTACTATCTCCATATCGATTTATAATATATTTATAACAAAAATTAAATGCAGACTTTTTAGTTTTATAATTTTTATTAAAAGGCCCGGATTGAACCCGGTTAAATCCGCTAGTCCTTAAACAATTATAAATTGATCTACGTCTTTTAAAGATTACAAATGCAACCTTAATAGATTATTTAGAGATATTTTGTATCTTATTAGAAGATACAATAATGTTGTAAGTTGTAACTATTGCATAATTGTAAAATCACAAGCCATTTTGATAGGTATTTTTTGAGATAAAAATAAGTATTATCTACGAGTATATTTATGATGATTTCTTTAATGTAAATTATTTTCTCATTTTCATTTACGTCTAATTTCTTCAAATTAGTGGCTAGAAACACACCTACTTCGAATCATGTGATGTGGTAGGTAAGTGATGTGAAAAATTATAAACAAGTTAATTTTGGAATTCTTATATAACATGTCAAGTTTTTATATTAACTATAAAAAAGAAATTCCCTTTTTAATGATCCATCTGAATCAGTGTTCAATATATACTGTAATAAATTGAGTTGTCCCTTCTACTGCAGTCCAACAAAATGGGTGATGATAATTCAACATTCAATTTGCCTAGAGTAAAGCTTGGAAATCAGGGCCTTGAGGTCATATTTTCAAATCCATCTTTTTTTTATTTAATAACTTTTATCTCATGCTTTTTATCAAGTTGGCTGCATTAAATCATCCCATTTTAACCTAAACCCGTGGAAGTTTACATTTTATCGATCGGTTTGGAATCGACCACTAGAATACTAGTTTTTCCGTTATGTTTTCATAGTGGGGTTTTACACCATTGTGTATGTGTATACCCACTAGTCATACGCTCGCGCGATGAGACGGTATGGTGACGGCGGCGGCGGTAGCAGTGTGATTATTAATTTCTCATAAAAAATAATTAATGTAAAAGGGTAGTGTAGTTATTTAAGAGTTAAAGACCGATGTTGAAAATTAAGTCATTAAGTAGATTATAAGTATTTTAAGTAAATATGGAGTGAACTTGAAAAAATGGAGTGAACTAAATACTCTATAATGTAGTTTATATATAGATTTAGATATAGATAATCGTGTTCATTGAATGGACTTAATTTTTCAAGCAGTATGTGGATGCGCCACGTATACTAGAGTACTTACAATGTTAAAATTTGAAACTTAAATTATCTACAATGAAATTCTAGGTAATCAATCTGGAAGGGGATTCCCTCAAGTTTCCCCAATTTGAAGTTGGGATGATCTTGACCTTTGATTGAAAATCAAAGACCTTTGATTGAAAATCAAAGGCCAAGATTTAAAGTTAATGATTGAATCTTAGCCCTTGATTTTCAATCAAGGGTCAACTCAAGTTGGGGGAACTTGAGGGAATCCTCATCCAATCAATCCATCCTTAATTAATCAACTGCGAAAATGATTATACTTAGCGTTTCATGGATTTCAATGACCTTATGGCGTGGTTAAAAACTGAAAATTTAAATACATGGAAAAGAAATTTCATGAATACATCGAAAGTTTTGAAAGTATCTAAAAGATGTTCACTAATATTGCAAAAGTTGTGTCAAGTATTTTTGAAGTAGTTCATTAGTGACGACCGAGGTTCTTAGAAACTTGAGGTCACTGTGAAGTTTCACTTAATCAAAAGATTGGGTACATAACAAGATCGTAGACGAATTTGATGAAAACACTTGTATATATAACCAGTAACAATCTAGAATGGGATATGTTCTAAGATGAATCTCATCGTTTTTGTTTGAAATGGGAAGGTCAAGAACTAAGTTGGAACAACTAGATCATCTATATAAATGGAAGAGTTCAAAACCTACTAAATGTGTAGAGTGGGTTTCAATTGCATTTTTAATCTCGTTTTATTACGCATTCAAGTTTCAATTGACCTTAAGAGTTGATGGTAATCATTTTCAGCATAAAGGCGGAAATGTATATCTTATTTCTGTATGTAGGGACTAGCTAGGGAGTACCAAATTCTTTCAACTATTTATGTGTTTTAAGTTGTGTAAGCTGTTAGTAAATTTTGATACTCTGTTCACTGTAAAAGAGATGGATTTCCAAATTGATGTTTGTTGTTTTATGTTTCTTTTTCTTTTGGTTAATTTATGTTTTATTCAGTCTTGCTTATTCATAGATATCGACATTTTCTTACATCTTTGTGGATACGCTGTTGTTGTTTAGCAAACCGGTGAAGAATCCTTTAGATATCAACACTTCTTTGTGTATGTGGCTAGAGCTATGAAGAATTAACTTTTCAACCTTTGATCTATATTACCTTTTACGGCCTTTTGTTCCCCTGATATTCTTTTGAGGAATTAAAGCGAAAGAATTGATTTTATCTTAAGTTTATAACATTATCCCTTGATTTTGTAATAATAACTTAATAAGATAATAAGATGTTTGAGTAGGCGTAGACCTGATTATTTACAGATAGAATGACTAAAAATATATTTATTTTGAACAGGCTAGAGATAGGAGATGGTTCATAAAATGGAAATAGAAGTCTCACAGTAGAAAAAAATGAAACACTACGTAAATAACCAGTTTGGTTGTACCTGATATGAAACTGTTATCTTATCTGGATTAAATGACCCTTTATTAATTAAACAAATGTAAGCAGTCTGTTTATCGAAATGTTAAAGCGCAAATCTACACGTTCCCTAATCATAAGACCTTTGTTTGTCCGAATATTAATAGTAATTTTTTGATTTGTTCTTTGGTTTTATTTTCGGATGCGTAGGTATCAAGATTAGGCTATGGCTGCATGGGGCTTACCGGTGCCTATAATATTCCTCTCCCTGTGGAAGAAGGCATCAAAGTGCTCAAGGGAGTTTACAATAGAGGAATTACATTCTTTGATACTGCTGATATATACGGGGCAGACCATGCTAATGAGATACTCGTAGGAAAGGTATTTGAGTTAATTGTGAAAGGATCTTTTTTACTAAAATGTAACGAAAACACTGACAGTTTAGTC
Source organism: Erigeron canadensis (assembly GCF_010389155.1). NCBI lineage: Eukaryota > Viridiplantae > Streptophyta > Magnoliopsida > Asterales > Asteraceae > Erigeron > Erigeron canadensis. Next base: position 7,102,484 of record NC_057767.1, on the reverse strand, counting down.
CTGACTACATATGAACTCTGGAAATATAGCTCTTTTGGAACTCTATTTTGGAAGGCTATCATCAAGCCTTCCTGTATGATGTTTTCTTAGTTGAAGTTTCAACTGCTAAACTGCTTTGTCTTATGTTAATCTGTGGAACTGGAGGGAAATTTACGTAAGTAGTAAAAATGGAATATGTAATAAGATAGTTTGAATCCTATGATATTGAATACAGTTTATAGTTGGCACACCCTTGTCGATTATTATCCTTTCCTCGATCCATCCAGAATTTTACCCTTAGTTATGTTTGCAAATATTCTTTAGTCGCAACAACATAAGGTCACTCAACCCATAGTTTGCCTTGTATAGGATACTTATGCTATGGTAATATATTTTCGTAAAAAAGGCAAATGGTAAAATTTTTATCCTTCTTCCTTTTAACATCTTTTAGCATTTTTTGTGTGTTTTTTGATTAAAGTGGAATGGTGCAGGTATTAAGGGAATTACCTAGAGAAAAGATCCAATTGGCCACAAAATTTGGTTTTTTCAAGTTTGACCCCACCAAGATTACAGTTAAAGGAACTCCTGAATATGCCCGTTCGTGCTGTGAAGGTAGCCTAAAGCGGTTGGGTGTGGACTACATTGATCTCTATTACATACATCGAATTGACACTACTGTTCCCATCGAGGACACTGTATGGTCACTTTCCTATTCCGTATATTTGAATTTTTTTTATGGGCAATTGCATAAAAATCTAACCAAATTCGGTCTGATATATGTATGGATAACCTACTTACTTTAGGTCCGAAATAACCATCAAAGTTTTACAAATTTTCATTGAATTTTCTTATGGGCAATTGCATAAAAATCTAACCAAATTCGGTCTGATATTTATGGATAACCTACTTACTTTAGGTCTAAAATAACCACCACTTCATTGTTTTTGAATGGTTACCGAGTCAGATTCTTAGATCAAAATTTCTGAAAATTAGTCACATTATTTCAAATTTATATAACTTTGATGGTTTTTTGTTGCCGAACAAGTTATTTACCAAAATTAGAACTTGGACTAAATTTTGTTTTTTATGCAACTAGTCTCTTGCTTAAATGATTAAGTTTCTTGATTACTGTAACTTTCCTTGATAAAATGGTGATAGATATTACTTCAAACAAGAGTATTGTACCAAATTTTCTGTATGGACATAAGAGTTTCCTTTATAAACAGATGGAAGAGCTCAAAAAGATGGTGGGCGAGGGTAAAATAAAGTACATTGGATTATCTGAAGCTAACGCAGACACGATTAGGAGAGCACACGCAGTTCACCCGATTACTGCTTTACAAATAGAATATTCCCTTTGGACTCGGGAGATCGAGGAAGAACTGATTCCACTTTGCAGGTGTATTTCTATCCATATTTAATCTATATACATTTTTTTATGATACGAGTTAACTGTGTTTAGCATTTCAGTATTTCTCAAAAGTTTGTTCTTGTTACAAGGGAACTTGGAATAGGCATAGTTCCATATAGTCCCGTGGGACGTGGATTTTTCGGGGGCAAAGCAGTCAGAGAAAGCCTTCCTGAAAATAGTGTGCTGGTATTTGATCAACTACTCCTCTCTAGTTCTCTGTATTATGTTTCTAGCACCCATTTTAGGTGTGGCAAAGCAACACAGGTCTAATTGTTTTCAGTTAAAAAGAGTAAGCTGTGGTATGGCTAATATCGTTTGCAATTTTGTCCAAATTTTTTACATTAATATAAAGACTTAAAATTTCATGTTTACTAACAAAAGATACGTCATTTCAAGTAATGGAATGGGTCAGGACTCAAAAGGTTTCATGCATCAACTAAGCGGTACCAAAGATGTCCCTATCATCTAACCAACCATAATTCCTTGGTTCCAGTCCTTATAACGACGTGTGTGAGTATTTTTCAGTCCAAGAAAAGAAAGCAAAAACGGACACTTTAGGTGACTTTCAACTGGGTTGACCCGCATTATTTTTTTAGCTGATTTTGTTTAACGCATTTGACCCATTAGAGATACCATACGACATGACCTGACCTGAATCGACTATTTGTGAATAACATCACCACCTCTAGTTTTGTAATAACAAGCTTCCCCTTCCAGGGATCACATCCTAGGTTTACTGGAGAAAACTTTACCAAGAACAAGATCATTTATGATCGAGTAGAAGCATTGGCAGAAAAACATGGATGTACTCCTATTCAGCTCGCTCTTGCATGGGTTCTCCATCAAGGAAATGATGTAGTACCAATTCCTGGTAAGTTTGATATGGTAAAAGATGTCAAAAAACATCAGAAGTACCAGTTCTTGTCCACAAGGTTATAACTTATAGTTGTAATTATGCTTTTGTATGAGAGAAATAACGAGTTTCTTGTTTGGGCCTAGGTACGACCAAAATTAAGAATCTTGATGAGAATATTGGTTCACTAAAAGTGAAACTGACAAAAGAAGATGTAGAAGAGATTCGTAATGCAGTGCCTGTTGATGAAGTTGCTGGTTGTAAAACTAGTGAAGCTCTTCTACGTGTCTCGTGGAAATTTGCAAACACACCACCCAAAACCAGCAGCTGATCATCTTCATGTAAAGACTATACTGTTTTCAGTTATGTTTTATGAGGATTTTGAGTTCTTGCAGCATAAAATGATTTTATCCAAGTGTATCCTACATTGTGGAATGTGGAATATGGCGATTTGTGTCCAAGAACATTCCTCAGTCTGGAATTTATTTGAATGCGAATTGTGTATTATTATGTCATTTTACTGTCAAGTGTCAACTATGAATGTGCAACAATGCTGGCGGAATGTGGCAAGTTGGAGCACCTTTTGAGGAAGGGATAAGTATCATGGAATGTAACAAACTTTGGATGAATGTCTATTGTAAGAAATAACTAAAGTTGTGTGTATTGTATGTAAACAACTTTAAAATATGTTTATTGTATGTAAGAAAACATACGTGGCAACCATATAGAGGTGCCACTTGTCTGATTTTAATTGGTTGAATACATTTTTCTTACATACAATAAACATTATTTTCGAGTTATTTACATATAATACACACAACTTTAGTTATTTCCTATTATAGACATTCGTTCAAAGTTTGTTACATTTCAAGATACTTATCCCTTTGAGGAACAGGAAATGAGCTAGTTTGCTAAACTGGTTATACATTAACTGTAACACCCCAAGAATTATAAGGTAAAAGAAATTAACCCCTTTTTATAGTTTTAACATTAAATCAATTTCCTAGTATTTCATTTTTGAATGTGGAGTTAATTTTGTTGGAACTTTAACGGATAGCGGGTAAAATACCCACAAATTAAGAGATGAGTCGTGGCAAGCCAGGAAGGTGCCAGCCAACTCTCTTTGAATTGAGTCATAATCCACTATTACTCTTTTCTTCCCCCATCATTTTCTTCATGCAATCTTCTCAATTTCATTACAAAATCAGAGTCTAATTCTCTCTAATTCAAAAAGGGAAATCATCCACAATAATCATCACCATCAAGTAGTCTTTATTCAAGATTTGAAAGTTAGGGTTTGAGAGGTGTGTGTGTGGTGACCGAACTTCAAGAGGAAAAAGGGGAAAAGGAAGAATTTTCCAATTAAGTCTTGAATTTGCTTTTGTTGTAAGGTATTGATTTCCCCTAACCTAACTTTTATATTTCTTTTTGGAATTAGGGTTCATAGAGTGAACCAATTTGGGGATTTTTAATAGAAAATTTTATCATGGTGATTTCTCCCCAATTCCTTAGATAACCTAGTTTGTCATTGAGTTATGTGTTAACTTTGACTATGAAAATGATAAATTCATGTGATAATTTTAGTTTTTGAGAAAAGATGAGTTTTGACTAGATATGGATTTGTTGATGAAAGTGGTGGGTTGAACTACTTGGTGTTATTGTTAAAGAAAATGGGACTCAATGACAAATGGGTTGGGTTTTGGGGTGTAAGAAGGCTAGTGATTAAGAATGACTAGGTTGAGCTAGTCAAGTGTGAATATAAGCTTATACTTTGTATGTTGATCATAGGTTGAAGTTGCTTGTGCTTTACCCTTTATTTGAGTTATTGTGCGAGTGCGAAGAAGGTGAGTATATTTGCATTCTTTTATGTTTATGTTGTTGTCCATGTGTGGAAAGACCACCATGTTGAAGTTGATGTCCATGTGTGGAAAGACCACCATGTTGAAGTTGATGTCCATGTGTGGAAAGACCACCATGTTGAAGTTATTGTCCATGTGTTGAAAGACCACCATGTTGAAGTTATTGTCCATGTGTGGAAAGACCACCATGTTAAAGTTGTGAAAATATATGTGTTTAGGGTGCAAGGTGAGCAAGTAAATATAACATGACGATGATATAGGTTACTTGTGATAGTCCTTGTACTTTGCCCTCCTTCGTAATCGTAATTGTATGCAAGTGTATTCACTAAGTCTTTGCTTATATTTTAGTTGTTTACACTCTTATAGGTAGTTTGAGAAGAAGGAACTAGTGTTGTTGATTGAAGGAAATTGATTTAGAGCTTGAAGTAATCCTTGGAAGTTTTTGAAGGTATTTAGGTCATCCTGGGATGGATGACAATCTTTTGGTGTAGATACTTAGTTGTCCCTCTCCTTTGGCTCATTGTACATTTTGTTTTGGAGTCATGTTTCTGTAACATTTCTGTAAATGCTCAAGTTGTAAAGTTTTGGAAGCTGGAAATGTCGAATTTGGGTGATAATGGTGCCAAAACGGGTAAATGACCCGTTAGGGTCGACCTTTGATTTATGAAACAAACTATGTTGTAATTGTGTTTGAAATGTGTCTATGAAGTCGTTATAAATCTCTGAAAAATGTCTTTCAGCTGTGGTTAGAAATTTGATGGTTACGATTTGTTCATGGTTGAAATGAGTTTTAGGTTTGCTGTCAGGTGGTCCACTGCGGCGCAGTGGGGGTGACTTTGCCCACTGCGGCGTAGTGGAATCCCACGGATACAATTTCAGTTCTTCCCACTGCGGCGCAGTGGGAGATGTGTCGTACCCACTGCAGCGCAGTGGGGCTTGTTCAAGTTCTGGCCGAGGATATCCACTGCGGCGCAGTGGGGTGTCCTCGACCCACTGAAATATAAAAAGAAAAAAAAATTTATTGTTTTCGGTTTATCGATTCAGGTCCTTTCATTAACCCAATTAGTGTTTGCGGATCAAAATGACTCTTTTCACTCGGTTTTTGATTGCGGATTTTCAAAAACCTATTCTGGATAGGTTTGAGATCAGAGACCTCCCTCTTAAACCGTAACAGTAAAGTCGTTTGTTTTATTTTCACACTTTGCATATTGCTAATTACAACAAGTCCTGGTATGTTTCTGTTCTTCCTTAAGGTCCACACGGTAGTTTGAATGACCTCGTCCAACCAGATTTTGTCAACAACTTTGAGAGGTTTCTGTTCCCCGCCTTCTTCGATCATGGAAACAAATCAACAACTAGTAAAATATCTGTGCGTAGCTGGGTTTTTTATTTTTTTTATTTTCTTAACCTAACTTCACATTAGACAACTTAAAAATAATACCATATAAATCAAATCAACATAAATTAATCATAATAGTAAAGGAAACAAAAAGGGAGTTGATATGCTGAAGGAAAATTTTTATTCATACAAGAAATTTTATCTATAAAGACAATAATATCCTTATATTGTTTAAGTAATCAAAGTTATATGGGTTTTACGTCGACCAAAGTCACCAGAGTCCATACTCATTCCGAAGAAACCGAACGACCAGAATATTCGTAATCTCTTTTGTTTGATTTTGGTGAAATCTGCCAAGCGTCTCCCAGTCTCTCACCAGCATTGCCATTACGCTACACCATTGCCATTACGCTACGAATTCCTCCGATGCCATGTTGGAAGTAACAATGACCACTAGTTTTTGAATAATTTAATGCGAGAAAAAAGGAACGTGTAACTAATTCTCGAGTTTGTCGAGTTGCTTTATATGTTTGCAAAGACATGACTAGGAATTCATTATCATCAAACTACCTAAACCAGTCGTCTTGAAGCTTTATAGTTCGGAAAATGTTTCACATTTTATAATAATGCACACGAATAAATATAAATCTATATACATAGGTTGATAGGCACATATACAAATTTATACACATACAGACACATATGTATTATGAGTTACGACCAGGAGAAAACGAAATGTTCCCGTGATGGTGGTGGAGTAAACATCCATATTTGAAAGCGAAAATCTTTTAAATAAATGAAATATGATTTGAGAGGTATTATTGTCTATTACTCACATTTTCCTTGTGCGTATAAAATTTATTTTTGGGCAAATAAGCCTCCAAACAAAAAGTAAAAATTCATTCCTTCCTATCTTCACCTGTCACATCTGCCATGTGAACGTCATCAGTCCCTTCTTCATCTTTCACGTCTTCAATCTTTACATCTTGATCCTTCACATCTTCTTGTGTAAAGTAGTTGTTATTGCAATTGCAAAGGTTGTTGATAAATACCCTCCTGGCCTCCCCGTTGAAGTTCATCCATCGTTATTTCCTTATCTTCGGTTATAGCCTGTGGCAATTCAAAGGCATCTAAAACACAATGGTTATCATGGGAGTGAAGATTACCAAACGTTGGCACCATTGTTTGGCCTACATTTGCGGTCACACCATTGTAGTTCTTTAGGGAATTGGGATGATCATCGTAATATTTAGGGACTGTATATCTACGCAAAATTAGGTGTCAAATTATAGCCATCAACTTCGATCCCTAAGACGACTGTTACTCCGACCAATTTACCAATGAAGAATTCCTCTATTCATTGGGGATCACCAGCACCATGTAAGTTAGAAAATGATATATTTACAACAATTTATATCATATATAGTGAATAATGTCATCAACCGTTGTTGGACTTTTGTCTTGTAAGAACATATCATTAAATGACCACTTAAAGAACTCCATATAGATAAATGTACTATCAGCAGAGGATATATATTGATTCTGTAATCATGTATAATCTCAACTAATACATTTTTAATCTCATATGTTCTTAACATGAAAACGTATTGGAATTATAATGTTTCAGTTAACGTTTGTGTATATTACATGTTGTAAATTTAAAGTAAAAGGCAACTATAAACTAACCTCTTCCTTAGTCATGATAAGCAACTCTTCCACGGTGCATCTTAAAAGCTTTGCGGCACCAGTGTTAAAAAGAACACAATTCATTCGCTCCGTCTTGTCGATTACTTCTATCACCAACTTGTATCTAAATTGAAATGAATACAAATTAGGCTAAAGAAAAAATCACTATAGTATTTGCAACTTACGCTTGATGTGGGTTCATAACATTCTGTTGACAATTTTCGCAGTAATAATGTACTGTTTTGAATTCTACTTTCTTATGACATACAGTGTATTGTATGAATTTCCAGTCGTTGTAGTTAATTCTATAACAATGCTCATAAGTAAAGATATCGACGTTGACCAAACAAATTATACGGATAAAATAAAAACATAAAGATAGAAAAAAAATGCATGACTACTGTAAAAATTGGAAAAACTTTTCATAATTCAAATTGTAATGTAACATAATTGGTATAAAAGTGATATTTTTAGAAACTTAAGAAATTTACATAAACTATAATGTTACATGTGATGTATAAAGTGTATTAATGTAAATAAAAATAATATAAAGTGATACATAAAATGAGATCTTGATTGAGTGTGATGTATAGCGATAAATTCTCATATATATATATATATATATATATATATTCAGTGAACGATGTGTACTTGCTTTAATAACCATAAAATAAATAACTTGGCTATTTTGTTAATATGTAATTTATTAATTATTTTAATTTTTAATTGCTGACTCATTAAGCTGTACATCGTAAAATTTATATATACACAATTTATCAAGTTGATTAATGGACGCATGTTTGATATAAATATTTCATAACTTCCATAAATATGGTATGAAGGTGAAGATTTAATGGTATCATGTTTCACAATTAATTTGACAGCACATGGTTAAATATAACATGGTTAAATATGTCATAACATAACATTAATAGAAGACAATTGTTTATTAAATCAAGATGATAAGAAGTCACATTTACATCGAATAATTCGAAACAAAAAACACTTACCCAAAAAACTAATACCGAAAACATAACATTAATAGAAGACAATTGTTTATTAAATACTTAAAAAGATGACAATAGTACTTTTCATTATAGCTCAGTTGTTGAGCACCAGCTTTACATGCTGAAGGTTTCAAGTCCGAGACATGGGAAGGACATTTGAAGGAATTTCACAAAAAAAAGTCCCAGTGAAATAGGTTTGAGTCCTACAGAGGGGCAGAGTTTTACCGCAATTAAAAGTCGTGCCTTCGGACGATTTAATTGAGAGTTTCTCCTCTTGTTAGGTATTGAGGGTGAGGGGACTCTCTAGCGCGGATCCGATTAAGACAACGTAAGCTATATCGCCTGTTGCGAGCAAATGATCCACACCTTTCAAAAAAAAAATGACAAGAAGTCACCTTTATATATCATTTACTTCAGCTTTTGGGTTTAGTTATGCTACTATCTATGTTTTCGATATTAGTTTTCTAGGTAATAGTTTTCTCTTTTGAATTATATAAACATTTATTCCTCATCTTCCACGAAAACTTGGTTCATCCGGTTTTCAGTTTTGACTCTGACTTGATCAAACTTGCTTCGTTTGATCCTCGGCATTGGAATGTCATCCTCCACATAAAAAATGTCTTATATAGCATATAAAACACGAGTATTAAAATTTGTAAAACCAAAATGAGGATTAAATATGAAAGTCAAAGAATTACCAACTTAAGATGACCAAAGATGATCTTCATTGCGAAGATTTACATCCAATACAATGAAATCATCGATGATTGGAAATTCATCCTCAACTTCAAAATTCGCCTATATAGCATGTATAAATAAACTTGTAATATACATTGAATCAAAATGGGGAGTAAATTTTGTGGTTATATTACTTACTTGGTTAGCATCGTCTTCAATTGGGTGGATGATATCATCCAATACCAAAAAATCATCCAAGATAGGAAATTCATCATCAACATCAAGGCCCAAGTCGTCATCACCATCGTAGCCGAGATCATCAATTTGTTCATCTCCGAATTGTCTATGACGATGACCTCATCCCATTTCCAATTCCTCAAATTATCTTCTTGTTTTTTTTTTCTTTTTTCCAATGGTGTTGTTGGTTGAGTGTGTATCATTTGATTGCTGATGTAAAACTATTTTTCTTTTGAGTATGGATAATATGGTGAATCTCATGAGTTAATTGGTAAAAAATAAAATAGGGATGTGAGTTTATATAGGTGAGGTTTATGTAGATTGGTGTACCTTATTGGAGAGAAATTGATATGAAATGTGAAATTTAAAATTTAAAGTTTTATAATTTACTCACTTTGTTACTGAAACTTACATAGATAGGTTTGAATTGTTAAAATGAGATAGAGGTCATGACATAAATTTGTTAACAATATATGTAATAAAGTCCACTCATGTAAGAGGAGATAAGATCGAAATTCAAAGCTTTGAATTTAGCCAATTAGTTTAATGTATGAGTTTTAAGCACATGGAATTTTAAGTGTAACTAACAATGAGATTATGTGCACATTAAAAGGTTGAATTTCAATGGTTACGATTGAAACAAAAAGTGATCGGGTGGCCCTTTTTTTCTTTCGACTAAGTGCACCGGCAACAAAAATTATATACAATATCAAAAGTGGGCATAGTACTGAGCTTCCACCATGTGCTTCCAAATAATCACAGTCGTGGCTCGTGGAGCAACTTACAAATATGTGTTAGGCAGTTGGTTTGGACATCACATAAAGGACGCTTCTTAATGCCGTTTTACATTTTCAAAAACTTAATTATTTAACATTAATAACCACATTCCTATCACCATCACCGCTATCCACCACCGCCACCACGGTTGTCGTCGTTCGGCTCTGCCACTACTGTCGCATTGCATATGTATCCCTTAATATACAACAATAAACAATCTATTAAATTTGGTATGTGAAGTGATTATTGTAGCTAACAATCAATCATTAGATGCCACTATCTTTTTATGATTCCGTTAACATAATTGTATCACAATCGGCCTGGTGATTTCTAAAAAAAATAAGAGGATAAATGAAGTAGCAAAAGAATAATGTGTTTCAGCACCCTAATATATCAATAAATCATTTAAGGATCGAGAAATAGCAGATGAAAATATATTTGGTTAAATATACATCTGGATAGCATGCAAAGAGTTCCTGATGAGACGATAAACATTGTTATTTAACTTCTTATCATAGGTTATCATGTCAAATAAGAAGAATCATGTACAAAGTTAAAAAAAATGTAAGTAATACACATCAATATTTTAATTTAACAGCCAATCATATACATCAGTAAAAATACACTCATCATCCAGCTACTAAACCCAATATTTTACGCTGCAGGATGGTTATAGTGATTAAACGCAATATTTTTCGTTATTTTTTCGTTTTTTTGGGAATCTATCTCCATCTAAAAGCACACAGATGACATAATTTTAAACTTGAAGGTGCTAAATGCTAAAAAGTAAACAACCAACCCCCTCTTTTCCTCTTCTATATTCTGAGTACATACATTCCAAAATCAAAATCATTCGCCCCCCCCTGCACCACCGTGATGGCTTCTACAACGGAGCAACCACCACCGAAAAAGCGCCGGCCGTCACAAACCCCACCACCACCGTCACCACCACCTACGCCACCACCACCACCACCGGGAACTCAAACACCCACCAATACACCAACCCCACAAGCCCTAAAGCTAACACCTGATGAAATAGCACAAAAAAGAAGAAATCAAGAAGAAATTAGAAACTTTTATGAATCTTTTAAACAACTTAAATATTGTGTTTCAAGAAAAAAAGATTTTAATCATGTTTTGCCTGAACTTGAACAAGCTTATTTGTCCCTCATTACTGCCTCTAGAGGTATATATTCATTTACTTATATATATATATGTATATATGTATGTATATTTGTGTATCTAACTATGCCCTAGAATTAATTTTTGAGCAAAATCATTGTTATAACAATTAGTATAGCTTTTTATATATGGGTTAAGTGCTAGAAAAGGTATTAAGCGATAACGCGTAATTTGTAGTATGTGAAAATAGTTCGGATTATCCGGGGAAGGCGAGATGCGAATGGTCTAACTAGGGTATTTAATGAATATTTCCGAACCCTTTTCACGGCCACCCTCAAGATGTTTATCTAAGGAGGTTCGAAGTTGAGATATCTTGTGAGGACACTAGGAGTCAGTCTAGGACACCTGATCACTAAGCCAACTTTATTACTATTTCAGTTGATATGTGTTCGATTGCTTTTTTTGCGATGGATAACATGTGCCACGTCAATTAAACCTAAAAGTACCACCCGTTACATATAATAGCAACATTTGATATTTGGAAATACATAGTAAGTTGTTGTAAGTCCTTTTGCCTTTAAACTAAAGTTGAATACATTTCTGAACACTTACCCCTTTCTCTAATAAAAATGTCATTTGTTACTGTCACATTTAAGACATAGTTGACTTGTAAAAGTTGCAATAGTGGAGTTAAATAAGGTTTAATTCGGAAAATTAGTGATTAGCATAGCAATCTTTAGATTTTTTAGAAATCGACAGTAATTTGGGGATAGAGTGAGAATCCGTTTGTCACTGATTGGGCTTTGAAGTTATTATAGCTATTATTAGTTTATTACTGTGCAATATGTGTGTAACCTTTTGTTTATCTGATATTCATGTGGAGGGTCTATGCCGACTTGCCGATAAGTTTCTATTTTTCCTTAAATACATGCAATTCTTGTGAGCTTTGAAGCTTCATAAATTAATAGTCTATTATCGTCGAGGATAGGAAACGTCATTATATTAATATATAGGCATTAAAATGTATGGAGTAATGTCATAAGGAAGGCAAACCGATATGAGTCCTGCCATGTGAAGTCTGTTTGAGTCTTCCATAGGGGTGTACATTTGTGGACATGCTGAATCCATGGAGCAGTTGAAGTACCTTCTATATGATCTCCAATATGACAGTCAAACCTGATACTCTTGGTACTGTCATTGAGAACATTATTCCTGGCTATATGAATGGTATACTGATTGTCACAAGGTAATTCCTTTTATCGGTTTAGAGCCTGAGTTGGATTGTCCACCTCATTTTGAGTTGAGACATTTGTCATACTACTTCTTTGTTTTAGGTTTCAAACCTATGTGCTACTTATTAGTTATAACTCTTCATAAGATAGGACCATTGCCAATGGAACTGAAGCTGTCATGAAAATGATGAATTTTCCACTTTAAATCCGAGACTCTTTTGACCTTGCCTAAATTCTTAGCAAAAGCAGCCCCACTGGGGTTGTGTATTGCTTACACAGTAAAGTTTTGCTACCTTGCTTTATATATTGACCTGCTACTTTATTTTTGTGTATTTTCTCTCCCTACATTTTGACATACTGTTGCTATGCATATTCACTTCTTTGGGAGCAGACAGTGCCTTTGATATCTATTTTAGTTGCGTTGTTAGTCTTTTTTGAAATAAAGTTTGGTTCTTGCCAGCTTTTTACCGCGCATCTTTCTGAACACTCGGTCGACATAATGTTGCTAGGTATGAAGTGTTTTGTAATATATGATTTTTTTTTCTTATTCTCTAAATTGTTTTTGTGTAGGCTGTGCTAGTGTTCAACGTCTTGTAGCACTGTTTGTCCCGAAATACGCTTCACATTGTCCAACAGCTCTTGAAGCAGCAGCAAAAGTTTGTATCAATATACATAACTGGAGCATGACAATTGTCAACAAAGGCGAAGATGATGCTGAAAATTTTGCATTTGGAACTGCTAAAATCTGTATATTTGGTCTAGCTACTATCTGTGAGGCTGCTTCATTACAAACACCATCATCGTCTGTTATCCAAGGCATATGTTCGGAGGTATTTTTGAACGTAATGAACTTCTTCATATCTTCCTTGGAGGGACAAGAAATCTTCCAGGTTGTAAATAAGGATGTTGTGAACATATATGATTGCCCAAACACCTTCAATGAGCTCAAAGAGAAGTATTCTGTTGAGGACGAAGCCCCATCTGTAAAATTATCAAAATGTCGTGCATTATGTCTTCTCTGGATTTTCTTTAGGTGCCCTAAAAGTACACTTGAAGCTTGCGTTGAACTCTGCAGTTCCAATTCACCAGATGCTGGGTCTAATGTAGGACAGCATTTTCTTAATCAGGTGACAGCTAGACTTGGTACCTGTGAGGGGCAAGTTTCAATAGACAACTCTCTTTCTGAAGATGTGTCTCACTGGTCTAAAAGCTGCTTATTGGATCTGGTAAGAACTTGTGCAACCATAGCAACAGTTGCGGAACATGTTAATATATCAAAGTTATCAAAAAGGGTGGGCCATGTGGGTTTGGTAAGGGCTTCGTTTTTCTACAGGTTGAAACAGAGGTCTGCCTGAAGTTTAAATAAGAAGTGTGTCAAATGTCACTGAAAATTTTCATTATTTCAATAAAAACTAATACTTTGAATACAACGATCTGGGGGCTATATATGCATTAAAATAGACTGTGACTTTGGTGACCTATGGCCCATTGACGTGTTCCCTGTTTTAGCTAAGTTTATTATTTGCTTGTTTGACCTCCCGCAGATAAAATGTAAAATTGGCACATTCACAAGTAAATCGGTCAAATTTGCAAACTTTAAAATGTACAATGGCTACACACCTTACCTTGTTTTTGTCACTCGGACAACATCTTTTTCTCTCTCTCTTTCTATATATATAATTACTATTTTACCTTTTCACCTAGTTACTACATTCAAAAATTTGGTTTCTCCCACTTCTATTTTGATTTCCCTCCCATATCATAATCTCATGGGACTTAACTTGGTTTCCCACTACTATAACTTTATCAATAACGTGAATCATCATCAAGCCGATCCACAATGGCCGGAGTTAAAGGTTCTTCCATGACATGTTCGGGGCGGTCGCATTGCGTGATTCCCTTCAAGTGTTTATGTGTATATATATCCAGTTAAGTGAATTTTTGGAAACCTTTTTAATATAACTCTTCCAAATAGAAAGTTGACTTACTAATGTGTTCATAACGTACTGCGGTTCAAATATTTTATTATTGCCTCAAGTGATTTATTGACTATTTTGGTTGTTAATTTGATTTTCTACCGGCTACTATGTTCAACCTTGTATTCGTCACTGAGACAATATATATATATATATATATATAGAAAAGTTATTTTGAGTCCATTGATTTTCTTCCATCTTCTCAAATCCCAACCACCTCCTACCACCACCACCATAATCTCTGACCACCACCATGATTTTCCGGCGACGGCGACGGCGACGCCGACCACCGCCACCACGACTTACACGTGTAAGTTATATGGACTCAGATTGGACTCAAATTTGGACTCAAAATAAGTTGGACTTAAAATAACCTGCCCCTATATATATATATATCCAGTTAAGTTTGAATTACAAGATATTTTTTTAATGTAAATCTTTTCTATAAAGAAAGTTATAAATTAATAACTTGACTAATTAATATGTGTATAGCATACTGGATGAATGCTCGTGCAATGCGGCGGTAATGGTGGTAGCATTATTGTGATGGTGGTGGCAACGGTTAGTGGTGGTGGCGATGACGCGAGTAGTGTAGGTTATTGATGTAAAAGCCATGTAGTTATTTAGGAATTAGGGGATATATACGTTATAAATTAATTTTGTTAAGGTTATATTGGGTATTTAATAGACTCATAGATAGTATTAGTTATCTATACTTTTATACTACCTTATAAACTATTTACACCCTCCAAATTTCTCAAAGAAGAACTTGATAAACCCAAACTACCCCTCTCTTTTATTCATTAATTTAATTATCTCTACCTAATATACCTATAATGAGCTTAATGAAATTATTTGCAACATCAGCTTTCAACCATTAAAATTACACTACCCCCTTTACATCAATTACTTTTACATTCATAATCACACCGCCGTCGCCGCCACCTGCCGCTATCGCCGCCACCCCTGCCGCTATCGTCGCCACCACCACCGCCACACCGCCGCATTGCGTGCGCACATGTCTAGTACTAGTAAGGGCATTTGGGGTATTTTAAAGATAGAAAGTTGAAAGGGAGGAAGATGGGTTTGCTTTATAAGGAGTATTGATATTGATTATGGATCATATCTCCTATTATTGCTACAAGTGACATTCTGATTATGTTGGTTGTCCATTTGAATTCTTACTGGCTACCATGTTCAACCTTCTGAGCAGGTTCTTAATAAAGACCCATCTCTGAGACAGTGGATATTCTTGACTGTTAGAAGTGTTAGTAAATCAGCGTCACCTAACGTTATGTCTGCTATCTCTGCTGCTTTCAACAGAATATTTAGTTCATTCACAGAACAGGTCAGGGCACTGGACAAGCAAGTTGACAACAACATGAATGATTCCAGTACCTCAAAAATACAAAGGCAGTTTTCAGTTCCTAGAACCCCCAGTGATGCTGTTGACCAACTCAATGTTCTGCAGTTGGAACGAGACATCCGTTCCAACACAAGTCCTAATAACAGCGGAGGCCCACAATCTATGGAATTGGATTCTGTCGATCACAGAGACTTATCTCGTGCCAGCTCATCAACGCCCAATATAATTCGTGCCAGCTCATCAACTCCCAACAAGGAGAGCCATGCTTCAAGATTGGGAAATGGTTTACCTGCCTTGAACGTCTCTATTGGAGGCGTTAAAAGTAATTTTGAATCACCTAAGCATCACTTTCCATTTTGGCACTCCGATGGGGATCGAGCTGCCATGGATGTTTTTTCAGCTTCAAGACATCTTTGGGTGGGCTCATTGGGTCCCGAGGCATCTGAGCATCTTGTAAGGTACCAATTCGAACGATTTGGTCCTATCAATAAGTTTTTGTACCTTTCTATCAAAGGGTTTGCGGTAATCGAGTACAAGCATATTATGGACTCAATAAAGGCCAGAGAAGTTATGAGGGGGCATTCTCCATGGGGTGCTTGTCTCATCATAAAATTCTTAGATACAGGGCTAGGCACACGAGGTGATATAAACGGTGTAGCTGTGGGCACGTGTTGCGATGTGTATGTTGGAAATATTCGTAGCCAATCAGATAAGGATGAGATACTGTATGAATCAAGACAAGTTATTTTTAAGGGCCCACTTGCAGTTAGTGATCTTGTCAGTGAAGGTGCGGTATTGATGGAATTTGGAAATCCTGAAGAAGCTGCTACAGTAATGGCACATCTTAGACAGCGTCGCAAGGAAAAAAGAGATTTTTTCCAGTCGCCAGGTGTTGGTCATTTGCATGTTGACTCAAGAAACAACAATCTTGGAAATTGTATTGCTAGTTCACCTCTTGCACAAACCGTGGTTGGATACAGGTATAAGATCTTTTTGTACTCTTGAATATATATATATATATACACACTATAAAAGCATGCTCAAAATTGACCGACCTTTTGATTAGCTAATAATATCTTGATTTAGAAGGGTTAATTCTCTATTGGAGAATGATACTATTTTTTTTCTTTCTACTCACATGAATCTTAGTTTATAGAGTAGTCTAGTTTATATATCCATCTGTTTCATTTATTTATATTCTTATTACCTATTGATTTCGTATTTATTATATATCAACCTTTGGGTTCTGTATATATGTTAATGGTTCTGAAGGACCATTTATTAACTGAACACTACTTACGTAATAACTTAAATACTTATAGCGATCACAAAACGTCTACTAATATATTTACTCTAGGTTATTACCTTTATCTTTCTTCTTTTGATATTTTATGAACTATATCGTGAGAAAATATTTACGCTGTATGTTTGCGCAGCCAATATGGAAATCCTAACCCCATGGAGCTGTCTTCTCCAAGAGTTAATATTGTTAATCAAGGAGCAACAATGCAAAGTGGATATCCATTCCAAGCAGGTTTTAATCAATAACTGAGAAATCACCTTTTTTTTATATATTTTTTTTAATATAAGGCTTGTTCACACGATTTACTTGTTTGTTTGCTTGCTATGAACTCCTAGGTGGTCATATAGCATCGGGGGCTCCTGAACAGAATTGGACTTACAGCAATCCAGAAAGTGTACTATATTCCACACCAATGCATGGGCATAATTATGCATCATCACAGCCAATTCAACCATTTCCTTACATGAGACCTATGTATTATCCTCCAAATAGTTCATGGGATGCTCATGGAATGGATCATCATATGCCTTTAAATCCTCATAATCATGCGGTAGCGCCTCCTTTCTTACCTGCTTCAGTGACCCCACTTGCTCAGATACAAGCGAATCCAATGCCAAATCATGATCCGATGTTTTATGTGCCACCTCAGCCTCACATCGCACCTCCAGTACCACCTCAGCTAAATATGCCGCTTCCATTACCTTCTCATCCAGGCTTGCCACCTCCATCTTTTCATCCCGAATTGCCTCCACCATTGCCGCCCTCTCCTCCTCCTTCTATGCTTGAGTCTCAGCCACCTCCTCCACCACCACCTTTGGAATCTTCAATTGTGGGAGGTGGGGGACAATGGCAGGGCACTTTAAGTAAAAGTGGGGTTCACTATTCCACAATACATGCACGTAGACTGCAATCAGAGGCCTGCAACTATATGGATAATAATATCTCAGAGCCTGCAGAGTACTGATTTTTATTATGTATTATTGGATATCATTTGGCATTTATTAGTGGTACTAGTTTCTGATGATTTGGGTTTCTGGTTTTGCAGATGGCCTGCGAAATTGGATATAACAAAGAGGACTGATTTTAAACATGTGATGTCTACATTTTCTGGCACTCCATCACATAAAGTAAGTTTCTGAGTACACTTTAAAACTGTCTTCTCTTTGTTCTCTTAGTTCTTTATGTTACACTCTTGTCTTAACTAATATTTGCTTCTTTTACTATCAATGCTTATTTTCTGACCACAACATTTGATTGACATTTTTACTGTTATGTGAAATCTCGGTGTATATCCGACTTTCTATTGGTTAGAGTGGAGCAAAGGATCTTGATACGAACCAATGGCTTGTATCAAATGATAAGAACAAATAAGAAAGATAGGCTGGTATTCAAGAACCAGTAAACTCCCAAATTAACTAAACAAGAACAATAAACTAATATAATATTTTACACTCAGAATTACAGCCCTAATATTTTTTTTATACTAATCCTATAGCTTGATGATCAAGCTAACTAAATAATATAAAAGATATCATAAGATATCTATAGTAAAGACAATACTTTCCTAATCATAATAATAATAAAACTAATATTATATTACTAAATAATATAAACTTCCAGCAGATCCATATCATTACTCCCGCCCTATATTACTAAATAATATAAACTTCCAGCAGATCCATATCATTACTCCCGCCCCCCAAAACACCTTGTCCTCAAGGTGTTGCTTTAAATTGTTCCCTCGAGTAATTCCAGGATCCCAAATTCTGACTTGAAACTCCATAGCTTGCTGATTATATTGAAGTTGTTTAACAAACTCAATCATATGTATCAAACCAGAAAGTTCATCAGCTTTTGCACAATCCCTTAAACCAAAACCTGCACCTTTAAGCCCATTCTCCCCATTCCTGTCATATATGGATCGCTTTTCATCGCCTGCCAGAACTTCATAAGCATTGCTTATGTCCTTGAATGTTAGTTCAGCTCCTCGTTCTTGGTTCACATCAGGATGATTATTCCTTGCAAGATCTGAAGGTGTCTGGGATAAGGATACCCCTGCTTGTGAAACCTCCGATTGCTTCAACCCAAACTGATTTGTTTTTGGTGAAGTTGTAGGGATTGTTGGTAGGACAACTTCCTGAATCATCGGTTGCCGGGGTAGGCTGGTTTGCCATTGCCGCCAATGTTGTGTCCCAACTACAACTGGTTCAAGTTTATCCAGCCTAGTTGTAAACCTCAGCCTAGTTGTAAACCTCAGCTGAAATTGTTGAATGGCCAATTGAGATCGCGCGGTGGCTGCTCAAAAACGATTGATCCGAGCATGCATTCTGTCCACCCAAGCCTCAGTAGATTCACGGTATTGCTGTACATCAGCATCAAAATCAACGATTGTCCTTGATTCCATAGTTGAACAAAAGGACAGGTTGCAAGATCGATGCTCTGATACCAATTGATACGAACCAATGGCTTGTATCAAATGATAAGAGCAATAAGAAAGATAGGCTGGTATTCGAGAATCAGTAAACTCCCAAATTAACTAAACAAGAACAATAAACTGATAATAATATTCCACTCAGAATTACAGCCCTAATATTCTTTTTATACTAATCCTATAGCTTGATGATCAAGCTAACTAAATAATATACAAGATATCATAAGAAATCTATAGTAAAGACAATCCTTTCCTAATCATAATAATAATAAAACTAATATTATGTTACTAAATAATATAAACTTCCAGCAGATCCATATCAGATCCCTGGGTTGCCTACTGGAAAATGGAACAATTATAAGTTTATTTGACAGATAAATGTGTTTCAACCATGGTTATGAATCATTTAGACTTTAAAAGTGTCAACTTAGTTTTGTTTGGGTTGAAAGGTCTATCCATATCTGAAAGTTTGGATTGTCTTCTCTATTTTCTATAACGACTCCATTACTTGATTAGTTTATGTATATTCTTGTTATCATGTTTATTACTCTTGAGATGTGTTAAATTGTACGTGCTCTTAGATAGATCTTGTTTCATTTAGTTGTGTGCTGAAATTTTCTATGTGGTAGAACTAATTATTTCTTTAGAACGTAGTTGAAGTAATTTGTTTTTATGATTAGCATATATGATTAGACTATATGTATGAATAGAGAGGAGAGAATGATTGAAATCTATAAGTTAGTTTTCCAAGCTAAAATATAAGTAGCCACATATAAAAACGTTTACTCAATCTTGTAAGCTACATATAAAGATGTTGTTTGCCATCTTGTTCTTTAACAATCGCGTTGTAGATACTCACCTACAGTTTTCTATGAAGATAAGTAATATCAATGGAAGAAGTAAGGAAAATTTGTGTTACCATTTAACCGTAGCTGTAAGACTTACATGAGTCACGAGCTAACTCTTACGAGTGAAGCTAATTTACACTAAAAGCGAGAACTTCGCATTATGACTCACAAATACATTTGACAAATTGTGTCCAGTTTATCTGACTTGACTTGCAACTCGAACGAGTCACTCTGCCATGGTTTGGATGCCCTTAACTATCGCTACTTAATTTTCTAGTGGTTACCATCAAGCAGAATTGTCCCTGTAAGTGTATAGAAGCAGGCTGTTTCTATAGATAATGAGTTTTGAAATGGAGAATGGCACCAAGAGAGGGCTTTTAGAATCGGAATTACTTCCAACATGGGAATGGTAAACCGTATAACTCCACAATTAAGAAGACATAATTTGGAATTTGAACATGCAACCTTTACTTTATGCTACATGTTTGTTACGTTCCCACATCAGCCAAATGTTGCTTATGACTTGATGCAAACCTATCATGGGATGGGACCATCAGAGTTAGCTCAACCTTTTGAGGTTTTAACACTCGGAGTGTTGGCTTGGACCCAAAAGAGAAGGGTGACAACCAACATAAGCCGTGATGGATGAGCTTAGAGTGGTGGCTCATAGAGTGCTGGCTTAGGGCAAAAAAGGGTGTCAAGCGTGACCAATCTAGCCGTGACCAATGAGGATGTTGGCTCTATAAATGGTGGGGTATTGTTACGATCCCACATTGGCCAAGTATGGAATTGGTTGATTGGTGTTTTATAAGTCTAGGTGCCGCCTCCTTGTATGTGTTTTTGGAGTGAGTTCTACACCTAGTTTACGACTTGATGCGAACTATTATTGAATAGGTCGTATCAATGTCCTCCAATGCTACCATCGTCGACAAATGCTTGATTTCCGTGTTTATATGATAATGGTTGCACATGCTTTCTGTGAATCAACAATGGAGGTTAGAAATAGGAGTTACATAAATGGTTATCAATCATGAATCACGATACACATTATGATTGAAACACGTGGCATCATAAAATGATAAATAGTTTTCCTTACATGGCATGTCAGTTTTAAGTGGTGGGATCGTGTAATCTTTTGCATTAAAGGTGAAGACTTAACTTATGAACGATACAATACTTTGGTGGTGTTTTGTCGTCGACATAACATCACTACTACGATGTATTTGTGCAGAACCTATATATATGCATATCTCCATCATTCTTTAATGATATAAACCACCTAACGACCTAGTAATTGGCGCAAAAGTTATCTAGGCTTGCATAAGGTTTTGGAAGATGATAGACTTTGAAGGCCTCTTTAAGTAATCATATGCTTCTTGATGAGCAACTTGTAAGAGAAAAAATTTCTTTGTGTTTGGATGTAAGTAGTGGGCGAAAGCCTACTCACACACATGTTAAGTCGATTTCATTAGAGATACGGAGTCCCTTTGTCAGAAGCACAATCTATTTGGCGATGTAGAGATTGACGAGGAGACTTTATAAAAATAGCTCATGAAGCTCTATAAACATCTACATGTTGCAAGTGATATGTTAATCTAAAGTTGGACTCCCCTTGAAGCCGATTGCATTCATTGTGTAGTCAAATTTTTGCATTATATATTTCTCTTAAGTAACTTGTAAGGGGAATAAATTATTTGTCTATGTGTTGGGATGTAAGTCGTAGACAAATGCCAACTTACATAAATGATAACTCGTATACACTAGAGAGACGGGGTGTTAGGGGCATAATATATCTGCTGATGCAGAGATTTAAGAGGAGGGTTTATGACAATAGCCCATGAAGCTCTACAAACATTAAGTGATACGTTAATCGTCAAATGGATTCACCTTGAAGCCTAGTGAATTCAATTTGTATCTATCTTATACAATGTATTTAGATGCGACTCTTCCTCATATTTATGAATAGTATGAGTGTATGGCTATTGCCTACTGTCGAGCATAAATGATTTGTAATTCATTGCAGAAGTCAAGGTTTAGATTTTCTTGAATATAGGAAATAAGAAATATGGATGGAAGAATGCTTCATAGAGTTTAGACCCAAGATAAAAATGAAGAAACCTTATTTAGAGCTAGATCCTTATGGGAATTAAGTAAGGAGAACCTTGATTATGGAGAGAGCACTAACCAAAATGTAGTTTTGAAGACCCTAGACTTTTGGCACCACATTTATGACTTAAGATGGGAAATTCTTGAATGCACATCTTAAGAAATTAGTTGATTAAATTAAGTAACCTACAATCAAGTTCAATAATAAATTAGTTGTTAAAACAAATCTCAAATAATAAAATTTAGCTCATAATAATATAATATCATATTAGGACCCCTTCATACTAAGTAAAAGAATGAAACTTCTAGTAGTGATGGGAAAGTAATTTCTAAGTTGTATTATCTAAATCTTGTAGAATCGTCAGAATAAGGAATGTTTCTATATGTTTGATTATCCAAGAGACCTTAAATTACCTCATAGATAATTCCAAAAGGGATTAGTACCTCAGAATGTAAACAACTTTACACGAATTGTGCATTGTATGTATTCGACCAATCAAAAACTTACAAGTGGCAGCTTATATGATTGCCACATATACCCCGATACATACAATGTACAAGATTTAATAGTTTATTAGGTACAATGCACGAGATTGAAGTTCAATACACACTTAATACACACTATGACAATTCGTGTAAAGTGTTTATATTCTAAAGAACTAATCCCATTCCAAAAATCATGAAAATATGTATACATACGAAATTGTTCCATAAGTTACTTAGCTTTTGGACAAGGCTTTATTTTATCATACCCCAAATCTTGCAAGAAAACAAATTTAGCCAAGTTTGGCGTCATTTGATTGTCAAATTTGTTGCTTTTGGGCGGTCCAAAAGTGAAACATATTAATTTTTTTGGCCCTGGAGCTCCCTTCTGTGTACAGTATGTGCCTTCTTTGGCCCCATCATTTTATGTCGAATAATCTAGAGCTTTTTGGATCTTGTTCCAACAATGTTGTGAGGTGGATCTTTTGAATATGGATTTTGTCCTTCCAATTTTTGAATTCTTAGGCATTGAAGGCTGGCACTCTATGCCTTGAATTTTTTGGCTTTTGGACTATCTTCTTGAGTTCTTGACTGTAGTTAGTGTTCATTAGGTGGTTTCTATCAGTATGAATCATTTGAAAGTGCATTCTGTGTGTGATCACCTTTTATGATTTGCTGGTTAGACATGTTTAAGTGCTTTTTGCGTAATTACCAAACATGGAAGATCTGTATTTCCAGTGGGACTAAAGTTACTAGCTTTATTTAGTGAATTTTGTGATCTTAGTTACGACATTGGCCCCAAGTTGGGACCATTAATGATTGTACTTTTATCAGGTTTTAAGCGATTGAGCAATAAACTTATGGCTTATCTCTGGGTATTTGGAAAAATCGAGTGGCGAGCAGCGTGACACACTGATTATACCAGTTCTTGTTTCATAGATTTGGCTATGGTACCAAAAAAGAGTAATAGTTAAGCAGAATAACAGTAGACTGACCAAAAGTTAAATCTGGTGTAACTAACAAAGACACGTCTGTGACCCTTGCTGTTGTAGCCTTCTTTTTCTAAGGAGAAATAGCATTAATCTAAATAACACATTGGAGTCTCCCAGGATTGCCGCTTTATTTGGATGTTAGGCTCCGGTACCAAAAAGAGATCATTAGACTAGAGGGTAATAGTTGAGCAGTATAACAGTACTACTGACGAAAAGTTAAATCTCGTGTACTAACAATGACACATCTGTAGCACTTGGTGTCGTATTTGATTGCGAAAATACATTAATTTAAATAACAAAATGGAGTCTCGCAGGATTTGCCGTTGCATGTGGCTAAGCAGCCTTTAGTTTGCAATTTGAATAATATAGATTGTTCTATATTTTAAGTTTACACAAGATTTCTTACCTTACGTTGCTTTCTGTTGATCTCTAACCTATAGAAATGTTTTTGTATCCTATGTTAATTATTCATCGCCGAGGAAGTAATACATGGCTAATTGACTGGACGAACTTGTGATTTAATTAGGAATGTATTGTCTCATAGTTCACCAGAATAGCTATCTCAGTTTTTTTCTTTATCTTGTAATTACTTAATCT
The DNA here is from genome assembly GCF_010389155.1 of Erigeron canadensis. Classification (NCBI taxonomy): domain Eukaryota; kingdom Viridiplantae; phylum Streptophyta; class Magnoliopsida; order Asterales; family Asteraceae; genus Erigeron; species Erigeron canadensis. The sequence continues at coordinate 7,078,202 of NC_057767.1, read as the reverse complement.
AATATCGTCTTTATAGAAAATGCCCTTCAAAGGGCTGAAATATGCTTGATTTGATTTATGAAACAGAAACCATTGTCCCATCAGAAATACTTGGTAGTTAAACATAAGGCTATCACATGAGCTGTTAGTTAAAGATATCAGAGTAGGTACAGAAAATTCCTGATCTGTCTCGTCTAAAAATTTGGATTAACTGATCTTTGTTGAAAGTTTCAAGTCACTTAAATATAACTGCATGTGATGGTCATAATATTGTTGTACGTGTAGAACACTAGAACTTCTCATGTATGTTATACATGGTGATTTCTTTGGTTAAAGTTTCGTCTTTTAAATATAACTGCATGTGGTGTTCATAACATCGTTGTACGTGTAGAACTAAGATACCCATGGTGATTTCACTGTTGAAATATGAAAGAGTTGGAATTTTGGCTTTATCAGAATTTTCAAAATATTTATGTCTTTGCATTGTTGGGTGTGTTACAGAAGGAGGTCTGTCAGCTGCTCCCTACTTCTCCGGGCGACCATAAAGGCGTAAGTTATCTTGTCCATTTTATGCTCTTATGTTTATTTACATTAAAGTAATGCAATCTTTGACAATGACCCTTGCAAAAGTTTCATATGCATGAATTTGTATATTTTGGCTTATCAATATTTGAATCAAAGTTTAAATTATATATAGTTTTGATGATGTTGGATAAATAAAACCTAAAAAGAATGGCAATAGGGTAGGTTTGTTGAGGGGAATGTTGTCTCCACTCTCCATACCCAAACCCGAACACAAAAATATTCCCCAAACGTACCTCATTTTCTCAGTTACCCCATTAGTGCCATGTCTTGCCTTAAACCTTATTGTTCTCGTGACCTGTCACCATTAATTTAAATGTAGGTTTTTAACTATGTTATCAATTTCGGTGAAATTTCGGTTTTCGGTGGTGGGACATTATTTCGGTATTGAATTTCGGTTTATATATCGTTTCCGAAATTTTCGGTGGTTTGACCGAAATACCACCGAAATTACCGAAATTTCTGAAATTTCAGTGAATTCTGTTTCAGCACTTCCAGGTTTTATCTTTTACTCTTATTTATGTATATACATATAAATACATATATAATATTAGAATTACCGAAATACCACCGAAAAAAACGATATTTCCTATACCAGTCCGTGACCGAAACACTGAATTTTATGTCCTTGACTACTTAGGTTTTTAATATTAATAAACTTAAAACACGATGATATGTATGTAGTATATCCTTTTCATCTTTAAATCGCCAAACTAATCATTATGGAACTACTATGCTCAGTTCAGCAAAAGGTGTACCACAAGGGAAAAAATAGCTAAACATATATGATCATTAAATTTTTGTAGGTCACAAATAAGCAGTGTTTGAGATACATTGAATCATACTATGAAAATATCAAATACAACATGATGTCTTAATGGTTCACATTTGGCTTGAGATAATACAAGAAAACCAAATATGAATCAATGTATGGTATCATTATAAATAGTTGTTAATATTAATATTATTATATTGGGCGGGTCAGGTCAGGATGACGCGCCCAGTACTCGCAACTTACCCGATTAAAAACCCTGTTTGGCGTCCCAAAACCCCCCACATACCTGCTAAGCCATAGTTTTCGGATTTGTGCATAGGGTTCGGGCTATATAGTCATTCATCACTGTGTAGACTAATTATGTTGCAAGAGTTCTCAACTATTCAGTATAGTTACCCCCCTCCTCCCAAGTTTGTATGATTTTATAAGTAATGAACTTTTCTTGTTTTTTCTTTCATGAAGTATTAGAATCAAATGGTTAAGAAAATACTTATTGTTTGAACTAAGAATTTGCATTCATTCTTGTTACCAGAAGAGTTTTACTCTATTTTTTGCATGAACGAGCTAGTAAATGCAAACTAGTAGTCCAGGTTAACATAGTTGCAACGGTCATAATATCTTTAAGAGGAGGATGGTGTATCAAATTTGTTCAAAGTGACAATACAAACTATATATGTTGCACGCAACATTTATTTTCCATGTCAGCATCTTAAGTTAACTATTATTTGCAGTTTCAAGATTTTATATCCTACTTAAAGCAGAGAGAGTGTGCCGGAGTGATAAAGATTCCAGCCACAAAAACGACATGGGCAAGACTTTTGTTCATTCTCCCCTACTCCAATGAAACATGTTCACTTCTTTCCGTAGCTCCTGATACTGTAGACTGTTTGATTGGACTTGTTTTACCTAAAGAAACAAATTTTGAATGGGTATGAATTCTGTTTACTTCAAGGAGAAAAAGGAAGTTTGTGAATTCTTAGATATGAAGATTGTGCTTAGGGAAAAGAATTATTACAACTATAGAGATGTTACCGTGTTGTAAATAAAAACTTTGTAGAAGTGGAGATGTTTTAGTATATTTTGATGTTAAAAATAGGTAGTTAAGTTTTCTTTTTAATTTTCGGAATGTCTGCCAGTTCTTAATATGTTGTATATATTTAGTTAGATATCCTTTTTTCTTTCTTCTCTACACTTTGTTTTGCATTTGAGCTTTTCAAGATTGTCTATAACCAAATTCTTGGACATAGTATAATAACATGAGTTATGAATTTATTTGACTCTTTATAGTCAATTAGAGTTACCTTTGGATGAGTACTCTCTTGCTGGCCATATCAATTCTCAAGTGTAGTTATTTTCTTTTTTTTCCCTCTCAAGTGTAGTTAGTGATCTGCCGTTGAATGTAAGCATTTATTTTTATTTTTATTTTTTTGGACATCCAGGAGTATAACTCAGAGCGGTGCGTAAGAAGTGTCGTGGGTCTATCAATAACCTACGTTCAAAATCTGGCTTTGTTATTAAAGTTTATCTATCGGTGCTGCTTAAAAACATACAATAATACGAGTGCGATACTACGATAATATGCATGAAGATCTTACATATTGGTTGTTACAACTTAAAATTCTAGAAACATATGAGATACGTTCATGGTTTAGTGGACTTAAGGGTAATTTTCAGGTAATAAACAGACGTGGAGATGTCGAAATGTGAATAAGTATTTGTTGGTGACCGGTGAAACTCGTGCGTTTGCATCGGACTATTTTATTTTTTACATAATTCATCGTAAATGACATGTAATAGAAAAAATATAATCTTCAAGTAAAAAGTTATGCACATAATAAAATACATATTCATACCGGATGGACAATAAAATATCAACAAATTTAAAGGTGTTAGATTTTAAAGCATTTTTAGATAAGAGACTCTGCATAAATTAAAAACGATCCTCATTAGATCTATCTTCATTACTTGATATTGCCATGAATTACTAGATAAACATATACCCTTGAATAGTCTTATATTTTCATTACTAAATGGTGTTTTTACACCATACTAACTTTTTCCACTCGTTATTAGTTTTAGAATAAAGGGAGAAAATAATGTCTTTAGGTTTTGCAAAAAGTATTCTCAATATAGTTGTATATCCATGAACACTTTTTGCACTTCAGTTCCCACGCATATACATCATATAATATGGTTCTAATAACTAAAATATGGATAATCCATAAGTAACACAAAAATGAAGACTAACTAAATCGTCGCCTGATCGCAAAGATAATCAAATATGAATTAGAGCCATCAACTACAAGATATTTAAATATTAATATTTTTTGGCATATAGAAACATAATAAATTAAATTACAATCAAAACTATAATGTATATGACAAGATGTTTGTCCCTTTTTACACAACATTACATTGTTTAACACTTATTTTGGCCCTTGCTAAAAGCAAATTTTAGTTGCAACAAAAAATAAATCTATTTTTTTTTATTATTTTATAAACACAACTCGTCATTTGCCTAACATTTTTCAGCCCGTATTTACGTGCCTACATGCCTTTACATATTGGACACGTATAAATACTTAGCACACATACACTAACCAACACATGCTCCAAGGCTATATATTTATCCGGTAATTCAGTTCCATATAAAGTAATGAAGTAAATCTAATAAGGTTCGTTCTAGGCTAACTTTTTCCATTTACTATTAGTTTAGAATAAATTGAAAAAACGATGTCTTTAGGTTTTGCAAAAGTTCTCTTGTCAAAGTAGTTGTATATACATAAATGTGTATCCGTAAAAATTTTTTGCATTTCAATTCCTATGTGTGTACAAATAATAAATCTATTTTTTTATGATTTTATGAACACAACCTCGTCATATGCCTAACATTTTCCAGCCCGTATTTATATACCTACATGAATGAACATATTGGACACATACACACGTACACTAACTAAAACTTACTCTAAATAGACATAGTGAATCACCATTATAAAGATACCACCAAATTATATGAACACTCAACTATGTTAGAATGCTTAAAGCGATCAACTAGTTGACTTCCTTTAAACACTTGATCGCTCATAACTCCTAGATCTTATTACTATTAGTCACAATTTTCGTAGAAAAGTTAAACCAAAACTAAAACCATATAAATGGAACAGAAGTCGCAAGTGAGTCAACAAAAGAGGTTTAGGTATGTCTCAACTCATATGGCTTTCTTATGAAAGGCCATTAAATTGATTTTATAAAATTAATTTGTAGAATTTATAAATATGCCTTCATGTGAAACTCATAAAATGTACAATTAAAAAACATAAAGTATAGAATTTGGATCTCATGAAGAATAACCAATACTGGGAAGGTACTTAATAATTATTACAAAGAAAGTGTTGCTTAGTTAATTTAAATTTAAAAAAAATTAAATATAAAATAAGTTATAGATAAAACATCCTTGAAAATAACATATTTTCGAAGAATTTGTAGTTTTGTCATTATTGTCAAAAATTAAAACATTTACTTCTCTTTTTTTTTTATTTTACTCTTGAAACAATAATATAAAACTGACTATAACTAAAGATGAGATTCCTCAAGTAAAAACCAACTTGGGCAAACTCTATCCTTGACTTTTGTAGATAGTCATTGCAAAACAAACAGATTCAGGAATTGGTTTGTTTGAATCCGAAAAGGTATTTTTCTATCCGATGAAATAAGTTGAATGCTAGGTTATATCCCTCGCTTTGACAAAATAATATTAGATACTAACAAAAGAAAATTTAATGTTACTGTTAACGCTTGTAAGCTAAGAATATGATGAATTAATATTAAAGTTAAATTTTCAAAGATCAACAAAGTATGTATATATCCATAATATGCACAACCGTGTAAACAGAATATTATGAATAAATTCATCACATACAAATGAGTTTTGATATGTTAAAAGTAAAACGATGAATGGTGCGTCAAGCAATCAAGGCTTAAAAGTTTTTAAAATTAACAATCCTATAGTTTTATAGTAGTTATTAAGTGTGAACAGTTTTATAGTAGTTATGATACGTTAATCATAATTAAACTATCAATTTTATTTTTTATTCGTATTAATGGAAAAATAATCTCAACTTTTAATTTTAATGAAAGCTAACAAATATTAAATAAATAAGAAACCTACGGATTATATCTATTGTGAGTTATTATTTTATAAATAAGAGTAAAATTATTTACGTGTGGATCCAAACACTATTTATTAATTCCGTAAGGCATTACAAGAGTTCAGGTTGTTTATTAATTATGGATCTCAAACATTAAACAAAATATCATGTGGTTTAAATGGCAAATAAGCCTACCTCCCAACTTAGAGGTTTTGAGTTATATCCTCACCTCTAGAATTTTTAAATAAATTTTCATAAAATATGATTATAACTTTAAAATACTTATGTGGTGGCTGACTAAGCAGATTTTCTAAGTAATAAAAGTTGTAGCTTCCCTTGTTGTAGCTGGCGGAAGCTGACACCATGTGTGAAAGTTTAAAGCATCATTTTGACCCACCTTGATATGTATTGTTTGTTGTTAAATGTATAATGTATTTAATATAATGTTAATTATATAACGTAGGTACTCAACTAAAAAATTGGTCCTTTGTCGTATCAAATTAATGATTATCCTCAGTCAAGAAAATGTGTTTATTATATTGTATCACCAATGGTAATTGATGTTAGTATTTAGAATATTTTTTTAATAGATAAATTTGTCATTGAAAATTATCTTGAGACAAAGAGAAGTATAATTTACCATTAGCGAAATATTGTTCCATTCTGTAAAACTAACCAAGTCATCGGTTATGGAAATTGAGTATCGAGCCATTTTGTAAAGAAATGCTCGAATGTGTGTTTTTTAATTAATAATGTTGAGTCTCAAAGCTAATTGTAAATTTGGTGATGACAAATCTGATATATAAACACTTGTAATTTTTGGCTCTTGTAATCTGATCTGGGTCAGTCTAAGCTGACATAGACTGCGATCTATTTCTGACCCAAATCATTTCATACTTTGTAATTATTATCTTATGGATGCTAGTGTTATTCAAGCTGCATCAACATGGTTAAAGTATTCAATCCAAGTCGAAGAGCAAGATTGAAGATAGAAGACCAAGCTGGTAGTGGAAGACAACTTGGGATTAGCAGTAAGTTTGAAAATACTTAAGCAGATTGGTGCTTCGACAAAAGGTCCAATTTGTGTCTGATAATCAAGTGAAGATAACAACCTAGGATTTGTTGATAAGGACAAATGACGTGACTAGGAATGTTCCTAGATCCTAGGTTGGTGGTTGGATTTACATATGCGTATCCATAATGTGATTGGATGAAAGAGAATGTGTCGGGGACCATAAGTACCATGAAGGGCACGATCAAATATTCCCTGTCACTCCATCAGAATTGCAATACGTGGCTTAATTGGACACCAAGAGATGAAGAAGCCTTCGCCTATAAAAGCTTCAATCCTTGTATGCATATGTGGGACATTCCTGAGAATCATTATTAATATAAGTTTCTCTGCTCTTACACACAGCTTAGTCTGTATATGATCAGCTTAGGCTGATCCTTTTGAGTAGAAACTTTTTGATTGTATTTTGTCATTTCAAAAGGTTGTTTAGATATCTGTAGGCTATCTTGTTTTCGCAACAACCCTGTAATTCTTTGTAAAGATTCATTCTTAATAAAGAGTTACATTTGAAAAATACAATCTGTGTTCAAGAATGAGTTCTTATTTAATTTATATGCTTTGCTGTTTTATTGAGTCCAGTTATTTACATTGTTTAAATTTCAATCTGAGTCAAATGTTTTTCAAAAGTTGGTAAAGATTAAGAAAAAGTTGTATTCACCTCCTTCTACAATTGTTCTGTGTCCATTATACTTTGGTATATTGAGACACCTTGGGACATAATAAATAGCATCATGTAATAGTATGAAAGCCAGCAAATTTGGATAAGTGGTGACATCCTTGTTTCTGGAAACAAAAATCAATAATCTATCCTTGTATCTTGTCAAGCTGTAGGTTCTTTTTTATTTTAAATAAAACCTGAAAGCAGCCTTTCTACACTGTTGTGGTAGGGATAAGACTATATACTTTTTAACTTTTCTCATATACCGTCAAGTTATTGGGACTCAAAACCCATAAAAGATGACATTGGATGTATATTTACTTACTTATGTACCAATCATAATATGAAAAAGGGATTAATTTCCTGGAATGTAAGAAACTTTGAATGAATGTCTTTAGTAGGAAATAACCAAAGTTGTGTGTATTGTATGTAAACAACTCGAAATAATGTTTATTGTATGTAAGAATTTCGTTTCAACCAATTAAAATCTGACAAGCGGTACATATATATGGTTACCACATATGTTTTCTTACATACAATCAACATTTTTTCGAGTTGCTTACATACAATACACACAACTTTAGTTTTTTCCTACTATAGACATTCGGCCAAAGATAGTTACATTCCAAAAAACTAATCCTTATGAAAAAAAAGTAACTTTGAGTACTCGAAAACATAAAAAGTATATAGTTTTATCCAACTTTCACCCAATAACAAATTCGCAAGACTCTTTTTGTATAGCATGCATATTTATTGCCACAAGGAGATGCTGCGAATTTGTCAAAATTCCAAAGAATACAAGAAAATCCTTGCCGAATTTGCGAAATTACAAGGATACAATTTTGTAAATACATGAGGACTTTTATGCATATCTTGTGATTTTTCTAAAACGTAGGGTATGCTCGGATATGCAAAACTACAAGGATTTTTTTTGTAGTTTTGCAAATTCACGAGGACTTCTATGTTTATGTTATGTAACTAACTACAAAAACGTTTATATAATGTAACAAACTATCTGTTTTCGTCTATAGTATGTATAAGATTACCGGTTGAACATGTAGCCGGTCACCATTATGACCTGGGAATGTAACTAACTATGCCAAAATGTTTATGTTATGTAACTAACTACAAAAACGTTTATGTAATGTAACGAACTACCTGTTTTCGTCTATCATATGTAAATTACCTGTCACCATTGGAAAGTAACCGGTTGTGTTTATGGAGATAGCAGATTCCGACGACACCAGCAGAATCAGTATCTATACACCATAACCACCACCGACAAATCTGTATCTATATACCACCAACAAATATCTATGTTTCTTTTTGTTCTTCTTTTCCCCCAGACCACCATCCAAACTGTAACATCCCGAACTTTTTATTAAACGGTTGAATTGAGTCGTTAAATCAACAATACGTGTCTGTTAAGCCTTTAAATGATTTAATGACTATATGTGTTTAATGTGTTATACGTGTAAAGCTTTAGTGCCTTAGTGATTGATGTATTAAATTGTTTAAGATATGTTTGATATGCCTTTTGATGTGCTTTAAGTGTTTAATGGGTTGTAAGTATTCCCCATAAGTGTTTTGAGCTAAATATGAGTCGTTTGGAAGCTTAGGGACTAGTTTTGACTTAGGGTTAAACTCAAAAATGGGTTAAGGGTCTTGTAACCTATCATTAGACTCATAATACAGAGATTATACTCTTCCTTTGAAGCCCTAGCTGTCCCCTTGGTTCTATAGCATTCTATTGTTCGATATCATCGTTATACGGTTGATTTGAAGAGGTTTTGATCCATAGTTTGCATCCTTCTTGTAATCTACAGGTATTTGAGGTATTATTACATTGATTACATGTCCTTTCAATCCCTTGATTCATTTCATGACTGATCTAGGTTTTTAGAGGGTTGATTGGAGTCAAAATCATGAGTTTTAATCGATTTGGTAACCTAAAACGTTTGTTATTGTGATGCAAATCAAAAAACGATTAATCAATGATTTTATTGCATCATTATGGTCTTAAAATGGTGAATTTTGAGGTGCAAAAGTCGTTCATAAGGTTTGGGGTCATTTGGGGTGTGTTTGGTTAAGTTTTGGAGGTTAAACAATGAGTTTTGTGCAGAATCAGGACTAGCTGCGGCGCAACTACTAAGCTGCGTTGCAACTAGGAAACAGTGACACTTAGCTGCGACGCAATAGCGACAGAATTTTCAAATGGCCATAATTTTTGAACCGTAACTCCATTTTTGACAAATAAGCTATCCACGGAATCGTGAGAGAGTCTACTTTCTAATGGTAATACTTTTAAAAGATGATGATGATGTCAAGTTTCCAGAAAGGTTAATTTAGTGAGTGAATGTCGAGTTCTGTCGAGTTATGTAAGCCTTAAGTATTAAACGAACCTCCGATGCATCAAGCATTGTCATGAGTCATGTTTATAGGTATTTAGACTTGAGTCATGACCATAAGTGAGTAGGTACTTATTAGCTCATTATGTCGTTTAATGATTATAGGTAGTCGGGAATACTTGCAAAGCTCGGTAACTTACGTTATCATTTGTTGTACCCTTCTACGAGGTAAGATACATGACTTTTCTCACGCTGGAGGCACAACAAAATGTGGTTTTCTATAAGTAACCTCTTAATTGGATTATCTTATATGTGTTGGGTTTTCCGGGTTATGCGGGAGGTTATGTGGGAATATATGCATGTTGAAATGATTTATGTTGATATGATGGCGTTTAAAGTAGAAATATATATATGTGCATATGAAGTATGATGCTTATAGTGACGTTGCTATGAAATGTTTAAGATACATGTTGTTGATAATGTCGTTGATATGCCTTGATGTTGATATGTGATGGCTTATATGTGGGACTTAAGTATGATATGTCTAGTTCACTAGATACACGTAGGATTTGTTATGAGTTGTGCACGTTAGTGGGATTAAATGCAAAAGTAGATGTGGGACTAATTAGGTTACGATTGTTCCTAATGTTAAAGTAAAATGTGAGATGTGGGAAACCGTTCTAGCCTTAGTGTTAGTGCGTAAAAAGTAAGAAAGATAAAAATACGTGGGAAATGTTATAGCTAAATATGTGAGATTGACGTGGGAAGTGTTAAGCTTAACCCGTGCTAGTTTTATGCCAAGCTAGTGCGTACGTGGTCGCTTGAGTGACTCCTTGCGACATAGTTACGTGGGACAAGTATTTCCGGGTGGAGTGACTAACCACCAATGTTAAAAGCATAACGGGGTACCATGGAAATGGCATTGCCTTTCCTAAAAGTTAAGACGTGGGAAATCGTGCTAGTTGTAAAGCTAGTGCGTAATAAGTAAGATGTAAGAATAAGTTGATTTAGTTAATTACAAGAATATGTGAGAAAGATGTACATGTAATTTAAGACGTGGGATTACAATATGACGTGAGATTAAGTAAAATATGTGAGACGTATGATTTAACGATGGATAGGCACAATTAGGAGTAAATACTCTACATGTGCTATACGTATATATGTGATATGTTTATGTGAGATATGTAAGACCTGACATGTTGATTAAGTTGTATATATATGTTGATATGATATGATGTGTTGGGTTGTGAGAATAACTAAAGATGGGATTATCTATGATTGTTGTGGATGATACGTAATGTGATTATGTTTTGAGAAGTAAAATATGACGAAATTTTATGAAAGTAAAATGAAGAACGTTTTATAAATGTGTGTATCTTACTTAGCTAATTTATTAGCTAACACTTGCTTTTATGAAAATGTTGTGTCCTTCAGGATAAGCAGGTTTGAGCTAGAAAAGGATTAGCTCGGTGAGATGGGCAGATGCAATAAACAAGACTAGCATAGTTTGTTGAATGCTTAGACTTCCCTTTTAGCCTTATGTCTTGGCTACTTTCATTTACGATTCCTGAACATGTAACCATGATGGCATTTATGTTGGTGCCATAACTTGGATTTCATTTATATTGTTTTGATGATGCACGTTAGTAATACCATTTTATAAAGGTACCATCCAGTTACGGATGTAGCAGTTTTAAAGTGATCATTTTCCGCTACTTTTTAAATGCCGTTTGGAAAAGTTTTTTTGAAATCCAGGTTTTTAAAATGACGGGTGTTACACAAACCCTGCCACTATCAAAACCCTGGCCGGAGATTAAACCCACAAGAAGTGAAAGGAGATTAAACCTTCGCATGAGATTAAACCCTTGTCGGAGTTTCATTTACCCCTTTTAAGAAGACTGACCCTATCAATTCTTGCTTTAAAAAAGAAAAAAAATGATGCTACAAGTATACCGAGATTGATTGATCCATATAGATATGGAATGGATGGAATTTCTTTAGATATCAATATGAACAGATCCATTTTCTTTATGTATGTATAGATGTGTAGGATAAATTGTTGCTCCGCCATCTCCACTGCCACCGTTGTACAGATCGAGATGGTGACATGGAAGTTTAATTTCCGGCTACTCCACCATCGATCTTTCGGCTATCCCCATCTCTTTTCTTCACCATCTATATATATATATAGAACTCTCTCTCTCTCTCTCCCTCTCTCTCTCTCTCTCTATATATATATATATATAACTATAGGGGAAAGATAATTTGAGACCAACTAAAAAAAGTCCAAAAAAGGACCATTGATTTTCGTAAGTTACACACCACCATCATGATCTACTACGATATAGGAGACTTTTTTGTAAAAACACTAAGACTTTCCAGCGACGGGCTCACAGAAAAATCATGTGTAAGTTAACTTACACATGTGTAAGTACTTACACATGTGTAAGTACTTACACATGTGTAACTTAACTTACACATGATTTTCTGGTGGGTCCGTCGCCGAAAAGTCTTAGTGTTTTTACAAAAAAGTCTTGTATATCGTAGCAGATGATGATGATGTACAAAAATCAATGGTCCTAATTGGTCCTAAAATAAGAGGTGGTTTCAAAATATCTTACCCCTATAACTATATATATATAACTATATATATATATAGGGGTGAGTTATTTTGAGAACTTCTAAAAAAAAAGAACTCAAAAACCATTCTGGACCACACATTCTTTTCTTTTTTCTCTCTCTTCAATTAAATAATAAACTTCACCTAAATCATTCAAAATGTTTTAACTCACAAACCGTAAATCGTTAGACAAACCAAAAAGCATGGGTAGTCTTAAAATTTCGTCCTCTTTCATTAGAGATCCAATTCGATATACTTTTGATGACTTTTTAATTTTTGTTTTCTTTTTGGTAGTTACACATAACTTACACATGTGTAGGTTGAACTTACACATGTTTCGGAACAGGCTTCGCCCTTAAGGATATTCATAAACCAAAGCTAGTAGGGGTGATAGGTCATAGAGGGTGATAGGTCATAGGGGGTGATAGGTCATAGGGGGTGACCAGTGAGGGGTGATTTACCTAACGGGCTCTGCCCTTAGCCGCTATTCCTCTGCCATGGACTGACGGGCTCCGTCCTTGTCTACCATGGCTCTGCCATGGATTGACGGGCTCCGCCCTTGACCTTCATTATTGTGTACATATGTTCATTTACTAATTTACATGTGAAAACAATGATCTTACACATGTGTAGGATGAACTTACACATGTGTAGGATGAACACGATGGGAAAAAAAACGAAAATTAAAAAGTCGTCAAAATTATATCGAATTGGATCTCTAATGAAAGAAAACGAAATTTTAAGACTACCCATGCTTTTTGTTTCGTCTAACGATTTACGGTTTGTGAGATAAAACATTTTAAATGATTTGGGTGAATTTTCTTATTTAATGGAAGAGAGAGAAAATATAAGAAAATGAGTGGTCCAGAATTGTTCTCGCGTTCTTCTTTATTTGTGAGTTTTTAAATAACCCTTCCTATTTAGATTCTTTCATTTCTAAAGTTTTTGTTTAAACATTGATTCTTCATATTTGTGATATTTAAGCATCACAAAGTAGATGCATACGGGTGGATGTCAAATTTGAAAGACTTGTGTGTGTTTGTTTGTGTGTGTGTGAGAAGGATAGAGAGAGACGGGTTTATGAAATAATCTGTTGTATTTTTATTAGTAGGCGAAGAATAGAAAGATGAGGCAAATGTGTGTTTTGATTTTGTAACTTGTTGATGTTTTTAATTGGATCTGTGTTTTTGTTAGAATTGGATCTGGTTGAATAGTGAGTCAACAACGCCGGAATCTGCTGCTATACATATTATAGACGAAAACAGGTAGTTTGTTACATTATATAAACGTTTTTTTAGTTAGTTACATAACATAAACATTTTGGCATAGTTAGTTACATTCCCAGGTCATAATCCCTAAGAACAACCGGTTACTTTCCAATGGTAACCGGTAATTTACATACTATTGACGAAAACATGTAGTGTATTACATTACATAAACGTTTTTGTAGTTAGTTACATAACATAAACATTTTGTCATAGTTAGTTACATTCCTAGGTCATAATCCCATGTTTATATTGCGAAGTTGCAAAATTGCAAGAATTTCCTTGGTGTTTTGACTCTATTTTTTTTATAAAAGAAGACTTTTTTTTTTCTGTTCATACGATGATAACATTTTGGGATTTGCTAAATACAGCCCTTAAGACTGTGTTTAAGATGCATAAATTGTTTGTACATTTACCATGAAAATTAGGGGTGGACTTTTAATATGGAAGGTACAAGTTTTTTTATGCACGTTAAATACAACCCTTATTTAGCATTTCCCTAACATTTTTGCGATATTTTGGCTACATGTAACTACCTAAAAGGTACGAACAACAACCACGTAAAAAATACGAATAACAATCAAAAGATGATTAACATATTATCATCAAACAACATAAATTCATTAAACAAATAGGAACCAAAAGAAAATTCTGATAATCAACACTCAACACACAACATAATTTTGAATTTCAGTTTTCTCCATCATATTCTAAAGTTGGACTACTTAAGCAAATACTTAAAATAAAACATATGTGAACTGATAAGAAAAAGAAACCAAAATGTTTAAATAATTCGTTGCAACTTTTAAATGCACAAAAAAATAAATAATCCTTTCTATCATAAGTGATTTTGCGAATTTGTTAGATATATTTTGAAAACTAAGAAAAAAAGTTTAGGTAAAAAGATACAATTTCAAGCTTTCGAGAACTTGAATTATTTTTATCTATATTATCTATTATATTAATAAACAAACTATCTCCTTTCAACTCTCTACCTTTAAAATACCCAAAATACCCTTAATTCTCAACGCATTCCTAACTCTTACACTAAATCTACCAAATATATCCCTAAAATATTTTACACCCATATTTATCCAAACTTTATATCTTCTTTATTAATTAATTGAAAACTTTCCACCTAATATTTCTATAATATTCTTAATAAAGTTATTTACAAAAGAGACATGCATCTCTTAACCATAAAAATAACTACACTACCATTTACGTCAATTACTTTTAGATTAATAATCACATCGTTACCACCACCGTCATTAGCACTACCCGTTGCCGTCAGCCCGCCACCGCCGCCACATTGTGCGAGTACCCATCTCGTCTTATAAAGATTGCACCACCTTTTGTTGAAAAATTATATTTTGGGATATGAAATTTTACCAATACACCCTTAATAATTAAACTATACCATCAATGTACCACTTATCTTCTAAAATATATTATTAACCCTTTATATCAGTTACTTTTATATCACTTATCTACATCACTTGACGCCGTCACCACCATCAACATTCGTCACCACTATCAGTCGCTGCAATCATCACCGTTTACCCCCACTACATTGCGTGCTTATCATATTAGTTAATAGAAAATGCATTTCAAACGATTTCATATTGATAAGTAAAGCCAATAACATGATATTACAAATGAAAAATGATTAGTCTTCTCGAGTGGTGATAGAAAGGACTACTAAATAGGTCTAAATATTAGCCTACCTTTAAATTTTTGAATCTGTTAAATTTATTGTTAACATAAAATCCAGATTGTTTTTATTCTAATAGAAAATATTGTTTCTATTTATCTCTTTCATTATGTTATTTACTTTTTATTTAAGTGCACATTATTGAATTTTTTTCATGCAGTGCTTCATTCATAGACAACTGCGCGCTTTATGCCTTTTAGCAATTTATTATTTTCTGTGAACGTTTTCATTATTTTGATAAACATGTGATGATTAGGAGAATATAAAACTCACTTCTTGCTTGCATCATTAAAATCAAAGCTATATTTAATTGTAAACAAATCGAAAGTATCCACTTAAATTCTAGGCGTACAAACTAGTAAAATTGAAAGATTATGCTTAAGATATATGTAGCATCAGTCTAATTAAAAAACCAAATATAATTAATTTCTTTCTAGAAGTTCAAACTTTATATAATCTTACTATTCCTAATACCCGTACGATGTACGGTACTTATATTGAAATAAATTGTAAATCGATGATCGTATCTAAATTATAATAAACAACAATGATAAATATAATATATGTTTAGTTAGAGTTTTGGATTTAAATTAAATTTTACAATCACATTAAAATCGAAACTTGTAAGCAAAGTGGATGACGACCAATAACCTTGTGATTTCGAATTGTATACATAAATTTTTAGAGTTTTCATGTTAATAACTTATTATTATAAGTAATATGAGTAACACGAGTTGAAAAATTGAGGGGAAAAAACAATTTTAATAGCTAAAAAACGATCAATCAAATAAGGTTATATTGTGTTTTGTACCTATAATTTAAGAGTTAGAGTTTAATTCCAAGTCTAATAGGAAAATTGAATCTATATACAATTAAAAAACTAATTTAATAGAATAAATAATTCAAAGGATAACCGTCGATCAAGGATTATGTCATATGTTGTAAAGTCCCTCACTCGATGGTTTAACCCACAAGTGTAGAATATAACAAGTCAAGTAATCACTAGATAGGACTAGTATGAAACTTCAAGTAAGCATTAGATTGGACTAGTATTACAATAAATATAAATGCAAGAATATATATAAAGTAATACGTACTTAAGCAATATAAAGATAAGCAAGTAAGTAAGTGGTGAGACACTATGTAATTTTCAAGTGTATTTTATTTATTGATGTTAAATAAAATACAAGGTTGTTGCGGAACAAAATATTACAAAGTAAGTATCTAAACAACCTATAAATTACAAGTGATCTAATCTTTGCTAAATAAACTCTTTGATCAAAATACTTAAAGTTGTGAAGTATGACTGTTTAGATCGAGAGTATTTGAGCAAAGGCACCAAATTGCAAAAGTATGTAATTTGGAAGAGGAAGTGACTTGGTATTTATAGGCAAAAAGAATAAATATAATATTCATTTTGCCGTACAAATATGGTTACATGCATTTAAAGAAATTACTTTAATTCCTTAAAAGCATTGATTAAAGTATAAGAATAAAGTCACATGATAGTGACTTGTCTTCTAATTAACCAACCACCTTTACATGCGTGTAAGGCTTTTAACAAAAGACAAATGGATTGTCCGGTTAAAGGCATGTAAAGGCATAAAGTCAATTCCTCGTAATCAGTGTTCAGACTTGTAAGGTCTAGAACACTGACAAGGACTCCAGTCAGGAGATCTGGTAAGTCTTCCAGTGAGCTCCGCTATTTGTCAGACTTCTTTCTTCAGACTTCAGTCTTCGACTTCAGTGAGAATGTTCTTCAGTGGAAAGATCTTGACTGGAGTGAAGTCCAGTGAACAAATCTGATGGAATCCAGATTTCTATACAAGTAAGTTGTTCACTGGTCTTCACATAATTTCTGAACAAATCTTCAGAGGGCTCCAGTAGTCACATCTCGAGCGAGTCCAGTAAATCTGGACCTAACAAATTCCCCCTATTTGTTTAGAAATTATGCAAGGATTTTCAAGCTTTTATCTATACAAGTTTGTGCTTGAAGAATCCTTGAAAAATTTGACTAAGTCTAATTTGAATTTCTGGAGAGCCACTTTATAGATCATTAGTGTTCCCAGTTTGTACATTTTAATTTCTAGACTTAATCTGGATAAGTACTAGTGAAAAAAAAAATAGGAATTGCAACTTATATTTACAGACATCAACTGGAGGAAAGTTACAATTTTATCAACATAAAATAAATACAAGTACAATATCAGAGTCATGCCTTTTTCTTTTCAGCATGCCCAGCTGGCTCTTTAGTGGCCTTCCTCTTTACACCTGGAGATGAAGACGTAGTAAGAGAAGTCCTTAAGCCTAGCTCCATCTCCATCAATTCCTTCCTCATCCATTCCTTGCCAATCCTCTTCATAAAGTATTTAACATCCTGGGAAACATCCTTACCCCTGAATGAAAGACCAATCTCTCTTAATTCTGACCACCCAAAAGCCCTGATTGAAGTGTCTTTTCTTTCATCAGTAAAGTTCCCTTCTCTAAAGAGTTTGACATGGAACTTAGAGAAGTTGTCATGATTTTCTGCCAGATGGATCTCAGCACCCAGTATTGATCGGAAATCAGCTCTAAATTATGACAAATGTTCATACTTTTCCTTTGTCTGAGCCCTTTTCACCATTTCATCCACTTCCCTGGACACCTTTCTCTGTTCAGCAACTTGTTTTTTTCTTTATTGATCCTTTCAGTTGTGTTCAAGGGAATGAAGGTGCTAAGATCTGCATCTCTGGAAGCTTTGGATTTTCTGGCTGGTGCCTTGGGCAAACCCTTAACCTTCCTCCTATATTCATGCTCCAGAGCAGTTGCATTACTCCTTACTTGTTGCTGGAGATTTTTCAATTCTTCTCTTCTCTGGGCAATAAGATCCAGTATGCTCACACCATAAATTTCAAAATCATATACTTGTTCATCCTGAGCATACATGGATCGAATATAGACGTCATCCAAGGCATCCAGACACTTCTTCAGCCTGGAATCATCCTTCATCTTTTTGTAAACTTCAATTTGTATGCCGAACCTGCCAGCGTTGTAAGAATCCAGAGTCCCATGCCTGGCCATATCTAACTGGTGAGGAATCAAGTCATCTTTTAAGTTCTTCTTGAAAATTTCAATTAAGATGCACTCTTGCTCCAGTCTCTTTGCCTTGGCCTCATCAGCAGACACATATTCCTCTTCTGCTTCATCTGTCGGTTCCCCAGACACCACTTTCTTTCTTTTGAGACTTTTCATTGTGGTAGGGATGTATGGGAACTCTTCCAATACTGGCTCACTGGCATCAGTACCAGCAGCCTCTTCATCAACTTGTCCACTAGCTTCAGTACCAGTGACATCTTCTCCAATAACCTTCTTCCAGACTTCGATCTTCTTCTTAAGATCAACAACCTTCTCTGTACCAGAACCATAACCTTCCCCCTTGGAAGCATCTCCAGATTGAAGATGATTCCACACCTGATCCAGCTTATGTCTATCAGCAGAGTCAAATGTTCGACCAGACACTGGAGCAATGTTGTTAACAGTTTTCCTCAACTGCATCACTTCCTTTTTAATTGTTTCAAGATCTTGAGGAAAGTGGCGAGGAAACTGGGCGTCGATCATCTTCATTACTTCAGGCAGCAACCCATCATGAAGATTTCTAAAGGGAGTTTCAGACACCTCCTCAGTGATTTCTTTCAACATATCTCCCCTGAACTTTCTAACAACTTCATCACTGAGGGTGTTGACCACTGAGTTTTTCTCCAAGGTTGGCCTGCTCTCCAAAAAGCTTATTCTGGTGGTCAAATTCTGAACATCACTAGTCAGACTTGCCAGAGGTTGAGCAACTTTAGTTTGAATGGCAGTCTGAACAGTTCTCACCACATCCCCCTTGATTTTCTGGACTGCAACTTGTATTGATTCAGAATTTCTATTTGTTGCCACGACAAGTTCATCTAGCTTCTCAAAGACTATCTTCTCATTTCCAGCAAATATGTTCATTTTTGACTTAAGATTATTAGAGATTAGAGTTTTGAAGTCAGAAATAACCTGAGAAGAAGCCTGAAGTGATCTCTCCAGGTCCACCACCTTTTCAAAAAGGCCTTGGACCTCGGTTGAAGAAGAAGAGGAGAGACCACTGGAAGGATTGGTGATTCTGGTGATCGATGATACCGGCAACACCCTTGTGATACTTTCAGTTGGTTGGGTGATTGCCAGTGGTTCAAAATGAATTTCTGGTGCAGAAGGTGATTCAAAAGTTGCAGTTGGTGTTTGTTCTGGAAGAAGTGTTGGTGTATTTTCTGGGGTGGAGGAGGCATATCAGTTAGAATTGAATGGGAGACAGAGTGGATGGTGCGATCAATTTCTTCTTTTCCCAGAAAACTCATATTAACATCAAAGTCATTATCCTCAGACAGTGGAGAATCAACCATATCCCAATCTGAGCCGGTTCCACCTGCCTGGTCCTCTACTTGTACATTCTCCACCCCAACATTCAAATC
Source organism: Erigeron canadensis (assembly GCF_010389155.1). Classification (NCBI taxonomy): domain Eukaryota; kingdom Viridiplantae; phylum Streptophyta; class Magnoliopsida; order Asterales; family Asteraceae; genus Erigeron; species Erigeron canadensis. Next base: position 7,058,560 of record NC_057767.1, on the reverse strand, counting down.
AATCTGAGCCACTTGCTCCAGATTATCTCCTTCAATTTGCCTAACTTGTTCCCCCTCAACCTCTTCAACTATTAGGGACCCATCAGCAACCATGATGTCCCCACTTTCAGCAGTTGCTACTGGTATGACAATAGGTGATCCAAACCCTCTTTCTTCTTCACCACTTCCTTCTACTTGTACTGGGAAAGTGGTTGCTGGGGCAGTTTCCTGACCAATTTCTCCAGAATCTTGATGAGATGATTCTGGAAGGGATGATACCAGAACTCCGTCTCTCCTAAGACGACGAGTTTTATTCCTTGGCCTGGTGGGATTAGGTGGAATTTCAACAATATCCACAGCAGGTTGCTGAAGATCTGGGGCGATCTGGGAAATAGGTTGCACCCTTTCAGCAGTAACATCATCAGCAATTTCCTCATTGTTATGAGGCTCACCAGCAACCTCCTCATCAGGTGATGATGCAATTGCATCTTCTTGAATTCTGAATTGATAAAGCGTCACCGATGGAATGTCGACCTCAGTAGGAGATGAGGTCAACTGGTTGAGGTCCCTCAGATATTCATACATTGAAAAATGAATTGTATTTACAGAATACTCATTCTTCAAGGCCCTCATTCTGTCCACCAGATCATTAAAGAAGATTTGGGCAAAGTCCACCCTGTACCAATGCCATAAGCAGTAAGCAATCTGGAGCTGTGTCTGGTTTATCTGATCTAAACATCCAGAACTGCCACCCAAACACTCAACAAGGTGAGTGAAGAAATATCTCCACGAATCTGTCAGCCTGCTCATATATACAGTGCCCTTCCTGAGCAGTTGATCATTCTCATCCACTATTTTTGTGTGCCCCATCAACCTGCACACCTCCCTGGTATTGATTCCAGATGGAATCTCAACAGGCATTTCATTCTCATCGAAGTAATTCATCCTCAGGGCATCTCTGAAGGAATCAACAGTAATGGTGAAGTGTTTGGTGCCTTGTTTTAATGTGTAGTGGATGGATTCATCACTTTCCACATACACTGCTGTATACCAGAATTCACAAAGATAGTCGTGATACATTTTGCCCGGATTTAGCGTTAGGGTACCATAGAGTGGACTACTCAAGAAGAAGGTGTTCAACCTTCCAATGATAGAAGTTGCAGAGTGATTTGTTGAGAGTTTGGCCATCCAGTTATTCATGTTTATGCGAATGGCATCGGCAGAAAGAGATATATGATTTGCCTTCTTGACATTTTCAGCAGGAGTATAATTTATGGCTAGAAGATTTTTAGGAGATGGTTTAGGAGCCATTTGAGATATATGAAAATGAAAGTGAAAGAATTTAGGATTGAAAAATAGAAATCTAATAAGAGAGATGATGATGATTGGAGAGTAAATGAAGAAGGAAATAAATGAAGGAATTTGAAGATATGAGAGTAAATGATTTTCGAGATGAAACTGAAAGTGAAGGTAAATGTGGGTATTTATAGAGGAAAGAGAAAATGGAATTCAAAACGGTAAGTTTGAAAAAGGTTCAAAACAGTTTTGATCGGTTTTGACATCCGCATTTAATGTTTCCCATCACACATAAATGTATGACGGTTGACAGCCCACAAAAATTACCAACTTGCACTTTTGGTCTTCCCAAGGTAACAAAACCATCATTTATATTGAAAAAGTCATGCCACGTAAGGTGAACAGTAACTGTCCAGATGAAAAATTTGTAAGGTTGGCATGCGCTATCCTTAGGTATTAAAAAGAGATGATTTGATACACAAAGACTCATTTTAATGCATCTGGAGGTTGACTAGACACTCCAGTTTCACTGGTGGATTAGGCCAGTAGAACATGCATTAATGGTACACTAGAGGGATACTCCAATAAGTACCCAGATTTGACCATTCTGGTAATCCTCAAACACGCACATCAACTAATATAAACAAATGAGAGGGACACATTTACAAAGCAACTGAAGTCACTTCAAACATGCACATCAACTTATCCAGTATTAATGAGAGGGACACATTTACAAGGTACTAGAAACATTTTTTAGAAAAAAAATTTGTCTAGTGAGAAAATAAATTAATAAATTCCCCCTAAAACTTAGATATAAAAAAAATGTGGTCTGAGTCTTTCCCCTGGAATGGTGATCCATAAATCTATCAGTGCAAAGATAGTATCACAAAGGCGTTCGATAGCTTTAGTGGTATAGATTTATAAATCTGGAATCAAAGAACCCTGCCAGTGTCACAAAGGCGTTCATAACAAGGTTCCAGATTAAGGGTTCAACATTCCCAACTCACTGACAAGATTTTGAAAAGTTTTTTCATCCAAAGGTTTTGTAAAAATGTCAGCAAGTTGTTTATCAGTGGGAATAAAGTGTATTTCAACATCGTTTTTCATTACATGATCACAAATAAAATGATACCTGACATCAATGTGTTTCGTCTTGGAATGCATGACTGGATTGTTTGAGATAGCAATGGCACTGGTATTGTCACAAAAGATAGGAGTCTTTGAATACTTAATACCATAATCAAGCAACTAGTGCTTCATCCAAAGTATCTAAGCACAACAACTGGCTGCAGATACATATTCTACTTCAGCAGTGGATAAAGAAACTGAAGTTTGCTTCTTACTGGTCCAGCTCACCAGTTTGCCACCAAGGAAATGACATCCACCAGTAGTGGTCTATCTTACAACCTCCATGATCTGAATCTGAATAACCCATTAGATCTAAGCCTGAGCCTTTGGGATACCAAAGACCCAAACTGGGAGTACCCTTAACGTACTTCAAAATGCGCTTTACAGCCGCCAGATGAGATTCTTTTGGGTTAGACTGATATTTGGCACAAAGACATGTTGCAAACATTATATCTGGTCTACTGGCAATTAAATACATTAGTGAACCAATCATGCCTCTATAGGCAGTGGTGTTCACGAAGAATAAATAAGGTATTGTCAATTGCACCTCTTTTGAAACCGTTTTCTGATAAGTGTTTGGTCAGAGTATCATACCAGGCTCGAGGGGCTTGTCTCAGGCCATACAGTGCCTTGTCCAGACGATATACCCAATGAAGCCTGGAGGTTGCTTGACAAAAACTTCTTCTTCTAATTCTCCATTCAAAAATGCATTTTTTACGTCCATCTGGTAGACCTTGAACTTATGATGAGAAGCAAAGGCTAAAAACATTCTGATGGCTTCTAACCTTGCTACTGGTGCAAATGATTCTTCAAAGTCAAGGTCTGTTTGGACGTACCCTTGTGCCACCAATCTGGCCTTATTTCTGATCACATGACCATCTTCATCAACCTTATTCCTGAAGACCCATCTGGTTCCAATTGGTTCTTTCTTGCCAACTGGAGGAGGAACCAGATTCCAAACTTTATTTCATTCGAACTGGTGAAGCTCTTCTTGCATAGCTATCACCCAGCTTGGTTCATTCATTTCCTCGTCAATCTTCTTCGGTTCAATCAGTGATAAGAAGCTGACATATAAACATTGTTCACTGGAGGCACTTCTGGTCTGAACCCCTCTACTGGAGTCACCGATAATCTAGTTGATCGGGTGAGCTTTTGTCCACTTAGAGTATTGACCAGGATTGTTTCTTACAACAATATCAGTGCAAGAGTTCAATTGATTTTCTGGAGTAGGATCTTGCCAGACAACTTCAGCCTCTTCATCAGAATCTGTAAGATCACGATTTGCATCATGAAATTCTTCATTTAAAGGCATTTCTTGGATTACTGGCTCAAAATCAATTGAATCTGATACTGGAGGAGTAGTACGAACATCTGATCCAATAACAAGTTCAGATGGTAGTTTGAAACTTATTGAAGGATAGAATGAAGTATTACTGGAAGGTTTTTCAAGTTGCACTGGTTCCAAGTCAGGATGACTGGAAACATCTTCAGATGAATCTTTATTGTAGTTGATAGGATCAGATTCACCAAAGATAATTGGACTTTCTGGGGGAGAATTAAGGGTTGGCTTTTTATAGATTGCTTCATTTGACTCATCAAATGTGACATGAATTGACTCCTGGACCTTTTCCAGTCTTTTGTTGTAGACTCTGAAGGCTTTGCGAATGGCTGAATATCCTAAGAAATATCCTTCATCAGCTTTTGCATCAAATTTGCCTAACTGACTGGAGTCGTTCAGGATGTATACTGGACATCCAAAAACGTGAAAATAACCAATATTTGGTTTTCTATTTCTTAATATTTCATAGGATGTTTTCTTGTATCTCTTCACATATACTGAGTGATTTTGAGTGTGACAAGCAGTCGCAATTGCTTCAGCCAAGTACATTTTAGGATTTTGAGTGTGACAAGCATACTCCTGGCAGCTTCTATCAACGTTTTGTTCTTTCTTTCTACAACTCCATTCTACTCTGGAGTGTGTGCTGATGAGAAATTCTGAGAGATGCCAGTTTCAGTGCAGAATTTCTCCAGAGTTGCATTCTGGAATTCTGTTCCATTATCACTTCTTAACTGACACACTTTTCGCTTGTATTTGAGTTCAATTTGCTTGATAAGAGCGATGACTTCAGCAGCAGTTTCATTCTTTGACCTAAGAAATATTACCCAACAATATCTGGAGTATTCATCAACAACTACTAGGGTATATTTCTTACCAGCACGAGTCTGAACATTCACTGGACCAAAGAGGTCCATATGAAGCATATGAAGAGGTTCAGATATGCTAAAATTCTGTTTTGTCTTGAAACTGGCTGCAAGTTGTTTTCTAGACAACTTGTTGATATTTTTGAAATTTAAATGGGACAACCTTTTATGCCATAGCCAGTTTGTGTCTTCATCAGCCTTGGTATAGAAACACTGCTCTGAAGGAGAGCTTTCCATATCCATTACGTACACATTCCCTTTTCTGGGAGCAATCAATACTACCTTCCAATCCTTATTAAATACGATGCCTTGAGAGATGTTAAATAACACTTGGTAGCCATCATCACACAACTGGCTCACACTAATGAGATTATATTTCAACCCATTTACATAAGCCACTCGTCTGAATTTTCTTGACCATTATTCAGAACACCGTATCCCTCAGTCTTTCCAGAACCATCATTTCCAAAAGTAATGGAGGGTCCGTCTGAAACTTCGAACTCCTCCAGCAGGGTCTTACATCCAGTCATTGTCCTGCCAGCAGCGCTGTCAAGATACCAAATATATTTCTTTCGATTGCCCTGCACATCCACCAGATTATTAGTTTAAAGGTTTGCGAACCCATTGACTGATGGGTTCTCTGGATCCACAAGGATGGATCCCGGCTGGTATCTGGTTGATTTCACTTTCAAAAATAGTGGGTTTCTCAGTAAACACCACTGGAACTGACATTTTTGAAACCTTTTTCTTTTTCTAGTCAATAGGTGTGCTCGATTTTTCTTTCTTGGAAAAAGGTTTTGTATTTTGTTTAGGGCCAGATAAAGTACCCTCAAAATTGTTAATTCTTGCATTACAACTTTGAACTTGATGAGCCAGTAGTTGAAACTGACTCTCCAGCCTTAACAAAATATTTTCTTTAGATGACACTATAGCCTTTCCAGTTGACTGTACTTTTGGCTTAGGTGGAGGAACAACATTCTTCTTTAGAGGTTCTTTAAAAGATGTTTGAGGCCTAGGGTTCTTTAGATGACACCTGGGGTTCTTTAGAAGATGTTTGAGGCAAAGGTTTATTCTGCTTAACCTTCTTGGCTGGAGCATTCATCTGTGGAGCTCCAGCCTTAACCTCAGACAATTGAACAGGAGGAATAATACAACTTTTGGGTGTTGTTGGTTCATCATAGATAGTGCTAGGTTTTAACACTTCAGGCAGTCGGTCAACAACAGGTATTAATGCAACAGCATTAACATCACCCCCCAGATATGCACGTTTTTGGGAGGGGTACTGGTTACGTGCAGCATCATATGGTTTCTTGGTCTCAAGCCATGACTGGATAGCATGTTTTTCTTTTGATAAAAGATTTTTCAGTTCTTCCTTTTCTTGGACCAGTTGTTCAGTAACCAAAACTTGTGGTTTGAAAGCGAGTTCAATATCTTGCAATTCTTTTAACTTAGATTGTAAGTTTGTCATTTCAGAAAAATCTGTTTCAAAATTATTTGACATTTCTGAACGAACAGTTTCCACAAACATTAAACCAGAGTTTAAAGCTTCAGCAATGTCCAATTTTAATTCAGGATCAGTTTCTTTGTCATAATCTATTACCTTTTTAATGACAATGTCCACCCATCTTCCAAATGTGACATCTTCTTTCACAAGATGCTCCTCATCAGGTAGAGCCATATAACAACAATCTCTTTCCTCTTCATCATCAACTGATGAGTCATCAGAGGGAACCCATTCTTCTTTTGCCACCATGCATTTATTATTATCTTTCTCTGCAGACATGAGAGCAATTTGAGCCTTAAGCTTTTTGTATTTTAATCTGTAGCTATCATCAGGCTTGTTATACGAAGTTGATGGACCAGATTGTGAGACAAATTGATTGGACTTGCACTCTTTCATGAAATGACCTTTTCCGCCACACTTAAAGCATGTCAGATTGGTCTTGTCAGTGGAAGAACTGGGTGCATTGTGTCCAGTGGGTCTGTTAGCTCTGGCTTTGAAACGGTTAAACGTTTTAGCCATCATAGCCATCAGATCATCACTATCAGTTTCATCATAATCTGGAGAGATATTATTCATGACTCCAGAATCCATTAATTCAGACATCATCTTCTTCATCGAAAATACATTCTCGGAAGACATTAATGCTGCACATGGTGGTTCAGTATGACTAACCACAGGGGAACTACTGGAAGCATGATTAATAGCATCTTTTTCTGCCTCAATTCTCTGGGCTTGATTTTCTTCAGTGAATCTGAAGGCTCCATACAAAGATGACAGAGTATGGGAATGCAAGGTTTTACCTTGTCTCAAGACCACGATCATATGAGACCATTTTGAAGGAAGAATATCACAAAATTTTTCAAGAAGTATGTCCTTGTCCTTTTCTACCCCAAGCCCTCTCAACTGGTTTATGATGGACATGAATCTGGTGTAGGTACCAGTTAATGATTCATTGGGTAGGGCAAAAAATGACTTGTACTTCTTATTTAAAGATACTTTCCTGGTAACAATAGTATCACCACCACCTTCATACTGGTTCACTAGTTCATCCCACATGCTTTTGGCACTGGGATAAAGCACTAGTGTGGGAATAAGAGCTTCAAGAACGGCCCCGAGGATCATGACTTTTAAGGTAGTGTCAATATTGACGAGTCTCCTTTCCTCTTCAGACCAGTGTTCCTCTCTCTTTTCCCTCCCAGATCTTGCTCCAATTTGATCAAGAAGTGGATTAAGAGGACTTCTAGGTATATAGGGTCCTTCATTTAAAACTTTAAGCATATTCCTCTCAATACCAGTAACATGTAATAACATCCTAGCTTTTCACGTGCCAAATTCATCACCATTCCCACTTAATTTGGGAACAGGATTGTTTGAGTAGTGCACATGCACGTGTTGAGAAGCAGGAATAGGAGGTGGTGGTGGTGGATTATTGTTAGCATGGTCATTGGTTTGTTCAAATTCATTTATGGGTGGAGGTCCAGTGTTTAAAGGGTTTCCTTGTGTATTCTCTGGGTTAGCCATCGAGAGAATGCAGATCTAGGCAAGTATGTTAGCCTTCTGCTCTGGTACCAATTGTAAAATCCCTCACTCGATGGTTTAACCCACAAGTGTAGAATAACAAGTCAAGTAATCACTATATAGGACTAGTATGAAACTTCAAGTAAGCACTAGATTGGACTAGTATTACAATAAATATAAATGCAAGAATATATATAAAGTAATATGTACTTAAGCAATATAAAGATAAGCAAGTAAGTAAATGGTGAGACAATGTAATTTTCAAGTGTATTTTATTTATTGATGTTAAATAAAATATAAGGTTGTTGCGGAACAAGAGATTACAAAGTAAGTATCTAAACAACCTATGAATTACAAGTAATCTAATCTTTGCTAAATAAACTCTTTGATCAAAATACTTAAAGTTGTGAAGTATGACTGTTTAGATCGAGAGTATTTCAGCAAAGGCACCAAATTGCAAAAGTATGTAATTTGGACGAGGAAGTGACTTGGTATTTATAGGCAAAAAGAATAAATATAATATTCATTTTGCCGTACAAATATGGTTACATGCATTTAAGGAAATTACTTTAATTCCTTAAAAACATTGATTAAAGTACAAGAATAAAGTCACATGATAGTGACTTGTCTTCTAATTAACCAACCACCTTTACATGCGTGTAAGGCTTTTAACAAAAGACAAATGGATTGTCCGGTTAAAGGCATGTAAAGGCATAAAGTCAATTCCTCGTAATCAGTGTTCAGACTTGTAATGTCTAGAACACTGACAAGGACTCCAGTCAGGAGATCTGGTAAGTCTTCCAGTGAGCTCCGCTATTTGTCAGACTTCTTTCTTCAGACTTCAGTGAGAATGTTCTTAAGTGGAAAGATCTTGATTGGAGTGAAGTCCAGTGAACAAATCTGATGGAATCCAGATTTCTATACAAGTAAGTTGTTCACTGGTCTTCACATAATTTCTGGACAAATCTTCAGAGGGCTCTAGTAGTCACGTCTGGAGCGAGTCCAGTAAATCTGGACCTAACATATGTTGATTCAAGAACATGTCAATCCTGTTTTAATTTATTGATATATAAGCAATTACACACATTAATAATTAACTTAAATTTTGTATTCAGAACATTATAGTAACAAAAGGATGAAAATTAGAATTAAATCAAATAAGATACCTTAGAGTTAGATATTCGGTCTTGAATTGAAGACGTAGTTAAAATCTTCCAATAAATAAATAGTTATACATATTAGGGAGATGGGGATACGTTTAGCAAGATAGAGGAGCTGCATTAAAATTAGAATATCAAGGAAAAGATATACTTCGTAGCTAACTTTTATATACTACAAAAATAATGGATATATATATATATATTAATTTAATAGAATTTTTAAGGTATATTACTAAAAGACACATGTCGCTTGAATAATGTTTCAATCCTGTTTTAGTTTATTGGTAGATTATGTTTGTGCAACACATATTACGTATAAACAAAATAGATATACACCATCATCATATCCAATTAAACATTTGATTCCTTAACAATTTACATGTTCAACTTTCTGTATGATTACTACATAAACAAATTGTGATACAACCACAAAAAAGTAAAATAAAAAAGAAACAAATAATGAACAATTAAAATCTGATAATTATCAATTCAGCTTTTTAAATGATATGAGATCATCAGTTTCATTATATATACATTAGGTTTGAAAGAATACTTACATGGATAAAAATACGTAAAAGGGTTTTTGATATGCAGACAAGATGAAAAGTTGTTTAATAGCCTTTTAAAATTGTTGAGTGAAGGATTCGCTGACCAGACTTGGTCACTGACGTGAGTCGTCAGCAAGTCATCAACGGGTCTTGGAAGGAAATAATGCTTCTTCACATCGTAGGGGTGGAACCTTACCTTATGACCATCTTAACTGTTGGTCCCTACATACCCACTTATGTTCAAAGAACACCAAGAGCCACCGTTGATGCTCCTGAGATTGTGACTGATCTGGTAAAACTAAAAGTCCAATGGACTGATGAAGAGCGTAAGCTGGTCAATCTTGATTCCAGACTTAAAAACATGATTGTCACCACTCTTCCTACCGACAACATGAAGCTTATCATCAAATATCCCACTTTCAAGGAAGTCTGGGATAGATTGTGCAACATGTACGAAGGATCTGCTGACATAACCAAAACTAAAAAGATTGACTTGAAACGTGCCTATGAAAACTTATTTGCTCTTCCCGATGAAAGTCTCGACAGCACCTACACCTGTTTCAAAGGGTTGCTGAATGACATGACTAATGTTGGCATCACTCATGATAACTTTGAAGTATTCCACAAATTCATCGATTCTCTTCCTTTAAAATGGCAAAACTTGAGACAAATCCTCCGTACTACCAAGCAAATCCAGGAGTATGATCTTAAGGAGCTCTTCAACTTGAAGAAAAGGCTTTGGCTCAAAATATTCAAGTTGCTGCTGAAGCTCGAAGACATGCTGGTCCTACTTCCTCCTCCACCAGCACGTCTGCCTATTTTGTCTCTGACCCTCTTGCTCTTGTTTTTGCTGAGCCCATCAACCTCTATGATGGTGCCAGCACCTCTACTCTTCCTGCTCCTATTCAATCTCTTGTTGATGAGCTTGACGCTGATGAAAAACAAGAGATGTTTAGTGACTTTATAAGCTTTGCCCTACTTGCTGCAAAGAAATATTCAAGAAAATGGAAAAACCGTAAATCGGTTACTCCCTTAAAACCCCCTGTTGATAAATCACAGGAGGAATGCTGGAGGTGTGGCAGAAAAGGCCATTACCAAAAGGAATGAAAGGTTTCTATTCCAACCCCTGTTGCTCCTAAATCTAACCCCTCTAAATATGTTGATGGGTACAGAAACAAATACTATCAGCTAAAAGAAAAGATTGCTGAAATAGAGGAGGCCAAAACACCAGCAAAAGGGTTGGTTGCTAAAGAGCACGATTGGGCCGACTCTGATGAGTCAGATGATGAAAAGTATGTTGATGCCATGTGCTTGATGGCACTTGCTGATGGTGATGCACTGACGAAAGATCAAGTTTCCTCTATTCAGTGGGTGAATGTCACCATTAAAAAGGTACATACTCTTCCTTTTGCTTCTGGTGAGGACAAGACCAAAATTATTGAGTCTTTGTCATGTGATCTTCCGTTCGTAGAATTTCTACGTGATGTACTTCAATCAAGACCTAACTCTATCAGTTTAGAGTTGAGTGAGAAATCAAAATAACTCATTAAGTTGAAGAATGTTCACGTTGAACTTCAATCACATGAGTTGCTGACTCAAAAGGTTCAACTTGAGAATGAAAAACTCAAGTTTGAAATTTTTAACCTTAAGAAGATTGTGACCTCTTGGTCAAAAGCTTCCAGGTTTCACCATCAATGCTTAAGTGAACAAGTCCCTGCCCAAGTCCAGGCAGTGATAGGTGGCGACTATGACGCTGCTGCCTCTCTAGCTGACATGTTTAATGATGATGTGAAACCTGAAATCTCTAACCCTCCATCTTCTGTTGTCTCTCCTGAAGAGATGAAAAAATGGTACTTTGTCATGGGACAAAATGATTACCATAATGAAATGGAAGCTATCATTTACGATCCCGTGTTGTGCATGTATGGACTGTTTCGGAGTGGAACAACCCGATGAAAATCAAAACGTTCGAGATGGTATTCGTTGATGAATTGGTATGTATTTTTCAAATTATATATATAGTTTACACTTTTAGAATATAAGAAACTGTAAAAATTTTATTTAACTAAAGTTGAAAAAAAAACGGTATACTGGAATTAATATTAGGAAAATGATTGATCAACCTAACCAAAATAACCTAATAATCAGCCTAAGTACATGATGATGACATTTGGCATAATCAAAGGAAGAGATTGAGAGAGATAATGAGTGGATTACACATGTCATGTGATAAAAGCTTTAGGTTGATTATTAGGTTAATCTTTAGGTTGATATATCATTACTCTTAATATTTATATAGAGTTAATTTTCATATGTTTCTTCGTTAGCTTTCGTATTGATTAAGTTGTGATATATGACTTAACTAATCAAAATATGATATATTAAAATTTGTATTTGTAACCTATATTAACTCTTAGGATTTACGATTATATCATTCTATAACCTTTTAGATATAAATTCTAAATTTGCTATGAGTAGTTTTCTGATTACTTTAATATATTGACATTGGTTATTTTGATTATGTTTTAAAAGTAGCTCATTAATGATGTATACTTAAGATTTACGATTATATCTTTCTATAAGTTTTAGATAAAAAGTCAAATTTTGCTATAAGTAAGATTCTGATTATTTTAATATATCGACTATGATTATTTTGAATCTGTTTTGAAACTAGTTAATTAATGATGTAATTTTTTAGCCGCTCTATTTTATCAGGGGAAAATGCTACATATTGAGATGGCGTTGAATGTTTTAGTATGATTATTTAGCATGGTAGAACAATTCATCATTTTAGTTTGTGTATGACAGATATACTTCGGATCGTATGAAAAGCATGATATCAATTTTAAATAATACCTTTAGATAACCCTTTTATCCACGTTATGTTTAGGATTTAACACAATAAGAGATGACTTTGCAAGGTTTTTGGCTCGACTTCTTTTTTGATCAAGAATTTGTTTTCTTATCTTTCTTGCATTAGCCGATAAAATCATTTAATCGACGTTTGGAATGTTCTCGGTCGGGTTCCTTTTTTATCCAGAATAATTTTCTTGTAGGATTCTATATGCAAAGATGTTTTTTCGATTCTTATGGTTAATTTGTTTAAGGTTTATTTTTTAAAATTGGATTAAATACATAGAAACACACTAAGAGAATTTACCAGTTTTTTCCATATTTTTTGTTTTGCTATTTGCAGAGCACTACCATACATGGCTCGGCCAATGGTGAATGGGCGGAAAGTTTTATGAGTATTTTGATCGATGGAGTGGCTATCCTGCTAGCAAACTTCCAAGTTGATTTCGGTATCTATTTAATATATTTGAATTCCAATTTTTAGCTTTAATTAATATATTTTAAGACTACCTGTTCAATGGATAGACCTGAACACTAGTATATAGATATATTGTAGATACAAATAACCAAGAGAAATGATTAATCCATCTAACCAAATAGCCTAATAGTTCTTCTAATCATGAAAAAAAATTTATACTATTAGTGGGAGGGAGCACATATGAACAAACTGAAAGGATGCACAAATTAAAAAATCGCATATACACACATGCATAAACACAATCTTATAAAAGAACAAAAGGTGCAATATCTACAATGAATTACATACGAAGAAACACAATATGAACTAATATATTTAATATATATATATATATATATATTAAAAAGGTAAAATGAGAACCAAATAAATGTCAAGAATTGTGAGAACCTTTTCTGATAGGGGTAATATTGTACTTTAATAAGCATATGAATATAAATACTAATTTAATTAAATAAGTCCCTTAAATATCTCCATAAATAATGTTTGACCCATTATTCAAATTTTACAAGATTATTCATTCTTTTCCTACGTAAGACTTAATCAGCATCTTGCAAAACTTTTCTTTTTACATATTTTTTCTTAATTTAATAAAGTATATTTCAAAAAGATTTAGTTTGATTAAAATGTAATATTTATGATAATAAAAAGAATTATTACGTTTCTTCTTGTAAATGGAACATAACACCATCCTAAAAAATAAAATTGAAAATCTGACACTTTATTTACCCATCATTATAATTTTAATAGATTAAGAAGTTAGCCAATTGTTTATTAAATCTTCATAAATTTATAATATAAAGTTTTAAACATAAACCACAATATTAAATTTTTAAATTGTGTTTTTACATTTCGTTTACATATTAAGTCTCAGTTTATTAAAAAAATTTAAATGTGAACGTCATCATACACATGTATAAATAAAAGTTGTATACATGTGACATCACCGTTCACATGTGTATATAAAAGTTGTTTGATTTGAACATCATCATACATATGTGTTCTAAAAGTTGTTTAACATGTGAACATCATCGTCCACATGTGTATATAAATGTTGTATAGATTTGAACATCATCATATATGTGTTTTAAGAGTTGTTTACCTGTGAACATCATCGTCCACATTTGTATATAAAAGTTGTTTAGACATAAAGATCATCATACACATGTGTTAATAAGAGTTGTTTATATGTGAACGCAATTCATATATGATTGATTTTAAGTACACTCGTAAATTTTTCAAAAAAAATATGTACCTATATGTTTGTATTAATTATGTTAATATTTAAAAAACTAGAATTATGTATTGATAAAAATCGTAATCCTCCGAAATATATTATAGAATTGTGAAATCAAATAACCATTTGAATTGTCAATTTGTGGATGCCGAATTTAATGGAGTACGTGTGGAATTGACGTTACGGTTTTAGAACATTTTTTAATTCCTTGTTTACCCTTTTATATTTTATAATCATTTATTTATTATTTTAAATACATATTGTTTATTAGCCATTGATTAATCTCATCTAATGGTTTAAAATAGTTCTCGCAATTCTCGATAAATATTTAGTTCTCGTAATAACTTAACTCTATATATATATATATATATATATTAATATATGCCACTTATATAAATAAATACAAGCGTGGTATCCGCGCAATACATCGACGGTGATGAGGAATACGGTCTAGTGGTGTCGGTGATGGTATTATTCGTGTTTATGACGGTGTCAAGTGGTGTAGGTTGATGTAATTGTGATAGTGGATTTTTTTAGAACATAAGGGCTTAAAATGTTATTTATTAAAATAAATGTTTAAAGTGTAAATTAATTCATTAAGGACCAAACATAAAAAGTCAAGAGCAATTCTTATAATATAGAATTACCTAAAATAAAAATGGAACTTTTTCTTTATAAGAGAATATAGATATAAATTTGGCTCATCGGTCCTAAAATATATTAAGAATGGAAAATTGACTCATTGGTCCCAAAATAAACATTTGATTATATAGTTTTTTTATGAATAAAAATGATGTCCATCTGATTGAAAATGATGTCCATGCGACAGGGCCGACCCTGGGGGTGGGCCAAGTGGGCGATAGCTCATAGCATCACAATCGGAACGGGCATCAAGCTACGTATTTAGGTTTTCAAGTTGTGTTATAATGGATTCATTTAGGCAGCTAAATATGTTGTATTATGTTTATTTAGATATCAAAGCTATGATATGTTAGTCATAGAAGGCAAAATTGAGTAAAAGAAATCTTCTATAATGCTTTAATGGGGGTAGGGGAATTGGAAGTTGCAGTCGACAGGAGAGAGACGAAGCTTAAAAAAACAACCGCATGTTAGTTTTTAACATTTTCATTTGCAACCTTCTAATTTTCAAACATTTCAAGATAAACTTTTAATTTTCAAAACTCTTTTATATTTCAACCTTATATTTTATCTTATCTTGTTTTTGACAAAAAAAAAAATACTTCTAATACACAATGAAATTATAAAATAATAATCCAATATGTTTGAATAATAACATATTATATTTAAATACTTTATCTATTTTGGTAACTTTTATAAAACAACATATGTTAAATATTCAAGTACATATTTTTATATAACATGAAATATTTGAACTTTGAAACCTAATGGAAGTTTTGAAAAAATAGTGACATGGTGATGAAGTAAGTAAAGATTTTTAAAACTAAAGCTTCTTAAAGTTATATTTACCGAGCTAAAAAAATTCAAAGCAGACAAAATGAATTACAAGATTTAAGTTCTTAGCTAATATGGATTATATCAAAAGTAAATAAAGTCTTTGCAACCACAAATGCACATACACACTATTTTTTATGGTTCATTACAATATATTTTAATTAGATAAAAAGTTTTCTTTTAGTATAATTCATTTTAGTTGTATTTATCTAATTATGTTTTGTTAAATTTTTTTTACGATTCGAATATACAGGACCGGCCCTGCCATGTGATTGTAAATGTACTTCATCACCACCACATAAATTCTCCCATTTAAAGTGGATTCCATCTTATAATTTGTTGAATAAAAATGCATGTGCTCATTAAATTTTTACTTTATCCTTATCTACTGGGAATGGGATTTATTTTGTATATGCAAAACAATATTCTACATTTAGGCACATACGTTTTAACATCTCCCTAACTAACTAATAAGATAATTGAGGGAATTTGAATTTTATATGCACAACTTCCCTCCAATTACTTCATAAACATTTGATTATATAAATACATAGTACATACGACACTTGTATGCATAACACTACTCAGAACATTCATTAAGGTATATGTATATTCTTTGAGAAGTAAAGAGGAAAAGTGGCTTCAAACAACACATCAAATGATACGCCTTCAACCAACAATTCCATCGAGATCCTCACGTCAGGATGTTGAAAAGTATGATGATTCATATATAACGTGACTAATTATTTACTCCATTTTTAGGATGTTGAACAAATGAAAAAACAAAAACATGAAGATAACTTAAAGAACTAGAAATGGGACACTGTGATCGTGATAGACAATTCAGATGATGAGTAAATAGACGAATTTGAACTATGATGTGATGATGAATTTGTTATCTTGGATGACATTGTCCTCTTGAAAGATGTACAATATTTTCTTCACTATGTTATATTGTGGCATGTTCATATTGAAACATGATGCATGATATTGTTTTGAGAGCAAATATGTACGATCATTTATTAATTAGACTATAATTTCAAATAACTATATGTTGTAACAATACTCTTATTTTGCGAAGTTTCTAATTATGCACACTTCTTTAGAGAAGCCCGCCCTTATCTTTCAAAAGATGTTGCTTACGATAAGCGTAGAATTTTGGAAAACGAAAATGTGGTGTTTAGTGAGTGTTTACAAAACTAGAAAGTTCAAATTTTGTATTACTTCCTAGACTAGTTAATTAACCCGGCTTCAACCCGGGCATACTAATATGTTCATCATTGAAATTACAAGAATATTAATCGGGCCTATTCCTAAATACCTATGTGATAACTTACGAAAACGTACATTTTTTATGTTTTAATAATCAAAATGCATATAGCTATCTTCAAGTTTTTTTTATCAAACATACTAATTGTGCGGAAACAACAAACATAAATATATTACTCATAACCTTTGAATAATATACTTTATGTTTCAAATAAATATATTTAGCTTATTAACCCGTATAATATGTAGACAACTTAAAAGTCTGTTATGATAAATCTATTTAGATAATAAAAATTTAAAAGATCATAAATAATAATAATAAGAAGAATAAAATGAAATTTAAAAAGGAAAGTGTTTTATGACATCACAAATAAGTTTAAAAAAAACAAATCTCTAAGAAAAAATATAGAGATGACAAATAAATTATTTTTTAAAAATGCTTATGTCATAACAATCTTGTTTTATTTAATATAGAGATTATTCGTTTCTCACTTTTTTTTTATTTTATAAATATTATTAATTTCATGTTTACTTTGTTTCTCATTTTTAACTTGTATAATGTGACATGTAGTTTTTTTTTAATAACCATGACCCGAGCTAGGTACGGGTATTTTACTTGAACATGTTTTGTGTACTTTTAAGAATTGTGTCTAATCCGGTTAACGACCGGATATTAATCTAGTTTAAGCTTGTGGAAAAGTCATTCCTAACAAAATCCGCTTTTCGCACTATAAATTTTGCTTTAACAATCAAAACTAGTGACAGTAGCTTCAAAATAGCCCTTTTCATCATGGTAGGGTATTAGATAAGCCGAAAGCTTAATTTACACCAAGATTGTAGGGGCTGATTTTTTTAGTACTATTTTGAAATTTGAGCTACGAATTTCAGGTTTTTAGCACATATCGCATATACACACATGCATAAACACAATCTTATGAAAGAACAAAATGTGCAATATCTACAATGAAGTACATACGAATAAACACAGTATTAATTAATAAATTTAATATATATATATATATATATATATATGTAGGGTGAGGATCCTAGAAGAAGGGGTGTAACAACCGTCTTAGAAATGTTCTAATTAAGTTCTTGAAACGTACTTTCGCCACTAGAACGGCCAGACAGTTCAATTTGATTAAGTTCTTGACGTGCTTTAGACCTCAATTATGTGCTTATATGAAGGTCAATTTGATCTTAAATCTTGATTGATATGACGAGTTCATAATTATGTACAATGAAATATTAAAGTTCGGTTCATAAACGTTCATGTTCATTAAAGTCCTAGTTCAAAACGTTCGCAAATGGTCCTTGCATTTATTGGGTTCATTAAATATGGAAATGTATATATAGAAAAAGATGGAAACTTAGAGAGAAAAGTCACAACACTATTCATTCTCTTCTTCTCTCTACTTTCTCACACTAAAACACATAGTGCAGCCACATTTTCACACACAAAATTCATCCTTTGATTTTGGATTGTTAAATCAAAATCACTTGTACTTTTAGCATCCTTGTGATAATCAAAACGTGTTTCTGGAATCAAATCTCAGGTAACAACAACAAATTATGAGTTTTTAATCAAATTAAAAGTGAACTTTTTATACTTTATGTTCTTGATAATTTGGTCCAATTTTGATATGAAATCGTGTTAATGATTAATGAGTTTGTGTCTAAATGTGTTTAATAACATGTATGTGAACAAATTTGGGTCATAACATGTTTTAATTTACAAAACTCATTTTGTGAAAGTGAAAGTAAACTTGTTCTTGAGGTTATGACTTGTTCATGTGTTATTTGATCTTGAAAAGCATTAAAAGTGTTATTGGTTAATGTTAATATGCATATATGTACAAGTTTTATGTTCTAACTTGTCCTGGATTCGATCTAGATCTTTGTGCAATGACCTTGTTCTTGTTTCAGCCGTGTTTGGCACCTAAAACGATCCTGGTGGGACGATCTTGAGCCCAAGATCGTCCTGGCCAGCCTTTGGTTCATAGTTCATTGTTCAATCGATCTTGTGTGGTGTTGTGGTATTGTTGGTACGTTTAATGGGTAACCGATCCTTTGGATTGGTTTAGCTGTAACACCCCACCATTGGCGGAAACATGAGGTGTCATGAAAAGTACAGCACGACATGGAATTATATAGATACTGCTAAATGAAATAGAATATAATAAATATATTCCCAAATACATGAGTTCAAAGTCATAACAGTGCTAAAATAGCTTATTACAGACAAGTCCATAAAGAAATAATCCAAGGCATGTAGCCTTAAAGTCTGACGATAAATAAGGAACACTAATCTCCGAAGTCCAGTCTAGCATAGCAATCTTTATCCCTGATTAACCTGAGCACCTGAAAAGTATACTAAAACGTGTCAACACAAAGGTTGGTGAGTTTGTAGGTTTTATGTCAAGAATCTAATAAAAGAAATAAGTCCTTTGTCGATTCTTTTAAGTCTAAACAAGAATCTAACGAGCAGGATGTTGAAAAGTATGATGATTCATATATAACGTGACTAATTATTTACTCCATTTTTAGGATGTTGAACAAATGAAAAAACAAAAACATGAAGATAACTTAAAGAACTAGAAATGGGACACTGTGATCGTGATAGACAATTCAGATGATGAGTAGATAGACGAATTTGAACTATGATGTGATGATGAATTTGTTATCTTGGATGACATTGTCCTCTTGAAAGATGTACAATATTTTCTTCACTATGTTATATTGTGGCATGTTCATATTGAAACATGATGCGTGATATTGTTTTGAGAGCAAATATGTACGATCATTTATTAATTAGACTATAATTTCAAATAACTATATGTTGTAACAATACTCTTATTTTGCGAAGTTTCTAATTATGCACACTTCTTTAGAGAAGCCCGCCCTTATCTTTCAAAAGATGTTGCTTACGATAAGCGTAGAATTTTGGAAAACGAAAATGTGGTGTTTAGTGAGTGTTTACAAAACTAGAAAGTTCAAATTTTGTATTACTTCCTAGACTAGTTAATTAACCCGGCTTCAACCCGGCATACTAATATGTTCATCATTGAAATTACAAGAATATTAATCGGGCCTATTCCTAAATACCTATGTGATAACTTACGAAAACGTACATTTTTTATGTTTTAATAATCAAAATGCATATAGCTATCTTCAAGTTTTTTTTATCAAACATACTAATTGTGCGGAAACAACAAACATAAATATATTACTCATAACCTTTGAATAATATACTTTATGTTTCAAATAAATATATTTAGCTTATTAACCCGTATAATATGTAGACAACTTAAAAGTCTGTTATGATAAATCTATTTAGATAATAAAAATTTAAAAGATCATAAATAATAATAATAAGAAGAATAAAATGAAATTTAAAAAGGAAAGTGTTTTATGACATCACAAATAAGTTTAAAAAAAACAAATCTCTAAGAAAAAATATAGAGATGACAAATAAATTATTTTTTAAAAATGCTTATGTCATAACAATCTTGTTTTATTTAATATAGAGATTATTCGTTTCTCACTTTTTTTTTATTTTATAAATACTATTAATTTCATGTTTACTTTGTTTCTCATTTTTAACTTGTATAATGTGACATGTAGTTTTTTTTTAATAACCATGACCCGAGCTAGGTACGGGTATTTTACTTGAACATGTTTTGTGTACTTTTAAGAATTGTGTCTAATCCGGTTAACGACCGGATATTAATCTAGTTTAAGCTTGTGGAAAAGTCATTCCTAACAAAATCCGCTTTTCGCACTATAAATTTTGCTTTAACAATCAAAACTAGTGACAGTAGCTTCAAAATAGCCCTTTTCATCATGGTAGGGTATTAGATAAGCCGAAAGCTTAATTTACACCAAGATTGTAGGGGCTGATTTTTTTAGTACTATTTTGAAATTTGAGCTACGAATTTCAGGTTTTTAGCACATATCGCATATACACACATGCATAAACACAATCTTATGAAAGAACAAAATGTGCAATATCTACAATGAAGTACATACGAATAAACACAGTATTAATTAATAAATTTAATATATATATATATATATATGTAGGGTGAGGATCCTAGAAGAAGGGGTGTAACAACCGTCTTAGAAATGTTCTAATTAAGTTCTTGAAACGTACTTTCGCCACTAGAACGGCCAGACAGTTCAATTTGATTAAGTTCTTGACGTGCTTTAGACCTCAATTATGTGCTTATATGAAGGTCAATTTGATCTTAAATCTTGATTGATATGACGAGTTCATAATTATGTACAATGAAATATTAAAGTTCGGTTCATAAACGTTCATGTTCATTAAAGTCCTAGTTCAAAACGTTCGCAAATGGTCCTTGCATTTATTGGGTTCATTAAATATGGAAATGTATATATAGAAAAAGATGGAAACTTAGAGAGAAAAGTCACAACACTATTCATTCTCTTCTTCTCTCTACTTTCTCACACTAAAACACATAGTGCAGCCACATTTTCACACACAAAATTCATCCTTTGATTTTGGATTGTTAAATCAAAATCACTTGTACTTTTAGCATCCTTGTGATAATCAAAACGTGTTTCTGGAATCA
Organism: Erigeron canadensis; assembly: GCF_010389155.1. Taxonomy (NCBI): domain Eukaryota; kingdom Viridiplantae; phylum Streptophyta; class Magnoliopsida; order Asterales; family Asteraceae; genus Erigeron; species Erigeron canadensis. The sequence goes on along the minus strand of NC_057767.1, from coordinate 7,037,323 downwards.
AATCTCAGGTAACAACAACAAATTATGAGTTTTTAATCAAATTAAAAGTGAACTTTTTATACTTTATGTTCTTGATAATTTGGTCCAATTTTGATATGAAATCGTGTTAATGATTAATGAGTTTGTGTCTAAATGTGTTTAATAACATGTATGTGAACAAATTTGGGTCATAACATGTTTTAATTTACAAAACTCATTTTGTGAAAGTGAAAGTAAACTTGTTCTTGAGGTTATGACTTGTTCATGTGTTATTTGATCTTGAAAAGCATTAAAAGTGTTATTGGTTAATGTTAATATGCATATATGTACAAGTTTTATGTTCTAACTTGTCCTGGATTCGATCTAGATCTTTGTGCAATGACCTTGTTCTTGTTTCAGCCGTGTTTGGCACCTAAAACGATCCTGGTGGGACGATCTTGAGCCCAAGATCGTCCTGGCCAGCCTTTGGTTCATAGTTCATTGTTCAATCGATCTTGTGTGGTGTTGTGGTATTGTTGGTACGTTTAATGGGTAACCGATCCTGTGGATTGGTTTAGCTGTAACACCCCACCATTGGCGGAAACATGAGGTGTCATGAAAAGTACAGCACGACATGGAATTATATAGATACTGCTAAATGAAATAGAATATAATAAATATATTCCCAAATACATGAGTTCAAAGTCATAACAGTGCTAAAATAGCTTATTACAGACAAGTCCATAAAGAAATAATCCAAGGCATGTAGCCTTAAAGTCTGACGATAAATAAGGAACACTAATCTCCGAAGTCCAGTCTAGCATAGCAATCTTTATCCCTGATTAACCTGAGCACCTGAAAAGTATACTAAAACGTGTCAACACAAAGGTTGGTGAGTTTGTAGGTTTTATGTCAAGAATCTAATAAAAGAAATAAGTCCTTTGTCGATTCTTTTAAGTCTAAACAAGAATCTAACGAGCAGGATGTTGAAAAGTATGATGATTCATATATAACGTGACTAATTATTTACTCCATTTTTAGGATGTTGAACAAATGAAAAAACAAAAACATGAAGATAACTTAAAGAACTAGAAATGGGACACTGTGATCGTGATAGACAATTCAGATGATGAGTAAATAGACGAATTTGAACTATGATGTGATGATGAATTTGTTATCTTGGATGACATTGTCCTCTTGAAAGATGTACAATATTTTCTTCACTATGTTATATTGTGGCATGTTCATATTGAAACATGATGCGTGATATTGTTTTGAGAGCAAATATGTACGATCATTTATTAATTAGACTATAATTTCAAATAACTATATGTTGTAACAATACTCTTATTTTGCGAAGTTTCTAATTATGCACACTTCTTTAGAGAAGCCCGCCCTTATCTTTCAAAAGATGTTGCTTACGATAAGCGTAGAATTTTGGAAAACGAAAATGTGGTGTTTAGTGAGTGTTTACAAAACTAGAAAGTTCAAATTTTGTATTACTTCCTAGACTAGTTAATTAACCCGGCTTCAACCCGGACATACTAATATGTTCATCATTGAAATTACAAGAATATTAATCGGGCCTATTCCTAAATACCTATGTGATAACTTACGAAAACGTACATTTTTTATGTTTTAATAATCAAAATGCATATAGCTATCTTCAAGTTTTTTTTATCAAACATACTAATTGTGCGGAAACAACAAACATAAATATATTACTCATAACCTTTGAATAATATACTTTATGTTTCAAATAAATATATTTAGCTTATTAACCCGTATAATATGTAGACAACTTAAAAGTCTGTTATGATAAATCTATTTAGATAATAAAAATTTAAAAGATCATAAATAATAATAATAAGAAGAATAAAATGAAATTTAAAAGGAAAGTGTTTTATGACATCACAAATAAGTTTAAAAAAAACAAATCTCTAAGAAAAAATATAGAGATGACAAATAAATTATTTTTTAAAAATGCTTATGTCATAACAATCTTGTTTTATTTAATATAGAGATTATTCGTTTCTCACTTTTTTTTTATTTTATAAATACTATTAATTTCATGTTTACTTTGTTTCTCATTTTTAACTTGTATAATGTGACATGTAGTTTTTTTTTAATAACCATGACCCGAGCTAGGTACGGGTATTTTACTTGAACATGTTTTGTGTACTTTTAAGAATTGTGTCTAATCCGGTTAACGACCGGATATTAATCTAGTTTAAGCTTGTGGAAAAGTCATTCCTAACAAAATCCGCTTTTCGCACTATAAATTTTGCTTTAACAATCAAAACTAGTGACAGTAGCTTCAAAATAGCCCTTTTCATCATGGTAGGGTATTAGATAAGCCGAAAGCTTAATTTACACCAAGATTGTAGGGGCTGATTTTTTTAGTACTATTTTGAAATTTGAGCTACGAATTTCAGGTTTTTAGCACATATCGCATATACACACATGCATAAACACAATCTTATGAAAGAACAAAATGTGCAATATCTACAATGAAGTACATACGAATAAACACAGTATTAATTAATAAATTTAATATATATATATATATATATATATATATGTAGGGTGAGGATCCTAGAAGAAGGGGTGTAACAACCGTCTTAGAAATGTTCTAATTAAGTTCTTGAAACGTACTTTCGCCACTAGAACGGCCAGACAGTTCAATTTGATTAAGTTCTTGACGTGCTTTAGACCTCAATTATGTGCTTATATGAAGGTCAATTTGATCTTAAATCTTGATTGATATGACGAGTTCATAATTATGTACAATGAAATATTAAAGTTCGGTTCATAAACGTTCATGTTCATTAAAGTCCTAGTTCAAAACGTTCGCAAATGGTCCTTGCATTTATTGGGTTCATTAAATATGGAAATGTATATATAGAAAAAGATGGAAACTTAGAGAGAAAAGTCACAACACTATTCATTCTCTTCTTCTCTCTACTTTCTCACACTAAAACACATAGTGCAGCCACATTTTCACACACAAAATTCATCCTTTGATTTTGGATTGTTAAATCAAAATCACTTGTACTTTTAGCATCCTTGTGATAATCAAAACGTGTTTCTGGAATCAAATCTCAGGTAACAACAACAAATTATGAGTTTTTAATCAAATTAAAAGTGAACTTTTTATACTTTATGTTCTTGATAATTTGGTCCAATTTTGATATGAAATCGTGTTAATGATTAATGAGTTTGTGTCTAAATGTGTTTAATAACATGTATGTGAACAAATTTGGGTCATAACATGTTTTAATTTACAAAACTCATTTTGTGAAAGTGAAAGTAAACTTGTTCTTGAGGTTATGACTTGTTCATGTGTTATTTGATCTTGAAAAGCATTAAAAGTGTTATTGGTTAATGTTAATATGCATATATGTACAAGTTTTATGTTCTAACTTGTCCTGGATTCGATCTAGATCTTTGTGCAATGACCTTGTTCTTGTTTCAGCCGTGTTTGGCACCTAAAACGATCCTGGTGGGACGATCTTGAGCCCAAGATCGTCCTGGCCAGCCTTTGGTTCATAGTTCATTGTTCAATCGATCTTGTGTGGTGTTGTGGTATTGTTGGTACGTTTAATGGGTAACCGATCCTGTGGATTGGTTTAGCTGTAACACCCCACCATTGGCGGAAACATGAGGTGTCATGAAAAGTACAGCACGACATGGAATTATATAGATACTGCTAAATGAAATAGAATATAATAAATATATTCCCAAATACATGAGTTCAAAGTCATAACAGTGCTAAAATAGCTTATTACAGACAAGTCCATAAAGAAATAATCCAAGGCATGTAGCCTTAAAGTCTGACGATAAATAAGGAACACTAATCTCCGAAGTCCAGTCTAGCATAGCAATCTTTATCCTTGATTAACCTGAGCACCTGAAAAGTATACTAAAACGTGTCAACACAAAGGTTGGTGAGTTTGTAGGTTTTATGTCAAGAATCTAATAAAAGAAATAAGTTCTTTGTCGATTCTTTTAAGTCTAAACAAGAATCTAACGAGCAGGATGTTGAAAAGTATGATGATTCATATATAACGTGACTAATTATTTACTCCATTTTTAGGATGTTGAACAAATGAAAAAACAAAAACATGAAGATAACTTAAAGAACTAGAAATGGGACACTGTGATCGTGATAGACAATTCAGATGATGAGTAAATAGACGAATTTGAACTATGATGTGATGATGAATTTGTTATCTTGGATGACATTGTCCTCTTGAAAGATGTACAATATTTTCTTCACTATGTTATATTGTGGCATGTTCATATTGAAACATGATGCGTGATATTGTTTTGAGAGCAAATATGTACGATCATTTATTAATTAGACTATAATTTCAAATAACTATATGTTGTAACAATACTCTTATTTTGCGAAGTTTCTAATTATGCACACTTCTTTAGAGAAGCCCGCCCTTATCTTTCAAAAGATGTTGCTTACGATAAGCGTAGAATTTTGGAAAACGAAAATGTGGTGTTTAGTGAGTGTTTACAAAACTAGAAAGTTCAAATTTTGTATTACTTCCTAGACTAGTTAATTAACCCGGCTTCAACCCGGACATACTAATATGTTCATCATTGAAATTACAAGAATATTAATCGGGCCTATTCCTAAATACCTATGTGATAACTTACGAAAACGTACATTTTTTATGTTTTAATAATCAAAATGCATATAGCTATCTTCAAGTTTTTTTTATCAAACATACTAATTGTGCGGAAACAACAAACATAAATATATTACTCATAACCTTTGAATAATATACTTTATGTTTCAAATAAATATATTTAGCTTATTAACCCGTATAATATGTAGACAACTTAAAAGTCTGTTATGATAAATCTATTTAGATAATAAAAATTTAAAAGATCATAAATAATAATAATAAGAAGAATAAAATGAAATTTAAAAAGGAAAGTGTTTTATGACATCACAAATAAGTTTAAAAAAAACAAATCTCTAAGAAAAAATATAGAGATGACAAATAAATTATTTTTTAAAAATGCTTATGTCATAACAATCTTGTTTTATTTAATATAGAGATTATTCGTTTCTCACTTTTTTTTATTTTATAAATACTATTAATTTCATGTTTACTTTGTTTCTCATTTTTAACTTGTATAATGTGACATGTAGTTTTTTTTTAATAACCATGACCCGAGCTAGGTACGGGTATTTTACTTGAACATGTTTTGTGTACTTTTAAGAATTGTGTCTAATCCGGTTAACGACCGGATATTAATCTAGTTTAAGCTTGTGGAAAAGTCATTCCTAACAAAATCCGCTTTTCGCACTATAAATTTTGCTTTAACAATCAAAACTAGTGACAGTAGCTTCAAAATAGCCCTTTTCATCATGGTAGGGTATTAGATAAGCCGAAAGCTTAATTTACACCAAGATTGTAGGGGCTGATTTTTTTAGTACTATTTTGAAATTTGAGCTACGAATTTCAGGTTTTTAGCACATATCGCATATACACACATGCATAAACACAATCTTATGAAAGAACAAAATGTGCAATATCTACAATGAAGTACATACGAATAAACACAGTATTAATTAATAAATTTAATATATATATATATATATATATATATGTAGGGTGAGGATCCTAGAAGAAGGGGTGTAACAACCGTCTTAGAAATGTTCTAATTAAGTTCTTGAAACGTACTTTCGCCACTAGAACGGCCAGACAGTTCAATTTGATTAAGTTCTTGACGTGCTTTAGACCTCAATTATGTGCTTATATGAAGGTCAATTTGATCTTAAATCTTGATTGATATGACGAGTTCATAATTATGTACAATGAAATATTAAAGTTCGGTTCATAAACGTTCATGTTCATTAAAGTCCTAGTTCAAAACGTTCGCAAATGGTCCTTGCATTTATTGGGTTCATTAAATATGGAAATGTATATATAGAAAAAGATGGAAACTTAGAGAGAAAAGTCACAACACTATTCATTCTCTTCTTCTCTCTACTTTCTCACACTAAAACACATAGTGCAGCCACATTTTCACACACAAAATTCATCCTTTGATTTTGGATTGTTAAATCAAAATCACTTGTACTTTTAGCATCCTTGTGATAATCAAAACGTGTTTCTGGAATCAAATCTCAGGTAACAACAACAAATTATGAGTTTTTAATCAAATTAAAAGTGAACTTTTTATACTTTATGTTCTTGATAATTTGGTCCAATTTTGATATGAAATCGTGTTAATGATTAATGAGTTTGTGTCTAAATGTGTTTAATAACATGTATGTGAACAAATTTGGGTCATAACATGTTTTAATTTACAAAACTCATTTTGTGAAAGTGAAAGTAAACTTGTTCTTGAGGTTATGACTTGTTCATGTGTTATTTGATCTTGAAAAGCATTAAAAGTGTTATTGGTTAATGTTAATATGCATATATGTACAAGTTTTATGTTCTAACTTGTCCTGGATTCGATCTAGATCTTTGTGCAATGACCTTGTTCTTGTTTCAGCCGTGTTTGGCACCTAAAACGATCCTGGTGGGACGATCTTGAGCCCAAGATCGTCCTGGCCAGCCTTTGGTTCATAGTTCATTGTTCAATCGATCTTGTGTGGTGTTGTGGTATTGTTGGTACGTTTAATGGGTAACCGATCCTGTGGATTGGTTTAGCTGTAACACCCCACCATTGGCGGAAACATGAGGTGTCATGAAAAGTACAGCACGACATGGAATTATATAGATACTGCTAAATGAAATAGAATATAATAAATATATTCCCAAATACATGAGTTCAAAGTCATAACAGTGCTAAAATAGCTTATTACAGACAAGTCCATAAAGAAATAATCCAAGGCATGTAGCCTTAAAGTCTGACGATAAATAAGGAACACTAATCTCCGAAGTCCAGTCTACAATAGCAATCTTTATCCCTGATTAACCTGAGCACCTGAAAAGTATACTAAAACGTGTCAACACAAAGGTTGGTGAGTTTGTAGGTTTTATGTCAAGAATCTAATAAAAGAAATAAGTCCTTTGTCGATTCATTTAAGTCTAAACAAGTAATAGTTCAATATATAACGAGCAGAGTTACGCCATAATAAGTCTAAATGTCTCAGAGTCCGGCCTTACGGTACCTGTCTTAGTCCAAAGTCTCAAGTCTCAACTCATACAATAAGTACGTCCAAAGCACAACAACAAACACATAATCACACACAAACAACAAGATCAAAGCACGTCAAATGGCACAAGTAACTCTATACGCACAGGCTCAGTATTGAACATAAACAGAAATCGACAAAACTGTTTTAAAGAACAAGTATACTTTTCACCCCAAAAACTTATAAAAAGAGGGGCTACGAAACTCACCTGAAAGCAGCACAAGCACAATTATCCTAGATGAACAAATAAGAACACGAACAGTCAGATACACTCGAAACAAGTTCACTATCTGCCAACAGTTCTACATTGTCCACAAGTCACCCAGTAAGAAGTTGGATTTAATTGTACTCGTGTATGTCCTATACAAGTGTCTTAGAAAATGCTATTATGTCTTGTCCAAATAAATAGTTCGTTAAATAATGTCACATTTCATTGTTTATATCCCGTCAAGTCTTCGTAACAACGTCATTATAAAAATATATTAAGTCTAGAAGGTCATATAATTTGTACATCGTCTTTACAACGTCTTTTATTCTCTACCTTTATATATAGTCGTTATAAAGTATATGAAGTCTGATAAGTCATTAACTGTCGTTATACGAATGTATAATTTATAAATGGTCCTTTCAACGTCTTTTAAATATATATATATATATTTATTTAGTCATTAGATTTTTATCCTTATATTTATATATATATACATTTGTCCATATCAATTCAATTCATGTATATATATATATATACTTAAATTAGTCTTTAATATATATATAAATAAATATATATATTAATTTCATTATTATTAGAAATTTGGGATTAAATTTTTAATATAGATCAATTAATTAAAATACAATTTAACTTTGTTTAAAAACTTTAATTTTGCCTAAATGACCAAAATAATACCAAATTCAATTTTTTAAACTAAAAACTTTTCTGGCCGGTTTGATCGAGTTTTGACCGGCGTTGACTAAAACGAAAATCGAGATTCCGGTTGAATCTATGAACCATAACCGATTTCCAAGACCAAAATTTACTAGGATAACTCGGATCTATAATAGATCTAGCCAAAAACAACCAAATAACTCGAAAATGATATACTATTCGCAGATTTAGATGTGTTCGGTTTATATACATATGAACAAGGGCCGAAAATAAATTTACAACATCAAATCCACCCAACAACAACCCCAAATATATATATAGTCACGGTTTTTGAACAAATCCGGATTTAAGTTTCCGGATCAAAGTTTTCGGATCTAACAAGATATACATATATATATACCCGAATATATATATATAAATAAATGAATACTTTTCGGATCTAATGAGATTTCGGGTCTATAGATCTCGGATCTATAGATTTCGGATATAGACATGTTTGTAAAACCGAAAACCATAAACTTTAACCAAAGGATTTGTATTTCTATCAACATAACCACCGAAAATATATATATATAAAGAAGAGATTTCGGATTTTTAGAAGAAAAAGAAAGATAAAACCGATTTATATATATATAAATATAAGATTTTCGGATTTATATATACATATATATAAAGATTTTCGGATCTAAACATGTTCACACAACCAAAACCGAATATATACATATATATATACATATATACAAAACCTTAGGATTTAAGAGGAGGAAGAAAAGATTTAGCCGAAATATATCTATATATGTATACATAATATTTTCGTGTATATATATATACATATATGTGTAAAAACGGTTTTTGATGAAGAACACACATGGATCTTCCCAAAACTTACCAAGATTCTGAAGGTAAATAAAGAAGATAGTGAAAATCGATGGTGGTTTGTGGTGGTGGAGTGGCTGCCGATCGGTTTTGAGAGGAAGAGGGGAAGGGGTGGCGGCTGGAAATAGAGAGAGAGAGAAGAGAGGGAGAGTTGAAATGAGAAATGAGGGGAAAAGGGTTAGGTTCCTAGGGTTTTGTTGGTTCATGTTTCCCCCTTTGACCGAGTTTGACCATTTTACAAGACTCATGACCCGTAAATTTATTTTGTCGTCATATTTAAACGTAACTTTTTAATAGCTTTCCAACGGATATAAACATGTCTATTTTTACTTATTAAATCTTTAATTGATTTAATTTTTAGTATTTTACTTAATTTGACATTTCCACAAGACAACTAGTATTCCTCCTATTCTCGAGTTTACGTACAATTTTTCTAAAGTTTAGATGCTCATAAAGCCCGAATCAAACATAAATTCATTTATTCCATGATAAAGTCTTAGAGTCTAACGACGTACATAACAAAACAAACTAAAAATGACTAGAAAAGTATTTCAGAAAGTACGGTCAAATGACGGTTGTCACATTAGCTCAAACTCTTGATCATGAATCGATCATGAGACTTGTTCTTATTCCTTGGATCCTAGGACGATCCTGAACAGTCCATTGGGACGATCTTGGGGTCTGTTCCTTCAAAACGATCTTGTACATTGAACCTTAAGACGATCTTCAGATCTTGATCCCCAAAACGACCTTGAGTTCTTGTGTACCTAAAACGATCTTGATGAGACGATCTTGTGCTCCACTTCTAGGACGATCTTGCCTTGAAGTCACCTAGGACGATCCTGAAAGTCACCTAGGACGATCTTGAGGAGAAGCCAGAACGATCTTGACATTCAAAACCCTAAAACGATCTTATGTTCATCTTTTAACAACACGTACTTGTTCTTTAACACACCACACTTGATCCTTAATCATCTAATCAGTTCATAACAACATCATTACTCGATTAAACACATCTAAGGCTGATCATCTACACTTAAGCTAGATCATGGTTCGATCTAAGACGACGTACAAAGTGCAAACACTAATTAAGACATGTTCTATCAAAATTATCAAAGTACGAGTTCTATGATCAATTAAATTGAGTTCTAAAGACTAAAAGTTCATTATTTAAGACATGTTCAACTCATTAACACGATAAGTACTTAAGTGTGAGTTCAAAGATGTTCAGTGCGAGTCCAGTTCATGTACTTAAAGTTCATTTAAAACTCTTTTGAGTCAAAACGTTCAAAGATCTTCAAAGGACCAAATCATCAGTTCATCAAGGACATTTCTGTGATTGAATAATCACATGAACTAATATATGTACTTATTTATGATCAACATGTACTTAGGCATCCATCAAGACGTGCTTGGATTTCGATAGATATACTTATCTATCTTTGTGCTTATTCTCTGTGCTAATACTACTAGTGCTTGTACCAGATCACTGTGAGTTCACTAATCCCCCTTTCGTACATTTGTTCAAAGTTCTTTATCGGGGACTGAAAAGCATGAAAACTATTTTCGTACTTGTACGTATGTTCGTGAACTATTTTACGTACTATATTATGAGCTTGATCTTGAACTACTTATGAAATGATTCTTAAACTGTTTAAAGGAGTATTTAAGTCTTGAATGGGCAGGATCTTAAATACATTTATACTACTGTACTTGATCTTTATTATGTTCTAGTTCGTACATGTACTTGTTAAGTTCTTGTTCACTGCTATCAATTCATCTCCCACAGTTCAGGGAATGAACCGTAGGTAATTATGGACAACGCTGTTTAGGGTAGGCCCACCCTCATTCTCCACAGTTCAGGAGGATGCATATTACTTGTTCGTGTTCATGTCATTGTTCTGACATAGATCTTAATTGACGTACTTGAGCTATATGAGCATACTATTACATTAAGGTTCAGTTCTGGCCAATCGGTTTAGCAGTGAAAACTTATAACTAAAGTTTATTATAGGTTCTTGTTCTATTCATACTATTAAAAAGTGCTTGTGTTCAAAGTACAGATCTTGACCTAGTCTTTATTATTATAAAGTACATTGGTTCGGCGTACAAAACTTATGATCTTGTTCTTATTATACATATATACGTATATGTAAACTAAATGTACATTATGTGAATCTCACCGACTACTTTTGTAATTGACCTTTTGAACTTACATGCTTTTCACGCTAGGTTCATAGTTCTTTAGCATAGGAGTCTTCCTTTCTAAGCTCATACTTTTGGCGATTGTTCGAGCGTACAAGTTCAGGAGCTATGAAGATCTTCCCTGCTACATCAGTTCAAGTTCTGTCCTTAAAAGACAATTGTTCTATCTTCCAGATATTGACTATTCTAAGTTCATTCATGTTCTGTAATAACAATCGTACTTCTGTTCTTTAAATATAGTAATGGCTGTGTTGGAACTTGTACTGTGTGCAATTGTGTTTATCTGTGCATCCCGTATATTCCGCTTTAGCTGGGTGTTACAGTTGGTATCAGAACCAGGTTATAGTGAACATCGAGCTTTTTCCTAAGGAAAACTCGAGCTATAACTTGAATCCACTCTGAGGTGATTCTTTGATGACCGGTTTGAGTAGTAGGTACTCTTATCCTAATTAGATGTAACCTGATCAACTACATATAATTACGATAAAAGCACCTAGGACCTCAAGGTGTGTCATTGAAGGTGTCACCCATTTCTTAGAGCTCTATTAAGAACTTCGTGCAATCTCGTTCTTGATCATATCAGTCCTAGTTCGTGTTCTAGTTCATTCGTTCTCTTATATTTCATTCGTTCTTGTAAAACATACGTGCTTGTGCTTCGATTATAGACCTTAGAGCTTATACGACTATAGGTTCTTATTGTACGACCGACGACTGTTCTTGTTCATGTACTGTGCTATTGACAATCATTTATTAACGTACTACGTGCTTGGAGCTATAGACTTGTTCGAAACGTAATCGAGTTCATATTTTCGTTTTATCAGGAGATATAAGGAAGGATGCCTGCTAAACGGGGAAGAAAACCTAGAGTTGCACCCGTTGTTGAACCTGTTGTTGAACCCACTGAACAAGGATCAAGTGCTAATGCTACTGTCAACTTCAATCTAGAAGACGTAGCGGACCTCATCACTGACCGCATGAATGCGATGATGCCGAACCTTGCTACACAAGTTGCTCAGATGTTAGAGATCCCACTGACTGAAGGCACCAGAATCACTCAGAGCAAGAAAGCTCAAGAAGAACCTGAACAGAACCAGGAAGTACATAGTGATTCTGAGGGTGCCAGCCAGATCAACACCCAAGCTGCTACTGAGGGCAGAGTCACCCGAAGCAGAGGTTGTATGTTCAAGACCTTTATTCAGTGCAAACCCCCAGTCTACACAGGGGAAAAAGGTGCTGCTGAACTGTTGATGTGGTTTGAAAACATGGAAGAAGCCCTGTACCACATAGAGACTACTGAAGATAAGATGGTGGAGCATGCGACCAGCCAGTTTGACGGAGCTGCTAGGTCTTGGTGGACTGGCATCGTCACTACTGTTGGCAGGAAGACCGCCTATGCTCACTCTTGGGAAGAACTTCAGAAGATGATGAGAGTTGAGTTTTGTACTAAAGATGCATTGCAAGAGTTAGAACAAGAATTTTGGGATTTGAAGATGGAGGGTTTGGAGATTGAGAAGTACATTTTGAGGTTTAATGAGCTTGCTAGACTTGTACCACACTTGCTAGACTTGTACATATAAAGGTCTAGAATCTAGATATGGACTAAACATGCGATATATTTTTATATTGATCTATGACAAACAATATTGCTACTTCAATAAACATGAACTCAATCATGTCATTATTAAGATTACGTTCTGCAGACGTATAGCCGTAGAATGATATTGCTCTAATTTTAAAAAAAATTAGTTCTGTTTTTATTGGCAATCTGCATTTTTAGAAAGGCAAGCTCTTTTATTTTAAGAGCACATAGCATAGGCTCTATCTAAATATATGCATATACCATAATCTAGCTATTCAAATAACAAATATACTTTTTGTGTCTTATATTATAGATGCAACCATCAATATGACTAACATCACAAGCTAATCAATCCGAAAGCTAAAGAAGAAACATATGAAAAATAACTTCATATAAATATTGATTCTAGTTTACCCCCTTTTTTCCAACTTTAGTTATATTCTAAAAGTGTACAATATATAATGTGAAAAATACATACCAATTAATCAACAAAGACCATCTCAATTGTTTTGATTTTCTTTGGTAGATGAACTAATATGGTCTTATTTTTTGTTGTTGAAAAAGAGGCATAACGAATTTATAATAGACAATAAACTAAATTAAAAGAGATAATAATAACAATAACATAACAATTAAATGTTAGATAATAATAATAATAATGATTAATATGAAGAAATTATATAAATTAAAAAAACCTTGCTAGTCGAAAAAAAACCTGTGTAAATACGAACTTTTGATTGAAAGCTTGCAAAACTACTACGAAAACTGGTGTCGTAGACACCGGTCTTAACTTTTTTGGTCAAATCCAAAGACAAGCTAAATCCGGTGTCTTAGACACCGGTCTTCATATCTTTGACGGTAACTTAGAGACTGGCTTTCATGAATTTGTGTATTTCTAGTCAAATAAAGCCATTGTCTTACACAACGGTCTTACAACTTTTTTTTTTCGGAAAAACAATCTGGCTACGTTTTTTGCCCACATGCTCTGTTTTGTGTGTATATAATATAAAACATTACTAATTTGTATATATGTTTTATTGGGAATGCTGATGGGTATACTAAAAAACATTACTAATAGTTTGATGATGGTAAAATGTATGACAAGGTTTCAGATTTTCTTGAGCAATTCAATGAAAACGGGTTTGTTCAAAAATATGAAGACGGGTTTGCTACCGGTGTCTTAAGACACCTGCTTTGTTCAAAAATGTTAAGACCGGTGTCTAAGACACCGGTTCGTAGTTTTGCAAACATTTAACCAAAATTTCGTCTTTACACCAACCGGCTTGATTGTATTGTGCGTTTAATGCGAGCACCGGCCTCATTAAGGGTATGGCCACGTATTTATGTTACATGAATAATGCATTCTATACATTTCGATGTGGTTTATGTGTCCAGAATTAATATACTTTATGTCTATATAAAGGGTGGCTAGAAAACACATATATACTCGATCTTTTAGTTAGTCTTCATCCATTGCCATGGCATTGTAGTTTTTATTTGTACCAGCTTGGTACGTTTTATATTTATTAACTAGTGCTTAGGCCCGTCCAATGGACAAGTAGTCTCAAAATATATTAATCAAAGTTAAAAATTTGAAATTCAATTGTATTAAATAGATGTCAAATAAAATTAAATTACCTAAAAAACAAACATAAAACGATTCAAAGTGTAAACTATTTAAAATAAATGACTTATTTGAAGAATTATACTCGTAATTCATAAATATATGTATATGTCACATAGCATGCACATGAGGCATAAAAATATATAAAGGTCTAGATATGGATTAAATATGTGATATATTTTTATATTTATCTATGACAAACAATCAGTTTTATATTGCTACTTCAATAAACATGAACTCAATCATGACATTATTAAGATTACGTTCTGCAGATGTATAGCCATAAAACGAGATTGCTCTAATTTCAAAAAAAATTAGTTCTGCTTTTGTGGGCAATCTGCATTTTTAGAAAGGCAAGCTCTTTATTTTTTTAAGAGCACATAGCATAGGCGGTATCTAAATATATGCATTTACCATAATCTAGCTATTCAAATAACAAATATACTTTTTGTGTCTTATATTATAGATGCAACCATCAATATGACTAACATAACAAGCAAATCAATCCGAAAGCTAAAGAAGAAATATATGAAAAATAACTTCATATAAATATTGATTATAGTTTACCCTTTTTTCCAACTTTAGTTATATTTTGAAAGTGTACATTATATAATGTGAAAAATGCATACCAATTAATAAACAAAGACCATCTCAATCGTTTTGATTTTCTTTGGGTAGATGAACTAATGTGGTATTATTTTTTATTGTTGAAAAAGAGGCATAACGAATTTATAATAGACAAAAACTAAATTAAAATAGATAATAATAACAATAACATAAGAATTAATGTTAGATAATAATAATAATAATGATTAATATGAAGAAATTATATAAATTAAAAAAACCTTGCTAGTCGAACAAAAAACCTTGTAACTCGAACGTAGAATTATTTGTACGGAAACGACAAAAATCAAGCCAGTTGGTGTAAATAGGAACTTTTGGTTGAAAGTTTGCAAAACTACTACGAAAACTGGTGTCTTAGACACCGGTCTTAACTTTTTTGGACAAATTCGAAGACAAGCTATAGCCGGTGTCTTAGACACCAGTCTTCTTATCTTTGACGGTAACTAAGAGGTTGGCTTTCATGAATTTGTGTATTTCTAGTCAAATAAAGCCATTGTCTTAGACAGTGGTCTTGCAACTTTTTTTTTTTTTGGAAAAACCATCCGGCTATGTATTTTCCCCACATGCTCTATTTTGTGTGTATGTAATATAAAACATTACTAATTTGTATATATGTTTTGCTGGGAATGCTGATGGGTATACTAAAAAACATTACTAATAGTTTGATGATGGTAAAATGTATGACAAGGTTTCAGATTTTCTTGAGCAATTCAATGAAAAAAAATATCGAAAACGAAAAAAAAAATAGCAGCTATTAATGTAACCATAAAAGTAATGATTTATTGGTCGGTTGGGATGATGGTTGAAAATTGGCTGGCATTGTTGAGTGAATGTTTGAATATGAAAACAAAACTATTATGTTGAAGAGTAGGTATGTATGAAAGGTGATGGAGAATTGCTTTGCATGGACGTATAAATAATAAAAGATATTGCTCTTATGAATAATGAATCCAAAAGAGTTGCCTGTGAATATAAATTAATCCAAAAGATTGCAGTGGTCTTTCTTGTCAAACCTATTCAACATATAGGAAAAGTATTACACTGTCGACACGTATTAATAAAACTGGTGTCTGGTCAGTGGCGGACCTAGAACCGGAAGTGACCCGTAGCACAATTATTTTTCCCACTAACCTTGTATAGACATAAAGTAACGATAACAACTAAATTGTTTTGATTTTTAACAATTTTTAACAGATTTTTAGCTATTTTTAATGTATATGTTAAGAATTTTTGGCATTTTTAGTAGTTTTTCTTTATCATTTAGTTATACAGATACATCTTTATAAGTTTTATTGATAAAAAAAAGTTTTGAAAATTTAAAGTTGGTTACAAGACTTGTATCTCATATTTATTTGACCCGTAGCATCAATAAAAGATACATCATTTTTCGAAAAATTTTAATAACATAAATTTAGCGGACACATAGACCAGGCTACCCCTTAAATCAATGTAGGTCCGCCCCTGACACCGGTCTTAGTAATAATGGATTACACAGCCGGTGTCTGACATAAAAGGAAAAAACAAATAAAAGCCGGCTTGTAAGTTACCGTTTATGTCAAAAATATGAAGACGGGTTTGCCACGTATACTAAGACCGGTGTCTTAGATATCGGCTTTGTCCTAAAATGTTAAGATCGGTGTTTATGACACCGGTTCGTAGTTTTGCAAACATTTAACCAAAAGTTCGTCTTTACACCAATCGGCTTGATTTTTGTTGTATCCGTTCAAAAAGTTCTGGAACGTAGGTAAATTTTTTTTGTGCCTTAGGTTTTTGGGTTTATATATATATATATATAACAATGATACCAACAAGGAATTAGCCTAGTGGTAAGACAAACACTTGAAGAATTTAAGGTCTCATATTCGATCCCCGCTGGGTACAAAAAATAATTTCTTTAAGGTACCCGTTACCAATAAAGCCTAAACTCATATGTGAAGTTTAAATACGCGGGTTTGATCTTTCGCGGTGCCCAGATCATGTGGGGATTAGGATGGAGATATTTTACAGGTATCATATGGTTCATACGGGGTGGGTCGATGGGTATCCAATTGTGGTACCGGGCTAGGGTTCCCTCCATTACCCTTTAAATAATAATAATAATAATAATAATAATAATAAATGTTTTTATTAAAACTAAAGGTTGGTCATTATATAGAAAATACTTTTAAAAAAATAAAATAAATAAAATAGAGGATTAATAAAGAGGGAGGATTAGTAGGTAGCTTACCAAAAATTATTTCATCTTCTAATTAAACATATATAGCTATGAAGATGGCTGTAGCTGGTGAAGCACAACTTCTCAAAAAGCTTAGGAATGGATTGCTCATTGCTGCATTTCAATAAATTTAACTTAGATGCAAATGGCGCGTACAACTTCAACTTCAACTTCAACTTCAACTTCAACTTCGTGCACTTACACTCTATAATGTAAAAAAAGAACTTAGTACATAATGAGAATCCAAGAACGTTGTCTATGAATACCACAACGCCGTGAGATACACGGAACTTGATCCATCACAATTCACCCACCTCATAATCTCATACTCCTCTATTATGTATCTCTATGATACTCGTAATACCTTATAAAAGAAAACATTTTTACCTAACGTACTGTCCAAGGGATACATTAAATATGAACGTATACTTTAAGGATGATAGGTGTGGGCCGTTGGAGAGGCAAGTTACCCGTCAGTTGCGTTAAATATGAATGTATACTTTAAGGATGATAGGTGTGGGCCGTTGGAGGGGCAAGTTACCCGCCAACTGCATTAAATATGAATGTATACTTTAAGGATGATAGGTGTGGGCCGTTGGAGGGGCAAGTTACCCGCCAACTGCATTAAATATGAATGTATACTTTAAGGATGATAGGTGTGGGCCGTTGGAGGGACAAGTTACCCGCCAGTTGCGTTAAATATGAATGTATACTTTAAGGACGATAAGTGTGGGCCGTTGGAGGGGCAAGTTACCCGCCAGCTGCGGTAAATATGAATGTATACTTTAAGGATGATAGGTGTGGGCTGTTGGAGAGGCAAGTTATCCGCCAGCTGCGTTAAATATGAATGTATACTTTTTAAGGATGATTTGGAGGGGCAAGTTACCCGCCATCTGAGTTAAAACTCCCACGTACGGCCACGTACGCACACTGTCTGCTTTATTGTATTGTGCGTTTAATGCGAGCACCGGCCTCATTAATGGGTGTGGTTTATGTATCCAGAATTAATATACTTTTTCTGTCTATATAAAGGGTGGCTAGAATGCATGTGTCATGAGCATATCGATCAAATATAAACCCATTTCCATCAATATAGCTAGAAAACACATATATACTTGATCTTCATCCATTGCCATGGCATTGCTCCCGAGTTTTTTCATTCTTCAATCCGGTTCAAAATACTTGAGCCTAACCGAAAATGTCCCACCCGGCCTACCATCCGGGTTGGTTAAATTCGATGAAGAACAAATATGGAGTCCGAGAACCAAGTTCGCAGCGGAGCCATCAGAATCTGGAGACGGCCGATTTGTTCACATAAGGTCGTTGTACAATAATAAGTATCTGGTGAAGAAGCAAAATGATGAGAGAAAATCCTGGTTCCTTGTTGCATCAGCCAAAAAACCCGAGGAAGACACCGCAAGCGACTCTTGCACATTGTTCGAGCCTCATTCCTTGAAAGATGATGGGCCAACAAGTGTCCGCTTACGTCATGTCCTCATCGATGATGAGAAGAGCCACAACTCTGTACATGTGACACTCTCGTCGTCGTCGTCGTCGTCGTCAGACGATGGTGTTGACGACGACAAGAAAGGGATGCTGCTAGCACTAGCAGCATCCCCAAGCAGCGGATCTGTTTTTGGTGTAATTGACAGAGCGAGTCTAGTGGTACTTCCCACTCGAATCGCAATTAAATGGGATGGTAAGTACCTGCGATCCAGAGACCAAGACTGGCTCAATTATGAGAGATTCGAGTACGTAGATATCACAGATCCGTTGGTGTTTAAGGTGCTTTACCCTACTGCTGATGGAAACTATCGTATAAAGGATTCGCATTGGGACCGGTTTTTCAAGTATCAGGTTACCTGGATATGGGCTAACGGCCAAGAAAACGAGATTTCTAAGGACACCAAGTTTTCGTTTGTCCATATAGAGAACACTGTCTTCGGCATTCGCAGTTTGGCCAACAACAACTTCTGTGGTGCGCTTTCCGTGGATTTTAAAGACTTATGTTTAAACGCGTATTATTCTACTTTGTCATACGAGGCAAGGCTGACTATAGAGGAGCGTGTCCTTAAAAGGGAGATCTCTGATATCAAATACCGACTCTCTGACGCAAGAACTTACGGTGAGCAACCCATAGAAGTTGACACTCAGATTACGTCAAATAACTTGACTGATACCGTCACCACATCGACCCTAACGTTTACTGAAACTCATTCGACTACCACTTCCTGGAGTAACAGTGAGACAATCAATTTCGGGGTATCGGTGTCAATGTCAGTCCAGGAAATACCGTTTATTTCCGAGTTGGGGATCGAGATGCATACGGATTATACGAGTACACATGAATGGGGAGTGTCCAAAACGACAGAGACGTCAAGACAGACGAGTCACAGTGTTCCGGTGAACCCGGGAAAGGCATGCAAAGTGACATTAATGGCCACAATGGGTAAGTGCGATGTTCCCTTCAACTACACTCAGCGTGACCTTCTGTTGACAGGTGAATGGGAAGAAACTAAAAAATATGACGGCCTTTTCACGGGCGTCAACAACTATAAGTTCGTTTATAAGGCAGTGGAAATAGATCCTTATTAAGTCGATCTTTTTCTCATGTGTGTTATTATCGTATGCTTTTATTACTTGTTTGAATAAGTTGCATTCTGGGTGATACCCGCTTGCTCTGTTTTTCTATATGTTTTAACTCTTCAAAATAAGGGTAAAGAGAGAGGCAAAGACGGTCTATATCTTAACTTTCTCCTCTCCATATACCGTTATGATATTGGGCCCAAAACCGCAGAAGAAGGTAGTGTGATATGGTCTTATGCAAAGTGATATGTTTGTAATTTCGGGATATATGTTCAATAATACTCTGTTTGTGTAAAAATATTCTTAATACGAATCCTTCGTTATGTACTGAATTTATGTCACACTTTATAAACCGGCTTTGTTATTGTAAACTGCCTCTTTTGGACCTTGCTGCGTCTAAAAACCTTCCATGTAAAGAAAACACCACCATCTAACATTATTATTATTATAACTCTTATTTCTGTGAATAGGTATGGTTTGAGTTATCACATAAAATACATGTAAATCATCTTTTTATAAAAGTTTATTTGCCACTAAATTAATATATAGTATACATTTCTTTTATCAGTTGTTGATTAGCAAAATTTAATGTTCGACACTAGATATACATTCTGAAAAAGATTCAAATACAAATTCCACAAGAAAAAGTAACCTAACGTTTTATTTAGTATCTCAGAACAGGTTTTCTCTCCTATAACTCGTGTAACGATACGTCTGATACATGTATCGTGTACCATGCAAGACAAAAAAATATTTGTTTTTTTGCTTTGTTCTTCTCTAAATCTTTTATATAAATAAAAGAGAATTATTTCTAGAAAATTTTTTGTATAAAATTTTCTATGTGGCAAAATCACAATCTTTGCTACAAATGTTCTTAGAAATTATGACATCATATTTAAAATTATAATTTTAGCAATATTTTAGTTTTTAAAAAAATTAATCCATTTAACACTATCTTAATTACTTTATTAATTTTCATATAATTTTATAATTTACATCTAAGTCTTGATGAAACTTTTATAAATATAGACATTTTTCTATTTATTTTCAAGTAAAAAGAATATTTTGAAGTAAAATATATAACTACATATTTTTTTTTTACATGTTAGGTATCTTATATAATGAGAAAGAAAAATTAGCTTGATATAAGAAGTTTAAATTAAAAAAATTATTATCAAATATATTAATGTTTGTTGTTTAAGTACATCAAATATATTTAATACACAAAAGCTTAAAGGTAGCTATATGCATTTTGTTTATCAAAACTATAAAAAAATGTTGTAGTAAATAATCACATAGATGTTTCAGAATATACTTAATTCATTTCATCGCAACTTCAGCAGTGATGTTCATACGTGTTTAGAAAAATTTCATTAATATGTCCGGGTTGAACCCGGGTTAATTAGCTAGTATGTATATATGAAAGATATAAATATAGATATGTATGTATATAATATGATTGATGTTTTATAGGCGAGAAGCAGGGTTTTGATTATTTGAAAACTAAAATTTTCGTGAAAACCAGAAAACTGACTAAAACACATTGTGATCTTATTTAACACAACGTGTTTTCAATATGTTTTTCAAAAACACATTATGTTAAGTTTATATCACAGTGTGTCTGAACAATTTATGATTTACAGCGCTATCAAAAACACACTGTGATTTAAAACTTAACACAACGTACTTTAGATTACACAATAAAAACACATTGTGTTCTATAAAAACACAATTAAAACACATTGGGTTAAACTCAGATCACAGTGTATTTTGACAGTTTTATAGTTTTCATAAAAAATTTAGTTTTCAAATGAACATTTCACGTGAGAAGTATGTGGTGGGTAAACAAAGTATATGGTGGCTGGGGAAATAAAAAGATAGATTTTTTTTTTTTAGTTTATGTTATTATTGTTGTTATTAGTATTTTCATTTTATTATTCGAGTAGTTCGAACCAAAATTTTATTTTAAAGGTATATTTTATTATATTTATATATCCATTTTTAAAATATAATAAATTTATTTACGTATTTATCAATGATAAATGTTTATTAGTATTTTAGAAAAAAAGTTATAAATTGAGAATTAGTAAGAAAAATAGATATTGTTAATAAACGTGATAAATTGATGACAATACATTTTAAACTTTTTACATCCTATTTTTATTTTTATGTCTTTTATGATACGAGTCATCTAAGATTCAAAACCTCACAAATCGGTTGACACATGACACACGTTTAACTAATTACAGCATGTACAAAATATCACGAATGTGACCCATGAGCACACAAATCATATGTCATAAAATTATTAATAGTTGTGAATTAGACTAATGGGAGTTAGGTTTTCTCTCATAGTACATCGTTCGTCGTCTGACGCCACATCACATGAGAGGAAGCCATTCAAAAATGGAGTAGGCATCCTCTAAGTGTGAGGTGTCTTCTGCCTCTTGGCATTTATATAAACAATCACGTTTGTTTTAGAGTTTTATTCAGATAAATTATATATTATTTATATCCATATTTATATTATTTGTATTTATCTATCTACTCTATAGCTATAATATTTTATTTTCATTTCTATTGTCAAATAACAAAAATATGATGATATAGGTGAAAGATAAAGATACTATTTTTGTTTTGTTCTCAATTACTCTCTCATTACCAAACTATTTTTTTTTTCTTTTTCATATATTTAGTGAGAAATGAGTATACATTTTTCCCAAATAGTACAAACTTTTATATCTATCTTGAATATCATCATAATTCATTTAAATCATAGTTGTACTAGGTAAACAACGTTAGTAAATTTGTTGGGATCTGACGATGAATTTTTATCTTTTTCTTATGTTTGTTGATGAAAAGCATAAAATAGTCGCTATTGCTCCTTTAGAAACAGAAATGACTTAAATTCAATGACTTAAATTCTATCAGTGTGTGCATGACACATGACACAAACAATAATTGGAAGGACTAAATGTGATATTTATCCACCCAGAAATGACTCCTGGTGTTTTCCCAATAAATAATGATGAAACTTGACTTTTGTGATAAACCACAAGGATAATTTTGGTATTTAACACTATATCATATTTTTCAAACATATTAATGTCGTTGCATTTTGGGTGTGTTAGAGAAGGATGTGTGTGTACTAGCTGCTACCTACTTCTCCAAGATAAAGGCGTAACTTATTTTCTTCATTTATATTTCTATGTGTATTTTATATTGAAGTAAATTCAATTTCTGACAATGACCCTCACAAAAGTTTCACATGCATGAATTTGAATATGTTGGCTTATCAATATTTGAATGAGAAACATCTATAAAAAAAGTAAATTTATTACAAAAATTTCCTATTAAATTAAATGAGAAACATCTATAAAAAAGTAAATTTATTACAAAAGTTTCCTATTAAAGCAAATATATTTAGTTTTTGTTAGGTCCAGTTTTGGTGAAAACTAGAGCGTTTCTAGTTGAATCTGGAGATCAGAAAATTTGTCCAAAAATATATGAAGTTTAGTGGCCAGTGTATAGTTGATGCCTTCGAAGCTTCATTCCAGTTGAGATCTGACCAGATACAACATACATTCCAGTTGAAGTCGAAGACAACAAGTGGAAGAAAGAGAATGACCATGGCAGCGACGCCCAGTGGACATTCCACCCAGATTGAGAACTCGAGATCCATCAGTGTAAAGTACTTACAAAGCTTTACACTGATTTCGAGGAAGACCTTTTTGCTTTATGTACTATGAATCGGACAATATCAATTGTGTTTGATTAAAGTACAAAAGTGCATAAAGTAAGTTGAATAAAGTGACTTTATAAAGCATGTTCAAGGAATTAAATGCAATTCCTTAAATGTTCTCCACCATATTTGTACGGCAAAGTTGGGATCCCAATACCAACTTTTGCCTATAAATAGAGGTTTTTGCACAACCTTTACATAATCAGACTTTGCATATTCTTGGTGAACTTCTGCAATATTCTCTCAATCGCAAAAAGGAACATTTTAGAACTTTAAGTGTTTCGAGTGACAAGCAAATTTCAAAGTATTAGATCGATTGTATTTCATAGGTTGTTAGGATATTTACAATTTTATATTATCTTGGTTCCGCAACAACTTTGTATTTTATTTAAACATAATAAATAAATTACACTTGAAAAACTACATATCATCTCACCAGATTTATTTTACAAGTACTTTATTTATTGCATTGTCTTTACTAATTTATATTGTCACCTAATTAAGTAATCTTCCAGTTAACCTAGTATACTACACACTGCAACTGGTCACGTCCAGACCATTGTGTATTGCAAAGACTCTCACCATTGATATAGAGGTGTCTTCAGTGGTAACATCTCTTGAGTTGACACTTAGAGTTTTCGTCTATTTAAAGGATCATATTTCTAAACATTTTGCAATAAAGGGAACATCGTTAATTTTTAACGTCAGACATCTGTGAAATGCCACATCAACATTGTGACATCATCAACATTGTGACATCATCTTTGAGTTTGACTTAAAGTACATATATATGTGTTTTTATATACAAAAACACATTGAAATTGCGGAATTTTAAGTCAAAATTTCTCTTTTTTTTAAAAAAAAGAACATATATATGTATTTCAAAAAAAAATACAAAGAAGACGTTCAAAATTTCCTTTTATACACAGAATATATATATATATGTGTGTGTGTGTGTATTTTCAATCAAAGTCAATGGCCACATAAGCAATTTTGATGACGTGACAGTGGTTACGTGACACTTAACGGAGGGCTGATGTAAAACTAATTACATTCCCTTTATTGTGAAACATTTAGAAATGAGATCATTTTAAATAGATAAAAACTAAATAAATTCCCTTTAATAGAAAATTTGTGTAAAAAAGTTATATTTTAATGCATTTTCCCCTATTTGAATCACAACTTAAATTGAAAATTTTTGTATGATTGGATAAATTTGAAAGACGGTGGTGTTTATAGAAATTTCAATTAAAACATTTGTAAAAGTACGAAATATGGTGATGAGAACACCGACTTTCACCTTATTCATCAAAGTCCGGTGGTTTTCATTTTGGGTTGTGAAGTTTGTATTAAGATCTGTATTATAAACACAGAGTTTCACTTTTCTTTTGTTTTTCCTGCAAACTCAGTGACTGTAACACTGTTCTTCACCATTCAATTTGAAAAATATACCTAATGTAATTTGAATTGAGAAAGTTCAAGTTAAACCGATTAAAGTTACATTTAAACAAATAAGTCGGATAAACAATTCAATACTTCATTCATATCATCTGACTGCATTTCATTCCAATTTTTAGTAAAACCTACGCAAATTCATTTTTATAATTGCAAGATAACAGCTTCAGGAATTAAAAAAATTTTGGGTGAAGAACGATGTTATAAACACTGTCGTTGCACAAAAAGCAAAAGAAAAGTGAAAGCCTATACTTATAACACCCGTCTTAATACAAAGTTCACCAAACAAAAAGAAAACCGGTGTTTGGAACATCGGGCTTTCATGAAAAAGGTGAAAGTCGCTGTTTTCATCACTGTTTTTCCCACTTTTACAAATGTTTTGATTGAAATTTCTATAAACACCATCGTCTTTTAAATTTATTCCATTCATACAAAAATTTCCTTAGATTGTATATAGGTTTAACAATGTACAAATGAATAAAAGAAATGACAATGAGACAAGTTCGAGAATTAGGAGACCGTCATGATACCCAAACGTGGAGATAAAAGTATTCCCCAAACGCACCCTAATCCCTAAGCTTGTGTTCTCGAGTTTATATGTAAATGAAGGGGAAAAGAGAGAAGAGGGGTGAATGGAAGAGAAGGAGTGGATTTTCCTTCCTTCTAAATCATCCCAAAAGTGGGATGAAAATATCTTAAACAAATTGTATAGAATTCTCCTTCCAAATCTTTTCTCTTCATTTCTCTTCTTCTCTTAAATAAAACTCAAGAATCCAAATAGTTTTAAAATCCTTCACTATCTTTTCCTTTCCCTTCAAAACAAAACTCAAAAACATACCCTAAATGTTACCCATTAGAGCCATGGCTGTCATTAAGCCTGGTTGTTCCCCATTACCTGTTAGTAACACATTAAACACACCATTAATTTACATAAATATGTTGTTCAAAAAATGCTAAATAGACTAGAGATGTGCACGGGTTGAAACTCGGCCCGACCCAGCCCGAACCGGGATGACCCGTGACCCGCGAGAGCATGAAAAATGGAACTGTGATCTGGCCCGTGAAGGTACGGATAGGATTTGGGCGGGTTATGAGTTTCATTCACAATTTTTCGGTTTTTGGCGTCACCCAACCCGAACCAGACCGACCCGTCCAACCCGTAACACGTGAATGTATAAAAACGTGACCCATGACCCGGCCCGTTAAGGCTTCGAACAGGTCGGTTCCGGGCAAAAGGCGATGCCATATAAGTAATATATCATTTTCAACTTTAAATCACCAAATTAATCATCCTGACAAGAAACAAATCTA
Organism: Erigeron canadensis; assembly: GCF_010389155.1. Lineage (NCBI taxonomy): Eukaryota > Viridiplantae > Streptophyta > Magnoliopsida > Asterales > Asteraceae > Erigeron > Erigeron canadensis. The sequence continues at coordinate 7,011,094 of NC_057767.1, read as the reverse complement.
TTAAGCAACATGCGTATTATAATTATTTAAAAGAAGGGTTAAGTGCAAAAATCGTCCCTGTTATTTATCAGTTTTGTAGTTTTTCATCCATCCGTTAACTTTTTGGCCAAAATCATCCTTGTGGTTCGTACTTTCTCCATACTTCTGTTAAGTCCCCCTGTGTGCAAGTCACGTGATGAGCATTTTCGTCATTTCACTCCATTTCTTCCTCAACTTCTTTAGAATCGTCCCTGTGGTTTGTTCGTTTTGCATTTTTCAACATTGTAGATATATTTTTTTAATTCAAACATTTGCTCATAACGTGTCAAAACCCGACCCGACCTGGCCTAACCGAACCTGAAACCAGGCAATGCAACAAAATCAAACCAATGATCCCGCCCGTTACCTTATCGGGCGGTTTGGTTCGGGAGGGCCTAGGCCGGGTCTCGGGTTTTCAGGTCATATGTTCATCCCTAGGTTGATGTTGTAGGACAAAGAAAGTATCAGAAATGGGTAGTTCATAAAAGATGTCTTTGGTACTTTTCCTTACTTCGAAAAAAAAATTGTCGACCACTCATTTCTGATACATGTTACTTAGTTATTTGTAGTACCGATGTTAACAAGCATCCTTTTTCGATAAAGCGAACCATTACTCTGCTTCTTTAAATGAGACTTATTGTTTATACATATCATAACATTCGTAAATATATATCTATATAAATAAAAGATTATGCAGACAATGTATTTGATTAAATATCTAAATTTAAAAAAGAAAATTAACTACAGGGATGAAAATTGTAAAAAGAACAAACCACGATGATGATTTTAAAGAAGTGAGAAAAAAAATGAAATGAAATTACGAAAATGCCCCTCACGTGACTTGCACATGGGGGGAGTTAACAGAAGTAAGGACGAAATGCAAACCACATGGATGATTTTGGCCAAAAAGTTAACGGAGGGATGAAAACTGTAAATTTGACAAACCACATGGAAAATTTTTGTACTTAACCCTTAAAAGAAAGTCTAGAATCAACATAATCTGAATCAACCTATCAAAATATTCTATAGAACACTATGTCATAATGGTTGACTGGGTTGACATAATACAAGAAAGAAATCAATGTATTGTTTCATTATAAATAATTATTAATATGAAAAATAATATATCGTGTCGGGTTAGGATGAATTGCCCGACACCAGCTATATGTACTTGATTTCCCCATAGAGTTCGTGTGTGTGTTTTTTTTTCCCGCCATACATTGCCATGGTGAATATTTCTGTTGCAAGCATTCTCTAATACTGGGTAATCGCTATACGTAGTTGCCCCGAGCTTGTATGAGTTTATAAGTATTTTAATTTTCTTGACTAATATAATAGGATAGCTTTTTCTAATTTAATTAAAATTTTTTTTTGAAATATATAGTAAGATCACTTATCATTTAAAAACAAATTGGTTGGATCAAGTGGTTAGAGCCCTTGCCTATAAAAACAAAGGTTGTGGATTCGATCCTCATGCCCAGCAAGGCTGGAGGTTCTTTTCTACTTTGGTAGAACTTGAAAATAGTTTCTCTACTTTTAATAGGATAAGACTATCTACATATCAACCTCCCCATACACCATCAAATACGGTATTGTAACCCAAAAACCTATGAAAAATGGCATTGGAGTTATTTACTTTATTACTTATCATTTAACCTAACTATCCAACTAATAACTTAATTAAAAGTAATTGATAATCTCAAAACTTATCATGACTTTATGTTAAATGACACTATTATCCTTTGGCAATTTAAAAAAAAAGTTAATTAATTATTATTTGTTTAATATATGAGCGTCACATTAATCAAATAAAGTTATTACATTACAATGTCAGGTAGTCACGCAACAAGTTGCGCCGCTTACCCATTTTAAATAGCAAACCCAATTTGACTTAATACAACGTTTTGGCCTTAAGAGTTAAGAAATCACTATTAACAACTTTTTGAACCCGTTTCAGAAATCGTACGGCGTCGAAAGCCAAGAACACCAAAGGTGTCAAAACCAAATGGGACAATTAATACATCTTGATTCTCAATGCAAGCTTTCTCGTGTTTTTTGCAACTTAATTTGCTCAACTCAGCCTTGAGTGCAACTTGTCCCACAACAAAACAATGTTCTTTGTGTCCAACAAGAGGGGACATTCCTTTTAAGTCTACACATGCGAGTTTTCCCTTCTTAATCAAACACAAGAATATCAACCCAGTGTAATTAAGATGGACCTCCCAATAATTTAATAATTCATATATCTCGCTATTATGGTACCATTTGATACTATACACGTGATTAATTTAGCATGTTTAAATAGTAAGACTAATATAATTTACACATAAAACCAACTCATCATAAACATCTGATGCTTTTACAGACATTTTACAGACATCATGTACCATTATTGGGTGGGGATATGGTGAATACCAATTGATACAAAGGGTTAAGATGTCTCTGCCAATATTTTTTGTATAGTATAGATATAAATGAAAATAAATCAATTTTAGGGGTATAAAAAACGAGATACATGTAACTTTTGTCGTCATGAACGTCAACTTGGAATTTTGCGTGTAATTTGTCAATTAATGTATAATCCTCATTTTGTATTTATTTATCAGTTTTCATGATTTTTAGTTAATAGAAGGAGAACTTGTTAGGACCATTTGTCACGTTGTTACTTTCATATTTGTATTTACGGTTAAGTCACTGGATGAACAATGTACTTTTCCTCATTTACATGGTTGCCTATTGAACTGGATATACTTTTCAATTTTTTACATGGTTGACCAAGTGCTGACCTGATGACCTACTATAACAGGTTAATCTATATTTGGTTGCTTATTGAACTGGATGACTAATGTATTTTCTCTCATTTACATGATTGTCCATTAAACTGGATTATTATTATATATCACTAACATACTTTTCTATTTTTTACTTGGTTGACCAAATGTTGACCTGGTAACCTACAATTACATGTTAAACTCTATATTTATTTTTTATTTTTCCATAAATTATCTTCATCATCTTCATTAATTTTCCAGGCGAAAATTCTGGCAACCATGTTCTTTAGTTTCAAATTGACTTAAACGTCCATAAACTGGGTCATACTGGTTTGTTAGTTCAGAAATTTAGGTGATACTGAACTTTAAAATATTTTCATGCGGGTTATTATTGATTACAAGGAAAAGTAAAATCCTAGAGTACGGGTCATAACGGAATGAGTTTATTGCTGGGTTGTTAAAGCTTCCAAGGTTGAAGATCATAGACTAATTTATATTGCTAGTACAATTATATTATTATGATATTATTAAAAAATATAAATGTATCTACAATAGGCCGGAAACATGCTCCCAATCTTACAAGATGAGAAATTAATTACGCAAACATCATGTTGCGACTTTAGTGACCCATTTAGACGATGCATCGATTTAAAACACTAAATTGTCTTTTGGACGATGTATAGGCCTACTTATATCTCATTTGCATGTGTTCCATTGATTTAACGAATTCAATCCTTATTATACTTGGCATATACTTTGTTATAGAGCAAATAAGTACAATCCAAATAATTAATTAAAGTACCCTGTTGTTCTTTTACATATTTCGCAACATCATTGACACGAGATGGTCCAACCGATCATGCCAATTAATCAAACAATCAAAATGTATAAACTTTTGACATCATACAAAATCATACTCGTAACACATATTCTGTCATACTATTACTCATAACTACTCACATATTAACGACTAGTAATTTACATGTCCCGCATTAGCAGGACTTCAATTATCTTCTATGTGTGTTACAATGCATTGACCAAATCGTAGATACGTGTTATTCGAAAGTCACGCTTAAAAGTTTGTCATATATAATTAAAAAGATAAACCAAGTTAAAAGTTAAAGTCTATTCTATTAGAAAAAAAGGAAGTTAAAAGCAAAAAAGTTTACAAAAATAAAAACAATGGAGGAACTATAAGGCTGCCAAAAAGAAAATCAGTACAAACAAAGGTAAAAAAGAATAGTAATGTCATTCACCGGTTTCAAACTAAAGATCTCATCTACATAAGTAAGGGTTTTAGCCAATTCCATCAGGTAACTTTTGTTTTAATTTTGTCAAAACTACTATATAAAGCAACTAATGACAGTTACTGTTCATCAGTGGCTATTGTTCATGATTCCACTTAAGTTAATATAGGGCATATAATGAAGAGATTATATGTATTATATAGATAAATTACAATGTTCGAGACAAATTATATATACTCTCAATACCATAAGCCTCAAGATAGTGAGCATACTGTCTAAATCAATAATCAAACACGTAAAGTCATCCATAGTCCTTAACTTAACTATACTCCTTTTGAAGGTATAACAAAACTTATATATATATATATAGTATAACGTATACTATTATCGATAGTATGAAGACCTATGATAGTGATAATATCCCACAATAACCTCATCTTCTTATAAAATGAATCCTTTTTAAAAAAAAAAAACTCAATTGCATCAAAGTGTATTAGCTTTTAAAACGTCATCGTATGAAATAGGGAGCATTAATTAATCATCCTTTACCAATCATTCAATCAAAATCTTATAGAAGTATGACATCCCATTCGATGAATAAACCTACAATGCAAAATCTCAACAAATATTGCACTATAATACACATAATTCATGTCCATATTCTAACAACATACTACAACATACATCACAGTGAGCCATATTAAGATAATGATACTTCGATAATACTACTCCATGAAAACATAAAACCACTTAAGATGATCAATGACAAATATTGTTTATTTATGCATCGAAGATTATTGAGTTTATTTATGGTGAAATCAATCATATATTAGTTTAATATAACATGAACCTACGAATACCAATTTCCCCTTTTTATTATTTTTTTTCCTTCGAAATAAAACTTAAGAAACCTACCTATTAAAGTTACCAATAGTTGCCAAGACATATAGTTCATATCTCTTTCAAAAACAATATCATCTATAACTTTATTTTAATTTGTCATATCTTGACCTTAAGTTATCCAAATAAACAAGATTAAGTTTATTTCTACTAGATTATATTTGCCTTATTAATCATTTATTTAAGATTGTTAACATACGAGTCATCATAATCAAAAGAATAACATGGGTCGCAATTTTATACAAAAATATATATTGCATGCAAAATCAATCGAGCATATAACATATGTATCAATACTAACAATAAGTCGAATGACATCAATAAAACCTTATGAAGATGTAAATATACCATAACTTAAAAATTAACCAGGAGGATTAGAATTTTACCTTTCAATCCCATCATGAACAAATTCAATAACTACATATCATATGATCGATTCCCATCGTTACATTAAGATCGAAATCTTCGCGTAGATCGTAATTCAAATTCATCAAACCATTCAGTGTCGATACATGCTCAACCATGATCTTTCCCTTTTCTAAATTAAAGCAAAACGAAAGCGTCTCCCCTTCTCCAATATATCCAATCAACGATTGAGAATCTGAAACTTTTAAAAATCTAATCTAAAGTAAACATCAATAATTTGTTTAGTATACGACTTCCATAATAAACAATTGGATAGTAATTGATCTAGTATACGACTTCTATAGCCCGAATACAAAACAAATCTCGATTCTATAAAAAATTTAAATGACTCCAGTATGTACGCAACATGTTAGAAAAATTACATATCTCTAAAAAAAAGTTGTTTATATATAACATATAACATTCATTAAAAGAAAACATGAATCGAAAACTATGATTAAAAAGAGGTTGATGTGTGATCTTTTAAAAAATAATCAGCTTAGGAAAAAAAAATTTGACGGCTATTTTTTTTTTTTTAATCTAGGGGTTTAGATCGTGCTGATAAAGTATTGTAAAACTAAAAAACCAAACAATAAAGAGACAAGAGCAAAATAGAGAGAATGGAGAATTGTATTATTAATTTTATCAGTATATTATTTATATAGATACAAAGATGGAATTTTCTCCAAGAAACAAATCTCTCAATATAATACAAATATTTAGTTACCATATATGAACATTCATTTAATATTTATTCATAATAGTTGTAACAACCCTCAATTTCCGACTTGGACAATTTACTTATATTTATCTAGGCACCTAGCCCCAGAGATTTATTAAGAGAATTGGCCTTCTAGACATTTAGGGCATGTTGATATTTGCTTTCTAGTTCAATAGAATGCCAAAAGATAGCTAGTTGCCTTAGAAATGTCATGAACAATAACTATAATTATCCAAGACAAACTCAAAGAGAATGAGTAATACAACCTTACAAGTATGTAAATTAAATAATCAAGCATCTAAGAAGGCAAACAAATCAACATTTCAACTAATAACAATGTGCATCGATAAAATTTACAATTCAATTACATATGTGTATATACATACATACACGACATACATATATATACTACAACTTTCACATAAGTCTTAAAATTATGAAAATACATTACAACTTGAAATATACATATATGTGTACATAAACTCTTGTAAAATCCACCAATTAACATACAACTAACCCACTTATTCTTACTCTCACACATAAATATACATACATATACTTATGCATATGTGTTAACACTAGTTAAGAACTAACCTAACACCACCCCACATTGGTTAACCAATCCAAGCATCCCCAACACTTAACTTGACCAATAACCTCACTCCTAGTCCACTATCTCTCCCTCTCTCACGGCCATACACCCCCACACACAGTCATTCTTTTCGTTCTAGTAAAACACAACACACACACATCTCAAAACATCCTCTCAACTTTTCTTTACACTTTCTTCATCATTTTTGGGTTTTACAAGGAGAAATGGAGCATGAATCTAATCTAAACTATTGTAATAATAACTCTTCTTGTTAATCCATCATCTAAGGTCACGTATGGAGCCATTTGGTGGTCTTGAATGTCACGAAAATCAGCCCCTTATTCACATACAATCAAATCTTTGAAGGTAGTTAGAAACATTCTTTTCTTGTTCAATAAAAACTTGTTATAATCTTGTGTCTTCAAAACATTTTCATAAAACTTCTATTGTATCATTATTTTCTTGTTAGTATTGAGAAATGAGTCTTGATGTTGGTAGAATCACTCACTAAGACACATGCATGTCAAGATCTATGAGGAGATTCAATGATCCAACCTATGTTAAGATCAAAAGTGTGTCTTTTGATTTAGCTTTTAAAAGTGATGAATGAATCTTGTTAAAAATCTAATTTTTTAATGCATATTATGTTTATATTCTATGGTTTTTCAATAAAAAGGTATTTTCAAAAAGTATGTAAAAGATTATAGCTTATTTGTATGTATAATGGTTAGATCTTAACATGCATGCATTAGATTTGTACTAGTTAAACCTTGTTAAGAGTTTGGATTTGAGATGGATCTTTGGAAGGTGATTGATGATTTTGAAATGGATAATAATCTGTATATTTGATGTTAAGAGCTACAAATTTAAGTATTAATCTTGTAAGTGATAAATTGAGGTGTTAATCAAGCAAGAAAGGCCATTGGTTGGTTGTTTTAATCAATATACATTCTGACAGAATCAGTTTTCTGTCTTGGAACGGATAAACTGGACATATGAGGGCGGTCTCAAGAAAAACTTTCAAAATAAAAGTTGTAGATAAACAAGTTAAGTTTAACCTCCAACTGGAATTACTCAAATATACTAAACCAAACGAAAGATATGATTTTTCTACTAAAACTGGTCAAGACTGCACTTTTGTATGAATATTTTATAAATTTTAACAATTTTTATCTCCTAAACCAAAAGGTTCCAGGAGGTCATACTTGGTGAAAAGTAGGTTCAATGTGTGCTAAGCTTAAATTAAAATCATGGAATTTTTATGAAGAGCATAACCCAAAGAAATTTTATAAAACATTTGGGTATGCAAAACAGTGACTGTTTTGACCACTTTCACTTCTAAAAATATTTTGAGGTAGTAAACATTACTTAAAAAATAAGTCAAAATTCACCAAGTTATAAGACACATATATGTTATTGTATAAAAATCAGGAAGGTCCAAATAATTGGTTTCAATCACTAAACATTGGCCAACATTTTATAAAAATAAAGTATAAAACAGAAAGTTTGTAAATAATCTTATAAATGGTATAATGGGCTATGTAATGAACTAAGAACCAGAATGGGCTAACCCAGCTCAAATAACAAACCCATGAAACCATAAATCAGTAGGCCCACTTGGCCTAATAACCAATATAACCCATTAAGCACATAACCCAAACAACATTAAGCCAAAATCACTTAAAAGCCCATACCACTTAGGCCCAATTGGTAGTGGGCCACAACACTTAAATGAATTTCGTAAACCCAAGTAATCATACGGCCTATCGAGAAAAATGTGAGTTAAAATAAGTGCAATCAAAGTAACACGAAAGATAATTAAGTGGGATGAACATAGGTAATCACGTTAACCAAACTATAGAGTGATACCACAAATGTTAATTCATAGTAAAATTGATTACACATTCAATAATGAATAAGGATGACATAACTTAATACGGAATTTCTATATGATAACCTAAAATGCCAAGTGAAACCACAAATGAAGTCAAGTTACCAAAATTCTAACAACTTATAACTACACGTATAATGAAAGAGACCTTTTACACCAACACTCTCTACAACAAAAAAGATGCGAATATTAGCAATACACTTGGATTCCATAATTGATGACAACTTAATGGAAGTGGCATTTCTAAGTAGTGGCTTAAGATAGGAACTTATGTATATTAGTCCTCTCGTAGGGATAGTCTTGGCTTTGAAATGTGGATGAGGACCATGATGGAATATATAATCAAGGAAGCAATAGATAGTACCTATTTTGGATAAGTATATATAATGCTTTGCATATCAAGGTGAGTTATATCCCCCTTTCAAATTCTTTTATATGTTTACTTGCGGGGTGAAAAACATGATTAACTAAAATGACTCACTTTTAAGAAAATGCCTTCTTGAAAGATTGATGACTATTAGGAATATTATTGTATGTCAATATGTTATGAGAAATATGATGAGTTTGAGTTCTGTCAAACCTTGGTCCCCGGTTACATTACTATTAAATCCGAAAGAGGACGCCTGTAGTTAGAGGATTGCACAACTAGGATTCGTCCCCTCACTCATGAAGATGGTGACAGGTTGATCGGCCGCCTACGTGGCTGCCCTCAACGGCTGCCAACTTAGGGGTGCTCTAATCTACTTTATCTTTTAATGGTCGTCTTCATGGCACGACCCAATTATGGTTAACACACATGATTGACAACATGTGTTATTATTGTTATTACAATGGGATATTATGTTGGTTTGGACGTGAAAGGGTCTTAGTAGTGGCTCAAGCACAAACTCATCAAATTATGCCTTTGGCTAAATGATTATTGATATTATTTATGGTTGGACATTATGGATTGAACATACGGTTTGGGTATTGGACCCTATATGGAATCTTGAAAGTTGTTGAAATTGGTGATATTGAAATATTAATAACAGAATGATTTTGATGTGATATATGATTAATCGATTGATATATTTTTCTCTCACGATGATTTTGACAAATGAGAACTTTATAAGTTACCACGGATTATCAAGTCTTGAAATAATATTATGGTATCTGGAAAACTTGATGGATATGAGAATTTTGCCGGTCATTATGGTTTGGGTATTTCGAAATGTAACAATAATATGTTTTCTAATTGTTAAAATGGATATGTACCAAGATTTATATAAAAACCTATGAACTCACCGACTACGTTTTCGTAGTTGACAATTTTTCTTCATGCTTTTCAGGAAATAAGTTTAAGCTTTGAGGAGTTATATGCTTCATGATTATTTGCATTGCACTTTGGAGTCTAAGATCAAATCTTGTGATGGGCAATGGAATCCGCCTTGATCATTGTAGTATGCTATTTCATGTGCTTGTTATTTGTTTCGTGAACTTAGTATCCAAGTATCGTTGACGCATTTGTACTTGGAAATTAGTTCACATGCTTGTACATTTGTAAATTCTTTTTATCAAATAAAACTATGGTGAATGTTATTTATAATTATTTGTTTTGAATACTCGACTTTCTGTATACCTCATAGTTCCGCCTTAGTTGGGGTGTTACAATAGTAAGATATTTTTATACATTTTTATATTTATATTATTTCTCTTTTAAAATGGGTTTTTGTTATAAAAAATAAAAATAAAAATAAAAAAAGGGTTTAAAGGAAATTATACATCACACATATAACATTAGGTTTTTCGAGATAATGTTTCGCTATCCCTTATTTATTACATATGACTTATAGTATAGATTGAGGTACTTTCATTTAAATCCACACATTCTACTACGACATAGATAAGTTTACTTTACTTTATTCAAATAATAAAATATTATTAACAAAAATGATATATCAAAATCTTAAATGATGGAAAATTAAGTTTACTTGGAGATTTCCAAACTCTCTTAATTAAAACGCCTACCATTTCTAATTGGTCGGTTCCATTGGTTCGAAGCATTTTCGGTTTTATCTAGTTTAATCATCAAAGATTACAAAGGCTTTCTTTTCGAATATTTGTAACGACCCATAATGATAGAAAAATCACGCTATTAAAATATAAATAAAAGTAACCCATAATGTCTTTTTTATGGGTTTTCGCTCTCAATACCTAGACAGTACATTAGAGAAGTCGAGACGTAGACAGTCTTAATGTCCTACGTTTTTTTTTAGGTAAAGATGCTGGTTTGAGGGTTTATCCAAATGATAGAAAAAGAGCTCCTTTACATTGGCGAAGATACAACTCTTAATTTCTGTGATAAAAAATGTAGGTGTTACCCATTTTAGTTCATCATAAAAGTAAAAGTCCACTTTTAAAATGTGCATATTTGGTTAATTTAATAATATGCAAAAATATATCCTTTAGATTAACAGACAAAAGATCTCAACATTAACAGACAAAAGATCTCAACAACAAGATATTACTACAAAAAGGTGCTCACCTTACAACTTGTAGCCACACCATCTCCTAAAAGAACACCCATCACCAATTTTAGTCCAAACATAACTTATTTTCAAACAATTTAGGTTGATCCTCATTAGATGGACTCAAAAACATATGATGAGCTCCATGGAAGCAACAATTGGAGTGGCCTTCTTGACCCTTTAGACCTCGACCTGCGCACTCTCGTTATTGGCTACGGTGACCTTGCATCCGCTGCAGAACGCGCTTTTAATAACGATCAAGGATCCAAGTACAATGGCTATTGCCATTACGGAAAAAGCTCGTTCTTCAAAGGAGCCATGCTCCCTTGGGCTGATTCTAAGTACCAAGTCACTTCTTTCATTTATGCCACCTCTAGTAATTTACTCAATAATAACCCTGATGAACCAGGAAGTGATCAATTGGATTCAAACTGGATGGGTTACATAGCGGTATCTAACAATGAGTTCAGTAAGTCCATTGGCCGACGTGAAATATGTATGGTGTGGCGTGGGACGGTCACGACTTATGAGTGGATAGATGATATTGTGGGTGCAAAGCCAGTACCAGCTGACCCATTGCTCCCTAGTACAAACACTACTACTAATGCAGATGAAGGGCTCACAGGTTTGGTCCTTTATTCCTAATCCATCCCCTGTTTTCGGGCATTCTTTTTTGTTGTAATTAACCTATGATGTTTATTAGCAAGAATTTGTCCGACCATCCAAGTAAAATACTAACTTCAATCATGACTATATATTATGTGATATAATGAGAAATGTTATACTTCTAAATGTTGCATTTGTTCACACTTTTAGGTGAGTGTGAACAAATTAAAAATTTTGTCACGTTTTTTAGTGTGTAGAAATATATTGAATTAAAAGTGTATGGAAATTTCTCCACACTAAAAAGTGTGTATAAATAAAAGTTCACACTTTTTAGTGTGAACTTTTGTAGTTATTTTGCCACACCTCATTTGTTTATGGTAACTTTTTTAGTTACTGTGGACAAATGGAGTGTGACAAAATAATTATAAAAGTTCACACTAAAAAGTGTGAACTTTTATTTCTACACACTTTTTAACGTGGAGAAATTTCTACACACTTTTAATTCAATATATTTCTATACACTAAAAAACATGACAAATTTTTAATTTGTTCACACTCACCTAAAAGTGTGAACAAATGCAATATTGTTTGTAGTGTATAATTTACATATATATATATATATATATATTAGCAACATACTTTTTCAATATGTCCACCTAGAATAAAAACTTCTTCCTGTTCATTTTCAGGCAACTATAATTTTATGTAAGCTACAAACCATCCATATACAATTTTTCATACCGAAATAGCCGGTCAAAATGGGGCAAGTGTCAAAATTATATATGTTTTGCCACGTCGCCTATTCTTTTACCCAATTTATAGGTAAAAATACACCTTTCTATAAAACTAAATGGACATGATTTATGTTTTTTTTTTAAATTTCCTAAAAAGCATTTGAGATAATCCTCAAAAACACAAACTTCTCACTTGGCATTGGAGTGCAGGTACAGCTACACCACAAGTTATGGGTGGATGGCTTATGATGTACAATACAAGTGACCCAAACTCAAAGTTTAACAAATCAAGTGCCAGAATTCAACTCTCCGAACGAATCAAAGAATTACTCGCTACGTACAAGGACGAGAAAGTAAGCATAGTATGTGCAGGACATAGTCTTGGTGCCTGTTTAGCAGTTTTATCGGCTGTCGACATTGCTAGAAATATCGTGACACCTGATATCCACGTGTCGGCTTTCATTTTTGCCTGTCCACAAGTCGGGAATCAAGCATTTAAAGACAAAATCGAAGAACTGCCTAATCTTAACATACTAAGGGTAAAGAATGATCCAGACATTATTCCATTTTGGCCAAGTAAGATAACTAAATGGATTGATGATAACCATTGGGTGAGTATACCAAGTGAATTGCTAGTGTATATTGATGTTGGTATCGAGATTTTAATCGACACCAAAAAATCGCCATACTTGAAAGATGAAAGCCGGTTGAATGGCATGCTTCATCCATTGGTTTTTCATAACTTGCAAGGTATGTTGCATATTTTAAGTGGTTGGAATGGGATGGATGGTGAGTTTGATTGGAGTTTAATGAAGAGAGGTTTAGGATGGGTGAATATGTCAACTGATTTTTTGAAAAAAGAGTTTGAAATACCAGTGAATTGGTGGGGTGAGAAAAACAGTGGAATGGTGCTTAATGAAAATGGTGATTGGGTTTTATCACCATTGGATCCTAATGATCATGATATACCGGTGTAAGGGCGGTATTGTCCCAGACTTATCGGGTTCAAACAGGTGTTGTCTGGACCCGATTTCGGGAAGAATTACTATCGTAATTAAGGACAATAATTTGGTGGTAATCTTACGTTAGAAAAAAAATAAGGTGTTTGGTGTTTAGCTAAAGTGTGAGTAGGCAAACCCAAACAAAACCATGATTGTAATAAATTTTTAAAAGTTATGTTGTAACAGTTTAATTATGCCTTATTTCAGTTTGATGTATACTGATTCATACTACATACTAGTTTCAATATTTGTGCGATGCAAGGTCTCAAACAGGTTTGAGCATCAAAAATTGGAAGTTCATGTTTGATTCTTGATGTTGTAAAGCCATTTAAGAGGGAACTCACTTAAGAGTTAAGAGAGAACTTAGAGTATACGAGTAATATATTATACACTTAATTACGATAGTAATTCAACATTAGGGAGACATTATACTAAAGCCATCAAGTAGATGACGCTTTTCTAGGAAATAATTAACTGTGAAGGATCAAGTATTTTCGATACATTTAAAACTGTATACAGAATTGATTTTTGAATGGCAATGCAAAATGGAGGTTTAGTTTAATCATGGTTGCATCTCTAAGACCTAATTGAATATCATTTCTGATAGAAATGATTATATATATGCATTCATAATTGTTGGAACTAAACATAACCAATTAACTAGTCATTCTACTGGATCAGTACTGAACCGGGTTGACCCGCCTGACTCTGGTTAACATTTCACATTGACCTCCTTAAACCGGACCAATCCCAATATCCGTCACACCGAGCAGGTTTCTCATTTCAATGAACTTAATTAACTTGCTCCGTGACTTGGGTGAAAATACCAGCTCGCTGCTCCATTAAAATTGACATGCTCTACTATGATTTCCCCATCTTCAACACCTTTTCGAATAGAGTAAAAACGGATGTTGATGTGCTTATTTCATCAATGAAATGTGGGATTCTTCATTATTGCTTATTGACCCAATGTGTTGACTAATTAGTTCATCAAATTTGCAAGCCAAATGCCTTGGCATGCTGCTCCTGTACATGCTATGAACTCTCTCAAGAAGATAATGCCAGAGTTTTTTGCTTCTGAGATGGCCATGTAATAGCATTCCTCCTGAGGTAGAAAATAAGTTATTTTCAACCAATTTATTTAGATCCTCTAACGATGGATACAAAAAACATTTGATGAGCTTTATGGATGCAACAACTGGAATATTACTCTCATTAATTATCGATTATGGTGACCTTTCATCTGCTTCAGAACTTCCTTTAAATTACGATTAAGGTTCTATGTACAATATTGGGATGGTAATATAAGGATATATGCTAGGTACCTAAGCTTATGTGTGGAGCACTCAGATATCAATTTTTTAATTCATACAATTCATGAGGACCAACACATTTATTCATTAATCAAAAAATATTTAGCGTGAGAGGGGTTTCACTCCTAAGATTAGATGTCGGACAACCTCATATTCACTTTTGGATGATTTTGATTTGATTCTGGCCACTTGTCCAAAACTCATGAAAATTTCACTTATAATAAATCACCAAAAGTAATACATATTAATTGTTTCAATTATATTAGGAAGTAAAGTAAGTCAACGATTAAGAAGCCATCACCATTCTTTTATTTTGAATGCTGGACGAATTCAATTAAAGAGTTGACATATTTTTTGTAACTTCTAGTACATGATTTTTTGTTACCCTTTTATCATCTTCAAACCATTTGAGTGTTTTATGGTTTTAAGCATCCATATAAGTAAAAAAGAATATATCAGAAAAACAATACAAGTTATTTTATCTATTAGTATTTAAATATTTTCATTTTTTATATGCATCAAACCTTATTAGAAATCTCAAATCTCATTAACAAGTCTCAAAAAGAAGAAAGAAAGTTTTTCATGGCACACCTTTTTTTGTTCTTATATGTAGCAGCATTGTTGTTATGGTCTCCAACACTTGCCACAAACCATACAGATCATCTTGCACTTCTGGCCATCAAGCTAGTCGAGCATTATTCATGATTCCCAACAAGTTCTTGACTCATGGAACACCTCTTCCCATTTCTGTCAATGGCAAGGTGTTATATTTTGGTAGCTTTTCTGTCTTCTAATACAACGCAACCAGTATGCACTCTACAAATAGAAGTATCCAAAAGAGATCTATAAGAAATACGTAATATAAAATTAAACTAGATTTTGACCCATTTCTTATAAATGGGTCGATTTGGGTTAGTTTCATCTCAAATGGGTCAAGTAGTTGAGTTAACGAAATGTATATATGCTATAATTTCCTACATCGATTTATTAACGAAATTATAGCATTATTTTACTAATACAACTTTGTAATCATAATTACGACGATATATATTTATGAATGAAAAAAACAGGACCAAGAAGTATTGGCAGATAGGCACAACCTAAGATTGCTCTACAGAAATTGCCCAACCCATCCACTTAGCCACAGTTAATTAGTAGAATAGTAATACGTAAAATATATGCACGTAAAGATTCAAAAACTAAATAAATAATTAGATTCAGCATCTTATTTTTTATATAAATCCCAATCGCAATCAAGATATTTACATGTAAGCATTAAAAAAGATAAATAATGCACGATCGATACAATAAACTTAACAAGACAACATATTAAAGAAACCGACTTAAGTTTAAAATGGAACTTCTCTGTACCATAGGCCAGAGACTACAAAGACAAGGTAATGAGGGATTTAGAACACAACTCCGTTTGTTTCGAGGAGAAAAGTTTAATTTGTGTCACTCAAGCGGCGTAAGAACCTCTCAAAAACATCAACACATATATATAGGCACGACGTTCTCTAAACACGAGCATATAGTTTAATTTGATGAAGCATTGAGTCCAAACACACAAAAAAAGGAGCAAAATTGCAAAAGAATTTACCATGTCGAGCAGGTGTTGCAAAAGATATGATATCTGATATCTCCGTGATGTACGTAGTTTATATTAATTCACTACTACAAAAAAAAGGATAGAGACCGGTCAAAATGACTATAAAGACCGGTTAAACAACCGGTCTCTATGACTACTGGTCTTGAGAATAGAGACCGGTTGACAACCGGTCTCTATTCTTATAATAGAGACGGGTTGTTTACAAAATAACAGGTCTTTATTCTTTGTTCCCGCTCTCCTCCCGCCAAACACATAGAGACCAGTTTGTTTATATCTAACTGGTATCTATTCAATTTTTTCAAGACCTGTTTTTTTTTACTCAACCGGTCTCTATTAATTTTCATAAATTAAAAAAAAACCTGCTGCTACATGCATTTCAAACCTGCCATGGCACCTACTATACCAATGCTCTTACATTTCAACATTCATACCAAAACACACAAAACATAAACAAACCTCTTTACATATTCTCAAGTCTCAACAATCATACCAAAACATCCAAAACAAACTTGGTACTCATTAAAAAATATACCAAATCCAAACTACTAGTACCTAATGCAAAATCTACATAATGGGCAATTAAACTACTAGAATATATAATCAAACTACTAACTAGAATATATAATTCACAATTAAATATGTCCATAAACTAAACAAAGTTAAAGTTCCTAAAGTCATATAAAACTTCTAATAATAAAGTCAAAGTTCAATGCAAAGTCCATACTTTAGTCCTTTGGAACCAGAATTGCTTTTGTCCAAAATTTAACCATGTCATCTAGTTGTGAGAGCTCGTATGATCTTGTATCATTCCAAGGTATCTACAATATAAGAAAAAAAATCAACATTATTATTGCTTGTGTATAAAAGAAAACAAATTGCAAAAACCAAATTAAATAATATAATACATATCAAATTACTTACATAAGCCGGGAAAGAATATTGTTGATACTTTACAAAATCATATAAGCCAATTCATCACGTAATATCCGCATTCCCAATTAGACTGTTGTTGTTGGACCTAATTTTAGTGACAATCATATATATAATAAACATCAAGCATACAAATAGAAAACATGCGTAAAATTTCTATATCAGCTCCTGCACATGACTTAATTTTATCCTTTATGTTTATTTCCAGTGACATGAATACTCAATATCACATGACTATACAATCAGACTTCAATCTCATTAGTCTGTTACTTATTTAAGACCCGAAAACTATCGTTTTATTAATATTAATAGTATCATCCATGTTGGATTTCCTGCTAATGAAGTTATCTTCTAAATGACCACTAACAACAATAAAACGGGGACTCGTTAAGACTAATGATTAACACAAGAACAGATTTATTTATACCTATGAAAACAAAAACATATCATAAGGCCGGGTTGTGTGCCATTAATATTGTACCTCTTGTTAGAATGCTAAGTAGTAATTGTTTTGTTATAAGTTGATTATAATTGTAGAAGATAAAAGTTTACCTTGGGAAGATCCAACGAAAACCTTTAAAAAGCCTAAAATCATATAAAAATAATGTTGTGTTAATACTTTGTCAAACAAAACAGTTGTAAATTCTATACAAATATAACATAAAATCTTACTTTTTTACAAAGCTTGGTAACCGATAGTGGTCTTCGGTCTTTCCTTTACGTATGGAGTCTAGAATGTACCCGGTTAATTCATTAGGACGCAATATAAAAAGCAACCAGTGACCCCTAATGATGTAAGAAAGTGTTAACCGGTTAGTCTACACAAAGATAACACAAATCAAATATACAGTTTATGGGTAGCACAATATGAGCATTGATTGATGGTACATACCCTTGATGATACGGCGATAGATAATTTCTTATGTTAGGTTGACATAAGAACTACCTTAAATAATTTTCAACCACCATCGGCTGCCATTGACACATTGAACCATTAACTGAAAAAGGGTTTAAGAAAGCACATCCATTTCGCTCTAAGTCTGTATCAATACTGTTATGTAAAGCCCTGAGTAAGAAAAAGACAATATATTTATAATGTAAATTAATACAAAAAAAAAGTCATATTGACAATAATAATAAGTTAAGACATATTACTGTACTTACGATACAAAGAGTGCTAAAATAGTCATCTCAAGCTCTTGTCTTGTAAGCAAAGCCATAACCTCCATGGGAGTGACATCTATAGACATAGGGGAAGGTGATGAAAAAGTCTCAGCCCGAATCTCATGAGACATCGTGAGTCGAGGGTTACTTCTGCTCATCAAACTCAGATAGTACGCTTGAATAAACTCCGACCTCCTCATGATTCTAGTACTATAGCTATGCAGCTCTAAATCGTGATTTTCAAGATCATATGTCGGCAATGGAGCAGAAGATGGCAATGGATAAGTATTAATAGTAACGCAAACAAATATTACTACAATATATATTTTCATGCTTAATATATATTAAGTTTAGGGTTCTTATGTTTACCGATGCATCACCACAAGTCCTAGTTGCTGGTATTCTTGAAGTAGAATTTTTAGAGGAAGAAGATCTAACATCTCTTTGGTCGGGTGTTGAAGATGGTTGACCACATGGCTATTAACAAAAACCACTAGTTACAAACTTCACTAAAAGACTACTATAGAGGACAGGCTTGTAGTTTTGTATAAGTAGTACCTTGATTCGTGATTTGGGCCATTGAATGAAGCTGCCAATAGCATCCGCAAGTTTAAAATGTTCATCACTAGGCACCGGTAGATCAAGAGAAGTATATGCTATGTTGACTACTCATGTCTCCAAACGGATTAATCCCATCTGAACTATGTTGACTACTCATGTCTCCAAACGGATTAATCCCATCTGAACTATGTTGACTACTCATGTCTCCAAACGGATTAATCCCATCTGAACTAAGACCAAAACGGATATTTCTAATCTCGGATTCAAATTCAGGATTTTTGTTATTAATATGCCTCCATTGGGGAGAATCAGCTACGTGTCTTATCATTCCATCCTTTTTACGCTCATCCTCGTGCCACCTTAACAACTTTGCATGTTTGGCATTAGCAAATAACCGTTTTAGTCTTGGTATGATGGGCAAATACCATAAAACTTTAGCAGGGGGGCCATTCTTTGTGACATCATCGTTAAGATTGATTTCTTTGTTTCGCTTATACCGTGATGCACCACATTCTTTGCATTTGTGCAAATCTTTGTTTTCGTTTCTATACAACATACAATCATTTGGACATGCATGTATTCTTTTTTTTATCAACCACATCGGACAAATCAACTTTTTGGCACGGTATGTTGTTTTTGGCAACTTATTGCCTGTAGGGAGCAAGTTATTAATGAACTCCAAAAGTTTTGTAAAACCTGTATCACTCCATCCATAATCCGCTTTTAAGTTTAACAATTCCGTCACAGCAGAAAACTTGGAATATTTACAACCGTCATACACTTTTGTTTTTAAATCAGCTAACAGTTGTTGAAATTCATCGTGATCATGTTCATCAATATCACCCTCCACATCATTAAACATATTATCTATATTTTCACCATTGTCATTATCACCAATATTGTTATCATCACCATTGTCATTATTACCATTGTTATTATTGTACAAAACATCGTTTTCATCACTATTAACCCGATTAAATAAAGAAACACTAGAATTTTCCCCGACAATTTTTTCTCCATGCATATACCAACAAACATAGTCTCTCATAAACCCATTACTTATAATATGTGCACTAACTTGTATAGCATCACAAAACCAATTTAAATTTTGACAACTTTTACAAGGACAACAAATTTTTTCTCTACAATTCTTCTTCCGATTCTCTTCAGCAACTTTCATAAATTCAGTCAATCCATTATCAAACTCTTCAGAATGCCTTGTTATCTCATACATCCATCTAACCCACTTTTTGAATACTTTGTCTCATATGTGAGTGACATGTTAACAAATTGAGTGTTTAAGGAAAAATTGACAGCATTTCCCCTTAACTCCCCAAGTAAGCGTATAAAACGCCAACCCGAAGGAGCAAGGGAAAATGGTGCCAATTTTTCCTTAAACACACAATTTGTTAACATGTCATTCACATCCTAAATGAGACAAAGTATTCAAAAAGCAGTCCCAAATTGGGACAATCCAAAGTTAACCTCTAATAGGTTAACTTCGGACGGGTATAAACCTAAGGCATACGGTGTGGACCCTATACTATATGAATGCATGACATGATCAATTAATTAACATAAATAAATAACTATTCGTAAGTTATATAGGCTGTGATATAAATATACCTCTTGCGAATCCACTAGCTAAATTTATACTGCAACAATCTTCAAATGAACCTATAAATTTGAAAAATCACCTAATTAAAATAAAAATACAATTTTATATCACACAATACAAATAATATATATAAAAGATAATATATTCATAGAGAATTATATAAGATTGATTTATAACTATATATAATAATATACCTTTGACATCAAAATAACACTAGAGGTTATTATAATTATTGAAGTATAATAAATTTTGTTGTTTGTGATAATTATGTTTGGTATTGGGTGTAGTTATATTGAATTTTTGAAAGAGATTAAAAAGAAAAGAAGAATTATGAGGAATGAGGAAGAAGAAAGAAAGGCTTCATAAAAAAAAGTTGCACGATGGTCTTCTGTTGAGAATTATGAGGAAGAAGTAGTCAAAATAGATGAATAGAGACCGGTTAATTACAAACAAACCGGTCTCTATTCTTTTTGGCAAAAAAGACGTTGTGGGTATGGCTGCATGTTAGGTGCATGCCTTTTATATGAGGAATAGAGACCGTTTGAGTAAAGAACAACCGGTATCTCTGTTCTTTTTAAAGTTTACAGACCACCTGTTTTATACTCATCCGGTCTCTATACTTTTCATAACCGGTCTCTATTCCTACCTGCCAATAGAGACCGGTTGTTAATGTTTATATATAGACCACTCTTTTAGAGAAACACCGGTCTCTATTCTTTCAACCGGTCTCTATTCCTCAAAATTTGTAGTAGTGATTTGAGTTGTTCTGTTTTAGCTTTTACACTTTTTAGATTGAAAAGTGTATAATGCCATCTAGTATATCTATATCCATATCTCTATTATACAACGTATTTACCCTTTCCCTGTTAATCGTAAAAGTTAAAAAAAAGATCCAGTAACAATGTGCCACCTCACCTAAACCCAGGAAGCATATATGATATTACAAAGTATTTACGTTTCTCCTCTTTATTCGATATATTGATAGAGAGAGAAACCCAATAGGTATGTTTAGGAAATGTTTACTTACAAAGCATATGGAACGTGTGGCATCAGGAGCGACGCGACAACGGCACAGAAGCAGCAGAGGCGGTGTTTTGATGTTTTTTATAAAGAGGGGGTGATGTGAAGTGTTGTAGATTGTGGCCAGATCCTTTTTCCGTCGAAAAAAAAAGGAGGCGCGGCGATGGACGCCCACAAGGGTGGTGGTCGGAATAAGAGAGCGAGAAAGAGATTCTAATGGTTTTTTATAGGGCTACTTAGACCATCCACAATAAGGATGTCCATATGAAATTTGTGGTGACATGGAGGGTGTTTGTAGGGAGACTATTGATGTGAGTGATGACATGGAGGATGTCCATCCATGGTTGTTTGTAGAGAAAGATGAGGAGAGATAAAGGTAAAAGACATTACTTTGGAGTTTATTTGGTTGTTTCTAAGAAGGATGAATATATTATTGTTATGGGTCTAAAGTGTTTGTGGGAAGTATGGATGAAAAGCTGACGTAGCATGTTGATTAGGATGTTTGTTAGAAGGATATCATGAACTGATGCGGATAGTCTTAGATGGAATTGGGTCAGAGGTTGGGTTTGGGCCGAAAATTAGAGGTGGGCTAAGAGTAGATAGACTTTTTAACTTAGTTATTTCATGTAGCCTTTAATTAGATTTGTATGTTTAGTTTGTGTATATATAAAGATCATACACATCTTTCTATATAATTTTTACTTAAGATTATTTATACTTACTTTATAAAATAATACAATTTTTTATTTATACTTATATCAATTGTTAGTAAATGTAAAAGTCCGTTCTTTATTTATCTAGCGAATATACATAAACATATATTTTATATAGAACTTTTTGAATGTAAAGGGTTCTAACTAAGCATATTCTCACATAAATTCATGTATCACATTACGCATACTATTGGTTCATCAATCTGATAAATATGTGTCGACATCGTTATTTCATAAAGATATTTTTTTTATGGAATGAGTGAATTAAAAAATGAAGAAAAAAAAATCAAAAAGACAAGTTAAAAGAAATTAAAAATGAACATTTTCTACTCTTCTCTCTTTTAACAGAAATTTATTTTATAATAGTAAAATAACCAGCAAAACATACATATACATTGCATGTATGTTATGCAGTAAAAAGATTACATGAAACACATGTATAAACGTCACACACAAAAAACAAAAAAAAATAATACAAAACAGCAAAACAAGCACAAACTTAAAGCCAGCATGCACAAAGCATACGTTTTATTATTTTCCATATATAATCGATGGAGTATATCCTCCTCGTTCGATCTAGCACGTGCGTACGCCTTTTATTCATTTAATTAACTTCCACAACCTCATAGTAAAAGTTAAAGTTGTTGAACGTCACTGTAAACACCGTCATCCTTTTTAGTTACGACGACCCACTCACCTGTCATAAGAAGATCACACTGAGTGTAAGAGAAGGGGACATTGCACTTACCCATCGTAGTCATTAACTACACCTTTGAATTTCTTAAGAGGCAGAACCGTAACTGAGTGATTCGACTGTCTTACAACCTCTCGGACTTTCCCCAGTCATGCGTACTCGAATAACCAGCACGCAACTCGACCTCCCCACTAACAGTAAATGGTACAGCATTGACTGTCATTGTCGCTTCTACGCCAAATTTTATTGTCTGACTGCTAGTCCAGGATATTATACATTATAATAATCTATCTTTAATTCCTTACTAAAAATTATGGGTTTTATTATGGGATTTAAATTATGGGTTATTTTAGACCACTGGGCTGTAACCCGGACGATTTAGATACCTTTTTTATTTAAAGTAAAAAATATCCGTCCCCAATTTAAATGTCTACGTTTCACTGTTCAAGTCAATCATTCGCAACTTTGACCATTAATATTATAGTTTGTGTTTTATAATACTCGCTAAAAGTTATATCATTATAAAATACATTTAAAACTTAATTGATTCATATATAAAGTATTACATAACACAAATAAAAATTTTGACGGTCAAAGTTAAATAAGAAAGACCCAAAATGTCAAACTATGACATTTAAGTATTTTAGATGAGGGTGTATTTTTAATGGGAAGTGATATTCGTATCACAGAACTTGATTAATTTATCACTGTGGTGCATTACATACTTATACAGTATGTATACAATATATACAGTGTGGGAAATGCATCAAAAAATGTGGTACAATTATCGCTTTCCATTTTTAATTCACTTTTGTGACAAAACTGGTGTTTGAGACACCGGTCTGCACTTTTTACGCCGGTGTCTTAGAGCCCAGTCTTCTTTCGTTTTGCCAAAGCCGGTGTCTTAGACACCGGTCTTAAAACCCATTTTTTCATAAACTCAGGAACCAGCGTACTGTTTTCAAAGCATAAAATTTATTATGGTCATGTTTCAATATATATAAAACCATACCGTGAGCTTTAATTAGTTTGAGTATATATGAAACCATATATTGTATTTGAATGTGTGGGACTGATAAACGGTGACCTAAACGCCGTATGACTTCATCTTTTACATGAAACAGCCTTGCAATACTAATAATACCAAAACTTATACTGCATCTTTACATAAGAAACTAGTCTTTTCTGACTTTTTTTAGATTAGTAACAACAATTAACAAACCGGAAATTTATTATACATGAGTAAACAGAAAGACGTACAACATTATTAATGCATGTATGCAATAAGAAGATTACATGAAACATAAGGCTACCGCGTGAGTAAGCCAGCAGATTGAGGACATAAATATCATACACGAAAAAAAAGAAAAAGCAGCAGAACAAGCACAGTATGCACGAAGCATACGTTTATTGTTTTCGATATATATATATATGATCATGATGATCTATTCTGTTATATCGACAACCTCATAATAAAAGTTATAGTTGTTGACGCCAGTGAAAAGGCCGTCATCCTTTCTAGTTTCAACCCATTCGCCTGTAGTAGAAAGATCACGCTGGGTGTAAGAGAACGGAACGTCGCACTTACCCAAGGTAGTCATCAATGTCATCCTGTATGTCTTGTGTGGTGGAACAGTAACTTTGTGTTCCGACTTTCTTACATCCTCCACTGTTGTGGTCTCTCCCCACTCCTGCGTACTAGAAAACTCAGTATGCAACTTGATGTCCCCCTCAAAAATAAATGGTACAACAGTGACTGACATTGACACTGATACACCAAGATTTATTGTCTGGCTGTTATTCCAGGAAGTGGTTCTAGACTTATCTAAAGGATAGCTGAGGGTGTCTATGGTTTCCGTGTCAGTTTCGTTGTTTACAATCATTGATTTAACTGACATTGGTTTCTCATCATAAGGTTTTACGCCGGAGAGCTGGTACTCGAGATTGAAGATCTCTCGTTTAAGGACACGCTCCTCCACAATGAGCCTTGCAGAGTTTGTCAAGGTCGGATAACGGGCGTTTAAACAGTTGGTTTTTCCTGCATCGGTGAATGGGCCACAAAAGTTGTTGTTGCCCAAACTGCGAAGGCCGAAGATGTTGTTCTCTATGTTGACAAAGGAAAACTTGGTGTCTACAGAAAGGTTGGTGTCTGGGGAGTCGGCCCATATCCAGGTTCCGTGACGCGTTAAAAACTGGTTCCAGTACTCATCCCTGATACGATAGTTTCCGTCAGCCGCAGGGATAAGCTCCTTAGCCACCGTTGGCTCTGCGATATTCAATCCAGGGTCGAACCTCTGATATCCGTGTCCCTCAATGAGCTTGGATTGGAGGTAATATTCATTAGATTTAAATGCTATTTTAGATGGAAGCACCACTAGACTCTCCCGATCAATTACACTAAAAACGGATCCAGTACTACTACTTGAGGATGCTAGCTGCAACCCTTGCTGCTGGGCATCACCTTCTGAGCTTGACGCCGTGAGGGTTACAGAGTTTTGGGTCTGAACTTGGCGTAGGCGGATGCTTGTTGGCTGATCATCTTTCAGGGAATAAGCCTCAAACAAGGTGCATGAGTCTTTTGAGGTGTCTTCCTCTGGTTCTTTGGCAGATGCAATAATCCAAGATTTTGTACCATCGATTTGTTTCTTCACCAAGTACTTGTTATTGTATAACGACCTTATGTGAACAAATCGGCCATCTCCAGTTTTTGCAGGCTCTGCCGCGAACTTCACCCTTGGACTCCATATTTGTTCTTCGTCGAATTTAAGGAACCCTGATGGTAGGCTGGCCGGGATATTCTGGGTTAGGTTCAAGTATCTCGTACCGGATTGAAGAATGAAAAAACTTGGGAGCAATGCCATGGCAATGGCTTACTAGATCAGAGTATATGTGTTTTCTATATTTGATAAGAATGAGATTGATATGCTTATGATACATACCAGCCGTCCCTTATATAGACGGATTGTAGACACATACCGTATAAAATGCATTCATAACAACGTGCTCGATTTCAATCAGCAACTAGGACCACACTGGACCATTTATTGGTGATTAGATTCCATTTTTCTTCTCCCCATCTATTGAAAAAAAAAAAAAAAGTATGAAGTATTAGTTTCCAGAAAATATTGGGACCAATGAATCATTCTCTTTTTCCTTTTTTTTTTTTTCTTAAACGGCCAACTAAATACTTTATAGCCTGATCCAACTCCTTCCGGAATAACACAATGGCTAAAGACTACCGCCAGTTGCGCAACCCAGCCGGACAGAGTCAAGGCCCGTTAGTCACACGATCCTGGGAAAACCAATCAACCTGCCTGCCCGTAGGCACCATGGTAAAACCCGTTGGGTCTCCCTAAACCAAGCCCTCGTTGCAAAACTGTCATACAAATTCTTCTATGAAGGGATTGGTTACCAAATTTGCATACTATGTTATTTTACTTGTTTAATCAGAACAAGTGACATTTTAGTTTGTAAACAAATGACTTAAAAGAATCATCTACTTTGACTACATGACACAATAACTTCGGTTACATTTAAATTAAGACCCAATCCAAATATGTTGACAAAATAACCTAGACTTCAACAAAGAACTCACTTGGTGGCTGGCAACCTTATAGCTCTATTCAATTCCATTAGTTAATCAATTAGTTCAATTATAGAAAACTGACACAACCAACGTTTAATACAATTCACCGAGTTAGTCCATTTGTGTTGGCTATGCATTAACAATTACGCCTACATGAAACTAACATGACACCATCAACCGCTAATCCCAATTAACAAATGTAAAAGTAATCGATGTAAATTTGGGTAGTGTAGTTATTTTAATAATTGAGAATTGTAAGTTGTAAAATTTATATTAAGGGTATTATAAGTATATTAAATATAGGTATATTAAATGCAGAAATTTAAATTAGTATATAAAAGAAAGGGTAGTTTGTGTATATAGATGTTGATAAATATCTTGGAGGTATATTGGGTAGATCTAGTGTGTGGATTGATAAAAAAAAAATTAAAAGTTGAGGGATAATTTAGATATTTTAAAGATTGAAAAGTTGAATAGGAGAGGAGGCCGGTGATTTGTTTTATAAGGTAGGATAAATATAGATATATTAAAACTGTACGTGTATCATATTTTGTTTGATCTTATATTTCACAAAACATGGAAATCTCACAATTCATTTTTATTAATTGGACAAATGTCCGCGCGACGCGGCGGCGTAGTGACAACAACAACTGGTGCGGCGGCGGCGGCGGTAGCGGCGTGAGTATTAATGTAAAAGTGACTGATAAAAAAGGGAGTGGGTTTTAAAGGTTGAGAGATGTACGTTGTATATAAATTCAAATATCTTAAGTGTAAATTTTTAAATTAATGGGAAAAAAAAGGGGTATTTTAGGGTTATCAGTTACTTAACTGAAAAATTGAAAGAAACAAATATTTATAATGGGATAACACACTAAGTTTAGATCTACCAATAAACTAAAACAGGATTGAGATTTCTTGAAACGAAACGTGGCGTAATCCTTGAACGAAACGTGGCGTAATCCTTGATCGACACGTGGTCTTTTAACTTATTTATTTTATTAAATTAGTTTTTTAATTGTATATAGATTCAATTTTTTTTATTAGACTTAGAATTAAAATCTAATTTCTAGTCTATAGATTCAAAACACATTATAACCTTATTTGATTGATTGTTTTCTCATTAATAAAATTGTCTCTGTTTTCCCCTCAATTTTTCAACTCCTATTACTCATATTACTTATAATAATAAGTTATTAACATGAAAACTTCAAAAATTTGAGTTTACGTACAAGGTTGTTTGCCGTCATCCACTATGTTTACAAGTTCCGATTTTGATGTGATTGTAAAAATTTAAGCTAAATCTAAAACTCTAACTAGACCTATATTATATTTAACATTACCATTTATTATAATTTTGCTTCGATCATCTATTTATTTTAACCACCGTTTATTTCATACTCACGAATCATGTATGTGGCATATTCTAATTTCTTTATGATACAATATATATATATATATATAACTACCGTACATCGTACGGGTATTAGGACTAGTAACAACATATATGGGGTGCATGCATGCGAGCATTACATGCCTGCCTTATTCAACACCGATAACAAGATTATTACATGAAACATATATGTGGCCATCGCATATATGTTACTCATCGACATTTATTTCCACCTGATCAAAATGAAAGTTATAGCTGTTGATGCCAGTGAAGACGCCGTCATCCTTTTCATATTCTTGCCAGCCACCTGTTGGAAGAAGATCACGCTGAGTGTAGGAGAACGGAACTTCGCAAACACCGGTTGTAGCCATTAATGACACCATGTATGTCTTTAAAGGTGGAACCGTAACACTGTGACTCACCCCTGTTGTCTCCGTTTCTGTTTTGGTCTCTCCCCAATTGTATGTGCTCGTAAAATTACTTTCCAACTCGATCCCCACCTCGGAAATAAATGGTATAGCCTCGACTGACATTGACACCGATACCCCGAAATCTATTGTTTGACTGTTAGTCCAGGAAGTGGTCCTGGATTTAGTTTCTTGAAACGATAGGGTAGATGTGGTTTCTGTATCAGTCAAGAGGTTGGTTGTGGTTTGAGTGTCGAGTTCTAGTGGGTTCTGATCATAAGGTCTTATGTCGGACAGCCGGTATTTGATATTGACGATCTCTCGTTTAAGGACACGCTCCTCCACAATGAGCCTTGCAGGGTTTGCCAAGGTAGAAAATTCGGCGCTTAAACAGTTGGTTTTTCCTTCCTTGGTGACCCGACCGCAGAAGGCGTTGTTGCCCGAACTGCGAAGGCCGAAGATGTTGTTCTCTATGTGGACAAAGGAAAACATGGTGTCTGAAGAAAGGTTGGTGTCTGGGGAGTCGGCCCATACCCAGGATCCGTGACGCGTTAAAAACTGGTTCCAGTACTCATCCCTGATACGATACTTTCCGTCAGCCGCAGGGATAAGCTCCTTAGCCACCCTTGGCTCTGCGTTATGCAATCCAGGGTCGAACCTCTGATATCCGTGTCCCTCAATGAGCATGGACTGGAGGTAATAATCATTAGATTTAAATGCTATTTTAGATGGAAGCACCACTAGACTCTCCCGGTCAATTACACTAAAAACGGATCCATTGCTAGTTGGGGATGCTACCAACCCTTGCTGCTGGGGATCACCTTCTGAGCTTGACGCCGTGAGGGTTAGAGAGTTTTGGGTCTGAACTTGGCGTAGGCGGACGCTTGTTGGCCCATCATCTGCCAGGGAATAAGGCTCAAACAAGGTGCATGAGTCTTTTGAGGTGTCTTCCTCTGGTTTTTTTCCTGATGCAACAATCCACGATTTTTTCTCGATTTGATTCTTCACCAAATACTTGTTGTTGTATAACGACCTTATGTGAACAAATCGGCCATCTCCAGTTTTTGCAGGCTCCGCTGCGAACTTCACCCTCGGACTCCATACTTGTTCTCCGTCGAATTTTAGGAACCCTGATGGCAGGCCGGCCGGGATATTTTGGGTTAGGTTCAAGTATCTCGAACCGGATTGAAGAATGAAAAAACTTGGGAGCAATGCCATGGCAATTATTCTGTGTGTGTATTCTGTATCGGTGAATGGGATTGATATGCTTATGACATATACCAGCCATCCCTTATATACACGGATTGTAGACATATATACCATAAAAAATGCATTCATATATAACAACGTGCTCGATTTCAATCAGCAACATTGGACCATTAATGAGTTGGACCACAAATGGACCATTAATGATTTGGCTCGGTTTTTGTTTTCCCAATCTATTTAATGCCGGATACATCAATAGTATTATTTTTCATGAAATATTGGGACCAAATGAGTCACTCCTGTACCTTTTTCCTTTTTTTCTCAAGTTTTGTTAAACAAGCTAGTTAATCAAAATACAATTGAACTTAATTGAGGAAGCTTGATCAATTATTGAACTTTCGTTTATTAGTTGAACCTGATGCCTGAGCTCACCATGCTACCATGAGCCCGTAACTTGTAATAGTGATTGTGATTTATGTTGCTATTAGTGGAATTTACTAGGATAGTAAAATGATGTGTTGTTAATGAAGAAATCTAGTAAGATTTCGACTGGACCGATTCTTCAGTAACCCTCATTGTACATTAGCTTTATATTTCTAGACAAATCTTTTGTATTTCCAGTTTGCATGGGAGTATGTTCAATGAGGACTGGACTAACAGTGTGCATTTATGAAGGAAAATGAAAACTATATTTATCTTGCATGCCATGTGTGCGTTAATTTCTTGTCATTTACTTAATTCTTTTAACGAAAATTCAACGAGATTTTGTGTTTCCTTTTTGTTATATACTGAGACTTTCGTAGTATTGTGTCTATATTCCTATATGTGTCTCGCTTCCGATCCAACCCCTTTATAATTGCCTCGAGGTTTACGACTAAGAAGGGCGAAGTCCCACTGAACAACGCAAACATTCAATTAAGGGCTTCACCCGTGGCGTATCATAATTTCCGGGAACGGTGCTAGTGGTGGTGGGCAGCTATCAAAACATTGTGTTAAGTTTTAAATCACAGTGTGTTTGGTCAGTTTTGTAGTTTACACAAAAATTGTGGTTTTCAAATGGTCACTACAACCATTATATAGGGGACAATCAAATGAGAACACTCATAAAATAAGAATATGGTGACACTTAACAACTTCATTTTGATGCATTATAAGTTCATAAAACAAACATAATCTATAACTAATTAGCATTATTTAAGTGCTTAACAATACATTGATCTGTCAAAATCGAGAAATCATGTTTTTGTTTTGTGCATTGATGAGCGTCTTGTGATAAAAACCTCTATTGAAAGGCTTCATTTCTATATCTAAAATGAGTTATTATTCCGGAACTATTGGTACTTAATGAATCGTATGTTTACGCAGGTTCACGGAAGATGCGAGAAAGGGTAAATGACATCAAGTAACTCAAGAAGGAAGCCTATGAAGTTACAAGACACAAGGAAGTGATTCGGGAGCTAAATGAAGAAGTACGAGATCAAACAGAAGCTACCAGTGCCGCTGGCAATTCACCAGCACCGCTCCTCACCAACCAGCGCTGCTGGCCCCAACAAGCCTAGACCCAGAGCCGCTGGCAGGCACATTCTTAGTTTAGTAGTGTAGTTCGATCCTGCTTTCTGTTTCGGCACGAAGTAGTTACTTTTTAATATTTAGTTTAAATCAATTAGGTTTAGAATTCAAAATAGGTTAAAATTAGGGTTTAGCTAGTATTTTCATTTTTCATAAAAATCAAAAATCCAAAAATATTTTTATTTTATCATTTCTAGTTGTTAAGATTAGATTGTTTACATTTAGGTTAATTCAGATTTATTTTGTTCTTGAAGTTACTAATCGTTTTCGTGTTTCCGTGTTTGTTTTCGTTCTTTTTTTCTTTTTCTTTAGTTTTCGTTTAGTTTGTTTTAGTCAAAATAGGTACAATGCATTGGAAAGGATATGAAGAATCTGACTCAGGGATGGAGGAAGACATCAAAAGGGCGAACAATGAAGAAATTTTCAGAGTAGCTGAAGCCAGCACCGCTGGAGACCTCCCAGCGCCACTGGGTAGTACTGACCGACGATCCGTACTACCTTCGATAACAGCCGCGCAGGGATACTTAGGTGTAATTTGGAAAATTTTAAGCAATTGTGGTTCAAGAATTGGGAAAACGCATGGCTTAGGATGAAGGAAACTGTCGATTTCCTTAGGGATGAAGATTTGAAGCCCTCAAACTACATTCCTTGGTTTTATCATGGGTTACGAGATGAAGAACAGGCTAGACTATGCTATGAAGCAGCAAGTAATATATTCCTGAAGAAGACAAAAGATGCTTTGGAATTCCTTGAAAGAAAGGTGCATCGAGAAGAGCGCGACTACGAGGAAGATCATCGCTTCATAAATGAGCTCAAGACGGAAGGGATATTCAAAGGCAGTCCGGAAAGCATCCTCGGAGAAAAACCAGAAAAGATGAGGTATAATTGGAGAAGTGCAGAGGAGAGGATAGCCTAGAAGGAACAAGAAGAAGGAGTAGAAGATTACTCGGAGATCGTTTAGAGACCCCAGCGCCGCTGGGAAAGTCTAGAAGTTTCGGACAACAGCCTTCTTCGCGTGATTTCAAAAACCCTATGGGAACCAAAAGATGGTTTGATAAAGATTTTCAAATGGAAAAAGAACATGAGGTAAAAGGCATCAAAATCAAGGAAAAAGAAGAATGCCTTAAGGACGATCATATGGAGGAAGAATTTCAATTTGACTTTGAAACTACCTCCCCAGTCTTGGACTTGCAAAATTTCAAGCAAGACGAGTATGAAGAGGTAGATGAGTCATGGATATGCATGAAACTTATTGCGGGGGGGGGGGGGGGGATAAAAAGGAAAACATATTGCCACGATTTGGAGTTCACGGACTTTTTCTATTATGGAATGGAGGAGTACGCCCAACGATCCATTGATAAAGCAGCATTTGGATGTTTTCATACCCAACCAGCTGAGTTTAGAATAAAGATCTTGGATGATAGATTCTATGAAGCCGAGTTTGACGAATTTGAAGAGTAAGAAGAAGAAGAGGATCGCAGGAAGGAATGGGAAGAGACTCAAGCTTTGGTCAATGAAGTTAGGAAAAGAGAGTTGATACCTCACACTTTGAGGATGAGAAATCAAGTTACCTTAAGAAATATGCTAAGGAAGTTCAAACAAAGGAACAACGAGCCGATAAAAATGGCATGGAAAAGGATAAATGCCTTATATGAGAACTGGAAGATTCATTAGTTTAACCAAACAACCCTTTTGATGAAGTTTTCCAACGGGCTGAGAAAAGAGAGCTCGAATATGATTGGAAGAATCTTTGGAATGGGACTAATGGAAGTTGGGATTAGCATAGCTTATAATTTTCTTGACAAGGAAATATAAGGACTAATAGAGGAGAAAATGGAAAAGGATAAAAGAGAGACGAAAGCTCGAAAGGAAAAATACTTGGTAAAGTTAAGGGAATTCCATATTAACCAGATGAAAAGAGAAGAAACTGCCCAAGAGAAGAAAGAAGCTGAATCGTGCAAAAACGCGAAATCTGAAACTGGAGCAGAGCATCCAACGCCGCTGGTCACCCTCCAGGTGAAACCCAGAGCCGTTGGCACCCTGCAGGATGATATCAAGCACCGCTCGGGCATTCCCAGCACCGTTGTTACCCCCTACAACTCCGATTTTCGTGAAATTAAATCCGTTACCACCCAAACAAGTCCTGGAAATCAAACACCAATCGAGTGGAAATGGTTGAAGCTACTTGAGCACGAAGAAACTCAGAAAATTTGGATGAGAAGAAAGGAACCAACGTTAAAGAAGCTATAAGTCACTTCGAACGTTATCCGACGAGTACCGGCCCCCGGTCGAGCCCATATTTTTCCTCAACCTAATTTTTAGGCCGAGTCCGGCTAAAGACTCATTAAATTTAGCATTTCTTGGATACGCAACCCAAGCAGTATTTTATTTTTATATTTATATTTATTTTTATCTTTTTAGGAAATATGTGACTAATTAATTGCAATTAAGTGATTGTTTTGTATTTTATCATTGTGATATATTATGAGTATGTTTTGCAAATTACAACTGCGAGCTTTCAACAGATCGAGAAAACAAGTAACTTATTGCAATCATATTTTATTTTTATTTTTATGTTTTAGCTTCTTATTTTCCGTCACTGCAACAAAATTGGCTTTACAGGACGCCGAAAAGTGTCCTATAATGTTACTTTATAGAACACATGAGATAATAGGACCACTAGTAAAAGCGTCCCTTCTAAGAGGGTCCTATAAACTTAGAGCGTCCTAATAAACCACAATATAGGACACTTAATAAGGTTTTAAAATGCATACATATATGACACATATTAGCGTCCTAAAAAGTGGATAGATCAACGTTAGATCATTCTTTATTAGAACCACAAAAAGGGTCCTAACATGTCATATTTTGGGACGCTTTTTTCTATAAAGCATATGACCATAGCCATTCTTATTACGGTTATCGACATCCATAGAATGGTTCTAATTAAACACAATCGCAAATAGATATGAGATACCATGAACTTAAGTAGACGTAATAGAAGAAATAAATTTTGAAATAAATCATTTCCATAAAAAACAATAAACATAAACAAGTTAATATTATCCAGCAGTATGTCTTCAAACATATAACATGCAATCAAAAATATTGAAATAAACTAGAAGAATGTAGTCTTGACTCATCATGCATCCTTCTCAACCTGAGCTTATCTTTTTGCCTCTTTGAGTGCACCTAGATCCCTGTAGCATATATAACGCATATATCATTATCATGAATGCAGAGCAACTTGAATATA
The DNA here is from genome assembly GCF_010389155.1 of Erigeron canadensis. NCBI lineage: Eukaryota > Viridiplantae > Streptophyta > Magnoliopsida > Asterales > Asteraceae > Erigeron > Erigeron canadensis. The sequence goes on along the minus strand of NC_057767.1, from coordinate 6,976,665 downwards.
ATTCGAAGTTAAACATTAAAAAACCAACTATTTAAGTTTTCACAACTCTCTTATTGCAATTATTCCTCTTAATCTACATTTTCTACCTACATTTTCCTTACTTTAGCCTTTATATATGACAATGCTAATGAGTATAAGCAAGTAAAAAATGTGCAATCTATATTGTACAACTGTTTTTGAATCATATATCATCTTTTAAAACTACTAACCTTAAAATCAGCATTAGTTTCCTTGTAGAATATGTATCTCTTACAAGCCTTTACCGCACGTAGTTTTTGGACTGCAAGCATCAACAACCGCAACTGAGTATAGGCTACCCAAGCACGTCATATATGCACATGCTTTTCATTTTTTATAGCAGCTACAATCTTTTTCAGTTCTTTATACTTTTTGCAAGCCAATCTACCTAAGAGTCCAATAAATCAATAATTTAACCATAAAACATGGGGAAATTTCTCGTGTTGAAAGATGAGATGAAATCTCCAAGTTAACGATACTCACCTTTACTGAACTCTTATAAGACAATTGAAGCTTTACGCAATGCATTTTTACGCTTCTGAGTAATATGACTTCTTCTCCGCCTTTGAATACCTTAATGCTACACTGCTGCGGACCTTGACTCTCGTTGCATCTAATTCATCCATTTGACTAGTCGTCAAGAAAACTTTTGTTTTACTAATCTGTATTTTAAAGAAAAATTGTGTAGTCAATGAAATGTCAATAAGTTAACTAGCAACTTAACAATCCATGGGCTGCATAACAGTATAACTACATGTACACAAAATTTGGTACCTAAAAGCCACTGAGCCCAATCTTTTACAAGATCTTTGCACATACAGACTTTTCACCAAAGTTACTATAATCACAATAAAGAAATTTAAGAAACTCTAAAGAAAGAAAAAGATCAAATGAAGTTGAGAAGCATGATATGCTAGTTAAATTTCAGATTTTAAATGAAGTCTGCCTTCTACTAATGTACTGAGCTCAATGAATGAGGTCTTGTTATAAAATTATCTAGTTAGACAAATAAGAAAAGTAAATCTGAAGCTTATATGTCTAGTTTGAAATCTTACATATCATAATGTGTATTAGTGTTCTAAAAGATAAACATATCTAGAAAGATTAAAATTCAATTACAAAATTCAAAGTAATATTGAATTAATGGAAATGCTTAACATTTTATTCTGACTTTTTCTAGAACAATACCCAACAAGAGATTCCATTGAATTAATAAGATCCTAAGAACAATAATGCTTTAGAATAAGCATGACGTGCATAACTACTCAAAACATGTTCGATAAAAGGCAGGCTTTTGATGCAAGAAGTCAAAATAGGTCTATGAACTCAAAAGGCAACGGGTTGGATATCTATCACAACTAAAGAAAATTCCAACTCTTACCTAGATCTAGTTTTCAGCTAATATTTATCAACAATTTTATATAATACAAGAAATATACATAACACTTGAGTTTTATTCATGTATGTATTTTGAACATATTTAATCAATAAATAAAAGTAATGAATGTACCATTGGGAATTTCCTTGAGCCGATTCCCTGATTCAGGTATCATTCCAATAGAACAACCCCATGGTATATCTGTTATACATCTTGATCATGTTTATCATATGAAGAAATCACACTAGCCATACCTATAAAAAGACCACAAGTCCACAACAACATTCATAACACAAAACAACCAAGGAAATAATAGAACACAATCAAAATCTTCCACATATAATTCACAATATAGATCCATGTACCCTTAGTACATCACTCTTATGTTTAAATATATCTAAAACTTTAACTAAATTATAACGCAAAGTAGTGTATGTGTATATATGTATAGAACTATAATGATTACGGCTTCTATTGAAGTACTAAATCAAAACTTGACATGTACATTCAAACAATTTCACAAGTGTCGTATTCATTGAACGTGTTCTATTGAAGTTCTAAATCAATATATACCTGAGGGAAGCTTTGATTAAAGCAATTGCAAATTTGTTCTTCAACTCTTATGAACTTTACCAGGAACTTCAATACACATTAGTACCATCAATCGCCTTTAGCAGACAGTTGAAAGCACATTATTAATATCATTAATCCCTAACACAAACGCACCATTCGCCAATCGATAAATCTTCCATGTTTCTAACGAGACGACGAGTGATCCCTATTAAGATATATACATATATAATTCAAAACCCTAAATAAAAGGTTAAAATAAAGGAAAATAATTTTGAATTTGGGGGAAGTGAGAGTGATTTGTAGTAGTGAATACAACGATTCAGTTATAATTGAATACTTGTATATTTTATTTTGGATTTGAATTTCAATTCACACCATCTCAAAAATCAAATAATTTTGAAATTGAAAATTGTGGTGGTTTATGTTATTCGGCATGTGGGAAACTGAATTATTTCAAATTGAGGGTAAAATATAGAAAGAAAAAGTGCGGGATGGGTTGAAATTCTTCTGGAGGGACGAATTATGATTTTCGTTTCAATTTTTTTTTATTGAACTACATGTTTAATGTTTTTTCTTGATCTCAAAATAATTTATGGTATGCATAAATATCTTTATTTTCTTATATTAATTTCAATACTTCATATTTTTAAATGGTACTCGTAATATCTAATTATTGACTTATAATAGTTGTGGTATGTATCGATTATATATTGGAGACTTCTATAACAAATAATTATGGTTCACAAAATGTATATGGGTTTAAATTATTACGAGTATGGTACTCGCGTAATGAGGCGGCGGTGGTGGGGAAGACGATCTAGTCGTGTCTGTGATGGTACTATTGTTGGTGGTGGCGGTGTCAACTAGTGTAGGTTGATATAATTGTGATAGTAGAAATTTTTAGAAGATACGGCTTAAAGTGTTAATTATTAAAATAAAGGTTTAGATAATAAAATATAATTCATTAAGAGTAAAATATAAAAAATCAAGGGTAATTCTGGTAAGTCAAAGATAGAATTACCTAAAATAAAAAAAAGTCATTTCTTTTATAAGAAAGTAAAGGATATATACTTCCATATTAATTAAAATCAACTGGTACATATACAATGCAATGACGACGATTTTGTGTTGCTAGTGGCGATGGCAGCGACTCATAATAATCATGTATAAAAAAAATGTATATAATGTGAAACACTAAAGTTCTGTGTTCATTGTATGTAATGATATTTCGAATACTCTGCATTGTATGTATTTAGGTATATATGTAATCATATAAGTTGTTACTTTAAAATTTTTGATTGGCCGGATACATAAAATGCACAAGATTTGAAAGTTCACTACATATAATGAACAAAATTTTAGTTTTTTTACACTCGTATATAGTTAGTTACATTCGTATATACTAAACCCCATTATAAATAGTTGATTGTATAATATAAACATTAAGAATAACTTGGACAATTTATACATCCCAAAATCAGTAACAATGGACAGAGAGGCTATAACATAAAAAGATTGACATGAGAATTTTGTAGTAAGTGTTTTGACGTGAGGAAACCTAGATTCAAATCTAAAAAAAAAAATTTTTATCATTAACTCGTTGCCGAACCTACGGGTGGTCTGGTTGCCAGATCATGGGACTAATGGGCCTTTAGTAATAAAAAAGTATGGTTTAAAATTTAGTTTACTATTTTTTTTAGTAAAAATTTGATATATATATTAAAAATTTTGAGTTTGATATATAAATAATTATAAAAATATGTCCATCAAAGTTGTTTAGTGTGACTTGAATAGTGGTATTTGAATATTACAAAATCATAATATGTACATCAAAATTATAGATTGTGACATACTTAGAGATATTTCAGCACTAAAAATCATAATAAGTCATTATTATTTTATTTGTTTTATTTTCACAAATGGTATTTTATTTTACACTTTTATAAATATTTTTTTTAAATGAAATATATCTTAAAATATTTAATTAAAATATACCAATATTATATTTGTTTCTATGAAAATTATAATTTTAATGTTTTTTTTTAATGTGTCATTACAATTATTAAAAAAAAAATTTCAAAAAAGGACACCAATATATTTACTTATAAAATCTTAATATATTTATTTTAAATTTTATTTATTTTTAATCATTTAATTTTATGTTTATATCATAAAACTACTATTAGCTATTTAATCAATTAACTTTATTTATTTTTAATCAATTAGCTATTATATCATTGAATATACATTAGCTATTATTCTTTTATTTATTATGTTGGAAATTATTAGTTAAAAGTGTAAATTTACAATGAAAAAAAAAGTAATTAAAATCAAAACTGAAACAAAAGTCAACTTTAAGAAATTGAAAGATTGGTCGATAAGTTATTAGAACAACTGTATTTTAATATATTAAAAGATAATTTAAAATATATCTTAAGGAGTTGTAGAAGCTGAGGATAGGCGAATGCAACTTTTTACCTTTTTAAATTACTTTAACAATATATTAAGGTGATGGAAAATAACTTTAATCTTATTTTAAATTAAAATTATTGATAATCATTATCCAAATATATATATATATATATTTAAAAATAGTCTCACTAATTTATATCCTTTTGGTTTTCTCTTAAAAATTTATAGTTTTTAGCCCCACTAAATTCTTAATTTATAATTATTACATTTTATAGTCATTAACGTAAAAACTTTTTGAAAAGTTTTCAAAATATAATTAATTAAAAAAGCTTCAACATATTATTTATAATATTTTTTCTGTCATTATTAATTTTTTTAAATCAATATAAATTTTTTATAAAATATTAAGTACAACAATTTATTTTTTCATCAAATTAATACATAGTATTGAATAAAAAAAGGGCTAGATGTCCATGAAAATTGTTATTTAACTATTGTTACCAAAAAATTAGTTTGTAGTTATAACTTTAGATTTTAAATAAAAATGATATCTCGAGTTAAATCGAAAAATATATTAAGTTGATGATATACAACAAATGTCAAATTAAAAAATATAAACAAATATTTTCTATAAACATTTTTACAAAAAGAATAATACTATAATTTTTAAAGTGTTGAATAATATGTAATATTTTCACTTAGCATCATTAAAATATTTTCACTAACACTACTTTTAACATTAATGATCAATCTTTTATCTTTTAAAATATATTTATTAATTCTTTATATCAATTATCTACACCACTCGAGACGTCATTTACCACCAACAGTCACTCTTACCACCACATCATCGCCGATATAATCACCACCGTATTGCATGAGTAACGTGTTAGTATCTTCAAAATGAAATAACCGATTTATTTTGATAGAATAATAAATTATGTAAATTACTAATGGAGGGAAAATTTCTAATGGAGGGAAAATTCCCGCTCCCCAAATAAAAGTTCTCCCAGTATCAAACACAATCATGGACCCTTATTATCGCGGTATCGCCATTCCAAAAAAGTGAAAACCCCCTCCTTTTGCTGCTACTTTTTTGTTATTGGCAAAAACCAAAATGAGACACTAGCATCATCATGGACTCAAAAACCTACACAATTTGATTGCTAGGATGTGGAATGTGGTTTTTTCGTGCAGTGACGATATTAGGTAATATTCCAAATAATTATTTGTTGTCTATATATTGTGAATTGTGAAATGCTTTAGGATATTCCAAATAATCATTTGATGTCTACATTTCAAATTATTACTTGCTTTATAGGGTTTTAGCGGGTTTATGGGATCTTGTAAAATATATATATCATCAATGAAAAATATTTGATAATTTTGATTTGGATTTTGTTAAAAAATTTTTAGTATTTCCGATTTAAGTTAGAGAATTATTTTGAAATCTTTGAGGTTTGTTGTGTCATGATTTACCTCTGTAATAGATTAGGTGGCATCTTTATCAAGAAAGGATAAAGGGTCAATTATTAGTGAATCTGTTAGCCATGGTGATAGTGTAGTTATCTCCCCATCTTTAGTAAAATAGACTTCTAATGTGGTATTCTATCTGCATTTACCAAATCCATGAACTTGGAAAAGTAAAAACATGGTGTCAATTTCTCTTGTGATAACAAATCGTATGACAGATTTTGTTTTAGCCATTTTTGATTTTTTGCCTTTCAACTTGTTACAGATTAACATAGATTCATATAAATCTATCTACAAGTTAAATGTTACCTTTCACTGGTAGATTTTAAATGTTAGGATTTATGATTGTATGCTTATTTCCAGGCTATTATCACTTGTACAAGAACCATTTGTAAATATTCTCGATTAGTTGTGTCTAATGCTTTTATTGGTGCTACAAGTGGTAGACTACCACCACTGATTTGGGAAGCTGCTGATTTGGGAAGCTCAGCCTGATGAGAATGAATCACCAGGCCCACACTACCCTTTCTTTAGTAGTTTACAAATGGGCCAGCAGTAAAAACACAGGAGGTTGTATGCCACTTGGACTAACGAGAACGGGGGCGCCTTCCCCGGCGTCTTCCACTCATGCAGTCGCCATGCCGTCGGCTACACCACCCTGTTTGGGCGTTTTGTGTTTCTTTAGTTCAAGGCGTCCATACCCCTCAACAAAAGTTCCAAGGAGTGTACTTCTGCAGCAGTAAATACAACCTGGCCAAATGATTTCACGGTATGTCTTAACTATATTAATTAAGGCAGGACGTTTGTAAGTGCTTTTGGAACATAGCGACCAGAGGTTATTTTAACGTTAGAGTTGTACTAATTAGTTCATTTGCTTGACATACTAGGCACTACCTATTTGGTTGATCGTCTACTTTGGACTACTTATTAGAATTTTGTTTAGATGTTGTAGGCTCTTGACAATAAATCTACTCATTTTGAATTAAACGCCTTCCACCCACATGAACACACCGCTGGCTTATGTTAGCTTCAGATAAGCTACTTTAAATGTATAACACATAGTGATTTTCTATCTTTTACTACATTTTTGAGTTACTGCAATATACTTCGTTTGCCAATTATATTTAATAAATAAAAGGTAAAGTTCTTGCTCACTAAATGAATCTACTGATATTATTTTTTAAATGTGATTCTAATGAAGATCACTTGTTGCTTATCTTATTAGTTCATGTTTTGCAGAAGTGCAGAAATGGTAGGATATTGGCAAAAAAGATACATCAGTCGTTGATGGATCGATTAAGGATATGCTTGAGCTTGCTAAGATTTTGGATATGCATGGAACCTGCTTTGAAATCAAACATAACTTACAATGAAATCAGATATATTCACAAGAACGGCAAGCAACCAAGAAGCAAGTCCAGAATTGTAAATAAACTGCAGAATATGGTGTGTAGATTTACGTCTTGTTTTATTAACTTATTATCCAGCTGATGCTATTTATTGTAACCCGTTACTTGAAATTTTTGTCGAAAAATGTATAGGTTATACATACTTAAATTAGTCATATGAGTATTCCTTTGTAAATTCAACATTTGGCTCTTATTCTTTTGTTGGGATTAATAAGCAGGGGTTTATATTCTTAAACTAAGTCTTAACAATTTTATCTTCTATCAATTTCTTGGGTAAATGTTGAACTTTCAATTTATTAATGAATTGCCTTTATTGGAATTTTTGAGATTGTCAAACTTATAAAAACAAGTTGCGACTAAGCTGCTTCTCAATGTTATGCTCATGTTCAGCACATAAAAGTAATTGAAATCAAAGCAGCTCAAAACTTTGTCTAGATTTTTAAAATTTCGTTTGAGCACCATCATTTTCTCTAAAGTTCGTATCACATATTAACTTCGTGTATCATCTGGGAGATGGTTATGGTCCATCAAAATATCACATGTTTCTTTATGGCCACAGTTGAACTACAAATGATGTTCTAATACGACTCTGGCAGATAAGTGTCCTATTACACTGATTTTTATGACTTAAAAACCAAACATCCTACTAAATTATGATATCATATGACTCAAAAAAATAAGGATCCTATTATATTGACATTTTATGACTAAAATTCATGTGTCCTATTAGGTTATGTTACAATAGGACCCCCGATGATCAAGCGTCCTATCACATTGCCACATAATAAGACATCAACTACTAAGCGTCCTATAGTGTACTTTATTAGGATCCACAATTTAAGTGTCCTATTAAGTTATATGATAATAGGACCCTATATATTCATCCGTCCTGTAACATAATTTTTTAGGACACTGGCTTAGATGTGTATATACCCAAACACTCATACGTCCTATTAAATAATTTATTAGGACACTATATTAAAAGCGTCTTACACGAAGGGTCCTAAAAACCCCATTTTGTTGTAGTGCGTATTGATATTTTGATTGAAGTGTGTAGGAGTATATTGCTTTGTCATCTAAAGAAAACCATGCACTTGGCCAAAAGCTAACTGTGGGGGAGTTCGAGCATCAAATCGCTGAAGAAATCAAACATCGGAAGACGTACTGGAGTCAAACGCGCCGCTAGGAGTCATCCAGCGCCACTGGGAATGCATCAGGGCATCCCAACGTCGCTCACTACTCACCAGCACCGCTGCTCATTCAGCCAGCGCCACTTACCATCCACCAGCGCTGATGCCGACACCGTTCTGCACACCAGATCACCAAAAATCAAAAAAAAAAAAATCAGAAAAACCCAAAATCCAAAAAAAAAAAAAATTGAGAAAATACCAAAAAAGAAGGTGAAGACACATCAATGGATCACCATCAAATGGGAGTCGACGCAAGTTATTGAAGATTCTACATTGTAAAACCCTGTCTTACCACAACAAAATATTGTCCGCTTTGCCCGCAGGCTCATGCCTTTGTTTCTGGTTGCTCGGGCAAACTTCCCAGAAGGGTCACCCATTTGGCATTGTTGCCGCCCGAGCACGCTTAATTGTGGAGTTCTCCTCTCATCCACAGCCAATACGCCAAAAACGCGTTGTCTTATGTAAGACCATTGATGTCACTTATAGTTAGGATCCCCCTTGTATGTCAGCGATGTATGCTTTCACACCCCCTCCTCGTTGAGTTATGAAAGTGCGCCACACACTCCTGAAAATCCCAAGGGTTTCTCTGATACCACTTGTAACACCCTGCCTTACCACAACACAATATTGTCCGCTTTACCCGCGGGCTCACGACTTTGTTTCTGGTTGCTCGGACAAACTTCCTAGAAGGGTCACCCATTTGGCATTGCTGCCGCCCGAGCACGTATATCTTCAACAACTATCATGCAATTTTAGACCCGAGAAATTTCGTTAATCCTGTTACTCTTTAATCTTTACGTGTTTTTCCTATTTCCCTTAGTTTATATGTCTTGTACAACGAGGACGTTGTAAAATTTAAGTGTGGGGGATAGAATACGAAAAACTCGGAAGATCCCTATAACTTCGGATAGTTATTTAGATCTTAGGTCTATATAAACGAATGAGGCTGATCGATAATAGGCATCTAATCTTTTGTTTACTTTTGCTCACAACACTAGTATTCACACACTCTCATTACTCTCTTCTTTATTCTCACACTTAGAAATATCGATCAACCAAATTCAACCTTAATTTGTAATCATTTTAAACACAATTAATAAGAGAACAAAGACAGAGACGATTGTTTCCTCCCGGGGTTTTTATGCCGGCGATCCTTAAAGGATTAAGGGCTTTTCCTCGTCAACAAATCTCAGTGTTATTTGCTTCTTATTATAAGTCCAACTCAAGAGATGATACTAACTGAAAACACCTCTATGTCAACGGTGAGACAACTTTGCAATACGTTCACTGTATCTGGACGTGACCAGTTGCAGTGAACAGTATACCAGGTAACTTATTAAGGTGACAAAAGTAAATATGTAAATACAAAGCAATAACGTAAAGTACTTGCGAGTAAATAGCTGAGACAATATGTAATTTTCATGTGTATTTTATTTATTGACTTTAAATAAAATACAAGGTTGTTGCGGAACCAAGATAATACATGAATGTAAATATCCTAACAACCTATGAAATACAATTGATCTAATACTTGGAAATTCTCTTAGCAATCGAAACACTTAAAGTTGTGAAATGTTCCTTTTGCGATTGAGATAATATTGCACAAGTTCACCAAGAATACTGCAATATATGAAAATGCAAAGTTGTTTCTTGGTTGTGCAAAGACCTCTATTTAGAGACAAAGTTGGCATGGGATTCCAACTTTGTCGTATAGATATGGTTGGCAGCATTTGAGGAAATAAGTTGAATTCCTTTGAAATGCTTGATAAGGTAAGTCAAGATGTTACTTTATCCAACGTGTTTTATGCACCATTGCACTTTAATCATCGACAAATGATATTGTCTATATAAAGTTGCATAAAGCAAAAAGGTCTTCCTCGTAATCAATGTAAAGCATTGTAAAGGCTTTAAACTGATGCTCTCCAGTTTCTATCTGAATATAATGTCAACTGGGCTTCGCTACCATTGTCATTCTCTATCTTCCACTTGTTGTCTTCGACTTCATTTAGAATGTCTTCGGGTTTGATCGGATCTCAACTAGAGGAAGTCTTCAGTTGCGTTAGCTGTACGTTGCAACTGGACTTCAGATATTTCAAGACAATTCTTCTAGTCTCCATTTACAACTGGAGAGGTTCCAGTTTTCAGCGAAACTGGACCTAACACTTATTCTTTACTTTCATTGCATTATATATCTAATATTTACTTTAGTCTTGCTTATTGTTATATTTATCATATAATTAGCATTACATTCTATTTTTTTATCAATAGTTTGCGAATATCTTTGACCTTCATCTCATGTTTAAGTCGACATAATCTTTGATAAACATCTTTTATTTTACGCATCTTTGAAACTCAACATATTTTATAAGCCCTTAACCTCGCGAACGAAAGTTTGGTTACATTATTAATCTAAGTCTTCATCGTAGATTAGCTTAGGTAATTTTTGACCAAAACAATTTGGCGCCCACCGTGAGGCAAAATGTGCTTTCAATTATCTAAAGATCTCTTTGATTTTAATTAAACCAATTTTTTGAAACTAATCCTGAAAATGTCGACTCAACCAACTAACTCTTCGCAAAATGTCGACTCAATCCTGAAAATGTTGACGTGTTTTGTATCAAAGGAGCAAGAATAACATGGTTTGAACTCTGATTCAAGACAAAGGAAAGAGACCAGCAAAATGATTCCCGGTCCTCGACTTACCTGAAGATGTTCCACTAGGAAGTTCGTCTCAAGAGAATAGGAGATCGGGCCAGACTCAAAGAAGGAGCTTTTATGATAATCATGGCAACCTAGATCCCAAAAATATCGGATCTAGGAATGTCAATTCTGAAAAATTGCCTAACTTGTTTACTATTTTGCAGAATCTTGATAACACAATTAAAACTAATCAAGAATACAATCAGGGACAGGGACAATTCATAATCCTTGAATCTAGGATTTCTTAAAACGGACCACCGATCACTCCCAGAAATTTATTTTCAACTACAACGCCATCTGTTGCTCCTGGATCTGCACCTGTTAATACGCCATTCCCAACTGCAACTCAGAATTTTGGGAGCAATATTCCGCAAAATACTCATGCTGCTGGGACATCTGCCACTATGGGTGCAGGTTTACATAACTCTAATAATTTTTTTGGATCGTTTGCTTTTACTAATCCATCGCAGGGACAAGTAACAAATGAATATATCGTAAGGGAATTTCAGAGGCTTAAAGATATGATCTCAAGTGTTCCTTGATTTTGCAATCCGATTCCTGAGGTCAACCCTGCATCTTATCTTATCAACAAATATGGTGACAGGATAGCGAATGTAGAGATCCCAAAGAAATTCCAAGTTCCAAACATGAAGCCATATGATGGGACTACTGATCCTCAGGAGCATATTGCATTATATTTAGAAAAGATGGAGATGGTGCCCATACCATCCAATCTAAAGGAAGATTGCTTATGCAGAAGATTTGGATCTACACTCTCAGGATCAGCCTTAAAATGGCTGCAGAGTTTGCCTCCTTTATCTATTAATTATTTTTCTTATTTAACGAATTTATTTTATAGTCAATTTTCATGCAGTAGAACCTTTGAAAAACTGACTGATGATCTTGATAAAATAATTTAAAAACCACATGAATCACTTAGGGATTTTATGACTAGATTTACAAAGGAATCTCTTAATATTCCTAAATTAGATATGTTAACCGCTATACAAGCTTTGCAAAGGGGTCTTCACAAAGGATCCAAATTCCAAGAAGATCTTATAATGACACCATGCAGGAATTTAGACGAAGCAAAAGCAAGGGCTGCAAGATTTATAAGGCTTGAAGAAAATGAGCTCACTTCATCAAAACTGGAAGCTCTGTCATATGATCGTCCAAATCGAAAAGCGGAAAATCCAGTAGTCAAGCCAAGACATAAGCCCTACACAAGACATGTTAATGCAGTTGAAGAAGATGATGGGGTTGAATATCCTACCCTGTCAACATATTGTTTTTCTATAGGAACACCTGGCATCATAATGGCGTTGCGAGATCTTGGGGATAAAGTAAGGTGGCCCCAAAAGAAGAGTGATTCCTATTTCAAAAAGAAGGATCCTAGTCAATGGTGTGCCTACCATGAAGGCTTTGGCCACATTACTGAAGACTTCAAGATGTTCAGAAGGGAAATCTCTATTCTCTTGGCTAAAGGGTATTTGACAGAATTTCTTGGAAGAAAGAAAGCCAAAGATGTTGAAGGCATGGATTTTTCCAAGCCTAAATCAACTCAAAAAGCAAATTCCCTGTTTTGGTCAAAAATTATTCAAGATAATCAACCTTGAAGACTTAGATCAATTATGTAACCAAACTTTCGTTCGTGAGGTTAAGGGCTTGTAAAATTGGTTTAGATTCAAAGATGTGTTTAAAATAAGTATGATAAATCAAGATTATGTCGACTTAAACAAAAGAAGGTAGTCAAAAGATTTCGCAAATAACTATATAATCAAATATAAGATAGACTAAGCAAGATAAAGAAAGATAAACTTAAATAAATGCGGAAAATAAAGAGAAAGGAACAAAGAACACCGAGATTTGTTATCGAGGAAAAGCCCTTAATCCTTTATGGATTGCCTGCATAAAAACCCCGGGAGGAAGCAATCGTCCCTGCCTTGTTCTTTTATTAATGGTGTAAATTGGTTACAATGATAGAGCGACTTGATCGATCTTTCTAAGTAAAGAAAAGTGTGTTGGTTGTTTACAAGTATGAGCAGAGAAAATAAGCAAGTAAATATGTGAGTGTGTGTAACGTTGTATATCCTATGATCGATCAGGTCCTCGTTTATATAGAGCAGTTTAGTAACTAATTTTCTGAAATTACAGGGATCTTCCTGGTCTTCATCTGGTGAACGTTGGAGCATATCTTGACTGATATTGTAGCCGTTTGAAGATATTCTCCTCATGTTGAATTCCTCTTGAAGCCCGATTATGATGCTGGACTAAGTCTTCTTTGCGTGTTGATCAAATAAGACATGTGTTGAATCTCTTTTGTACCGTTATAGAAATTTCCCTTGTGATAAATATCAAGTTACCTGCATAATATTCTCATAGAAACAATACTTGAAGTTTATCGTTAGTAATTCGTCAAGGCGTGTCAAGATCCTGAAGGTCCATGATCTTGAGGTCCCAAGATAATGAAATCTGAAATTTCACCCATAACATCACCAACAAATAGAAAACCAAGAGATACAAGAAAACACTAATATCCAGCAAAACCCAGAAAACAATCCTTCATACCTCACAACCATGGAATATGATCCTAAAGGGATTGCTTCATCCCCTCATGTATCTTTCCAAGCATCTAAGTTGGTCATTAAAGCCAACAACTACATTAGATCTGACAAAATACCACCCAAGGTAAAAGGATATTACTCGATGCTGGACTTCATCCAAGGATGTCCAGTAAAACGAGCAATATATATGGACCCCAAAGAAATATGTGTCCATCTCTTAAGAGAATTCTGGTGGACGTGTGACTACAATCTAGCAGGTAGCACCATTACTAGTACTATCATGAAAGGGATACGTACCATATCCATCTCAATAGATCTGCCAAGAAAAGTTCTTCGTCTACCTACTCAGACTGAAGAACGACCATTCGTTGGGTTGGTGGAAACAAGTGTGTGGAAGGACTGGCTGCTAACCATTGGGTATGGTACTAATGTAATTCCAGCCCAATCGGTCCACAGCAACCCCCAAAAGAAATACTTGCCTGGGGTATGGAGGTTGCTGTATACTCTTGTTATCCAATGTCTCGGTGGGAACAGTGGATCCTTTGATCAAGCCACTGCTGCCCAGATGCAGTTTATATATGCACTGGCAAACGGTCGTTTCATAGACTTTGCTAGTTTCATATTTGAAGATCTAAAGGGAAAGATCACGATTCGCAATAGGTCAAGCTAAGTGCCCTTTGTCTGATTTCTCTCACTGATCTTCAGGCATGAGCTTAAGGAAGAATATCTCCCTGAAGGTGCTCACTATATTGTCTCTCCCAGGGTCGCTAGCACCGTATATAAAACACCAGCTTGCGACCCTGAACAATTTGAGGCCAAATATTTTGCGTTCTCTCCAGCAATGAAATAGGTACTTTTTTCTACGTACCCTGATATATACAAACAAAACCCTACTAGAGCTGGTATGTTGATAATCCCCCCAACAACCTCCAAAGCTCCCAAAAGAACCAAGAAAATAAAATTTTCTTCCATTTCACCTCCTGCTGATGTCCCAAAACAACAACAGAGAGTACCAAAGGGCAATACTACTAAGGTTAGGAAGTCCTCACTGCCCAAGGACATTAGAGACCCAGCCAGCCCATCAGCAGTCTCCCAACAGACTACTGACGAGAATACGGGAAACCGTCAGCAGCCACCTCAAATTTCTGTAGGCGAGGTTGGTGTAGAACAAGGGTTACCCCAGCCCACTAGAGTTGAGTCAACCCCAAAAATTATTCCCTCTTCTTCTCAACCCTCTGAGTCGTTGTCAGCAGCCAGATCATAGGTAATGCTAGAGACAACAAATTCTACGGCCGATGATGCTTTGGTGACATAACACACCAAAGCTGAGGCACCCGGTTCCCCTAACCCTTTAAGTTTCTCTTTTGAAAGAAGGCAGGTGGATGTTGTTGAAGCTGAAAATGTGCAAACAAATGTTGGTGAAGGTGCTGGTTTTTTGGTTGATGAAAATTTTGCAGAGGATGTTGATATGGGGTTTGATGCTGTTGAAACAAATGTTGAAAGTGAAAGTTTTGATGTTGAGGATGCTGATGTTGATCTTGAAGATGAGGAAAGTGATTTAGAATTGGGTGATTTTTTGGCTGATAAGTTCCAGCTGGATTCCTCCAACTAGGCTGATGAGATTGATGCTAGTGATATGGAGGGTGATGTTGAAGAAGAGGTTGTTGCTGTTAATGAAAATGCAGCAGCCATCATTGAAAATGTTGAGGCTGCTGCTGATGGTGAAAATGCAGCAACCATTGATGAGAATGTTAATGCTGCTGATAACTCTACAGCAACCACAACTGAAACTGAGGCAGTTACTCTCTCTGTAAGACCTTTGACTCCACCCATGCTACCAGTAAACACAATGCTATCTCTCAGCATGCCTTTTTCATTCTCGTGTGTTCCTGGCTGCATATCTATTGCCAAGCCAGACATTGAGCCACAAACAGCCAAGAGTTTGGGTATCTCTTACTCTACCTGCTCTACTGATAGGATGGCAAGGGTAGAGCAACAGGTAAATGATCTCACCAAGACTGCCAACCTTGCTATCTAACTCAATGAACAAGGAGGGGACAGACTGGTGAGGACATTGGAGAACTGGTACCGTAAACAAAGCGAAAACAGTACCAAAATTGAGACAATCAATGCCAAGTCTGTCTCCTTGGCTGCTGATCAAGAAAAGATTCGTCTCTCTCTAAGTTCTTTGAGAAAAGATCAGCAGGCCATCAAGGACAATTCTTGCTCCTTGCTGAAGCTGAGCAATGCTGCCAGCTACTCAGCCCAGAAATCAACTTCCACCAGCACCAATGTTGCAAATGAATTAAAGAAACTGGCTGACATTGTCTCCCCATTGGTCACTCAGCTTGAAAGCAATACCAAGGCCGTCAACGCCTTGAAAACACAAGTGGCCAGTCTTCCCACTCCTCAGGCTTCTTTCACTAAGGAGGACCACAAATGACAAGGTAAACTTGAAAAGGAAGTGGGGGAGATTAAAGACTTGCTGTCTCAACTTGTTAAACAGCAGGCAGCACCGGTGGCCACTGTGGAAGTGGTTATTAATACTAACACTTCCAAGGGGGAGAAAGTCGATGCTGAAGTAATGGATTTGGTCACTATTGCTGTAAATAATGCAGTGAAGCAAATCTATGTTGAAGCTGCTGAAAAAGTATTGGATGAGGAAGAGGGTATGCATGATGTTGAAGCCACTAAAACTAACAATGAACTGGCACTTGTGGCTGTAAATGAAACAAAAAATATAATAGTTCCCCCTGCTGGTGCTGAGGGGGAGATTGAAGCTGCTGAGACCTCCCCTGCTAATGTTGAGGGGAGAAAAACGTTGAGGAAGCTGTGGTTGAGGGGGAGCAACAGTTGATCATTGCAAATGCTCCCCAACTTGAAAGGGCTAATGATGAGGAGGAGCAGATGAGTGATAAGGCTATTGAAGAGGCATGGAAAGCTGCTTTTGAAAGGGAAATGGCCACTGACAGGTCAAAGGAAATGATACCTGTCTTCCATAAACGATTCCTTCCTAATGCAAAAATCACACCTATGTATGCTGCTCGTCGAAAGCAGCTCACTAAGGCTGGGTTTTTCAAGCAACCATCTGTCTCCTCTTCTATCTTTGTAGAAAACCTCTCCATCTCTTCCCCAGCAGGTCATCAACATCAAATGATTGACATTCTTGCCCTGACTGCTGAGGGAAAAACTCAAGAGGAGGCCATTCAAGAGCTTGATAGGATCAAAGAAAATGAAAGAAAAAATCTTGAATACATCAAACAACTGCCTCTTCTTGAGAAAGATCAATTAGATGGGAAGCAACGAATGATTTTGTCTACAGATGGTGTTGAGGCCCTGTATAGGCAAAAACATGCTGATATGGAAAAGCAACTCAGCGAGAAGAGGGCTAAGTTTGAATCTGAGAAAGAGAAGTGGCTGAAGGTTATGGCAAATAGAAGAAGCCTGAGAGGATAGTTGCAATCGAGGCATTCAAAGAAGCTATGGGGCTCAAAAATAATATGAAGTTCTTAAGGGAAGGATCAAGGGTCCCATCAAGATTGGAAGATGTTAAATTAACCAACCTAGCTGCTTTAGAATGGTTTGAAGTCTACATGCTCATCAAAGATAAAACTGCTGCCAACTATGCCCAACTTCAACAGATGCTGAAGGGTTACTTTGAAAGGGCAAGAGAGTACAAGACCAAGTTTAAGGTTGATCTACCCATGCTGAGGCAGGTCTTCGGTACTCCAGCAGGCAGGAGAGTGCAAAGAAAAAGAAAAGAAATTTATCAACCCCTGTCTGCTGACCTTCCTCCCATCTCTGGAGATGTTGCTTTGAATCTCAAGCTACCTCCCAAAAGTGTATTTGAAGAAGGGAGAGTACTGGAAACTCCTGCTGGCATATTCTTCCAAAATTTTCAGAATGATCAGCTCTTCTTCAGGTTGGCAGAAATTGAAAAAGCTTCCACTAGCTTTCTCATCAGCATAAGGAAAAGGTTTGCCAAGATGATTGATATGTCCATTTATATGCATATTCCCATATCGTTTCTAAGACGTTTTAAGCTTAATTATGTGTAAATTATATGTATATTCGATGCTTTGATGGTGTTGCTAGTGATTTCAGGCTTAGAACAGGTAAAATGGTTAGAAACAGCTGTTAGACGACTTAAAGATGCATTGGGATGGTTCGTGGACGCATACGAGTGAAGATGGAATGGAAACTACAAGTTTTGGCCGAAAACAAGGTTGGTGCGCCGCACCATGTAAGGAGGTGCGGAGCATTTTCTATTCAGAAACTTGGAAGAAGTTGGAAAGCAGGGAGGTGTGACGCACCAACCCTGTGGTGCGTCGCATATCGGGCAGCTTCAAATTTGGTAACAAGGCCAGGTGCGCCGCACCTGTAGGTCGGTTTGTGAAGACCTCTTGCAAACTCTATAAATACAAGGCCATAACCCTCCCATTCGACACACAATCACTTCTAGTCGACTTTAGGGTTCTTTGGGGGTATTCTTAGCAGCTTTTTCATCAATCAAGGTCTAAGGGTTGTTCGTGATCTCCAAGGCATTCGGTTGTCGATTTTCTTAGCGTTTACTTGTTTTCTACACATTGGTACAATATGTTCTTCTATATTTTTATTCATTGTGCTTTGTTTTTGATTATGAGTAGCTAAATAATTCGTCATCCATTGAGATGAAGTGATACATTGAATAATGGTTGCATAAATCTTTTGAATTCAAGTTGATTTGATTAAACGTTGTGTCGTAATCTTAGCTTATTAATTCTTTGTTATTTAACTCTCAATTGCGGATAGTTTTTGCATAACTTCAGTGGTAACTAGGTTGTGTAGAAGTTATTTTGATTGCTTGGTTAGAAGCAATTGTTTCTATGACGGCTACGGTAGGAAGTAATTGATAGTTAATAAGGGTTAACGGGTTAATGGTTGGGTACAATCAATAGACACAATTGTTATCTAAATAACCAAAACAATTAATTGGCTAGGAAAGTTATGAAAGGCGTCTTGGGGTACCGGTCACCATAAAAAGTGTGTGTCACTTATCCTGTAATTGTTCAAGTTTGTAGTGTGTCTAGACTTAGCAATTACCTTGTTCATATGTATTCTTGTAAGTCAAGTTATAATATTGACCATGTATTCATCGTTTAATCAATGATACATATGATTAGACTTGCTTAGATCTTTTGCATTTGAACTTGTTATTGTTCTTGTTATTTAGTTTCTTCCCTTTACTTTCTGCCTAGTTAATCTTAATATAAGTTGTGCATTCGTTGACCATATCAGAATCCAGCTTCAGTAAGCTGTTTTCATCGAGCATCTAACAGAGGAGTGATTTCTACATTTCCAAGGAAGCATAGATGAAAAATTGAGAGAACTTCCTTGGATCTGTCTGTGGCCATTTCTTTAGCGAACCTGGCCTCCCCTTCAGCTTTAAGTACTTGGGGATCAAATTCTTCCCCAATATCTTCAAATCTTTCAATTTGGGGAGCATTTGCAACTACCATTTGTTGCTCCCCCTCAGCACCAGCAGGGGGAACTTCACTTGCATCCATTTCTTTTTACTCCTCCTCAACAGCAGCAGGGGGGACTATACCTACATTTTCCTTACTGACAGCCACAATTTCCAATTCATTATCATTTTTAGTTTCGGTGGCTCCAGCGGCATCATCTTCATTCAACACAGTCTCAGCACATTCCTCATAAATGTCTTTTACTGCCTTATTAACTGTTGCAGTAACGGAATCAAAAATTTCAGCATCCAGTTTCTCCCCCTTGGAAGATGTATTATTTATTACAACTTCCAAAGTGGCTACTAGTGTTGATTGCTGTTGAACAAGTTGAGACAGCAGTTGCTTGATTTCACAACTTCAATCTCCAATTTCTATTGCCTCTGTCGATCTTCCTCAGTGAAGGAGGCTTGAGGAGTGGGAAGATTAGCCAGTTGTTTTTCCATGGTAAGAATAGCCTCTGTATTCTTTTTGATTTGAGTGGCCAGAGGGGAGATAAGTTCGGCAAGCTTCTTTACTTCAGCAGAAGTATCATTGTTGCTGGAGGCTGCCTTCTTCACTGAATAGCTAGTTGAATTGCAAAGCTTTATCAGTGAACGTGTAGAACACTTGATGGCATGCTAATCCGTTTTGATGGTATTTGTAGATATGCAAATTTTTTCTTGATCGGCAGCCATGGAGAGAGATTTTTCTTTGAGCCTTTGAATGTTAGAAGTGTTCTCTTGTTGATTGGTGTACCAGTTGGTTAAAGTTTGCACCACACTATCCGATTCAACATCTCTTAATGCAACAGCAAGGTTGGCAACCTTGGTGAGATCATTTAGTTGATGCTCCACCCTTGCCAACCGATCAGCAGAATAAGTAGAATGAGAGATGCCCAAATTTTTAGCTGTTTGAGGCTCAAGATCAGATTTGGCAGTAGAAGAGCAACCAGGAACACTGGAGAAGGACGAGGGCATGCCAAGGGATAGCATTGTGTTCACTGGTCGCATGGGTGGAGTCTGAGGCCTTGCAGTAAGAGTAACTACCTCAGTTTCTTCATTGTCACTAGCAGCAGCATCAACATTTTCATTTATGGCTACTGCTTCACCAGCGGCAGCAGCCTCAATAACATTCTCAACAACAACTACTGCATTTTCACCAGCAGCAGCTTCGGCCTCATCAACCTCCATATCACTTGCTTCAATTTCAACAACCTGGTTGGAGGAATCTAGCTAGAATGCATCCGCCATAAAATCACCTAACTCCAAATCACTCTCCTCATCAACCAACGCAACATCAGCATCATCAATAGTTGCTTCACCAGCACCTTCAATATTTACAACATCACCAGCAACATCAACATTCATACTCTCACCAACATCAACATATCTCTACCTTTCTTCAATAGAAAAATTTAAGGGGGTAGGGGAACCTGGTGCCTCAACTTCACGGTGTTGTGTCACCAAAGCATCATCGGCCGTAGAATGTGTTGTCTCTAGCATCACCTGTGATCTGGCTGCTGACAATGACTCAGAGGGTTGAAAAGAAGAGGGAATTATTTATTGGGTTGACTCAACTCTAATGGGCAAGGGTGGCCCTTGTTCTTCACCAACCTCTCCTACAACAGATTGAAGTGGCTGCTTGCGGTTACCCTTTTTCTCGTCAGCAGTCTTTTTTGAGACTGCTGATGGGCTGGCTGGGTTTCTAACATCCCTGGGCAAAGAGGACTTCTTAACCTTAGTGGTTTGGCCATTTGGTACTCATTGTTGCTGTTTTGGGGCAACAGCAGGAGGTGAAGTGGAAGTAGATGGAATAATGGTTTTCTTGGTCTTTTTGGGAGCTTTGGAGGCTATTGGGGGATTATCAGCATACTAGCTCCAGGGGGGTTTTGTTTATAAGCATCAGGGTACATAGCATATAGTACCTTTTTCATTGTCGGAGTAAGCACAGCGTACCTGGAGTCAAATTGCTCAGGGTCGCAAGCAAGAATTTTATATATAAAGTGATGCTGGCAACCATTGGGGAAAGAATGAATTGAGCTCCATTGGGAAGATACTTGTCCTTCAGCTCGCGTTTGAAGATCAGCGTGAGAAATCATGCAAAGGGCACTGAGCTTGATCGATTTCTCATAGTGACCTTTGCCTTTAAATCTTCAAATATAACACTGGCAAAGTCAATGGAACAACCATTTGCCAATGCATATATCATTTGCATCTGGGCAGGAGTGGCCTGATCAAACGATCAACTATTCCCACCAAGGAACTGGATGTCGTGTGTGAACATCAACCTCCATACACCTGGCAAAAACTTCTTCTGAGGATTGCTGTGCACAAGGTGTGCTGGTTCCATGTTTGTGCCATACCCAATGGTTAACAACCATTCTTTCCATAATGCGGTAGGGACCAAGTCAGCATATATAGGGCTTATCTTCGGATTGAGTAGGAAACTAAAGAACATCTCTTAACAAGTCAACAGAGATGGAGATGGTGTGTTCCCCTTTCATTACAATGCCAGTGATAGTACTGTTGGCAACGTTGTAGTCACAAGTCCACCAAAACTCCCTTAATAAGTGGACACGCATCTCTTTGGGGTCCCTGTAAATAGCCCTTCTTACAGGACATCTTTTAATGAAGTCCAACATAGAGTAATAACCTTTGATTTTTAAAGGGATTTCTTCAGACCCAGATAATTGTTCGGTTTGATGACCAATTTATGTGCCTAAAAAGACACTTGGTTAGAAGGACGAATGCCTTCAGGATCATAGACTTTAGAAGTGAGATATGAAGGAATGTTGAGGTTTTCTTGGATTTCAAGATGTTGTTGTTGTTCAGATTGTGAAGCCATCGATGAGATTTGAAGATGAGAGAAATAAGACATGAAGATGAACAATGATACTTGAATAAAAATGGAAAAGATTTGAGAGAATTTGAGAGTTTTTAGAAGATAAAGAGATAGAAATGAACGTAAAGGATGGAGGTGAAAGATTTGCATATATATGGTATGGATATGGGCCACATACCTGCAAAAGTGAACCATCAACTTTTTCTCTCTCATACGCAACAAATATTTAAATTTATTTGTTTTAGAATATAAAAGAAAAGAAAATTTATTTTGTACCAATGATGGTACAGAAAATTAATTTTTAAGTAGAGAGAATACGTTTAGATATACGTATGTGAGTAACGTATAAAAGGAGTATGATGTGACAACTTGTATTATAATTAACTAGGCAGAAAGTAAATAACAAGAACAATAACAAATTCAAATGCAAGGAATCTAGACAAGTCTAATCATATATATCATTTATTAAACGATGAATACATGGTCGATATTACAACTTGACTTACAAGAATACAAATGAACAAAGTAATTGCTAAGTCTAGAAACACTAAAAACTTGAACAATTACAAACGAAGTGACACACTTTTTATGGTGACAAACACAAAGTATGTGTTGCGGCTGTGTTGCCTTTTATAGAAGAGTATTAGGGCAACACAACCTTTCTTTGATACTGACTTAATGGTGGTTGTCGATGTCCCATTGGCTCTTTGTACATGATCTTCAGGAGCCTTTGTCTTCTTTACCGAAACGGGTATGAAAGAGAAAACCCTTGCTTTTGGTCCCAACTGTACCTTTGCCATACAAGACAAATTACAGTTGGAAGAACCACCATGTGACTTTTGTCTTCACCTAGTTTGAAAATTTCCCACCTTGACATACACTTTGGGCAGCATACAACCCGCTGAAGAGAGTCACTGGACTCGCTGACGACACACGTCAGCGACGAAGTCTTGTCAACGAATCCTTGACTCAACACTAACATTACAGAAGAGTCTCAAACTATGGGCTCCGGCCTTCGCATTATATCTTTCAACACCCATAAAATCCAAAACACCCAATAGAACAACATCCCAATAAATTTTGGGATGAGTTTTCTTGAGTTCCTCAAAAAGAATGACGCTCTAACTCTTATTGGGTATTCTTGAGAATCTCCTGTGTAGCACCAAGTTCGCAACAGATCTCTTTCAAGGCGTTATTCAAAACCTTGTTCTTGGCCTCCAAACCTTTTTAAATTTCTAAGCCCATCTCCTTTTCTGTTTCGATAGATTCTTTGTAGGATTTGGCCAAACCTTCTAGCGTTTGAATCATGTCATCATTTAATTTATCTTTGGCAGCATGTTTCTTGTCAAGTTTAGTGACCGAAAAACAACATAGAAATGAATTAATAATAACAACGAAATCGTTAAATTAAAATATTCAAAATTTACCTCTTGAAGAAAGACACCCAAGGATTTTAGAGAAGACATATTTTAAAGAATACGTTTTAGAAAGAAACTTCCTATGGTACTTGAAATGAGAAAATATTTGTGATTTTCAAAACCTGAAACTGTTAGTTTATATAGAGAGGTGAAAAGATGAGAAATGAACCGTCTGGTAGTTACCTATCATATCAAGGCTCTTGGTTATCCTACTTACACGCGTCTTATCTTTAATATGGTTTCAAAATTTACTTATTGAATCCGGTCAAAGCATACTCTAGAAGATTCAAAGTTATTTTAACAAAAATAGATTTTATTTAAATAACTTTGGGGACAATTGTTATAGGTGAAATTTCTGGTCCCAATATCTTGAAAGTCCAAGATCTTGACGTCTCAGGATCTTAACATGGTTGAATATTCTGCTTACTTATTAATATCTTATTTAAGATATATTTCGAAGGTTATTATTATTTCCACATTAAATAAGTATGCAGATTCTAGAATGTTCGATGCAAAGCTTGGAAAGATACCTCCAATGGTATGATATATATTTCGCACATGTTATAACCCATCAACACGCAAGAAAGACTTAGTCAACCAACATAATCAGACTTCAAGTTGATTTCAGCATGAGGAGAATATCTTCAACGGCCACAAGATCAGTCAAGATATGCTCCAACGTTCACTTATGAAGACCCGGAAGATCCCTATAACTTCGGATAGTTAGTTAGATCTTAAGTCTATATAAACGAATGAGGTTGATCGATAATACGCATCTAATCCTTTGTTTACTTACTACTCACAACACTAGTATTCACACACTCTCGTTACTCTCTACTTTATTCTCATACTTAGAAATATCGATCAACCAAATTAAACCTTTGTAATCATTTTAAACACAATTACTAAGAGAACAAAGGCAAGGATGACTGTTTCCTCCCGGGGTTTTTATGCCTGCGATCCTTAAAGGATTAAGGGCTTTTCCTCGTCAACAAATCTCGGTGTTCTTTGCTCCTTATTCAATAAGTTCATTGCATTATATATCTAATATTTAGTTCAGTCTTGCTTATTGTTATATTTATCATATAATTAGCATTACATTCTATATTTATCAATATTTTGCGAATATCTTTGACCTTCATCTCTTGTGTAAGTCGACATAATCTTTGATAAACATCTTTTATTTTATGCATCTTTGAAACTCAACATATTTTATAAGCCCTTAACATCAC
Organism: Erigeron canadensis; assembly: GCF_010389155.1. Classification (NCBI taxonomy): domain Eukaryota; kingdom Viridiplantae; phylum Streptophyta; class Magnoliopsida; order Asterales; family Asteraceae; genus Erigeron; species Erigeron canadensis. Next base: position 6,951,974 of record NC_057767.1, on the reverse strand, counting down.
GAACGAAAGTTTGGTTACATTATTAATCTAAGTCTTCATCTTAGATTAGCTTAGGTAATTTTTGACCAAAACACCCACCAAACGAATTTTCCTCTTCATCTTCCCGACGATTACTATTACGACGCCCTCCTTGATTCATCAAGGAATAAAATCGTCAGTAAACCGATCCAACCGCTCCTCCAATCACCTCTCCAGTCATTCTGTAAGTCGCTGCTCAAATGCTTCTTGATGGATATCATTAAGATTTCTTGTTCTTGGGGGCATCGCGATCTAGAAATCGTCTCTGATACCACTTGACGCAGACAGAAATTAGGATAGATAATCGGACCTGTTGACTCAAAAGAATGCCAGGAACAATTATTCTAATATTCGTTGATTCAATAGAATACCGAAAATTAGGGTTAACTCAAACTATCACACAAAGATAGAGAGAAAAATCAAGTGTTGTGATATCATCAAAACTAATCAAGTTTTAGGTTTTCAAGAACATAAATAATACATCAAAATTCGAACGGGCCTAAACAAACAAATGGGCCGGAAGTTATAACAAAAAAAAATCCAAAAAAAACCCAAAAACGGCGTTTTTGGGCCCGAAGGCTGACGAAGTTTGTAGCTTGATGTTCCTCATTCCAACGGTCGTTTTGACAGGTCACACGTCAAAAACGGAGCCCTATAGCAAAAGTATGCCCATTTTAGTGACACGCCTTTAGAAGCTTGATCTTGGGCCTCTAAATATAATAAAGCCTTCTCTTCAACACATGGGCCTGCATCAGGATATATGCTCAATAAATAAGATACAATCACTAAATTCCAATCAAGTATGCCAAGAAACACATGTTAATATCGAGCATCAACCTAAGGATCGACCGTCTTTCGTAGGTTCCTTTATATTTTGTAATTACTTACGATGAATTTTGGGTTGTTATTTATGAAATGTTCAAAAATTCAGATTTTGAAATGTTCATATTACCCCTATTAAATGTTTACATTAGATATTAGATCCTTTTAAGAAACCAAAACCCACTGTCTAACTCATAGAAAACTCATATTTTTTGGTTGCACTGTAAACGACCAAAACTTGATGGGCAAATAATAAAACAATAGGGCTTTAAAGACCTAAATCTAGTATGGTTAGTTGTGGCTAGCAACTAGCTAGCATAGGTGATTTGTTCAAAACAATTTAAATTGTTCAGTATAACAAAATTATTAAAGGTTTACGGTACGGTATCATGTTTTTCGAAACAAATCATTTTCTACAATGACATTCAATTTTTAAAATTATTAGATAAAACATAAACCAATTCAAGATCATGTTGTTTTTCAAGCTAAGTGGGAGCTTAAGATGAATTATTATGTGTAAAAGAAGTTTCGATTTGTTTTTATTATGGTTTTTAAATTTTAACTTTGGAAACCATAGCGTCAACTTATAAACTATATATGCAAATCCTATATATTTGTATTATGTGATTTTTCACTAAATGCCTATAACATTTTTTACAACATTTTTTTAAAACTTATAATTAGTTTTATGGGATTAATATTTTTGAGAAAATAAATTAAACTCAACGAATAAGTTAACATAAAGGATGTTTAAATTGCATGTATTTTTGTATGTGTGTTGTTTTATGTCTAGTGACCTAGCATTATTGTATGTGCGTTGTAGTTTACACCAAAATTGTGGTTTTCAAATGGTCACAACCATCGTATAGGGGGGGCAATCAAATGAGAACACTCTGAATCTGAGAATATGGTGAACACTTAAAAAAAACTTCATTTTGATGCATTATAAGTGCATAAAATTAACATAATGTATAACTAATTAGCATTATTTAAATGTTTAAAAACACATTGATCTGTTAAAATCGAGAAAATCATGTTTTCTGTTTTGTGCATATTGATCAAAGTTAATGCACAAAACAAAAAAATATGAGTTTTTTTTTTATTTTGACAGATAAATGTGTTGTTAAACACTTAGATAATTATAATTAGTTATACAATTCGTTAGTTTTATGGACTTTAATGCATCAAACTGACGTTTTTAAGTGTTCTCACCGTATTCCCAATTTAAACGTGTTTTCACCAGAAAACCAACCTACTACAAAATAAATTAAAATATAGCTCCATCCGTCCCAATTTTAATGTCAAAGTTTGACATTTTAGGTCTTTCTTGTTTAACTTTGACCGTATTGATTTCTATTTATGTTATGTAATACTTGATGTACTATAAATTAATGGATTAAGTTTTAAATGTATTTTGTTTTGATATAACTTTCACCAAGTATTATAAAACACAAAAAATATATTAATGGTCAATATTGCAACAAAAAGACTGACATTCAAACTTGAACAAGTAAATTGGAAAGGATGGAGTATATTGTTTTTGGTTTATTTTTGACTTTGACGATCGATTTTAACATATGAAATTGAAACTCATACCGATCTGTTCGTTTTTTTTTTGGAAAACTAAATCCAAATCGATTGGGTTTGGTCCAATTGTCGTCTTTTTTTTTTGTTTTTGCATACCCCTACCCACAACCCACCTTTCATTTATTTTCTTAATCAACAAGATGAATTCTTCATTGATCTTCACCCTACTACCCACATTAATAAACCTTAAATCCTTAAGATAAACATTTTCAAGTAAAACAAGCGTTATACCCTACCATTAGCCAGGATAAACAAATTGTATTTTGGAGAAAGTAAATTTTGCTAACCATATAATCCAATCAGGGAACTTTAACATGTCAACAAGTATCACTAAATTAATAAGAATGAATAGTTAAATAATATATTATAAATCTTTAAACGTTCAAAAATAGCAATAAATTTATAAAAGATCAAAGAATAAGGGATTAGAAAACTTACATGGTAAAAAGTTGGCGGCCCCAACTTATCAAAGATCAAAGATAGGGTATAGAGAAAAAAATATAGTAAACTTCTGATGATGAAACTAAAAATTAACGACCAAATTATATAATGATAAGGAGCTTCTAAAGTTTTATCAGCTAAGCTGCCTACGGTGAGGATCTAGCCATTGCTTCATGCCTACCTTCCTTCATTAGAATAGGCTAGGATTAGTCTGGATCTAGCCTTAGTGTAGTAAATACCATCAACAGGATGAACTGAATTCGATATGCGTAGATTAGATTCAGAGAATAGATTCTTTCTTGTAAGAACATAGGTAAATTTAGAAAGATCTCAACTCTTGAATTAAAATCAAATATCAATATTCAAATTTGATATTCAAATTTTAACCATTTTTCAATCTAATGGTTGAAAACTATTCAACTTTACCTCCTAAAGATGATTAAATCCTTTTGAGAAACCAAAACCCAATGTCTAACTCATAGAAAACTCATATTTTTTGGTTGCACTATAAAAGACCAAAACTTGATGGGCAAATAATAAAACAATAGGGCTCTAAAAAAAATTATGATCAAATTATAAAGATAACAGAACTTTATTGTTAACACAATTTTATTAAATTAGGATATAATTTTTCATCAACTCTGAGTTCCAGTTCCTTCTTACATCTCTTTCTTTACATTTGGTATGCATGTTTTATTTATCAAATTTGTGAATCCATGTTTTTTTTACTTTGGATTAATTAATTACAGATTTATTTCACTCTATAGTCCCCATTATTGGTTGAACTAAATTGCTTACATCGCAAACTTAATTAGTTAATCTCAAATTTACATGTATTTCATGTTGAGTATAAATTATATTCACTTGGATAATACCAACATAAAATCTAAAATTCACATGTTATTGTCCAAAAGTTTGTGGTCAGTTAGCATTAGGATGTAATTCCCCACCGTCCCATGTTCTTTTAGAAAGCTGGTTATTTGTTAAATAAGATTTCTCGTGAAAATGAAATATGATTGGCCAGTTAAATGAATTCCTTGATTTTGGTCCATTGGGCTGAATTGTCTATGTCACCTTTTTAGACCAAAAAATTCCAAAGCTAAATATTAATATCTGTCTGGTTGTAGAAAATATTTTCTAGTTGTTTATTTCTAACTTTCTACAAAATGAAAAGGGTTTTAGTTTCTAAAAAACAAATAAAAAACTTAAAAACATGTTCTATTTAGTAAACTTGAAAACATGTTTGATATGGACAAACAAAAACTCAAAAACTTAGAAAAAGGTCCATAACTCATAGAAAACAGCATTTTTGGGCCCGAAGGCTGACCCAAATTGTCTTTGGCTGTTTGTAGCTTAATGCTCCTCGGTTCAACGGTCGTTTTGACTGGTCGCACGTCGATAATGAAGCCTTGTAGCAAAAGTATGCCCATTTTAGTGAAACACCTTTAGAAGCTCGATCTTGGGCCTCTAAATATAATAAGGGATATTTACTTGTTTGGTCAAATTGAGACCAAAGGGTCTTGCTTTCGACATTTTTTTACAAAAAAGACCAATTTGGTCGATAAAACGGTGGTGTAAAGTGATATATAACACGGATTTTTATTACTCAATCAAAACAAGACACCTGGCCCCTCCTCTCCTCTCTCTCTCCTCTTCTTCCTGTACGTGACCTTCCTCTTTCCCCCTCTCCCTCTTTTCTTCGTCTCCTTAACCAAAAGGTTTTGTTGTGCTTTTACTCTAGACTCATATTCTTTTAGAAATTAAACTTGAAAAGAAAAATGGATTAATAATTTAAGATTATTAATGGGCTGCAAATTAATGACTTAAAAACATGCTTAAGGTTTCAAGTACATCGAAATACATCTTCAAAAAGATTGATGCTCTGTATAACACACACATACATGTCATATATGTTGACACGCCCCAAGTGTATAACGTACAACCTAGACTCAATTTAAATCTCTCTTTGAGTGTTCTCTTCCAATCTGGCTATCCACGTAGATTTCCCCTTGAAGCCTTCCCTTCAACACTTAGGCCTGCATTAGGATATATGCTCGATAAATAAGATACAATCACTAAATAACAAATCAAATATGCCAAGAAACGCATGTTAATATCGAGCATCAAACTAAGGACCGACCGTCCTTTGTAGGTTCCTTTATATTTTGTAATTACTTACGATGAATTTTAGGTTGTTATTTATGAAAGGTTATAAATTTCAGATTTTGAAATGTTCATATTACCCCTATTAAATATTTACATCAGATATGTTTTATATCCAAAAAATACATACACCGCCTACTTTACATCAATTGCTTTAACATCAATTACCTACACTACTCGGCATCGCCACCGCACCACCAGTCACCACACTATCGTCGTTGCTTCCATCACCGTCGCACTATGTAGGTAGGTGTTTGGAACTCCAGATCCTCTTAGAAGGTCACAAAATTCGGCGTAGGGTTGATGTGTGGCGTCCGGTGGCTTAAAAAATGCTCTCTTTTACCATCCCACATTGAAAAGAGAAAAACTCATAAGCCTTCATATTCTTTTAAATAGAGGCCTATATCCATTTTTTCTTGTATACATATTCTTTTCTTTCTTAATTTGGTCAAATTCCACCCATTAGCAGAGGAAGTCGATTTTTGCTTAGTTCATTATTTCGGTTTAGATATTCATATTTGATTCAAGTTGTGGTTAGCAACTAGCTAGCATAGGTGGTTTGTTCAAAACAATTTAAATTGTTGAATATAACAAAATTATTTAAGGTTAGAGTATCATGTGTTTCGAAACAAATCATTTTCTAGAATGACATTCAGTTTTTAAATTATTAGATAAAACATAAACCAATTCGAGATCATGTTATTTTTCAAGTTAAATGGAAGCTTAAGATGAATTATTATGTGTAAAAGAAGGTGCGACTTGTTTTTATTTTGGTTTTTAATTTTTAAATTTTGAAACGATAGCGTCAACTTATAAACTATATATGTAAATCCTATATATGTGTATTATGTGATGTTTCACTAAATGCCTATAAGATTTTTTACAAACATTTTTTTTAAAGTTATAATGAGGTTTATGGGATTAATATTTGTGAGAAAATAGATTAAACTCAACGAATAAGTTAACTTGAGGGATGTTTAAATTGCATGCATTATTGTATGTGCGTTACAGTTTACACCAAGATTGTGGTTTTCAAATAGTCACAACCATCATATAGGGGGACAATCAAATGAGAACACTCTTAAAATGAGAATATGGTGAACACTTAAAAAACTTCATTTTGATGCATTATAAGTGCATAAAATTAACATAATGTATAACTAATTACTATTATTTAAATGTTTAACAACACATTAATCTGTCAAATTCGAGAAAATCATGTTTTTTGTTTTGTGCATATTCATCAAAATTGATGCACAAAACAAAAACGTGAGTTTTTTTTTATTTTGAGAGATAAATGTGCTGTTAAATACTTAGATAATAATAATTAGTTATACAATTCGTTAGTTTTATGGACTTTTAATGCATCAAACTGACGTTTTATATGTGATTTTGAAGTTTATAATTGTGTGGAGACATGGATTATCATGCGTTATACAATTATGTGGAGATTTGGATTCTTGATCCCATGTGCACGAATATTGCTATGATTACATGTGATCGACTTGCATACATGTGATCATAGCAATATTCGTGCACATGTGATCAAGAATCCAAATCTCCACATTATTGTATAACAGATGATAATCCATGCTCCACACAATTATAAACTTCAAAATTACACATAAGTTATTCAGAAAACAATCAAAAAACAATTTCATGTAAAGAATAATCATTGGTTGGGCTTGATTTGAAAAATTCTCAATGGTTCTCGCAAAAAAAAGGGTTCTCAAAATAACTTTACCCTTTGTAACACCACCAATTTCAATAGAAGAAAACTAGAGAGTTATGGACCAAACTAACAAATATCAAGTTAGATTTCACTCCATAGTATCTTATTGCAAAATGACCAACTATAAAATGGAAGCGTTTCAAAAACAATCTAATGATGAAACAGACTCATAAGAGTACTAATATCCAACAAGAATAAATCGCTAAAATCTTCAACGAACAACTAAAAATAAGGGCTCGTGCGCCACCCCGATCCAATATATATATATATATATAAGAACCTTTTTTTGCGAGAACTTTTGAGAACTTTTCAAATCAAGCCCAACCGATGATTATTCTTTACATGAAAATTGTTTTTTGATTGTTTTCTGAATAACTTATATGTAGTTTTGAAGTTTATAATTGTATGGAGGCATTGATTATTATCCGTTATACAATTATGTAGAGATTTGGATTTTTGATCACATGTGCTTGAATATTGCTATAATCACATGTATGCAAGTCGATCACATGTAATCATAGCAATATTCGTGCACATGTAATCAAGAATCCAAATCTCCACATAATTGTATAACGGATGATAATCCATGCCTCCACACAATTATAAACTTCAAAATTACTCATAAGTTATTCAGAAAACCATCAAAAAACAATTTTCATGTAAAGAATAATCATCGGTTGGGCTTGATTTGAAAAGTTCTCAAAGGTTCTCGCAAAAAATAAAAATTCTCAAAATAACTTTCACTATACATATATATAGTGGTATAACTACAAAATAAATTAAAATATAGCTCCATCCGTCCCAATTTTAATGTCAAAGTTTGACATTTTAGGTCTTTTTATTTAACTTTGATCGTATAGATTATTATTTATGTTATGTAATACTTGATATACTATAAACTAACCGATTAAGTTTTAAATGTATTTTATTTTGATATAACTTTCGCTAAGTATTATAAAACACAAAAAATATAATAACGGTCAATGGTGCAACAATAAGACTGACAGTCAAACTTGAACAAATAAATTGGAAGGAATGGAGTATATGGTTTTTGGTTTATTCGTGACTTTGACGGTCGATTTTTACATATGAAATTCAAACTCGTGTCGTTTTTTTTTATTTTAAAACTAAATCCAAATCGATTGGGTTTGGTCTAATTGTCGTCTTTTGTTTTTGCGTACCCCTACACACAACCCACCTTTCATTTATTTTCTGAATCTACAAGATGAACTATTCCTTGATCTTCACCCTACTACGCACATTAATAAACCTTAAATCCTTAACACAAATATTTTCAAGTTAAACTAGCGTTATACCTTACCATTAGTACGGATAACCAAAATTGTACACTTTGAGAAAGTAAATTTTGTTAACCATATAATCCAATCAGGGAACTTTAACATGTCAACAAGTATCACCAAATTAATAAGAATGCATAGTTAAATAATATATCATAAATCTTAAGACATACAAAAATAGCAATAAATTTATAAAATATCAAAGAATAGGGGATAGAAAACTTACATGGTAAAAAAGTTGGCGGCCCCAACTTATCAAAGTTCAAAGATAAGGTATAAAGAAAAAAAATAAAACTTTGATGATGAAACTAAAAATTAACGACCAAATTATAAAATTATAAGGAGCTTCTAAAGTTTTATCAGCTAAGCTGCTTCTGTGAGGATCTAGCCGTCGCTTCATGCTTACCTTTGTTCATAAGAATAGGCTAGGATTAGTCCGGATCTAGCCTTAGTGTAGTAAATACCATCAACAGGATGAACTGTATTTGAAGGAAGACAGTTATTCAAGACTTTACTGAATTTGATATGCGTAGATTCGATTCAGAGAATAGATTCTTTCTTGTAAGAACATAGGTAAATTTAGAAGGATCTCAACTCTTAAACTAAAATCAAATATCAATATTCAAATTTGATATTCAAATTTTAACCATTTTTCAATCCAATGGTTGAAAACTATCCAACTTTACCTCCTAAAGATGATCATATCCTTTTAAAAAACCAAAACCCAATGTCTAACTCATAGAAAACTCATATTTTTGGTTGCACTATAAAAGGCCAAAACTTGATGGGTAAATAATAAAACAATAGAGCTTTAAAGACCTAAGAGATAACAAAACTTTATTGTTAACACAATTTTATTAAATTAGGATATAATTTTTCATCAAGTCTGAGTTCCAATTCCTTCTTACATCTCTTTCTTTACGTTTGGTATGCATGTTTTCTCTATCAAATTTGTGAATCTATGTTTTTTTTTACTTTGGAATAATTGATTACAGATTTATTTCACTCTGTAGTCCCCATTTTTGGTTGAACTAAATTGTTTCGCAAACTTATTTAGTTAATCTCAAATTTACATGTATTTCATTTTGATGTATAAATTAAATTCACTTGGATAATACCAATATAAAATCTCAAATTCACATGTTATTGTCCAAAAATTTGTGGTGAGTTACCATTAGGATTTAATTCCCCATCATCCCATGTTCTTTTGAAAAGCTGGTTATTTGTTTAATAATATTTCTTGTGAAAATGAAATATGATTGGCCAGCTAAATGAATTCCTTGATTTTGGTCCATTGGACCGAATTGTCCATGTCACCTTTTTAGGCCGAAAAATACAAAAGCTAAATATTAAAGTGCATCTGGTTGTAGACTATATTTTTTAGTTGTTTATTTTTAACTTTCTACAAAATGAAAAGGGTTTTTATTTTTTAAAAAACAAATACAAAATTTAAAAAACGAGTTCTAATTAGAAAACTAGAAAACACGTTTGATATGGACAAACAAAAACCCGAAAACTTAGAAAAAAGTCCATAACTCATAAAAAACGGCAATTTTTGGCCCGAAGGCTGACCCAAACCGCCTTTGGTATTTGTAGCTTGATGCTCCTCGTTCGAACGGTCGTTTTGACTGGTCGTACGTCGAAAATGGAGCCCTGTAGCAAAAGTATGCCCATTTTAGTGAAACACCTTTAGAAAGCTCGATCTTGGACCTCTAAATATAATAAAGCCTTCTCTTCAACACTTGGGCCTGCATCAGGATATATGCTCGATAAATAAGATACAATCACTAAATTCCAATCAACTATGCCAAGAACACATGTTAATATCGAGTATCAACCTAAGGACCGACCGTCCTTCGTGTGGGTTCCTTTATATTTTTTAATTACTTACGATGAATTTTGGGATATTATTTATGAAATGTTATAAAATTCAGATTTTGAAATGTTCATACTACCCCTATTACATATTTGCATCAGATATGTTTTATATCCAAAAAATACTTACACTATCTATTTTACATCAATTGCTTTAACATCAATTACTTACACTACTCGGCATCGCCACCGCACCACCAGCCACCACACTATCGTCGTTGCTTCCATCACCGTCGCATTACGTAGGTAGGTATTTGGAACTCCAAATCCTCTTAGAAGGTTACAAAATTCGACGTATGGTTGATGTGTGGCGACCGGTGGCTTAAAAATTGCTCTCTTTTACCATCCCACATTGAAAAGAGAAAAAATCATAATACTTTTAATCAAACTAACGTTTTTAAGTGTTCTCACCATGTTCCTATTTTAAACGTGTTATCACCAAAAAACCACCCCACATATATATATATATATATATAGTTTTAGGTAAAATAAAATAAGTATTAATGTAAAACAAATAAAACAATGGGTTTTTCTATAGTGATAATCACCGTGCATCAAAAAAATCATAGTACATCAATTGTTTCGTGAATCTTCGTGCATCAATTTAACCATGATCTAAGGGTCAAGATCTTGTCTTATTTGTTTTACTTTAATACTTGTTTTACAATACTCAACCCCTATATATATATAGTCGTATAACTACAAAATAAATTAAAATATAGCTCCATCTGTCCCAATTTTAATCAAAGTTTGACATTTTAGGTCTTTCTTGTTTAACTTTGACCATATAGATTTTTATTTATGTTATGTAATACTTGATGTACTATAAATTAATCGATTAAGTTTTAAATGTATTTTGTTTTGATATAACTTTCGCCAAGTATTATAAAATACAAAAAATATAATAACGATCAATGTTGCAACAAAAAGACTGACAGTCAAACTTGAACAAATAAATTGGAAGGAACGGAGTATATGGTTTTTGGTTTATTTGTGACTTTGACGGTCGATTTTTACATATGAAATTGAAATTCATACCGATCTGTTCGTTTTTCTTTTTTTGAAAACTAAATACAAATCGATTGGGTTTGGTCCAATTGTCGTCTTTTGTTTTTTTGTTTTTGCGTACCCCTACCCACAACCCACCTTTCATTTATTTTCTTAATCTCCAAGATGAACTCTTCCTTGATCTTCACCCTACTACGCACATTAATAAACCTTAACTCCTTAACACAAACATTTTCAAATTAAACTAGCGTTATACCATACCATTAGTCAGGATAACCAAATTGTATTTTGGAGAAAGTAAATTTTGCTAACCATATAATTTAGTGGAAAAATTGAAAGAAAAATAGTATCAAATCCAATCAGGGAACTTTAACATGTCAACAACCATTACCAAGTTAATAAGAATGCATAGTTAAATAATATATCATAACTTTTAAAACATACAAAATAGCGATAAATTTATAAAAGATCAAAGAATAGGGATAGAAAACTTACATGGTAAAAAAGTTGGCGGCCCCAACTTATCAAAGATCAAAGATAGGGTATAGAGAAAAAAAAAGTAAAATTATAACGATGAAACTAAAAATTAACGACCAAATTATAAAATGATAAGGAGCTTCTAAAGTTTTATCAGCTAAGTTGCCTACTGTGAGGATCTAGTCGTTGCTTCATGCTTACCTTTCTTCATAAGAATAGGCTAGGATTAGTCCGGATCTAGCCTTAGTGTAGTAAATACCATCAATAGGATGAACTATATTTGAAGGAAGACAACTATTCAAGTCTTTACTAAATTTGATATGCGTAGATTCGATTGAGAGAATAGATTCTTTCTAGAAAGAACATAGGTAAATTTAGAAGGATCTCAACTCTTGAATTAAAATCAAATATCAATATTCAAGTTTTAACCATTTTTCAATCCAATGGTTGAAAACTATCTAACTTTACCTCCTAAAGATGATCAGATCTTTTTGAAAAACCAAAACCCAATGTCTAACTCATAGAAAACTCATATTTTTTGGTTGCACTATAAAAGACCAAAACTTGATGGGTAAATAATAAAACAATAGAGCTTTAAAGACCTAAATTTAGTATGGTGGCAAAACTAAAAAAATTATGATCAAATTATAAAGATAACAAAACCTTATTGTTAACACAATTTTTTTGAATTAGGATATAGTTTTCATCAAGTCTGAGTTCCAATTCCTTCTTACATCTCTTTCTTTACATTTGGTATGCATGTTTTTCTTACCAAATTTGGGAATCTATTTGTTTTTTTTTTTTTTTACTTTGGAATAATTAATTACAGATTTATTTCACTCCATAGTCTCCATTCTTGGTTGAACTAAATTACTTACATCGCAAACTTAATTAGTTAATCTCAAATTTTCCTTTTGATGTATAAATTATATTCACTTGGATAATACCAATATAAAATCTCAAATTCACATGTTACTGGCCAAACATTTGTGGTCAGTTAGCATTAGGATTTAATTCCCCACCGTCCCATGTTCTGTTGAAAAGCTGATTATTTGTTAAATAAGATTTCTCGTGAAAATGAAATATGATTGACCAGCTAAATGAATTCCTTGATTTTGGTCCATTGGGCCGAATTGTCCATGTCACCTTTTTAGGCCGAAAAATTCCAAAGCTAAATATTAAGGTCCGTCTGGTTGTTGAAAATATTTTCTAGTTGTTTATTTCTAACTTTCTACAAGATGAAAAGGGTTTTTATTTTCTAAAAAACAAATAAAAAATTTAAAAACGTTTCTAATTAGAAAACTAGAAAACATGTTTGATATGTGAGGGAATAGGAGGGAGAAATGGAAAATGAAAGTGAAAAATAGAAAACATGAAAAACATTTTTCAAGTTTTCTATTGAAAAGAGGAAAACATTGTATTTTGTTTTTATAAAAAAAGAATATTAGAAAACTATGATTAGAATTCGTTTTATGTTTTTCATGTTTTCTTTGGAAAATAAAAATGGAAAACAGGTATTGTACATTTTCTGTAATCAAACTCAACCTAAGATCTCTGTGATTTTAGATTTCATTTTCAAGCTTAAGGTGGTTAGACTATTTTTGAGACAACCAACGTAAAGAAACCTTTGGTCAAGACTTATATATATATATATATTGTTGGTTGAACTTGATCGAGTCACTAATTAATTATTTTAATTAAATATCTTAATGGTAATTTTAGGGATATTAAATTACTTGTTTAATTATTTCAAAGGTTAGGCTATTTTACACACGATAGTTGACTTTGGTGGCCCCGTTTCCACTTGCTCTTTCGGGATGAAAGAATACTTTACCATTTTTCTGGGACTACTTAGTTACATTTTGGTTACGTTTAGGATGAAGCTTGTTATTTCGTGCTTTAAAATTGTTTAAAGTTGATAACTTCATTCTTGTTCTAACTAAAAGGTGGTCGTATCTTGATTCTTTGCATAACTGATTAGTAGATTACGATATATCGTGAATATTAGTTGGTTGCTAAGTCTGTTGTTTGAATCTTGTTGCTTGAATCTGGATGGTTGATCTATATGATTGGATTTCTTATTGCTAGAAACTTAGCCTTCGTTACTTGGTTGTGAATACTTGACCCTTGATGCTTATGATTGATTTTGAAAACTTTATTCTTGCCACTCGGTGGTACGGTAATTAAGTCCATACTCTACTGTGAATGCTTAAGAACATTAAACATAAACACATTTTAGAGCACATTAAACACATAAACACATTTTAGACACACATATATTAATGAACAAAACCTATTGAAAACTAACAATAGGTCAATGGTCAAAGCAAAAAGATTTTGGATTTCGATTGACAATTGATGACTGTCTGGTTATTGACTTACGATTGTCTACTAATTGACTGACGGCTTATTATGTCTAAATGTAAGGTAAGACCTACATTTATACTTATAGATGACGACATGGTACCAATTATATTTCATTTAGACCTACAAACTCAACAGTAGTATAGTGTTGACTGTTGGATCTAGTTTGGACTTCAGGGTGATTAGAGTAGTAACGGTAGCATTTTAGAATATCTTGTGATTTTAGACTAACTTGTGCAATTAGGGCACAACGTCCATGCCTTATCTATATATACTTTTGTTATTTACTATTTTTATGACTTTGATGGTTCAACCGACTTATTTTAATCGCATTTTAGTTTGTCTCTATGTAAATTTTCATGTGTTACAACTTTTCATTTTAATCCCGAGTTATTTTCATACTTGGGTGTATCATTTTTTACCCAAAAAAAAGTCAAAAAGTTTGATTAAAATTAGATAATACAAAAAATAACATTATCCAACAAAAACTACAAGAAGCAAGCACACGATATTTGTGAACTTACAAATCATATAAACTAAGGGGATATATGTTCGATAAATAAGATACAACGTCTAAATTCCAATCAAGTATGCCAAGAAACACGTGTTGAAATTGAGCATTAACCAAAGGAAAAGCAAGCACACGATCTTTGTGAACTTACAAATCATAGAACTTAAAGGGGATATATGCTCGATAAATAAGATACAATCACTAAATTCCAATCAAGTATGCCAAGAAACACATGTTAATTATATCGAGTATCAACCTAAGGACCAACCGTCCTTCGTAGGTTCCTCTATATTTTGTAATTACTTACGATGAATTTTGGGTTGTTATTTATGAAAAGTTATAAAATTCAGATTTTGAAATGTTCATATTACCCATATTAAATATTTACATCAGATATGTTTTATATCCAAAAAATACATACACTACCTACTTTAAATCAATTGCTTTAACATCAATTACCTACACTACTCGGCATCTCCACCGCGCCACAGTCACCACACTATCGTCGTTGCTTCCATCACCGTCGCACTACGTGGTAGGTGTTTGGAACTCCAAATCCTCTTAGAAGGTTACAAAATTCGACTTAGGGTTGATGTGTGGCGTCTGGTGGCTAAAAAACTGCTCTCTTTTCGGGTTTGAGGGTTTATTCTTCTATTTATAAGGGTTAAAGCCGATTTTGGATTCAAGGCTACTAGCGGCGCTAGTAAGGACCACCAATGGCGCTGGTAGTGTATTGAAATGGACCAACAACACTGATTAAGGTGACCAGCGATGCTGGTTTTGCAACTCTAGATATTCTTGTAAAGTCCAGTTGATAGATATTCTTGTAAAGTCAGTGAACCTCCGTTAATAGTGGATCTCTTGAAGTACCAAAAGTTCACATTTATAAACTCATTTAGATATTCATAGATATTAGAGTACCAAAAACAAAAAGGCAGATTTTAAATTAGATAATACAAGTATTGTCATTATCCAACAAAAACTACAAGAAGAAATCAAACAATCTTTGTGAACTTACATTTCATAAAAATTAAGGGGATATATGCCAGATAAATAAGATACAATCACTAAATTCTAATAAAATATGCCACTTAACACATGTTGATAATGGAGCATCCAACGAAGGACCAGTTGTTCTTCGTAGTTTCCTCCAATATTCATTACTTTTGAAACTGTGGAAATGTCCCAACGAGTCTATACGACCATTTAATATGATCCAAGAAAATTTACATGCAAATAACATTGAAATGTTAGTTGAACTTAAAAAAATACAAAAAAATTGAAACTATATAAAACATTCCAAAATAGATTTGGTATAAAACCGTGGAGAGCGTCAAAACCGGGTCAGGAACCAAAGCACGATGGATTGGTCAAATGAATTGGACCCATGGTGAGCCACTAGGTCGTCGCCCATCAGAAATAAAAAGGTGGGAGATAATTTTGGGAAATCTTTTACCATCCCATATTGAAAAGTGAAAAAATCTAAAGTCTTTATATTCTTTTAAATATATGCCTATATCCATTTTTTTCTTGTATCCGTATTCTTTTCTTCCTTGATTTGGTCGGATCCCACCCATTAGAGGAGGAATTCGATTTTTGCTTAGTTCATTATTTCAGTTCAGATATTCGTATTTGATTCAAGTTGTGGCTAGCAACTAGATAGCATAGTTGATTTTTTCAAAAAAATTTAAATTGTTGAATATAACAAAATTATTTAAGGTTTACAGTATCATGTTTTTGAAAACAACTCATTTTCTAGAATGACATTCAATATTTGAAAGTATTAGATAAAACATAAACCAATTAGAGATCATGTTATTTTTCAAGTTAAGTGGAAGCTTAAGATGCATTATTATGTGTAAAAGAAGTTGCGACTTGTTTTTATTTTGGTTTTTAATTTTTAACTTTTGAAACCATAACGTCAACTTATAAACTAGGGTTTATGGCATATAAATGTAACCACCTATGATCAAATGGTTATGTAATGTAGTGACCTATTCATGTGGCTATGTAATGTATGCACTTACGTTTTCTTGGCTATACTATGTAAAATATGTACGGACTTTACATAGTATAGCCAAAAAAAATACAAGGTTCTTACATTAATTGACCCAAATAAAAAGAATCTTACATAGTATAGTCAATAAAACATAGGTGCATACATTATATAGTCACCTGAATAGGTCACTACATTACATAATCATTTGATCATAGGTGGTTACATTCATATGTCATTATCCCTATAAACTATATATGCAAATCCTATATATGCCCATTATGTGATTTTTCACTAAATGCCTATAAGATTTTTTACAAATATTTATTTTAAAGTTATAATGAGTTTTATGGGATTAATATTTTTGAGAAAATAGATTAAACTCAAACGAATAAGTTAACTTAAAGAATGTTTAAATTGCATGCATTATTGTATGTGTGTTATTTTATATCTAGTGACCTAGCGTCTCATAGACATTTTTTCGTGAAACTGTACATGTTAAGTAGATTTTAACATCTTAGATGCTTTAATTCTATTTGATTGCATGCGGAATATGATTACCTTAGACTATTTAACACTAGTTTAATCTTTATACTGTTTTAAGACCTACACTAGGCATCCTATGAGCGATGTTCATTGTGTGTAATGTGCATTTTTTGTTGCTCTGTATACGTTTCGTAAGCCAAAGTGTAGAAAATGAGGTAGCAAATCTTTCAGTTATCTGGATAAGTTGCCAGATACAAAAGTGCTACATGCCCTTAGAAGAGATGTTGCTAGACGGATACAATATCGAGTATAATATATATTAGTTATACTAGTCCTAATACCCGTACGATGTACGGTATATATATATATATAATTGGTGAATATAAAATAAATTGTGGTTAAAATAAGCCAATGATCAATGCTAAATTATAATAAACAATGATGATAAAATATAATATATGTTTAGTTAGAGTTTTAGATTTACTTTAAGTTTTTAAATTTACATCAAAATCGGAACTGGTAAGCATAGTAGATGACGACAAATGACCTTGTGATTTCGTATCGTAAACTCAAAAATTTGAAGTCTTTGTATTAATAACTTATTATAAGTAATAGGAGTTGAAGAGTTGAGAAAAGAAAAAAAAACAATTTTATTAGTGAGAAAACGATCAATCAAAGAAGGTTATAACGTGTGTTGTATGCGTTGACAAAATATTATAGTTTAATTCTAAGTCTAATAAGGAAATTAAATTTATATATAATTAAAAAAGATAATTTAATAAAATAAATAAGTAAAAAGAACACATGTCGCTCAAGGATTACACCACGTGTTGTTATAAGAACATCTCAATTCTATTTTAATTTAGATACATATGATAGATTATTATTACTATTTTGTTCTAATACTAAAAACACACAACCCATTAGAAAACCAAGGTATGAGTTTGTATTCAATCGAATACAAGTAATCAATCCAAATAAATTAATTAGACTATTTGGTTATATTTACCCCAATTTTCTTGGTTCGTTTAAAGAGCAATCCAGCCCAACTATCAAAAATCAATTGAGCTTCTCACCAACGGAAAGCCTTCAACCCAGATCAGCAGATCTTAGAATAAAAAAAATAAATACCGAACAGCCCAATTTGATTTAAAGGATAATACTCAAATCAGACATGTATCAAATTCACCTCAACCAAAACCCAATAAACCCAAACCTGATTCAGTTTGGTATTGTTTCAATTTTACTGGTTGATACGCGAATGAGTTAACCCAAATAACGCGAAACCCGTGTAATCTGACTCATAAACCTAGATGATCCCATGCCACGTAGACAATCTCATTTATTTCCAACTCAGTTATAAGATAGTTTATAACAGAGTTGTTGATATTTCCAACAATCAGTCCGTATAATACTTGGTGTGTATCCATTGTAGAGAGATTAGTGTATATCCATCGAGTTGCTTCTTTTGTAAAAGAAACTGCTATCGAAGGACTGACTTAAAAACTTCCACATCGGATAGGTACATTATTCTCAAAGCTACACTATTTTCGAGTTTTTATTAAAAGAAAAGAAATGAGAAGATCGGATAGAGTAAGAAAGGATAGAAAATTACATAAAAAAAAGAGGCATTCTCGAGTTGAAAGAAAAGAAAAGAAAGTTAAGGGTTTGATGTATTCTTGAGTTAGAAGTGAAAGAAAAGAAAGAATAAAAATATATAATTTTACATTTATAGCCTTGTAATAATTAAAACTTTTATATAAGTTTGAGGGGTATAATAATAATTTCACCACTTTTTTTTCCAAATGTTGCCAAAAGTGGTAGGAAAGTTTTGGGATCAAAACACCATTTTTTTCCCTTTCTTTCTCTTCCTTTTCTTTTAAAACAAAAACTCAAAATACAAAAACTAAAAGTTCCTTACCTTTTTTTTTTCTTATTTCCTCAAAATAAAACTCAAGAATGGAGCCTAATACGCTAAATAAGCACTTGGCAAATTAATCTTTTGGGAAAGTTGTTTCATATAAGAACCCTATGATTGGAAATCAAAGGACCGATGTTAATAGTTAATTTACCATCGAAATCAAAACTCAGTCTGTAGATTAATGGTTCATATTACAGCTAGCTCAAGACCTTTAATTAGTTCAACGGATTTTTGGCTTCTTAGAGAAACAATCTGATTGCCAACTTCAAAACTCTGATTTTTCGTCTATCATTTTTGAACCCAATGAATATCATTTCTCTTAGGCTAGTATATCTTCCCTATAAATATAGATGAATCACATGATATATTATTGAAAAAAACAATGTTATATCATCCTATAATTTGTGTGTACTCCAACCTCTGTTAATTATACATAGAGAAATAGTTCATTTCATCTTCACAACTTCAAATATACCATAATCATATGTGTTGGAGGATTTGTAGACATAAAATGTAGGGTGAAGTCTATGTTTCTTTAACCAGTAAAAAAAAACATATCATATTGAATTGGATACTAGTATACTAGCTAGTTCTCTGACTTCCACAAATATATGTCGTATCAGAGTGAGCCACAAATATGGATCGTGTGTTCGTATATAGATGTAATCAGTAGTGTGTATAGAATTATTAGTAATGTTTACAGAATTACAATGCTTGAGAATGCATAAGATACCCTACTGTCAGTTTCTTAAAGAGATCAGGAAAACAAATGAACAAGTAAATCCTAAACAAAAGACTAGGAGATAAAAATGCAGCCACCTCCACCACTATTTGACTACTCCATAGAAACTCCTAAAAGTTGGTTTTAACTTTTAACGTGCATAAAGGCTTAATCATTCTACTATGTCAGTTCTGAATGAGGTTGACCCGTCCAAGTCGGGTTTACATTTCACACTCACTCCCTTAAACGGGACCAATCCCAGTATCGATCTATCACACCGAGCAGGTTTCTCATTTCAACGAATTTAGCTTGCGCCATGCATGACTTTGGTGAAATATCAGCCCGTTGCTCCTCAGAATTGACATGTTCTATTAATATTTCCCCGTCTTTAACGCAACGCATTCTCATATAAAGTGAAAACGGATATTAATGTGCTTACCCTTAATGAAATATGAAATTCTTCATCAATGGTATTGCTGATTTGTTATCAGCATACAAAGTGATTGGCCCAATGTGTTGACTAGTTAGTTCGCCAAATTTGCAAGCCAAATGGCTTGGCATGCTGCACCTGTAGGTGTTATATATGGACTCTCTCAAGAAGATAAAGAGTTTTTAGCTTCTGAGACGGCCTGTAATAGCATTTCTTCCATGGTAGAAAATAAGTTATCTTCTACCAATTTAGCTGGATCCTCTATAGATGGACTCAAAATCATTTGAGGAGCTCCATGGAAGCAACAACTGGGCTGGCTTTCTGGACCCTTTAGACCTCAACCTATCTACTCTGATTATCAACTATGGTGACCTTTCATCTGCTGCAGAACGTGCTTTCAATAATGATTAAGCTAGGTTCTACGTACAATGGCTACACCCACTGGCAAAATCATGTTCTTCAAAGGACTTCTACAATGTTACTGACTGAGTCGGTAAAAGTCAAATTTCAGTCTCAATGACAAAAACACGAAAAGGTCTAATTTCTATAGTTGAGTTGCAGATTATTAAGTCCGTTTTTTGGTCTCCAAAACCTAATGTCGTAGGTTCAAATCTACAGAGCGTTACCTTCTTGTACTTATACCAGCCTGCCGTGTGATTAGACAAGGGGATTGCCGGACTGGCCTACAACCAACGAGATATGAAACGTTGATATGATAATTAGTTATATAAGTACACAATAATCAGATAACTCAGATGACTCAGCAGTTGACTCGTGACCCAGACTAAAAAATTCAGGCAACGACAGTCAACGGTCGTCAACTGCTCAAAAACAGTCAAAACTGTTCGGATTGGCAAAATAGGTCTGAATAATCGGATCTTGTGCTCGCATTATGCATTTAGAATGTAACAGATGACAAACGAACCTTTCAACTTGATGTAGAAATATTTTTGCAGCTTCCCTGTCTGTCTTCTCTTACAATGCAACCAGTATGCACTCAAGTACTCTATAAGAAATACGTAATATAAAAATAAACCAGATTTTTATTTTTGCTATAAGAAATACGTAATATAAAAATAAACCAGATTTTTACCCATTTACTATAAATGGGTCGATTTGGGTTAGTTTCATCTCAAATGGGTCAAGTAGTTGAGTTAACAAAGTTTTTGTTGAGAACAAAAACAGGTTGAACATCTATCAACCATACTGAACTATTTATGTATATATGCTATAACTTCCTAAATCGATTTACTAACGAAATTATAACATTATTTTACTAATATTACTTTGTAATCATAATTACGACGATAACTATTTATGAATGTAAAAAAAGGGACCAAGAAGTATTGGCGGATAGGCACAACCTAAGATTGCTCTAAAGTAGTTGCCCAACCCATCCACTTAGCCAAAGTTAGTAGTAGAATAGAATATGTACGTCAAATATATATTTACCCTTTAGCTGCTGTAAAAGTTAAAAAAAAGATCCAATAACAATGTGCCACATCACCTAAACCCGAGGAAGTATATATGATATGGAACGCGTGACAGCAGCAGCAGCAGCCGTTGCCACGGGGGCACCATCGTAGCAGCAGCTCGTTAAGTGGTGGTGGTCAGAGTAACAGAGAGGGAAAAGAAGTTGGATGGTGTCTTAGTGTATTTCCACCACCACCACCCCACCCAACAAAAATAAATAAATAAACAAACGTGGGAGTGAAGAGAGAATTCTGGGTTTGTATAAGGGATTATGACATTGGAGTGTAACTAACTATGACTAAAAGGTTATGTAATGTAGTGATCTTTTAAATTGGCTATATGATGTAAGTACCTTTAACTTTTGTTCTTTTAATGTATGGGTTGACCTGTTGTACCGGTAGCCGGTAACAATGTTAATTTTACTTTGATTATGGCACTGGAATGTAACCAGCTATGACTGAATGGTTATGTTATGTAATATTTAAAACTGACTATCTGGGGTAAGAATCTCTCATTTTTGTTCCTTTCAAGAGGTGAGACCATCTCTCCAACGACTCCACATTCGGACACGTGCTACCGCTGCCTGGCACAAATAAAATAAACAAATGTCAGCCGCCACCCAGACAACTACCGTCGTCATCCTCTGTCAAAATCACCCCCTTTTACCCCATTGTAAACCAACGTTGTTGGATCTTGATGGTGGTAGGGATGGGATGGCCGGATCTTTATGGTTAATGATGATAGGGTGATCATAACACAATCAGATTTGGGGATTAGGGTTTGTCACCATCAAAAAGTGAAAGATGGAAAAATGATTGTTATTATCATTAACACTTTCGCATACATCGAGTGAACAAAACAAACAGGTTCTTATATCAATTTAACACTTTCGTAGGTCACTACATTACATAACCATTCGCTCATAGTGGTTACACTCCGGTGCCTTAATCCCTATTCCTTTTTATGTCCAACGTGGCATTACCGGTTACAAATGGGATGTTAACCGGTAAGATACATTAAAAGAACAAAAGTGAAAGGTACTTACATCACATAGTCAGTTTGAATGGTCACTGTACAACATAATCATTGAGTCATAGTTGGTTTGACTCCGATGCCATAATCTCTTTTTACAAGGCTACTTAGATGGGTTCGAATCATGGGCTGGAATTGGGTTGGAAATTAGAGATCACTAAGAGTAGATAGACTCTTTTAACTAGTTATTCCATTTAGCCTCTAATTGGATTTGTATGGTTAGTTTGTGTATTTATATAAAAATAATACATATCTTTCTATATAATTTTTATTTAAGAATATTTATACTTTATAAAATAATAAATTTTTTATTTATACTTATATCGATTGTTAGTAAATGTTTGAGTCCGTTCTTTTTTATCTAGCGAATATACATAAACATATATTTGATATAGAATTTTTATAGTGTAAGGGCTTCTAACTAAACATATTTTCACGTAGGGGTGAGTTAAATTGAGAACTCATAAAAAAAAGATCTGAAGAACCATTCTGAACCACACATTTTTTCTATTTTTCTTTCTCTTCAATTAAAAAATAAAATTCATCCAAATCATTTAAAATGCTTTATCTCACAAACCGTAAATCGTTAGACGAAACAAAAAGCATGATTAGTCTTAAAATGTCGTCCTCTTTCATTGAAGATCCAATTCGATATATTTTTGACGACTTTTTAATTTTCGTTTTCTTTTTGGTACTTACACATAACTTACACATGTGTAAGTTGAACAAAAATTATAATTAGAAGCGGGTTTCGCCCTTAAGGATATTCATAAACCAAAGCTGATGGGGGTGATAGGTCATTGAGAGTGATAGGTCATAGTGTAATAGGTCATAGAGGATGATAGGTCATAGTGGTGACCGATGATGAGTGATCTATCTAACGGGCTTCGCCCTTAGCCGCTATGGCTCTACCATGGACTGACGGGCTCTGCCCTTGGCTACCATGGCTCCGCCCTTAACCTTCATTGTTGTGTACATATGTTCATTTACTAATTTTCATGTGAAAACAATGTCCTACACATGTGTAGGTACACAAGTACAAGAGGAAAAAAAACGAAAATTAAAAAATCGTCAAAAGTATATCGAATTAGACTTCTAATGAAAGAGGACGAAATTTTAAGACTACCCATGCTTTTTTGTTTCGTCTAATGATTTACGGTTTGTGAGATAAAACATTTTGAATGATTTGTGTGAATTTTATTTAATTAATTGAAGAGAGAGAAAGAGAGAAAGAATGTGTGGTCCAGAATGATTCTTGAGTTTTTTTTTATTTATAGGTTTTTAAATAACCCTTCCTCTTCTCACGTAAATTCATATATCACATTATGCATACTATTAGTTCAATCTTGACCGGTTCATCAATCCGATGAAATCCGATGAATGAGTGTAGACATCGTTATTTCATAACGATATTTTTTAATGTAATGAGTGAATTAAAAATGAAGACAAAGAAAATAATTAAAAAGACAAGCTAAAAAAAAATTAAAAATGAACATTTTCTCTTTTCTCTTTTAACAAACCTGAAATTTATTTTATAATAGTAAAGTTACCAGTAGAGCATACATATACATTGCATGTATGTATGTATGCAATAGAAAGATCACATAAAACACAAGACCACGGCGAGAGTAATATAATTGAGGACATATATAAACATCACACACAAAAAAAGAAATAAAGAAAAATTACAAAACAAATTAAACTTAAAGCCAGCATGCACAAAGCATACGTTTTATTGTTTTCCATATATAATCAATCGAGTATATCCTTCTCACTCGATCTAGCACGTGCGCACGCCTTTTATTCACTTAATTATCTTCCACAACCTCATAATAAAAGTTAAAGTTGTTGACGTCAATGAAAACACCGTTGTAAGAAGATCACGCTGAGTGTAAGACAACGGCACATCGCACTTACCCATCGTAGTCATTAACGACATCTTGTATTTCTTATGAGGCAGAACCGTAAATGTGTGATTCGACTGTCTTACAACCTCTGTTGTTTCGGACTATCTCCAGTCATGCGTACTCGAATAAGTCATGTGTACTCGAATAACCAGAACGCAACTCGACCTCCCCACTAACAATAAATGGTACAACATTGACTGTCATTGTCACTTCTACGCCGAAATTTATTGTCTGACTGCTAGTCCCGGAACTGGTTCTGGACTTAGATATAGGAAAGTCAAGGGTATCTTTTGATACCGAGTCAGTCTCGTTGTTTACAGTTTTTATGTCAACTTCTAGATTTTGCATACTCGAACACTTACATATTGTCTTTTTAATCCATACAATCATGGGGTCTAAACATTTATTTACTAATCAAAAATTATTAAAAATTTTATATGTGAGAGGTTTTACACCTAAGCTTAAGTGTTAGACAACCTCATATTCAGTTTGAATGATTTTAATTTGATTCTTGCCACTTGTCCAAAACTCACGAAAATTTCACTTATAAATCACCAAAAGTAATACATATTAATTGTTTCAATTATTTTAGGAAGTAAAGTAAGTCAACGATTAAGAAGCCATCACCATTCTTTTATTTTGAATGTTGGACGAATTCAACTGAAGAGTTGACATATTTTTTTGTAACTTCTAGTACATTACTTTTTGTCACCCTTTTATCATCTTCAAACCATTCTGAGTGTTTTATGGTTTTGAGCATCCATATAAGTAAACAAGAATATATCAGAAAAACAATACAAGTTATTTTATCTATTAGTATTTAAATAGTTCTTTTTTTTTTTTTATCACCCGCAAAGTATATATTAGTTACTATGCATATCAAACCTTATTAGAAATCTCAAATCTCATTAACAAGTGTCAAAAAGATTAAAAAAGCTTTTCATGGCATACCTTTTTTTGTACTTATATGTATCAGCATTGTTGTTATGGTCTCCAACACTCACCACAAACCATACAGATCATCTTGCACTTCTGGCCATCAAGTCGAGCATTATTCATGACTCCCAACATGTTCTTGACTCATGGAACACCTCTTCTCATTTCTGTCAATGGCAAGGTGTTACATGTGGTCGTCGGCATCCTAGAGTCACAATATTAAACCTTGCATCTCGAGGCTTTGCTGGTTCCGTGTCCCCTCATATTGGAAACTTAAGTTTTCTCAGAGTGTTAAATCTACAGGATAACACCTTCAAAGGTGTAATCCCACCTCAATTAGGAAATTTGTTTAGGTTGCAACAACTAAACCTCGACAACAATTCTTTTGAAGGAGAAGTTCCAGCCAGTTTATCAAACTGTACAAGGTTAAATATTTTTCGGCTGGGTACTAATAATCTAATTGGCAAGCTTCCACAAGAGCTTAGTGCATTGGTGAACCTGGTGGAGTTAGTCATTCATAAGAATGGTTTTACAGGAGGGATACCATCTTTCTTTGGAAACTTCACTTCTTTAAAAAAGTTATCGGCCACCCGCAATTCTCTAGGCGGAAGCATTCCACACACTCTCGGTCAATTGTACCACTTGCAATTTATTGGTTTTGGTTCTAACAATCTCTATGGTACGATCCCTGGATCCTTATACAATTTAACATCTTTAAAAGTACTTGGCGTAGAAAATAATTCAATCAGTGGAAGTTTACCAAAAGATATAGGCTTGGAGTTACCCAATCTTGAGTATTTTCAAATATGGGGTAACAAATTTACCGGAAACATACCCTTCTCATTTTCTAATTGTTCAAACTTGTCAAAGCTTGACTTGGCAAACAATAGTTTTACTGGGAAGATTAACATTGATTTCAGAAATCTACCAAATCTTTGGTATGTTGGGTTACATTTTAACAGTTTAGGAAGTTCTGAACCTGATGAGATGAGCTTCATTGATTCCATGGTCAATTGTAGCAAACTAAAACAGTTACAATTTGACATCAATCAATTGACCGGAGTTCTTCCGAGTTCTATAGGCAATCTCTCATCACAACTAAGAATTCTAACATTTAGTGGAAACTTTATTTATGGGACCTTACCTTCTGGGATTGGGAATCTTGTGAAGTTAGAACAATTATTTATAAACTATAATCAATTATCAGGGATAGTTCCCAGTGAAGTTGGTAATCTACAAAACCTTAAATATTTATACATGAATTACAACTTCTTCACCGGGAACTTTCCAAAATTTATTGGAAACCTGCCATTATTGCTAGAGTTGAGTTTGGCAAATAACAGATTAGAAGGACATATACCTCCCAATCTTGGCAAGTGCAAGGGTTTGTTGGGGTTGGACCTTTCTGTAAACAATCTTACTGGCCCTATACCCGTAGAACTTTTTCAGCTATCATCCCTGTCGATCACTCTAAATCTTTCTCAAAACTATTTAGTTGGGCCCCTTCCTCCTGAGATAGAAAAGCTCAAAAGTTTACAGGAACTTGATCTGTCACACAATGGTCTGGTTGGACCAATACCAAATGCCATCTCAGGCTGCACAAGCCTTGAGTACCTAAATCTTGGTGCCAATTCCTTTCAAGGCCAGATACCTTCCTCGATGAGTGCTTTAAGAGGTATAAATGACCTTAATCTTTCTAGTAACAACTTCTCTGGACAAATTCCAAAATTTTTAGAGAAACTAAACTTATCTTCATTGGATTTATCATTCAACAATCTTGATGGTGAGGTACCGTTGGAAGGTATTTTCAAGAATGTGAGTTTTATCTCAATTCAGGGGAACTACGGATTGTGTGGAGGCTTTCATGAACTTCGCTTGCCCAAATGTGCGCAAGTATCAAACACGAGTTCTGGAACATCACGTGTTATCTTAATTGTCATTTCAATATGCTCGTTTTTAGTTGTAGCAATGGTCTTGTCTTCTCTAATTTATTGGAAAAGAAAGAAGCCACAACCAGCACCAGAAGTTACCTATGTGCAAGCATTGTCAAGAGTTTCTTATGGAAGCATACTTAGAGCTACCAATGAATTTTCTCAACAGAACTTGATTGGGACAGGGGCTTTTAGTGATGTTTATAAGGGTATTCTTGAACCAGGTGATGGGGTGGTTGCTATCAAGGTTCTAAAGCTTGGAAACCAAGGAGCTTTGAAGAGTTTCATGGTGGAGTGTGAGGCTTTGAAAAATATAAGGCACCGTAATCTTGTGAAAATCATTACTTCTTGTTCTTCGGTTGATTTTCAGGGAAATGATTTCAAAGCTCTTATTTACGAGTTCATGCCAAATGGAAATCTGGAAAGGTGGCTACATCCAAGTTCAGAACAAGAAGTTGTTATCGGAGAAGCTCTTCCACAAAGATTGACACTTCACCAAAGAGTAACAGTTGCAACAAATGTAGCTCATGCCATGCACTACCTCCACCAAGAATGTGAGGTACCCATAATTCACTGTGACTTGAAGCCAAGCAATATCTTACTTGACAGTGACATGGTCGCTCAAGTTAGTGATTTTGGGCTTGCAAAGTTTCTGCCATTAAAACCACACGAAAGCATTTCAACTGGATTAAGAGGGACTATCGGTTATGCACCTCCAGGTAATCACTTTGATAGATTTTTCAAAGAATTTTCGAATATATTATGTAATACTTGGTACAATTTCTAACTAAATGGTTCGTATGTGGTTTCAGAGTATGGTCTTGGAGGCGAGATGACAAAAGAAGGGGATATTTATAGCTTCGGGATATTGTTATTAGAGATGATAACAGGAAAGAAACCAACAGACGACATTTTCCATGAAGGATTGAACCTCCATGATTATGTGATGATTGCTTTGCCTCATCGTCTAATGGAGATAATTGAACCGACACTATTGTCTACCATTGAGGAAGAAATGGAAGGTGCAAATGTCAACCATGAGGACGAAGCTAGACAGTGGGAGAGGCTAGAAGAAAGCATGATCTTATTGGCAAAAGTTGGGTTGGCATGCTCCTTGGAATTCCCCAAAGGGAGGATGAACTCAAGCAAAATCATCCAGGAGTTGCATCACATCAATGGTCTATTCTAAAGTTCTTTAGAATAAGAGGGGTGCTGGTCAGTTGGATAGCTCGTAGATCTCATTGATATATATATATATATATATATATATTACCCATCAAATGAGAACTACTTGAAAATGAGAACTAGTAAGAACAAATCTCGTCCCTATATTTATATGATCTACGGTCAAAATAATTTAATGCTTTTTATAATAAATGGAATATGAAAAAGGGTATACTTGGAAATAAGAATTTAAACTAAACCTACAAAACAACCGCTGCTCCCCCTTACAACTTTATCTTTCTCTTATTTAAAAGATCTTATCTTTTTTCCCCCTATAATCTTCATATTTCTTCCTTTATTTCCCCGAGCGGTGGATGCACAAATTCTTAGTATTATTGGATGCTTCTTTTTTTCTTTGTTTTATACATGAAAGTTTATCATCTTAATTCTCTCACTACAATTTTGGTATGCATCAACGAATATTTTTCAATAAATATTTCTTTTGAACAATTGTAATGGATGCACTTTACATTAGTCATTCTCAAGCATTAAGAAATGGATACGTTATTAATCAGCTTGTCGAAAGTATCGTAATGGATGCACTTTTTAAGTTGTTCATCATTCAAATTTATATAAAAAGTGCATCCGTCAATTAATTAAATTAAACTATACAATTTTGATATCGTTTTTGTGCATCTTAAACTGTCTGTCTGTGTTTGTATTTGGTGAGTGTTTCTATTGTTTATGAATGGATGCACAAAAACATTGGTGTACATAATATTTTGTGTCACTTTTCGTTAATTTTTAACAAAACTGATATCAAATTAAAGATAATCAAAATCCGATTTTAATGACATATCTAATTTAAATCAAAATCCACACATTTTTATGATATGGTCGATTATAAAGTCTGGGGGTGAAGTTCTCTGGCAAACTAAAAAATGAGAAATTTACAAATTTACCCCGTTGGTATCTGTTCTCATTTTTTTGTTGTTTGTGGCAGAAAGGCACCATATATATATATATATAGAAAAAGGAAATATAAGGTTGTCCGACACTTAAGTTAGGTGTGGAATCCCTCACATACTAATATTTTATTATTTTTTGTTTACCGAATAAATGCATGGGCCCCTATGATTTTTATGGATTAAAAAAACAATATGTGAGTGTTCCACACCTAAGCTTAGATACCCGACAACCTTATATTTCCATCCCCTATATATATAAATATATATATATATATATATATTTATATATATATATAGGGTAACACTCCGGTGAAAACACTTTTAAAATAAGAACGGTGAGAACACTTAAAAACATCATTTTGATGCATAAAAAGTCCATAAAACTAACATAGTGCATAACTAATTATCATTATTTAAGTATTTAACAACACATTGATCTTTCAAAATTGAAAAAATCACGTTTTTTGTTTTGTGCATCCATCTTGGATGCATATTTTTAAAATGATGCATACAACAAAAAACATTATTTTTTTCGATTTTGATGGATCCATGTGTTGTTAAACACTTAAATAATGATAATTAGTTATGCATTATGTCAGTTTTATGGACTTTTAATGCATCAAAATGTAGTTTTTAAATGTTCTCATTTGTTCTCATTTTAAGTTGGTTCTCATTTGATTGTCACCCTATATATAGGTTATATATCTAACTGTGAAGGATCAAGGATTTTCGATAGTGTTAAAACTGTAAACAAAATTGATTCTTGAATGGCAATGCAAAAGGGAGATTTAGTTCAATTAGGGAATATAAAAGATAGTTGCATCTCTAATAATAATCTATTTTGATAAAAATGATTATATATGCATTCAATAATCCACTAGTAAATAGAACATAAAACTAAACATGACCAACTAGTCATTCTACTGGGTCAGTTCTGAACCGGGTCAGACCCCGTGAGTCCAGTCAAAATTTCACATTCACCCCCTTAAACCAGACCAATCCCAGTATTCGTCACCCCGAGAAGGTTTCTCATTTCAATGAACTTAATTAACTTGCTCCATGGCGTTGGTGAAAATTTCAGCCCGTTGCTCGATCCTTTAAAATTGACGTGTTCTACTATCATTTCCCCGTCTTCAACACATTCTCGTATAAAGTGATAACAGACATTAATGTGCTTATTTCGTCAATGAAATATGGGATTCTTCATCGAAGTTAATGCTGATTGGCCCAATGTGTTGAGTAGCTAGTTACTCAAATTTGTAAGCCAAATGGCTTGGCATGCTGCACCTGTAGGTGCTATGAACTCTCTCAAGAAGATAAAGCCAGAGTTTTTTACTTATGAGATTGCCATGTAACAGCATTCCTCCAGAGGTAGAAAATAAGTTATCTTCAAACCAAGTTAGGTGGATCCTCTATTGATGGATTCAAAAACAATTGATGAGCTCCATAGAAGCAACAACTGGAATCGCTTTCTGGACCCTTTAGATCTTATTATTCACTATGGTGACCTTTCATCTGCTGCTACAGAACGTGCTTTTAATAACGATCAAGGTTCTATGTACAATGGCTACACCCACTATGGCAAAAGCATGTCCTTCAAAGGATTTCTACAATGTTATTGACTGAGAGTCGGTAAAAGTCTAATTTCAGTCGCTTAATGACAAAAACACAAAAAGGTCTAATTTCTATAGTTAAGTTGCAGATTATCAAGTCCTGTTTTGGTCTCCACATGGCAAAAAATCAGCTCCTAACCCCACTGTGAATCTTAGATTTCCATGTAATTAATTTGCTACACCAAATAATTCACGCCAAAATCATAAATCTTAAAAAGGAATATATAAACAAATATACCAATGTGTATAATCCTTTACCTCTCACATGCCTGCAAGCATGAATCCTGCTTGTACTTATACCAACCTGCCGTGTGATTAGACAAGGGATTGGACTACAACCAACGAGATATGAAACATTGATACTCCGTATGATAATTAGTTATGTAAGTACACAATAATTACATATGACACCTGTGCATCAAATCATCGCTTTTAAACTTGGCTGACTCAGCAGAAGACTCAGTATCGGCTCGTGACCCAGACTAAAAATTCGGGCAACGGCACTCGACGGTCGTCAACTGCTCAAAATCAGTCAAAACTGGTCAGATTGGCAAAATAGGTCTGAAGAATCAGACCTTGTACTTGCATTATACATTTAGAATGTAACAGATGACAAATGAATCTTTCAACTTGATGTAGATATATTTTTGTAGCTTTCCTGTCTTCTATTACAACGCAACCAGTATGCACTCTACAAATAGAAGTATCCAAAAGAGATCTATAAGAAATACATTATATAAAAATAAACTAGATTTTGACCCATTTCATCTCAAATTTTCTTAAATGGGTCAAGTAGTTCAGTTAACAAAGTTTTTGGTGAGAACAAAACAGGTTGAAAATCAACCAAATTGAGCTTTTAATGTATACATGCTATAACTTCCTAAATCGATTAAATTAACAAAATTATAACATTATTTTACATTTTTACTAATATAACTTTATAATCATAATTACAATGATAACTATTTATGAATGTAAAAAAAGGACCAAGAAGCATAGGCGGATAGGCTTAACCTAGGATTGCCCTAAAGCAGTTGCCCAACCCATCCACTTAGCTAGTAGTAGAATAGAATATGTTCGTCAAAATATATGCACATAAAGATTCAAAAACTAAATAAGTAATAAGATTCAGTATCTTCTTTTGTATAAAAATTACAATCGCAATCACAATTATCATGTAAGCATTAGAAAAGATCAATAATGCATAAACGGATCGATAAAATAAATAAGATAACATATTAAAGAAACCGATTTAAGTTGAAAATGAAACTTCTATGTACCTGAGCTAGTGACTCAGGCCGAGATTTGAAGATTACAAAAACAAGGTAATGAGGGAATTAGAACACAACTCCTTTTAAGAACCTCTCAAAAACATGTACGCATATATAGACACGAGTCATGATGTTCTTTAGCACAAGCATATAGTTTATTTCGAAAAAGCATAGAGTCCAAACACACACACACACACACAAAAACAAAACAAAACAAAAAAGTGCAAAAGATTTGATATCTCCGTGTTGTACATCTATATTTATTATTCTCTACATTTGGGTAGAGGTAAGACTCTCTACAGCTCACCTCCCCCTACCCCCGCTCTGGGATTGTTGTTGTTTACACTTTCTCTTGTAAAAGTTAAAAAAAGATCCAATAACAATGTGCCACATCACCTATATTAATAGAGAGAGAACCCCAATGGGAATGTTTAGGAAATGTTTACTTACAAAGCATATATGGAACGCGTGGCAGTAGCAGCAGCGGCGTTTAGGTGGTGGTGTTTTGATGTTTTTTTTTTTCTTCTGATATAGAGGGGTTATGAAAATGTTTAGGGTTAAAGGTGTGACAGTGCGTGGTGTTGTAGATGGTGGCCGGATCATTTTTCTGACAAAAAGACGGCGGTGCAGCGGTGGACGGCCACAAGGGTGGTGGTCGGAATATGAGAGGGGGAAAGAAAATTCTGATGCGTATTTATAGGGCTAATTAGATGGGTTTGGATCATAGGTTGGGTTTGGGCTGAAAACTAGAGGTGGGCTAAGAGTAAATAGACTCTTTTAACTTATTCCATTAAGCCTTTAATTAGATTTGTATGCTTAGTTTGTGTATATATATAAAAAAAAATAATATACATATCTTTCTATATAATTTTACTTAAGAATATTTATAATCTATAAAATAATAAAATATATTATTTATACTTATATAAATTGTTAATAAATGTTTGAGTCCGTCTTTATCAGCGAATACATTAACATATGTTTGATATATAATTTTTTTAATGTAAGGTTTCTAATTAAACATATTCTAGCTCACATAAAAAATTCATATATCACATTACGCATACTACCAGTTCTTGACCAATTCATCAATACGATAAATGTGTGTCAACAACGTTATTTCATAACGATGTCTTTTTATGCAATGAGTTAGTTAAAAAAATGAAAAAGTGAAGAAAAAGAAAAGAAAATCAACAAAACAAGCTAAAAAAAAATTAAAAATGAAATTTTTTTTCCTTCCCCCTTCCAACAAACCTGAAATTTGATTTATAATAGTAAAGTAACAAGCAGAACATACATATACATTGCATGTATGTATGCAATAAAAAGATTACATGAAACACAAGGCCACGGCGAGAGTAATATAATTTACGACACATATATAAACATCACACACACAAAAACAAAATTACAAAACAAGCACAAATTAAACTTAAAGCCACCATGCATGCACAAAGCATACGTTTTATTGTTTTCCATATATAATCGATGGAGTATATCCTCCTCACTCGATCTAGCACGTGCGCACGCCTTTTATTCATTTAATTAACTTCCACAACCTCATAATAAAAGTTAAAGTTGTTGACGTCACTGAAAACACCGTCATCCTTTTTAGTTACGACCCATTCACCTGTTGTAAGAAGATCACGCTGAGTGTAAGAGAAGGGGACATCGCACTTACCCATCGTAGTCATTAACGACATCTTGTATTTCTTATGAGGCGGAACTGTAACTGTGTGATTCGACTGTCTTACAACCTCTGTTGTTTCGGACTTTCCCCAGTCATGCGTACTCGAATAACCAGCACGCAACTCGACCTCCCCACTAACAATAAATGGTACAGCATTGACTGTCATTGTCACTTCTACGCCGAAATTTATTGTCTGACTGCTAGTCCAGGTACTGGTCCTGGACTTAGTTATAGGAAAGTCAAGGGTATCTTCTGATACCGAGTCAGTCTCGTTGTTTACAGTTTTCGTGTCAACTTCTAGCATTTGCTCATCATGGATTTTTACGTCGTTGAGCCGGTATTCGACGTCGTATATGTGACGTTTAAGGACACGCTCTGTCACAGTCAGCCGTGTCTGCTTTGTCAAACTAGGAAAATAGGCACTTAAACAGTTTTTTACAGTTTCATTTTTGGATTTTGCACCGCAGAAATAATTGTTGCCCAAATTGCGAATGCCGACGGTATTGTTATCTATCACGACAAAGGAAAAAGTTGTGTTATTCGAAGTGTCACTTTCTTCGGCGTCTGCCCATATCCAGTTTGTATGACGCGTGAAAAACTGGCCGAAGGTTACATCCTTTATACGATAGTTTCCATCAGAAGTAGGAACAAGCTCCTTAGCCGCCCGTGGTTCTGCGAGCTCCGATCCGGAGATGAACTGCTGGTAATTGCTTGAGTTAATGTTCCTGGACTGGAGGATATGATCATTAGACCAAATTGCGACTTTAGTGGGAAGTACCACTACACTTGCCGCATCGATTACATTAAAGAAGGATCTTTTGGTTGAGGACGCTAGCCGGGGATCAACATGTGAGGTTGAATGGAAGGTTACAAAGTTCTTGGGCTGAACTTGGCGTAAACGGATAGTTGTTGGCTCATCATCTTCCAAGGAATACGGCTCGAACAAGGTGCATGAGTCTTTTGAGGTGTCTTCCTCTGTGTTTTTGGCAGATGCAACAAAAATCCAAGATTTTGTTTCATCGATTTGTTTCCTCACCAAATACTTGTTATTGTACAACGACCTTATGTGAACAAATCGGCCATTTCCAGTTTTTGCTGGCTCTGCTGCAAACCTTACCCTTGGACTCCATATTTGTTCTTCATCGAATCTAAGGAACCCATAAGGTAAGCTGGATGGGATATTCTTGGTTAGGTTCAAGTATCTCGAACCGGATTGAAGAATGAAAACACTCGGGAGCAATGCCATAGCAATAGCTTAATTAAGACGGGTACCAAGAAGAGTGATTCTACTTACTAAATCGGGTATATGTGTTTTCCAATATGGATGATCGATAAAGGGATTGATATGCTTATGATACATACTACTATCCATCCCTTATATACACAAATTGTTTGACACATACACCAAAGAAAATACATTTATAACAACGTGCTGCATTTCGATTTGCAATTAGGACCACAATGGACCATTATTGATGATATTATTTGAATTTTTCAATAAAATAAATCCCATGAATCGTTAATTTCTAGAAAATATTGGGACCGATCGATGAGTCATCCTCTATATATATATGTATATAGAAAAGTGAGTGTGAGTGTGGTATTGTTACTGGTTACAAATCTAAGTTGTGTAAAGTACCCTTTTAATGCATGTATTTTGAATCCTAATACCTCGATGGTATATATGGGATGTTTAACTCTAAAACCTCTTATCCCTACCATGATGTGTACCGGCTGCTTTTAGGTTTATCGAACATAGAAAAAATATCTAGCGTTGCAATAGTAAAAGGTTAAAATAAGAACCACACAAATGTAAAATAAAACTACGTACGAGAACTCTTATTCAGCTAATATGTATAGCAATATTATTGTAATTTTACAAATACAAATCAGATTTAAAATAAAATGCCCAATAATTATCACCTACAGTTACAAATATCCATGGGTGGTTATCAGGTTATTTTTTCACTAATTAAACTGTTTTTTATTAAACCAAACTAATAGTATCATGTTTTTTTCAGTCAAGTGTTGGTCACAGGTTTAAAACCTTTGAAACACATATTGGGAAGTCCTTGCCAATGTGGTGGGGCATGGGGGTAATCTCTAGCATTTAGCTGGTTTCCTCCAGAACGGTAGTGGGACTTCCACCGCCAGTCATGCCCTCGGATTGACTGTGCTGGTGACGTGGTCGACCTCTACCGGACGATGAAGAGACATGTCGCTCAATCCAATTACCACTGTTTTTTTTTTTTTTTTTTTAAAAAGCAATACGTTCAATACTTTTCAATTAGCATAAGTTTTGTGGAGAATTAAAAACACTCGTTAATTATATAATTGATTTTACTACTGAATGTATGATTTATACTTTTGTACGTAGTTCTCTTGGTAAATAATGTCCTTTCTAGGATATAACTCTGAAATGTCCGGCCAACTGGTTTATAAAAAGCTATATCTAAGATTATATTAGCATTTAGTAGGTTTTAATATAAGAGTAATAGGTTTTTTTATCATGTACAATTGTTTATTACTGTAATTTGTAACTTGTTGATTGACTTGCTTTCTGCGGGATAACTTCTCCTAATTGATTGACATATTAATGACAACTCCTAAACCTTATAACATTCTAAATTGTTGCTGACTGTTGAGTATCCAACAAAGAAGCTATTATCTTCTTACTTGATTCATAGAATTTTACCACACATGACGCCCGAAAGAGATGGAAGAAGGAGCGGTGTTTGGAGAGATTGGGATAACAGTTGGTGGGAGAACAAATGGCGTGAATTAGGTTATTAGGAGTACGTGTTGATTAAATGGTGATGTGTAATTTGAGTATTTTAAAGACAAAAGGTTAAATAGATAAAGGGTGAGTTTTCTTTATCAGTACGTATTAGTCCCATTTCGATCGAGCGACGATCTGTGCTTTCAAATGATAATCAAATGACAATTTCCTCTTCCTACTGCACGGGTAAGTAAAGACTATCTTAGAGCTGAGATGAAGAATCCCATTGGATATCACATAATAAATAATAACAAAACCGCAAACTTTTATTAAATATAACATCACCAATTAAGTAATCATAATTAACAACATAAATACATCCAGGGGGCTGCATGCAATGCGCGCAATGCAAGCCTTATTCAAGATAAAGAAGATTATTAAACTTTACACATATCTCCGGCCACCGCCGCGCGACTATGCCAACGGATGACATAGATATATAAGGCACACACAATATTTAGATATTATACGTACAAAGCATACGTACGTACGTTATTATTTATTTTAGTTTAATTTCATCATCAGTAGTACGTACGAGTATTAATTAATTAACTATCAACTTTCTTCTCCACCTGGTCATAATAAAAGTTATAGCTGTTGATGCCTTTGAAAAGACCGTCATCTTTATTTTTAGTTTCAACCCATTCACCTGTTGTAAGAAGGTCACGCTGAGTGTAGTTGAACGGAACATCACAAACACCTGTTGTAGCCATTAACGTCACCATGTATGTCTTTAACGGTGGAACCGTGACGCTGTGAGTCGTCCCTCTTGACACCTTTGTTGATTCGGTCTCATCCCATTTGTGTGTCTTGGTAAAACCAGCATCCAGCTTGATCTTCCCTTCTGATATAAACGGTACAGTAGCGACTGTCATTGACACGGACACACCGAAATTTATTGTCTGACTGTTGGACCAGGTAGATGTCCGAGTGTTACTTTCTGTAAAAGTTAAGGTGGATTTGGTGGTTGATTTTGACAAGAGGTTGGTTGTAGTTTGGACGTCAACTTCTGTTGGTTGTTCACCATAGACTCTGGCATCAGACAGTCGGTATACGATATCAGTGATTTCTCTTTTCAGGACACGCTCGACCACAGTCAGCCGTGTCTGGTAAGTCAAGGTAGGATAATAGGAGCTTAAACAGTTCTTTTTTTCTTCAGATACACTTCTTGCACCGCAGAAGAAGTGGTTGCCATAGCCCTCACTGCGGATGCCGAAAATGTTGTCCTCTATTTGGACAAAGGTAAATACGCAGTTAGGAGAAGTGTTGCTTGGTTGGGAGTCAGCCAATATCCATCCTTCTGCACGAAGCGTCAAATACTGGAGCCAATTCATATCCATTATAAGATACATTCCCTTAGGAGTACGAAAAAGCTCCTTAGCCGCCTCTGGGTTCGCGAGGTCTGATTCCGATCCAGGGATGAACTGCTGACAATTTTCTCCGTGAATGAGCTTGGATTCGAGGATATGATCATTAGACAAAATTGCGACTTTAGATGGAAGAAATACAATATCTGCCGCATCAGTTATACGGAAAACAGATTCATTGCTTGAGGATGCTAGCAAACCCTGCTGGGCATCACCTTCTGAGCTTGAAGCCGAGACGTTGACAAAGCTCTTGGTCTTATGAACGTGGCGTAAGCGGACACTTGTTGGTTCATCATCTTTCAGGGAAAATGGCTCGAACAAGGTGCATGAGTCTTTTGAGGGGTCTTCCTCTGTTTTTTTCGCGGATGCAACAAAAATCCAAGATTTTGTCTCTTCGATTTGTGTCTTTACCAAATACTTATTATTGTACAACGACCTTATGTGAACAAATTGGCCATCTCCGGTTTTTGCTGGCTCTGCTGCAAACCTTACCCTTGGACTCCATATTTGTTCTTCATCGAATTTTAGGAACCCATATGGTAGGCTGGCTGGGACATTCTTGGTTAGGTTCAGGTATCTCGAACCGGATTCAAGCATGAAAACACTCGGGAGCAATGCCATGGCAATAGCGTAAGATGTACAGGTACCAAAAAGAGTGCTTTACTTACTAAATCGAGTATATGTGTTTCTATATCGATGAGAAAGGGATTGATATGCTTATGATATATACCATGCATCTATCCCTTATATACACATATTGTTGACACATATATAATAGAATGCATTCATAACAACCTACATTTCAATTAAGAACTAGGACCACAAATGGACCATTATATTGATAATTGAATTCGATTCTTCTTTTCCCAATTTATTTTTAAACAAACCATGAATTTTTCATTTCTAAAAAATATTGGGACCGATGCGTCATTCATTTTTGACGCAGACGGAAATTTAGGATAAATAATTGATTTTGTTGATTCAAAGAATACCCGAAAAACAATTCTTCTAAAATTCGTTGATTCTAAAAGAATACTGAAATTTAGGGATTTCACACTAAAACACACGCATGTGATTAGGGGGAAAATGATTTTTTGATTATATGAAAACTGATCACTTCCCCATGATTACAAAGGTATAAATAAAGCTGCAAAATTCGAATGAGCCCTAAAAGACAAGCTGGCCGAAAGTTATTACAAAAACAAAGTCCATCAAACACCCACTACAAGAAAAATGTTGATTAGTGACGACTTTACTTAGTAACGACTAAAATTTGGCCACTAATATCCTCATTTTGTTACCATTAAGAAAAAGTGGTCACTAAATTTGGTCACTAAACAAATTTAGTGGCCAAAAAATAACATTTTTTCGTCTCTAAACAAAATTAGTCACAGACCTTTAGTGACGAAAAGTGACGACTTAAAATTTGGTAACTAATTTTCATAATGACCAAAATTTGGTCACTAAACAAAATTAGTGACGAAAATTTGGTCATTATGATAAATTAGTAACCAAATTTTAAGTGGTCACTTTTTGTCACTCTTCGTCACTAAAGGTCCGTGACTAATTTTGTTTAGAGACGAAAAAATGTTATTTTTTGGCCACTAAGTTTGTTTAGTGGCCAAATTTAGTGACCACTTTTTCTTAATGGTAACTAATTGAGGTTATTAGTGACCAAATTTTAATCGTCACTAAGCAAAGTCGTCACTAATTAACATTTTTCTTGTAGTGACCAAAAACTAATAAAAAGGTCCGAAACTCCTAGAAAATAGCGTTTTTAGGCCCGAAGGCTGACCCAAACCGCCTTCGGCATTTGCAACTTGATGCTCCTCTTTCCAACTTTCGTTTCGAGTGGTCATACATCAAAATCGGAGCTCTGTAGCAAAAGTTATGGCCTTTTTAGTAAAGGCCGGCCTCTTTTTGTCTTGACCTTCTAAGTATAAAAAGGCCTGATCTACAATACTTGGGCCTGGGCCTGCATCAATTTTTTTCCGAATAGAATAACATTGATCTATATACGGTGTTATTCTCTTGTTAAAAAGTTTATCGAAACAGACGACATTACTTTTCAATGTTTAGAGTTATATTGAATTAATTGAAAAACTAGATGTTGTATGAAAATAAGTTAGAAAAACTAAATTTAGAGAAAATGTCACAAATGGTCCATGTGGTTTGTCACATTAGCGTTTTGCCCCATGTGTTTTTTTTTCGTTGCTACTGGTCCCTGTCTTTTTCATTTTCGTTGCAAGAAGGCCCTGGCACTAACTTCCGTCCAAAATCTCCTTTTGAAGAGGGTATTTTTGTCCATTCAACTTTCACAACCACCATATTTAATCCTTTTTATTTGTTTTTCTCATTAAACCCCCAAATCAAAAATAAAAAACCTTAATTTCTCTTTCTTCTTCTTCCCTGGTCTACAAACACCCACACAATCAATCAACATGCCTTATTGTTCGTGTGGAAATCCATCTATACTTCGAACATCATGGACTCCTCTTAACCTAGGTAGAAAGTTTAATGTCTGTTCCAACAAGGTAATGAATTGTGGTTTTTTTTCAATGGGTTGATCCACCTATGTGTTATAGAGCTGTCGACATAATACCTGGGTTATTAAAAGCAAAAAACAACCTTGAAGCTGCTTTGCGTAGAAGAGAACAACAAGTTAGAAGGTTGAAGATGTACCTAGTTTTTAGTTGGATGTTCTTTCTTTTTGTATTTATATTTTGCATCCGAAGTTGTTAGCTATACAAGTAGTTTTAAGTTAGTTGTTTGTTGTGTGTAATGTAATGTAATGGGATTGTAATGTAATGATTTTTAGTAAGCTGGACTGGTTTGTTAGTATAATTTTGGAATTGTATAAACTGCAAAAAAGTTGTTAGCATAATCTGCAAAAAAAAAGTGTATAAAAATGTGCATACATAAACTGCATACATAAAAATGAAGCTGCATAAGTCATAAAAATGAATGTGGGTGCACAAAAATGTCATACAAAAGTCATAAAATGCATACAAAAGTCATAAAATGCATCAAACAACAAACTGCATAAGTCATAAAATTCATACAAAGACTACTTATAAGTAAATTGCCACTAATTTTTGGATTGTTCACAACTGTATCACTCAAGCGTTGAGAGAGAAAGACACTAGATGCCCACTTGAGCTCTCTAGTTTGTATACAATTGTGCTCTTCTTTTAAAGTTTTCACATACCAATGTTTTTTCTATTTTGTTTTGGACACAAATAGGGTTCATGGGCATGTGGGGGTTTCTTTAATACCTCCTTACCCTTGTCAACTTTATTCTCATCTTGAACTGTGCAAGATTCCTTTTATGTGGTTTCTTTTTCTGGTTTTTTATAATTTGGAATATGGCGAAAGCATCTCACTCTAATCCTGCTT
The DNA here is from genome assembly GCF_010389155.1 of Erigeron canadensis. Lineage (NCBI taxonomy): Eukaryota > Viridiplantae > Streptophyta > Magnoliopsida > Asterales > Asteraceae > Erigeron > Erigeron canadensis. The sequence continues at coordinate 6,910,597 of NC_057767.1, read as the reverse complement.
CCTTCATTCTTTACATACCTTAATTTCCTCCTACTTTCAACTGCATGCTGCTTAATCAACAATCTAATCTCTTTAGGATCCATAAAAGCCTTCCCTAGATGAAATGGACACTTAACTTGTTGAGATTTGTTCAATTTTCTCAGTTCTAGTTTCTAGCATTACCATCATCTCCACTATCATATTGATCAAAGCTATACCGCAACCTCCTCATTAATTTCTAAATCCCCTATTCCTGTTTCAACATCTTTCCTAAGCCAATGGTCATTTCTTTCACAATGATCCTTTAAATGACTCATATCCACCTCAACTTCATTAACCCTGTCACTTGTATCACAATTCTTTTGGAAAAACTCATCAGCATTGATAGTACTAGGGCGTGTTGTTTCTGCATTGGGTTCACCCTCAACATTGACATTACTAGGTCCTCCTATGTCAAATGGATCAAACTCATCATTCACATAATTCTCACAGTTTTCTTGAACATTCACAATACTAGGTCCTCCTATGTCAAGTTCATCACTTTCAACATTGACATTATTAGGTCCTTCCAATAATAGTCTTGTAAAATTCCTAGGTGTGTGTACATTAGCATTCACATCATCCTCGTCATCCTCTATCTCTTCAATAATTACATAAGAATTCACATTTGGATTCCAAAATGTTTTCACAGTTGATACACCAGTCAATGTATACATCAAACATTCTGCATCCTTTTTTAAGAAAGCCAATCATTTTTATTACATCATCATCAGTAGCAAATGGTAACAGACCCTTATCCAAATATTTTTTCTCGGGATTAAGAATATGATAATGCATGGCAAGCTTCTTATCTTAACCTAATTTGTTAACTAAAAATTTAAATTCATGGATAGAGAACTGATCAGAGTCAACATAATCACAAATTACCTCTTTGCCCATCTCATACTCTCTACCAGGAGGACCCGCGAATAACCCATCATTGTGAATCCTTAGTGAAATCATACTGGTATACAATCCTGTGGTTAACAAAAAAAATAAAGAAGATAAGTAATCATAATTAGTGTACCCTAATTCTTTAATTAACAATAATAAAAAAAAAACTTACCATAGTTTTGATTTAGCCCTCTATCATCATCCTTGTTCCATGATTTAGTTCTGAAATAGGGTAACCCATTTTCCCGGGGGGGGGGGGGGGGGGGGTCATCAATGTCCATGATTTGATTGAACAAAACCTTAGGGATTACCTCTGATAAAAAGAAATTTGGGAGGGACGGGTTTTTAGGGTTTCTTTAATTTGGGCGGGTATATTTTGGGGAAAACTAATTATGTATGGATATTTTTGGAGGAAAAGTATTTATGTGGTGAAATGGACGATTATACCCTCGTGTGTCTAGCACGTGAAGGGTTTTAACGGAGATTTTGGACGGAAGTTAGTGCTAAGGGCTTCTGGCAATGAAAACGAAAAAGACAGGGACCAGTACCAACGAAAAAAAAACACAGGGGGCAAACCGCTAATTTGACAAACCGCAGGGACCATTTGTGACATTTTCTCCTAAATTTAAATACACCTAATTAGATGATATATAATCTAGACCATGAAACCCTAGATTAGGATGTGTATATGATGTAGTAATATCTTAGGGAGGACAACATTACTCGGTTAAGCGTAGAGTTCCTGTTTAGGTGGTGTTCTCATGACGCGATTTTGGTGACAAAACTAATTAAGGTCACCAGATTTCTGTTATAGTGTTAATCTCATAATGGTCTCCATAAATCCAACTAAAATAAACAAGTTAAGGTAATTATGTCCATCAAATAATTACTTATTCATTTAAGGTTAATAAGGTCATTGATCAATATTAAATAGATAAATACCTATAATATCCACTTAAAATGTCTCTTCCTTTTATTCGTTATTTTAACTATATAGTTGATAACCTTAAAATGTCACTCCCTTTTATTCGTTATTTTAAACATCTCATCTTAAAATACCTATAGTATCCTCTTAAAATGTTTATAATACTGTTAATGAGATTAACTTACCACATATACCCTTACTACCTAAAATAACTACACTAGTCATGTTAACATCAATAAACTACACAAATCGCCGTTGTTGCCGCCGCCGCTACCACCACCACCAGTCACCACCGCTACCGTTGCGCGCCACCGCTACTCATCACCGTTGTCGCCAATGAACTACCGCATTGTGCAGGCATATGAATATACCAATTGATACCTTAATAACAACGTGCTGCATTTCAATTAGCAACTAGAACCACTATGGACCATTAATGATTGAATACGATTTTTTCGTTCCCAATCTAGTTTTAAACCAAGAATCATTCATTTCTAAAAGATATTGGGACCAATGGGTCATTCACTTTTTTAGTAGAAGAAGATTGAACCATATACAGAGTACTATGTTTGATTCTAACTTTGTCAAAAACTTTATCAAAAAAGACGACATTACTTTTCAATGTTCATTATTTTATTGATTAAATAAAAAAAAATAGATGTTGTTTTGTGAATACAAGTTAGAAAAACTTAACTTAAATCCACATAATTAGATGATAAATAACATCTCCTAAACCATGAAAACCTAGATTATGATGCGTATATGATGATCCACCATCCTTAATAATAACGTGTTTCATTTCAATTATCAACTAGAACCACTATGGACCATTGATGATTGAATACGAACTTTTCGTTCTCAATTTAGTTTTTAACAAACCATGAATCGTTCATTTCTGAAAGATATTGGGACCAATGGGTCACTCATTTCTTTTTAAAGAAGATTGAACCATATACAAAGTATCATGTTCATCTCTAATTTTGTCAAAACGTTTATCGAAACAGACAACATTACTTTTAAATGTTTATTATTTTATTGATTAAATAAAAAAATTAGATGTTGTTTTGTGAATATAAGTTAGAAAAAATAACTTTAATCCACCTAATTAAATGATAAATAACATCTCCTAAACCATGAAAACCTAGATTATGATGCGTATATGATGATCCACCAGTCACCATCGCTACCCGTCACTGCTGCCGCCACTGCACTGCCGTATCGTGCGGGCATATGAGTATACCAATTGATGCATTAATAATAACGTGTTGCATTTCAATTATCAACTAGAACCACTATGGACCATTGATGATTGAATACGAACTTTTCGTTTCCAATCTAGTTTTTAACAAACCATGAATCGTTCATTTCCGAAAGATATTGGGACCAATGGGTCACTCATTTTTTTTAAATAAGATTGAACCATATACAAAGTATCATGTTCATCTCTAATTTTGTCAAAACGTTTATCGAAACAGACAACATTACTTTTAAATGTTTATTATTTTATTGATTAAATAAAAAAATTAGATGTTGTTTTGTGAATATAAGTTAGAAAAAATAACTTTAATCCACCTAATTAAATGATAAATAACATCTCCTAAACCATGAAAACCTAGATTATGATGTTTATATGATGATCCACCAGTCACCACAGCTACCGCTGCGCGCCACTACTACCCATCACCGCTGCCGCCACTGCACTACCGCATCGTGCGGCCATATGAGTATACCAATTGATGCATTAATAACAACGTGTTGCATTTCAATTAGCGACTAGAACCACTATGGACCATTGATGATTGAATACGATTTTTTCGTTCCCAATCGAGTTTTAAACCAACCATGAATCGTTCATTTCTAAAAGATATTGGGACCAGTAGGTCATTCATTTTATTTTAATAGAAGAATATTGAACCATATACAAAGTACTATGTTCATTTCTAATTTTGTCAAAAGGTTTATCAAACCAGAAAACATTATTTTTCAATGTTTATTATTTTAGGCTAGTGACTGTCTGCCTAATTGGATATAGCAGCTAGCCGTCTCGTGACACGAACGTTAAAAAAAAATTAAAAAGTTAGATGTTGTTTTGTGAATATAAGTTAGAAAAACTTAACTTAAATCCACCTAATTATTAGATGATAAATAACCACTCCTAAACCATGAAAACCTAGATTATGATATGCATATGATGGTCCACTAATCGTTTAAGAAGGACGACATGACTCGGTTGAAGGTTGGGTTTCCATTTTGGGAGTGGTCTAATGATGGGATTTAGGTGCCAAAGGGAAGATCACCAGATTTCTATTATAATGTTAAGCTTCTAATGGTCTCTATATATAGCATACACATAAAAAAATTCTAATAAACAAGTTAGGGTAATTATGTCTATCAAATAATTAACTATTCCTTATTTAAGGTTAATAAGGTCATTGATTAGATAAATAACTCTAATAACCATATATAATACATAATGAAAAGCTATATTAAGAACCTAAAAAAAGTTGAAACCTTTATAAACTGTTTTACACCAATATAGTTTAGGGTTGGTATTTTCCTGGTCATCCATTACATTAAGTAAATTAATTTAAGGAATAAGTATTTATGAATGTAATGAACTATACAAAAATGTTTATGTTATGTAATGTATTACTCATGTTTACTGTCTCATACAGAAATCCCATAATTCAATCCAATTAGACACGATACATATATTTTTCCATATCATAGTCGACGATATTTTTCATCCGATGACAAATTAAATGGAATTACGTTTATCACATGATTCCAACATTGATGAAATATACAATTCAATTATAATGGATAGAGTTCATTTTCTGTCATTTGATGATCCAGAAGGTATGTTAAAGTTAATTACAATTTCTGTTTATATGATTCATTAAATTCAAATTTTTAACAATATGATTGAGATTGTTAATTTTTGACTTCTATTGTACATCTCGAAGGACTTTTTTTAGCTATCTCTATACGTTTGATATTATCTTTGAAAATGTGCCAATGAATGATATCTTTGAAAATGTGCCAATGAATGATATCTGAGACAAATGGGTACTTTTTTTACAAAATGATAATTTAACGGGCTAATTGTTTTTAAAGGTATTGAACTGGCAAGTTTTTGTTATTTCAAGGCCTATACAATAATTTCGTATAACATAGTGTTTAAAGGGTAAAACACCGTTTATTTAAAGGTTTAAAAATACAAGGGTGGGTTTTTTGCCACGTATTCTGGTTTGGTCAAATTGACTTGCCACATTGTCTAAAGATCCCGTACATGTGGACTTGTCATTACTCATTAGGCATCTTCTTCCTCTTTTCTGATATGCAAGTTTTAAAAAAAAAAATTACTTTAATCATCATTACTTTTACTTCCTAAACACTAAAACCCATTAGATCTTTCCATACTAGGAAAGAAAACTTATAACAGATTGTATTTATTCCTCGTCATAAAATAATAAGGAATTGAATCAGAATGTTGGATGCTCCATTTACTCTTCTCTCCCCCGAAAATACAAATCTCACCAGCCCACCTCGCTGGAAAACGGGGTACACCCCAAAACGCCATAAAAATCATTTCCATCATCATCTAAGCAACAAGGGACGAAAACCCATCACCCAACACCACCCACGCCACCTCTTTTACCACCCCATGTCGCGCCGCCGCCGCCACTCCGAGATCTAGCCACCAGCAGGTCACCGCCGGCAGCCGTGGTCACTCTTCTATCTCTCTCTCACACACCACCAAATTGATTTATATTATTTTTTGTTCCAGATTTGTATATATATATATATATATTATATATTTGTTCATGATAAAAAAAAGTAAAGAAATTGATTTATATATTTTCTTCCAGATTTCTTATATGTTTATGAGGTGGGTTTTTGTTGGATTGAATTGAATTCGATGGGTGAATATGTGATGTAGCAATTGAATTTCATGATACTTTAGTGTTATGAAAATAAAAATGAAAATGAACATGAATGGATGAATGAATTTGCAGATGATGTTGTTGTTATTTGATTCCCAGGGAAAAGGAAAATAATTTAAGATGATAAATTTTAGTCGCTCGGCTAGGTTTGGTAAAAGCTTTTGGGGAGTTTTAGCTTTTAAATTTCAACAAAAAGCTCCTGTTCTGTTAAGCTTTGTTTGAATGCAATTAGTTTTAGTTTTTATTTGAAAGAAAAAGCTCTAAAATGAAACGTTTGTTAAAGTAGCGTTTCAAGAGCTTTAGCTTTTCGATGAAACTTTTAGTCATTAAAAGTACATAAATACACTTTAAAGCTACAGTTACAGCTATCATACCAAACAATTCTACAAAATAAAAGCTATAGCTAACAACATTGTTTAAAAGTTACAGCTTACAACTCCAACTAAAAGTTATAGCTACAAGCTACAGCTACTTTGGACAAATATACCCGTTGTTGACTAAATTCAGTGAATAAATGCTAGTTTGAACTGAGATGACAAAACACACACAAAACCATCTTACATGTTGTCCATGTAAATGTTTAAAACCGGATAATGGTTTTCGGTCCCTCTATTAGAAAAAAAAAAAGAATGGTACTTACAATAATAAAAACGTAACATTTCAGTACCTTTAGAAACAATTTGCCCTAACTTAACTAAGTAGTTGAGAACTTTAAAATGTCCTTCCTTTTTATTCATCTATACTCCTTTATAAAAATTATGCACCCCTCAAAATAGAAATTGTTACTCATATGTCACATACGAAATTATTAAATTGCTCCTTAATAAAAATGCACTATAGAAAGAGTTTTATAAATTACCAACTTTGCCCTTAATGAATTAATTTACACCATAAACTCTTATTTTAATACTTAACACTTTAAGCCCTTATTATCTAAAAATTTTCACCTACACCACTTGACACTACCACCACCACCAATAGTACCATCACCGACACCACTAGACCGTCTTTTCCACCACCGCCGCCGCATTGCGCGGGTACCATGCTAGTTATTTTAAACATCTCATCTTAAAATATTTATAATATTTACTTAAAACACTTATAATACCTTAATGAAATTAACCTACAACATTTATCCTTAACATTTAAAATAACCACACTAGCTCTTTTACATCATTAAACAACACAAATCGCAGTCGTCGTCGCCACCACTACCTATCGCCACCACCACCACCACTGCAACCACGGCCGCTCCCGCCACACGCCGTCACTACCCGTCATCGGCACCGCCCACTACACCGTCGCATTGTGCAGACATATAAGTATATTGTATAACGCATCATAACAACGTGTTGTATTTTAATTAGGAACTAGGACCACAATGAACCATTGATGATTGAAATCGATTTTTCTTTTCCCAATCTATTTTGAAACAAACCATAATTTGTTCATTTCTGAAAATATTGGGACCAAACCAATAGATCATTCATTTTCTTTTTAGTTGGAACAAGATTGAACTATATACATAGTACTATGTTATTCTCAAGTTTTGTTAAAAAGTTTATATAAACAGATGACATTACTTTTCAATGTTTAGCATTTTATTGATTAAATTAAAAAATTAAAAGTTTTGTAAAAATAAGTTAAAAAAAACTAGACTTATATCTACCTAATTAGATATGATAAATAATATCTCCTAAACCATGAAAACCTAGATTAGGATGTGTATATCATGATGCACTAACTACCTAAGAAGGACGACATGACTCGGTTGATGATCGTGTTTCCGGTTAGGTAGTGATCTAATGATAGGACTTTGGTGACAAAGGTAAAGCCACTAGATTTTTATTATAGTATTAAGGTTCTAATGGTCTCTATATATAGCGGACATAAAACAAATCCTAATAAACAAGTTAAGGTAATTATGTCCATCAAATAATTAACTATCCCTTATTTAAGGTTTAATAAGACCATTGATCACTATTAATTAGATAAATAACTCTAATGACCATATATATATATATATTGAAAAGTTAAAAAGAAAAAAAAGTAGATTAGGAAACTCAAAAAATTAGGAACCTTTATGAACTATTTTCTACCAATGATATGGTATTTTTCTAATCATCCATTACATTAATAGAAAAATAATTTTATAAATCCCACAATTTTCTCTTGCGGTTACGTGAATTCAGTTATGTAATCCCAATTACGAAATCCCATAATTCAATCGGATTAGGCAAGATACATTTATTTTTCCATATCATACTCGACGATAAATTTCATCTGATGACAAGATGGATTACGAATAAGATGATTCTAACATGATGAAATATACAATTTAATTATAATGGATAGGGTTCCTTGTTTGCCGTTTGATGATAAATAATAGTTTCTAAACCATTAAAATCTAGATTATGAAGTGTATATGATAATCTAGTAACCGCTTAAGAAGAACGATATGTCTAGGTTGAGAGTCGGGTTAATTCCAATTTAGGGTGTGCTCTAATCATGGGATTTAGATGATCAAGGTAAGGCCACCAAATTTCTATTATAATGTTAAGCTGTTAATGATCTCTACATATATATCAAACACAAAAAAAATCCTAAAAACAATTTAGGGTAATTATCTCCATCAAATATTTAACTATTCATTATATATATATATGGTTACCACTACAAAAAGAAAAAAATAAGATTACTTTTGATCTAAGCCATTAAAAATAAACCTACAAATCAATCTCCACCATCTAAATTGAAAGTCAACTATGATATCTAACTATGGTAAATCTTTTTTGATATTTAATGTAACTATTATTATACCATTACATTAGAAATCTTGCCTTTTAAAGTTTGACAAATGTTGTAGTGACAAGAATTGTATTTCCTGAAGTTGTCTGGACATTTACATGCATACATTGATATTATATACCAATTTTTGTTGTCAACAATCCTTATTTATGTTAGTGTTTTTTTTTTACGTGAAGTTAGTTAATAACTTTTTAAGAATGTTCTAATGATAGGTGGAGGTAACAAAAGCTTATGAGAAAGACGTTCCAGCATGTCTGGGGTGTTTTAACAAATGCATAACATTCTAACGTAGATATTGTATATAGGATTTCATTAATATTTATGATGTTTTTTAGTGTATAGATAGAAAACATAAACTTTTAAGACTTTAACTAAGTTTTAGGGTATGTTTGGTAGAAAAGATTCAAGCTAGGACTGTAGCTAGGAGTTTGGAGCTAAAGCTTGAAGATGTGGCTAGGAGCTAGAGCTTCTATTTCAACCATTCTTACACAATGTTTTATTTTAAAGACATTTTAGGGGCTTTTAGGAGCTTTTTCGAGCTGAGACTTTTAATCTCAAATGCACATCGAAACAAGTCTATCTTCTTTAAAAGAGTTATTTTTTAAAAACTTAGGATTTTGAAGCTCCTAATTCAAAACCCCCTAAAAGCCTCATACATGTTTTTTTTTTCCTGAATATAATGGTCTTACGTTTTAACAATTTATGATAAAAATCAACACTATTAGTAGTATGATACAATGTAATAATAATAAAAGAAAGGAATAAAAATGGAAGGGATAGTGATTGTATATGTTAAAAAAAGATAGTGATTGTATTAAAGGACCGATGGAGTGTGAGGTGGAATATATATATATATATATATAGGGAAGTGAGTATGGGGTTGTGCCCCATCTAATAGATGGGGAATCACTCACATTTGGTTTTTATAATCATGAAAATCATGGGGGGACCATGTATTTGTTCTAAATTCAAACAAATAATAAAATATTTGTATGTGAGGGGTTCCCCATCTAAGCTTAGATGGGTAACAACCTCATACTCACTTTTTCCATATATATATATATATATTTGAACAACGAGTTATTTGTTAGTAGTTAGTAGTTAGCATTTGAGACATCACGTACACCTAGGATGAAATTCAGGACTCTCGAACCCTTCCCTCCCTTAATAATTCACTCCTACAAATGTAAAAAGTAAGATTCAAAACCTGGTAAAATTTTTCAAGATCCAATACATTACCAATGGATCACAACTCATTAAATATGATGGTTACCCTACCAATACCTTAACCATTTTATATACTTCTATATTTATGGTAACATGATACTCATATTTACAGTATATCAAAAAGGTACTTATGCTAATTTACGAGGACCATAAGTGTCATAGGCCAAATGGTTTTGTCAGCTTTATTGTAAACTAGGAATTACATGTCGCCCAATGGGCGACGTAAGGTTTTGAAGCGTTTATGTTTATTGGTAGGGTAAAAAAACCACAAATTTATGAGCGATAAAAAATATTGAAAACCAAATGTTAAAAAAATACAAAAAGAATATACTAAAGAAAAAAGATAAAGAAGAAAACCAAAAAGACAAAAAAGAATACGAAAACCAAATGAAAAAGTTATATAAAAAAATGTTACATTTGAAAAAATAATAAAAACCAAATGTTTAAAAAAGTACGAATGATATATAATGCAACAAAAAAATTTTTTAAAAAGAAACAAAAAAATAGTACATACCAAAATATATAATATTTTAAAAAGTTATAAAAAAAATGTTAAATGTAATAAAAGTATAAAAAACAAAATATTAGAAAAGTTTTAAAAAACCATAAATATATAAAGTTAGGGGGTTAAAATAATAAAAAAGAAACAGGAGGGACAAAAAAGTAAAAAGAAAAAAAAGGGGGCCAAAGTGTCGATATTTATTATTAAATACAAACTAAAAAAAGGGGGGGGGGGTTTGAACCCGTGACCTCCGGGCATAGACACTAACCACTCTACCAAGTCGGTTCTTTGTTTCATATTTGCTAAATCTCTTATTTATATTTAAAATGCAGATAAAGACAATAAAAATATTGTTCACATGATACTCCTTTATTATAGTATGTAATAAATTCAAAGATACAATAATTGGATTTGATTCATAACTAAATACTCATATCAAAGTTAATGATAAAATGTTCTCGAAAAAAAAGTAATAAACTAATAATAAGAACAAATCCTAGAAGCTAAAAACAGAATAAAAAATTGACAGCGGCATGGAATGTTATATGTTTGAAATTTGTCAAAAGTAAGTGGAGAAACTACATCTTGTGATTTATGTGTGAGAATTGTAAGACACTAGACATGAGTTTTATGGATGTACATTCTAGGTACTAAACTATACATGAGAACTGAGGGTTTTCACCCTTTTACCTTTTTTTCATTCAATATCAAATGGGTGTAAGGCAAAAAGAATTTCAAAAACATAAATAAAATAACGAATCCCCGATTAAATTAAGTAAAAAATTTAAGAAAAACCAGATAAATATATATAGTAAGTAAAAGGTTTTCAAAAAAAACAAAAATAAAGTTAAAGAATCCCCGATTATTTTTGGCCCCAATACCCAATAAGTCGGAATTTAGCGGCTTCAGGTCCAGGTTTGGGAGTGAGAATTTTAATCGGGTTCGAATTTGAAATTACCTAAATACGACCCATTGGTAAGGATAGGGGTAATGTGGTAGAATTATTATCCTTCAAATTTAATAATTTAAGACCGGCTTATATGCTTTATAGCAATGTTGTCAATCAGGTAGACTTAGGTGTAATTGGTGGGTTGAGAATCTTTGGCCCAAACCCAATCCATTAAAAGTTTCATGGTAAAAAACTCAATCCAGCGACCCCCTGATTAATACATGGGTTGACGGGTTGACTTGTCAAATAAAATGGTTTCATTCAAGTAGGCTTAATGTTAATGCATTTAAGTAGGTTGGTTTTAAATCAAGTGAGTCAAATGAGTTGTTTTTTAGGTCAAGTAGGTTGCCAAGTTGGCAGTGAAATGTTATGGTTTTAGGTAGAGTTCGTCGGTAATAATTAGGATTTTTGGATTGGCGGGTTGGCATGACAACCTTGGTAGAGTTGGGGAATTAATATAAAGAAAAGCTCGAACCCTAACTCGACCCATTATAAATTTCAATTTAGAACCTGGATCTATACGGGTTAATTAAGGTAGCCTTGAGTCGACTTGATTAATTAATGGGTTGGAGGGTTGACAGATCAGATAGGCTCCTTTGGGCTCAAATGACTTACATGTTAATGCTTTCAAGTGGGTTGATTTTAGGTCATGGTCAAATTGGTAGTTTTTAGGTTAAAAGAGATGAAAGGTTAAATTGATTGGTTTTAGTTAAGTTAGTCAAATGAGTTGTTTCGAATCAAATGAGTTAGCAGGATGGTAAATCATATGAGTTATTTTTGAGTTAGTTGTTTTTGATAAGTTGGATTTTGAGTTAGATCAAGTATTGATAGCTTTATAATGTTATGGTATTGAAAACATTTTATATGCAACTGATTACAAAAATAATATTCATGGTTTCATACACATAACTCATTTGTAAACTCTTAGCTCAATATCTAATCTTGTATAATGTATCATGTTATTAGGACCATGCAATGTTTTTTGATCCAAATTTCGTCACGTAAGCGATAATTTTTTTCTTTAATTCTATTTTTTATGTATATATAATCTCTTGAATCTAATTATTTGTTTCATTTTATTTCTATTCTAATAATGATGAACTAACTCAAATAAAGTTTTCGTAAACTATAAAATATATAAGTATTTGTTTAACCCGGTCAACGACCGGGTATAGATCTAGTTATTTAAGGTTAATAAGGTCATTGATGGTTATTAATTAGATAAAAAAATTCCAATAGCCACACACATACACACACACGTATATATATATATACACACACACATACATACATACATACATACATACATAGGGTATGGTTACCAACAATGAATTAGCCTAGTGGTAAGGCAAACACTTTGTGACCTTAAGGTCTTAGGTTCAATCCCCTCTGGGCACAAAAAAAAAATTCTTTAAGGTACCCGTTACCAATGAAACCTAGACTCATATGTGAAGTTTAAATACACGGGTTACATCCTTCGGGGTGCCTAGATCATGTAGGGATTAGGATTGAGGTATTTTACCGGCATCATATGGTTCATACGGGGTGGGTGGATGGGTATTCAATTGTGGTACTGGGGCTAGGGTTCCCCCCATTCCTTTTTTTTACATAGGGTAAGGTTCATTTGAGAACTATTCACATATGAACATAGATAATTATAAGTATAACTTAATAGTTCATATGTGAACGAATATGTTCTCATATATCATTCACATATGAACATCAAGTTATAATATAAAAGTTCTTATGGTTCTTCCAACTGAAAATGGTTCTCACATGAACCTTTTCCTATACATATATATATATATATATATATATATATATATTGAGTACATGTACTTTTGTGTAAGTTAACTTACTTCCTTCTTCTTCCTTCCATTTCCGACCACCACCACCATGATCATCTCCGACCATCACCATGATCCTCCGGCGACGACGACCATCTTTGGTGAGACTTATACATGTGTAAGTACAACTTTTTTTTAGCATTTTAGGGTTTAAAATTTCTAGGTTTTTTCCTTCGCGAGACAACGACCACTAGCCACCATCAATTCCGGCCACCCCAACCACGGTGTCGACACCGGCAGCAAGGGCTTCGCCCGTACCATAGCAAACCGTCACCATCTCTTGGATCGCCGCCCATCAAATCCATACGATTCTCATATGCGTCCCTTGACAATCAGTTTAGAACGGATAAGGGCCTCTGGCCCGTACCGTATCTACCCGAAAACGAACCTGATTCTCGTCGGAAAGTTAACTTACACATGTGTAAATCTCGTCGGAGGATCATGTTGGTGGTTGGTGGCGACAGTCTCTCCGGAGAAGAATGAAGTAATTTAGCTTACATGTGTACTTTTTGTACCTTTTTTTCCCCTTGTACTCAAATAACCCACCCCTATATATATATATATATATATATATATATATGTGGTAAAGTTATTTTGAGAACCTTTTTTTTTGTGAGAACCTTTAAAAACTTTTCAAATCAAGCCCAACTGATGATTGTTCTTTACATAAAAATTGTTTTTTGATAGTTTTCTAAATAATTTATGTGTAATTTTGAAGTTTATAATTGTGTGGAGCATGAATTATCATCCGTTATACAATTATGTGGAGATTTGGATTCTTGATTACATGTACACGAATATTGCTATGATCACATTATAGTGAAAAGTTATTTTGAGAACCATTTTTTTTTGCGAGAACCTTTGAAAATTTTTCAAATTAAACCTAACCAATATATATATATATATATTAAAACAATAGTAATCCTAACCTTTTAAATCTCTCCTCAATATAAAGCTATTTTTAAATTTTGTCACATAGGTTTTTATTTTATGTGTCATTATCACATTTTTTTTGACAATCTTTATCCATTAAATATTAAATAGAAAAGATATTTATATATAACTTAAGAAACCAAATCCCTTATATTTAAGAAACAAATCCCATATGCAAAAGGGAAAACTAAAACCGTATAAACTTAAATATGAGTTTAAATTTTCTATATATCTTTTTTTTCCCCTGTAAAGACAATATTCTTTATTTAACTTTTTTGATCTTGGATTCATTTAATCAAATTGTATATTATCAAAATTGTTTCATTATAGGAATTTAAATATTTCTAACTAGATAATGATATCACAATTTGATTCATTGAAGTTACGGGTTATGCGGGTTCATTTCTTTCACGGGTAGCAATTGTTTTAATAAAAACATGGGTTATAATTACAATTATTCCTGATCAAATACGATATTTAGAGCAAATATGCAGCCACAAGATACTGTCAATCTCATTTAAACTAATTTTCACTATTCAAGTAGCACAACACCATTAGGTTTCTAAATATGTTCAACTAAGTTTAATTTTTTTTTTTGGTATTTAAATGTTGAACATTATATATATTACTGATTTCAATGTCAATATTAAAACTTTTAAAAAAATAAATTTAATATCCGTACATTGTGCGGGTAAAAAACCTTGTATATATATATATATATATAGTGAAGTTAGATTAGAAAATTGGAAAAAGTAGGAACGTTTATAAACTCTTATCCACAAATATAGTGATGGGTATTATGGTATTTTTCCTAATCATCCATTACATTAATAGAAAATAAATTTAATTAATCCCTTACGTAAATTCAGTTAAGAAATCCCACACAAATCCGATATCATACTTGATGATATATTTCATCTGATCACAATATGGAATCGCGTTTATCAGATGATTGTAATATTGATGAAATATACAATTCAATTATAATGGATAGGCTTCAATGTCTGTCATTTGATGATTTTGTAGATATCTTAATGATATTTGCAATTTCCGTTTATATGATTCATCAAATTCAAAATTTTATCAATATGATATAGATTGTTAATGTTCGAGTTTAGTTTTATATCTCGAATGAACGGTTTTGCTACTTTTCATCTATACGCTTGATATTATGTTTGAAAATGTGCCAACGTATGATATCTGTGACAAATGACACTATTTTTTATAAAACGATAATTTAACTAAGTAGTTAATAACCTTAAAATGCTCCATTTTTTTATTCACTAGTTTAAACATCTCACCTTGAATATCAACTTAAAATAAATATAATACCTTGATGAAATACAACATCTACTTTTAACTTCTAAAATAACTACACTAGCCCTTTTATATCAATAAACTACACAAATTGCCATCATTGCCGCCACCATCACCACTTCCCCTGCCACCATTGTCGCGCCCCACCACCACCTATCACCACCACTGTCAGTACAACGTCGCATCACGCGGGCATCTAAGTATACCGTATAATGCATTCATAACAATGTGTTGCATTTCAATTAGCAACTACGACCACAATGGACCAATGATGATTGAATTCGATTTTTCTTTTCCCAATCCCAATCCATTTTTAAATAAACCATGAATTGTTCATTTCTAAAAAATATTGGGACCAATGGGTCATTCATTTTCTTTTTAGATGAACAAGAATGAACCATATAAAGAGTACTATGTTATATCAAATTTTGTTAACACGTTTATCAAAACAAACGACATTACTTTTTAATGTTTAGTATTTTATTGATTAATTTAAAAAGTTAGATACTTTTTTATAAATACTCCGTATATGTTAGAAAAATTATACTTAAATACACCTAGATTAGATAATATGAGTAAATAACAATACCTAAACTAATATTGATCACATATCGTATAAAATAAGCACATATTAGATTAAGAGGTGTATCTAATGTGGTAACCGTTTAAAAAGGACGACATAACTCAGTTGAAGGTCGAGTTCCTGTTTAAGTGTGCTCTAATGATAGGATTTAGGTGACAAAAGTAAGGTCATTAAATTTTCTACTATAGTGTTAAGTTCCTAATGGTCTCTATATATAACACACAAAGATAATTCTAATAAACAAGTTAGGGTAATTATATGCATCAAATTATTAACTATTCGTTATTTAAAGTTAATAGGTCATTGATGATTATTAATTAGATTAATGATTCTAATAGCCACATAAATATCTATATATATATTAAAAGAATAGTTATCTTAGGATTTTTAAACCATGCACCTTAATTTAACCTCTCTTTAGACAATGTCACATATGATTTATCTTACATGTCATCTTCGTAAAACTTTTGACAATATTTAATTTATTTATTATGTATATAATAATAAAAAAAATTGAAATAAAACTAGGGAAAATTTCATATATGCCATTGGTAAGTTACAAAATATCATATTTGTCCAATTAAATTTTGAAATATCATATATGTCATTTCTAATTTATCAATAAATCAAATATGCCATTGTTGAGTAACAAAATATCATAGATGTTATTTCCAATCTACTAATTATCAAATGTGCCGTTGTTAAACAAAAAAAATTAAATATCCTCAGATAAAATTTTAAATATCATATATTCTATTATTAAATTTGAAAAACACCATATATGTCAATGAAATATATCAGATATGCCCCATTAAATTAATTTAGTCAAAATAAAACATAATTTTTTAAAAAATATTATTAACTAAAATTTTGAAATTCACAGTTACTCACGTGTTTTTTCTTATTTTTATAGTTCAATCCATTATTTTTGTCTGAACCATGTAAATTTATTTCAATGTTACCGACATGATTGTATTAATTGATCTTTTTAAATCCGTTATTCATTTCAATTCATGGTACATAGTAAGTGTTGCGATCATGGTTTGTAAGCGACTCAACGATATGTGATGCTTTTATATTTTTGCTTACTAATTCGTCTCCACGACATTTGATGCAAGAAAACTCATGAATTAAAAGAGTGAAGATAAATTTGAATTTAAAATTTAATGATAAATTTAAAGTAATGACGACATATATAACATTTAATAACAATGTATTTCGGCACATATGATTTTTTTTTACTTAACAATGGCATATTTGATATTTGAGTGCATTAGGAATAGCATATTTGATATTTAAGCGTATAAGAGTGGCATATATGATATTTCAAAATTAAATTGGGCAAATATGATATTATTTGACTTATCAATGGCATATATGAAATTATCCCATAAAACTAATCTATATTATACTATACGAATTTTAGATCCTCTAATCCAATAAGGCAATAATACATATATTTATGATTTGGCATGAGATTTGCAAATCGCGATTTTCTTTATTTCTAAACCTTCTCTCATCTTTTTTCTTTATTAACTAAGCCTTTTATTTTACTAACCCAATTTTTATTTAATTTCAAATCCTTCTCCTATTTTTATTAAGCCTAAATATAATCTGCTTTTTTCATGGTTTTTTCCTCCTTTCAATATCTTCTATGACTTTTCTTTTTTATTTCCCATTCCAATTTCCATTAATTATAAGTGATCTATTTTGGTTATGCGTTTTAGTTTGATGTTATTCGTTAATTATTTATATCTCAATACGAATCACATTTTTTTATATATATGTTATTGTTAAGATCTTGAATTCTATATATTTATATTTTAACATTTCTGGGGTTTTAAATATGATGTATTTAGGTGGTGTATCACATGTATACATCGTGATTTTGGATGTTTGTCTATATGCACACAAGAGAATTATGTCTTATGGTGTTATTATTTATTTTGTTATTCGCATATTGCAACAAGAAAAGGTATGTATTTGGCCATGATTTTTCTAATATATATGTTCTAATCCTAACATCATATATATGAAGCTGCAAATGCAAAATCTCACTTTCATCAATCTGTGGCTGCAAACGAGGCTGAAGTCGCCACACTATGTTGGGATTATACAACAATAAAACAAAGGTTTTTAAAGAATATATATCAATTAAAAAAGTTATGGACAACCATATACCAAAGTAACGGTATGTTTGACATCCGTTGATTAAACCCATTATTATATCAAAAGCGTTTATATTCATTATTTAAAACTACCGGATATCGTGCGGGTAAACGGTAGGATTCCTAGCCTTTTAAAATCCTCTTCAATTCCAAACTATCTTAAAACATTGCTACATAAAATGTTATCGTATGTGACATCTTCATATTATTTTTTTTATAATATTTACCTTTCTTTAAATTAAATTATTTTAATATTTTTATAAAAATTATGACTTACCTAATTTTCAAATATTATATAGATCTTAAAATTATTTATTTTAGGTAAAAATTTATTTTTTGACACTTTACATTTTTACCGATAGCTACTTTGGATTGCATATGTATAGTTTACATTACAGTTAGATATTTTATTTACCTATTTTTTAATTTTACTAGAATAAGTATTGGTTTGCTTTTAGATTATTGTGTATGTAATTGGTTGTCTTTTTTGGTGCTTCACAATTTATTAAACTCGATGCGTGATATTTACCATTTTGACAAACATACAATAAAACATATTGTTTAAAAGTATGTTATAATTGTTCCATGGTTGTTACATATTTTATCTAAAAATATGTTGTAATCGTTCTTTATAATTTATGTAGCCGAGTCCAAACTCAATGCATATTGTTTAATGTTTTTGTTAACCAGTTTTTTTGCTAACCATAATATGAAATACAAGGGCCAACTAATGATATGGTTGTATAAATTAACACAAAATACTTTTATTAATATCCACATCTAACTAGATTATTTTTCTTATGTATATTCCATTAATGATATTTTAATTAATCGTACAACGTACGGGTAAAAGACCTAATATATATATATACACACCGTGAAGTTAGATTAGGAACCTGAAAAGTAGAAACCTTTATGAACTCTTATCCACCAATATAGTTAAGGGTATCATGGTACGTATTTCCTAATCATCCATTACATTAATAGAAAATTAATTTAATAAATCCCACAATTCTCTTTTACGGTTATGTAAACTCAATTATGAAATCCCATTCACAAAATCTTATATCGTAGTTGATGATATAATTCATTTGATGACAAAAGGGAATCGCGTTGATCAGATGATTGTAATTTTGATGAAATAACAATTCAATTATAAAGGATAGGCTTCAATGTCGATCTGACATTTGATGATTCTCTAGCTATGTGAAAGTTATTTGTAATTTCCATTTATAAGATTAATCAAATTCAAATTTTTATCAATATGTTTGAGATTGTTAATGTTCAAGTTCAGTTTTACATCTTGAATGAACGGTTTTGCTATTTTTCATCTATACGCTTGACAATATGCTTAAAAATGTGCCAACGGATGATATCCGGTCAAATTACAGTATTTTTTATAAAACGATAATTTAACTAAGTAGTTGATAACTATAAAATGCCCCACCCTTTTATTTACTACTTTAAATATCTCATCTAGAACATCAAATTAAAATACATATAATACCTTAATGAAATACCACATCTACTCTTAACTTGTAAAATAATTACACTAACTATTTTACATCTATAAACTACACAAATCGCCACCATTGCCACCACGAGTACCTGTCGTTACCGCTACTGCCACCACCGCCAATACCGTCGCGACCCACCGCCATTGTCAGTACAACGTCGGATTACGCGGGCATCTGAGTATATCGTATAATGCATTCATAACAGTGTGCTGCATTTCAATTAGCAACTAGGACCACAATTGACCGATGATGATTGAATTCGATTTTTCTCTTCCCAATCTATTTTTAAATAAACCATGAATTGTTCATTTCTATAAAACATCGGGACCAATGGGTCATTCATTTTCCTTTTAGATTGAACCATATAAAGGGTACTATGTTATTCTCAAATTTTGTATCTATTTTTAAATAAACCATGAATTGTTCATTTCTATAAAACATTGGGACCAATGGGTCATTCATTTTCCTTTTAGATTGAACCATATAAAGGGTACTATGTTATTCTCAAATTTTGTTAACATGTTTATTAAAACAAATGACATTACTTTTCAATGTTTAGTATTTTATTGATTAAATTAAAAAGTTAGATGTTGTTTTGTAAATATATGTTGGAAAACTTAGACTTAAATTCACCTAATTAGATGATACGAGTAAATAACAACACCTAAACTAATATTGATCACATATTGTATAAAATAAACACATATTAGATTAGGATATGTATATGATGTGGTAACCGTTTAAAATAGGTCGACATGACTCGGTTGAAGGTCGAGTTCCCGTTTAGGGTATACTCTAATGATGGATTTGGGTGACATAAGTTAGGTTACCAAATTTTTTATCATAGTTTTAAGCTCCTAATGGTCTTTCTATATAGCACACACAAAAGATATCCTAATAAACAAGTTAGGGTAATTATGTCCGTCAAATAATTATTTATTCGTTATTTATGTTGATCATTATTAGATAAATAATTCTAATTACCACATATATATATATATATATATATATATGGGATAAGTATCTTGGAATGTAACAAACTTTGGACGAATGTTTATAGTAGGAAATATCTAAAGTTGGGTGTATTGTATGTAAATAACTTTAAAAAATATTTATTGTATGTAAGAAAACATACGTGGCAACTATATAGAGGTGTCACTTTTCTGATTATAATTGGTTGAATACATTTTCTTACATACAATAAACATTATTTTCGAGTTGTTTACATACAATACACACAACTTTAGTTATTTCCTACTATAGACATTCGTTCAAAGTTTGTTACATTCCAAAATACTTATCCATATATATATATATATACATACATTATGAGAAGTTAGATTAGAAACCAAAAAAAGAATAGAAACATGTATGAACCCTTTTCCAACGATATAGCCAAGGGTATTATGGTATTTTCCTAATAATCCATTACATTAACGAAAAATAATTTAATAAATCCCACAATTCTCTCTTGCGGTTACATAAATTCAGATATGAAATCTCATTTACGAAATCCCATAATTCAATCCAGTTACACACGATACATATATGTTTCCATATCATACTCGACGATATTTTCATTTAATGATAAAATGGAATTGCGTTTATCAGTTGATACTAACATTGATGAAATTTAATTATATCGGATAGGATTGAGTGACTGGTAGGTATGCAAAGACATTTACAATTTCCGTTTATATGATTCCTCAAATTCGAATTTCTATCAATATGATTTTGTTAATGTTTGAGTCATGTTGTTTCTCTCGAATAGTTTTGAGAATTTTCATTTATACACTTGATATTATTTTTGAAAATGTGCCAATGGATGATATCCGAGACAAATGACAATATATTTTTAAAAAAGATAATGTATCCTACTTTTTACGTCTAAACTACACGAATACCTGATATAGAACCTAGGACTTTAAACTACTCCACAATAAACTATGTCCAAAATATGGAAAGTCGTACTCAAACCTATATGGATTCTCTCAGGTTGAAGACTTTATCAATGAGCGACCAACCCAATTATCACACAAATATTGATGGGATTACAAACTAACAAACGAAAAATTTCCTATCATTATCCCTAGAAATACATAAATATTTTTAGAAAAATAAAATAACTTACGCGTTGAAATAACGTATTAAAAAATATAGGTCTTTAATAATAGATTAACTGAATGAGTTTTAGAAATAACTATTTTTTAAATCGTGAATATTATAGCCTCTCATCTAACATCCCAACCCTTTGACTCTCTTATGAGTACACGTACACCAAACATCTTGTAACATCCGTGAATTTTGACCCGTTGACTTTAAGTGTAATTTTATGAATTATAATAATTAATGATATCTTTAAATCCATCTTGTGGTTAAATGACTAATTATATACTCGATGAGTCGGTTGACGGTGTGCTAGATGTTATGTCGTGGGTTTTGAACTAACTAGTTATGTTGATGGGTTAACCCATGGATCAAAGTCTTGACCCATGGCCCATTCTAGTCAACCCAACCCCCCACCCACCTTATCCTTTCCTCCCGTTATTCTTCTTACCTCTCTCTCTCTTCTTTGCTCTCAAGAACACCCACACACTGTTTTCCCCTCTCTCTCTAGATTAATTCTTAGTTTATGGTAATTCAAGCTTGGAAATTGCAAGAATAATAAACCTTATCATCATAATAACATCATATCGAAGATTCGGGCTCCAAAGTGCAAGAAAACATCCTTTTCGGGTCAAAATTTGGGTTTGAGGATTTGTGAAGTTTTTGGTAAGTAGATTCTACTCTATGACCTTCACTTCATGTTAGTAAATGTATCTCTAGTTGTGCCAAAACATTTTCGGGTCACAAATTGGGCCAAAAGTCGAATTAGGGTTTGTCTAGGGTTAGTAATGGGTTAAACAGAATTTGAGCTTGAGTTTGGTGTTTTGAAGAAAGATTTTGAAGTGGGTTTGGGTTATTCATGTGTAAATATGCTTAATTATGCTTCATATTGAGTTTTGATGCATCACAAAACGATTTTGGGTGTCAAAAATGAGTTATGGGTTAGTTTTGGGGTGTTTAACTCAAAATGGTGTTGCTGGTGCTGAACTGGGTGAGCTGCTGCGCAGCTAGTCAAGCTGCCCCGCAGCTAGATGAATCTGTTTTTCAGCTGCGGCGTAGTGATAAGTTGCGGTGCAGTTGGGGGCTTCAATCACTTAACTTTTTTCTAGCTTCGGTTCTAACATCCTAGGATCATCCTGACCTTTTCGGAATGTACTCTTATGACCTTATTGGTGCCCTACACATGACAAACGAGTCGTTTAAAGTTGGGTGTCATCTTTGGAACCTAATTCAAGACATTAACATAAACTAAGTAAACATATAACTTTTGTTTGAGAATGAGGCGAATTCATTTTGGTTACAAACTATTACATGACCTCCCTAACGACCATGTTGGGTCCCGAAAGTTTTTCAAAGCCATAAACCAAAGCTAAAACCTAGTTAGAGAACCGTCTTTGGTGAATAATGCATGTCTTGTATGCATTACTAGGTTGTGGACGCGTGGAGCACTATAATCACTTATAATCTCATCTTAATTCGATATTAGCCTCTTTTGCCAATCAAGGTGAGTTCGTATCTCCCTACTCTATTGAGATTCGGGCTGAAAAGTGTACATTGTGTATTTGTTTGTTTGAATTAGTTGTTTGTGGATTGAATGATGATTGATGGATGAATTGAATTGTTTTGTGTATGCTGGTATTGAGAAAGGTTATATTTAGGTTAGACGTACATACATGGAAGTCGACTTCGCTTTCAAAAGGTTTGAGATGTGAAGGGTTAGCCGCTGGTACACCATGTATATAAACATCAAGGACTCTTTGAAAGCAAGCCCTCTCAAGTGTATGTATGTATAGTTTGATCATATTGTTGGTTATTAGATGTTGGATTGATGGATTGTTGGGCTTGCATTGTGTTGGTTGCTTTGAGATGATTTGGTTGTCTGTTGAGACAAATGTGTTTATCCAAGTATAGACATATACACTGGTGTTGGTCATCCGGGTTTATAGACGTATATTTGCCGACGTTTTTGAGATGCCACATTGATCATGGTGATGACCTGTGAGTATCGTTGCATAGATGGCATGATGGTCATACATATCATATGTATCTTGGTTTGGCATGCATATCATTCACATCATGGCATTGACATTGCATTGATTGTTCTTATACGTTTGTTATATAGTGATGCATTGGTTGGATAACGTGTAAGACTACTTGTATGCGATGATTGTTCTTATTTTTTATGTGGTTATGGTCGGTGGTTCCTCTTGGGCCACCACTACGAACTCACCAACATCGTGTTGACTTGTAGAACACTTTTCAGGTAATCAGGTGGTTCAAGGACGTGATGCATGATCTGCAAGGCCGGCCCTGGGGGTGGGCGAAATGGGCGACAGCCTGTAGCATCACAATCCTAGTGGGCATCAAGCTAACGGTTAATCCATTTTATATTAGGTCCAGTTAGGCATCGGAAACATGTTTTATTGAGTTTAGTTAGTCATGGGAGTTATGAGAAGAAAAGTTAAGAAGAAAAAGAAAAAAAATGGAATCGGGTGTTTCAATGGCGGAAAAAACGTGCAGGCTCTTGTTGTTGAAGATGAAACATTTATTGTGTTTTTTAATGAAAATTTTATATACTAACCCATGTTTTTCTAAATAGTACACAGAAACCCTTCATTTCTAAGCCTTTGTTTATTTTAATGTTAATTCCGATGCTAGTCCTTTTTATATTTCAAACAATATTTTATAGGATAAAGATATTACCTACCGACTAAAAAAATACTCAGTAATTAAAATTTGTAAGGAAGTTAGTAATGCACCTATTCATCTAGAACTATTAATTCTTTCCAAAAAATTCATTAAATCAATATCTGATAAAATATGATACACCAAAAGCTAAGTAAAAAATATACAAATAATTATAAAATATTTTATTCTATAACTAAAGGTTTGATTTAAGGATAAAAATATAGATTTAATACATATTATATATGTGGGTTACAAAATTATAACTCACTCTATATGAATGATTTAGCATTTCATAATTTTAGCTAGAGATGATCTATTATGTGTAGCTTATAATTCAGAGTTTAGCTACTTAGGTTAATTTAGAACATTTTATGTACTTAAAAAGATCGATTGGAGAATAAGTATAGATCGGTTGACTCCAATTTCATCTTTGAATAACATTTTATATACGGGCTATTTTTATCGTGTCGCCCGGAGCATAGAAAAACTCAGGACCGGGCCTGAATAACAACCTTCATTATAACAATATTCAAGAGAGTAGTCTCGAGATTTTTAATGCTATCATATCTGTGGCTTATAACTGGATTCATCATCGCGATAGAAAAGGTAATATGAGTTGGTATGATTGGAGCGATATGTCATTCAAAACTCCTTGAGCTACTGGTCTTCAAATTTTCTTTGGTATTGAATGGTCGTGTATCTTTTTGGTTTCTGGACAGGACCCATCTTTATACTTTTTGTGTGTTTTTCTTTTCGTATTGGTTTCTTTCTAGATTTACATTGTAACTATACTCCTGCACCTAGTGCCTAGCTAGTTGCTTTCATTAGAAAAAAAAAAACAATATATATTCAATGCAATGTTTACATATATAAACATTCCGTATCTAAGAAGAATGCAGGTAGTCGGTGGTGAGAGAAACGGAGGCCTAACTTGTAAGTTTGATGCTATGGAACAAAAACCTGAATAAGGTGATCGACATATATGACCCAAACTGCTTGTTTGGATTTGGTCGGATGTTTTGGGTATATATGGGTGTTTTTGACATTCCTACTTTTAAATTTATGATTATTTATTGATTTGATTAAATCCAAAGAATCAATTAGATTATTTTGGCCCAATTTTCCTTGGTTCGTTGAAAGAGCAGCCCAGCCCAACTATAAAAAATTAATTGAGAGCATCCATCAAGGCACCTACGGAAAGCTTTAAACCCAACTATTGAATCTAGATCTTTTAGTTCAAAGGATTTTTCGTCTATCATTTGTGAACGCAATTAATATCATTTAATTTGTTATAGCTAGGTTAGTATAACTTCTTTAGATATATACATACATGAACCTCATGGTATATACGAATGTTGGCAACGGAAGGATTATGACTGCGGTGGCGCATTGACACACCGACACAACACGGTAACATCACCGCCAATGGGTTGGGCGCTGCGTGGCAAGATTTTTGAGGCACGGAGCATGGTCATCATTCTCAATGGGAAATGAGATGCTAATTACAAGGGTGTCTCGATAGTTTTCGAGCTTTAAAGATATATTATGAAATGAGCTTTCATCCATCGTAAATTTGACATGCAAATAGTCGACTATATTAAAATTAATTAGGGGCGTTTGGTTCACAGAATGTTTTTGAAGGAATTGGAATCTTCAGAAAGAATTGGAATTTAAAGAAACTAGAATTGGAAAGTTTAGAAATATGTATTATGTTTGGTTGATAGAATTTAATGGAATGTTGGCAAAAGAATTAGAAAATAAATCATATCAAATGACTAAACTATCCTTTCAAATATAACGCATTTGTTATATACGCAATATGACACATTCATATAATCATGTCTATATCTTGTCTCTTTCATACTCTCATGTCTCTTTCTCAATCTCTGGCTCTCTGCATCACCTCACGGCTTACACGCTCCCATGAGAAAAAAAATTCATTTTTTCCAATTAACTTTCAAAAGTATGAAGTAAATCAGTTAATCGTGTCCTTTCAAATCTAATAAAAAGAGAAAGAAGAAAAATATGCCACATACAAAGTGGAATTGTGTAAGATGGTTGGCGGCGACGGTTGCCGGTGGTTGGCTGCGGCGATTGGTGACCGTTGGCAGCGGTGGTAGTAGTGTGTTTTTAGTCAATCGATAAACCTTGGTGGTGAGTGAGGGTTAGGTGACCTGGTCCAAAAGAGATACTAATCAATGGCAGGTTTTAATCGACGGTCAGCGATGGTTCCATGGATGTCCTTGGTGGCCGCAAGGAAGCTGCAGCTGAAGATGGAAAAGGTTATTTACCTTTTAGGGCATTTTTGTCAAATTAATTGAATTCCTTGGGAATCCTAAACTTTCCATTGATATATGAAAGGAATTCTGAATTCCTTGTTTTAAAGAATTCATTGGAATGTTTTAAATTTCAATTCCTTCATTTTTTCAACCAAACACACTCATGATGGAATTTAACATTACAATTCCTATGAATTCCATAGGATTAATCTATTTTCAAGTTAAAAAAGGATATGATCTGTGGATATAGTCAACTATGACAAAATGTCTATGTTATGTATTGATCTAGTCGGGGGTCTATGTTATATAACGAACTTCCAAAAAACGTCCAAAAGATGCATGTTACCTGCTAATCTAAAAGTTGCAGGTCACCAATTTTATTTCCTTTTATTTTTTAATTACGTGACGTGCTGAGTCAGTAATAGTGTCCACATTTTCATTTTCTAAACTTCGGCACACCTTCTCTTTTCACATATAATCCTGGTCCAAAGAAACTTTTCACACATATATAATCCTGGTGTAAAAGAACTTCACCTTTTCTTTTTAGTTTCAGTTCCCCTTTCACTTTTTAAACTTTGACAACGAATCCTGGATCAATTTTAACAACACTTTTTCTTTCTGTTTTGCATGTGTGCCACACTCACTTTGTACAAGCAGCAACAACGGCGTCAACATCCCGCCCGCCCTCTTATCGCTACTGTTCCACCGCGGTGATCTTACCACTACCGATCTTCACGACCAACCACTGGTTAACATCAATCCCAAACAAAAATATCAAGATCTCGACAAAAATCTAAAAATAATCAACCCTAGATCTACGAATCGAAGTTTAACTAACAGTTCAACACCTCATCGTCTTCTTCTTTCTTATGGCTGGACAAAAATAGATTTCAAAGTCTATATCATGTTTAATGATGTATCCTCACTGGACCGCAAAAAGTTGTTCTTTTTCTTAATCTAGATCTTCAATTTTGTATAATCAACTATTAAAGTTTTCAACCTTTTAATTTTGACCGCCATAACCTGTGGAGATTTACTGGTGGTTGCCACTAGCAACGGGTGGTGACACTAATGGGTGTTTGGCGATGGTTATCAATCTGGAAGAAATGAGTGACTGGAGTGGTGGTGGTTAGGAGTAAATGAAATGAGGTTGAGAAATATATGTATGAATGAGATATACATACGTATAGATAGAAAAAAGTTCTTGTCAAACGTCCATGTCACAATTATTACTGAATCAGCACGCCACGTAATTAAAAATAAAAAGAAATAAAATAGGTAACATGCATCTTTTGGACGTTTTTTAGAAGTTCGTTACATAAGAAGACCCCCGACTATATCAATACATAACATAGACATTTTGTCATGGTTTACTACATCCACAGGTCATTATTCAATTAAAAAATTATCTTTTCTTTCTAACCGTTGATCAAGAGAATCCTTCTAGTTCCCACATATAATTGTGTTAATAGAATTTTCATTTGATTGTAACTCTATCTATATAATCATAAATATGGTTATATGGAATGAAAATGTATTTAGTTATGTGCCAAAACTGGTAGAATTTGTTCGACTTGGATGCTATCATTGAATATCCAGCTTCTATATAATGTGCTGTATTTTTTTTGAATACAAATTAGGAAGTGATATATCTTCAACAAATTTTATCCATCTACAACAATTTCAGGATAATACAGTTGTACACTGCATGATAAGTCTTATACTTTTGTTGTAGATGGCTAAAACTTGTTGTATGAATATCACTTCTCAATTTTAAACTACTACTAATTATTTAGATACACCAAATAAACACAATTGTCAAGGTTTGAACTTTAGGCTTTTTCCCAAAAGGCCAAAGCCTCTACCACCCCACCTAAGTAGTGATGACATACATCCAATGTAATATTAACTTATATAGATATTTAGAATTAGATGTTTAATCAGCAAAAGATATTTGAATGTTATATATCTATGATCTATATCTATATCTATAATCTATATGGGATAATGACATGTGAGTGTATCTAACTAAGTCAAAACGTCTAATGTAACCATCTTTAAAGCCGTATGCAATGCAACGAAAAACATATTTGTGTCTATGTTATGTATTTAACCGGCTAATCTATAGGTTACCGGTCATCAAAAGGTTAAAACATGATTTGTTGAGTATAAAATGACAAAAATAAAAACCTATATGCTCTTTATACATATATACCCAAAAATACGTTTAACCATGTTTTTTTTGCACTATCCCTGTCTTCTTGTTATCCCTTGCTGCATTTCCAGCCAACTCCAATACCTACCAATTCAACATTACGAATCAATTTCACAAAAATCCCCAATCCCAAATATATATATATATATATACATTTATTTACATACACCAAACCAATTAGTTGTATATAGTTATCTCAATATATTTATATTTATATATATATAATAATGAAAATGAAAATAGATATATACATACACAATCAATTAATTGAATAATTTTATCTCAAACACACATATATCTCAATATATACATAATATATATATATATATATATCTGTATAATTATTAAAACAATAAGAAGCTGAACGATTTTATATCCTCTAAAAACTCAAACCTATTTTATAAATTTGTGACATAGGATTACAACCTATGTGTCCTTCTCATACATTTTTCTCAATAATTTAACTCATATAGAATAAATAAATTATAAATTAATAGACTAGAAAGAAAATATGATTATATAAAATAAAATATGAAATATAGAAAAGAAAAAAAAGGTTGAAACAAATTGCGGGACACGAAAGAAAGTGAATTGTAGCTTATATTTAATTTTTTTTGGCAATTATTCTTTCCTTTGTCTCTAACAATAATAATAATCATATAATTATATTATAGGAAGTTAAATCTTTATAATTAGAAACATGATATCATTTACCCAAAAAAACATAACAATGTTTATCCTATATATACCGATTAAGAGTTTTTGAATTTATCTTTTCCTCTCATATTTCTTTTTTGCTGGACACATTATAATTAAATCTGTAAGTTCTTATGAATTGCTTTTTGATAGAACTAAATTATTATTCTTTAACGATTTTATCTATATTTTGGGATTTTACATAAATCTAAAAGGTATTAGTTTTTGCCTTATTTATAAGATATTCATTCATGTTATCTAAGATAGTCTTTAGATTTCGTTTATTATTTGTTTAAAGATTAAATTTTTTTATATATTAATACAGACAGATTAATGTAAAGATTTTTTTGAAGCATTATTTTGAGACATAGATATTTGCAAAACAGCTTTAGGATGATGAAGGGCATTCTGACAGAGGTTATATTTGGCCATCTACAAAAGCTTCATCGAGGTGATTATTTAGTGTAATGAGTTGTATGTATTTTTTTAGTATGGGTTAATACGTGGTGAAAATATGGAGCTTCGTCGTGATTCTAAAGCACGCGGTTAGGTATATGGTTTAAGATTTTAGTGCATCTTTGTTTTTTAGTTGCTTATTTAAATTTTGAAGTAATTTATAGTTTTCGGAATTATGTCTTACTCATGGCTGCATTTGTCATCACTGCGCCTTTGTGATTAACTGTTTCATATTTGTGATTTAATTTTTATAGGTTAATAAGCTTTAGTGTAACAACCCTCAAAATTTCGATTAGGATAATTTACTTGGACTTATCTGGGTCTTTATCCCTAGAGATTTATTAAGAGAATTGACCTTTTAGACATTCAAGGCACAGTGATAGTTGCCCTCTCGTTCAATAAAACACCGTAGATGACTAGCTATCTTAGAATTGCCATAAACAATAACTATAATCATTCAATACAATCCCAGAGTATAAATTAGTTCTAATCAAACTTGGTGAAATGTCAATGAACCAAAAATCTTATTTCGAGAAGTTGGGATTATACAAATAAGAATGCAGGGTTCATAAGCTGTGATAACAACCGAAAATACTTATAAATGTCCAACAATTTAAACACCAAGCTAATTAAAGTTCAAACGGACATAAAAATATAATAACCCTCTCTAAATAATAAATTTAAACTATTATGCACATAAAAGTGAGCTTGAATAATAGTAAGTAAATATATATGTCTATTGTAAATACAAGTTTATAAATAATGAGTTAAGCTATAAAAATTAAAGGCACAACAAATATATACATACATACATTCACGGCCATACACATACATGCACATAACTAGCTTTGAAAGCACCAATATCAACTAACAAGTTAAGGATTACATGCATGTACCTACACCAAATAAACCTACATTACATTCAAATATACATACACTTATATTATACCCCAAAAATTCAAAATCCCCTCCCATTTTACCCCAACCAAACCGGCCCCCATTCCCCCAATACCCCTCACCCAATCAAAATTCACCTAGCTTTTTATTCCCCAAGAAAAAGCAAGACCAAACATGCACTCAACTCTTACACACCCATAACTCCTTACACTTCCAACACACACACCCATTTCTCTCTCATTCTCTCTCAAAATTCTGCATCCCTCTCCTTCTTCCTCTTCATTTTTGGGCCAAAGAAAGCAAGAAAACAAGAACATAAATCATATCTAAACAATAATAATAATAAGGATTTAAAAAGGGGTTAAGCAAGGATTAATTCAAGATAGATTTAAGGGTTATTTCAAGCTTGGAATGAGTGTTATTTGGAGCTCATGAGGCCACGAAATTTTCTGCCCAAAACAGCCCCTATTTCGAGTTCATCAAGAGTATAAATCTTCATCTCTTAGTTTAATCTATCTTGTTTTTATATATATTAAAAGATCTTTATCAAAGACCATGTTTTTCTTTGATTTTCTTCTTGAAAATACACTTGATGAAGGCAAGTTGATAGAATCTTCTTCCTCATGCTCATGCATGTTGAAATCTAGAAGAAAGATTCAAGGATTCAACTAGTTTATGACCCAAAAGTGTTGTTATAGATTAAATAACTTTTAAAGTGATTTTTCCTTTGAAATATGGTCATATTTTTATATATTTTGATGAATATATTTCTGGAGTTTTTCATAAAAATATGTTTTTAAGTTGTTGAATTAAATATGGATAAAGATTTGTTGTTAATATGATGAGATGATTACATACATGCTTAGATTTGCACTAGTTTAATTTGGTTTTGATATGGGACTTGAGATGGATCTTTTAAAGATGATTGATGAACTTGAAATTAATTGAAATCTGCATATTTGATGTGAAGAGATACAAAATAAAGTAATAATCTTGTTAGTGGTAATTTAGAGGCTAAAGCAAGCAACAAACACTATTGGTGAGTTGATATAATCAAGAAGAACTCTGACAGAAATAATCTTTTCACTTGGGACGGATAAACTGAGCATTTCTAGACATTTTCAAACAAAACTTTCAAAATAAAAGTTGTAGATAAATGAGTTAAGTTTAATCTCCAACTAGAATTACTCAAAAATACTGAACCAAACGAAAGATATGATTTTTCTACTCAAACTGGTCAAAACTGTAATTTGTCTGAATATTTTATGAACTTTAACAATTTTTATCTCCTAATACATAAAGTTCCAGGAAGTCATACTTGGTGGAAAGTAATTTCCATGTGTTGTGAACTTAAAATAAAATCATGGGATTTTTCTAACAATCAGAACATCCAGAACTTTTATAAAACTTCTGATGTCGCAAGCAGTGCCCATTCGGGACAGTTTGTGTTTGGATAATTTTTACGGACACCAAACACCATCTAAAAATTCACCAAAAATTCACAAAAATACTAGATACATATAAGTCACTGTGTAAAAATCATGAAGGTCCAAATAATTCGTCTTGACCCCAAAATAGTAGCTAACATTTCTTAAAAATAAAGTATAAAACAGAAAATTTGTAAGTAATCTTATAAATGGCATAATGGGCTATGTAATGAACTAATAACCACTATGACCCATTATGCACCTAACCCAAATAAGGTAAAGCCCAATAACTAATGTAACCCAAAACATTTAAAAGCCCACGACACCTAAGGCCCAATTGATAATGGCCCATAACACTTAAACGAATTTCATGAGATAAGTGTAATCAAAATAAAACAAAGATAATTAAGTGAGATTGACGTAAGTAATTATGTTAACCAAGCTATATATTGATATCACAAATGTTAATGCACGCTAAAATCGGTTATACAACAAATGATAAAATAAGGATAACATAACTTAATATGATATTTCTATATGATAACCTAAGATGCCAAGTGAAACCACAAACGAAGCCAAGTTACCAAAAATCTAACAACTTATAACTACGCATGTAATTAAAGTAACCTTTTACACCATCAATCGCTACAACCAAAGCAATGCGAATGTTGGCAATATACTTGGATTCCACAATTGATAGCAACATAATGAAAGTGGTATTTCTAAGTGATGGCTTAAGATAGGAACTTACGTATATTAGTCCTATCGTAGGGATAGTCTTGGCTTGAAAAATGATGGAGAAACATAATGGATATATGGTCAAGGAAGCTATAGATGGGAAGTACCCATTTTGGATAGATGAGTACAATATGCGGCATATCAAGGTGAGTCATAGCCCCCTTTCAAACTCTTTTATGTGTTTTACTTTCGGGGTGAAAAGCATGATAAATGAAACTACTTTCTATATATGCAATGTTTCTTGAAAGAGAGTTTGTTATATGAAATGATTCTTGATATATGAGTATGAAATGATAATAAAGGATTTATGTGATGAGCTTGAGTTCTGTCAAACCGCGGCGTTCGGTACACTACTATTTACTCCGAAAGTGGAGACCTGTAGTTAGTTAGTTGCGCAACTAGGTTTCGTCCGCCCACCCAAAGCGTACCGTTGGAAGGTTGGTTGCCTTCGTGACAACCTCCACTTCTAGTCTGGCCCCCGGGTGTTCTAACTACCTTAAGATAATCGGGCGTCTCCATGGCACCACCCATTATCATTATTGTCATTATTACTACGGCACTTGATTGACAGCTTGTGCTATGAATTGAATTATTGGATTGTAATCGGACTTGAATAAAATGGTAGTAGTAGTGGCTCAAGCATTTACTCATCAAAATTATGTAAATTATGCCCTTGTGGCCAAGTGAAAGGGACATTAATATTGTTGATAATTGGAAATTGTTTGGACATACGGATTGGGTATCGTCCCTCATGTGATATCTTGAAAGACGTTGAAATTGGTGATAATGAAATGATTTTGGTAACCGAATGATTTTGGTATGATATACGATTAATCAATTTATATACTTTTTCTCTCATGATGATTTGACAAATGAGAACCTGAAATTTTACTATAGATTCTCTAAGTCTTGATATGACATTATGGTATTTGGAAACTTGATAACATGATATGAAAACTTTGTCGATCATATGGTTTGGATATTTCAAAATGTAATAGTAATCAGTTTTTTCTAAGTATTAAAACGGTGATGTACCAAGATTTATATAAAAACCTATGCACTCACCAACTACGTTTTCGTAGTTGACACTTTTTCTTCATGCTTTTCAGGAAATAAGCTTAAGCATTGAGGATTTATATGCTTCATGAATATTTGCATTGCCCTTTGGAGTCAAAGATCAAACCTTGTGATAAGCAATGGAATCCGCCTTGATCATTGTAGTATACTACTTCATGTGCTTGTTATTTGTTTCGTGAACTTAATATTCAAGTACGGTGGACGCATTTGTACTTGGAAATTGGTTCACATGCCTGTACATTTGTAAATTCTTTTATCAAATAAAACTATGGTGAATGTTATTTATAATCCTTTGTTT
Organism: Erigeron canadensis; assembly: GCF_010389155.1. NCBI lineage: Eukaryota > Viridiplantae > Streptophyta > Magnoliopsida > Asterales > Asteraceae > Erigeron > Erigeron canadensis. Next base: position 6,876,085 of record NC_057767.1, on the reverse strand, counting down.
TGAATACTCGACTTTCTGTACATCTCATTGTTCCGCCTTAGTTGGGGTGTTACATTTAGTACGGTTCTCAGTTTATTTATCATCATTTTGCATCAATCTATTTCACTTTTTAGTACGGTTCTCGGTTTATTTATCATCATTTTACTTCCTGTGATCCTAACTACAAGGTTAATATCGTTTAGTTAACCATCAATGTTTAATACCTTCCTCTTTTTAGTCATTTAGATAGTTCTTTTAGCTCACATTTGTAAATCATGATGTTCCATGTTTCCTGTAGTATGTTCCTCTACTAAACTTTTTGTGACAACAAATTTTATCTGTTCCATAAAACTTGGATTCGGCTAATAACATGCATATAGGCTCTGTTACACTGCAAAATTGCAAATGGTCAATAGTAGACATTAGTTAAATGAGTTAAACAAGTCAACATGGTCAAAATTCAACCAAATATCCGTTGTTTTGTGTGATGATGGAATCGGAGTAAGATCATAAAAAGCCTCTTTCAGGTGAAGAGTTATGATGGAATTGATCATAAACATTGGTTGACGTGGTCGAACAAGTGTCCTTATAAGGAAACATTTTTTATGTATTTTTTCAAAAGTATTTTTGTTTTGTTTTTTTTTTTCTTCTTATTTTAAGTGGGGTTTTAGTTCCTCTTTTGGGCCCTTTAACTTTTAACTTTGACCCATGCTAAACATTGGAGTTTTCTTTTTCAATAACACTACCCTACTGACTAAATATATGGCTACTATATACTACGATGATTTTGAGCTTTGGCAAAATTCTATTGTTCAGATTCGTATATTGTTTGGCCAATTACTTACAATGAAACTTAATGATTGATTGTATAATTCATCACATGTTACACTATTAAACTAGAAAAATATATAGTTATTAATAATTGTTAGACGTTTAAATTATAAACTTTTAGCCAACACTTAACTATATTTTCAAACAACCAACACTTAACCATATATACTTTTAAATAGCCGCGCATCGCGTGGGTAAAAGACCTAGTATATATATATATATATTATATATATATATATATATAAGGGAAAAGAGAATATAAGGCTGTCCAGCACCTAAGCTTAGGTGTGGAACCCCTCACATACTAATATTTTATTATTTCTTGTTTAATGAATAAATACATGGGCCCTCATGATTTTTATGAATTAAAAAAATAATATGTGAGTGTTCCACACTTAAGTTTAGATACCCGGCAGCCTTATATTCCCATCCCCTATATATAAACTATATATCATATATATTATAATGAAAATGAAAATGGAAAATACCTCAGCGGCGAGATACTCAAGGACAGCAGCAAGGTAAACAGGAGCGTCGCCACCGACACGCTGAGCGTACTTTTCGCTCTTAAGAAATCTAGCGATTCTAGCAACCGAAAACTGAAGACCAGCTTTTGAAGATCTGGAAACAGAGTTCGTGTTCTTTGCTTTTCCTCTACCCCCCTTTCTTCGCATCACTTTCTGCCGCCGCTGCTGCTTTTGGTGCCATTATTTAATTCTTTTTATTTTGAAAAAATATTTAATTGTATATAAACCCTAAACCTAATCTGGATTGGAGATTGGAAATGTGATGTGTTTTGATGTGTGAATGAATGAATGAATCGGTGTGGTGGGTGGGTTTGTATTTCAGTTTTTTTTTTTTTTTTGTTATTTTATAAACCATGTTTTAACCTTTTGATGATCGGTAACCTTAGCCGGTTACATACATCACATAGATACAAATACGTTTTTCGTTGCATTGCATAGACGGTTTTAAAGATGGTTACATTACATAGACATTTTGGCTTAGTTAGCTACACTCACAGATAATTATCTCAATCTATATGTATATCTATATCTATATCTATAATTACTTATAAAGCATTTTGGATTTTTATTTTCGGAATATCTTAAAAATTCAGACTTTCCATATTACCACTCTTACATATTCATAACATATATCATTTATCTTTTAATTTAATTATATTAACACCCTTTACATGAATCACTTATACTATTTGACGTCAACACCACCACCACACTGCTGTCACCCCTCCAGTAATTGTAAAAACATTTAAGCCAAAATACTTGTACGATTAACAAAAAATTTAAGCCCATAATGTTCTTAAATTTGATCTTGAAATCTGATGTTGGAATCTTGTAGGGACATAGGAAAACAAATACAATGGAAACGACATTATAAACACGTCGTCACGTGAAGTGGTTATGATCCTTTCTTATCCTTTTCCCATTGTCCACAAGTTTTTAGAAGGGTGTCAGTGTGTCACAATCTATAGCCATATTCGAACAAATATTCTTAAAAGAATGGCTACAACTATAGAAAGTGCCACACAAAATTTCATTTATAAAAAGATGTATACATCACACGAAATTTATTAGAAATAATATATCTAAGGACAACACCTACGTTATTTGTTCATAACTAGTTACTCTCAACGTAACATCAAAAAATAATCCCTCGCCATTCATCAATGAGTAATTTTTTCACTAACACTTTTTATACATGACTAACTATCAGGTCTTTAATAAAAACAAAAAGGGAGTGATATTTATACAACAGAATTAGGTCATCTACAACAAAATTACAAGCTTTAATGCAGATACTGTTGTAGATATTTAAATCTTGTTGTAGCTATATCATTTTCCAAAACGAAATCAATACCCTAATAATTAATGAACCAATAAAAACGAGTCACCTTAATAATGTTTATTGTGGAAATGAAAAAAGAAGGGAGAAGAAGTTTTTTTTCCTAATCATGTCAAAAATGAGAGGAAAAATTATGAAGCAAAAACAACTACAATTTTTTCCAATTCATCTCCTCTATTCTCATTTCCGTTTTATGTCATTCAAAAACTTAACAAATATTTCATTATATTTTTCCTTCACAATTCTTTCCTCCACTTCTTAAAAAAACTTAACAATAAATGATTTTCATTAAAAATTATTTGTTCAAAGCATGATAACTAGTTATGTTAGCTCATTGTGTGGAGTTTACCTTCCTATAATCTATAATCCCTTATAAAACATATTAGACTTTTTATTTTAGGAAATTCGACAATCTTTTCAATATTCTCATATTGCCCTTAATTCAAACATCAGCTATAATTCTTTATTTCTAAACACAAACACCCAACCAAGATCTAACACACAGTCCCTTCTTTCTCTTATTTTTATCTACACACACGCATCAAACTGTCAAACCGTCAGAACCGAACCAAACCGTGGTACTTTGATTGGTTTGGTCGGATTGAGTTGTTAAAGTCTGGTTTGACGATTTAAGTTTTGGAAAACCAGATTCCCTAGTCCAGTTACAGTTTGAGTAAAGAACAAACTGTCAAAAACCGGACCGGACCAAATAATATATATGTATATTTAATTCACATATATATTAAAGTTACTGGGGACATTTTTAATTTATTTAACATCTATAGTATTTCTTTAGCAAGTGAAATATATAAATATTATGAAATGTCTTTCAATTCTGGTGTCTATTTGTTTCATATAGTTCTTTTTCTCGTTATTTCTCTTTCTCTACCCTCTGCTCTCTCCTTCCCCAACGGCTCTTTTTCCTGGATCCTTAGATCGGAGACTGGGCGTTTTTGAGATCGAGATCAGGGTTTTTGAGATTGAGAGTTTGAGATCGAGATTATTCCCTTCGGGTTAAAGGTCCCACTCCGGTGGATCTAACCATATTTTTCTTTATCATTCTTGGGCCGGAGGTCCCTTCCACCTTGGTGGATCTGGAAGCAACCTCTCTACCTTTGAGTAGAGGTAAGGTCTGTCTACATCATACCTCCCCCGTACCCCGGCTTTGTCGGGATTAGGTACCGTTGCCGTTGTCGTTGCCATTTGTTTCATATAAAAAAAAGTTATAGAAACATTCATAAATATATATATTGAGAAATAAGGGAAACACAGAATAAATAAAACAGTCGAGCCGGACCGGCTTATATGGTTTGGTTTAGTTTGGTTACACAATACACTTGGTTTGGTTTGGCAAATTTTAAAACCGAAAATGGCGGTTCGGTTTGAAATTTAGTTAAAACCGGACTATGAACACCCCTACACACGCATATCGATTCCTCCCCACTGTTTTGTATTATTAGCACTGTTTAACCGCCGTAACACGGAGGCCCTAACCCTCCTTAAAGCATATTCAAGTCCACAAACAAATTTAGAAATAACGAGGACTTATTCAAAACATGAAGTGACTTGTACCTAATAACTAGTTGTTATTGGACAATTTAATAATTGACATGTAAGAAAATGGATCAAATTGTAGCTATTTGTTTCGGTTATAACTTTTTATTGTGTACGAAAAACATCCAGATATGAAAATACATATATATATATATATATCTATATCTATATCATCTAGAAAGGGCTTTGTTCAAATGATGTGCCAACAATGCCGGAGCGCTCAGATGCGGCAAATGCCCTTCCACATTCATCACCTCTACAGTGCTTCGACCCCCTAGATGATCCTTCAAGTACGTCGCGACCGAAGCCGGCACGGAAACATCCTTTTGGGTTCGGATTATGCAACATGGCACTTTGACCATCCCTAACAAGGGTCTCAAATCGCTATTAAAAACGACCCGAGACACGTATAGTGAAATGTCTGGACGGACGTTGAATAACGTCCGACTGAATTCACGTACGGCCGCCGGTACGTCAGCACCGACGGCCAAGGGTGCAAATCCTTTCACCCAGGCATCATAATTCGATTCCATTGCAAAGAAAAGTTTCTCGATTTCACCTTCTTCGAATCCACCATGGTAATCTTTATCATTTAAGAATCTGAAATTAGATTAGTTAGTTAGGTCAAGTATCAGATTCTAAGATTCTATGCCAGCAATAATTTACAATTACGACTTCTAATATAAAAAAATAGGAATTAGATCCAAATTAGATGCCCATTAGATCATAATCCTTTAACAATAATAATCTCACAAAACTAAGCAATTTCTAAAACCTAGTGGAAACAAATTTCATGTCTAAATGGTATTTTCTTATTCAATTTCACAATTTTTCTTGTAATTAACAAACATGAAAAACGTCTTGCAGACAGAGGTCAAGATTCAATTCTTATTTTCATTCCTTTTAAAAATGGCCGGAGATCTCCTAAAACTATCTTCTGGTAAGAGGCGTCTACATCTCATCTCCCCATTCTTCGATCAGATAAAGTTGCAAAAATAATATTTCTCCTAATTAATGAAAACCTAGATAATTTAGATAGATATCTCATATGTACACACGGTCATACTTTCCGTACACCCTCCAACACTCAATAATAACAAAAGTAACAAAAATGTAAAAAACCGAACCAAACCAAACCAGAATTAGGCAATAAAAAAAAAACATACCTAGGAGAAGCACCAATAAGTATAAGTTTCGAAAACAAATTAGGCCGACGAACAGCAGCAAGGATACCAATCATGGAAGAAAGCGAATGACCAACATAAAAACACCGATCGACACCAAGAGAATCAAGTATATTAATAAGATCATCAGCATATGCCTCTAGTGTACTATATCGATCAAAGTCAAAGTAGTCAGGGTTAACACTACCAGCACACACAAGGTCATATAATATAACTTTGTAGTGTCGATCAAAGTAAGGCAAAATGCGACCCCAAACAGACTGATCAGTGCCTAGCCCATGAGACAGGACTAGCACTTTCTTGCCAGAACCAACCACTCTCACATTAAGTAAATCTATAAGACTTGGACCCATTAGAGTAGATAAGCTAGCTAGCTAGATAGATATAGAAAAAGATATAGATATTATATAAGTATGTAATGTACAAGAAAATTTTTTGTTTGGTGTGGGTATGAGAACATTATCTGTTTAGTTATGGAATATTTATAGCTTTTAAAATGGAGTGGGGTGCACCAACCATTTTCTATTGTTCACGCGCAAAATAAATTTTGTTTGATTCATGTAATGTAATGTAATAAAGTTTCAGCTTTATTAAAGGGGTTCTTTAAGATAAGATTTTACTTGATTAGATAAAATCTTTTGCTAACTATAAAATTTCCATTTTTTGGTCTAGAAATGGTTAGAGACAAAGACATCTAATTCTTGTTTAATTTGTCAAAGATTACATATCTACAAGCATTACTTTTCATAAATATATAACCGCTTATTAGTTTGATTGGTATTTAAACACTAATACATTGACATGAAAACCTATGTATTATTTGAGAAAAATGAAATTCAATAATAATCCCATCTTACAATGGGTTAAATACACTAGCATTGTACCCGCGTGATGCGGCGGTGGTCGTGACGGCGACGGTGTGGTGGTGGAGGCGAGTGTTGGTGATAGATGCGACGTCGAGTGCCGTAGATAATTCATATAAAAGTTATTTATTTAAAAGGTTAATGGAGATATTTTAGAAAATAAATGATTGATAGTGTAATTTAATTATTAATGTTAAGAGAATAGTGTATGTGAAAATATTTTAAAGGGTTGTAGGTGAAAATATTACATGAGAGGGCATTTTAGACATTTTCCCCCATATAACTTTCAACATGAGGGGTATTTTCTTTAATATAGAGTATAGAAATATAGATATAACACTAAGCATTACTTTTCCTCAATATATAACCACTTACATCCCTCCTTATAAAACCTACTTTTATCTCACGTCTAACAGTGTTCATCAGTTTCCCTCTTTTCTAGACACACCAAGAACACCTCCTCCTTATAACCCCACTTCTAACCCACTTCTAACACTATTCATCCATTATTTTATTACATCATTTTTATTTTTCACAAAATTAAACAAACACATTTGATTATAACTAAAACACATAAATTACTTAAAAATAAAAAGAAAACACAAAATAAAATAAAAAAGACAATACATGATAAACACACGAAATACTAGGGGTGAGATTGGGTCGCTTTAGGCCCAAAACCGAAAACTGAACCGAAACTTTCGGTTTTTGAAAACCAGAAACCATTGGATTCGGTTTTGATTCAGTTCGGTTTGTCGGTTCGGTTTGGGTCGGTTTTCGGTTTTTTTTTTTTTTTTTTTTTTGCTTTATTATGTAGTGTTAATTAAAAAAATGTTTATTATGCAGTAAAATTCATAAAAGTTTATAGAAGCTAGACTATTAAGTTTTGGTCATCTATTGTTAATGTCTAGCAGCAAAAAACATAGAACATAATATAACTTATATTTATGTAGAACTGGGCTATTAAGCAGGAGTAGTTGCAAAAACAAATTAACGTGACTTTCGTATTCGTATTGTACATAATGTAATGAAACATTACTTACATAAATGAGCTAAACTAGTAATAGATACAAAATGAAATATATACTAAATTAAAAATTATATGTATAGTATTCGGTTTGGTTCGGTTTTGAGGGTCGGTTTTTGTACATAAAACCGAAAACCGAACCGATCCGTTCGGTTTTTGAAAAACCAAAACCAAAACCAAACCGATTGGTTTGGTTCGGTTTTCGGTTTTATCGGGTTTTTTCAGTTTTCCGGTTCGGTTTTTGCTCCATCCTACGAAATACATAATAATGATATGATTAGTCTTCATTTTCATCGTCTTTGATTGACAGTTTTCCTAAGCCACGGTAAGCGCTTTCGTCGAGCCATCACTTGTCGTGTTGTGGACATTTGACTTCATCTGTTGTTTTGTCTTCCCCGCAATTGTCGTGGTACGATTCAGCCCAAGTGCATTGGTCACCCAACGTGTGACCGACCTCAAAAACATTACTGACCACCCTCTTAACCCTCTTGATCTCATCCTGTAGAAACAAGGAATATGTCTTTTCATGTTTCGAGACCTTGCGGCCTGGTGGTGGTATTGCCTCAACTTGTTGCTGACATCAACCATGATTCTTCTTTTCATCTCATCTTCGGTTAAACGAGGTCGGTGAACATTCTATTTGATGATGAGGACGTCATTTGCTTAGAAATAGTGAGTTAGTGGTTTTTTAGAAGAATGAAAATTGGAATGCTGATGAAACTGATTAGTGCTCTGGGTTGGTATTTATAGAGGGACAATCCATCTAGCCGTTCAGGGACTGAGAGTGTAAATATTTTTGAATTTTTGGCCGTTTGAAGGACTGAAAGTGTAAATATTTTGAATTTAAACGTTGGAGGGACTAAAAGTGTAAATATTTTAAATTTTGAACGTTGGAAGAGCGTCTTTTACTTTACCTATAAATATTGCCTTCTTATCAAAGATTTCATATCAAATCACAAACTTTTATACATCTTAAATGGCTTCTTCATCAAATTTCCGTAACCAAAAACCACGAATGATTGTCGATCAAGTGAATAAGAGTATCATGGTTGATACCCTCGACCACCAAAGGGTCAAAAAGGAACTGGTTGCAGTTCGTCGAAAACTAAAAGCGAAAAAGCAATGGTGTCGAGAACAAATCGATTATATACAAACCGGGTATTGTACTGAGCTTGAGTGTCAATATTTTACTTATTTGAAGGGGAAGATTGACAAGATTCAAACTGCTATGGAACAACTTGCTTGTGCAGTCATCACCTTGGACCATCTGATCATGCCAAAGCAGTTTATGATCAGAAGAAATAAGTTTCTCTTTTAATAATGTGTTATTCGAACTATTATGTTGTATGCTCTCTTTATTAGGATTGTAATGGTTTTTAATTATGAATAAACTTTTGTTCTCATTAAATTATCAAGTAGACATATTTTATTAAAAAACTTGAAAACATTACAATATTTAAAGACAATACACAATTCAAAAAACTAAAACACGCTTAATAAAACTACTAAAACACACTTAATTAAACTACTAAAATTCACTTCATAATTAAGAACAGATAAAAAAGGGACCATGATAAGCTCCATGAAGCAATGCTCGTATCTAAAGCCCATTCCATGCTTCTCCCGGTATAGCTGATGCGCCATTGCATAATGTTGCTCATCATCGTCGGGCCTCCCCTATGCATTCAAGTTCGAGATAATTGCCTTAAACTGCTTACATTTTTTCCGAATTTTGGTCCAATGACCTACTAGTTGATCCTTGCTTTGTGGTCCTTCAAGGGTGTCCCTGTTGAACATTTCAGTAACGTCGTTCCAAAAGGATTTTCCAGAATTATTCATTTCACACCTACCCGTAACAGGGTCCAGGCTCCTCAACATCGACAAACAATGATCTTCTGATTAAGTCCACCCACTTCTATACATTGTTAATGAAATGGTTTATGAAAAATGGTTTATGAAATGGTTTATGGAAGATGAAAATGAGTTGAAAGAAATAAGTTGTAGTTTAAAATGGTTGTGTTAAGTTGGTTATAAATAGAGGTTTGAAAAAAAAAAATTCAAAAACTAGCCGTTAGTTTTGATTTAGGATTAAAAAATTGTTTTTTTATTGTGCAACAAAATCAGGCCCCACTTCTTCTCCTTGTTGCGTCTAACTTCGGAGGGAACCACCCAGACGTCGACCGGACGCAACTGGTGCTACTAGCGTCTTCAATGGGGGATGCGTCGAACGCACTTGAGACGTTGGGTCTATGTGCTATAAGCATGGGCCTATTAGTTGGATTAGTGTCTAAACACTAATACGTTGACATGAAAACCTATGTATTATTTGAGAAAGATGAAATTCAATAATAATTCAAGCGTAAATTTTACAATGGGTTATATACATATAACACTAAGCATTTATTGATGAAATTTGATGTGTTTTTTGAACTAATATAATATGTTTTTAATATTGGTTTAAATGATCATGTGACATTAATAAACCACCCCCTCCATCTAGGGATGGCAACGGACGAGAAAAAAAACCGTAATGCGCGGACATCCATCCGTCATGGATGGGTAATTTTAAAAAAAAATTACCGTGGATACATAACGGATATAAATATGTACCCGTTTGTGGATCGCGGATGGATAATGGATATATCATATCCGTCAAGGATATATCCGTTTAGCAAACCCGTCATACCCAATTTTAACATATTTATTATAGTTGAAGCAACTTGATAATAATGTTTTTATTGACATAACTTGATAATAATGCTTTTATTGACTGGATCGTTAATCTTAGTGGCTAAAGAGATCAACTCAAGTGCTACTTGGAAGTTGAAGCTTTAGTAGTTTTATTGAGTTCATTTCTTTTTAAAAAAAGATCTAGTGATCAACTGATTCTTTTTCTTGGAGAGATATTGTTTTTTCTTTTTTCTTTTATTAATGGCATGTGAACAATTGTGCAATGGTTTTTCTTTGTTTGGTATGCATGTCTTTTACTGTGATGATTACTATTAGATTTATACTGAAAATCGTGGATCTATCCACGAGCTTGTATACCCGCGGATGATGGACATGGATTAAATATAGGGGTGAGCAAAAACCGAACCGGAAAACCGAGAACTGAACAAAACCGATAAAACCGAATCAATAAAACCAAAAATCGAACCAAACCGATCGGTTTGGTTTTTCAAAAACCAAACGGATCGATTCGGTTTTCGGTTTTATGTACAAAAACCGACCCTCAAAACCGAACCGAACCGAATACTATATATATAATTTTTAATTTAGTATTTATATCATTTTGTATCTATTACTAGTTTAGCTTCTTTACGTAACTAATGTTTCATTACATTATGTACAATACGAATATGAAAGTCACGTCAATTTGTTTTTGCAACTACTCCCGCTTAATAACCCAGTTCTACATAAATATAAGTTATATTATGTTCTATGTTTTTTGCTGCTAGACATTAACAATAGATGACCAAAACTTAATAGTCTAGCTTCTATAAACTTTTATGAATTTTACTGCATAATAAACATTTTTTTAGTTAACACTACATAATAAAGCAAAAAAAAAAAAAACCCCGAAAACCGACCCAAACCGAACCGACAAACCGAACCGAATCAAAACCAAATCCAATGGTTTCTGGTTTTCAAAAACCCAAAGTTTTGGTTCGGTTTTCGGTTTTGGGTCAAAACCGACCCAATCTCACCCCTAATTAAATATTTAATCCGTTTGCGGATATCCGCGAATTGGCGGATCAAAAAAACCCGTGTGGATGGTAATGGAAAAAGGATATCCGCATCCGTTACCCGCATGTGCCATCCCTACCTCCGTCTCATTTTAATTGTCTGTTGTTGACTAAGTCTTTTTGTCTCAACTTTGACCGCAAATATTTTTCTTTATATTCTATAACTGAAAGGACTCGACCCAATTAGACCTAAAGTATTGAAACACAAAACTTTTATGTCTTATACTTCGAAAAATACGGTCATTTTTCGCGAAAAATCAAAATTTTCTAAATCGGGAAAAGACACTTTAAATGTTCTTAAAATGATGTAAGTAGACTATTATGCAAGTTTCAGGACCCAAAAAGGTCAAACGAAGGCTCGGCAAAAAGTGAGTGACAAAGTCAGTAGACCGCGTGCGATGGGGGACTACATCGAACGTGCTTTGTGTCTCAGCGAACGCGCTTTTGACACATAACACGCGCTTTCTGCTGAACCACAAAAACTTTCTCATGACATTTTAAAACATTTCTACTCAATCCAAACTTCCTATTCCCAATCACTGATACAAATAGGACATAATCACTTCACTAAACATTTTAAAAGCTTTCAAAAAGTTCAAGAGCGAGTTTACCATGAAATAGGTCATTTACCCGTTTTGCCAAACAACCAAGTCAAAGTTTACATCAAGATTCAAATGACCACCCAAGACATATCATATTACTGAAATTCTTACACATTAAATTTTCCAAAACATAAACTTTATACCAAGAGCCATTGAGGTGGGATGAACTAAATCTCTAACCAAAAGAGTACCATTCCTTGGTGAATGGTCAATATACCTTCAAAACACTAGCACTTCCAAAATCAACAACTTCAATCAACTAAGCTAGTTCCCTCTTCTGGAACCGCCTATAAAAAGGGTAAACAACTAAAAACATAAGTGAATGCTTAGTGAATATACATGCATACATTTAAATAAACTAAGGAGGGCAACGCACCAAGGACTATTACATGTAGCTTATGACACCGTCGTGCCATATCTACATGCTCACCTTGGTACTTTAACACATTACATGAATCCAGATAAGTAATATCAACATAATCATAATCACATACATATCATATCATTCACTTGGGATTCTTAGGCCCCATATTTCATATCAAGAGGTTCTTAGGCCTCATATGTCACATATCAATAGACTAATTAATCTCATATCACTTTTCAAGAGGTTCTTAGGCCTCATGTCACACATATATCTTAGCCCCTACTTAGGCTTAACGCCAAATCGATTACCACATACGGAATCCACCATCATATGGTAACCGACCCAAGGCATATATAAAGGTATGCAAATATACTCACCTCCTCCGTGACTCAAACAACAACTCAAAATAACCGCAAATGCACAAATGCAAGCTTTCAACCTATCATCACATCATAATATGCATATAAGCTAACATTAACAATCTTGACTAACTCAACTTAGTCATTCTATTTCACTAACATTCCTAACCCGAAATCATCACACTTTATCATTGAGTTGCTTTTCATCCAATACTTGCTTATTAAAAACAATTCATCATCATCATTATCATCATCACTTTTATCATCAAAAGTTTAACTAGTGATAATCACCCTTTTCTCAAAAATCAATATTCTTTATACCAACTTGTTTATTCTTAGATAAATACATTAAGCAACTCAATAATAAACTTAAATGAATAAGAATTTTGGGAAAAATTATATAAAACTCAATTTCTAGCAAAATCCCCAATTTTGATATCTCAAGAACCCTAACTCAATAAAAGCGATTAAAACTAGGTTAAGGAAATCAATACCTCAAGAATGGAAGGTAAAAGATTATGGTTTCAAATCACAATCTATTCCCCTTTTCTTCCTCCTAAATTTGGCCACCACCACCACCACACAACTCTCAATTTTTCAATTTCTTAGATAATATGAAATTGTAATTATGGTGATTTACTTACTTGAATTTGATTATTTAGGAGTGTAAGATTGATTTGGGAGAAAAATGAAGAAGGTAATAGAATTGATATTGGAAGTGTGAGTCACCAAGAAGAATATGGCTGGCTGCCTAATGAGATGCCACGCCTTCTATCTAGTTTGGGTGGAAAAATAATCACTATCCATTAAAGTTTCAACTAAATTAACCCCATAACCAAAAGTAAAATACTAGGAAATTATTTTAATGTCAAAACTATAAAAAGGGTTTAATTTCCTTACCTTAAAAACTTTGGGGTGATACAATAACACTTGATATAAAATATATAAATAAATTTGATTTTAAACGAATTTTTTAATGATATAACTTTCATCAAGTATTATATAATACAAACAAAAATATTTACGGTTAAAGTTGAAACAAAAAGACTTTGAAAGTTAACAATTGACAACTAAAATGGGACGGAGAGAGTAATATTTTAATGTGTAGTTTAATAATAAAATTGATACAATGTGATGACTCAGTATATTGCTTATGTGAAATCTGAATTTTCAATGTGGTATATTAAAAATGATTTTACAATTATATTATGTAGTTGGTCGAAGAGAGCAGGACCCGATTAAACTTTTTGGGTGATTTAGGTATTATTGGAAACTGGGGGTTGAGGGTGTAACCATACATGCTTAAGATGAAATCAAGAACTCTCGAAAAGCTCCCCTAATAATCGCTCCTATAAATGTAAGAAGTGAGATTTGAGCCCTTGTGAATTTTCCCAGAGTCTAAGACCTTACCAATCCGTTTAGTCATAGTATATGCTCTCGTGAACCCCGAAACTTGTATGGGATCGCATAAAAAACGTCTCGAAGTGAAAAACTGGTGGCTCGACCTTTGATGACGGGATTTTAAGTGACACAAGTTTTTTTTCAATCCTTTTATGATGTTAACAGTTAAAATTTTCGGGTAGAATTTAGTTGTGTAATTATTTTATTCTAGATTTTTAATCTTTGTATTTTGGCCTCTAGTATATTTCTAGACGGCTCTTTTCATTAATAAAATTTCTGTCACACCCCACCTTAGGCGGAATCGTAGGATATGACGAAAAGTTATGACATAGCACATGGAGTTTATAATAGAGTAAATACTAAATGAAATCCAAATAGAAATAATTTCCACAAGCGGGATAAGTCTAGGCAACACGCCTCAAATAGCAAAAGAAGTAGCAAATAGTATTGAATATTCAAATGCAATCTGGGAGTCCATGAAGGATCTTTTTACTGGTCTTCCTAAAGTCTTTATACTCAATCTCCTTAAGCATTGTTATTACCTGAAAATGAATGCTCGAAAATGTCAACATAATCTTGGTGAGTTCGTAGGTTTAAAGGAATACAAATGAATTTGTTGTGCATGATATATGAGGTTTGGACAATAGTGTAAATATAAACATGTAGTAGCATACTAAATACTGATCAATGCCATCATAGTTATCCAACAACACAATCCCTATCACTCCTGCCAACAACTCAATCATGCTTTAAATACCAACAACTACCAGCTGGAGTATAAAGTTGGTCGATAGTTTTCCAATAGTCTTCAATAGATATCAAAAGACATCTATTGCATCAAAGAAATCAATACAAGCAAGCTAACATACACATTTCATAATTACACGTATTTGTCCATGAAAACAAACAAGTTTTGGCACAACTAGTAAATAAATGAAAAGTGTTTTGAGCATCATTTTCCCCCAAAGAAATAAAATAAAAAGGGGCCACGAAACTCACCTCAACAAGCAAGTAGTTATGCAAAGTCCAACAAGGTCGCTAGAATCTACACAACATATATATGAACAAGTTACAATTATGGACATGGTCAAGAACCATCCATTGTAACCCGTATTTGATGATATATACATATATGGCTACTTTCAAAATATTCCCAACTGATTTTTCATCTATTATTAAGTTACAAGTCACATAACTTAAAATAGAGTATTTGTTTTAATGATTTATGATTTAGTTCTACAAGCTCTTATTCGCTGAAATTTTTGGTAACCTTATCTATCTTTTTTTATTAAGATGAGACAAACAATTCAAGTTTTCAAATCTTAACTACTATAACCTTAGAGTGTTATAAACTTACATGAATTTTTACTTAATTTATTTCGTACGTTAAATATTTTTTAAAAATTCCATAATCACATACTAGTCAGAAAATTCACTGTTTGCGCGCAAAAAAGTTTTATAAAAGTTAAGGGCCTTCAAAGCTTCAAAAAAAATCCAAATTTTTACTGTACACTCTTAGCATCTTAAAAATGTTTCTGGAAAAAAATAATTTTCCAGTTCATAAAATCGACCAAGATATGACTATTTGAAGTCGACCAAAATCTGTTCGTAAAACTCAGCTTTGCGCAGTTTTGTTATAAAATTCGTTTGACAACCTTAAACCTCATATTTTGACACGAAACCACTTCCACCAGAAAGTAGACTTCTTGAACTTAATTTTAGACACCAAAAACGTGACTTAACCATCTTCCATGACCAAGATATGACCTTTCAAAGTTAACAAACCGAATCTGTCCAGATTCTGAAATAACCCAAACTTACTGTTTTAAAGACTACTACAACTAATATTTATATATAAACCTTCAAATCTTTCCAACACCTATTTACATCTGTTATTATGATTTCCATGCCTTCATAATTGAATTTCTCTAATTACATTAATTATTATAATACAATAAATACATAAACTTTTAACATTAATATGATTTATACTTCAAGCTTTTGATGTATCCCTAAAAAAAACCCTTTCATTCATTATTATAAATTTGCCATAATATATATTCATCAAATAAGTTACTTATAAATAAAGATTAATAAATAAAAAGATATGCTTATATATATATATATATATATATATAAGCATATCTTTTTATATATATATATATATATATATTTATACTAATAAATAAAAAGACTAATATATATGAAAAGAGAATACAAGTAATTTTACCCCAAGATTGATGATCTTCTTCTTAGATACCTTAAAAAAAGAATAGAATATAATCTTTAAGAATTTTATTATTAATTGTAATTTAAATCAAGATTCAATAGAATTATAATTAAACTTACCAAAGTTTGCTTTAACAATGAGATGATTAATAATATAAAAATTTTTTTTGATGTTGTGGTGCTTTGGTTGTTGATCGACAAAAGAGAAAAAAAGAATCAAAAAAGGGTTTTGTTTTTTTTTTATATTTATTTAGGGTATAGTTATTATATATATGGAAATAAGTGTTTTAGTTAGTTTATGATTAGACTTAATGCATCATAAGAATTCTAATGGAATTAAAATTCCTTGCTCACCGTAAATTGTTAAAATATATATATGACTGAAAATTTTTTTTTTTACTAAACATATGATATTTTACTATTACTATTACCATCTTACTACTTATACTAATTATATATTATTTTTATAATTATTGATTTCGTACATCACTAAATAGCGTATACTAATTTATCAATGTCTAGAAATAAATATGACTAACAACTACAAGTCTAGAAATTACGGGGATAGTTATAGTCATCTACGTTTAGGAAGATCAAATATCTCAATCCTAAATTATTGAAATTCAAGTAACAGAAATCCCATATTGGAAATGATCACCACATTTCTATGTTTGTTATACTATATAGGCATATTGACTAGTCAAGAAATTTAGAATGTAAGTTAGAGACTATAATAAATTACCGGTTTTAGTGACGGATGTCACAATTTCTATCATCATTCTAAAAAAACTTTTGTATAATGTGAGATACATTCTATTAAAAAAACCTTTAATTTAGAATAAAATAAAAAATAAGAAAAATTGGACCAATATATTACATATATCCAATGCTGACAGCTTTTTGTTGGTTGAGGTTAATGTCTTAATGATTAATAAAATGTTAGAATTCAAGATAATCAAATCTTAGCAACGATAATTTCATTTATCATAATTTGTGAACACGTATACTGAGACGACAAACTAACAAATTGCTTTGGTCATCCTGTTTTATTCAACTTAACTGATAGGACAACAATTTTATATTAATATAAGCAGATCTTTTAGTTGTACTATTGAAAAATGAAGTATATAGCATAAGATGAATGGACTTATTATAATGGAAATTGACCGAAGGTTAAATTTTGTTTATTAAACTTACTAGGGATGGACGTTATATTATATCTATATCTATATCTATACTCCCTTAATAAGCAAACTACCCCACCCCTCTTTTAACATTTTTACCTTTAAAATGTCTTTTATGTCATCCTAATTTACACTACCCTATTTTTTCTCCATCGCGCTCATTACACACACATACGTTCATCCGATTTCTGATTTTCTCTCCCTCCCCCTTCTCTGATTTTCTCCCCCCATAAACACCATCCACCACCGCCCCAAATACCACCATCCACCGCCGCAATCCACCTTCTATGTACGCTATCCCCCCATAAACACCATCCACCACCGCCCCAAAAACCATCATCAAACCACCATCCACCGCCGCCGGCTTATTTTTTTTTCTTTTTCATCATCGCCGCCCCACAAACCACCATCAAACTACCGGCGTTTTTTTCTTATTTCCCACTACATCGCGCAGGTACAACGCTAGTTGATACAAGTAGAAAACTAGAAAAAAACAAAACTCAGATGAAAAATAATAATTTACTACCTCCAGGCAAACGTACAACTACATATGCTTCACTTACATTACACTACATGTAATGGTAAATAAAAAGTAAAATAACTCTCAATGTCGTTTTTTATGGGTTTTGAGTCTCAAATACCGTATTCAACGTTTTCAAGTTCTATCAAAGGTAGAAAAGGACCTCTAGTCACGCTTGGCATGAGGATAGAACCCATGACCTCTGTCTCCAAAGGCAATGGCTTCAATCACTGATCCAACCTAGTTGGTTTATAAAATACCTGATATTGTGTTAATTAATTAATGGGTTAATAAAAAAATGGTAACTGAACTATCCATCATGTTGCAGAAATCGTACCCAGGGTTTATTAATTACACCCGTCATACCCAAACTTACCATTTCCCACTCGGACCATACCTAGCCCAAACGTCTATCTGGGTATGAAATATGTAATTTTACTATACTTCAAGTACCATTTTTATAATTTACACTTATTAGTTATATTTTACTTTATAAAACTATATTTTATCAATTAGTATTATTATAATTAATAAAATAAAATTTTGTTAATTACTATTATTAAGTAATAAATTAGTAAATATTTACTTTTTAAAAAATATAATAATTTTATTTTAATAAAAGATTATTTTTAGTCTATAGAATTATTATTTTTTTTAAATTTTTATTTATGTAAAAACTATTACATATTGAATTATATATCCATAATGATTTTGATGAAAATGTATTTCAAGATTTATTTTCTTTTTCTTTAAACATCGCATTAATACCTATACAACCGCTATCTAACCTTTTTTTATAAAAAAAATAAATAAATATGAAAATATGCATTTATTGAAATAATCATGGGTCTATAATTCAATATATTTATAGTTTTTAATGAAATAATTTTCTTTATAAAAAAATCATAACTTTTATAAACTAGAAATAATCTTTTATAATAATAAAAAATAATTTCATAAAATAAAAATAAATATTTTTAAAGAAAGCAAATATTTATAAAATACTAATAAATTTTTATAAAATTATAGTTGATTACCAAATAATAGTCATTAACAATAAAAAAAACTATTAGATAATACTAATGGATAACATATAGTTTTATAAGCAAAGTATTAATTATGGTAAATTACAAAGATGGTACCTGAAGTATAGTGAAAATTACGTATTTTATACCTGTAATTCAGATAAAGCATGCAAAATGATGAAAATGCCCCCCACGTGAACGGCACGTGGGGACACTTAACAACACACAACTAACGGACGCTTGGTCTAGGTATGGTCCGAGTAGGAAAATAGTAAGTTTGGGTATGATGAACGTAATTTATAAACCCGGAGTATGATTTGTGCAATATGGTGGATAATTCAGGTACCATTTTTATAATTAACCCTTAATTAATTGGTTGTTAAAAACAAACCACAAAATCGTTTTCATAAATTCTAGAAAGAACATATACAATGTGGGGTGATGTAGATTCCTATAATGGGTGAATATCGTGAGGTGATTGTCTGTGATATGCACTGTCTTTTGGTGTGGTGTGAACGTGCGATAGGGTATTCATTTGCCATCGTCCTCATCACGCCAGTTGATAAGTATCAAAATATGGAATGATAAAAGTTGATCCCCCGTAGGGTATTATAATTGAACATATCTATTAATTCTATTAAGTTGTTTACAGATGTTAAATTCGTTACTCGTTAACCAACTCCACTTAAGTGAGTTAGTCAGGGGTATCTTCTAAATCCACTATGTGGGCCTCGGAGGTAAGTTTTTTCCAAGGTCTCGGGTTCAAGTCTTGGGTTTCTCATCTCAAGGTATTTTCCATGAGGAAGGGGTTGGAGGTCCAGCGATATGTTGATTAAAATTGTCTCCAGCACGTCTAAATCGAAACTAACTTTAAAAAAAAAAAAAGTTTTTTACTCGTTAGTAAGATATTTTTGTAAAGTTCTTATTTTCTTTAATTTATTGTTATGTCTTTAAATACTTTAGTTAAAAGCTATTGACATGGATCTCTAAATTTTTTCAAGTCCAAACAATATACTATTAGTTTCAATATCGATGGGACTACTCATTTATAGAATAAAAGGGAATGGAAATGGAAATGGAAATGGAAATGGAAATGGAAATGGAAATGGAAATGGAATGTAGATGATGTATGGAAAGCCAATAAGTTGAAACAAATACACAAGTATATATGATAAGGTATGGCTCGGAATTTGTTTCAACTTGAAGCATACTGGTTCACCTTTGAATGTTAATTACTTAATTTTGGTGTTCGAATCATTCTAAAACTTACAATTCTATATTGTTTAGACAAAGTTGGTGAAAAATAAAATTGTGAAAAACTCCGGTAATTACTAATATTTTGTTATTTAAAAAAGGTTTCCTATATTGTTTTGAATGTAGGAAAAATAAATGCAAGTGAGAAGTAAAAAGAAATATTCTTCCATCACATTTCAATTATTCTATTTTAAATTTTTAAGGTTTTTTCTTTAATTTGACTGTATATATATTTGTTTGTATTATTTATTAGTTTTTATGGGATAAAAAAAACCCTTGGTATAGTTACCGATAAAAAAAAAAAAAAAAAGAAGGGGAACACAAAAGTCTTGCTTATCAGTGGATTAGTGGATTTGTGTGATCAAGAATGAGACAAAAGGAGGTAAATAATTGTTTGTAAAATTATGAAATACAGTAAAACCTCTAAAAATTAATAATGTCATGACCGAGATATTTTATCAATTTAAAAAAATATTATTATATCGATAAATTAATATTTGATAAATTTAAAGAGGTTTTACGGTGTAAGTTGTGGAGGAGACATTTGTGAGCTTAAGAACTTGATTACGAGTATGCATTATTAACACAAAATGGATATGAATCACTTGCTTATTTATCCAGATGTAAATAATGAAGGTTATGCAGTTCAAAAATCTTGTGTTTCATATTAGACATGCGTGTAATTTAGGAGTAGGAGTAAATTAGAATGCCGTTCAAAAAAAAAAAAAGATCTTGACCTTTACGTTAAATTGATACACTAAGATTCACGAAGCAATTGATGCACGATGATTTTCATGATGCATGATGATTTCAGTGAAGAGAACCTCATTGTTTTATTTGTTTTACTTCAATACTTGTTTTACTTTACCTAAAACCTATATATATTTATAACATAACTAAAAGACGGGGTTGGGGGTACACTTGACACCCCTAATCCCCATCCTTTAGCCTAATACTCCTTCCTTATTAATCCTCTATTGCTTTTAATATTTATTTAATAAAAAATGACCGATTTTTAATTAAAAAAAATCTTTATTATTATTATTATCTATATATATACCACTTAAAAAAAACCCTCACATATTCTCTACCCTAAGAAAAAGCTTACGACTAAAAAAAAAAAGTTACGATCGACTACCAAAAAGGTTTTTTTTAATATATATACTTTGTTCATATTTAATTATTATTATTATTATTTAACATTGAATTCTTATGTTATTGTTATTATTATCTTTTTTAATTTAATTTGTTTTCCATTATAGGTTCATTATGGCTTCTTTTTCAACAACAAAAAATAAGACCACATTACTTCATCTTGAAAATCTTAAGCCAACACATGTTAAACATGATCTACGACTCTGTGTTGTTCATGTATAAACTGTTTCGGAGTGGAACATCCCGTAGAAAAGCAAAACGTTTGAGATGGTCTTTGTTGATGAATTGGTATGTATTTTTCAAATTATATACTCTACACTTTTTGTTTCTCTTTTTATTTAACTAAAGTTGGAAAAAAAAAAGTAAACTGAAATCAATATTTATATGGAGTTAATTTTCATATGTTTCTTCTTTAGCTTTCGTCTTGATTAAGTTGTGATATTGGTCATACATTTTTTGTTTCTCTTTTTATCTAACTAAAGTTGAGAAAAAAGGTAAACTGGAATCAATATATATATATATGGAGTTAATTTTCATATGTTTCTTTTTTTAGCTTTCGTATTCATTAAGTTGTGATATTGGTGATACACTTTTCGTTTCACAATTATTATAAGATTTATATATTATAAGATTATCCGTCCAATGGACGAGTCTGAGCATCTATAATATAAATAAAAGAGGGGGTTGGGGGTACACTTGGCACCCCTAATCGCTCACCTTTAGCCTAATATTCTTTCCTTATTAATCATCTATTTTTTTAATATTTATTTAATGAAAAATGACCAACCAAAGCCTCACATATTCTCAACCCCCTAAGAAAAAACCTACGTTGGCTTTTTTTTTCAACAA
Source organism: Erigeron canadensis (assembly GCF_010389155.1). Classification (NCBI taxonomy): domain Eukaryota; kingdom Viridiplantae; phylum Streptophyta; class Magnoliopsida; order Asterales; family Asteraceae; genus Erigeron; species Erigeron canadensis. Next base: position 6,854,093 of record NC_057767.1, on the reverse strand, counting down.
CAAAAAATAAGACCAACATTTATATATACTCTACATTTTTTGTTTCTTTTTTAATTTAACTAAAGTTGGAAAAGGGGGGGGGGGGGGGGGTAAACTGGAATCAATATCTATATGACGTTAATTTTTATATGTTTTTTCTTTAGCTTTCGTATTGATTAAGTTGTGATTTTGGTCATACACTTTTTCTTTCTTTTTTAATTTAACTAAAGTTGAAAGAAAAGGGGGTTAACTAGAATCAATATTTATATGGAGTTAATTTTCATATGTATCTTCTTTATCTTTCGTATTGATTAAATTGTAATATTTGTCATACACTTTTTGTTTCTTTTTTAATTTAACTAAAGTTGGAAAAAAAAAGGTAAACTGGAATCAATATTTATATGTAATTTAATTTTCATGTCTCTTCTTTAACTTTCATATTCCTTAAGTTGTGATATTAGTTATACACCTTTTGTTTCACAATTATTATAAGATTTATATATCTTGAGACTACCCGTCCAATGGATGGGCTTGAGCACTAATATTATATATAATGGTAAGATAGTATTGTAGTATTTATGTGTCATAGAAAGGAAAGTCAAAAGTAATCCACGTAAAAAAAAATTGGATGTTGACCGAATAACAGAGAATATCTATAATATAACTAAAAAAAGAGGTTGGGGGTACATTTGACACCCCTATCTTTCCTCATTTAGCCGAATACTCTCTTTTTATTAATTCTTTATTTTTTAAATATTTATTCAATAAATGCCTCACCTTTAATAATGGGGGTACACTTAGCACCCCTAGTCTCCCTCCTTTAGCACTTGTCACCCCTAATTTCTCTCTTTTAACCTAATACCTTCTTCTTATTAATTCTCTATTTTTTAAATATTTATTTAATAAATGGCCCACCTTTAATTATGGGGGTACACTTGACACCCCTGATCTTCATCCTTTAGCCTAATGTTCTCTTCTTTATTAATTCTCTATTTTTTTAAATATTTGTTTAATAAATGACCCACCTTTAGTTAAAAAATCTTATAAAAAAAAATAGCATGGCATTCTATTTTTTCTTCATTCTTAAAATATTTCGTATTGTATTAGCGTTTTTCAAAGCATCACAATAATTAAATCTTATAAAAAAAACTCATTATTATTATTATTATTATTATTATTATTATTATTATTATTATTATTATTATTATTATATATCACCTGGAAAAAACCCTCACATATTTCAACCAGAAAAAAACTTACGACCAAAAAAAAAACCTAAGATTAATTACCAAATTTTTTTTATTTATATACTTTGTTCATATTTAATCATTCTTATTATTATTTAACATTAAATTCAAATTATATACTGCACACTTTTTGTTTCTCTTTTTATTGAGCTTAACTCGAAATCGTTTAGTCAAAAATTGTTGTTTGTGTTTGTAGTAAGTTTAGATTTAACAAACTAAAGTTGAAAAAAATGGGTAAAATGAAATCAATATTTATATGGAGTTAATTTTCATATGTTTCTTCTTTAGCTTTCGTATTGATTAAGTTATGATATTTAATTAATATATTTTGAGACTACCCGTCCATTGGACGGGCCTGAGCAGTGGTTTATATATATATATATCCGAAATTATATTTTAAAGATATGTGTTTTTTTTTCCTTTTCTAATTGTTATGAAATAAAGAATAAAAAGAAAGGAGAGAGTTGTCATTGTTATTGGTGTTGTCTTGTGGTCTTGCACTAGTCAGAAAGAAAGTAAATAGTCCATAATTTATTTTGTGTCTTGGTTAGTTGCATAGTAGATCAAAAACTATATACATATAATACTGTTAAAAAGCTTTTGTGGTGTCATTGCACTTCATGAGCAGGTAAATGGAAATAATAAGACAAGAACACAATTGAATGGTCCTTGTGTTTACTTCTGAGCAGAACAATGAAAAGGGAAAAAAGCATTGTTTAATTTTGTTGCTTAATTATCATTAAAAATATATATGTAGATATATAATATTGTTTGGTTGTTTATATTGTAGTTGACCCGTACCTAGATATTGTGTCTGTTTATATAGTCGCTAATCATTGGTCGTTTATAAGTTGTCGGGAATACATAACAAACTTGGTAAACTATTAGTATTTGTGATTTATGAAGTTGCAAAAGGTAAGATAACTTACTTTTGACACATGAGAGACACAATAAAACTTAGTTTTAATAATTAAACTTCCCTTTTATGTTCTTATATTTATTTCATGCATATATTGGGTATGAGATATATGAGGGAGATTGAATTGGGGTATTGTTTACGCTTGTTTATATTGAAATGAGATCGTTATTGCATGATTGATATATGTAGCTGGTTGTTTGAGTTGTGAAAGCATTATGTGGACTTGTACACATAGTACATTAGACATGATTTAGGTTGCCATGTCACGTGTACGCTTAAGGGCCCTAAAATGTTATGTAGATATTGGTGTGATATATTTTTAAAATATCTTTTGGTGAAAGTCTCGAGCATTGTTGTAAGAGTTAAGCTTAATCCACATGATATCTATTTACGCAGAGTATGCTATGGCGTCACTTGGGACACTGATCATGCTCTTTTGTGAATACAACCTGTTGTTTAGAGTATTTCGGGTGTCGTGGTTGACCATCTGGTGTTAACGGAATGCTCATTTATTTGGTTATGCCTATCCATAACAACATATATGGATCACCGTAAGGTCTACCAATCAAGTTGGGTGTAGGGTTCCATATTTGGCTATTTAGCCGCCTCACACAACCTTTTATGTAGTTTATCATGACATAACCTTTGGTGATTTATGTAGCTTATGCAGTTATGTGGAAATTGGTGATTATGGAGGATTGCTAGGCACATTGTAGGATTTGATCATCCTTAATATGTAGTTTATGTTGCTTTGGTGTTTGTGTCTTTATGTATGCATGAGTTGATTTATTAAAGTGTTTTAATTGGCAATCCTTTTATTTATACTAACATGTTACCTTACTCAGCTTTAATAGCTGACACTTCTTTTGTGGAATTGTATTGTGCCTTCGGGTTAGGCAATGATCAGTGACTTGGTAGCTTGCTTGTGAGATGGGTAGCTATTATTGGAGCTTTTGGACGTGTCTTTAGTTACCCATAGTGACATTATTTAAGTAGACTTATTTATCTAGCCGTTTTCGTCTTTATTATGTTAACTGTCTTTATTGAGATTAATTGTGGATTTCATTTACATTATTGTGATGATACTGGTTGGTAACACCTTTTTGAGACATTCATTATGTTTTATTGAGTCCGTTAGGAATCAAATGAGATTCTTAAAAGTCGCTTTCGCATTTTATTAACTGTGTTATGTTTAAAGTTGAATTTCTTTTTGAAATTCATATTTTTATAAAGCAAGGTGTTACAAAAAGATAAAGGATAGATGACCATTTTGCCATATCTTTCTCAATTAATCATAAAAAGTTGATGCACGATTAACATTCGGGTTTTTCTTCCTTCAATTATTCGTAGATTTGATCATGTAAATGCTTATTATATCTTATATCTGCACACGACAATATATTTTCAGAAACACGTTCAAATAATAAACAAATAAATGTATCTACTCTCTGTATAAGGTTTTTGCAACCAACGTTATGTTTTCCGAGGCAACGACCAGGTAACATAACTAGTATATATATAAAAGGAGTGCGTGGATTTCCGTGCCCCACATTATTTGGCACTATTAGTCCCATCGTTAAATAGATTTGCAATAATCGTCCTTGCCGTTAAAAAGTATTAAAAAACTTTAACGAGGGCTAACGAACATTAACATTTGTTTGGATAGGAGTAACAATAACGGATGCAAATCAAATCCTTTTCTTTAACAAGGAGTTTGGTTTTCTTTCTCAAACGGATGCTAATGATCGTTAGATGTTATTTGAATGTCTAATGACAGTTACAAAAGTTGTTGCAAATCATGTCCATTTTTTTAACGGGTGTTGGAGTATATAATATTTTTGTTAAATTGGTTATATCTATTGGTCGCCCAATTTAACAAAAGAGCATGAGTTTGTTTTTTGTTTTATGTTTTCATTTTTGTCTGATACACTTAACTAAAATTGTTGTTATTTCAATACAATAGTTTTTGTGGCCAAAAATCGAAGTTTCATGTTTAGAAAACTTTTTTAATAGCAAATATTCATGTTCCCTGACTCATTTTATTTAGGGTTAAGTGCAAAAATCGTCCATGTGGTTTGTCAGTTTTGTAGTTTCATCCCTCTGTTAACTTTTTTGCCAAAATCATCCCTGTGGTTTTGTTAAGTCCCCCCACGTGCAAGTCAAATGAGAGACATTTTCATCATTTCACTTCACTTCTTCCATACTTCTTTAAAATCATTCATGTGGTTTGTTGTTTTTGCAATTTTCATCCCCGTAATTAATTAATTTTTTTTTCTAATTTAGATATTTAATCAAGACACATTGTCTGCATAATGTTTTATATATATACATATACAGTTGTGAATGTTATAATATGTATAAACAATAAATCTCATTTAAAGAAATATCAAATTTCAAGTTTTCATCGGTGCTGAAAATACGTAATAAATAAACAGGTTGATGTTGTTGGACAAACAAAGCAATAGAAATGAGTTTTGACCCATACACATTAGGTACTTTCAGTGCCGATGAGAACTTAAAATTTGATGTTAACATGCCTCCTTATCCGGCAGAACGAACCATGACCCTATTTCCTTATATAGGACTTGTTTATACATATTTTAACATTCACCACTCATAAGAAATTATGTAGATAATGAGTTTGAATAAATGTTTAAATTAAAAAAAAATTAAACAGCAAGAATAAGAATTACAAAAACAACAAAGCACGGGGATGATTCTAAAAAAGTGGGGAAAATTGGAGTGAAATGACAAAAATGCCCCTCACATGACTTTCACATGGGGGACTTAACAGAAGTAGGGACGAAGTGCAAATCACAAGGATGATTTTGGCAAAAAAAGTAACGGAGAGACGAAAACTGCAAAACTGACAAACCAAAGGGACAATTTTTGTTTACCATTTCACACATATACCATGCTAGTTTATAAAAAAAGAAATATAAGAAAAATGATGATCACATATAAACCAAAAAACACTAGTTGATGAGAACGAAAACACGAACTGGGAGCATAATGATAGATTAAAAGATAAAATGCACTTGGGAAAATTGATGCACGCTTTAATTTGATTTAATTTATTAATAATAATATACATAACGAAAAAAAAAAACAGATTGGCGTAGATAGAGACGCGGAAATAAGAAGATGAAATAGGAACCATTGATTGACGTGATATGTGGTCATTAGGCATCTTGTTCTGGATCACATATGAAAGAGGTCCTTCACTTTCGCCTCCACCTTTTTTATCTATTAGCTAGTGACTATATGAAAGAAAATTGATAAATAAAATTTTGATATATGCTTGATGTGATTTGAAGTTTGAGTTATAATTAATGGATCTTTTGCCTAGATATTATATTTCGTTTTCTAAATAACTAGTAAAAAAGTGACAAACTAAAAACTAGGTTATATATCGATAATTGGCATGTTTCTTTTCTTTTTTAATAGGTGAATTTCGCTTGAGAACTTCGTGTCGCGATTCGAGAGTGACAGGTCTAATATACGTTGTCTTAATCGGGTCTGTGTTAGAGAGCTTCATCGAAATAGAAATGCATATTTCAAAAACCCGATCGGGTCTAATATGGGTAAACCCTGCCTGCTCAGACTTGAACCTGGGTATACCCAAGCCAAGTCTTCATAGAAAGATTTTCTATGTATTTCCCAAGTTTTGAACCCAAGACCTCCTGCTTGTATGGTAGATGCTCAATCACTTGAGCTAACTAGGAAGTACTAATTGACATGTGATCAAATTTTTTTTCATATGTGATAAGTGATATTTATGTAAGAAATTTTATTATGCGTATAAGCTCAAATGATAGAAAAAAAATAAAGAAGTTCAATAGCCAGACAAATTACCATGTAAAATTTAGGATGCTTGGATTCGCAGATGTATAAAAACTCTGGATCACCCATGTGGCCATGTGTAAGCAGATCAAATACCTTGTGTTTTGACACATTATTTCTATTTTCCTTCTTAGTAAGTGAAAGTTTGGAAATCAAATGATAAAACGTGAATTTAAATTTTAGAAGAATTGAATATATGGTGGTGGAAAACCTTTATCCTTTTCCAAAGGGTTAACTATCTAAGTGTGTAAGTAATTTGTACATTTTTTCTATTGTGTAAATGTAACTTTCATTTGGTTCATTGTATGTAACTAACTCCGCTAAATTAAATGTTTAATGTAAAACTTTTACGTTGACCAATCAAAAACTTCTACGTGGTAGCTCATATGGTTTGCCACGTATACAATTTTACATTAATCGTTCAGTCTACCAGGTTACTTACTTACAATAAGCTAAATGAAAGTTACATTCACACAATATAAAATGTGTAAAAGTTACTTACACCTCTAGATACTAAACCCTTTTCCAAAATATAAGTGAAAGCATAACCAAACATCAATTGATGAATTAGTATATAGAAAAGGCTGAGACTTAAAAGAGTTCAAATTTTTGTGTAAACAAAATATTTTCAAGAATGCAAACAAAGGTTTTTTCATAATGTGTTTTTTTTTTAAAAATTGAGTTGGGTATATAAAAGACATGTTGATGAGTTTATTAAAATTGTCTTTAAAAATGAAAATAAGTGTAAGAGTAAATGGGTGTGGGCATAGTTGTTAAACTCGTACGAGTCACAAGTCGAGTTAAAATCAAGTGAAAACGAGGCGACTTGGTGTTAGACTCGTTTTGCTCCAGACTCGTAGCATGACTAGTGTTTTGTTTTACGAGTCGGTACGAGTCATACTTCGAGTCACAATTCACAAAAATAATATTTTGTTTTAGCTTATTTTTATGTTTTTTAAATATAACTTTTTTATATGTTTTCAAATTTGATTTTATTTTAATAGTGTTTACTATTTTAGTATAATATATCAATACAATACAATATTTCTACAATAAAAACTTATATATAATTATAATTATACAATTATATATTATCAAATATCCCGACTCTTACGATTCGAGTCACGTTTCGAGTCACGAGTCGAAAAATCACATTTCGAGTCGAGTCAAAAATATCGATAACTATGGGTGTGGGTGTGAGTGGATGCGGACGGAGACGTGTGTTCTATCGATCTCAGCAAAGAGAAAATGAGTATAATAAGTAATAATTAGGAATTTTGGGTAGCTTATTTCATAGGTGATAACAATCGACACACAGAAGCACATTACTATAATATTACTTTAATTAATAAAAATCAACGTGAGAATACGACATTTGCTATTATTATGTCTAAAGTCTTACTTTGTAGTTTGGTATTTTGGTATATATAAGCACTTAACACTAAAGTTGTGTAGATTGAGTGTTTAGTGTGTAGATTGAGTGTTTAGTGGTACTATCACAACCTCAAACATCAAATATCAATCGATGGATTGACCTTGAAATTTTGAGGTTCAGTTTCAAATTTTTGTATTATTAAAAATGCTCATATGATTAGAGAAATTGTTTTTCTTTGTCATTGAAGTTGGATATATAGCCATTGAGTCAGTGGCGGATGTAACATTTTTGTATACAGGGGGCACGATGACAAAGGTGATTACATGAATACGATAAGTTATGGACAAGTTCGGTCATGAGATTTTTGATGTTCAGAACGAAATGTTTTAAAAATACCCCTTTATAATTGAATTTAAGGACATGAATATATGCATTAAAAAGTTAAAGGGCAAAACTTATAAATTTAGTTTTAATGAAATTATGTAGAAAAAAAAAGGTGGTCAAAGATATTTAAATGAACATAAAACCTGAAAATAAATAAATTATAAATATTTGTTTAAAACTTTAAATGACAAGGGTTTGAAATATAAATAGGAAAATCTAAGCTTTTATATCAATGGGGTTATAAATGAAATTCCCACTAATATACAAGGTTTAAAATGAAAACTTTTATATTAAACAAATATCTCATCTCATCAACATATGGTGTTCTTCTTCACGCAGCCTCTGCAACTTTCTGACTTTCAAACCTTTTTTTTTTTTTTCAAAAGGAAATCACTTTTTAGTCTTACCAATACAAGATCCCATGTCCACACAAGTAGAAACCTTTAAAACCGAGGGCATTAAAAAATTAAGTTGGGGACAACCTTAATAACTAGCGGGCTTTGGAGATAACCAACACACTAGTTTACAAAAGAAAGTTTCAGCCAATAGGGGGCATTAACCACCACCACCACCCCCCCCCCCCCCCCCCCCCCCAATTCTATATTACATCCGCCCCTGCATTGAGTTCAAATTCACCGTTAACAAAAAAAATATTTGATTAAGAATTTACAAAACCTTTGTAAAACGAGTCAAACGAATAAGGAATTGAGAGTTTGAATCATCAAATACTCAACCTATCTAAGTTATATATGTTGTAAAAAAAATGTGTTACAATAGTTAATGAATGCGTGTTATTATACCTAGTTTAAGTGACACAATGATATGATATGCTTACACCAAGTTTTGTACTATTTGAAGCATGCTATGAAACGTTTAAATCATAAGTACGTTGTAGCTAGGCTCTAGTTTCATGAACTAATCTACCAATAAATTAAAAATGATTGGTATATTTTTAAAATGACATGTGGCGTAATCCTTGATCGACACGTGTCCTTTTAATTGATTTATTTTATTAAACTAGCACTAATACCCATACGATGTATGATAGCTATGTATATATTGTATCATAAATAAAGTCGAATATACCTCATACATGATTCGTCAGTATGAAATAAACTCAGGTTAAAATAAATCGATGATCGAAGTTAAATTATAACAAACAGTTCGATGATCGAAGCTAAATTATAACAAACATTAATGATAAATATAATATATGTTTATTTAGAATTTTGGATTTACCTTAAATTTTCATAATCACATCAAAATTAGAACTTGTAAGGATAGTGCATGGCGGCAAATAGCCTTGTGACTTTGAATCATAAACTCAAACTTTTGAAGTTTTCATGTTAATAACTTATTTAAGTAATGTGAGTTGAAGAATTGAGAATAAAAAGAGACAATTTATTAATGAAAAAACGACCAATGAAATAAGTTTATTATGTCTTTTGTATTAATAAGCCAAGAGTTAGAGTTTAATTCTGTCACACCCCGACAAAGACGGAAAACTCAGGATGCGACGCATAGTACACGCGTCGTGGATGTTACGTAGAGTAACTAAATGAATGCTCAAATTACACACATTTCATAAATCCAAACATAAACATCCAACATAGAGTCAAGATTCAAATAAAACATAGATAAACTCCCGCGCAAGGGAAAGATCACTTAGCCATAATGTCATTGTCTAAACATAAAGCCACAATAAAAATCACATAAGATATGCAACTCCAAATCCTAATCTCAGTCTGCTAAACGCCACCATGCTATCCTGCTTAGTCACTTCTAACATTTTCAACTTGTACACCTAAAAGATACTAAAAAGCGTCAACACAAAGGTTGGTGAGTTCGTAAGTTTGAAATTATGTTTGTTTACTTGAAAACCGTTTGTGCCATTAAGTATGAATACGTATAAGTGTGCCCTTACAGTCATAGAAATGACCTGCCTAGTATGTATATCAATGCGTGCCCTTACTGTCATAAACATGACCTAGCTAGTATGAATATCAATGTGTGCCCTTACAGTCATAAACATGACCTGGCTAGTTTGTTTGTCAATCGTGCACTTACAATCATAATCATGACATGGCTAGTTTGTATCAATCGTGCACTTACAGTCATAAACATGACATGGCTAGTATTTATCAATCGTGCACTTACAGTCATAAACATGACATGGCTAGTATGTATCAATGCGTGCCCTTACAGTCATAAACATGACATGGCTAGTTTGTCTGTCAATCGTGCACTTAAAGTCATAAACATGACATGGATAGCTTGTATGTCAATCGTGCACTTACAGTCATAAACATGACATGGCTAGTTTGTATATCAAGTATGAAGTCGCTTACGGTCATAGACATTACCTGGCTAAAGGACACACAGACAGTGGTAGAACACACAGAGATAGGCACATGGCACTATCGACCATAAGCGTATCCAAAATATGTAACCATAAGCGTATCCAAAATAGGTTGCACAAAGTCATATCAAATAGTACCAAAGTATATACGTTTTACTATAAAAATGATTTGTATCCTTTCAGCCCCATGAAAACATGTGAAAAGGGGATTACGAAAGTCACCAGAGAGATAACAACAAGATAAGCTACGCAAGATATCAGAAGGAAAGTAATCGCACGCAACAATCTGTTTCAAGTTATCATAATTAAGTATTCATTCACTATAAGTAAACGTGCTCATAAAGTGCCGCCAAGTGTTGGCTAAGTTGTCCAAAAGAGCTCATGTTTGACTTTGACCAAAACTTACGAGTTTGACTAAAGTTGACCAAATTACGAGTTTGACTAAGTTGACCAAATCGACTAATGTTGACTAAACCGACCATAATTGACTAAATCGAGGTAGTAATCGAAATCCGAGATCTCAATTGAAAATTGAGGTCTTAAATTGATTTTGGGGTCTTATTTCACTAAATGACAAAATTGAAATTGAGATTTGAGAGGCTAGTAAATCTGGGGTCTCATTTGAAAATGCGAGGTCACAAACGAAATGCAAAGTCGCAAATAGAAATGCGAGGTCATATTTGAAATGCGAGATCACAAATGAAATACGAGGCCGTAAATGAAAATGCGAGGTCGTAAATGGAAATGCGAGGTCGTAAATGGACGGGGTCGCAAACTGGGCTGTTCTTCCCCAAAAATCATTCTAGAAAACCCTAATCGTTTATTTTGATCTGGAAGGTATTTTTAACATCAGATTGTACTTTTAGATCCACAAATATGATAGAAAAACAATACTAAGGTCGGAAACTCTAAAACGAACTTAAACCCGAAAACCCATTTAAACAAAAAGTGTACAAAAATTCTTACATCTTAAGAGTTTGTTAATGAAATCACACGAGACTTTGACAAAAGTTTTGGTATATGTTTCTAAACATTTTGGACGTAAAAAGTTTGATACTTGGCGGTGTAGTGTGTGTATTAAAAGAATAACCGAAAATATTCAAAAGAAGAGCATAAAAAGGGTTTTGATTCTTACATCAAATCTGACCAAAATAGATGTTTGTAATGATGCTTAGAAGGTAGAAACACTGTTTTTGACACTAAATCTAAGCAAAGTAAGGTTCGATTTCTATAAAACTTGATGTTTATGAAGTAGTAAAGGTGAGGTAGTAAAATGGGTTAGCAAAGTGAGATAACAAATTTGGGGTAGCAAAAGGGAGGTAGTGAAGGCTTGTGTGTGTTTTTCTTTGAGGTTAAGTTGATGGAATGAGTGTTTTGTGGAGAATAGGGAGTATATAGATGTAGGGCAAAAATGTAAGGTTTCTATGCTAACTCAAAATGTGATGCGAGTAAAATACGAGGCTACACCAGGAATACAATGCTAAGACAAAATACGATGTCGATACATGAATACGAGGTCGTTTTACAATTACGATGCCGACTAAACATTACGAGGTCGTATTTTGAAGTCTAAAATTTTAGTTTGACTTAAAATCTTTCGTGGTCAACTCATGGGTGTTACAAATTCCAAGTCTAATAAGGAAATTGCATCTATATACAAAAAAAAAAAATCTAATTTAATAAAATAAATCTATTAAAAGGGCACGTGTCGATCAAGGATTACGCCACGTGTCGTTTCAAGAACATCTCAATCCTGTTTTAGTTTATTGGTAGATTATTTTTTTTAATTGATATAGATTCAATTTCCTTATTATACTTAAAATTAATTCTAACTGTTAGCTTATAAATACAAAACAGATTATAACCTTATTTGATTGATCGTTTTCTTATTAGTTTAATTGTCCCATTTTCTTTCTCAATTTTTCAACTCCTGTTATTTATATTACTCATAATAAGTTAATAACATGAAAACTTCAAAAGGTTGAGTTTACGATCCAAAATCACAAGGCTATTTGTCTTCATCCTCTGTGCTTACAAGTTTCGATTTTGATGTGATTTTAAAATTTTTTAGGTAAATCCCAAATTTTAATTGAACATATATTATATTTATTATTACTGTTTTTTATAACTCAACTTCTATCATCGATTAGATTAAGCACAACTTATCTCATACTTACAAATCATGTATGAGGTATATTCAAATTTCATACAATCTATATAGCTATCCTACATCGTAAGGGTATTAAGACTAGTTAATTTAAATATTTGCGGATATATGTGAGATAGACGTGTTAACATCAAATAGTCCTATTATTGATTGGAAACCTAAAGATGCCTAGAATAAGAAAATATGTTTTATGAAATTCTCCAATATATATATATATCACACTTGCTCATAATTTCATGATATGATGTAGAAGAACATACTCAAACTCAACTAATCATGTTATGTTACAAAAGGTTACACCACTATATATCAAGCATATTTGGAAACGTTTTGGATATCTTCACAAATATGTGAAAACCTTAAAGAGTTAAAGTGATGTGAAAATTTCACAAAATTCTTTCATACCATTTTATGACACTAACTCACCAAGCTTTTAGTATTAGGCTAAGTGCTAACACCACAAAAGAATGTCTAGTTAATATCTTGTAAGAGCATGGTACAATGAATGTCACCTTTGTGTATATAATCTTTAAGAGGTTAATAAGCAAAGGACGTGTAAGACTTGTTACCTAGTGAAGTCGTCGGTATTCCCCAACAAGTGCAAAAGGTCCACGTGACTACAAAGTCAATAAAGAGCAACCAACCCTTTTGGCCTTTTCTATTATCTAAAACTATATCCATTTTGTGTTATATTTTATTTGGAAATCATCAAGGGCCAATGCCAAAATTACAAATTGGAATCTACCCTTTCATGAAATAAGTGTGGTATTGCATTATAAGGTGTAAAAAGAAACGCATGCTTTGTCAAATCAAGTTTGAGGAAAAATAGAACTTTAGAGTAATTATTACACATATATAATTTATGGGTAGTGAAAATTGTACCACAACTTTTGATTGATTTACCATACATATGTTTCACATGCTTGTACAGTGTGTTTTAAAGGTTATACTGTGTGGTAAAAAAAATCACTATTTGTGGTACGGATATCAATTCCCATAATTTATGGATTATAAATTATATTAAGTTATATTAATGGATTATATTATATTGGTTATTGTAAAATAGGTATTAAATTAAAATAAATAAAACAAGATCTTTACCCTTTGATAATTATAAAGCTGATACACAAATTACAAGTATATATATATACATCCATGATGATTTTCATTATTCACAGTGATTTTCGGTTAATAAAAGCCGATCATTTTATTTGTTTTAATAAAATAATTATTTTATTTTAAATAGAACTATAAAATTATACTATTTATGTTGTTTTCCAAAAGAAACAAATGAAGACCCTCAATAAAAGTTGGGCTAGAAATCCACAGACAACATTCTAGAACTTCCAAACCAAAGAAATGCAACGTTTAATGTAATTTCTTCTTATGTGCACTTGTTATTTCACAACGATACTATCAAGTCCGTTTAGTCGGGTGTACAAACGTGGGGGTAGGGAAGTCAAAAATATCCGTGCCTGATGGAGAACCCGATACTTGCACCTGATTTAACCAGGGAATCCCTCAGTTGACCGGGGATGGGGACGGGTATGGGGATATAAATCTAATCCCCGATTGAAATGGGGACGGGGATGAGAAACTGTAAATCCGCGATCTCCATACCCGAACCCGAAAATACTATATATATTTATTAGAATCACTGTAAATTCTTATCTATATTCTAGAATCAATTTTAAGTTTAGAGCTTTTGTTTAATACTTTTTATGTATTATACTCTATTAATCATTTACTTAACATATATATTAGTTTATACATAGAAAGAAATGTTGAAATAAATATTCTCCTACATATTTTCTATTAAATTAAATAAATTCATGTTCATTCAAAAAAGGTATCCCCGATATCCGATGGGGATCCTTGATACCCGATGGGGATGGGTGTGGGGATGTAATCTAATTCCCCGACGGGGATGATGATTACAAGTGAAAATCGGGTACGAGAATGGAGATTAAGATCCCCGACAATATCCACCCCATTGCCATCCCTACGTGAGGTATCCCTGAGCAGAACTCATTTTTTTCAAATGAATTATAACTTTTAATTCTAATTATTTATCTTTCAAACAATTTGGGCTGTTTGGTATACACAGTTGGGAATTAAAGAGTTGAATGATTACTATATAGATAACTCGGTTGACATATATGACATTGAAATTAAAAATCTTAACCAAACAATCCAACATTTTATACCCTTTAAGAAAAACCTAGTTTTGTTCTAATCTGGGTCTATGTGTTCATAATTTATAGAACTCCTCTTTGTCTTTCTCGAGACTCTTTTATATATATTTCATTTTTTAAAACCCATTGACCCATTTACTTGATTTGATACATAACGGGTGAATTTTTGGATCAATGATGTTTTTTGAGAAAATTTTTTGGAAAAACAGACACTAGTTAACTTAGAGTTTTCATCTCCGGCTTTTTAAGTTATAATCAAAGACCTAAATTTCCACCTCTGATTTTTTGATGTCACTATCAAATAATCGAAAGACCTGGAATACCACATTTTCTCCCTCAGTGATCACTCCCACATTGAACATGATCTTATATAATACTCTATCCGTTCCATTTTAATTGTCCAATTTTGACTAGTCAAGTCTTTTTCTTCTGAATTTGACTGTATATATCTTCGTTTGTGTTAGATAACCCTTGATATAACATATATGAATTGATTGAGTTTTACATGTATTTTTCATCGATACAATTTTCATCAACTAATATATAACACAAATAAAAATATTTACGGTCAAAGTCGTAAAAAAAAGATTTGACTAGTCAAAGTTGGACAATTAAAATGGGACGGAGGGAATATATAAATAGTTATATAATATAAGTTATATGTTAAACATTAGAGTTAATTACAGAAATCGTCTCCGTTGTGGACCTTCACTTGCAGCTTTCGTCCCTAAGTTTAATAAATTACAAATTTAGTCCAAAAAACTTTGCCCCGTTAACACTTTTGGTCCTTGGTAATAACGTCCGTTTAAAAATATATCACGTGACAGCCACACGATGGATATTTTTGTCATTTTCCAACACTGGACTGAAAGTGTAATTAACTCCTTTTTTTGCATCTATCATCTTCCTCATCATCATCATCAACATATCATTTGTGTCGGTAAAATCTACATGCATTTCCTCTCCTCTTTTTCATTCCCCATGTCATAAAACATTCCAAGAACTTATAGATCTAAATTATACGTACATATATTCCAAATTTATTTATTTTTATCTTCAGATTACTAAACAATAAAAATGTGAACAACATCATAAAAATAATAATAAATTTCAGTCATTCAATATATTCCAACAAAATTTGTTTAGATCTTCAGAACAACTTCTTCAAAACCGATGAAACAAGATCCTACCTCCTTCGAAATCGACGAAACATGGTGGTGGCAGAAATGGTTGATTCAAGGTTGTAGGTTCAACCATTCATCTTAATCTTCTCATCTATCATCACCACAAATCAAGTTTGAAAACATATGAAATAGAACCCACCACGAATTCCCAGATCTAACAAAAACATTTTAGATCTGAAAACCATACATGATCCGGATGCAGATAGAAAAAGAGTCATATCCATACTTTTAATATGTGAGAGATAGATATTGATAAATTTTCTTTCATTTTGTTGTTTTCAGAATTTCATTACCAAAACTATAAATCATACCTACCTTCTTTTTCCACTTTGTATGTTTCTCCTTTCTTTAGCAGATTTTGTCATGGTGCGAAGTTTTTTGACTGATGGATTTGATTTGTAAGCATTAGTTGGGTTTAGATCTCTTGATTAACATTTGAAAAAGATGATAAAATGTGAAATCTGGAAAAGTATATAGATTTGGAAAAGTATATGTATATGAAGTATGTTGATAATGTGTATATGTATGCATATCTGGGAAAAAAAAATTGAAACCCAAGCAGCAGCAACAACAACAACATATATGTATATATTATTAATTAAAAAAAGCTTATTGTTAGAAAAGTTAGTTACACTTTTAGTCCTTGAGGAGAAAAAGACTAAAATGCGCATCATGCGCAGGTCACGTGACTGGTAAATAAACGTCAGTTTTGAAGTTGGACCAAAACTGTTGACGGAGCAAACTTATTTGGATTAAAACTGTAATTTATGAAAATTAAGGATGAAAGCTGCAAGTATGGGTCGACAACAGGGACGATTTCTGTAATTAACTCTAAACATTATTATATTTGGATGCATTTTTATTTCTATAATTATATTTTTTTAAAATTTAAAAACAATGACATATAAAATTGATATAAATCTATGAATAATCCCAGTGTGATTTCTACTTCTTTATGGTTTTTTTAATCAGCTTTTAAGGGTATATATGCCTCATTTTTGTGGTATATATATAGATATCGTTGTAGAGGACTAAGTGTGTAGGTTTCCTTTGTCGTTTTGTGAGCGTTTTTGTGAGTAGACGAAGATTTAGTTTACTTTAGCAGCCTAAGGTACTTTGCTCCGTAGGTTGTTCAGAAATAATTTAATCCCCTTAGTTTTTAGTCAATTCATATGTATAGGTATGGTTATCCTTGCCGAAGGCTTTGTTTATTATGCTCCTACATTTTATGTTGTTATTTCCGTACTATGCTTGCTAGAGTTTAGGTATTGTGCTAAAGTTTTGTCGCCATACGTTTGCTACCCGTCCCTACTCTTAAAGTGGCATACCCGGCGGACCTGCTAACAGGTATATCGTCTTATCATGTTCTCGACAGATAGGTATAAACACTTTACCCTTTTATGGCTTTTAAATCTTCTTGGCCGTAGGTTCTTATGGAAGCAGTCTCTCTACCTTTGGGTAGAGGTAAGACTCTCTACATCTTACCTCCCCATACCCCGCTCAGGGATTGGGTACAGTAGTAGTAGTAGTTGTTGTTGTTGTTGTTTTTTTTTTTTCGACGCTAGGTCACAATCCAGCTTTGTTTAAAAGACGCCAAATTTCAACTCGAGCTCTCCAAAATTAAACAAACCCACTCACACCAAGCTAATCGAGCTTGGAATTATGTACCTTACTTCTGTATGCCTTTGAGCAATCCCTTCACATATAAAGGACTAAATATGGTTACTAAGCATACTAAGATACCGAAATTAAAAAATTTCCTACATCAAAAACCCAAAATTCCCACCAGAAGTCCAAACTGCATATATACAAAATCTTCTTAATTTGTTGATCTGATCGTCTTTCTTTGTTCTTGATTTCTCGAAGGTAATATGCAGCTATACATTCATATTGTTCACATAGTTATGTCATGTTACATTAGCATTTTTTTCGAATTTTAGATATTTTATACACAATTGAACGAAATCGATTGCCCACCAACTGTTTGATGGAATGCCTAAGTCAGCTTTTACTTGTACTTACCCGGTCCATGAGATCGTTGAGCCTATATATTAAAAAAAGAATAATGGGGAACCCTCACATTTTTTATTTTTTTAATTTGTCAGTCTTAAATGCACGATTTAACGGGAAGTTCGTTTGTTTAGTAAATGAATGAACTTGAACAAGAATTTGATGTAATAGATTTTTAGGACAGGTTTTTTTTTTGTTTGTTTGTGTGCGTTCCATAAGTTCTCCGATAAGGTTTGTTTATGTATGTGTATATGTCATATTTAAGCAAACAAACACAAAGAAAGCAAAAACAAAATTGAACATAATGTAAAGCTTTAGTATTTTATGTTTGTTTGGGTATTATTCTTTATGTTCCTTTAGCTGCCTTCCTGAATGAATGAATGTGAACAAGCTTATGATCCTTACAAACAAGCATCTATATGTTTAAGTGTTTGTGTTTATTTGATCAAACCTAAATGAATTGAATAGCATGTTCCTTTAACTGTTTGAGTTCGTTCATTTGCTCGGTTAAACTTATATAATGAACAAGACCAGCCTGTTTGCTTTGTTGGAGCTCTAGTTCAGTTGCTACAAGCTTTTCCTCCATTCTTAGTTTACATGGTTTAGGAAGAGGTTTCTTTTTTTGCACAAGATGCTAACGCATTTTTTTAAACTTTGTTTTAGTCATTGTATGTCTATTTGGTGTGTAACCGCATCATTAAAAGTTACACAATAAATAAAATAGAATAAATTAAGACGTACATTATTTGTTCATACTAAAAGCCCGTTACAAATTAAACTGTTGTTTGCAGCAGATGTGCTTAAGTTTTTGCTTGATATGGTTAGATTTTTAGCTGTTAATTAGAGTTAGTTCCATATAAAAAAAAGCTTTTAGCGTTCAAATGTTACTTTCCATATACTTTTTTTTTGTTTTTGTTACATTTGACTGATTTGATCACATTTCTAAAATAATCGACAGACCAGACTGTATAGTACTTGCCTTACCTAAAACCAAAAAACTTGAAGGAATAGCAGAGGTTAATTAGCACCCAGTTATGGACTGTAATTTGTATTTTTGCTCACTGGTTCAATGTAGTAATTTTACTAATTTAACTGTACGCAGCCATGGGAACTAAAACCAGTCTCGGTGGTTTACTGAAAGTTCTACCTCCAGTAGACTTTTGCTGTGTTTACGGCTCAAGTCTCCATCCTAATAATAGTGACAAGGTTACTTTTACATCTATTCTTGTACTAGCTGGCCATTAAAGCTTGATTCAAGCAGTGTATAAGTTCGGGCTACTTCATTATTCTAGTTAACTGTTTGTTATGTTGCTTTTCGGTTTTTAGTCATCTATGGAAGATTATATTCTTGGTGTATCAAATCCCCAAAAATGGCATGCAGAGGTATGATACTACTCATTTTGCCAGCTTTAGTTGAGTTACCTGAAAATTGGTCCAGTGTTTAACAGTTACCCCTTTTGTTATCTACTTTGATAACCAAGAATCTAGAAATGAACCGCGATCATTATGCCTCGTGGATGGCATCTCTTGGTGGATCAAAACTGGTTCGCCCCTTACTTATGTTCAATTTAGATTTCACCAAGTTATGTCATTAATTTTGTTTGTTTTTAGATCACTAATGTTGCAGATCACATTGGCATTGGTGTACACTTTAATCCATTTGTTTCTTGGAACAACAAGGTAGCGTTCGACCATTTGGTTATGTCTCATATCATTACATATTTCTTTCTGGTGAATATGTATGTTCAAATATGTAATTGCAGTTTGGATTGAAATGGGCCAGATATCGTTTTACCTGAAATCTATTCCATGCCTTGTAATTTTTATAAATACGTAGTGTGTGAATTATGATTATGGTCTAGAAGGTTTTATACGTTAACAACACAGTCGGGTGACTTTTGGTTCCTGTGACTTGTTTGTCCCATTTGACCCATTTTTTTGAACGGCAAGTTAGTTGTTAGGTGACTCGAGAATCCACAGTGACATCCAAATGATCCGGATGTGGACGTCAAACCCGCACTCCAACGTACTACACTCGTTACCACCCGCAAGAGTTACCCTCGGGGTTACCACGAGGAGGAAAATCCCTGGAGTGAGGCTTAAACCCAAGACGCACTCAAGGGAAGCAACCCCTCCACCACCCCATCTAAAAGCAGGTGGCCCCATTCGACCTACTTTATATCTGGCATTCTGGCTATTTTTGTATTTTAATTATTTGATCCAGTTGCAGTTGACCCGTCCATAGGGAAATGGATCGAATATGCCACTTCTAGTCTGCCCTTTTAGCTATTGACAATAGGGTATCGATGGTGATTGATCTATTATATACTTAATACCAAATGCTTTACTGTTGTGCTTAAATCTACTTTAACTATTAATTACACAAGCAGATGTACAAGTATGGGGTTGTTCGTACGGATGACTTGGCTCAAGACATGCTGAATTGGGACAGGTTTTACCTCAGTGGTCGCTTGCAAAAGCCTGTATGTTTCAGTTTTCACTTTTCACTGCCATTTATCATAATATAAATTCATCCTGTCCTTATTATACATATCTTTATTTGAACTATTGTCGCTTTCAATGTAACAGGTGCGTATAATTGTAGACAATTTGGATATCAAAAATACCAATTTGGTTAATTTAAGGGCTGCCTCTTCTGCTGCACTTCTTCTTTTGCCTTCAAAGTTCACAGAGGTTCGATTTGTTTCTTATTATTAAGTTGGCTAATAAGTAAATTGATTTCCTTATAGCCATTTTTCTGCAGAGAGAACTTTATGAAAAAATATGCAGCCTCTCATATATGGGTGACTTGCGTATGCTTTTTGCAGAGGACAAAAATAAGGTATTTATGTTCAGTGGCAAACATGTAGCCCTTCTGCTACTGCTTTTGGGCTATGTTTTAGTTGATCCTAAACAGGGTATTTTAAGATATTATCTATATTCTCAACTTTTGAATGATTTTATAATTTTGAATATTTTGATTGATGCCCCAGGTGAAAAAGATAGTAGATGGCCAATTTGAATTGTTCAGGAATATGTATAAGCCGTTGATTGATGAATATGCATCTAAGCAACTCTTGAGACTCTCCTCATGTGGTGATAATAATAAAACTAAAATAACTCAGGTTTGTCAACATGCTTAAAATCTTAATAAAATTTTCAAAGAAAATCAGTGGATTGACCAAAAGATCGATACTTTGCTATAAACGGATCTTTGTTATAATGCAGAAAGTTAAAATTTACCTTGTTGTAATAATAATTTAAGTTCATTCTTTCTTTAGATGCTTGCTTTTTTAAACTTGAAGCAAGGACATATAGTGTATAATATATATGGTACATTTGTCGTGACGATGTATAATCAGTATCAATTAGTGTGGGAATGGATGCATTGTCTTTTATATATGCTTGTAGGATGATAAACTACCTGGTAATAGAAAAATATCGAATGGGGAAGTCTTATGCTCCCTTGGTCCCATGAAAATCAATCTTGCATATGATATACCTTAAGAAATTTGTTGGACAATATATTAGGCTGTTAGCTATCTAATGTACCATTCATAACCCAGTCAACCTGTCTATTTGAAAATTAAAACTTGTGGGCAAATGAATATCTCATGTGATCCAAAGCCAACCTAATATGTATCAACCCTGACCAAAAACTCCCCGTTTGACCTGTTATATAGCACGCCCATTTTCCACCTCTAGCTCACATGACATTAAACTTGTACTTTTTATCTTGTCAATTCCAGGATTGTAGCTTATCTGCAACATCGTCCATTGTGTCATCCCTTCCCCTATCTATCAAAAGTCACATGAAAGTGGGGCTAGCTGACATGACAGAAGGTAAACAACCTGGTTTAAGCTTTACCAGAAAGTGCATTATTCAATGAGATAATTTGTTATGGTGACAGTTATAACAACCAATCGTTCACTTCCTTGCAGGTCAAAATAGTAAAATTACTATTGGATCACGTGAAAAGGCTGCAGCGTGCATGCAAAATGTTTTAAAGCGTAGAGTTATGACTTCAAGTGCTAGACAAGCAGTGGCTGGTTTCATAACTGCTGGAGCTGTTCATGGAATTAGATATCTTGGTAAAAAGATGCAAAAGGCTTGGAAATCTTCAACCTAGTAAGTTGTATCACTGCTACCATTAAAATTTGCTAATTTAAAAGAGAGACTGGCGATAACAAGTTAGATCCTACATTAGAATGAACATTTAACTAGAATAGTTGATATAATAGACTGGATTTAGTTAAGGACTCTCAATTTGAATGAGTTTTTTTAACATTGCAGAGTATTTTCTGTAAACTAGAGGTTGTATCGCTGGGTAACGAGTAAAATCAGGTAATTTATGAAACGGGTCAGGTGAGTTTGGATGTGGTTTGGTTGACTTGAAACACTTTTTGTCCAATGATTTAATATTTTTGTAACCTGTTAGTGTCAAATATAATCAGATCACTTTATTATCTGAATACTTGTTTAGCTTTTGAAAAATATGATTTTGGATTTTTCATTAAGCCATACACTTTAGGCAACTTTGACCCATTTGACCCATTATCCTTTTAGCTTCTTTTCTCTCTTTTAAGTTTACGTCTTTGGCCCACCAGAGATGAAACATAACTGGAATAGACAATCATGAGTAATTGGGTCAAAATTGCCGCCTCTACTTCTACTCTAATCTACTAACACACCACACTTCCATTATTACCATTCCTAGAAGAAACAAGTTTCTGGAAACCATACATCAATACAATTTGTGACAAAACTTGCTTATTAGTTCAGGCGTTTAGCCGCCATTACCACTTCTTAAGCATCACTAGCATTTGATCGGTTTCGCTGGAACCGACTGACTGAATTCCGTCCTGGCATCTGGTCTATATCACTTGACACTGAATTTCTCCCTTCAGTCCGATCCTTACTCTCACGTCGCCTTGAACCCATTGATGAACTTCGACCATTTCCTGAGAAAATCTGACCCAACAATCCCTCAATTGATTCAGGTGATGAGTATGCTTTCCTTGCTAATACACTTGAAAACCTGTCCAGAAAGTCCGCGTAAACAGGTACAATAAGCTTAATGGTTGCCTCTTTGATCTGTTCTCGCAAATCAGGCTCCGGAATGATGTATCTACTTGTATGCCTTTGAGCACACTCTTCAAAACCCTTTAAGAATGCCTCAATCTTAGCCTTTGCAGCAGTCCCGATTCCATCATCCTTGAGTTCTTCTAGGTCTTCTTTGTCAAGTAATCTGACTAACCCACCCCATGCTTGCTTCTCGTACAAGTAAGCCGCTTCTTCTGCCACAACTTTATAGTTTTTCCTCATGTAATTCTCACCCAATAGCTTCCCAAGCTCGGTATTCCTAGTTCTCATATAAATATACCAATACGTGTTCATAGTAAACACATGGTAAAGAACTTTGTCTTTATAGTTTGACTTTTTAGACTCGATATTTCTATGTAAAGCCTCCATTACATTTGAAACCGCTTCTTTTAGCAAGTTTTCATCTGTTTCGGGTGTTGACAAAATACCTGCCTTCCATATTTGTTCAGTTCTGAGTACCTGAGCCATAGGCGCGCTATAATTATCAGTGGTTAAGTATTTTAGATAATTAATCGCGTATCGGACTATTTTTGGAACCGACCCATCTTGTGGTGGAGGCAACCCATCTTGGTTACCTTCAATCTGAAGCCCAAATTCCCAATAAACTTTAGTAGAAGCATGAATTAGAAGCTTTTCTAGCTCCCGAAACCGAGAACATATATCAGATCCCGCTTCCCCTTCAAAGATGTCGTAAAACTCGTTTTTTAGATTTTCTAAAGAATTAAACATGTCCAAGAGCTTGAAGAGCTTTTGTGGCTCTTTGTTACTTCGAGCAACCCCTTCTCCGAACCGGAAGAATACTGCCATGATTTTGTCAGCTATTTTAACAAAGCATTCTTGCCAGATCATTCCATCCATGATGTTTCCGAGCACTTGGTTGCACAGGGTCTTTTCTGAAACAAAAACGGTTCTGACAGCTAGCTCAAAGTGCTGGATCCATAGGCTTATAGAAGTCTCCAAGCTTTCCCATTCCATCTCATCTATTTCTTCGGGTTTGTATGTTCTCAAGTAATCTGGGTTTAGTCTCATCAGTGCTTTTGCAGCTCTCTTATACCTCACCTGTTGATAAAGTAACATTTGAAATATGTTAACTTTCAAGACTGTTTTGTCACTTGAACCATCCTAGTTATTTTGGAAAATAAAGTAGAGGCGGGTTTGGGTCAAAATGGGTCTTTATAAGCACGGCTTGAAACGGGCCATATCAGGCTGAGTTGACCCACATGTATATTGTCCATGTTTTATATTTGACAATAACGAATCTACATCATGGATAAACTATGTAGGAGGGTTTGTTTGCATTAGACATAGAAAGGTGATGACTTTCAACCGATGTGGACCTTTTGAAACAAAGATCCGCAATCGGCCCATTCATAATAAATGAGCTGACATCGCCGTTTTTATCAAAATGCTAATAAGATAGAAGTTGATTGGTCTATAGTATTAGAATTACCTTCACAAAGATATCAATACATATATCCAAGCAATCATTTGCAGTAAGCGTCTCTGAAATTCGTCTGAGAACTTCTACCTCCATCTCAGTCCCCAACTCTGCAACGTCTGCCAACTCTTTACCATCATCACCACTACCTTCCACCATCACTCCAACATTATGATGCCTTAACTGCAGCAGAATTCCTTCATAGTCATCTTGTAAGTTTAATAAAGCCTCGTCAAGCAACCCATCAAACTTCATAGAATCCACCTCGGTTTCATATAACACTTTTAAGGTGACCAAAGTCTCTCTTAATCGATGTGTTCTAAACTGGTCCGTTGCTTTAGTCCTACTCAAAAACTCCACCACTTCCTGCAACCGTTGGATCGAGGGGCCACCTTCTTGGCTAATCAAATTAATAGCAATATTCAACTTATCAACACAGTCAACATATTTAATCAGTAACCTAAGCCTCTTGTTTTGTGACTTCTGAACCGAAAGTTTAGTTGAAATGTCGACAACTTTTCTTTGCAAAGATTCAGATATTTTGAACCCATCAATGAGGACCAACGCAGGTGAAACCGCACGGTTGATACGTGTTTCAAGTGCTTTTGAGGCAATTGAGAGCGTCTGAAGAGGCGCTAACCTTCTTGAGGCTACATTTAAACTTTCTTTTAGTGAACCATGATTTTCATCAAGTTTTTGTAGGTCTGTTTGCATACTTGAAGATAATTTTAGAACGTTTTTAAGATCAGAACACGCCGATTCTAGTTTAGCAAGAATTGGGTATTCTTCCATTGGGAGATTAGTTAGGCTTAGGGTGGTACCTTTCAAAAAAAAAAGAGTTAGGCTTGGGGTGGTGATATGAGTTATGGTTTATAAGACAGGAATAGGGTGGCAAGATATATTATGTGATAAGGAGATACAAGCAAAGACTAAATCTCGATGTAAACTAAGAAGCATATGGCAATAGAAAATTGAGTGTGGACAAATCAATGGGGTTAGCAGACAGCCGGGTGTTGTTAATTTCTTGATTTGGTCTATACTCTATATATACATAGATAGCTGTAGTCATTTGTTGAGACTTTGAGAGTGACATTTTTTTATTCTTTTTTTATTTTCGTACAAGAGAATATCAGTCGTACACTTTCGTTCCATAACTATATCGATTTCATTACATTCGACTAGTTTTTGTGAAATGATGATAACAGATAACGTGGCTAACAATTTGAGACGAAACATTGTTCGAGATTTATGATATTCAATATTTATAAAGCTCGATATAAGCTATGTGATTGATATGATTATGTAAAGAAAAAAAGCACAATATTTACAGATGTATATACTTCATATATGAGTGGTTTTATCTATGTGTGAATGTGCTGGTTAAAGTTGTACATGTAAGCTAGATTTACAATTACCGTCCAATATATTCTCATAGTAAGGTTCTCTTTTTAGATAAGTTAAATGCTTGAGTCTTCTTATCTGTTAATAAGAAATGCTAGACTTATAAATATCTTAAGATCAAAATTTTATAAACATATGTATTATGTGATAGGACCGAAAAAGATAAAATAGTAAATAAAGAAAGAGAGACCAAATGAAAGACAATGAGTATGGTTTTAGAGAAATACTAATATACATAACCGTTTACCAAGTTTGTTGAATTTGATTATCGATATGATCATGTTGAACGAACCCGATTTTTTTGTTTGTGTATGACTGTTAATTTGCGTATAGCCATTGAGAGTAAATCATTGAGGTAACGGAGTGTTTTAACGTCGTATTATAGTGTTTCTTCAAAACTAATCACTTCTAAAAATGTGTAAAGCTTAGAAACAATGTTAACCCTTAACTAAGAATATCATGATTAGGCTAATTGTTATATGCAACATAATCCAAGGTTGTTTTCACACAGTATTAATGCCTAGATAAAATGAAATGAAAATGATGTAAATATGTGTATAAAGTTCTGTGAGGATACAATTTCGGCATATTTGTTTTACATGTTGAATTTATGCCATGATTTCCAATCAATAAGCCATCTTTCTCCATTTGTTTTCACTACGTCATAGGAGCTTTTCCCACAATTTTATATCTTATATTTACATTTTTTAAATTTATTTATATACAAGTGAGAACGAATACGACGACATTTTGGTGCGGCACTGCTGCTATTAGGCAGCCAGTTTATGGTTATTAAGATAAACAAAGTGTAACACAAAAATCAGGTCCGTGTTTAAAAAATGTTATAATTGTTTGAGGCCCGTGGCAAAAAAAAATAATAATAATAATTGATCCCTTAAGATCCCGATTGGAAGCTATATTTTGTTACGTGACATTGCTAGCTTTTAGCTTAATTCATCATAGTACGATGTATTATCTAAAGACTATTATTTCATGTTTTTGGGCCTTCCATTTTCCTGGGCCTAGCTATCCCTCCCTGCCGGCCTTGATAAAAACATAAACCAACATGGAGTTCGGATTGGTACCACAACAATCAATGAATCTATCTCGACTTCACATCACATATTTGTTTAGTATGGTGAGAAGTTCGTACATTGTCATACATTTATCATTTTGTATAATAAACCGTTCGTGCGATTATCATTTCTCTAATTAAAATGGTTAGCCTCTCAAAGTTTTATAACAGTAGTTCTAATTTATTCTTTTTCCTTTATATAATTTTAACTAATATTTGTTACTTATTATATTCGCTTTTCTTTAACTTATCATATCTTTTGTTAAACTTCAAACACTAAACGCATATTATATTTCATTAAAATTACAGATAACGTAAGTGGGTTGCAGAATTTAGCAAAGAAATTTCAATTATAAATGAAGTAAAAAATCAATCTGGCAGTGTGAGGAAATATGAATATATTTTACCATATATGGTTCTTCGGCTTTTGTTTGTTCACCCGGTAGAGACGGTAGCAGAAAAAAATATCGGAAGGGCAAAATTAAAAAATTAATGAAATATAAATCTAAAAGGGAGCAAAATGGTAAAAACCTATTGGAACATTTTTAAAATCTATGAAAGTCTCTATAACATGGGAGATAAGTAAAGATAAAATGATAAATTCATAGTCAAATGGTGGTAACTAGCTGCGGCTAAACTAGAAAACTTACAATATAAACGTTGTACACGCATTGAATATAAAATATCATATCATAACGATCAACATACAAGATTATGCATATATAGCTGACTGCTTTAATTAATTTACATGTATCGATGATCATTCGAACCATGCCGTACGATCGATACCTAATGTTCAACCATTGTAGGTAATTTTGTCAATATATTTAAGTCCATATCCACACTCAATAACTTGTGGTTTGTAGATGTTAATTTTTTTATTTTTAAACATATATTATTTCTAGAATGTGCTTAGATTATTCAATATTCGACATCATCATCATCATTCCATTGTTGTTGTTATAGATCGACTTCGAAAAATTGGTCATCAAAGTCTGTAATAATTGTACCAAAACACTATATCATTGTGTAGTGATTACTTGAATAATAATCTGTAATAGATAATGACTAAGAATCTATCTATGATCGAGTCATAATATATATAGTTTGCAAACCTGTGATGACATTTCATTCTCATAAGTTAAATTATGTCGTGTGTGACTAGCAAGATCTAAGATCTTACCATCCTTCTCTCGATTTGGTCTTTTTTAAGTTAACTTTTGATATTTACATGCATTAATTGTATTGATAATCCTAATATTTATTTGAAAGTAATTAGAAAGTATTGATAATCCTAATATTTATTTTTCTATAAACTCGGCCATATAATGACATCATTGGTGTACTTATCTTCCTAACTACCCTAGTTATATAATTACTATTAATGTTGGTGGAAGGTTTTGAAAATGAACGCACACAAATATAGAACAGAGAAACCAATGGTTACCAACTCTAACTAATAGAATTAGATTATAACAAATACATCACTAACTCTTAAACGTTTACTACTATTAATTAATTTACATTTACCAAATTGAATTTACAAGATGATTAACATCTACAAGATGAACATTGTTCCTCAAAAGATTATCCAAACTTAAAAACCAAATATATAAAAGAAACTAAACTTAAAAAATCTTGTGGAGTATATCATATCATATAAGATTATAAAACTATAAAGTAATTAAGTTAATTACTTCAAAAACTCATAAGCTTCTTCATCCTTTTGTGTTGTTGAACATTTATTGGACCACTATGAAAAGGTTTTGGAGATGAAACTATCTTGTTTTCGCTAGGGTTCCTTGAATGTCCATTCTTGATCATCTTCTTTGGTTTTGTGGCCGTGTTCTCAAGCGTTCCGTCGATAGTAGGAATTACGTACCATGCGATAGAAGTACATATAATCGCCAAAGATCGTCCAAAAAATGTTAAGAAAACCATTACTAGAATCACAAAAAAAGGTAAGTTATAGGAAGGCATCCATACCTCATCAAACTTCCTTTTCAACTTCTCTTTCCATTGATCAACCTTAATCTTCTTTGTAAGTTGAGCAATCAATGGTTTCACATGTTCTATTTCCTCTTGGACTTTGATCATAGTACCATTTGTCACATCTTTAAAAGGTTCTAAATTATGATGTTGATCTAATTTTGAACCATGCAATTTAGGAAGTGAAGTAGTACTTTTGGTGTCTTTAAGGTTGATTTGTTCATGATGATGATGATCTTTGTCGTGTCTTCTTGGATCTTTTAACCTTACAATAATGGGCTTTACATCGTTGGAATTCGAGTAGACGAATCGAACAAAGGAGATGTATTGTGACCCCTTTTGGGTGAAGATCTTTTGCTTCTTGTGATCAAGTTCAGCCAAGAGAGCTTCAAATTTATCTCGCCCACGATTCGAATATGGATTCTTGTTGTTGTCTTTGTTCCTTTTGCAACAAAATCTATACTTTCTTTCTTTTCTTGAAGGTTGAGCAGTGTATGGACACAAAGCTTCAATGGAATCTTCTTCTTGATTGTCAAATGAGCCACAAATGAAAGCCATGAATCTTTTTAGTGAAAAATTTTCTTTTCTTTTCAAGATATGAATGTTTATGTGTATGTGTGTTTGTCTTGAACTTTTGGTTGAGTTTTAATGATATTTCAATAGACTTTTGAGGGAAAGAAAGAAATTGAAAGTCAAGAGGATGATTGATAAGAAGTGTTTTTGATGGAGTAGTTGATATAGTCAAAGGGCAAACTTGGGAAAAGTAGGTAATTTTTAGGAAGGTTCTATATTGTGGTTGTCTTATGAGTAAGAGAGTTATCCTAACAGTCGTGTGGGTCACGTACTCACGTAGAGATATATATTTACTCCGCAATATATAACATTTCGAGCCACAAATGAATTTTGTTACAACTATATCGATTAACCAGTTTTTTAGACTTTTTTATGATAACTTTCTAACTTCTCATATTAGATCATGAATATGTGGTTATCGGCTACTATTTTAGTCATGTGATGCCTCAAAATTTAAAATATTATTTTTTAAACAACATTAATTAAATGTGTACTGAATATGATTATAGCTTAACTGATATCCAGAATCAGCCCTTTACAAAATTCTGGAAAACATAGACTTTGACAAATATTGAGCATGTTTTTTTTAAGTTTTCGATCATGTGAAATTTGAATAATAATTCAAATTTTCAAACACTTAGCTAAACATGGACAAAAGAGGGACACCACAATAAAAGTCAAGTCTCAAGAGTCTTAGATTGAGATTTGAGACACTTCTGTAGAAAGAAAGAAACCATAATACAAATAATCCAAGTGCCCACATCAAACCGCAGATTACCTCTTACCATTTGATTCAAGTCATTCTACTTGTTCCTCTTTTCTTCTCCTGTTTATAACGAGTCTACAAATGAAAGATATTTGGATTTAATTTATAGAAAAAATAAAAATAAAAACTAATCAAGATATAATTGGAGCAAAAAATATTTTTAAGAACTTTGTATAAAGACCTGCACTTACAACCACCGAATAATTACACCAAATGTCTTGAAAGTTGAACACAATCTTTTGAGCTAATAGATCAACCCAAAAATGATCAAAATCTTATTTTATCTTGATCAGTTCAACTTTTTTTTTGTCAGTTCAACTTGAACGTCCTTTGGTCATATAACCTCCCATTTACTTCGAATTAAAAGTTGATATCGAAGATTCCAATTTTGACAAAAGAAATTAAATTATAGACCAATGAAGGTGATATAGGCCACTTGGCAATATTGTGCCAACTCCAGTTTTGAACTACCAGGGACTTGTTTCATAGTCGTAGTTTCCAAGCGGCAGACCCAACACGACTCACAGGTTAGCCGGCGTTAATAGGAAAGTTAAGCTCCTTTTGGCAAACTTCAAAAGTCGTCACAGAAGGCCGCTGGTCCCATTGGTCAAGTTGCTTATACATGCTGTTACCAACTGTAGGACCTCTTACCGAATCCAGAATCTGGATTGTTTACCAATAGTCATCACATGAACATACTCTTTCTTTAAAATGATGAAACCTGTTTGAATCTCTTACAATAATTTCTCTTCCAGATAACTCACTAGCGAATTTCATAAAATTATGGCAATCTACACATATACGTATGTTCTTAAAAATCCTTATAGCACGCCTAGAAGACTTACACTCATCATGATTTAACGCAAAAACAAACGCAAGCTTTTCACTATGATAACTTAGTTCCCGATTCTTGTCTTCCTCCTCTGTATCACGCATTGCCAAATTAGTTTCTGCTACATAACCTAACCCTTTTAACTCCTTGATGAAGTTCTCTAGGTCAATCAGTATAGTCTTTCTCAGTGGGTGGTACATTCCACCGGCTGCAAACTCATGAACCGTGGTCCCAATTTCGGTCCAACTAAAACCAGGGTCCTTTTTCACACCGAGACCTATCATTTGCTTTCTTATATGTACAGCTTCATTGAAAGTACCATTTGAGCACATTATGTTTGACATTTGTACATAACCAAGGGAATTGCCCGGGTCCAACTCTTGCAACTTTTTGGAAGATGACCCAGCCAACTTAGTTTCACCATATTTCCTACATGCTCCAAGCATGGCACTCCATATTACAGAATCCGGTGTGATTGGCATTTCATTTATGAGCTTTTGAGCCTCTGAAATCCTGCCTGCTCTCCCAAGAATGTCAACCATACAAGCGTAATGATCAAGCTGAGGAACAATCCCATAAGTTTTAGACATACTTTCAAATATCTTTGTCCCTTTCTCAACCATACCAGCATGACTACATGCTGATAACAGGGCTACAAAGGTCGTGGAATCGGGAGCTACATTCATTTGGTCAAAGCAATGCAACGCATCTCTTGGTTGACCATGTAACCCATATATCTTGATCATTGAATTCCAAGAAACTATATCCTTAATAATCATCGAGTCAAAAACTTTTTTTGACTCATGAGCTGAACCGGATCTTCCATACGCATGAATCAATGCATTTGCAAGCACAGTCTCATTATCAAACCCGATTTTGAGTATCTGAGAATGGACAGCCAATGTGTGACGAACAGTTACTAAATTTGAACACGCTTTTAGTAAGATAGAATATGCATGACGGTCTGGACTCAAACCCTCTTTACACAACTTAGAAAACATTAAAAGGGATTCTTCAGGATCCCGTTCTGCATATATCGTTATGAATGCAGTCCATGAAACAATGTCTCTTTTACCTGAGGTCTCTATAAATAGTTCATAAAGGATAGAAATTTCTCCACCAAGATTAGCATATGCTTTTGCCAATGCGGTTATTACTTCTATTTCTAAAATAAAACTTCTTTTAACTGCAAGACAATGTACCTGAGAACAATACTTAAGACATGAGGTTCTACTCATCCCGTTACTATTACCATACTCTTTGACAATTAATAAACACGAAAAGATACTAAGAAGGGTTGCACGATCAAAACCAACGCCGGAATCACGTCTCATTGATGAAAACATATTCAAAGCTTCTTCCCAATTTCCCTTACTTTGTAAAGCCACAATCATTGAGTTATATGTCACAAGATTCCGCGACTTTAAAAACTTAAAAACCGTCCAAGGTTCATACACACCATTTTCTGTATATAAACTTCCATCATCATTCTTGGAGTACATGGAAATCAATGCGTTAGCAACAAAAGTACAACCATCAAAGCACGTCTTCAATGCATGGGCATGAACCTGTCTGCCAACCTCGCGATCACAACAACTTAAGACGCTAGCATAAGCAAACTCATTCGGACGAAACTCCACTAACATCTGGGAAAAAACACGAAAACTCTCTGCATTTCTACCAAACTGAGAATACCCAGAAACAAGAGCAGTCCAGGAGACAATATTTCGCTCAGGCATTTCATCAAACACCTTACGTGCATGATCCAAAAACCCACATTTCGCATACATGTTAACGAGGTGATTATATACGTATAGGTTTGGTATAAAATGATTCTGATTCTGGGTATTGACCATGTGGTTATGGAGAGCTTGGCCGTGTGATATGGAACCATGGCAAGCACAGGCGTGAAAGATATCGGCGTATGTTTGGTGGGTGTTTGGGAAATTTGAAGGGTTGTTGTAAAAGATGGAAAGTGCTTCGTCGAGATGGCCTTTTGATAGTAAAAATGTCAACTTTTGATGGAGGTTAACGGCGGCGGTGGTGGTGAATGTGCGACGGAAGAATGGGAGGTCAAACATCTGGCAGTAGCTTCATGGAGTTGAAAGTATTGACTTTTGTCTATGTTGTCGAGTTAGATTATATTTTTGGAACATTTATTTTTTAAAAACTTGTTTAGAGGTGTATTTAGTTCCAACTTTTGTTTTTGGTGAAAGCGAATAAGTTTTTTCCAAACTAATATAATAAAAAAACTTCAAATTAGTATAATTTCAAAAATATTTACCAAATTAGTATAATTTTAAAAATAAATTCTATATCTATTTTTCCCCTTTAATTGTCTAATCAATTGCATTTGTACTGATCTTTCTTGTATCTAAGATCCACCTTTCATCACATATACAACAATTTATAATTTTTATTTATCAAGATGAGTGTTGCCAACAATGACCATAATTTGAAGAGGTTTATATTTTTTCCTAATATGTGAATCACAAATTCCTTGGGTGATCTTTTCCACCAACTTACTGTTGCTTGCTTGTAAGCATTAATGTTTGTGGCTTGTTTTGTCATACAAATGTTCAAAATGCTATTAACAAGAACATGTGTACATAGTATACATATATAATTCTTTTTATATACACAATTATAAAACTTAGGATTTTCTTTTGGGTTTTTTTTTATTTTCATATTGTGGGTCACATGTTGGGATAAAACAAGATGGTAATGAGAAGAGATGGTGATGTGAGACACACATTGAACATGAAGAACAAAGATAATTATATAAACAAAATCTATACATACGAATATATCTGATGATAGTATCACGTTTATCCTCTCCTGGACCCTAGTATCACACTTGTCTAGCTCTATCAGTAAAACATAATATTACTTAGATTTAGGGGGAGGGAGTGGTCACCCATCCTCCCCCAACACTAACCACTAAAATTTTGTCATCTCATTTTATTCCATTCTTTTCCATCTTCCCTAAATTACTGGCGACACTTTCTCCCATTTACCCCCATCTCCACTTCATTATTTCTTTTTCATTTATTTTTAATACTATTTAATTCCTTTTTCATTTATTTTTAATACTATATAAATTTAAAAACTATATAAAATAACAACATTAAGCTTTCATTAAAAGGTAAAACAAATAACATTAAAATAGAAAAATACACATTTCCTACAAATTAAATAGAAAAAACCGGAAAAAAAAAAGTTATCGGAAAAAAAAACTAAAAGTTACATTTTCATCCGTACTTTTCGGCGATTTCATGTTTCTCTTGAAGAATGAGTTCGAGTTGATACGGATCGGTGATGTGAGCATGAGAGTCGGTAAAAAACTTCAAATTCCTTTGTCGAGACTTCGACTTCGTGGCATCAATTTGTGTAGCCCAAAAATCTTTCGCCAATTGATCCTTTTCGTGCTTAAGCACCAAATAATCACGCTTTTCGTGCGTGTAGGCGCTAATATCATCGGCTACAATATCATGAGAGGAGGAAGTTGCGGTTTGCTTTTTTCTTGACTTGGAGGAAGAAACAAAAGGAGGAGATGGGTCTTCGTTCATGTCGGGAAGGATGTTCTCGTTGCTAGCCGAATCATACTCCGTCGACTTTCTTTTTGAAGAAGAACTAGCCGCCTTATTTGTGATTCCCGCGGCCGCCAAAATATCGGCAAAACACTCTTGATCTTTCCATTTGTCGTGAGTATTCACGACCTTCCATGCTTCCATATGACCAAAATCTTTTTTGGTTCGCTTCTTGTACAATCTCATCGCCTCATTTTGAATGTCCAAATCGTTGCACCCACTACCCTTAGCTCGCTTCTACAAAAGACATATAAAGACTATTACGTAAGTATATATATCTATATATAATTAAGTATTACGTAAGTATATATAAAAAGTATATACTAAAAACTATTACGTAAGTATATATAAAAAGTATATACTAAAAACTATTACGTAAGTATATATAAAAAGTATATACCACTTGGATGTGAATACCGTTGTAGAGACCCATAGCCGCATTCATCGTTTTCCACTTTGGCAAAATACCATGGACGGTTCGTGTAGTGCCGCCCATTTGACTAGCATAATGCTCGAGAACCCGCTTCCAAAAACCTTCCGCTTTTTGCTCATTCTCAAATTTTTTACATTCCGAAATTTGGATCCAAGCTTGAGCCAACGCAACCTCTTGTTCGTCATTCCAACTCTCACGTTTTTTCGGGCCCTCCTTTTTCTTTCCACGCGCGTCAACTTCTTGAACCTCCTCATCTTCATCTTCATCTTGGTCTTGATTAACATCTTGTATATATATAAAAGTAAACATATAAATAAAATGTAAAAATTTATATATATATATATATATATAAGTAAACATATAAATAAAATGTGTATGTATATATATAAAAGTTAACATATAAATAAAATGTGTATATATATATATAGAATGTATATATATAAGTAAACATATAAATTTGTGCAAAAAGTATATAAAAAATATGAGGAAAAGTATATGTTTACCATTTGGTTCTTGAGTTTCGGGTATAATGTCGTTGAGAATGTCCTCTTGGTCGAGCCCCCATGGCGTGAAGTTTCTAGCATCCTTTGGTGGAGGTGGAGCCATATTAAACGCGTAATTAGGAGAAGCGGGTTGTGGGAGGTAAGAAGAAGAAGAAGATTGAGAAAATTGTTGAAAAATATTATGAGATTGAGAGTATGGTTGATTTTGAATAGGTTGAGAGTATTGTTGATTTTGAATAGGTTGAGAGTATTGTTGATTTTGAGTAGGTTGAGAGTATTGTTGATTTTGTATAGGTTGAGAGTATGGTTGATTTGAGGAAGGTTGAGATATTGTTGATTAAGTATAGGTTGAGAAAAGTGTAGATTTGGAAGGGGTTGATTTTGAAAAGGTTGATTTGGGAAAGGTTGAGAGTAATTAAACAAACGATTTTGATTGTTCTTAGGAAAGGGGCTTTTTCTAGTTTCATTTGGATCCATTTTTTATAAAAGTGGTGAAGAAATAAGAAGAAGAAGAAGAGAAATGGTAGAATGTTGTGTGTTTTGTGTTAAAAAAGATTGTATATATATAGTGAAAAAGGTAAAGGTTTTTAAAAAAATAAAAAGAAAAAAAAAATTTTCTTTTTAATATAACGGTCGTGAGACCCGTTAGTGGGGGATCCCACGAGTTTGACCAACCAATGAGCAACTTTCTCTTTCCTCCCTCTCTCCTCTTTCTTCTTCTTCACCGCGCGGCTTCCTTCCCCCAAATTCCTTCTCTCTCCTGCGGTAAAACACCGGCGGCGGTGTGCCCACCCGGCCCCACGACCATTTCCCCGCTTCCACTCCCTCCCCTCTTATGATCCAATATAAGGCCTGTCGACTATATGGTATGCAAGATGGATCATATATATATTTATGTATGTATAATGTTTGATTAGTAAAATAGATTAAACAATTGAAGGAGGGAAAATGATAGAGAATTGTTTTTAAAAAAGTATATCAATTTAGTAAATATTTTTGAAACTATACTAATTTGGTAAATAAGTTTTTCTATTATACTAGTTTGGAAATATTTACAGGATTTTGTGAATTCCATTTATGAATTGCAAACTTGATTGCGATGGGGATTTACTAGTATTAAATCACAGGCAGACATTTGATGACTTTTTGGATAAAGTAGCTTGAGCTTTTCGGGGTTTAAGAATTTTTTCAAACTTCTATTCTAATCTTTCACGATTTAAAATCTTCTTAAAAGAGAGTTTGAATTCGATTGAAATTTTTAAAATGGTATAGATGTATCCACCTAACCCATTAGCTTAA
This sequence comes from Erigeron canadensis, assembly GCF_010389155.1. Taxonomy (NCBI): domain Eukaryota; kingdom Viridiplantae; phylum Streptophyta; class Magnoliopsida; order Asterales; family Asteraceae; genus Erigeron; species Erigeron canadensis. The sequence goes on along the minus strand of NC_057767.1, from coordinate 6,817,428 downwards.
TAAATTTTTCTAAAAACAAAATAATAACATTTAGAAAAATCAACTGATAAAATTAAATAAAAAAAAAAAAGAAAAAGAAATAATAGAATAACATATCATATTTTAGGAGTTTTTGGAAAAATTTTAGGCTAACTTTTAAAATAATTAATTATTTTCCTTTCAAAATTATATTGTCTATGTGAATTCTTTTAAGATTTTTAAATCTTTTATTATACTAAAACACAGTTGCTCTAATAACTTATCGACTAATCATAACTCTTGATTTCTTAAAGTTGACTATTGTTTTCAATTTTGACTTTAATTTACACTTTTTTATTTTTCATCACAAATTTACACTTTTTACCCAATAATTATAATATAATAAATAAATAATAATGGTTAATATATATCCAGAATAATAACTAATATATATCTCCAATTGAATAATAATCAATATATATCCAATAGTAAATTAACAATAAATAAAGATTAATGTAAATAAATTAAGATTTTAAGAGTAATTGTACTATTATTTTTTATTGGAGTGTTTTTTAGTAATTGTAAATAACTTTGATGAATATATTTTTATAAAATACTTCAATATAAAACTCAAAGTGTTGATATATAGATCAATTTTTGATTACTCAAATAGTATATTAAGTTTTAAATTATAATAAATTAACGTCTAATATTGATAACACCGTAAGTCTCGTGTCTTAGACACGGGCCTAAAATCTAGTTTTCATGTAAAAGCCGCTTCTACCATTGATAATATTGCAAAAATTCTTAATAAATTTGATTAAGTTAAATTAAAAGAAGATTAAAAAAAAGAAAATAAGGAAGCAAGAATATTGTCTCACTGCTAAAATAACGCCACACTTTACTTTTTACATATATACTAAGATAATTGTCTCATTTCTAAGTTAGCAAGGATTATTTAAATATAAGTATTATATTTAACAGACATATTTAAGGTTTTACAATATACTTCTATTGATACTAGAAGATTACCCGCATAATGTTGCGATGACACAGTGTTAACTTTTGAAAAAAATGAAAGAATTAATCCAATAACTACGTTTTTATATGTTGTAATAATTAGATGGTAATGTATACACATTTGATGAATATAGTATTACAAAAAGATTTGCTAACTAGTGTCCCTCGTGCATTAGTTATGGTGCATTTAATGAAGTTTGTATTTCCTAATTAATCAAAAATTACTCATTAACTCAATCTGAAAACTACAACTATATTAATGATTAAATTACTGTTTGATAGTAATAAAGTAACTTAAAATTAAGGATATAAAAAATGACACATGTCATTTAGATAATAAGCCAAGTGTCATTAAATAAAAGCCTTAATCCTATTTTAATATATTAGTAGATATTTAATAAAGGTGAAAACATAAAAACTCTTATTACCCCAAATTGGCTTCTAAAAACGTTATGACATTCATCTCATAAAATTGTAGTTAAAGGAGTATATAGTCTAGTTTTTAATATCGTTTATCAAAGACATATCTAACTGATTTGGTGTTTTTACTTTCTTATGTTACGAGTTTATTTAAAAGTTGTAATTATGCTCGTTCACATCAAAAAGTTTAACATCTCACCACACTTTTTTCACAGCCGTTTGCATGCTCACTTAATAGTCAATACTATACAATTTCTAGCAAATATCCACACAAAAAGCATTACATGATCCTATACACCGTGATCACAAAGTCGTGAACATGTGATTGATCATCACATATGATTAGCTTGAAATCCCAGCCTGAGTTTTATTTAGCAAATCACGGGTTAGAGTTAAACTTTCCAACCCTATCAAGAATGGAACAAGTATAACCTGAACCTTTGACCCCAAACCAACTAGCACGACCCAAAATCAACCTTATTTACTAAAATTCTAGAACCATATTCGCAATTTTCTAACCGTCTCAGGTAATCAGGTTTTCTTTGCGTTGAACAATACCACCCCATTTAACCCATACCAACACCCTTAGCATATATAAGCACCACATATATTTACCAGTGGGGCAATGCTGTACATATACATGCATGAATCCAAACACATTAGCTACATTCTCTCTTCCTTACTAGGGTGATTAGACTACGTGTACGAGTCTTACATTTGTGAAAACTGAAAATCCAGTTCTGGGGCAGGGTCGGTCCTCGACTCAATTAACCCAAAAAACTGACTCATACTAAAACAGCCTCGTCATCCACCTCCTGCCCACGTGGTTCTAAAACATATCCATCACAACTTCATCACCAAAATCATCTTGCAGGTACTTGTTTTTTTTTGCAGATTCAATTCTTACCATATCATAGAATAACAAGGAATAGCTTTTATAGTTGCATGCCATGCTACTTCCAAAACTCACGTATCTCATATTTTTCTAGACATTGTTATCACGAGATAAAGAAATTACACAAGATCTATTTTATTTTCTGGCTGTTTTGTCGAGAACTTCAATGTATCGCTTCGGGATCCCGTATTGTTCAACGAGATATTTAGCAAGCACATCAATAACCCCACCTTGAACCAAAACCTCATGTCCCTTCTTCCCTGGTTACAAACGCAAACAACAATAATGTAAGAGTTCATAAGTTAATAAAAAACCTGAAACACGTTCAGTTAACATCAGCATTGTCAAAGTATATAGGGGTGACAATAGCAATCCTTTATATAAAAATAGATCAATTCAAGCAACTATTTATTCCTAACCAGACGAATGGGTTGAACTGAAGGTTTAAGTGTTTAACTATAATAAAAATGGTTTGAACAGAGAGAAGTCAAACAGGTTGCAAGTACTAATTCAATATATAATCACTTCATTATAACATTCTATACAACTTTATTACAAAAATTAGGATACAGTTCTAATAATATAACATATACTTCACAAATTAGCAATTCTTTGATGACAAGTCATGAAAAACTACAACGTCGGGTGGACCTAACTGCACCCACAAATGACTAATTACACCCAACATGCCCATTTTTGCTACCCCTAACTGCATTACTACTATAGACGATCATCAACAAAAAATGACCATTACTTTGACAACAATTCATGAAAAATTTAAATGTCGGGTTGTTACGGTGATTACTATCGTTTCCAAGTCTAATAAGCTATTAGAGACAATTTCAACCCACTTACTGTTCATGAGATGAATTCACATCTTATTTTAATGAGAACAGGCCTAATGTAGGACTAAAATGAGGCAGGTCAATTGGGTCAAACAAGCTAAATGCTTCCCCAAAGCCTACTAAAAGTTTTAGATACAAGACTGAAACACATTACCAACTTGCCTTGCCACCTATTAACTATACGATGTGAAAAAAACATACCTGGCAATTCCGTAACCGAGGTGCTACAAGCAAACTTCTTCTGCAATTCTGATGCCAACAGTTCAGCATCTATCAAAAAAGATTCCATTCCCGAAACCTTTGTAACTTTCTTGTTTCCTTGCCTTCGCTCAGTCAGCATCTGCAGAGGTTTCAAACCACCTTTCTTTACAACAGACTCTTTTCCTCTCGTCACTTGATGATGAGCTTGCATCCTATTTATAAATGTCGGGGCTAAATCCTTCTTATGTATTTCCGAAGGATACATTGATCCTTTCTTAATTGCTCCCTTAAATAAGGCATCACATAAAACTGCATCTAAAACCACAATTGACTTGTTCGTCGGTCTTACCAGATTTTCTTTTTCAACATAAGCAAAGACAACTTCACTGGCTTCAGCAGCACTATAAAGTTGTCGAGTATCAGCCCCCAGTGATGTGAAAATTGGGTTTACATGCACACTTGGTTTGTAAATCTCGATAACTTCCATTGAATTTTTGATATCAGCTTCACTACTGGGGTCGACAGCTTGTTCAACTTTCTCAACTTCTTGTTTTTCCGGTTTGTAAGATATGTAATCTGGATGTTTGCGGTTAATAGCCAAAACCATGACTTCCTTTTTATATTTATCTTCTTTTGATGAAATCTACAATTAATATAAGATTAAGATGAGACAAGGATAAAAACTAATAAATAAAATAACATAATAATAACTTAAATATGAAAAAAGAAATACAAATCTGTATATAGTGTATACATCTACTATATGCATATGTCTGTCAACCTATAGTGTGAAATGTATGTCTATCAGTGTACTATGAAATGCATACATCTGTCAGTTCATAAAGTACTACTTTGATTCAGGTTTATACATACACATATTATCATACCATGATATAATTCCATAAGAGTTGCATACATAACAATTGCAGTTAGAAAGTAAATAACAGGATGATAAAACAACTATATGAGATTACCAGTCCTTCAGAAGATTTGGATTGTAGCCATTTAGATAACTTTTTATGTGATGACTTCTTAATATCCAGCACAATGCCTGGTGGCCTACAAGGTAACACATGATTCGACCTACAACAAAAAGGAAAACAATATTAGTATATGTTTAGCCACAGCCCACAACAAAACATGGTTACCCTAGATATAATTTGTTAACTTACAAATTATAGATAGTATTAATCAAAAACTTAACTTTGTACAAAGGACCTTTTTAACAGTGCAAATGCTACCAGCCAGGAACTTATAACTACAAAACTAATATGTAATCTAATATTTGTTATATAAATGTGCTGACTGTTAGTCAAGCATTTAAGCACATAGTTCTAAAACAACCTTTTATCATAATAAAGGTGTTGCATGAAATGTTACAATGATGGAGTTCCAAAACCAAAATACTATTTGAGCATTTTTCAAGAAGAAAATGTACAAAACGAAAACCGCATGACCCTTTGTAAACATATTACATAATGGTGCATATATGACTTTCACCATCACAAGACATTATGAAAGAATCAATCTGAATTTTGTTTCCAAATCCACATAAATTGCTTAAAAGGTTACTAATCAAATAGGTCAAAAGTGCTGTAGCTGAACTTTTTCAATATTACACACAGAAAAAAAAAAAAAAAAAAAACAATAAAGCCGATGTATTTATATTTGACATACTAAATGCATATTAAAATTCGTGAATATTGGATAAACATTGTGGTCCAACTGAATACATTGTGACCTATACCAAAAAATGAAAAATCCATTTTGAAAAGTTAACCAACCCATCTGACCCTTACACTTTGCTACGTATAAGAAACATACAGATATATGGATAGCTTACTATCTTAAACTTCATTCTTACCATAATGTGCTTCCAGCAATGGGAAGATCTTTATCCTTAAGGGTAGTGTAAAAGGCTTGCAAAAGGCATTTGTCTAAAAGTGCATCTACATCCTCAATTGAAAGAGTGATTTGATCCTCATTAGTGCCTTTATCACTTTGATCATTTTCTGTCACCTTCAAATCACCAAAATCAGTTGTTATTTGTTGGTCATCATTTGGGTCACCCATAGCCACCTCTAATTCTGTGTTATCACCATTCTCATGATCACTTGTTTGGTTTGCATCAGATTGCTGAGAAGTGGTTGAAAGAGAGGGGTCCTCAAATACAACATCATCCAGAAACCCGGCATTGGGCACATATCGACCTTCCGCTGATTCCCTATAAGATTTTGAGAAATGTGAATACAAACTTAACAAATAAATCCACTACAGGATGACATGTCAATGACTTCTGTGAAGAGATAGAAATTCCGGCCCAAATGCAACATTTTTATAATATTCTTTCTTAGAGGTTGCAAAATGGGTAACGAGTTTGGGATGAAGTAAATTGTGTCGATGAACATTCTGTTGTCTTTTCTTAATCCGTTAATCGAATATTATAACTCAACAATTTCTTATATATCGATATAAAATCTATATTACTACAAAACATAAAATATTTATCAAAATGTTGGGGTTCAATAAAATTCAGAATCTCAGATACACTTTATGTAACTTTAGAGAACCATTTCACGTAAGCTACATTTGTTTTGTACATTCAATCCGCCTGTTAGAGAAACATAATGCAATTAGACCCCTTAATCCATAAACACTTATGTTATTATGGCCACCTGTAATATATTACCCACCAAGCGATCAATGGGCTAGAAAAAGAGTACAGATGCTTGCAACCTCCTAATATTATAGTTAAGTTTTCGTAACTGTACTTTGAGTATTTGTAGTATTTTCAAAGAAACAAAGAATATCTAGGAGGTCAATCCAACCAACACCGGCCCACAAACAAACAACCCTTTTAACTGTTATGTTACTCAGCCATCTGACCCAACCATTTTGCCACCCTTAGGTATGTAATTTAATTACCAAAGTGCATCCCGATAGTGATGGCTGATCTTTAAAGCTTTTCCACGAAGACCAGCTTTTAAAGCCTCAGAGCTGCTAATGCAAGTAGACCCAACCTATCAACAAGAGAAATTTTTTACATATAAAATTTTTTTACTTATAATTGAATGAAGTTAAGAAAAACATTAGCATACATGCTTACCGCAATGGGAGCAGGATTACCAGGAACCATAACAGCCCAAAGTTCTCCAGCTAAAAACTCTGGGAGACCCTCTGCACCTACACTAATGCCCGGAAACATTAAATCTGCCCCACCAATCACATAACGTGAAACTTCACCACCTTTTAGAGTGAAAGCGGGTAGAAGGTGAGGAACCTTCCATAGCGAATAGACTGCATTTTAGAATCTAACGATGTCAGAAAAAGTCAGGCATGTTCCCACAAGTAGCAAGTTCAATCTTTGAAAAAATTTAAGAGATCACCATTGTCTTCCATTTAATAACATGTTTCTTTCAGACAAGTAGCAACTACAAAGCACAAAAGTAGCAAGATCCATCACTCCAAGAAGATTGTTAAGGTGTGGTTCTGAACAACTTAGGAATAGGTCAATCAGTGTTACATCACTCTAAGTAATCACACCACACTCACCCATCCCGTTTCAATTGGTACCCAAATTGCAAAACTTCCTTACTTAGACCTGAACTCGTTCACATCTATTACCCAAACCAACCGATTATGAAATAACGGCATCTCTACAAGCTTGCATTGTAAATGGCAGGAAAATAGACTACCTTCATATTTGAGCACACTTTAAATTCAATAATAACTGAAATACTATTGCACATCCTAATAAACAACAGATGTTTACAATTAATAACCTTAAAAGAAGATAATAAGATAACGCTCAAACATGGAATATTTAGTTGCTACTATACCCGTTGGGAATATGGATGTGCCTCTGCTATCAACATCAAAGAAGATTGGCAGTCCACCTTCCAAACAGTAAATAAGCAGACGGTTTGGGTGCTTCGAGACAGTTACCTCTACCTACAATGAAATAATAACATAGTTTACCCATACCTTCCATCTAAAAAAGAGAACTTTTCAATGAATGCAGACAAAAAAAAAGGTGATGCAAATTAACAGCTACACATTACATTTTCAGAGGAATCATGTATAATCAAGAACACGCACAAAAGGATATTCAAACTGAAATCAGATTTCCAGTTAAGGAGATTATGCTTAACAAGATTATTCACATTAGCTCATTAAAAGTACTGTCGAGTTAAGAGGTGCTGGAATGCAAGTCTCGAAAATTGAAAGTGCTTATTCAGACTTAAACAAGCAGAACCACATTATCAGTTGTATAAAGAATCTAAGAGAAGATAGTTTTAAAATTGTGTCAATAATCAGATATATAAAAACCTTTAAAACGGAGTTTGGGACATTTGTTGCAAAACACAAATAACCATAACCATAAAACAATATTTGGCTCCTAGATAGAAAAACACAATGTCAGAAAAGCAGCCTTATGCATGCTATCACAAAACGACATTCCGCTCATGTAAATAACTTCATTTCAAATCCTTGTTACCACAAATATACAACTTTATAGAGCCTTTATCTATCCAGCCTCCCAATACAAAACATAGGTCTCCAAACTTTTACTTCGTATCCTTGTAACCAAACACCTCCCAATATAAAACAATGATATTATTTTTATGCTTTCATTCCATATAAGTTATAACCCACAAAACTTTATAAAAAAAAAAAAACTAATCAAAACCAACACCACCAATGTACATCACTAAAAGGGTATTTAAAATTTGTTTCAAAATGTTTTATGTGACTGTCGTGTTTGGCAAAAAAAAAAAAAAAACTCACACTTTGTTTCAAAATGCTTATTTATCGTGACTCGTAAACGCAAAATAGGCCCAAAAAAAAGCTAAAAAATGGGACTTATCAATGACAAGTTAAATACAAATATACCTCCTAATGATTAGTAAATAATAAATTACAATCAACCAACAATAAACAAATATAAATAGAACACGTGGTCATTTCGGGTTTTATCATGAAAATAAACAAATATAGAAATAAATTTTTTTAGAAAAAGAAAAGAAACCTTGGGAGGGATTAAGATATCGAGGTCAGAATCGGAAGCATTTGGGAAAAGTTGTTGGATTGTTCTTTTCAATTTCTTGCGGTCTGCTCCTGATAATCTTTGTTGTGATTTTGCTTCTACTGTTTTCTTAAACATTTTTTCTTTCTAGTTTTTTTTTTTTTTGTTTGTTTATGAAACTTGTAAATGTGTGTGTGTCAGCAGAAGAAGAAGAAGAAAGGGTATATGAATAGGCGAAACAAACACCGCTTTAAGAGGGGTATTTTTACATAAATAGTGCTTCTTGTTTTTATTAGTTGTCATTAATAGCCCCTCATAATTCTATTCCGATCTTTCACTTTCACTAAACCTAATTTTAAATGTATTTACAAAATATCTTCTAAGTGTGACGGTTTTGGCAAATGTTGATGATAGTGGATTAGTGGCGGCATGTATGTGCTTATATGTAGGAGGAGAAGCCGTAAGAGGGATCACAAAAGGGTTATTATTCATTAAGACTTTTTTGTTAAGAGGAAGAAAATATAGAAGGAAAAAAGTATACGATTAAAGTGGTTAGAGTAATTTAGGAAAATCGAAAAGTAACATTGCGATTAGGAAGACTACTTGTGATTTTGGCAAACATCTAAGATTGATTTGCGATTCTGCCTGATGTGCGACTTTAATTGGTATTTAATTTTGTGAAAATCCAAATTTGGATAATTTAGTTTATTTTGGGTAGATTTTTAAGTAGATGTGAGAATTGAGTCAAGCTGTCATCGAGCTACTCGAGCAGTCGAGCTCATTTAACCTACTTCAAGTCGAGCTTGAGTCAAGTTATTGAACCCCGAATAGTTAAACTAGGAAGCTTAAAAAGATGACTCGGCTCTTTCGAAAAATCGTTTGATTTTTTGAATGAATGAGTTCCACGGGTTTAGTTAAGGCTTCTATTACATGGTTAAAAATACTCATCATATATCACGCTAATAACCAGAACCGAAGACTTCCAAATTATATCAAACATATTGTTAAAGTGAGCTAAGATATTGGTTTGAATAGTCTATTGACCAAAAGAGCAACCAATGAGTTATATGGTATGTTTGGCAAAAGTAGTTGTAGCTGGTAACTGTAGCTTTTAGTTGGAGCTATAAGTTGTAGCTTTTAAGCAAAGCTGTTACCTAAAGTTTTAAATTTTTAGAAATGTTTGACATAATAGTTGTAGCAACATGTTAAAGTATAAAATGATCAAAAAGGACAAAATGATATAAATGCAAAAATAAAACGTTATAAGAAATCATCGATGTCATAAGCTAAATATGTATAAAGTTTTGTTTTGTAAATCTTTTGAATCATAATATATAAAACAAAAAGCCCAGAGTGGTAGCAATAAACATACCTTTATTTCATAAAACAAACCAATAAAATAATATAGAAAGTCATAATAAAAAAGACTCAAATAAATAATAAAAAAATAAAATCCTAAAATTCAAAATATCAGCGATTAACGTGCACAAGTTTGTATAAACAAATCAAAATGGATGATATTAAATAAGGTTTGGTGCAGTTTACCAAATTAAGAAAAAAAATATTAGAGATCTTTGCTTTGATGTGTTTGGGATTACGTGTATTATTAAGAATGGGAATACAAAAAATAGGTAAAAGAATTATATATATTGATATACACTGATTATTATTATGATACTAAAAGGATATTTGGGTAATTATAACTATTAAACGCTCCATCAAGATTAGAACGTTAGTTGTACTAGCGTTTATTTGTAGAGCTTTTGTTTAAAAAATAGAAGTTACAGCTACACCATCCAAACCAAGCTTTTAAAATTTTAAGAGCTTTTGTTTAAAATTAAAAGCTAAAGCTCCTGAAAAGCTCTTGAAAAGTTTTTGCCAAACATAGTCATACTATACAAGCTTTTAACGTAAGTGATGAGCTTTTTAAATATAAGAACATATCATGCATGATTATGATTGAGATTATTTGACTTTGAATTCAAAAAATCAAACGAGATTTTCAAATTTAAAACTTTGAACAATAATTAAATAAATTTATAAATAGTTAAACGAGTATTGAGCTCAAACCATAACGAGCCCAGCCGCAACTCAAATACATTTCTTGAAAATCTCTACTACTTTATATAATTTATAACACTCTCTCGTAACACTTTTCAATCCTCTCTCTCATAAAAATATCCTCATGCGAAATGAGTATTCTACTTTTAATGAATTAATTAGTTAACTTTCTTTTATTCATTAATTTTAATATCTCTACTTAAAATACCTATTAAACTTAATAAATTAATTTACAACATAAATCCATCAAATCCTAAAATAACTACACTCAAAGCCAACTCAATATAAGTGTTATACTAGGTGGTGACCTAAGGCCGCCAATTGCAAAGGCCTCAAAATTTTAGTTTAGGCTAATAATAGACTTCTTATTGTAATAATAAACACACTTTTGTCTCAGTTTGAAATGGTAACTTTCACATATTCCATTCTTCAATTTTAAGTTTCTTTTTCTATTTGACTTTGACATTTAAATTTTTTTTTTTTTTCAACTTTAGATAATCACACTAGTATCAGATAAGAAACTTGTATTGTTTTACCTACTAGAATCAAGTAATCTTATCATTTATAAGTGTTTTCATTCATTTATTTTTGTCGGTTCCAAACTTGAATAAAAAATGAAGTTTTTGTTAGAGATTTTGAATAAAAAGCCTCCAAAATTGGTTATGCCTAAGGTCACTCAAAAGGTTAAACCGTGACTCACTACACTACCTTTTTACATTAATTATTTTTACAATAATAACCACACTGACACCACCTTCAAGCCACAAGCATCGCCGTCCACCACCACACAACAGCTATTATTACCATCGTCACATTACACGGGTAAAATGATAGTTTATATATATACAAACTCGTGCTCAAACTCGATCCGAATAATAGATAACGAAACAAAGTTAAAATTACTCAAATTCTACTCGACTAAACCCTTCTTTTTTTTCTTTTTTTTTTGACACATAAGTGATAAGTCGAAGATATAAAATAGAAATTGATTGAAACTAAACAAAAAACACACACAGGAAACAACTAAACATGGGGGCGCTATCATCATCATCTTCGGCCCTTATCCTCCGAAACATCCTCCTCCGCCGTCCACCACCGCCGTTGTCAGCAACCCATATTTCCACTTTCACACACATCCTTTCTTATTCTATATTTCCAGTGCGTCAGAATTCAATAATGGGTCAAACATCTTCTATATCCCCTTTCATTTCCATAACTCCCATTTCCCATGTTCCCAGATGCCTTTCCACCGTTGTTGAAAACATCGAATCATTAAACGACACACCCGAAAACGTAGACGAAACACCCGAAAACATAGACGACACCGAAACTGAAATTCCAAGTGAGAATGAAATGAGAATAAGGAACCAGCATAAGGAAATGATGTCAAAATTAAAAGAAATTAGTGGGAAAGAGAAGAAAGAGTTGGGTTCTTATGCTAATAGTCTAGGTAAAAAACTTAAGTCTCAACAGATTGGTAAATCTGGTGTTACTGATGCTGTTGCCATTGCTTTGGTTGAAACCCTTGAAGCTAATGAGCTTCTTAAGGTAATACTAATACTTTTTTTTCCAGCGAGTTAGTAATTAGTAATTAGCATGCGGAGATCGAACCATGCATGCCTTAGATGAACCCCAGACTCTTGAAAACTTAAATAATCCCCTAATACTAACTTACAATAACATATGTTATGTTTTTTTTTTCTTTATGGATTTTACTAAACTAGGCCTATGTAAATGTTGAACAACAACAATTGTACCCAATCCCGGCATAAGCAGGGTATGGGAGAAGTGAGATGTAAAAAGTTATACGTAAGACTGCTTCCAGAAGGACATTCGGTCATAAAGTGTGAGTAGGGCTATACATAAAAATAGTTTCTACCAATTAACAAACACCGGCTTATATTATGACTTACGTTAAACCAAGAACTAAGCCGAAACAAGTTTGGCATATCAAGGATAAGCTGAAACCAATTAAGCTAGAAAATATGTTGCACATAATAGGTGAATGGCGTGTAGCTCTATTGGTAATAGGTGGGACATCTTTGTCACATACAGTGAAAGGTCTTGGGTTCGATCCCGGACACCCCAATAGCCGTAATTGCTTAGTGAGTTATGTATGCTCCCACATTATGATAGGTAGTTGATTGTGGGCGGATTTGGGTTGTAGGTTATACACCTTCTGGGACAAAAATAGGCATATTAAAAATAAGCTATGCCAAACATCCCCTTTGGGTTGCTTATCGATTGGTTTTGATTGCTTATAATGCTATATATTTATGTGATTTCTATTTGTAAACATAATCAGTTTTCTGGTGATAATCTATTGGATACCAATGAGCATCAAAATTGATTTTAGTTAACCTAACATGACGGATTTACGGTTCTTATTATATATGATAAAGATATCGTTGAATATAATCAAGTGTTCTTATTTGGATTTAACTTCCATGCGGTGATGCATAGGCAACCCTTGCAGAATCCGTTGTGTCTAATGTGACAAGAAGTTTTATGTTAGGTTCTCATTACGTGCTATAAGCCATTGGTTCTTTTGAGGGCCCATTTATCAACCTAACGACGTTGCACAAAACCTTAAATCTAATGCTGTAGTAAAATTGTTAGTCCAGTCACAAATTGACCAGCTACCTCAAATATGTCAATATTTTAATTCATCTGCAATCTAACTTTTCACTCTCAAAATTGACCAAACATAACAAAATCACGTGGAGCTCAGAACCCACATTTCTCCATGCCTACTTGATAGGAATTATTGCATCATCTCCTCTACTGAGCCATGGTCAAGATCATGAGGCTCGGTTAATCACGCTCTGGCCACATGGTCGTGGTTCATCTACCAGACATGGATTTCTGTCTTGATAGGAATCAAGGATACAGAGGTACGAGCCTATATAACAGATTTTTATGTGTTTATCAGAGTTGGAATTAATAACTTGCCATTGTCGTTACGAATTGCTGTATGGTATTATTTTGGGTGCACACCATCTATTTATGTCTTAATGAACTCAGCCCCAGTCTTTTCGTTTGTTATGGGAACTAAATGTTAAAGGTTGCACTCATACACACACATTATTAACTCATTAGTTGTTTTGGTTTACCCAACTTGAGCCATTATGATAAGTACTCTTTTTGAGCCATTACGAAACCACCAGTGACGCCCCCTTTTGCTGCATCTAATTTCCCCTTTTTGGTACTATGAAGTGATGAAGTGATAATCTACTCTTTGATTTTGAAGTAACTATCTCGCCTGATTATAATAATGGTGCCATGTAAAACAGCTTAAAATACATAGCAATTGTCCGGGAGAGCTAGATGATGTAGTGAGTCAATTAGAAGAAGCCACTGGTTCAGTTGTTGTTGGTCGAATTGGTCGAACCATAATCCTTTACAGACCCAGTCTAACAAAACTTAAAGCAGAAGAGAAAAAGAAACAGGCTTTGAAGGTTTTTCTCAAAAGAAGAGCAGCATATAAAGCATCATATCAGGTATTGACAATTTCATTTTATGCTGACATATTCATTATGATGCAAGCAGAACCCGGAAATAAAAGTCTACCTTTCCATAAAGTTTGGTTTCTGATATGCAGGGGAAAATGCAAAGTAGAGGACAGCCGTCGACACAATCAAACCGAAAACCCTACCGACGATCAAGATGATCATCCGGCCAATATAATGTCACATTGTAACTTTTAATTTAGGATGGGCAACCCTTGATAGGAGAAAAATTTTGATTCAGGAATTACTATCTACTACTAGCACAATGCCTTTTGTAAACCTGATCAGTAGTACAATGGGTCTTAAAAATTTGTCATTTCTTGCATGATAGAATGGAGATGGTCAACAGCGTAACGTGGATATAATATGTGCAGAATGTTTATCAACCGCCTAGTAGCGGCTATGGAAAGATGGAATAAACTTCAAATAATATCATATTCAAGTTATGCTCCTTGAATCAAAGGCCCAAGCAACTAGTTTTAACTAGCTCCCAGCAAATATAACGTTTCCAAAATATATGTTATACAACGGGAACATGGGTTGTTGGCTGAGACCAAACCAATTGTTCATGTCAACTGTGTTGTTGGCTGTTGTAATAGCGGCTCTTGGCTGTAGCATTCAGAAGAACAATTTTATGCAATCAACTAATGCTAAAATTTGCTAACAACATGAGCTTAAGCAAAAGTTAATTAAATGATAATGTCGGTTCCTTTATTTTCTTTGAAAGAAACATGTAATTCTTCTCTCCTTCTGAGACCAATGTTAATAAAACTAGTGCCAATGGTTTTGCTGTTGAAACTGCAAGCAGCAAGCTCGTCGCTTCACCGAACCGTTGGCACCACCTAGTCAGTTGGGCCTTGTCTGTTTCATCCGCCGGTAAAGCGACAAAGGAGTTGAAGACTTGGGGTCTCATTCTTTGGCGGAACTTGAACACAATTGTTGGGAGGCCGAAACATATTGCTCATTTTTTAGAGGAGTCAAATTGTAAATATTAAGCTATATTACTCTAATTGTAAAAATTGACGAAATGCCTTTAGCTCATCTATTATTTCCCTTTTTAAGAAGGGAATAAATGTCCTCTCCCTCTAGTTGGACTAGAGTGGTCCTTAATCTAATAACGAGAATGGTACCCGCGCGTTGCGGTATTGATGGAGGTGATGGCGGGGTGGTGATGTAATGGTGGCGGTGGTGGTGATGGGGTGATCTACCTGACGGTCTCCGCCTTCCGATTTAAAAATTCGTCGAAAGTATATAGAATAACATCTCATATAAGATAATGAAATTTTAAAAACACCAATATAACTTTGATAATTTATTGATGTACGGTTTTTAAGATAAAATATTATAGTTATTTTAAGTAAATATAGAATAAATAGGAGAGACATTTTGGGAAGTAAATGTTAAAACTTAAAATCAATATTGAAATTTTAAGTTCAATGTTGAAAATTAAACATGAATTCCCTTTATAATATAGTATAGATATAGATAGATATGGGCATAGTCGATTTCACGGTAATCCGTATGTTAGTTGACGGAGTTGGTTAATAACTCTATTAATTGTTTGGTAAGGAATAAGGATAATCTGTTGATTATGATACCATACCTCTTCCTCCTACCATTTTTCCTCTCCTTCCCTTGCTTTCCGAAGGTGGATATTGTAGTTGACGGATGACAATATTGATATCGTTATGACGGCCTTTATCTGCCATTCATTGCTTTCATCTGATTTGCGAAATTGCGCTCCCCCTCCCCCTCTTAAGTTCCGCTCTCTTCCCTCTTCTTCATACTGGTTTTCCTCTCCTTCCCCACAATCCCCGCCATACATTGTTACTCATTCTATAAATGTATTAGTCGACCTAAGTTGTATACTTGTATTTAACTCAGCAACCGAATTTTAGAATTACAAATCGTTAAGTAAATCTATGGCAAAGTTATTGAATTTTTTCTTCTAAACAATTTGAGCCCAATATTCGTAAGATTTAATGGTTTGTTGACTTATTATATATTCACATTTTCATCTTCAACAAAAATGAACCAAATAAACCAATTTCGTTCAATAAATGAATCATCATATAATCTCCTAACAAAGGAGTATCAATTTTAGATTTTTGACATATAACATTTCAGTGGGAGCTTAAGACAATAAAATTTGAGTAAAACTATATTCAAGTATACTAGTATCATATTTCATATCCCTGTAGATTCTTGTAATCTGGTAAAGGTTCTGTACTTCCATTGCAGATAGAGTATTCGATTACGCATAAAGATTCATAGCCCTGTAGGTTCTTCTAATCTGGTAAAGTTTCTGTACTTCCATTGCAGATAGAGTATTCGATTACACACAAGGATCCACTTCAACTTTGTACACCTCTCCACAACCGCACTGAACTGTATGCGAAATTCCCTGTAAAAGCATAAAGAGACTATATAAATTAGTGGGATTCATCAAGAAGGCAGGTTAGCATTTTGGATAAGAAGAAAGGGGACCAGGCTTTAGCTAAAAAAATTGGAGGTTAAATCTTTCTGCACAGTATATTCATGAATTTTGCACATATAAATCTTTTCCTGTACTCAAATACGTTGTCTCTTGGTCAAAAGGTGGGAAATTGGCTTGGCTGGTCATGACATGAAACGGGTCAAAACTGATGGCTTGTTACGGATTGGGCTTTCTTTCTACATAAAAAACTTTTTCTCCAATTACTTCACATCTTTTATAAGCAATTAATGTGTGTCATATACTATATTAACATAACTTTTAAATGCAGTTAAAAAAAAAAAACGCTTTCAGCATATTTGACCCATTTGACTCGATTTCCGTTTGATTTCTCTTTTTAATATACCCCCATTTGACCCCTTAGAGAAGGATCATAACCCAAGTGACCCATTCATTAGTGGGCAGGTTAATATTTTCGTATACTTTACAGGTTTCTCTAAGATATGTCCCTC
Organism: Erigeron canadensis; assembly: GCF_010389155.1. Taxonomy (NCBI): domain Eukaryota; kingdom Viridiplantae; phylum Streptophyta; class Magnoliopsida; order Asterales; family Asteraceae; genus Erigeron; species Erigeron canadensis. The sequence goes on along the minus strand of NC_057767.1, from coordinate 6,800,547 downwards.
ATAAGGGAGTAGTTAGAAAGAAGTTTATGTACCAAGTCTGAATATATAGAATTCACTCAAGAGAGCTATTCGTACCGAATCTTTTGGGATAAATAGATAATGAACCCATATTTGTTAGTTTTTGTATGGATAACCAGCCAAAATCAAGAGAATATATACCTTTATAGTGTCAATTTGGTTTTGCAAAGATTCCTGGTACTTGGTTTCCGCACATTTGTCAGACATAAGAACTTGAATCTCTTCTTCAAGCGTCTCATTTGGCATCTCTCTTAGTTCAGGCTGTAGCCACCGAATAAAAAAACAAGATTATGCTGTTATTAAGAGTATCCCGGTTCAATATAATAGTTCTAACACAAAGTACTATGACAGATGTGATTAGGAGTGGCAATATCAACCCCTTTACTTATAACTGGATGTATTCCGATTATGTTTATTTAGCAGGTCAGTAGTCACCCAAAATATATTTATAATACATAAAAACCACATCTTAATAATTGATTCAGAACATTATATGATCACTAAAATGATATAATGTTTCTACTCATTTGACAAACTGATTGCTATAATAAAATTCAAAACTCGGGACAAAAAGTGTTCATGTCAATGCATAATATCTGAGCATGACATGAATAAAACTAAAAGATATGTAATGAAAAATAACCTTATAACTGTTCATTCTACCCTTTAGAGACTCCAATGCTTGCTTGGCCTGTACAGAAAAAGATGGTAAACAAACATACACTTTCAGCTTTCATCTAAATCAATTGATAATATGAGAAATATCTGAGCATGACAACCAATTGCTATATATCTTTTGCCCGGCAAAAGATTTAGCATACACATGCATACTCTTGTTCTCTAAACAGCAAATGAACAAAAACGTTTTGAGAACTTTTTCCAATAATCATAAAATACTTCACAAGTTAAAAGAGGTTACAGACAATCTTCGACTCTACATCTTCGTAAAACTGTGAAGGTGTCCATCGTTTATATGCATGTAGAATTTATTCAAATTTCTTAAAACCTGGAGAGAGATATGGCCATTAATTGTAAATTCTAATTACTAGAAGTAGCAAATAGCCACTTACTTGTTAGTGACTTAACTTGGATGATGTTTAATCCTGACTGGTAAAACATAGTTATTAGATGCCTTCAAAAGAAACAGATAAATTGAAAGATATAGTTAAAAACAAAACTGGTCAAACAGGTTGAAAGGCACGAAGAGAGTACTTTAAGTGGATAAAACCTTCTGAACCAACTTATTCAAATTTATCGATTAACACACTAATTATAAGTACAAACATATTGTGTTTTTGGACAGGTATTTCAGGTTAACCCAAAACTTTCCGATCCTCACCAGTAATAACTTTTTTCCATATCTTTTATTACAAATACTTTCATGATGCATATGTTGACATGAAAGGGTAAGACTTCGTGCAAACCTTGTCACGCTCCGAAGTATGTTCAGACCTCATTTTTGCCAGGTTGTCAAACATAGCTTTAGCGGCATCAAACTTTGTCATTGTATCCTTGTATGCATTAACCTGAAATTCACAAACTCACAAGTATCTAGTATAAAGAGTACACTTGTTTTAAGCTAAGAGGTAACCTGAGAATACATACCAGACTCTCACTCGTTGTTAGGGCGCCAAAGTCTCCTGTGACATAAATTTCAAAATTGCCATTGTGAGGGAAGAATCCGCACTTGGTTATTTAACATAGTCTCAGGTAGGTGCTATTAACATCAATCAAAGGCATTTGCAGCAAATAAAAGGTCTTTGGTATATGTAATCCCTTGCTCCATTGAAACATGTCATAAACTGTGAACCATCTAATCACTAGGCCAGTGTATCAATAGAGGTGGCAATTTTGACAACTATCAACAGATCGGTTGGATTAGGTTATGTTTGATCCCTTACGCATCACATGGTCAAAAAATACAGATCAAGAGAAACAGGTCAAATGGGTCTAAAGTCCCAAAAAATGTTTTTATTTTATGCATGAAACCTTCTGAATGATTTTACTAAAAAGGATTGTACTAGTTCTAGAAAATTCATAACTACAGTTGACATGCTAATTATTTATGAAAACTTTTGTATGTTTTGACAAGTGCTCCAAGTCAATCCAACCCACCCATTTAGCCACCTATTATATATGAATCCTGTCAATGGGATAAATCTGTCTAGATTGTTTAATCTTTCAAAATGCTGAATCCAGCAATTGGTTGCTGATTCTAACGCCTCCACCCCATTAAGGGATGATAGCAAGAACTCTTTAACACTTGATGAACTAATGATATATAGAATAATAACAGCTAAACTAAGTCTTATGAACGTTGAAATTGGAGATGAAGCTGCACCTGCGGATTCATTAGCTGAGCGCTCAGTTTGTGTGTTAACCTGCATCATGCAAATCAAGCATTAAAAGGAGTATTTCCATCACCAAATAGATCAGATAATGCCACAACAATGAAGATTGGGAGACTTCGGTAATAGGAATATGTTGGGTGATAACCCCTCTTGATATCGACATTCTACGTTAACAAAAGAGCTTCAAGTCTGATGAAACAAAGAGCTATGCTACAAATTTAGTGTAACTACTTCCCGGCTCAGGTAAAAGTTTACAGCAAACTGATTTGGTGTATTCTTTTTGTAATCACACCAGGAAGATGTTATGAGTTGCAACAGAACTACGATTGACATATGAAGCACCATCATGGCTCCTTCTAAGATGCATTTCACTTATTAACTTACTCACTGAGAATTATTGAAGATATACAAAATCACATTAGGGGAGACAATCATTGAAAGTAACAGTGAAAGTTAACCATCCTATTCCCTTTAGCGGGTTAGCCAAATTACGGTTAAATTTTAATGTTGGAGTGATAATATGATAGTGAATACCGACAGTATTCACTTTGACAGCCTATTTGTCCACTAAATGATCCTCTTGAGACAAGAAATCGGTACACTTTGAGGTCCTTCCTACCATCGTCTTCAACCATAACTCAGAATCAATCATGTTAATTTTAATGATTTCATATAACTAAAGAAATTGTACTTCAGTAGATGTCTACCCCTGGAATTAAGAGATTGGACTGTTACTATATCTGTTAAAAAACATTCATTTCCTGATTTGTTATCGCTAGTGTACCGTTCATGGGTATTTCACTGAATTCAAGTACAACAACAACCTTTATGATATTAGTAGGAAGTAAAATTGCTTGAAATATAAGTATATAACCCTCTATTATAGTTTCGAATAAGTTATGCCTCAGAAGCATAATATAAGCTTTTTCATTATTATTTCATAATAGAAGATCATAGATACTATCAGAGTAAAGTTTGTTAAGGTTCAGTACCATTTCCTCCAACTTTAAGTGCTCATAAGAAAGGAATTTAACATACTGACCAGCCCATACCAATCTAATGACTGATATACTACCTGTTGCCTTTGCATAAGTAAAACTTATCTCCTGTACCTACTGAAATTAAAGGGTATCTAACAACGAACCCAGTCACCCACTAACACCTACTTCAGCAATTGATCAAGAAAATTTGACTCTCAATAGCAGGTTATACATACAATCACTATATTTTACAGGTATATGACTGTACTTGATATCAACGAAAAACTAAAATAATGGGAAAAAGTGCACATGAATCAAAGACTAAGGGTAGAGATCAGAAATTACCAAACTATGCGTTCCAAGATTTGAGCTAGATTTGTGAGAATTTAACCAGTCCTATGCAAAAAAGGAAAGTGTTATTACGCAACTGGTGTATACCACCAGCAAAAAAAACATGATGCATAGAAAGATAAAATACCTGTTGTTCTTTTAATTTGGTATTGAGATCCTCTTTAATTTTGCCATATGATGTACTGTTACATTAAGCAAATTACAATCAGTACTATACAATGCCTGGACCTGGAGTACATCATATTTTTGATAATCTCTTTCTAATTACCGCTTCTCAGCAAGTTTAGTAGACAAATTGACTCTTTCCTGTTGGATAAGCTCCAATGTCTGCAGTTTTTCGTAAATCAAAAGATAAGATATACAAAAGCTAAAACCTCGTTAATCAGCTAACTTGAAATGCTGTTGAAGTAATTTATGAATGTTATATCATATTGAATATATCCTTGTTTCAGTCTCTCTTATGTGAACTTCACCAGTTTTAACTTCCAAAGAATTCATACAACTATAAAACAAAGGGTCTTGCAAAAAGTAACTACAAAAGAAAGAGAGAGAAGAATGCGTGTATATCTTTAATCTTCATTCCTAAGGTAAATGAAGCAAAACAGCAGTGACTTGTCTTAAAGTTTCATATTTCTATTAATCCCTTAAGTTTGGCAAAAGATTTGACGAAATCCTAATTGTTTTACATAATCACTAATAACTATTATATAATCATGAGTTTCTTGCAAGGCACAGGGCAGCCACAGGTTTAAATGGTTGTAGAGCCACACTTTATATGTCTTGGGCTACGATAACCACTATTTATGAAAGATACGCAATATCTATTTGTGATGCTAAGCCTACATTTGGTCTGCTTGAATAGGTCTGCTTAGTGGTATGCTTGTCAAGTAACATATGTTTATCGATTAAGATCAAGACAAAGCATCACTCCACATAATGGATTGCCAGTAGTCTTTTATGGTAATCTCTACCACCTGATGCTCATAAATTGTTTCAAGTATGTGCTATTCTGTACAAACTACAGAAACATATACTGAAACTCAGTTTATGCTTTTACCTAAAGTAGAAGAAAAACCCACCTTAGTGAGTTACATCTTGTAATGGTTAGTATCTAACAGTTGGGATGTCAACACGGCTAGGACTACAATAAACAAGTTGCTTATCTACCAGAAACAGTTCTAAATGATAACAACTAGATCATTCCACAAAGTCTCTTTTTATAACAGTTATAAACGGTGGAAGTATCCAGTATTAAAGGGGAACATATATAAGCAAGTAAAAAGCATAGTACTACTCATTCTATAAAATCAAGCAGCTAAATCCTACACATACTCCCATGTAGACCCATATATAGCATCTGCCAATCAATAGATACCACATCTGAGCTTCATGAAACTTCATACAGTTACCAAAAGAACTAAATCGAGATAGGCGGAAATTCAAAGATGCCCATATGGCCTGTTGCTTGCAATCAACACAGAACAAACAACCTTTTAAAAGCACTGTTTGGTTATCGACAACAATATTTTTCCCTCTAACAGCACTTACATACAGGCTTAAAAGCATTACTTAGAGTGGTAGACCATTCCACAAAGTCTATTTCTCTCTGCAGAAGCACCAGGATACTTTGACAAAGTCACATACTCTTTCTATGATTGGCAGGTATATTCTATACGCCAGGCCAGACCAATGTGGCAATGTGGACCCTCAATAGTTTTCACTAGTCAAGGCCTTACTTCTGTGACTACCAAACTACTGAAAGTCCTTAACTCGTTGAAGTATCCTCAATCTCAATGTCTGGTATAACATCACCTTTTATTTTATATTCAATCATTCGTCCAGTACTTAAATTTCAACGGGTCAAAACTCAAAATAACTCTACCTGCAACTGTGTGGAAGAATCACTCTCCAAAGAAGCAATTTTTCTTTGTCTCTCTAATATCTGGGAACATATGTTTCCCTTTGCCTTATTCATGAGGTCAGACTCCTCCTTGAGGCGTTTTGTCTCAGACTTGGCTGCATTTTCACATAATCGACTGAGAAAAAGAAAGAGCAGAAATGTACATATTATGCATGATTATTATTACAAAAAAACAACATTTCATAATTCAGCAGTTACCAAACAAGAGGTATTCGTAAAAACTACTTTCTAGTTTCTACAATATGAGGATGTGTGCTTCTAGAAAATAAATAACATGTTCTGCTTCTACCCCTCTAAAAGATCCAAATGCAGTGTGTGCCTCATCAATAGTGTTTATCACCAGGTTTATCACTAATTTCGTAACATCGATGCACTTACATATATTTTAACGAGTTTACAGAATTAGAGCAAATCAGTTTTCATTTCACACTTCTCACGTGTATTTAGCTTCTCATTTGATCCCGAGCCTACAAAATATTGCTTACGGCTTGCTTTCGTATATATTTAGCTACTCATTTGATGCTACGAAACATCATTTACCGTCGCAGACACTATAACCAACTATAGTTACAATAATCAGATCCCTAAATTAAATAACAATTAGGCACAAAAAAGGAACTACTTCTAACAACTTATATAGTTATATATTTCTATACTATATTATAAAGCAGATTCCTTCCAGATTTTCAACATTGAGTTGAAATTTTCAATATTGATTTTAAGTACATCCCCAAAATACCCCTCTCATCTATTCTATATTTATCTAAAATAACCATAATACCCTTTCTCTCTCATCAAATCTCAACCAATCATCTTTTTTCTCTCTCCTCCATAAATCATTTATTCCTCCAATTCATTCAAAATCTTTTATCTCAAAAATCATACGTCGATAAATAATAAAAATTGTATGAGTGTTCTTAAAATTTCATGCTCTTTCATTAGAGATGTCATTCGATATACTTTCGACGAATTTTTAAATCCGAGGGCAGAGGCCGTAGGCATTTGACTATCACACTCTCAGACCTAGCTATCACCCCACCATCTCACCGCCGCAACGCGGGTACTTACTCTCGTTATATATAATAAAGCAAAATTATGAAAGTATAAATTTGAGTAAAAAATAAAATAAATTAGAAATTGGAATACCGAAATCGATCTCTTTCGTAATCGTCTGGAACGTAGTGATCTGCATTTGTTCTTCAACTGAAATTTTCGCGGCTTGATCCTCCACATCTTCAATTGCATTACATCATCATATCAGAATATTAAATATATATATATACAGGAATATATAATCAGTAATTTTCAATTAATTGAAAAAATTGAAGCAGTTTGAGAGGAAAATAAGAGAGAGAAAAACCGTTGATGTGAGAGCGCAGAGTTCGCATGTACTGTAAGTAGTCTTCCATTACTGAATTGAAATGGCTATCACTGTGTGTGAATGTGAGGGTTTTTATAGCAAAATGTGAAGGATAGAGAGCAGTGAAGTGAAGGACCCTATTATCTGGTGAAGCTAGTTGATCGACCGCTCTGCATGAACATTTTATTTTTGTGATTTAATTTTGGAATTCTACAATGAGGTTATAAACAATTTGGGGACGTTTGACCTAATATTAGATTTTGACTGTTCAAAACAAATATAGATGATTATATCCATCAGATATACCTAAAATACCCTTAATGAAATAAATTACATAACCAGTCTCTCAAGTTTTAAAATAACTAAAGTAATCACTATATTAATTGCATTTACATCAATAGTCTACACTATTCGTCGTCAGCATCATTAGTTGTCGCCGCCATCCATTACTACCGCATTGCCGCCACCACCACCACATTGTGCGGGTACCATGCTAGTATATAGCAAAAAACTTAAAGTGGTCTTTCCCGTTTCATGCTGGTAAAAAATAACACATAAGACCAACATTAATCCAAAAGGTCCGGTTTACATATACCAATACCCATCCAATAACTTATAAAAGGTATAGTTGGCTCTAACATGTACAAGTTTTTTGGGAGACATACATGACAGTGGAGTCGTGTCAATCCTTATAAACGGTTTGGAGAGTGATATGTCAATGGTGTAATTTCGTTTCATTTTATGCTTTTACTATTCAAGATGTACTGAAATTTCATTGTTATTATCCAGGATCAGGGAAGAGAAAAAAAAATAGTTTATGGCGTTGTCCTCATAGTTTTGTAGAGTATTTAAAGAGCACATAATGAAGCGATTTTTAACAACATTCAACCAACGATAACTAGCGTATTCGAGGAAGCAAAGTAGGCGTTTATTCAATGTACATGAAGCAAATCACAGACAATTGGTTTAAGTGCTTCCCAGTGGAGACTTTCGAGCTTGTATGTTTTGACTATATATTACTCGTATGTGTCATCTAATAGTTTTGGTGTAGTAATAGTAAGTATTCATCTGGTGGTTTGGTAACGTATATATTTGATGTACATTTTGGCTTTGATAGTCAAATGAATAAAACTGATGTCTTGTTAGTTATTAAAAAAAAAAAATAACATGTAAAAAAAGGTATTGAGTTTGTTTATATAAAAAGAAATATAAAGTTCAAATATATGTATATCCTTCTGTTTCATTTTAAGTGTCCTAAATTGATTTAGGTCTTTTCTTCCCATCTTTGACCGTAAATCTTTTTTTTGTGTGTGTTATATATGAGTAATACTTAAATAAGGTCTTAAATATGGGGAAATCCATCAGGATCTGAATCCTAATTCTTACATTTGTATGAGTGAATTATTAGATTGGGTGTTTGAGAGTCTTAGGTCGCGTTTGGTTCACAGAATTTGATGGAATCTGATGGAATTGGAATTGAATTCCATTCCTTAGTGTGTTTGGTTGGTTAAAGATGAAGGAATCACATTCCGTTTGAATGTTAACATTCCCTTATTTGATGGAATCTCCATTCCTTGGAGATGGGGGAAGGAATCTCATTCCGTCCCTCACTTGAATCTTCAAAAAATCAAAAACATTCCGTCAAATTTCATTCCTTCATATTCTAATTCCTTTGAAAGATTCCATTCCTTCCAAAAACATTCTGCGAACCAAACACGCCCTTATATTTCATCTCAAACATATATAGTTTGAGCTCCACATACTATCCAATTAGATATCACCGTACTATTTCGAATACTAACTACGAACTACTAACTCACTGTTAAACGATATACTCAAAACCCAAATAATTCATGTATTATACATCGTAGATAAAACATACACACTATTTATGATTAAAATTGTACATAAAAAGTCAAACTTAGAGAATAAGTGTACGATTTTTTCTTCTTTAAAGGGATAAGAATCATTTAAAGATTTGACAGAGACGTGACACGTAAAACGATCTAAGGTAACACACAAACCAGTATTCATCATCGATCAGACATTTCAGACGATCCAATCATAATAATCTAATATATTAAAATATCAAATACTAATGTAATATAAATCGTTACAAATAGAAGCAAATTAACAGAAATAAGCATCTTGAATCCATTTCTGTCACTTTATTACAAACAAATTTACAGCAAATCTTTTTTTATTTCTATAAATAAATCAAAGTTATTATTAGCAGCAGCAGCAAATTTGAGTTGTTGATTTAAAGTTGGAAAACATATATATATACGACGTCGTTTTGTATTCTCTCTATTAATAGAAATGTCGAATTCACGGATAGGAGCGATCGGTTCATGGCTTCGCTACAAGATTGTTGATCCTTTCATTATAATCCTTGGCAGGTAAAATTGATTATTTAATTAAATTAATCATATTAGTAGTTTATAATAATATAATTAGTAGAGTATTTTATATTATGATAATTTGGTTTCAGGGGAGCAGAGCCTAAGCAGCTGGCATTATCAACTGCTCTCGGCATTTCATTGGGAGTGTTTCCAATTGTAGGTATGATTCGAGTTTGAATTCTCATAATTTATGTGTAAGAAATAATATCATAAGCCGATGCTCGATGATTTGAACTTAATTAAAAGCACTTGTATGAGTGAGTTAATGTGACATAATGACGGATACAGGGCAATCAAGGGAAGTATTATGATTATACTTTGGGGCATAAGAAAATCACATAAAGTTTTCAAAATGGTTTTTAGTGCTTGTGTACAGTTCTGTAAATACAAATATATTGAGGAGTTTCTAGTTTACATAAGAACAAGGATTTTAAGAGTTACAGAAGAAAACTGTCAACTGAGTACATCAAGAGTTAGAGCCCTTTAAATTGTAGTCACCTTTGACTAGGGTATAACTTGTTTTTGGTTATACATGTGATTATTATAGGACAGAGTCATGTTTAATGTCAAACAGTGGGTACGCTATACTCACTGTTTCTCTGCCTTCGGATAGAGGCATGACTGTCTCCATCGCACCTTCCCCAAACCCCTACCCATGGCGGGATTGGGTATTGTTGTTGTAGTCGCGTTTTATGCCAAGCAGTGGGTAGCCATCATACGTATGTTACAAATGTTAAGACAGGTGTACTGTTTACACCCCCTCCCTTCTACTTACTTGAAGTCTATATAAAGTTCATTCAAAAGGTGTTATTTAGAATGAGAGAATTTTTGTTGGTGAACAGTCAGACTATAAGGCGGATTTTTATGATGAACCCGATTTAGGATCATACCTATATGTATGTATGATTATTTTGACATTCTGAAACAGGGGTGACAGTGTTCCTCTGTGGGCTAGCTATAGCAGTGCTTGGGTCTTCTGTCAATGCTCCAACGGTTATGCTCGCTAATTTTGTGGCCACTCCATTAGAGTTGAGGTAAGTTGTTTCTAACTAACTCATGTGTTAAAGCTTTTTGCGCGTACCTTTTCATTAATTTCAGGCTTTTTATTTGTATTTGTTTTTCGGTGATTTAGTCTGATGGCAAAAACATGGTCATAAACATCTTGTTGAAGCAATTGTTACATTCATATCACCTCTCTATACATGGATCTTCTTAATTATATCCATCTTTTACTTATTTAGTCTGATGGTAGTGTTCTTACGGTTTGGTGAGCTTATTACTGGCGGAGCCCATTTTCCTTTGACCTCTGATGCTTTAAAGAAGGTATTGACTGGTGAAGCTTCAATGGAGATCATTTGGAGTATCCTTCGTGCGGTATGTTCTCATTTTGCTTAAATTGTAACGGTCATATTGATAGAATATAATTAAGAAGTTTGGCTAAAATTGAAAAGTGTCAAATGAGTCAAAAGTCACCATATACATTTCTTGTAATCAGATAACAAACAAGTTATTTACACAGAAATTCAAAAGCCTTGACACAAAGTGTTTGCATCAACTGGACCTGACCTGTTTTTGATCTGTGCCAAAAAAGTACTCTTTTGACCCGCTACCAGACCTGCACATTTCGCCTTCTCCAGTTATTATAAGTTGACTTCATAGTGTTTTGTTCTTTATGCGCCTTTTTATGTAATCTTCTGTTCAGATGCATGAAATGATATATATGTACCTTTTGCAGTTGCTTGGGTGGTTGGTTTTGTCACCCTTAATTCTGGGGGCCCTTTACTTTATACTTTTGCCCTGCTTTGTCATCTTGGTGCATAAGTTCAGCAGCGGTTCAAGCCCCACATTAGCCACACTATCTAGCAAAGAACTAAGGCCTAAGGTTAGGAATATATGATGCGCATACAAGCAGCAAGCAGCAACAGAAAACAGCATTATCCGTCTATTTAGTAGAACCTTCTGCAAAAATTGGTACCAAAAGTTTCTTATAAATATTATGAGGAAAATGATATGTCGCTTTAGTGACAACGGTGGCGTACGAAGAAAATTGTTGTAACCTAAGCCCGGGCAGCTGCACTTGACGTTTAACTAGTTATAATATTCTCGAGTCTCAAGCTAGTAACGGTGGAATAGTAATGTATCATTGAACTTGGTGGAATAGTAATGTATCATTGAACTTGAATGTAATGCTTGTGCAAATAGAATGTTGAATGTTCAAAACTTTTAGCTGGTTTGATTTCATTATTGCTGCCTTGCCGGATATGGCCTCATTGGTCAATTAAACAGTTAAACAACTTAGTTGTTAAATGCCTTGTAAAGCTTGAAGCCTACAAACAGTTGTTTCCAGTTATCATTTCTCTCATCTTTTTTGAGAACAGAGGTTATACAACATCATATTTGTTGCAAAGAAGATTTTTACTGTGAAAAATATCACAAACTCTTCAAAAGTTCTTGATCAATCCAGTCCCAACTTTCTTGCCTTTCTTACCAAGTAATTAGTAAACTCAACGTTCTCACTAGTGTAAAAGGTATGCAGTTTTGCTTTGGAAGAGTTTTATCAGAGAGTTTTGACAACACGATCGAGTTAACCTTCGTCTAACCAAATCTCTGAAGCCACTTTTTGAGTTTCATCATTTTGTCCAGGCTAATTGATAAAGATTACGCACAAGTTATTCAAGATGTCCACGGTCGCCGAGCAGATCAGATGCTTCACATGGGTAAGCAGGTTATATCCCGACACGTACATATATTAGAATATATACGAAAATAGTCCTGATATGATTTGATACGACATAATAACTCAGATAGTGTGAGTTTCTCTTTTTAACCCATCAAGGCATCAAGTGGTTTCCATTTCCTTGACCCATAAGTAGTCCTACATTATCATGATTTTGATTCTGACCCAACGATTACATTGCATTATTTCTTTTGTCAAATTTTTCAATCTGTCTGTTGTTAAGATCAATCAGTGGATTGGATGCATGATGTTATTGTAATTTCACTTACGAATTCGATCAGTTTATCTCAAGAGCACAACAATCCCTTCCTTCATAAACCTCAAATGCTTCCTTAAAGAGTCACTAAAAGTTGCTACATCCATCAAGTCATGTCCAATATAAATGCGACCAAATCCTATATATCAAACTGCCAAAGCTCAACAACGTCTATTGAAAGACAAATAAAAACGATTATCCAAGTTTGTATATTGTTATATGCTAAAAGGTCCTCTAAACACGCCGTCCAAGTAACCCGAAACCATATAATCACAAAAATGAAATAACATGAATCTAATTTCAAGTTATGTTTAAACCAAAATCCACAAAGTCAAATAAAACAATTCATAATAATATGGCGGGTAATTTTTGGTGTTTGAAGTTAGGTTTTAGTCATCATAAAGTATAAAGGCAAATGTAGGTCACATAAAGTGAAGACAAAATGATGGTTATATAAATAATTAATTAAAAAAGGCAGAGACATAGACCCAAATTTGGTTTTCTTTTGTGATGACAATTTTAGTATTACTAATTGTCGTTTCTAAAGGTTAAATATGACTTGTATAGAACTATAGAATATAGATACAGATTATAGAGACCATTCCCTTTAGTAGCTAGCTAGCTAGCCTTTGTATTTTATCAAAATCTAGCAATATGCTTCTTCATGCTTGTAATTCATGATAACATATATACATCAAAACAAGTATTTATTTTGGTCATCCTAAAAGAGAAATTCTTTGATTTTTGCATGTCTGAACAATATTGGCCGGATCGCAATATTAGATGTTTGAGGTTAATCTTTATGAAGGCGTTCCTTGGTAACGATTGTACTTAATATTTGAACGAAAAATATGAACTTACGTAACAATTTTCAAGTGATCGAGATTTGAACCCATGACAACTTGTTCTGTTAGTCACACAACACAGCTAGAGTAAAGGAATTTCAAGGATATGTATTAATTGGCACCAAACTAAAGACTTGAATTACACCACTCCTATTGCAAGGTTGTTCCATTTCGCCACCATTTGTGTTTATTATATACAATTGCCCACCTTCCATACATAACTTATTATGTGGCAATCTTTAGAGATTACTAAAAGGTATCATATTGATTGCTTGAATCTGAGGATAAGTCATTTTGTAATTAAAAAATTTTAAGCCACAATTACTCACAAATATATATATTGTTAATGAGATTTGAACTCACAGCCTCTTAATTGTACAGTCATAACAAATACGTAATCGATTTGTAATCTGTTGATATAGAAATAATTAAATGATTGAGCTCGAGTTTTTTTCCCTTAAAAATAACTGTCACAATAGGTACATGTGTGTATAATTATACAAACACATCTAATGAATCTAACCAAGGTGAACCCTTTTACCCACACACATCTAATGAATATGTGAGTAAAAGATCGATAATGATGCTGATAAAGGATATGCAAGATAATGAAAGTAAAAGGAGTCTCTAAATGAGAATAAAGAGAGTAAGTAGAGGCTCATATCTCAATCACCATTGATTGAGAATGAGTCATGAAATTAAACAACATTAATCCTAGTTACAATCTCCAAGTTCAAACCTTAGATCATGATTACATATAATAAAAGAGTAACGAGTTTAGTCTCAAAGTAGACTTAATGCGCGATTAAGATAAGGGGAGATAGAGGGGGGGGGGAAAAGGTGACCTGAGTCCTAACCATGGTTGATGTGTTAGAGATCATAAACCGAGAGATTGAAAATATCTCTCTCGGTTTACTTTCCAATGCATTTGAGCTTCGTTTCCATTAACGAATCTCATGATACCTAGCTAAAAAGTCGCTACGTACTTGAAAAGAAATCTAAATGCACTACAACTTAACTACGCCTTAATGTTATTTAGTTACATGGCTAAAACTCCCATTGTTTAGCCAAAGTAAATTTACAAAGAAGCTATAAAAAGACACAACTTCCGTTCTTACCCTAAAAACGGATGTTGGTTTTAATAAAAAAAAAACAACTTTTTTCATGAAAAAAAAAAGTTTTAACCAAAACAAGCTAGCCAAGTTTATAAAAATCTAAGACTAGGTTCAAGTTAATAAAACAAAAACTTAAGGCACATTCCAATGCCCATGATTAAACTATTTTGTATACATTATGAAAAGACACCTTTTTATCAAAGTTTAAAACTTGAAAGCATTTACAAATTCTCTTAATTCAAGAGGAATAAGTTGATATTATGATGTCTTAGTTTTTTTTTTTTTTTTTGTTGCTTGGCCTTTTTCCATTAGCCAAAAAACTTATATAAAAGTTTCCCCAACTTATGAATCTAAATTCATAGCCATAAGTTGGTGAGATGCACATGCATATGCTTTATGGGGTGTCCTTCTCTTTTTAGGGGACCCTGCCCTTCTAAGAGAAGATAGAAAAATGTCTTCCAAATTTGGATGGTAACCCCTATGGGGGGCTTTTTTTCCATGCCTTGGATGCCCTTGATTCATCAAGGACTCCATAAAAGAGAGAGAATGAAAGTAGAGATAACCATGGTTGGGCCAAAGGTTTTTTTTTTTCGAGAATTGAAAGAGATGCATGCGGTTTCCGGTTGAATGAATGCAATTTGTGAATCTCTTAATGATGAGCAGCAGGAGATTGTATAACCACGTTTACGCCTGTGGCACAGCAAAACAAACTGTCAAAAATGTTAGTAACTCGCCATTTATCGATAACATGTTTTTAATCATATAAAATTTACTACCACAAAACATTCAATTGGTCACACTTAATTTCAGAATGGTATTGAAAATGTGTATCGATCGATAAAAGTATAAAATTGTATCCGCAAAATACATAAATGTATGAAAATTTAGTCCATTTTTTTTATACTTAAACGCATGAAGACGCAAATATGTCTTTGTTCGTGAGTTATAAGATATATTTGCATACACTTGACAATTTATTTAGTGTGTAAATACGCCCAAAAAGATACATGCAACAAAAAGATACATGCAATCAATTAACTTGTTGTAGTTTCAAATAATGAATAAAAGAAAAATTAGTAAACTCAAAATGTAATATGCAATCTTAAACAAACCTGCAGGTTGCAATGGAGGAGAAGCAGCAAGGGAGATAGGAGTGCCATATTGTTGTGCATACCCTCCTGAAGAATTCACCGGCGAATACTGGTAAAGATGGTGTGGGTACACACCATAGCTTTGACCAGTAGCATAGTTTCCATGACCGCCTTCTGTCATGTTCAAGTACGGATAGAAGGCGGCGGCTGCAGCTGCTGCACCAGCAGCTGTGATCATTCCACCACCCGTTGCACCAGCAACGCTTGCTCCATAAAATGGATACTGCCCATTTGTACCTCCATATACATTATAGTAACTCTGAGCGCACTGAATATATTAGTCAAACCGTACATCCCAAGTAACGTAAAATTTAAATATGTAACGACTTAAAAGTATTATAAACGTACCGTTGGATAAGTGTAATCCGGAGAATACGGGGAGTATCTAAAATCAAGATCAAGAAATTAAAAGAAATTAGAGAAATAAAAACTTAACTTGTATAACAAGTAACATGAGTTAAAATGCATGCATTGCATGCATGACCATCAAATTTTAGAGACTTATTTTCATCAAAAATAACAATATACAAATAATTAATAAGATATATATAGTTGTGTAGTACAAGAAATATGCCAAACTATGGATGGAAAAAAGGACTAAAAATCCCAAAATTAGCTTAAAAGTCTGTAAAGAAAGTACTGTTAGTTTACAGTACAAGTCATGTGCAGTTTGCAGGTTAGTTTTGACTATGGTCAGAGATAGAAAGAGAATGGCAATCATGATAATGATGCATGTGGGTGGTGGAAGCATGCCTGAATACAGAAAGTGAATTTACAGAAGAAGAATGCTTTTAAGTTGTTTAATGATTTCTTTTTTCTACCATGAGTTGGCATTGCCCACATGGTTTCACAACCACTCATTAATTCATTTTGTGGAAATAAATTAATTAACAACTGTATTTATTGTAATGACCATTTTATGTATGTATGGATAGATATATATAATCTACTGTTTACATGTGCATATATAGAGAAAAGAAGTAATGCATAAAGAATGGTCACATGGATAGAGAGGTCTAGCTTGGTGGATAGCATAATGCACAGTTGATGTCTATATGACAACTACTTTTTATCATATAACACAACCATATATAATTGAGAGCTAATACATAGACTAGAGCTTTGATTTATTTATTATACTGTATAATTTTGTGTATATTAATAATGCATAACTATGATGTATTAGTAAAAAAAAATTTGTCATACTTGTATAACTCTTAGTCATATAAGATAAATATTTACTAGTAGTATTATTAGATTGTACAATATACAATAATGTGAATATGTGATGTATATATACTTGTATAGCAAAAAGTTGCATACAATATGTATGTATGTATGTTATTGCATGTATGTTATGTATATAAATATGTACATGTGCAAGAGAGATAATTAAAAAGAAGAGAAAGAGACTAATTAATTACCCATAAAGATTAGTAGCAGGAAAAGGGATGCCTTGGTGGATGGCATAATGAGGAAAGGCTGTAGCTGAAGGGAAAGCTGTTGTTCCCATTCCCCCAACACCACCTTGATGATGGTTATGATTGTGATGATGATATCCTGCTCCTCCATAACCTCCCATAACTCTTATGGTTCTTCCTCCACCTACATTAATTAATTTATATAGATACTTATCAATAATTAAAACTTATAATGTATGTACATGTAGATATATACTTGAAAGTTGATGATACCTAATGGTCCTTTACTCCTTTTTTATGGAGTACATAAGAATACATAGGATGCCTCTATATAAACATATCCCCTTTAGTTGAGAAATTAAGTAGTCATGCACTGTACATACATAAACATATCCATGCACATTTAATCTTACTTTCTTACATATGTATATAAATGTGCTATACATGCTTAAAACTGATCCAAAGTTTATATTGGCTTGCAAGCAAAGACTTATGTATCTAATTGCACTAAAAAAAGTGTATACAAAGTATTATAACTAGAAATGAAGTGTGTAATGTTTACTAGAATTAGCCTATAACATGTCATGAATGTTAAATATCAAATAGCTAGCATAAAAAAGAAAATGATATAAACATGCATAGTACCATCAAGTTGAAGCTATATGACCTGTCATGTTTCTTTATTTTTGATTTTGCTTTTTAGAAGGAAGACACATATAGATACATATTTATGTATGCATGTTTTGTGGTTGTAATTAAAGCATTACATTCATATACATTTTCTTTATAAAAGTGGAAACCCTACCTCACTCAATAATATTCATTGATTCTCTTTAGTCAATGACTCAATAACTCGAGACCTTTTTTTTTTTTTTTTTTCTCATAATCTTGTTTGGAAAAGGATATTCATTCGAACTTATGACCTCCAAGATATTATCCCAATACAAATTAATTATCACCCCTTAAATCCTTAATCGACGACTATCTATTGCATTGTGTACATATATCTATACGATTAATATAAGTTCAAGATTCTCATTGCTAAACCTAATTGATAAGCCAAAAATCCAAAAATAATAATGATATAGTAATATGTTCAAGACACAACAAAAAAACATAAAATACTAGAATTCTATCTAGTTATAATAAATAAAACCCCCATAATTGTAGTATATATAATTAAAGAATTGATGCTTACCAAGTTTATTAGGAGTAGAAGGTTTGGATCTTTGAACACCTAAAGAAGCAAGATTACAATTAGCCCTCCTACCATCAATCACTGGAGCTGCATCAACACATGCCCTCATCGCGGCATCCGCTTCTCGGAATGTCACCTACATTTTTAGCAAAAAAAATTGATATATATCAAACCAACATATATTTCGTTAGTACTAACTCACATGGTTACAAGTCATAAACCTAACTACACACATGTCTTTATTTTTAATCACTTCATACGCAATTAATTTCCAACATTTTCAATAGATCAAAAAATTCCACAATATGTAGCCCATCAAACTTTGTCAAACAACCTTGTTTATATGTACTTATATACTCTCGTATATATGTATTTTAAATATTGTACATCATTTTACTTTAATGGTGTACATATGAACAAAAAAAAAGAAAAACCCTTTAACAAATTTCATGATATATATATATATATATATATGAAAATATATATAGATATGTAAGAAAAAATATATATATAGTTACATACAAAGCCATAGCCTTTAGATCTGCCAGTAGTCTTGTCAGTAATGACAACAGCTTCCAAGATCTCACCAAACTGTTCAAAGTAAGTCTTCATAGTATCTTTTTGGGTTTCCCAAGCTAACCCACCAACAAAAACTTTTGTATAAGTTGTATCACCAAACTGACCGGCGGTATAGTTAGTAGTAGTGGGTGTTACCGTCGCCGCCACAGCCGCCGCCTGAGTCATCTTTGTTGAAGTTGGTTGGTATAAGAGAAGTTGTGGGGGGATAATAAAAACTAACTATAGGGTTTAAGGGGAAAAAAAATAAAAGAAAGAAAAGAAAACAAAGATGTAAGAAAAGGATGGTGTTGATGATCAAGCAGACAATAAGGTCAGAAATCCAGCTATTATAAACCTAGAAGGAAAAAAAAAGAAAAGAAAATGAGAAATGGAAGAGAGAGAGATATGGAGGGAAGGAATGAAAGAAGAGAGAAAGCAAAAGGTGGAAAAGAGGAAAGGGCCTATCAAAATATGGATATCAATTATATAGACCACCAAGTGACACCCCACCTTCTAATATCTACCACCTTCCAAGCAGAGAGATTGTAGTATACTTTCTCTCATCCAACATATATAAAAAAAGTCTTTTTTTCTTCTTGTTTTTAATCAATTTAGTCGGGTTTTAATTAAACAATTGGTTAAATCAGATTCCAATTCTACTTTCGTGAATGATGTGTTACAAAGTTTTTATCCAATATATCTCTATCTCACTTAAAAATAATAATAAATAGTTACATCTAATAATATACAAGTGTTAAACTCTACAAATAACCTAAAATAACACTTAAAATACCAATCATTATATATTATATATACATATATATATATAAAAGTATATAAGTGTAAATTCAATAAAGAAGAGATTTTGTTCAACTGGAAAACAAAACCGACAAATTTTATTTTAATATATACTATAAGACAGTTAAACTAATGACTAATTAACCAATCAAATCGTTCGATTTCATCAAATTGACTTTTGATGATGTCATCATTTAGATAAACTACAAATTAAAAATCTTAATAATCATTATCCAAATATATTATTATATTAATATTTATATTAATTTGTAAAAAAAGTCTCATTAATTTACACTTTTTTGTTTTTCATCAATAATTTATACTTTTTAGCCCTGAATACTTAATTTATATTTATTTTTAGTCATTAACTTGAGAGAATTTTTTAAAATTTACAATCATTTAATTAAATAAAAACAAATTAACATATGAAATATTTTCTACAAAAAATTATTTGAAAACCTAATGACTTATTAACAAATATTAGAAGAATCCTAATTGTTATCAAAAAAATATAAAAACAATCCTAATTGTTATCATATAATCATAGAACAAGTGATTGAAAATAAACATATGCGTGTTATGAACGCGCATCATGATTAAATACATATACTTGAATGTCAAGTTCGGGATCACAAATATGTTTATATTTTAGTTCTTAATAATTTTTCCTAATAATATCACATTATGAGCACATCTGTTTCAAAATATATTATAATGGAGAAATTATTATATATAGCATGTGCCTTGCGAAATGACTACGACAAACAATTTCATCAATATGTCTAGGCTAATAATGACAGTGAGGAACCTATGATTATTGTACTACAACTTGCAAAATATAACACTTAAAACCGTGTTTTTTTAAAGTTGTAAGCTTTTATGACTTAAATGTATGAAGATCTAATATTAATAATATCGTAAATCCCGTGTCCAGTGTTGGACACGGATCTAAAATCCAGTTAAAACTAAAATCCTGGTCTTTTATAATTCAATTAAACCGGCTAGTTTAAATTGATTTTAAAAAACAATTCAAAGTTTCATAATGGCTAGCTAGACTAGAGTATATATGTATCAAATCCTTGTAACAAAAGAATAATGTTACATCATTATTGAGCCTATGATATATGGCTTCCTAAAGTTTATGTGTACCATATTTATTAGACTCTTACGAATTAGAGTTAATTTTTACGAGTCGAGTTAATTTACACCAAAAATGAGCCGATTTGCTGGGTGAATCTTTTCTCGCTTGACTCTTACAAGTCACAGTGTGAACTTGGAACGATTTAATACGAGTCGGAAATAGTTTGATAATATGGTTATATATTATATATCATATTTAGGGTCACATTATCTTGTATGTTATTGATGTATTTTTGATCACTTTAGTGCGAATTAGAGATCAATGTAAGTTTAAATATGTAATATTTTGGTAATCAATTAAGATAATCAACTTATATATATTTTGTTTATAAGTACGTAACATATATATAATTATACAATATTATGTAGTATATAAAAATGTCAAAATTTCTACGAGTCGAGTAATGAGTCTAAAATAATGTTTTTAAATTGAGTCAAAAGTTACAAGTAGACAACTATGATGTACAATATGGCTTAATTATTAGCAATATATCTATACGGTATTTGGATACTGTTGCGAGTATGTAAGTGATCAAGGGTGTACAAAACAAGTCGTGAGATACACGCATTAGGAAGGTGAGAGTACGGAAAGGAGACATAGTTGTATTATTGTGTCCCTCAAAATATAAAATAGAATGGAGGGAAAAAAAAGTCATGTGATGAGGCAGATACATAGAAGATTATTACAAGAATGCCATTGGGCGGGTCCATTTTACATTTTATTAATTTCATTACGTATAGTGAAAAACGGAACGGGGAACAGCCAAGTGGAAATGGATCACGTTAAACCGTGTAAAAACCGGAAAACCGTCAACCTAGGATTATACTAATGTATTTTGCCGCCATTGTACGGTTTTCTTAAGTCGGCGTAAACAGTCGTTATTTTGCCATGTCAGCATTGCGTCATTTTATGTATAATTAAAATCATAGTAACCATAAAACAATAATAAACAAGATAATGATAGGAATATATGTATGTAGATTTTCTAGTAGCTAAAGTTATGTGATTCCATATCTCCAAAAGGAACAACGTGTGTAATATGGTGAGGTTTATTTGCAAATTTTTAATCATATGTCACAATTTATATGAAATTTATTTACATGTGGTTTTCTAAAAACTACTATTCATGATGGAGTTTTACCCTACACAAATAATTGTATTATATATATGCAGACCATTTAAAAATGGTGAGTTTTAAATCTACAAAAGTGTTTAGCCATCTATAACAATACATGTTTTATACAACAGTACAATTTACTATATATATATATATATATATATATGTATTATAAGAATACTCTGGTAAAAACACTTTTAAAATAAGAACGGCGAGAATATTTAAAAACATCATTTTGATGCATTAAAAGTCCATAAAACTAACATAGTGCTTAACTAATTATCATTATTTAAGTGTTTAACAACACATTGATCCGTCAAAATAAAAAAAACACGTTTTTTGAATGATGCATAAAAAAAAACGTGATTTTTTCGATTTTGACGGATCAATGTGTTGTTAAACACTTAAAAAATGATAATTAGTTATGCACTATATCAGTTTTATGGAACTTTAATGCATCAAAATGTAGTTTTTAAGTGTTCTCATTTTAATTTTATTTTTATTTGATAGTCACCATATATATATATATATATATATATATATGGTAACACTCCGGTGAGAATAGTCTTAAAATAAGAACGGTGAGAACACTTAAAAAACATCATTTTGATGCATTAAAAGTCCGTAAAACTAACATAGTGCATAACTAATTATCATTATTTAAGTGTTTAACAACAGATTGGCCTGTCAAAATCAAGAAAATCATGTTTTTTGTTTTGTGCATCCATCTTGGATGCATATTCTTCAAAACAATGCATCCACCAAAAAACGTGATTTTTTCGATTTTGACGGAATAATGTGTTGTTAAACACTTAAATAATGATAATTAGTTATGCACTATGTTAGTTTTATGGACTTTTAATGCATCAAAATGATGTTTTTTAAGTGTTCTCACCATTCTTATTTTAAAACTGTTCTTATTTGATTGTTCCCCTATATATATATATATATAGATTTGTATAGGTGAAATGTTATTTTAGGACCACTCCTTATTTTAGAACCAATTAGGACATGTGTTTTTTGTAACTTACACACCACCATGATCATCTCCGACCACCACCATGATTTTTAGACGACAAGGACCATCGGAAAATCATTTTTAAGTTAACTTACATATGTGAAAGTTAACTTACACATGTCACATGTGTAAGTTAACTAAAACATGATTTTCCAACGACAACGGTGGTCGCCGGAGTTGGAGGACCATGTTTTTGGTCGGAGATGATCATGGTGGTGGTGGTCAGTGATGATGATTATGATGTGGTGCTAATTGGTCCTAAAATAAGGGGTGGTCCTAAAATAACCCAACCCCTTGTATTGTATGGCTAAAATATGTTGTAAATTTATCATTACCAAATATAAATTGTATTCTGTACAAACTAGTATCGAAACTAAATTTTTCCCAAATCCAAAACCGAAGCTGAATTGACACAGTAGTACACTGTATTAATTTTGTTGTCGGTTTTGTGCAACTATTATTTGTAAATCCATATTCATTTTCATATTTGTATAATTGTCTCCTAAAACCTTCCTTAATTATAATAATATATAAAAGTTTATGATTTAGAAATAAAATCCTATTGGAAGGCATGCTAAATATTAGGTCATACAATGTTCTATTTTCTAGAGACCATCACTCTGTGGCGGTAGTAACGGCGATGGTGACAACGATGTGGTTATTAATGTATTGTTGTGAAAGGGGTAGTATAGTTATTTTAAGAGTTAAGAAATGTATGTTAAATAATTTTATTAAAGATATTATAAGCATTTTAGATGAAAATATTAAAGAGAGGGTTACTTTGGGTAGATATGTTGAAAATATTTTGAAGATATTTTAGATAAATGTAGCGAGTGAGTTGAGAAAGTATTGAAATTTAAAGGTATTATGAGATTTTTAAAGATAAAAAGTTTAAAAGAGAAATAGATAATTTGTTTTTATAAACTATGTAGTAAAGATAATTAATCACTAGCTTATTAATAATTGAAATTAGTAATGGGTAAATCCGTGAAGGGAACTCAATTCACAACTCTTTTTTTTTCTAGCAAATTTGATATTGATGTGATTAACGATGTTTTGGATATTGAAACATGGAACTTGCACCGCATGTTTTTATTTAGCATGGAATAAACGAAATTTGACAAGAGCCTCTATCCTTATATGCTTTCTATCTTGTTGATACCTAGCTAGCTTAATTTCGTTTAGTCACATATAATTATATACACAACTTAATTACATAATTAACTCAAAACAAAACACTAATGATGTCCATATGATTTTCTTAAATTCATTTTGTTTGCTTGTAGTTTCTTTTGGTAGACTATGAAACAAGAACCAAAATTTTTAAAACATATATGAAACGAACAAAGCGGTTGTTAATTAGATAACATAACGAATATATAATAAATTAACTACTCCAATAACAACCTTACCAAACAACCACTAGCTAGCTAGCCCTCTTTTAAGTTGCGTCCATTTCATGGATTTGAATAGGGTCAACTATAAATAAATAAATTAATAATAGACTTGTATATTACTGTACATATAAAATGTCAAACAGAAATAAGAAAATATTGAAGAAAATTTTCTTATCGACCCTTTAAAGGACATTTGTTTCTACTTGTTAATTACGACTTTTAATTTCAAGTATTTTTTAGTGAAGAAAATTTCCATCTGATATAAGCACTCACTCTTCTTCGATTCATGATTAGTTAAAGAAAGAAACTCAAAGAGAAGTCGAACACTAGTTTAACACAACAAGGAACACCAAAAAGATGATTACCTAGAGATCGACGTGTCTTACCGAGTTACTAGTTTACCACTAGCTAGCTAGGATTACTTCTGAAGAAGGTACTGAATACGCATGAAATTGTTTATCCGTTTATGTAAAGGTATAAATTCATTTACCCAATGACTGTTACCGTATTTTACTCGTTTTTATCAAAACGAAGGTTGCACCTGTTAAATGATCACGTAAAATGAACGTATGTCCGAAAAGTATTTAAGCCTACGCGGTCACATGTCTAAGCATGAATGTAACTATAATTAATTAATATATTAAATGTAATTTATTAATTAATTAGATCACGAAAAACTAAAGATTGTCCGTTAAAAAGTTAATAATTAACGGTACTTAATTAACGGACTTAACGAAGGAGAGAATTGTAATTAAAAAACAATTAGGAAACCCTCTAGAATGCTCTAGGGGGGGGGGGGGCAATAGGAGAAGGAGGGGGATTCACAAACCCTAAACTTGGTCATCAAGTAAACCTAATCCTATAAATAAAGGCCTAAGTTAATTGTTTTAAATATACAATTATAAGGTTTTCTAAAACCCTAAAAATCTCTAGCTCTCTTTTCCCTCTCTCTTGGCTTCGGCCGAAAACAACAAGAACAAAGGGTTCCGGGTTTTGGTTCGTTTGATAATAAGGGGTATTAACAAAGGTTGTTCGGTTCGTGATCAAGTGCTAGCACGCATACATTCTTGTGCTGTGTGTGCGATCGTAGAGAGGTTTTACTTTAAACCTTTTCATAAAGTTTCTTGCTTTATTCTCTTTAATTTAAGGTACACGTTTCTTATCTTGGTTAATTAATTAACTACATAGATTTTATTCCACTGCGTGCTTTGTGATTTGATTTGATAAATAGTTATATAACCCAATAGCACCAGTTTACCAAAATTTAATATATTTTTCCAACCACCACATAATATTTAGCTAACACGATCATGTGATCACATATAAATGATGTAAATCACAGGTTCAAATCTTGCCAAAGACAAATGTAAAAATTACATCTCGAGATCCATGTGTGAGGATGACGAGTCATCAGACACGAGTTATAAGGCCGGTGCTATCCACTTGGCGAGCATCTCATCGACCCACTCGTCAACAATTCCAAGGATGGCAGCATGCTCGTCGATGGCCAATCTTCAACATCCATCGATGTATCGCCGAGTGTGGACGAGGGAGCGTATGAGGTGGGGTCCGTGAGTCTTCCAAAAAAAAAAAAAACTTTTTTTAAAAAAATTTTTGAATGGTAACAGCTCGGTTTGCTTTTTTTTTTTTTGCTTATCCACCTTTTATTTATACACATTACCCTTTTAAACAACATACACACACGTAAACTCTTTCAAATCCTTTCACATAAATAAAAATCCTTCTAAATCCTTTCAGAATCTTCACCTAAAATCATGTCTCGAACACAACGAAAACCTATACCAAAATCAAGCCACCGCCGATATGTGGTAACAACAAGCTCTCGACAACCCGCTTTCACTAAGTCATCATCAATCAAAGCCAAACAAGCCACCCGTCGATCTCCTCCAACCCGCACCCTATGGGTCCTCGATCCGACAAGTTTTATGGTTAACCCATTTTCACAACCATTTTATAACTTCATGAACTACAATCCAATTATGGGTCACAATGGGAACGAAGCTCAAAGAATGAAGTTAGCTTAAGCTCAAATGGCGTTCGAGTTGCAACAACAACAACAACAACAAAAGAACCTGGAAAATGCACCCGGGCGGGTAACGTCACGTCCGTTGATGATGATGAAGAAGAAGTTGAAACAGTGGTTTGTACAGGGGGGAAGGCGGGCTAGAACACTGCAAGAGAAAAGGAATTGGGAGAATGAAGATACAGAGTTGTTCGCAAGATGTTGGGTGCATTATTCGCATGACGTAGTCGTGGGTAAAACTCAATCGGATGGCATTTCTTGAGGTAAAGTGATAGAGATATTCCACAAGCATACGAAATACCCCCAGTACCAAAAGCCATTTTTTACGATAAAGTGGAGTAACATGCCAAACTTTTAAATTAACGGTTGACTTGAGTCGTTAAGTCAACACTACGTGTCCGTTAAGTCTCTAGGAGATTTAATGTTTATGTGTGATTAATGTGCTTTGTGTGTAAGGTTTTAAAGCCTTAATGATTAATATGCTAATGAGTTTAAGGTATATTTTAAATACCTTTAGAGGCGCTTGAAGTGTTTAATGTGTTGTAAGTATTCCCAATAGGTGATTTTAGCCTAATATGAGTCATAAGGAAGTTTAGGGACTAATTTTGACATATGGGGAAATTCAAAAATTAGGGTCTAGGAGAAGGTCATTAACTTCTAATTACTGATATTATCATTTTCTCCTTGAACCCTAACCGCCTTCCTTTCCCCCATACGATTTCCTAGCGAAAAATCATCCAAACGTGTTGATTTAGGGGTGATTGATCAAGCCTTTTGCATCCTCTTTGTAATTTACATGTAGTACATGTATTCCTTTCATGATTTCATGTTTTATGAGTCCTTCCAACCCATTGATTTCAAATCTTAAGGGTTGGGATTGATTTAATTACGTTTTGTCACCGATTATGAGACTTTCTGGTAGACTAGTGAATTGTTATTGATGATATTAAATCATCAATTGGGTCCTATAATAATTGTATTTAGGCTTTGGATAATGTATTGGGTTATTGGTAGTCAATTGCGGTCAATTGATGAGGTTTTGTTGTTAGAAAGGGTGTTTAATGTGACCTAATGATCCACCCTTGTTAACATTTCATAAATGAATCAATTGATGCTGTCAAACTATCATTTAGATCTTAAAAGAGTCGTTTTCTGATGTAAAACCCGTTTTTTGCAAAAGTAGACAGAAATAGACTACAAACCTAATAGTATGGAAGTCGACAAAAGATACTACTTACCTAGGGTAATAGTCTGAAACTTGACAATCGAAGACTACTTACTTGGGAAGTAATCTACAAAAGTTGAGAGTAGTCAAAAGGAGACTACTTACCTTGGGTAATAGTCTAAAAGTAGAGAAAAAGATACTATTATTTGGAATAATAATAATTAATGGGTACGCGAAGCGTATATAAAATGTAGGTTGGTTTAGCCTAGTTTACAATCGTTAATTGGTCTTATGTTTATTATAGGTAGTCAGGAATACTTGCAAAGCTCGGTAACTAACGTCATCAATTATTGTGCGCTTCTACGAGGTAAGATACATGATTTGTCACACCGATGGGTACAACAAAACATAGTTTTCATATGATAACTTCCCCAATGATATTTTGTATTGATTATGGGTACTCTGGATTATGCGGAAGGCTATATGGGCTACGTAATTACTAATGTAGCTTGTAATGCTATCATGTGATGATGAAATGTGATGAATTATATGAGCAAATATGATGTGATATGTGATGAATTCATAGCGTGTACACCTAGCACACTAGACTTACTATGTATGCCATAAGACGTGCACATTTAAGGGCCCAAATGTAAAAGTGATAGTGTAGTTTAGGTAACGTGAACACCTAAACTAAATATAAAATGTTAGCTCGAGCAAAGTGTAAAGAAAGTGTTCAGCTTAACCCGTAATAGCTTCTCGTGGGCTAGTATGCCATGTGGTCGCTTGAGTGGCTCCTTGCGACAAAGAGTACGTGTTTGAGTATTTCCGGGTGGAGTAACTCACCACTAAATGTATAAAGGCATAAACGGTATACTTTGGGATTGACTATGTCTTTCCTTAACGACGCTGATGGACTGCCGACAGTCAGGTGTGAGGTTCCCTGTCAGATCTTATGACTACCTACACACAACCCCCACCTTCCCATGTGATAGGTGACGAAGTGAATGATGATAGGCACAATTAGGACAATGATTTCTAACATGATGATGTGTATGTGTATATGTATGTGTATGTAATGTAATGAGATGAATATGTTTTATGAAAGTAAAATCGGCAAATACTTTATTAACTACATGTATTCTTACTTAGCTAATTCGTTAGCTAACACTTGTTTCTTGAAAATGTTGTGCTTTCAGGATAAGCAGGTTTGAAGTAAGGATGCTTAAGAGGCGGGGTAGATGCTTTTGGTTGATTTAGCTACACACTAGAGACCTCACTATTTAGACACTATTTATGATATGAACTATGATTTTTTTATGTTGTGGATTCTACAAGACAAACTTATGTAAGACTTGAGATGACATTTATGTTGGTGCCATCATGGTTTCTTCATGCATTGTCATGATTATGCACTTAGTAATACCACTTTAATAAATGGCGATTCCGATAAGAGTAGTAAACGTTTCATTTGATGCTTCCGGTAGTTTTTAACGTTGTTTGGCGTAATTTTTGGAAAATTCAGGCTTTTTTTAACAATGGGTGTTACAACTTACAAGTGGTGTTAAGGATTTTGGCGCGACGCTGAAGAAGGTTAGCGAGCACGGTCGACAAAGCGGAGCGGATAATTGACAGGTGGCCGAAACGGCCGTAAACTTGTACAAGAAACAAACAGGGGAGAAACATTGGCATTACCAAAAGTGCTATGAGCATCTTAAAAATGTGACCAACTTTTGGAACGACAACGCCTCGATGAGTAGGCGACCAGATGCGGCGGTATATTTGACTGACGATGATACGCCATGTGGTGCGACCCCGACTCCAAATGAAACGGGTCCCTCATTTGAATAGTTATTTGGCGATGACCCGATTAGGCGACCACCGGGTTGCAACGTGAGCCGTAGATTGTCTAGTTCGTCCGATGAAAGGACCGGACCTGAAAGCTTAAAACATTATTTTTCTTTTGTAACCTAAATGAAGAAATCATAACCCAGATGAACAAAAGCATTACCCAGATGAACCAAAAGACAACCCAGATGGACACTTAAAAGACTTGCAAGTTTCACCATTTATTTTCCAGTTCAAAACAATTGTCAAACTTCAAAAATGGACTAAAGGTACATGATTCCACATAAGGATAACTTTCGTAAACATAAACATAAAGAAGTCTTTATATTCCCAATGGGTCATTTACCCATTTTGCCAAACCTTCATTTTGACACTAAAGTCACCATGACCATGATACACCATATGAATGTATACAAACTTTTTTTACATAACCTCACTTTAAGCATAATTTCAGTATTCTTTCGACCATACATTCATTTACACACCCAAATGGGTCGTTTACCCAAAACACCAATTTTCAAGTCAAACCAACACTTTTCAAGTACCAAAAGACCATACATTTGACATATTTGCATAAATGTAATAAGACCAAGTTTACCAAAATGATAAGAGTATCATGAGCCATAATGAGGTAGGATGACTAAGTGTCTATACCAAAAATTTCATCCTTCCATGAATGGTCAAAATACCTTCACAAGCCTAGCAACTTCTTATCAACACTTAATCAACAAACACTAGTTCCTTCTTCCAGAACCACCTATAAAAAATGGTAAACAACTAAAGAGATAAGTGAATACTTAGTGAATATGTTTGCATACAATCATATAAACGAAGGAGGGCAATGCACAAAGGTCTATTGTATATAGACTATGGCACCGTCGTGCCATATCTATAATACCCACTTTTGTGTCAACGAATTAAATGGATTCATATAAATAAATTAATGATTACAATCACAATCAAATAATAACAATAAAAATGCTCCACATGAGCTATGACCACTACTTAGGCTCAACGCCAAATCAATAATTACCACACACGGAATCCACCATCGTATGGTAATTGACCCGACGAATATACAAAGGTATGCAAGTATACTCACCTCCTCCGCAACACAACAATCAAATCAAGATAACCGCAAATGCATAAAATAAGCTTTCAACCTATAAAAATATCACAATACACATATAAGACGATATTCACATTCTTGGCTATTTCAACATAGCCAAACTAACAATTCACTAGCATTCCTAATCCATAATCACCGCATTATGTCATTGAGTTGCTTACTTATAAAAATATCATTTTGGTGCAAGAAAATCATCATCACTACTTCACTTAACTAACAAAGCCACCATTGTCATAGTTTGAGTTTCACTACCGTCATTCTCATTATAATCAATTTCACCATGCAACTCAATAACAAAATCATAATATACAAGAATTCGGGGGAAAAAATCATGCATAAACTCAATTCTAACAAAAACCCCTAAATATCCCCAGTTCAAGAACCTTAATTTCCTTTTGAAATCAAAATCTAAATTGGAAGAATCCTTACCTTGAAGAAAAGAGAATTATGGTTAAGAATTTGGGTCACCATATTTCCTTCCTTTTCCTTTGAAATTTTGGTTTGCACACCTCCTCTCCAAACCCTCACTTTCAACACTTGAATGATAGAAGATTATTATTTTAATAAATTCTTAGGGAGTTTTCTTGAGTTTGAGAATGGAAGAATCACCACAAGAATAAGAGATTTAGAAGTAAAAATTTAGGTAGGAAGATTGGAGAAGAATAAGTGGGAAATGACTAGAAGGAAAAAGAACATGGCTGGCATCTCCTAAGGATGCCACACCCCATTCAACATTTGTGGGTATTTTTACCCACTATCCACTAAAGTTTCAACTAAATTAACTCCATAACCAAAAAAAAAAAAAAATACTAGGAACTTATTTTAATGTCAAAACTACATAAAGATGTTAATTTATTTACTTTCAAATTTTTTTGGGGTGTTACATCCGATATAACGTCCAACCGTTCATCGGGTTCGAAAGCGTCCCAAAGTATTACTATGTATGTTCGAATGCAACATGATGCTTTGCTACGGGCTGAGGTTAGGGATGCTATGAAGTTTTTGGCAAAGCCGATTACAATGGGTTTATCGAGGAAAGATTTGAAGGCTCACATGTCGTATCGAAAATACTTGCAAGAAGAGTCTGGGAGCAAGTTTTATGCCGATGCCAACAAAGACGAGGAGACCGACGAGGACGAGGACAACGACGAGTAGTTTTAATAATGTAGTTTTGATTTTAGTTGTAATGTTTTAAGATTATTAAGTTTGAATTTAATTGTAATGTTTTAATTACATAGTTCGTTTGAATTTTAGTTGTAATGTGCTTTAATTTTATAATTTAATGTTTTTTAATAAAATTAAGTTTAAGTTATTTTAAGATAAATATAAAATATAAATGATAAAAGTTGTGGAAGAGATGAGGAAGATGTGAGGAAGAGGTAAGGTTAATAGTGAGTGTGGAAGAGGTGAGAATGAGTGTAGAGTTGGCACAGGCCTAAGCGGCGTGTGCTCTATATATGTACCAAAACATTATATGGAATTAGAGGGTTCCAACTCATTAAGCTTTTCAAATTTTACATCAATCAGAATACCTTTATATAAAAGTACAGGAAAAATACTCAAAAACTTCATAATGGAACATTACAAAATCATAAACTAACTTAGGTTTAGTTAAAAAATTTTAAAAGTCTTTAACAAGATTCGATTAACCCATTTAATTTATGCATTCATGTTTTATGTATCTACATCGAATGTATGAATTTTCATTTTTGTGACAAATAGGGCTGTCAATGGGTTCGGGTTCGGGTTGACATGTTCGGGTTGGCGGGTTGGTGGGTTGAAAAACTACGACCCTAACCCAACCCACTAAAAGTTTCAGGTCAGAAATTTCAACCCTGACCCACAACCCGCCAACCCATGACCCAACCCATGTAACCCGAGAAGCAAATATATATAAATATAAAATGGAATAAATCAACCAATATAAAGCTTTATCATTGATGGTTTAAGCCGAAAACAAATGGTACAAAAAAGAAAGAAATACGAGGGTATTGTTAATACTTGGCACAAAGTTAACAAACTTAACGCCTCATCCTAAATCACTTATCATCTCACAGAATTTTGAATCCTTCTTTTATTTCATATTTGAAGTTACATTAGGTTAGAAATATAAAAAATGAGAATAGGACGTATGAATTAGTGTAACGTGGAGTATGAACTATTATATATAATTCAATTATTTTAAAGATATTGGGTTGGCGGGTCGACCTGACAACCCAACCCAGACCCAACCCAGAAAAAATCAGGTTGGTGGGTTGGCGCGTTGGCGGGTTGGTGGGTCGAAAATACTCAACCCTAACCTGATTTTTTTCAGGTTGGGTTTCGGGTTAGGTCGAAATTGACAGCCCTAGTGACAAATAATGAAAATTTGCAATAATGTTTCAATCTGTTACTGTCACTACATCTAAAGTGGCTTTTAATGACGATAAAAATGTCGTTCAAATTTCGTATTTCTTGTAGTGTGTTTATTATTTAAGATACAAATTAATGCATCAATTAATATATTTGAGATATAAAAACATGAGTTTCTAATGTTCTTGCTTGAAAATATATGTACATTATGTATATACTCTTTGGCATAAACTCATATCGTACATTTGAAAAGGAATAAATTTTAAGCATGGATATAAGGTGTAACAACCGTCTTAGAAATGTTCTGAATAAGTTCCTCGAATCGTAATTTCGCCATTAGAACGGCTAGACAATTCAAATTATTTAAGTTCTTGACGTACTTTAGACCCAATTATGTGCTTATATGAAGGTCAATTTGATCTTAAATCATGATTTATATGACGAGTTTATGATTAAATACAATGAAGTACTAAAGTTCGGCTCGTAAATGTTCATGTTCATAAATATAGAGTTAGTGAGAGAAAGCCCCATTCTTCATCTTCTCCATCTCACCACTCTCTCACTAAAACACACACTCATCCACCATAAAACATACACTTGGGCATCTCTTGATTTTGAGACGTTTGATCAAAATCGTTTGTACTTTTAGCATCCTTGTGATAATCAAAACACACTTCTTGAATCGTTTCTCAGGTAACAACAACATTTGATGAGTTTTTGATCAAATTAAAAGTGTACTTTTTCAAGTTTATGTTCTTGATGATTTGGTCCAGTTCTTGAACGAAAATCATGTTAAATGTTAATGGGTTTGTGTCTAAATGTGTTTAACAACATATGTATGAACAAATTTGGGTCATAACGTGCTTTAATCTACAAAACCCGTTTTTGGAAAATGAAGGTGCAACTTGTTCTTGAAGTCATGACTTGTTCATGTTATGTTTGATCTTGAAATCATTAAAAGTGTTACTAGATAATGTTATTGAGTATAATTGTACTAGTGCTATGTCCAAGAAAATCCTGAAAATCGATCTAGACTTTCATTATTGTGCTCGTACTTGTTGAGGCTATTCTTGAGCTAGGACGATCTTCCCAAGATCGTCCCAGGCTCTTGGTGTGTTTGGTTGTTCATTCAAAGTTGTTGTGATTGGGAATCACACACTTCTTGGGTAGCTAATCTCCTAGATTGGTTTTGCTTAAACAATTGTTCTTGAACTAGGAAGATCTTGGTACTAGGAAGATCTTGACTCTAGGAAGATCTTGACTCAAGGAAGATCTTGACCCTAGGACGATCTTGACCTAGGACGATCTTGACCCAGGACGATCTTGACCCCGGAAGATCTTGACCCATGACGATCTTGACCCAGGAAGATCTTGACCCAGGACGATCTTAACCCAGGAAGATCTTGACCCAGGACGATCTTGACCCAGGAAGATCTTGACACTAAAACGATCTTGTTCTATAACTTGGCATACTTGAACTTAAATCAACTAGATCTTGTACTTAACCACTAGACCAGTACATTATAGTCATGATTCATCTCAATCATTAAAGTGCAAGTTCTATGAACAACCAAACTAAGTTCTCAAGGCTAAAGATCATTATTAAAGACACTTTCAATTAAGTAACATTATGATTACATATGTGTGACTTCAAAGACGTTCAGATTGAGTCCAGTTCAAGTACCTAAGTTCGTTCAAATTTATTTTGAGTCAAAACGTTCAAAGATCATCGAGGACCAAATCATCAGTTCATCAAGGACATTTCAATGATTAATTAAACACATGAACTAATAAGTGTGCTTATAATGATCAATGACTTATACTTAGGCTTCCATCAAGTCGTGCTTGGATCTTGATAGATAAAACTTATCTATCTCTGGGCTTGTTCTCTGTGCTTATAAACTGTGTTTGTACCGGATCACTGTGAGTTCACTAATCCCCCTTTCGTACATTTTGTTCAAGTTCTTTATTGGGGACTGAAAAGCATGAAAACTATTCTGTACATATATATGTTCTTGAACTATTTTACGTACTATTTTATGATCTTATGAGATACTTATGATATGATTCCTATCTATTTAAAAAGGGGTATTTAAGTCTTGAATGGGCAAGATCCTTAAATACATTTATACTACTGTACTTGTTCTTTATCGTGTTCTAGTTCTTACTTGTTCTTGTTCACTGCTATCAATTCATATCCCACAGTTCAGGGATTGAACCGTAGGTAATTATGGACAGCGCTGTTTAGGGTAGGCCCACCCTCATTCTCCGTTGTTCTGGAGGATGCATATTATTTGTTCTTGTTCAGATCTAGATCTTACTTGACTTACTTGATTGTTATGAGCATGTCTTCTCATTACAGTTCAGTTCTGGCCAATCGGGTTAGTAGTGATAGTACATTTAAAGTTCATTATTTGTTCTTGTTCTGCCCTTATTATTACAAAGTACTTTTGTTAAGCGTACAGACCTTATGACCTTGTTCTTACCCTACATATTATCTATATGTATACTAAACAAGTACTTTATGTGAATCTCACCAACTACTTTCGTAGTTGACCTTTTGAACTCAAATGCTTTTCAGGCTAGACTAGTAGATCTTTAGCATAGGAGTCTTCCTCTTTTAGACTCATCTCTTTGGCGACTGTTCGAGCGTACAAGACCTGGAGCTGTGAAGATTTTCCTTTGCTTATTCAGTTCAAGACTTCGGTACTTTAAGACAATTGTTCTGTCTTTTGAATATTAAATATTCTGGGTATACCCCATGTTCTGTAATAACTATCATACTTCTTCTCTTAATGATGTTGTTGGCTGTGTTGGAACTTGTACTGTGTGCAATTGTGCTTACCTGTACATCCCGTATATTCCGCTTTAGCGGGGTGTTACATAAGGTTGTGAGTTACCCCATTTGTTATCTTATTTGGCTTAATGAGTTGAGAATATAATAATTTATATATATATATATATATATATATAGACTCGTGTCAAATAGTTTATTACAAATTAGATAAAATTAATTATATGTTTTTTTCTTGAACGTAATTCTATTCTACCCCTACTCCTAAATTACACGTATGTCTGGAAATCGGGACTTTCGAAAACGCTCTATTAATCCACCCTTACAAATGTGAAAAGTGAGACTCGAACCCAGGTGGATTCTCTCATGATCAAAGACCATACCAAATTATAGTTTGATGAAGAGTAATTGTAAGCAAAGTTGGTTTTTTTATTTATTAAAAAAATATTTTTTTAGTTATTTAATTAGTTGGATATCTAGGATAAACATGAGTTTTATATTTTATGTTAATTCAATAAAATTAATATTATAAGGAAAAGGTTGTGTAAATTGATAATTGCGTAGATAGGAGGACGAAACAAACCAACCCACTTGTCTTGATCGAAACGATTGATGAAAAATAAAAAAGTGAAAATTATATTATAATATGTGTTAATTTAATTAAATTAGAGAAATTGAGGGTTGTGATTAATCAATAGAAGTTAAATCAGTTATGGTGTCAGATACACGAGATGTTTACGATAAGATATTATCAAGATAAGATATTTTTATTTAGTGAGGGTAAAAAGTGTATGTTATTGATAGAAAACAAAAAAAAAATGTAAACTAGTGAGATTTTTTCTACAAATAATAATATAAATATAATATACTAATAAATTTGAACAATGATTATTTAGATTTTTAATTTATAATTAAATTAATAATGACATCATCAATTTCTAATTTGATAAAATCGAAAGTTATGATTAGTTAATAAGTTATTTGGTTAGTTGTCTTTTAGTATAAATAAAGAAAAGATAAAGATATATAAGTTTAAATTATAACTTAATTTTCATATGTGAATAAATTTACTCACATATGAACAAATGAAATTATACTTGAAATATCTATGTTCATATGTGAATAATTCTCACAGGAACCTTATCCTATATATAATTAAATCTGACTCCTAAATTACTTTAAATACTCTATCTATATGCATGTCAAAAAACGGAAATTTGACTTGATTCTAACTTGGCTAATCTTGCATAGACGTAAATATCAGTTGTATAATTTGTTATAAATAATTTAAATCTAACTCCTAAATTACTTAAAATACTCTAAATATACACATGTCAAAAACGGAAATTTGACTTGATTTTTTTTTTCCGAACATTCTAATCTTGCATAGACGTAAATATCAGTTGTATAATTTGTTATAAATAATTTAAATCTGACTCCTAAATTACTTAAAATACTCTAAATATACACATGTCAAAAACGGAAATTTGACTTGATTTTTTTTTTCCGAACATTCAGTCGGTATGCGACATCAGGGGAAACCTTACCGTATAATGGTAAAACCTTGTACGTACCCTAAACAACGAGATGTTGACGATGGGCCGTTACAAGTATTCGGATGAAAAAACCCCAAGACTTGTCATCCCTAAAGATCGAACTCAAAATTTTGGATAAAACTTAAATGACTTTAACCAGTTGGACTAGTCATCATTGGTAATTTGACTTCATTCTAACTTGGCTAATCTTGCATAGACGTAAAATATTAGTTGTATAATTTGTTATAAAATGTGGAGATAATAAACGGGACGGTTAGGAGAAGAATGCACGTTTCACCCGATTAGAAAGCAAAGCAAAAACCATGGATGGATTGATTCTTTTCTAAGTTGTTGTGCTCTATGTCTAGCTGCAGGTTGGTTTGCTAGCTGTCTCCAACTTCTTTGACCAGAAAGCGACTTCCAAGTTTTTATTTCCATATACACCCCCTTACCTTCACTCCAACTTCTAAGAAAAACCCCTTTTCTATACACCCTAAGTTAAATATAGCACTCTAGTTCTTGATATTAATCATAAGGAATCCAATGATATTGGTGCACTTTAGTTGAGTAAGGTTATCTATAATATTTTTCAATTCACGATGATATAGGATTTGTATAGGACCTTACAAATCACCTAAGGGTCTCATAGCCTTCCATTAGATTTGTCGTACCATCTCAAATGAATTGGGAGTGGCTTTGATAAACTGGTATAACTGTGACATTAGTTATAATGCATTTAATGAAATCCGTTATTTTAAATAATTAAATATATTTTTAATACTTATTAAATTCGTGATAATTATCTGTTTTTATGTGAATCATAAATGCAAAATCTTCATATTTGAGGAAAATTAGAGCTCACTATTTGCATTTTAACTAATATCCTAGAGAGACTAATTAGTAAATCTCATTTCGCCAATGAAGGTCAGCCTAGCAGGTCAGAGGCATTATCGGTTTTACATAAGGTCTTGAGTTCGATCCTTAAGAATCGCAGAACCTTGGGGTTTTTTCCTTTGAATACTTGTAACGGCTCATAGTTAATATCTCGTTATCTAGGGTACGTGCAGAGCTTCACCATTATACGGTGAGGTATCTACGATACCGTATAACGACTGAATGTTCGAAAAAAAGTAAATCTCATTTAGTAAATAAACTTACAGGAAATTCTACCTCGTTGGAAATAAGCTGGCCAGCTGGGTTGTTTCAATAACGTATGAAACAAAGGGTCTAATTTGGAAGATCGTGTATTTTATAAGCCTTTTTTTGCATAAAATTACATTACATGTAAATAAAAAATAGACGTAGTATAACAAAATAAATAAATACATCCGTCTCAATATAGTTTTGATTCCAGACAAGCACATGCACTCCTCTCTCCCAAACAAAGACTAGGATGTTACAGAGCTTAGGTAGTCCCATTGCCAGTTCATTGTTTAAGATTTGTTCATGATCTCCAAGAAAACTTTCATTCAACTATAAACTAGAATCTAGTTTATAATAGTTCTTTTTAAATAATTGAAATATGAAAATATACTTTTCTATTTTCAATCGGTTGCTTGATGAAAGGAGAAAGTCATGTTAAATTACTTTTTTTGATATAAATTTCAATAGGAAGTTTTGTTAATTGGTTGAATATCTAGAGTCGAACATACTATTCTATACTACAAATTATGATATACATTACATAGTTTATAGTCATTCTAAACAAGTTTAAAACGACTTGATGATTTACTTGGACCTTATAAAATCAAGAATCTCTTTTCATAATGTAGGTTAAAAACGTTAATTATCCGAAATAAACTCCATAAAGCTTCATTATATAGGTTCTTAAGACTTCAAGATGGACATTCTGAGTTAACTTATCAAATGTGATTAACAAGTTCGTACGAGGTAAAATAACTATCTTACAATACGAAGTATAATAAAACATCGATATGAAGTTTGAAAAATTTCGATATAAAGTATTAAGATGTAATCTTCTATCAAATTACTTATTGGAGTTGTATAGCTAACAGCCTAAAAGGCTAATAACATGAGACCTTTATCATGTAAAGTGTTAAGATGTAATCTTTTACGAGTATCAAAATTTATTCATATATACTTGAGTTTTGACTATGTATTGTCTTTCTTATGGATCAACAGTACATATTTATTGTTTTAGCCCATTTCAAAGCCCACATTGGATAATATCTCCACAGTTTCTAGAAGTGCATGTGCATTATTATGATATTATCTGACCCAACAAATGGAGCTCGAATTAAAGCCCATTCGAGTATAAATAGTTTTACTTTTATACAAAGATAGAGACTATCAGAAAGACTTCTAACCCAAATTGATAGATGTTTTATACTTGGGCCGATAACCATCTGGATTGATCTCCTATCAAAACATCTACAAATTTTTTTCATTAGTTTATCTACCAACTAATAATTTATTTTTCTTATGTTATCAAAATATTTATTTTCGCTTAGAAGAAATTAGTATGTTAGAGCATATTACTGCCTGATGGTTACCTTTTCCTTTAAGTATTTGTCTTAAAGAATCTATCACTCACAAAGTTTATGGATAAAAATCTATTCAAATGATAAACATAAAAAAGATGGATCTATTTTCCTAACTCATTATCCTATAAATTTTTTAATAATGAAATGATGACATTAATTTGGGAAGATCAAGGATACGAATAAGAAAAAAAATAATAAGCGTAATCCACATGTCACATCTATAAGGTTTTAGAGGATTTTTAGGCTAATATTTGCAGGAATTAATTATTTTTTTTTAGTTTTAATTATCCGTATTTAATCATGAGATTATTGTTGTGCGAAAACAATATTTTTGAGATGGAAAGTAATATGCATGCCTATGGTTGTTCCATTAAAGGTGAGGGCACAGCCGCATTAGCTTTGCGTTGCACATGTCGCTTAAGCCCTAGAATATTTATATTATATATTTGTATCTTATTCATTTGACTTTCGATCCTCACTTGATTAGAATGGACGTTTTCCATTTCAATTCACACTAACAAAAATGTTTCAACATCATAGAAACAATTTAGTATTCGTATATTAGATTAGCTCATTAGACAAAATTAAAGCTTTTGTTTTAGAGTGATATCTATTGATCATGAGTCATGACATGTGTGTAATTTGAATATTTTACAACTATATGAACATTTTTATATAAAAAAGGATATTTTTAAAGAAAATGACAGTTAATAGCTTGAAAAAAACTTGTATTTTCCAGATTAAAAACTTACTATTTGAACTTTATGATAAAGGTACCACTTCCTATAAAAACAATTAGTTATATGTATGTAGTAGTATATCATTATCATTCATAGCGAGTGAAAGAGGGGAAATCAGGAGGGAAGGTTTGGTCCCCAACTAATTAACCTTCAATTCGATACCGAAAACCAATTGACAAGTTTGTTCATAGCTCTAGAGGGATGAGCAAATGACCCAAAAACTCGTGACCCGTCTTAGACCCGACCGTACCCGACCCGAACCGACGCGCTCAAAGCTCTAACGGGCTGGGTCACGGTTAAGGTTTTAGTGGATTTTCGGTTTTCGGGTCGGGCCGGTTCAAACCCGGTGAAACCCGTCAAACCCGAAGAAACCCGAAAGTATATGATAAAGCATGTATATGATAAAGCCTGCAAGATTACTTTACATAGATGTGACACTACAATGCTCCATATATGTATTTAACATTATTATATATATTACGTGTATTTCATCAACACTTGCATCTATTGGATGTGACACCACTTTAGTTTTTATTCGATATTATATGGCCAAATCTTCTGCTACACCACTTTACATGTATATTTTAATTGATATATTTTTTCTCTCACTCACATGAGGCAACACCTCTTTGCTTTCCAATCTTGATTCTTGACAGCAAAAATATGTAATGATATATATACTCTTCATCATCATCATTGACACCCTCATCTCCATCTCCAGTGCTCTTCATCATTTCCATCAACACCATCACAACGATAGTCTCTTTTATGTGTTATATATATATATATATATATATATAATATATAGTGTATATATCTTGTATATTTACCTTATATGACTACAAATATACGAGGATGCAAAGCTGCTTTCGAAGATTGTTACTACTTATTGTTCAAAACTATTGGAGAAGATAAAAAGATGTGGATTCATAACATATTTCGGGTCCCCCATTAAAACCCGAACCCGACCCGGTTAAATCCGGGCCCGAACTGACCCGCCCGGAGGATCAATGGGTCGGGTCTCGGTTCCATTTTTTATGCATTTTCGGGTCACGGGTTTTGACGGTTCGGGCCGGGTCGGAACCCGTGCTCATCCCTACTCTAGATGTATTTTATCAGCTTCGACAAAAAAAAAAAAAAGAAAGAAAAACGTTTCGATAAATTTCATCTGAATAAGAGCAAATTAAACTAAACTAGTTAATATAATTGTCGGTTTTTATCACGGTATATATTCCATCAAGCAGTCGAATGTAATACATTGCAATTTTAAAATGAATACTACATACAAATCTCGAGGGAAGATTGATCGAGGAGGTGGTTCTTAAATTCCATCAAATTGCTTAGAAAACAATCAAATAATGCAATAATTACTTTGTATAATATTATTATTACCTCGGGATCGTTTGTTTGCATTTATTAATACTGCTTTACTTATACCACGACGCGGCTCACTCGCAAGTGCATAGCACCACCAACAACGAAGGTTTTTCACTCGAGAGTTTTATTAGGGGCAAGGGTGTAGTCGTCTAGTTTTATCGACAAAAACCATCGGCAAGCAACGGCTAATCGGTTACACTATAGCATCTCCATCGGCTTGTATCGGCAAGTTTAATCGGCTAGTATTGGCTATATATATCAGCATGTTTTGGCCGATCCTTGTGAACGTTGGGAGCGTGTACTTTGTGACCGTCTTTTTTTTGTTTTTGTGCTCGCCGGAAACCTAAAATTTTTTTTGGGGGGTTTCGATTTTGAGGCTTGATCTACGTTTTTCTTGGCTTCTATTGCCGGAATACGTGCCGATAAAACTTGTCGATGCTCCTAAAGTGATATATCACCCTTCCGGTGAGATCCGAAACCCCTTTTTGGGGTTTCCGGTCATCGCCGGCCAAAAACGTTCACTTTTTACGGCCAAAACTTTGTTTGGCTTTGCAAGGGTGTAGTTGGCTATGTTTACTACTTGTTTGTTTGATTTTCCGGCGATCCCTTTTTGGGGTTTCCGGTTTTCCGATGTGCTTCCTGTGCTCCTGCATGTTGCATCGGCTTTCCGGCGAGCCCTTTCTTGGGTTTTCCGGTGAGACTGTTGTTGCTGTTGCTGTTGCTACGGCGACTTGTGGTTTTCCGGCGAGCCCTTTCTTAGCTTCTTGGTTAACTGCTGCTGCTGCTACTGCGGGTTGTTTTCCGGCGAGCCCTTTCTTGGGTTTCCGGTTAGACTGCTCCTGCTTATATACGTATATTTATGTATATTTATCTATTTACATTGCCGGATTTTTCCTTGGTAGTGTTAGCGGTAGCGTTGCCGGATTTTTCCTTGGCGGCGTTGCCGGATTTTGTTCCATTAAAGCAATAGGTAGCCGGAAAAAAGTAGTTCGTAGCCGATGATGATATCGTTGAACAGTTTTTTAGGTTGCCGGTAAAATGGGCGATGATGATACAAATGTTCGTAAAAATGGGACTCGGATGATCCGGGGCGTATCTTGGAGGGGTAAACCCTTCGGGTTAGCAACCATGGCGTCTGTTGGCCTAGGGGGTTTGAACAAGACTCTTGATTCTTCATGTTGCGCGTTCTTGAAAGCAACATAATAGATCTCACGAATACACAAAATATATATATATATATATATATATAACTGCACTTTGTATTACGAACTGTGATAAGGAAATTAGAATACATGGTTGGGTATTTATACCCTTCAACCGGTATGTCTCCAACCGGTGTGTCTATATTCCTAATCGACACTTTTATTACAACTGTCATTGTTAATCGTCACAATGGTTTATTAACCTAATTTTGACCATTATCTTATAGACACGTCTATTGGTTAGATATATGGACTGGCCCATATTTAACCCATCTACTAATACATATTTACAGAAAGACCCAATACTTTATACATAATAATATTCTGACCTATTTGCTATTATACTTCAACACTCCCTCCTAATAGCAAGAGGTCACTGTCTTTACAATCTTGCTTCTTTAGTCCGAGTCTATGGTGATTGTATCACCATACTCATTTTCTGCATTTGCTATTTGTATTTCTATGACATCACTGTTGCTACCAACACTGTTGTTGCCATCACTACTGTTGTTGCTTTCGTTGCTGTCTTCTAACTCGATAGTCACATGCTCACCATCATCAAATAAGAGACGAACATTGCACTTCTTTCCAAGTTCTTCCTCTGGTTCGTTTTCTTCCATTGTGGTGCCCACAACTTTCTTGCTTTCAGATTGCGTTACATCTCCCGGTATTCTTTGACCCATAACAACCCCCGTACTTGGGCTTTGGTTGCCCAGCAACCCCGCACAAGCAACACCACTCTCTCCTCATGGTTCACCAATGCCTTGTGCTTCACTTTGAGTCACACCTTGCTCTTGCATACCTTTGATGTCTCACATTACAGCCCTAAATTACATATCTGGTAAAGCCAAATATCGTTCTACAATGCCTTTAACTTTGTATTGTTGGTCTACAATGAAACCAAAGCTTTGTGCAACTGTTCCCCATTCCTTTTCTTGAGTCACTTTCTCAATTCCTCCCATACTAAGCAACAATAAATACAAATCCAATAGGCATATTTCCATTCCTTCAACCGTCGGTGGTAATTCCAATTTTTCCACATATTGCAAGAACACTTCATGAAACCATAAGGTCATTTCACATATCTTATTTTTAAACAATTCTTTGTACCTTGTAGCCAATCTGGTTTCATTGAGCATTCTCATAAAAGCAATAAACCCATCATGATCCTTGATTTCAACTTTAGTTTCTTTTCCCATCCAAGTCACAGTTGGTGCATCAAAATACTTCTGTGTATCTTTAACAACTTTATAGTGTACATCCAACTTTTGTAAATTCTTGATATAACACTCTTCCATCTTGTCCTCATACCATTCTGGGAAGCCAAGTGCCATAGCAACGCAATTCCACTTCTTTTGTGTTGTTATATTCCTTGCACCACCCAATTCTTTCACGATCATAAACATGTCCATCAAAGTGACTTTCTTTGGGCCAATTTCTGATGGTATTATTCTTGCAGTCTTGTCACCGATGTACACCTCATAGAACCAAACGACCATCTTATCGAATTGCCTTGTCAACAATTGTTTTAATTGCGGGTTTGAACAGTACATCCTGTTTTCCAGTATCATATCTAAAAACCCAAACACATGCCTTAACCGAAATGGCGCTATCTCATTATTTTTCATCACAAACTGGTTGTCAAAACCTTTAAGCCTTTCACCACCCACTTTATCACAATATTTACTCACATATTCCTCAAGGATCCCTTTGGTTATCCGTATGGCAGCATCTCTTTCAAGTCCCTCCATACTATTTTCAAATTGTTCTTTCCTTTTACTCACACCAGAACTTTCTGCCTCTACTTTCACAATTTCACATTTATTTCCTAATATCTTAATGTCAAAGCCTTGATCCCTTAATTGCACAAGGCTTAAAACATTGACATTAATATTGGGGCAGTAGGACACATCTGGGATTATCAAGTTTTTGCCGTTACAAGCAACTATCACATCCCCTTTTCCATAAACAGTCAGGGGGTCCCCATTTAACAATTCTTTGTGATAGTTGGGCCTAAAATTTCTAATGATATGGCTACATTCTGCCATATGTTTGGTATGTAATTGACTGACATACCAAATATGATCCCAATTCCCATAGTCCGA
Source organism: Erigeron canadensis (assembly GCF_010389155.1). Classification (NCBI taxonomy): domain Eukaryota; kingdom Viridiplantae; phylum Streptophyta; class Magnoliopsida; order Asterales; family Asteraceae; genus Erigeron; species Erigeron canadensis. The sequence continues at coordinate 6,755,617 of NC_057767.1, read as the reverse complement.
CCTCGACACCATGTAATCTGTACTAACCTGTATTTTGTTTGCGTGGGTGTATTTCTGAGTGAGTGTTCTGCCTTGTTCATTCGAGCCCCGTTCATTCCCTTTACTTGAATCGCCAAACATCTTACTAATAACTTTACCGGAACAGTTCCAATAGGCATGGCCTTTTCGCCTGCATATGTAGCATCGGGAATTCTTCATCTTCTTTTCTTGAATTCGTGCTCTGTTTGTTCCGTTATTCAAATTCATCATTCCTAGTCGAGTCAGAACTTCCCTTCTATCTTTAATCCAAGTCCCTCTCGACTTTCTTGCACCCATCTTCATCTTCAGACCTTCATGTCTCTTCCGAATCGAAGACATGGGTTTCCTTGTTGATGCGATTCCTTTATCCTTGCTCTGATGCCAATGTTGGCCCAGGGGGTTTGAACAAGACTCTTGATTCTTCATGTTGCGCGTTCTTGAAAGCAACATAATAGATTTCACGAATACACAGAATATATATATATATATATAAAACTGCACTTTGTATTACGAACTGTGATAGGAAATTAGAATACATGGTTGGGTATTTGTACCCTTCAACCGGTATGTCTCCAACTGGTGTGTCTATATTCCTAATCGACACTTCTATTACAACTATCATTGTTAATCGTCACAATGGTTTATTAACCTAATTTTGACCCTTATCTTATAGACACGTCTATTGGTTAAATATATGGACTGGCCCATATTTAACCCATCTACTAATAGATATTTACAGACAGACCCAATGCTTTATACATAATAATATTCTGACCTATTTACTATTATACTTCAACAGCGTCTCCGACTTTCGAAATTCCCGACCCCCAAATTCTGAGCCCAAGTTTTATTTTATAAAAAAAAACGGTCACTTTTTTACTTTTCCGGCAACTAGATTTTTCGGTTACCTTTTATCTAGTTTTGAAATTGGCAAATTGGCTAGTTTTCGTTTACTACACCGCTACTTTTGGTTAGTTTTGGCTTGTTTTTGGCAACGACACATGGCGATTTGTGATTAGTCGATAACTTGTCAAACTTGCCAATTTTGTGGCACTACACCCTTGCCCCTTAGGTGCATCTATTGGCTTTTATAATTACGATCATACTACTTTCGAATCACAAATCAAAATTGTGTATAAGTAATCATTTACGCTCTATGTGGATGTATATTCTAAGTGTATTGAGAAAATTTGAAAAAAGTTTTCGTTTAATTCAAAGATTCGTTGATATGACACTCAGTATGTTCTTAAAGAGTCATTCAAATAGAGTTGAGAATAAGTTCACGACTCATCCGATATCTTCTGATTCAAATATAAACGGAAAAACAAAACAAAAAATTTGGTCTCAAAAAGTCAAATGTCTGACATGTTACAGGTATGTAACTTGACTTTACTTATATGAGCAGAGACGAAGCTAGAAAATTTTTGACGAGGGGGCAATTTTAAAAGTTGATTGTCATATTTATAAGAGTCGTATCCGAACATGTGGAAAAAATTGGGCCCTAACTCAAGAATAAAAAATTGACTCTAAAAAAAAATTTGTTCCTCAAACCAGGTGTAACACTCATAGTTTCACAAACAACTACATTATTACTGTACTAAACATTTATATATTCAAACAAAGAAAGCTTTTTATTAACCTTTTTTTCATTCTTTCTACTTAAAAAAAAAAAAACTAAAGGTTTTTACTGATCTTACTCAAAATAAATGCTTTGATGCCCATTGATCAATGACTTACAAAGAATAAGTTTATCATAACGAAGATAACATTTATATGGATTTCATATTTATTTTTTAAATAAAAATTACAAATATATCATGTAAATTTTAAAAAATTACATAGTACCAAGCTGCCCCATATATAGTAACTCTGTCTCTGTATATGATCATAAAACAGTAGAATAACGCTTTTCTCTTTCATTAAAAATAAACAAGGAATTAAGCATAATGAAAAGATCTTCACCGATTGTTGATTATTGACAATCTTTCATACGTCGACAAAGTTGTTTCCTACTTTATTAATTGCACAATAAAAGACAACATATACTCAAGGCATTTCTGTTTGTCCAAGAAATTAGCAAGTCTATTTCTTAGTAATATTTTGTGTATTTTTAGTCTTTGTATGTTAAGACTTTATTCAAGCCTTGTATTCACTTATTTATTACATTGAAAATATAATCTACAATTGCTTAAACTCTTGTCTAATTGCTCTTGTATTCTTTACTTAATGTTTAACATTAATTGTTTAACAAGACAAGAAGCCACACTATGTATAAAAGTTACAATGTCCATATATAATAATACTAAAAAATTATATTATCTTCAATGAATTTAATTAATTAAATAGATTAGGCCGAGACTTTACGGGTTAAGAATGTGGATAGTAATATTGCCCGTGATCATAACATAAACTAGATTAATATCTAGTCGTTGTTAAATCTATAAATATATACTTAAAAAGTGCACAAAACATGTTCAACTTTGGGTATAAAGATACAATGAATTAACAAAAGTGTTAATATCTAACTTTATTGATAAGGCGTAACATAAAACATTACAAACTCAAACTTAAGATATTTGAAAACCAATTAAACTTTAAATGTTCAAACAAATAAGTTGACGTTGCAACCCATTGTTAGTAGAATAATTGTTGAAAACAACACAATCCTTAAAAGTCTTTGTTGTTGTATGTTTGTATGACTAACTTGTACCAGTAAAAACGAAAGATCAATGACATACTAATAATAAGTTTTTAAACGGATTAGTTTTGTTATAAAAAAAGAAATGGCGGCGCAGCTTGCTGCCCGTTTGCCTTTTATTCCTATGTAAATTTATCTATGAATGAAAGTCTTATTTTTATGACACACCATATGCTACATAACAAAATGAATCTGCAAATGACACACCATATGCTAACTATTACAATAATCATATCTTTATTTCAATATTATGATGCTTTGGAAAGTTTGAAGTATTATAAGTGCAATTGGGCTGGCACGTTCATTTTCAATTCTATTGTTTCATTATCCTTTTTATGGTTTTCTTCTTGTTGTAATAAGTTTACTTTTTCTTGGCCTTCATGGCAGACTAGCCCCTCTTATTTGATGTAACCTTTGTTTTTGTACATCGACATCTCACCGATTGATATTCTAATGTAATTAAGCTGTTTGAAATAAAAAATAATGCAATTGGGCTGAATTTTAACCTGGTGGTCCATTTGGCAGGTAAAGTCAAGCATCGAGTTTGCTCCTGTCATGTAATCACGCAGCCTATCATGTAATTAACTTTAACAACTACTCGCATTATACAATAATCAAGAATCAACTAATTACCGGATATCTATCTAGCATCAATCCACTGGAATAAATCAAATAAAAAACTTGTAGCTACGCTTATAAGCGAGAAATCACATTATAGTTTGTAACAAAAAACCAAACAGGTAATGACTTAGAATAATCAAATAATAAAATTAATCAACATAAGTTATCTGAATTTAAGTAAAAAGGTGTAGAATTCATACCTACTCGTCAATCCAAGCTGGAAACCATTTTTAGGTTGAATTTATAGGACTCATTCCAAAGCAATACGTCTTAACAAAGATAATGAAGAATGTTGATTGTATTATGAAATGCTTGATGTAAAATACAATGAAAAACAACCCCTATTTATACAAGAATTATGAAAATTATTTTTGTAATGGTGATTAATTCTGGTATTACTGTTGACCTTGATAATTTGGAAATGATGTCAAACTAATCCCGTTTATATCTTTTAACACTCCCCCTCAAGTTAAATAGGGGGATCATCAAAATTCAACTTGCTCAAACATTTGTTGAAACTAATCGTACCTACTGCTTTAGTTAGGATATCAGCTAGTTGGTATTCAGACTTGACAAACGGAATGTCAATTATCCCGGCTTTCAGTTTTTCTTTGATGAAGTGAAGATCAATCTCCACATGTTTTGTTCTATCAAGTTGCACAGAATTTTCTGAGATTTGAATTGCTACTTCATTGTCACACATAACCTTAGTAGGTTTCTTGGGAGGAAATCCTACTTCAGTCATCAGCTTTCGGATCCATAGTGCTTCCGCTATACCTCAAGAAATTCCTCAAAATTTGCCTCATCACTTGATAGTGACACTACTTTCGGCTTTTTACTTCTCC